>NC_052527.2:28533908-29957499 GCF_016746365.2 Drosophila yakuba | reverse complement strand
AAAAACAGGTTTAAACGCTTTAAAAATATTTTGTATCGATTGCCTACCCTTAAAATCAATTTTTTCGATTTCCACCCTCAAAAATATTTACCTAAGTTGTTGTACCTCTTAAAACTAACTATATTCAATGAAAAACGGGCTTAAACGCTTTAAAAATAATTTGTATCGATTGCCTACGCTTAAAAATCAATTTTTTCGTCTTCCATGCTTATAAATATTTATCTAAGTTTGTGTACCTCTTAAAACCAACTATATTAAATAAAAAACGGGATTAAACGCTATAAAAATAATTTGTATCGATAGCCTAGCCTTAAAAATCGTTTTTTTCTGATTTCCACCATAAAAAGTAATTATTTTATTTTGTGTACCTCTAACTTTATTCAATCAAAAACGGGTTTAAACGCTTTAAACATAATTTGTATCGATTGGCTGCCCTTAAAAATCGATTTTTTCGATTTCCACCCTTAAATATAATTATCTTAGTTTGCGTACCTCTTAAAACTAACTATATTCAATGAAAACGGGTTTAAACGCTTTAAAAATAATTTGTATCGATTTTCTACCATTTAAAATCAACTTTTTCGATTTCCACCCTTACCCTTTGTGTACCTCTTAATACTAACTATATTCAATGAAAAACGGGTTTCAACGCTTTAAAAATTGCCTGCCCTTAAAAATCGATTTTTTCGATTTCCACCCTAAAAAATAATTATTTTACTTTGTGTACCTCTTAAAACTAACTATATTCAATGAAAACGGGTTTAAACGCTTTAAAAATAATTTGTATCGATTGCCTGCCCTTAAAAATCGATTTTTTCGATTTCCACCCTAAAATAATTATATTACTTTGTGTACCTCTTAAAACTAACTATATTCAATGAAAACGGGTTTAAACGCTTTAAAAATAATTTGTATCGATTGCCTACCCTTAAAAATCGATTTTTTCGATTTCCACCCTAAAAAATAATTATATTAGTTTGTGTACCTCTTAAAACTAACTATATTCAATGAAAACGGGTTTAAACGCTTTAAAAATAATTTGTATCGATTGCCTACCCTTAAAAATCAATTTTTTCGATTTCCACCCTTACCCTTTGTGTACCTCTTAAAACTAACTATATTCAATGAAAAACGGGTTTAATTAAAAATCGATTTTTTCGATTTCCACTCTTAAAAATAATTATCTTATTTTGTGTACCTCATAAAACTTACTATATTCAATGAAAACGGGTTTAAACGCTTTAAAAATAATTTGTATCGATTGCCTACCCTTAAAAATCGATTTTTTCGATTTCCACTCTTAAAAATAATTATCTTACTTTGTGTACCTCTTAAAACTAACTATATTCAATGAAAAACGGGTTTAAACGCTTTAAAAATAATTTGTATCGATTGCCTGCCCTTAAAAATCGATTTTTTCGATTTCCACCCTAAAAATAATTATCTTACTTTGTGTACCTCTTAAAACTAACTATATTCAATGAAAACGGGTTTAAACGCTTTAAAAATAATTTGTATCGATTGCCTACCCTTAAAATCAATTTTTTCGATTTCCACCCTCAAAAATATTTACATAAAATTTTGTACCTCTTAAAACTAACTATATTCAATGAAAAACGGGCTTAAACGCTTTAAAAATAATTTGTATCGATTGCCTACCCTTAAAAATCTATTTTTTCGACTTCCACGCTTAAAAATAATTATCTAAGTTTGTGTACCTCTTAAAACTAACTATATTCAATAAAAACGGGTTTAAACGCTTTAAAAATAATTTGTATCGATTGCCTACCATTAAAAATCGACTTTTTCGATTTCCACCCTTACCCTTTGTGTACCTCTTAAAACTAACTATATTCAATGAAAAACGGGTTTAAACGCTTTAAAAATAATTTGTATCGATTGCCTGCCCTTAAAAATCGATTTTTTCGATTTCCACCCTTAACAATAATTATATTAGTTTGTGTACCTCTTAAAACTAACTATATTCAATGAAAACGGGTTTAAACGCTTTAAAAATAATTTGTATCGATTGCCTACCCTTAAAAATCGATTTTTTCGATTTCCACCCTAAAAAATAATTATTTTATTTTGTGTACCTCTTAAAACTAACTATATTCAATGAAAACGGGTTTAAACGCTTTAAAAATAATTTGTATCGATTTTCTACCATTAAAAATCAACTTTTTCGATTTCCACCCTTACCCTTTGTGTACCTCTTAAAACTAAATATATTCAATGAAAAACGGGTTTAAACGCTTTAAAAATTGCCTGCCCTTAAAAATCGATTTTTTCGATTTCCACCCTAAAAAATAATTATTTTACTTTGTGTACCTCTTAAAACTAACTATATTCAATGAAAACGGGTTTAAACGCTTTAAAAATAATTTGTATCGATTGCCTACCCTTAAAAATCGATTTTTTCCGATTTCCACCCTACAAAATAATTATTTTACTTTGTGTACCTCTTAAAACTAACTATATTCAATGAAAAACGGGTTTAAACGCTTTAAAAATAATTTGTATCGATTGCCTGCCCTTAAAAATCGATTTTTTCGATTTCCACCCTAAAAAATAATTATTTTACTTTGTGTACCTCTTAAAACTAACTATATTCAATGAAAACGGGTTTAAACGCTTTAAAAATAATTTGTATCGATTGCCTACCCTTAAAATCAATTTTTTCGATTTCCACCCTCAAAAATATTTACCTAAGTTTTTGTACCTCTTAAAACTAACTATATTCAATGAAAAACGGGCTTAAACGCTTTAAAAATAATTTGTATCGATTGCCTACGCTTAAAAATCAATTTTTTCGACTTCCACGCTTAAAAATAATTATCTAAGTTTGTGTACCTCTTAAAACCAACTATATTAAATAAAAAACGGGATTAAACGCTATAAAAATATTTTGTATCGATTGCCTACCCTTAAAAATCAATTTTTTCGACTTTCACGCTTAAAAATAATTAATAATAATTAAATTCGAACAACTCAACTTTCAATTCAAATAACACCTCCGATAGGATAGGCAATCAAGCATCGATTAGGGGTCAATTACATAATATCCAAGAGGATGATGCAAACTTTTCCCAACCAGCCTCGAAAAACCCTCAGAATATTTAGGAATCAGGAAGAGTCATTCGACGCTGCCTTATTTATTGATAAAAGTTGAACCAGGAAAATCAATAAAATTGTTAATAGATACAGGATCCACCTGTTCATTTATTCGACCCAAGTTAGCACGACCTCAGTATATAAGGAAATTAAAAGACCCAATAGCTGTTAAAACCATTATACAGTCCCACGAAATTGAGAGGAAGGCATTTTTAACAATGTTCGCGGAACTGGGAGGAGTAGGTAAAATAAGAATGTTTCTCTTTAAGTTTCATCAATTCTTCGACGGTTTGATCGGAATTGATGTACTCCAGCAATTGAAAGCGGTGATTGATATACAGAACGGATGGTTCATCGTGGCGAATATGAAACAAAAAAATTCATTTTGTCGCGTATGGGCCATCGGAACTGTATACAATAGAGGCCGAATGAAAAAGAGTTATATCTGTTCCGGTACAATTGCAAGACGGAGATTTTTTTCTAAACAATACTATAATTAAAGAGGATGTTGAGATTTCTGAAGGTATGTACATGGCAGTGCACTATGGGGAATTTGACCTGTTTTTTTTGGCATAAATGTATTTTTATGTATGTATGTACAGTTGCGAAAAAAATAATAGCACCACCATACCCTTTTTTGTTATTGATCAAATAAATTAAGGTTGAGGTACCGATAGAACCAAATACTGATTTTTCGCATAATGCTAGATATTTTTCCCATCCAAAAATGAAAAAAAAAATTTGAATTGTTTATACCTTAATTTTTTATAATTTTGTTTGGGTGGCAAGGTGTAAAATGAGGCGAAAAAAAAATAGCACCACTATCGATTTTTTCAAATAATCAATAATTATCGAAAGATTGCTTTGGTAAAAAGCATGTGGTTATTAAACTTGACACTTAATCTATTATTTCGAAAATGATTTTTAAAAAATTTCCTTTAAAAAATCATTAAAATGGGACGTGGAAAGCACTGCACTGAAGAAAAACGGGACTTGATCAAAAAACTCATTTCTGAAGAAAAATCTTTTAGAAATATTGGCCAAATCCTTCAATGCTCAAACAAAATTATAGGAAATTAAATCACCTACAACGAGAATTCCGAAAAACGTGGAAAAAAAACAATCATTGGGCACCCATCCCTTCAAAAGGCTACTGCCCGAGAGCAAGAAGGATCCATTTAAAGCTCCTACCGAACTGAAAAAGGATCTCAACATATCCGCAACAGTGCAAACAGTTCACACATGTCTAAGGGAACATAGTTTAAAAGGCTGTAGTCCAAGGAAAGGTCCTTTTTTTAAATGGGAGACACATACCCAAGCGCATTAAGTTTGTATGTATGTTTCAAATTTTGAAATTTTTTTTTTAACAATTAAGAATTGATCAAAGGTTTAAATTCTGTAACGCAAATGTTAAATTAACAGTCCACTGTTAAAAATAACAGCTGTAAAGTCAGCTGTTGCAAACTCAAAGCACATGCCATCGGAGAGCTTCTTTTTTTAGTGCTTACTAAAATTAATATTTCTTGAACCACAAGGCCTAAACCCGTCAAATTTGAAATGAATACTCATTCTTGAGGTGTGTACTATGTGTTTCTACTAATATGTTGCTTAGTTCGTGCGCGTAAACTTAACAATTTGTATATTTATCAAGTGATGTTCTCGTTCAATTATAAAAATAAAATTTCAACTTTGAATAGAGTTTTAAAAAATTGTTCAAATTTGTTTTGTAAGTGTGTTAGTCCATGTTGTAGAGTGATTAATTCCCTATTTAGAACACATAGGTTTCATTTGCGAATTTTTGCGACTTTTCGCGAAAATTAAATTATTAGGTACCTCTCAATTTTCAATGCGGCCCTCCTAGTAGCGTGGCGCACGCATTGTTGGGCATATCGACGACAGTCTTCTTGAAATTAATCAAGGTTACTTATGGCATGTTTCATAACACTTTTTTGCATAAATGAAAAATAAAAATAAATAAATAAATGAAATAAAAAGCTTTATAATACCCGGCCTGGGCGGAAGGCAAGGCCCGTTGAACATCATATGAAAACTACCACTGAAACGGCTCTGGCCTTATGACGAACAAAAATGAAAAATAAAAATTTCTTATTTTTCAAACGTTAAAATAGATACTGAAGAATATATTGGGTAGAAAAAAAAAATCGTAAAGATAGGGGGGCGGGGGGCTGATGCGGGCGGTTGTTCGAAGGCGCCGATACGCCCACTTTGCCAAATTGATTGTAAAGGTGTGTATAAGAATAGACAAAAAAATTATCATCGTATCTTACAGGTAGAGCTTGGTAGAGGTAGTTAACTATGCGGAGACAGATCAACCCATTCATACATATTGTAAGGTTACAGGAAAGAAACGATAGTGAGAGACTTAGTTAAATCACTGCAGAACAAACTGCAGATGATAAAAACAAGATTATGTCCTAAACGTAGGAAAGCAAGGGGATTAATCAATGGTTTAGGATCAGTTATTAAATCGGTAACAGGAAATTTGGATGCGGAAGACGCAATAAGATTAGAGGAGGAAATAAGAAAAATTAAAGAAAAGGAAGAGAGACTAAAGGAAAGCATGAGTTCGCAGGAAAGGACAAGTAGCAAGGTTAGCATTATGTTCAGAAATTTAACAAGATATATAAATGAAGAGCAAAGTAGGGTAAATAAATTCATAAATAATTATAGAAACGGAATAAGCAAGACATTTGTTGAGGAAGACAAAAGGATTTATAGATAAGAATACATCGATAAAATTTCATTAACAATTGATATGCCTAAATGATGTTGTCGAAAGCTTATTATTAGCCAAGATAGGCCTAATTTAAAAATTCATATTCGACAGGCAAGAAGCAAACAAAAAATCAGGGTGTACATTTAATTTCAGAAGAACACATGTATAAATTTTGAGATCTAAGAGCCATAATGAACAGAACGGATGTCATATTTTCAATTAGAGTACCTATTTTTAAGAAAGAAATATTTTCGTTGCAAAGAATAATCGCACTTCCAATAATTAACACAGAATTTGTAATAAACCCAAATTATTTGGCGATTCACGAAGACGAAATGTATAATTATAAGGAAAAATGTCAGTTTATAAGGAATATATATATATGTAAGAACGATAAGATTGTAAACCAAGCTAATGAAAAATGTATAAGAAGGCTGATAGGTGGAATGGAGGCAGAATGCGAGAAAGATGCAGGATTCATCACCGCGATATTCGAACCAGAGCCTGGGTACATCGCGATATTTAATGGAGAAAACGTGAAACTACAAACAAATTGCGGACCGGAGAAGACGTTGAATGGATCGGCGTTAATAAAAGGCAAGGCAATGGTGAACAACGTCCAATACGAAGCAGTGGACAAGCTTGGCACAGCTGGATTGAAGCTGGATATACCGCAGATAGAGACGATCAAGAAGAACAGGACAGTCCAAAAGTTAGGGATACACGAGTTAAGGATGGAGGATCTGGAAACCAAAATACAGATCAACAAAATACGATGGGGAACCACGGTCCACGCGACAACCCCCTCGTCAATCAGAGACTTAAGTGTCGCCTCTGCAAGTGCCGCCGAGACCCCTCTTGACATCTGAGACTTAGACGACACTTATAAGTATTGGTGTCGAACGGCACTTGGGATGCTGAGTCGCTACAACATCGGGGTTCACCCGATACCCCTCGAAGCACAGAACTACCCGTTAGTAAGCTATTGGAAGTGCGAAGGAGAGACTTCAATAGTTTATGGCGGCTTGTGGGCGTTAGAGTAGGTGTGGCAAAAAGTTTTTTGGGAAATCGATGGAAAATTGCAAGTCTAATAAAACTATACAAAAATATCAAAATATTTTCAAATGATTTGTGGGCGTTAGAGTGGCGTGGCAACATGGGTCAACCAACTTGCGCAGCGTCTATGTCCCTAGAATCTGTATGCTTAGTCTAAAACTTCTAGCTTTATAGTTCCCGAGATCTCAACGTTCCTACTTACGGACAGACAGACGGAAAGACGGACAGATGGAGAGGCGGACAGACGGTCCTGATCAAGAATATATATACTTTATATGGTCGGAAACGCTTCCTCTTGACTGTTAATTACTTTTCAACGAATCTAGTATACCTTTTTAATCTACGAATAACGGGTATATTTAGGAGAGAAAGGCTAGTCCAGTGCAACATCCTCGTCTTCTACTTTTTCCTCTTCCTCTTTTTCATAAAAAAACTAACATCTAGTCTCACTATCTTCTATCAAAATGCGAGAATCTTGCGTGGCAAGCTAACTTAATTTTATTCTGATAACCTTTCCCTTGCCTCGCATATAATTGTGTTTACAGAGACTTGGTTAAAGCCGGAGATACTTAATTCTGAATAATCCGGTGGATTCATAATTGCGGCTAGGTCTACCCTGACGTCGGAGAAGATACTTTTAGATGAGTCCCGTAACGTAGAATTTATATGCGTAAAGCTGCCATTTTCCGATATCTCTGTTTATATTACGTGCACTAACAATCTGCCGTCTTCTGAATTCCCAGAATATCTAAATCATCCAATCCGCCTCAAAAAAGCTATCTGATAGCGACCAATTATTTATACGCAAATTAAATTATTTTTTAAACTCTTGTTTTTCGTCTATCTCTATTAAGCCCCCGTGGTTCAATAAATGTTGACACATCTAAGATACTATTTTTACGAATTAGGAACAGTCCCAAGATATTAAAACCTCCATGGGCCCCATGGTAGGAGCTCAACATTGTGTTTATTGAGTCAAAGGAATCCTCAATGTCTGACGTCAAAGTCAGGAAGCTGGAAGCGATTCATCCTTAAGAGCCCAATTATACTGCGTAAGACTAAACAATCGAAATCCCATCTGATCTGGTGAAAAAACGCCTCAACGAAACAATTACGATTTTTACGTTTTCTTGTAAAAATAAATAAAAGAAATTAACTTACGCAACGATCTTGGTGTTTAGTAAGTAATGCCAAAGTAGTTACGCATAACGCCTAACGCATAACGACAGAAAACATATTTTTGCCAAAGTCGGGCTACAGAGAGATGGAGAGAGATGTAATTATAGACGTTATCGTAGAGTAAAAGGGTAAAAAGTATGTATGTATAATAAAGCGTTTACGACCATATAATGTATATATATTCTTGATCAGAATCAATAGCCAAGTCGATCTGGCCATGTCCGTCGTCTGTGTGTTGAGATTAGGCATTTAGATTCCAGAGACATAGACCAAGCGAAAGTTTGTTGGCCCATGTCGTCCCGACCACTCTAACGCTCAGAAGCCGCCCAAATTTCTATCGATTTGCAAAAACGCTCAAACGCTCACTCTAACGGCAAACTTTTTGCCACGCATACTTTAACAACTTATTATTTTATTTTATTTTCTTTGCAATTTCTTCCGATGTTGATAGTTCTGAGGATCTTTAATTGAATTCCATATTGCTATTGCAGGTATTTCCCCATAGCTGAGAGCCATAGGTCCAAACTGCTTTCAGTACAGAGTTGTAGAGTAGGCTTAGCGGGGATTGTGCGTTGATCAGCCATTTCAGGGTTTTGGCTTTGAGTTTTAAGTAGGTTTTTTTGGCTTCAATATAGTAGTTGCGCCAAGTGAGACGTCTGTCAAGGTGTACTCTCAGGTATGTTACCTTTTGTGCTTTCGGTATCACTATGTTTTTTAGCGAAAGTGATTGATAATCTCGTTTAAATTAATAATGACGTTCTTGCTTTTTTGTTCCTTTACTTTTATTCTCCAATTTAAGATCCACTTTATAACGTCCACCAGGTGAAGAGCTAGTTACGCTGATGCTTGGGTCAGACATCTGGAACGGCTAAGAATGGCGGTGTCGTCGGCAAAGGTGGATGTTGTCAGACTTCTGCTTTTTGGTAGGTCAGCTGTGTATAAGAGGTATAGACTTGGCCCAAGAACGCTGCCTTGGAAGACCCGTGCTCCAATTTGATGGTCATTGGATGTAGCAGTATTGCTTCTCACTGGAAACTTCATTTTATCCTTGTTTGACTTTAGTAGTTTGTGCGTGTATTTGGGTAGTTTTAGTTTGATCTTGTGCATTAGTCCGTCTAGCTACACTCTGTCGAAACTGCTGTGCAGTATTGTCAGTTCTTAAATGCGGTTATTATTTCTATTGTTATATGGTTAACCTGTTCTATAGTTGTATTATATTTTGAGCTCTAAGGTATTTTTCAGAAAATCCATTGTGATAATGAGCCTCATGCTACTCCTTACAAGGATCCCTGTCCCTCCGTGTTCTTTACTATCGGGTTGATTAGTACCGTAAAAAAAGGTAGCCATTTATTTAAAAGTTGTATTTGTTTGTAAGGTGTGTTTCCGAGATAAGCATTACGTCGATGTGTTTTTCGTAAAGTAATTGACCTAGTTGAGTTCAGCTAGATTACGTTGTGAAACACCATTAGCGTTCCACATAGCTATACGTAGGGACACATTATTTATTTGGACTGTTGTTATACAAGGATTTGTATCAGCAGGTTTTGGATTCGCATTTCGCCCCGGGCCCCGCGATCAAGGGGGCCCCTAATTATTTAAAAAAATGAAATAAAAATTTTTTCAATATAAGATATGCGGGTCCCCGACCTAAACCCGCCCCGGGCCTCAAATGTCCTTAGTCCGCCATTGGATCAAGGGTATCAATACATCAACATCGAACATGGTAGATCGCATAATTTTGGAAAAAATAGCGGTCGGACAAAACCAAATTCTAAGTATTTGAACTAAAGCCAAAGGTTTGCCTGAAACAGTAGAAAAAGCAAGGAACATTTGGAACGTTTTTAAGCTAGAACGACTTTCGTAAAATTCGCATTTTGATTGGTACATTGCCCATCGATACCGTCGTTTATCTGGGAAAAAATTCGAATCCGCCAAGGTAGAAATAACCCTGCTAGTAACCTTGCCAAAAGCCCTTAGTCCAGCCCGCTTCATACGGTAACCAAAAAAATGGGGGTTGGCAGGAAACTACCAAAAACGGAACGCAGAGACGGTACCAGATAGATATCCAACAGAGGTTATTCGAACGGCAAAGCAATGCACAAATGAGTACTTGCGACAAAGACGGCTAACTGTGCGCCGCATTGGGCGACGTCAAATTTATTGCGTATTTGTTTTTTCGTGTTTGTCTTGCATTTATTACACAGAAACATAGAAAGACATGGATTAATCAATTACTGCATGCGGAAACATAATTTTGTTTATAGTATCAGAATTGTTAAATTAATTAAATTTCTAGCATCTGAAAATGCTCAAATATTAATGTGTTATTCTATTAACACATATATTATGTATCTACATATGTATATTATGTTATACATATGTATGTACGCAATTTACTAAGAACTCACGCTTTCTTTCGGGCTCTGCATTCTAATCATTGCCTATGCAATCCATGAACGACAAAATTGCCAAAATTTTATCCGATTACTCTTAACATTTACTCTGCAATCACTCATTCTATCCATTCCGCTTTGGATTGAATTTCACTCATTTCGCATACAACGAAAACAACGCTAACCAATGTGCACTTCACTCATTTAAAACCGCTTCGGCACGCTGAATTGCGAGTTAGGCTTGTACTGCATGTATTTTAAGCTTTGGATTTGGTAAGAGCCCATTACCCGATTTCTATGGCTGCCAACCTGTCTGGTTGGGAAACGGAACACAAACGTTTTTTACCGTCGTATATCCCGCATTCATCACACCTTCAAGCACTTTTGGACTTTTGACCTGCTTAGAAATGTAAAGAAAAATGATCAACAAAATATGGATTGGACGACAGAACTCATTCGTGCTTTTGAAGAGGGCAAAAAGTGCGTGACCAGAGCTGCCGTCGGTGTGACTTTTCTCAGACTTTTTGGGTACATCCATATTTTATCGCACCCAAGTGAAAGAACAACGTCACAGCAAAAGCGCCATGAGTCGCATATGTGGTAGTAAATGATAACAAAAGTTGATGATAAAATGTCGACGTAGTTAAAGTGAAAGAGATGCCGTTATCTGCTGATCGGCTAAAACCAGTGGATAATAACAGCATAGACTGTTCATGCCGAACAGCTGAGTCCGGTACTCCGCCAGCAGAGCATCGCTGTTGGCGGAATGTTTTTTTTGGCCCGTTTCGGAAGTGGGGCACGATGCCGCCATATTCATGTTGGAAATTAACTCGAAAATAAACCCCGACCAGATAAGGACGAAATCCAACACCCGTTTTTGTTTCATTCACTTAAATTCTGGGAATACTTGCGACACCGACTTTTCCGGCCCCCGACGTCTTCATTTTGGTTCTTCGCCCGAGATAATCCAGCGCTTTGCCGAGATAAGTACGGTGCCAAAATCCCCACCATATAGTATGTATATACATACGCATATATATTGCTGCGATCAAAATCCGCTCACTATCAACTAGTGGCCACCTGCGTAATAATATATGTTCGTGTGTATATGCTGTATGCATCCTTTCCCTTTTATGTTTCATCCAACAATCAACCAATCATCAACTTTCCAATAAAAACACCAAATAAAAACACAATTCGCCACCTAAACTTTCACATACACATAAACATACAGACATTCCATGTATGTTGGCCGATTGATGAACATACATATCAGAGACCGCAACTACAAGTACACCGCATACACACACAGTATTAGTAGAGTCGCGTCACAAAGAACCGCATCAAAACAAAATGCGATGCTTTTTTACTCGTTTCTTTTGTGCAGTCCTTCTGTGCGGTGCCAAATACGAGTAGATACCTACTGACTGGTTGACTTTTTATTCGTGGAAGCAGCGACCGCATGTACGATTGTGTGTGCAAAAACAACACGAACATTTTTGGAGCCATGTAATTTCACAATGAATAATATTTTGAGTTCATTATTTTTGTTGGTGTTTAAATTGAATAAGAAAACATAAACACAGATTACATTTAAATAACGAAAGGTTTATTAATATTCATGGATTAGGTAATTAAAATATAATAGAATATAATAGAATATAATAGAATATAATAGAATATAATAGAATATAATAGAATATAATAGAATATAATAGAATATAATAGAATAAAATAAATAATTGAATAAATAAAAAATTAATTAAAATTGTCATTCTGTATTTTTGTGTATTGTCTGTGTTCCCACACAGACAATGCGGTTGTAAAACACCGCAACCGCATATTATCCGGTATTAGTAACAGCGCCTACGCTTTTTATGCGAGTCTACTTGTAGTGCTCAAATCAGGCACTGGTGCCGATCTCTGATACATATGTCCATTGCATCTGCATACATTGCGTACATGGCACATACGCAACGTCGTACATCTGTATGGTCATAGGGTGTTTCATTAATCGCCAAAACATCCAAAAACATTCAAACAGGCATTAATATCATCCAACATATCCATATCCATACATATATTAATGTTATTGTTTATTTTCACATACACGAAAGCTTCCCCACACACGACAAGCCCAGACGATTTGCTGGACCGGCAGATAAGAACCGGCTGCAGCCAACACTAGCGACGAACACATCCACAAACACAGCCTCCAGCGCAGTAAGAAAATAAAAAGAATAACAAACAAACAAATTTAAAAGCAACCATCGGCGCTAATATTTATATATTGCATACATATATACATATATGTACCATCATATGTACGTATGTGTCAAGGTAGCCACTCGAGGGCCATATACGCCATATTCCAATAAGGGACCGTTCACACTGGCACTACTTTTTTTCTAGTTTCCAATAGAAAGTGTCAATGTGTGTTTATTATTGTTTCTTTAATACTTTTTTTAAACTCCGTTCTTGATTTTATTCTGATTCGCATATATCGTCTCAATAATTGGCCAAACATCCACGCTTATCCAGCGTCGCACATCGACAATCATAGTCCAGCGTGATCCAGCGCCCTCATATCTTTTTTTCTCAATCGATAACAACATTTATTCCGATTAATGTGTATTCTGCGCTTAATCCAGCGACCCCAGGTTTTATATAAAACGATAACATAATTTGTTACGATTACCACTATTTTTCAAGTGTAATCCGGCGCCCCTTGCCTTTGTCTAAATTGATTAAGTCCGATTATTGTTTGATTTTGCCTCTCGCTCAATACAGCGACCCCGGTGTTTTTTTTCCTAATATGGAACATCCAACTGGTCGCACGCTTATCCAGCGTCCCAATATATAAGGTCTTTCGATCTTGGTTGCACGCTTTATCCAGCGTCCCAATATATAAGTTGTTTCGAGCTTGGTTGCACTCTTTATCCAGCGCCCCGTATTTGTCCAAGTGGACAGACTGTTTCGCCCCCTCACGGTTTTCGGGTCCTCCGAGAGCTTAATACGCCAATTGGCCACGGTGAGCGGGTAAAAACCCGTTTGTCTATTTCTAAAACGTCTCAACGAGTTAAAGCCAAGAGCGAGTCCTCTGTGCCCTTCAAAAGCCCAAGTCCTACTCGAAGCAAAAGCCCATCGACAACTCCACGAAAATCCACGAGCACGTCGCTCCAAGTTCCACGGTCAGCACCAAACACGAAACCGAATTCAGACTTCTCACTCCAAGTTACTAAAGCAACCGCAAAAATGGCGCAAGCTGAGGCAGACATGGCTTAGATGAAATTCATGACCATAACCGATAGAGTAGGTCAGTTCGAGGTCAGAGTCAACACCCCAGCAGACTCAATTCCGTCGATCCACACAAGTAGGGTGCGACTCGAGCAGATCAGAGCCCTATGGGACAAGGTGGAAATGGAATACGAGGCGGGCTCCGAAGCTCTGTCCGGTGTGCAGCGAGCCTCAACGAGACCATTGAAGAAGGTTCACGCTCGCAACATTCCGTTCAGGCCACCATTCCGGCGCCTTCTCAGGGAGGGTGTCGCTTACCCCCAGTCGAGTGCGACAGTTTCAGTGTGGACTATGTTCACTGGCCCACGTTTCGGGATCTTTTCTCAGCCATCTACATACACAACCCTCGGCTTTCAGAAGTTGAGAAATTGTTCCATCTCAATGCTAAACCTAGTGGTGAGGCTAAATCCATTGTGGCCTTATCACCCTTAACCAATGAGGGATTCGAATCAGCATGGAGAAACTTGCAGAGTTGTTTCGAAAACAAGAGGCTGCTGGTCAACAGTCAGCTTAAGATTTTGTTTAATTTACCTTCTGTTGCCCTCAAATGCAAATCCTTGAAACAGTTAGAGAGCACAATTCAAGGTTGTTTAACAGCATTGAAAATAGCAAAAATGGACACCTCTAACTGGGATTGCCTGCTCGTTTTTCTGTGCTCTGCCAAGTTGCCAAAGCTAACGCTGTCTCTATGGGAACAATACAATATGAATAAGGCAGATATTCCACTCTGGGCTGAATTCCAGGCTTTCTGACAAGATCGTCATCGAACGCTCGAGGCGATTGAAGATTTTAAGCCAAACGCTCAATCCAGAGCACTGCGGACTGACAATATCTCGCGGGCGATCCAGACCTTTGAGAATAGAGTGACGGTAACTCCACAATCCTGTAAACTCTGTTCGCAAGTGAACCATCCTATCCGAGTATGTCCGTTGTTCCTACGAATGCCAGTCGGAGAGCGGGAGAAATATATAAAACAGCAGAAGTTGTGTTTAAACTGTTTTGCTAGAACGCATCTGCTTAGGGATTGCACTAGCACGCATAATTGCAATACTTGTAGAGGACGCCACAACACTCTTCTGCACCGAAACGGGACTCCACCAGCCCAGTCAGCGGTCAATCCTGACCACCAGCCCCACGTATCCACATTTAACCACCAGCAAGATATACAGTCCACTCCATTAACGAATCAACCGAATGTGCAAACGTTTCTGGCTGTAAACACTCAAGGGGTCCTCCTGAGTACAGCTTTAATAGAGATTTGCCATTTAGGCATCAAATACTCAGCACGGGCACTTATTGACTCGGGTTCTGAGGCAACCTTTATTTCAAAACGCTTGTTCAACTTGATTAAGTTGCCTTATAAATCCATCCATGCTCAAGATTCAGGGCTCAACCTCACTGTTGCGGCTCAGTCCCGTAAGCGCTGTCAACTCAGCATAGGTTCTACCGTCAAGCCCACATCCGAACTTAAACTTCTGCATATGTACTACCACAACTGGCCGGGAGTCTCCCATCCTTTACTTTACCTGAAGACTCTTTGGAGCATCTGCCGCCTTTGCAACTAGCAGACCCAACTTTCTAACGGCCATCGATCATTCTCAGCGGCTCCCATTCCAATATCTGTGGCACGCTTCTTGGCCAGGAGACCATATTCGGATGGATTCTTTGCGGTCCGATAACAACGAATCCCACAAGCAGAATATGCTCTTTTTCGTCCCGACTAGCTGTCACCGAGTCCAGACTGGACAACATTCTCACAAAATTTTGGGAGGTGGAGGCCGTTCCAGTGAAGCTAGTTAGGGAATACACCTCGATTTGCGAGGAAAACTTTGTCCAATCTACCAAAAGGAACGAGGATGGGAGGTATGTGGTTTCGTTGCCCTTTAAAGAGCCTAACAATATCAATCTTGGGCACTCCAGGTTGATCGCACTGTTCCTCACTCAGTTCCTCCGAAACGAGATTCGACTGAATAAAGTCGTTTCGTCAAAGAAGCAATACGACTCAGTCATTCAAGAGTATTCAGATTTAGGTCATATGCACCAAGTCTCTCCGAACGACTAAAGTGCTGCTCACGGAGCTGACAGCTCTAGTAATTTCTGAAATGCCTCCTCATGTCTACGAGACCTTTTACTGGACCGACTCTACGATCGTTCTTGCATAGCTGAGTAAGCCAGCGTGCACCTGGACAACCTTCGTTGCCAACAGGGTCGCAAAAATCGAACAGTGTACCGACGGAAGCAAGTGGGGACATGTACGATCCGAAGACAATCCAGCTGATCTGGCAAGCCGGGGCGTCTCAGACAGCGCTTAAAGACCGCACACTGTGGTGGCGTGGGCCAGCTTGGTTGCACCTCAAACAGGAGCAGTGGCCGAGGGAGTTGTGGGTCCATCCGGAGACTGAGCTTGAGCAGCGCCCCGTCAAATGTCACACGGCCACTCAGCCTTTGAGCGAGCTCTGCGGGTTCTTGCTTATGTGTTTCGTTTTGTGAAAAGTTGCCGGAGGGAAGGTCTAGCCTCATCGGTAGAACTCACTGCGGCGGAATTGTCGGAGGTGCAGGAGCGGTTAATTGTGCTCACTCAGAAGAATGAGTTTCCCGTCGAATATAAGGTTTTAAGCAACAAGCAACCAGTTCCACCCGCAAGCGCAATTTCTAACCTAAACCCCTTTCTCGACGGAAATGGTGTCTTGGGAGCAAGCGGCAGGTTACAAGCATCTGAAATGCTTAGTTATGATGAGAAACATCCGATCATCCTTCCTGCACGGTGTAGGTTCTCTGAACCTCAAGTCCTGTTTATTCATCGCATATCCTTGCATGGGGGGAATCAAATAATGATCCGACTGATTCGTTCCAAATTCTGGATTCCCAAGCTTAAAATGTTGGTGAAACGAACGATACACTTGTGCCGAGTGTGTGTCATCCACAAGAAGAGACTGCAGACGCAGTTGATGGGGAATTTGCCCCGTGCGAGGTCCATGCGCCTCAGCCTCAACGGCGTCAGGAGGTGGTTTCGACCGGGTCACGACGCTCAATCTCGCCGATGAATAGTTCCCCACACCGCAGCTCCTTGTCAACGCCGACGGGCGCGCCTAGCCTGGTGCGGACGAGCGTCAGCATCCTTCCGACCGCTGCCGTGCTCATTGGGTCCGAGCAGAAGAGATTCGATGTGCGAGTCTTGGTGGATCCGTGCTGCCCCGTGAGTCGCATCCACGTCTCGCTGGTGAAGGCCCTCAACTTGGCCGTCACGGGCGTGGGCAACGAACGGCTGTGCACCACCGAGATTCGCTCAAAAACTTCCCGGATGAACAAACAGCTGCTGATGCTGGTGGACGAGCAGATGCAGAGCCAGACGCCGGCACAGCCCCTGGATCCGAAGGTGCAGGACATGTTCCACAACATGACGCTAGCGGATGACCGGTGGTTCCACCCAGCGCTGGTCTCGGCTGTCCTTGGAGCAGACGCTTACGCCGACCTGATGCTGCCGTCGCGAACCAGGGCGGCCTGCCCATGGCACAAAATTCCAAGCTGGGATGGATCCTTTCGGGACGCTGTTCTCTTTCCTAAATTTACTTGCAAATTCCTCTTGCAAGGGGGGGAGAATGTTCATGCCGAACAGCTGAGTCCGGTACCCCGCCAGAAGAGCATCGCTGTTGGCGGAATGTTTTTTTGACCCGTTTCGGAAGTGGGGAACGAAGCCGCCATATTCATGTTGAAAAATCACTCAAAAATAAACCCCGACCAGAGAAGGACGAAATCCAACACCCGTTTTTGTTTCATTCACTTAAATTCTGGGAATACTTGCGACACCGACTTTTCCGGCCACCGACGTCTTCATTTTGGTTCTTCGCCCGAGATCATCCAGCACTTTGCCGAGATAAGTACGGTGCCAAAATCCGGGTAGATATGCCGGTGAATTCGTCGCGGGAATTTAGTGCAATTCTGGCGGCGAACCGACCACGAAGAATAAATATTAAACCTTGAATAAATATTAAAATCAATTCATCTTCTTTTATTTGGAAATGCAGTTCTCGTTAAGGTAGTCCTTCGGACTGCCATAACTGGCGCCCGAACAGGGACCTTCGGAAGTAGACCCTTGTCTACTTGGGAGAAGCTAGTTATTATGTAAAGTGCGTGGTGTGTTCGGAAGTTTTTCTTAAAAAAAAAATATAATAAAAAAATTACAAGTGAGCCAAGAAATGAAAGAAGTGTTAATAGAATTTCCTAAATAAAATAAATTAAAAAACAATTACACACTGCGGCAGTAAAAAATGTGCAAAATATTGTGAGTGCAAAAATATTGTTAAAGGAAATAGAAATTAAAAACAAATACACACTGCGGCAGTAAGAAGACAAATCTGCGAGTGCAAAAAATGTTGTTAAAATAAATAGTAATAAAAAACAATTACACACTGAGGTAGTGGGAAAAAAAAACTGCGAGTGCAAATATATTTTTGAAATAAATAAAAGATAAAAACCAACTACACACTGCGGCAGTAAGGAAATCTGCGAGTGCAAATAATTGGAAAAAATAAAATTAATGCAAGAAGTAAAATGTGTTAATTCACAGCTATAACATAAGTAAATGTGAACAAATAATCAATCAAAAAATTAAAAATCGAAATAATCAAAACCGATGGAAAAATAAGATGTGTGGTAAATACTAGAAAGGCTAAGTGGTGTGAAATGCATTCAAAACAAGAGAGAACGCTATAGTCGAGTTCCCCGACTATCTGATACCCGTTACTCAGCTAGTGTAAGTGCGAAGGACAGGTTTGGCGGTTTGTGGGCGTTAGAGTGAGCGTGGCCAAAAGTTTTTTGGCGAATATATAGAAATTTACAAGACTAATACAAAAATGAAAAAATATCAAAACATTTTTCAAAAGTGTGGCCGTGGCAGCTTTGGGCGGTTTGTGGGCGTTAGAGTGGGCGTGGCAAAAAGTTTTTTTGCAAATCGATAGAAATTTACAAGACCAATACAAAAATGAGAAATTATTAAAACATTTTTCAAAAGTGTGGGCGTGGCAGTTTTGGGCGGTTTGTGGGACTTGCGCTGCGTCTATGTCCCTGGAGTCTGTATGCCTAATCTCAACTTTCTAGCTTTTATAGTTCCTGAGATCTCGACGATCATACGGACAGACAGACGGACAGATAAAAATAAAAATAAAGAAAAAAAGAGAATCGTCCGATTCCCACCGCGCGGTTAATTAAATTTTTTCGAATCTTAAGAAATTTATTATTAAAGTTATTTCCTTTTACTCTATTGAACTTCCGTCAAGGGATTTTAAACACCACAACACAACATATTATACCAATACAAAAAGGAACAACACTAGTTGCCTACACCTACACATCTACACACCAACCTGAGTAAGTGAGACGCACTTTCTTCGGAAAAAGTTTTGTAAGGAAAAAGTTGTAAATTGTATAAAAAAATTCAACAAATTAAACTTTTGATTTTAAATCGAAAATTTAAAATTTTTAATTACCGGTTCTTACCTTACAGTTTCCCAGGCTAGCAAAGAAAATGGAGGAAATTAAAGAAACTTTAGGGAAGTTTGATGAAACCAAGGTTATGTTAAACCAGGTTATGGGGATTAAGGAGGATGTCAAGAAGGTTAGCAATAGGCTTTGTACGTTGGAAAATGAGTATGAACAGCGCAATCCGGTGGCGAATCAGCCTATTCCCCTAACTAAACCACGTAACGAGTACGAGCTAAGGGAAACTTCTACTTTACCCGATTGTGTAAAGGAATTACAGCCATTCGAAGGTCAATCAGAGGAATATGTGTCGTGGCTCAACAGGGCTCAATTGATTCTAAATGACTATGAAATTGTAAGAGACAAGCCTTTGTATAGGTCCATTGTTTTGCATATTAGACAGAAGATAAGAGGTAATGCCGATTTGGCCTTCTGTTCTTATAGCGTACCAGACGATGACTGGGCCGAAGTCAAACGAGTTCTGGCACTTCATTACGCGGACAAAAGAGATGTTCGCACTCTTGAGTATCAACTGTCGCAGTTGACTCAGGGTAATAAGTCCTTGGAGGAATTTTATATGGTGGTAAATAGTCACTTTTCACTTATTATTAACAAGTTGAAGAGTGGCGGTCATCCCCCAAACGAGGTTAGCGCCTTGATAGAAACCTATAGGGATAAAGCTTTAGATGTCTTCGTGAGAGGACTCGAGGGTGATGTTTCCAAATTATTGGTGATACGTAGTCCCAAGAATTTGCCAGAGGCATATAGTTTTTGCTTGGAGCTCCAGAATGTAAACTTCCGGGGGCGCTCGGTCAGGCCTACTTACACTCCTTCATTCAATCACCCCGCTCAACAATATCGCTCTCCAGTCGTGCCACGTTTCCCTTCTGCGCAGCCGCCGATTAGAGCGCCTATGATCGCTGCCCAAAATGATAGCTCAGGTAGGAATTGGCAGGGTTATCAAGGTCCGAGACAGGCAATTAAGATGGAATCTAAAAGGTCAGGTCAGTCGTACCTATCCGGGCTCAACGCTCGTAGAGAGGAGGACACCGCTAGCAAACGGAGTCCAAGCACATCCGCAAACCCTTTAAGGAAAGCGCAACGTTTGTACCACATGACGACAGTCGGGCCTCCTAGTACAATCATAGCTGAGGATACCCACCCCGAGGCATTGTACGGGGAAGGTTGCGAACATAACGATGGTTCAGACCAACAGGTCTTCCTAGGAGAGCAAAACCAAGGAGTAATAGTTGAGGAACAGCCAAATGCGGAAGAAGTAACAAATTTTATGACGGACGCCTCCCTAGCGTACTATACTTAGAATATGATACCAGAGACGGGGCTAAGTTACAATTCCTAGTTGACACCGGCGCAAACAAAAATTGTATTAGCCCAAAAATCGCTGCCGGTTCAACTCCTTTAACAACCCCATTTTTTGTCCAGTCTGCCACAGGTTGCGTAAAAATCACACGTCAACTTGTGGGACAGTTTTTTATAAAATTTGGCAATGACTTACTTCTCACATTTTTCGTGTTACCTGGATTAAATTCCTTCGACGGAATAATTGGTGACGACACGCTCAAGGAATTGATCGATAGGGAAAAAGACTTACTTGTTATAACACCAGGCGTCAAGCTGCCACTTTTAGCTAAGAAATCTTTCAACGTCCATTCTTTAATTAATATCGATCATTCAGAGTCCATAAATCTTGCCTTGATGGGTCTAATCAGCGAATTTTCAAATATTTTCGAACCAATATCACCTGGAGGAGCCGTTAACACTGTCGTTAGAGCAGAAATTCGTACTAACACTCAGGACCCTATCTACGCTAAAAGTTACCCATACCCAGCCAACATGAGAGGGGTGGTAGAAACACAGGTGGAAGAATTGTTACGCGATGGTATAATAAGACCTTCAAGGAGTCCTTATAACTCTCCGCTTTGGGTCGTGCCTAAAAAACCAAAACCAAATGGGGAAAAACAATATCGTTTGGTGATTGATTTCAAGCGTTTAAACGCCGTTACCATATCTGATGCGTACCCCATACCAGACAGTAATTCCACACTGGCCAGTCTCGGTAAGGCTAGATATATATAACGTCGGGCTTCCATCAGATTCACATGAAAGAACAGGACATACCCAAAACAGCATTTTCTACGCTGAATGGAAAAAACAAGTTTTTGCGCCTCCCTTCGGATTAAAGAAGGCGCCTGCTATTTTTCAACGTATGATTGACGATGTGCTTAGAGAGTACATCGGAAAAATATGCTATGTGTATATTGATGATATTATAGTCTTTAGTGAAGACTATGACAACCATTGGTCGAATCTGCGTCTTATTTTTGAAAGCTTGAGAAACGCAAATCTTCGGGCAAATCTGGAGAAAACCCAGTTCTTGGCAAGTGAGGTAGAGTTCTTGGGATACATTGTCTCGGCGGAGGGCATTGAAGCCGACAGTAAGAAAGTAGAAGCCATTAACAAAATGGAACCACCCACCAACGTTAGGGAATTAAAAAGATTCTTGGGTATGACTTCCTACTACAGGAAGTTTATTCAGGATTACGCCAAGGTGGCGAAACCCTTAACTAATCTTACTAGGGGGAAATACGCTAGAATCAAGGCATCTCAATCAACAAAGGTTCTAATTGAGTTGGATGAAGAAGCTTACAAGCCTTTAAAAATTTGAAAACCATTCTGTCTTCATCAGAAGTACTTGCTTTCCCCAATTTTAACATACCATTTCACCTGACAACAGACGCGTCCACTTACGCTATTGGAGCGGTTTTGTCACAGAACGACCAAGGGAAAGACAGACCCATCGCTTATATATCACGCGCCTTAAATAAAACTGAAGAAAATTACGCTACAATTGAAAAGAAAATGCTCGCGATAGTCTGGGCATTAGACAATCTGCGATCATATTTGTACGACGCTACAACACTCAGAGTGTATACAGATCATCAACCACTTACATTTGCCTTAGGCAACAGGAATTTCAATGCTAAACTGAAGCGTTGGAAATCTCGCATAGAGAAATACAACTGTGAATTGATTTACAAACCAGGGAAGTCAAATGTAGTCGCCGACGCACTTTCTCGTATTGTTTCTCACGTTAATTATTTAGGATCCGACACAGCTACAGGTTCTGATTTGATTCCGTACAAACCATCCATAGCGCTCTCCACGACGTTTCGCACTACGTGCCCCACGTAGAAGTGCCCATAAACGTTTTTAGAAACCAATTAATTTTTTAACTGGAACAGCCTAACCATTTCATTACGTAAATATTTAAAATTATCCGTTATTAATGGAGTTAAAATTCCAGATTCATATTTGCACCTCTTCCAGACACAATGTCTCAATAATTTCAAAATGTTTAAGATACGTATTACACAAAGATTAGTTACAGACTTATCTGATGCGGAAGAAATCTGTAGGGTAATTGACAAAGAACATCGGAGGACTCATCGGGCACCCAAGGAGGTTCGTCTTCAAATTCTTGAAAAGTTAAAAAGTTCCCAAAAATGGCTAGTACGGTCCGTGTTCAGCTGTCTTCATGCGAATGTTGCAAATTGTTTAAATCCGACAGGCACCCGAATAAGCCACTCTTGCACCCAACACCAATACCAGATTATCCCTGCGAAATCCTTCACATTGATATCTTTACAAAAGAAAATATATCTGAGCTGCATAGATAAGTTTACGAAATTCGCGAAACTTTTCCCGTTGGAGTCAAAATCTTCGGTTCATCTGCGGGAAAAGGTGGTGGAAGTACTTTACTATTTTTTAGTCCCTAAAACTATTGTGTCAGACAATGAGAGGGGATTGCTATGTCCAACTGTACTCAATTTTTTACAAACGCTGGGATTCAAGTTGTACAACACCCCAACCCAGAAGAGCAAAGTCAATGGTCAGGTAGAAAGATTCCACTCCACCTTTTTAGAAATCTATAGGTGTCTAAAAACCGAATATCCGACGTTTAAGGACACAGAATTGGTACCCATAACAGTGGACAGATACAACAACTCTGTTCACTCAGTCACTAATAGGAAACCAGTTGACATTTTTTTCAACAGAACATCTTGTATAAATTACCAGGGGTTGGTTGATTTCAAACAACAAACCTTGGAAGATGTTAAAGGTCTAATCGCATTCAATCAGGAGTCAACTAATTTCTATAAAAATAAGTTTAGAACAAAACCCCTTTCCTACAACCAGGGAGACAAGATTTTCGTAGCCAATAGGCAAATCAAAACAAAAGAAAAACAACGCTACAAGCCAGAGGTAGTATAAGAAGATAGAAGAGTAACTGTCAAGACTAGATCCGGTAAAACTTTTCACAAATCAGATCTTAGGAATTAATAACAAAAAGAGACAGAGCGTGTGACTTTTAATCATACACTTATAAATTAAGAATACTAGAATTCCACTTCTAACTGTCATAATGTCCACACATAAATTGTTAAGTTAAAATGTTAATTTAAAATACACCATTTATTCACCCTGCGACGGGAGGTTAACTTGAAATCTCAAGCTAAACGTAAAAAAAAAAAAAACCTTCTTGTATCATACCACAATATCTTAATAATCCGAAAACTAAGTTTGCTCTTCATCCACATGGTGGGAGCAATCCACATAATCAAGTACGATTAACCTGTCGTCCCACTACAAAGAGGCAACGTATGGAGAGTAACTGGAGTCTTTAAGTTGGTGCATTTCATCGATTTGGAAGGGATGAATCGTCGGGGCCACTCAAGGAGCAGCGGCTATGATAACGAATAACCACCATAACGACTCACTATCTGCAGGAAGCAACAAAGGGCTCATCGCATTGGAACCGCCGGGCCATCAATTGGTTGGGCTCCGCCTGGAAATGGATAGCAGGCTCGCCAGATGCAGCAGACTGGGACGCTATTTTGAATTCTAAGGATAATCTAGCCAGGAACAACGATCAGCAAATACGGATCAACACTAGGCGCTCCACCAACTAAACGACGTTATTGGGAAGGTCAACGCCATAGATGGGGATTTTCATCTCTTCACCGCTATACTTCACAAGGCTATGATCTAAGCCACACAGGTAGCGGAGATCACGCGAGCTTGTCAATTAGCTAAAACTGGCGTGGTCAACACAAACCTGTTGGACCACGAGGAAATGGCGGTGATACTGTCGGAAGTAAGAGACCTTCCTTATCAGAACGCAGTGGAAGCAGTAGAGTTCTCTCGGCCTACGATACTAACTAATAAGACGGCCCTACTTTACATTGTGGCCATGCCCAAGGTAACGGAGCAGAAATATCGTATGATATACTTGTACCCAACGGTGATTGACGGAAAACAGGTAATATTGGAAGCCAACAAAGTGGCAACGACCGCCGAAGAAACGTACATCGTCCTCGGCAAATGCCTCTCCATAGGCAATACGACCTGGAAAAAGACCTGCGTAAACTAAAGGAGGACACTTGCATTCCCAGACTGCTCAAGGGAGGACACGCTACTTGTAGCTACCTGAGGAGCAACGCAGAAGCCATCATGCCAGTCGACGACGGCACGATCTTCTTAACAAACTTTAATGGTTCAATAAGCGGTCCCACAAAGGAGTACAACTTGAAGGGATCTTACATAATACAATACTCCAACGAAACCATCGCTGTTAAGGGCAGGAATTACAGCAGCCACACTACAACACATCTGATGGCAATTTCGGCAGTACTCTTGAAAATAACTGCAACGAAGTACGAACTTTCCTTAGAATACGTTCACGACTTTAGCCTGGAAAACATCAAAAGGTTATCTGCAACATGAAGCAGACTTGTATACTCCTGTTCTCTGGAAATCATATTGGTAATGATCATCCTTGTAAGCAGTTATCTCATGTGGAGAAAGATCACGTCAACGAAAGGCATTCCAAATACGAGCGACTTCGCTTCGGAATTGGAATCACAGGTGACCTGTGCTGTGACCTGCGTCAAAAGCGAGCTCAAGTGATCTGCGGGACGCAGATCTTGTGGTGGAGAGGAGTTAACACAGGCCACAACGAGCCTCCTCCCCGCCCCCCTCAATAACTCGTTCGGCCAACAACAACGCTGCGCTGGCCAAATATCGACTAGCGCAAGTGTCGCAATATCCGTTGCGACCAAAACGCTGACACCGCTGACGCCGCACGCGCGTCGCCGCTGTGGGACCCAAAAACCACAGCGTCAGCTCCCGACAATACTGCGCTGGCTAAGCATTGGTCGACGCTGTTGTCGCAACGTCCGCTGCGGCTAAAGGGCTGACGCAGCTACTCAAGCCGGGTAGATAAGCCGGTGGATTCGTCGCGGGAATTTAGTCCAATTCTGGCTGCGATCCGACCACGAAGAATTCTTGATCATTCTATCAACCTAAGCCTTGAATAAATATTAAAATCAATTCATCTTCTTTTATTTGGAAATGCAGTTCTCGTTGAGGTAGTCCTTCGGACTGCCATAACTTATATGTTCGTGTGTATATGCTGTATGCATCCCTTCCCTTTTATGTTTCATCCAACCATCAACCAATCATCAACTTTCCAATAAAAACACCAAACTTTCACATACACATAAGCATACAGACATTCCATGTATGTTGGCCGATCGATGAACATACATATGTCCATTGCATCTGCATACATTGCGTACATGGCACATACGCAACGTCGTACATCTGTATGGTCATAGGGTGTTTCATTAATCGTCAAAACATCCAAAAGCATTCAAACAGACATTAATATCATTCAACATATGTACATACATATATTAATGTGATTGTTTATTTTCACATACACGAAAGCTTCCCCACACACGACAAGCCCAGACGATTTGTTGGACCGGCAGATAAGAACCGACTGCAGCCAACACTAGCGACGAACACATCCACAAACACAGCCTCCAGCGCAGTAAGAAAAAAAAAAGAATAACAAACAACCAAATTTAAAAGCAACCATTGGCGCTAATATTAACATATAGCATACCAGCATATGTACGTATGTGTCAAGGTAGCCACTCTAGGGCCATATACGGCATATTCCAATAAGGGACCGTTCACACTGGCACTACTTTTTTTCTAGTTTCCAATAGAAAGTGTCAATGAGTGTTTATTTTTGTTTCTTTAATACTTTTTTTAAACTCCGTTCTTGATTTTATTCTGATTCGCATATATCGTCTCAATTATTGGCCAAACAAACGACAATCATAGTCCAGCGTGATCCAGCGCCCTCATATCTTTTTTTCTCAATCGATAACAACATTTATTCCGATTAATGTGTATTCTGCGCTTAATCCAGCGACCCCAGGTTTTATATAAAACGATAACATAATTTGTTACGATTACCACTATTTTTCAAGCGTAATCCGGCGCCCCTTGCCTTTGTCTAAATTGATTAAGTCCGATTATTGTTTGATTTTGCCTCTCGCTCAATACAGCGACCCTGGTGTTTTTTTCCTAATATGGAACATCCAACTGGTCGCACGCTTATCCAGCGTCCCAATATATAAGGTCTTTCGATCTTGGTTGCACGCTTTATCCAGCGTCCCAATATATAAGTTGTTTCGAGCTTGGTTGCACTCTTTATCCAGCGCCCCGTATTTGTCCAAGTGGACAGACTGTTTCGCCCCCGCACGGTTTTCGGCTCCTCCGAGAGCTTAATATGTCAATTGGCCACGGTGAGCAGGTAAAAACCCGTTTGACTATTTCTAAAACGTCTCAACGAGTTAAAGCCAAGAGCGAGTCCTCTGTGCCCTTCAAAAGCCCAAGTCCTACTCGAAGCAAAAGCCCATCGACAACTCCACGAAAATCCACGAGCACGTCGCTCCAAGTTCCACGGTCAGCATCAAACACGAAACCGAATTCAGACTTCTCACTCCAAGTTACTAGAGCAACCGCAAAAATGGCGCAAGCTGAGGCAGACATGGCCTTGATGAAATTCATGACCATAACCGATAGAGTAGGTCAGTTCGAGGTCAGAGTCAACACCCCAGCAGACTCAATTCAGTCGATCCACACAAGTAGGGTGCGACTCGAGCAGATCAGAGCCCTATGGGACAAGGTGGAAAAGGAATACGAGGCGGGCTCCGAAGCTCTGTCCGGTGTGCAGCGAGCCTCAACGAGACCATTGAAGAAGGTTCACGCTCGCAACATTCCGTTCAGGCCACCATTCCGGCGCCTTCTCAGGGAGGGTGTCGCTTACCCCCAGTCGAGTGCGACAGTTTCAGTGTGGACTATGTTCACTGGCCCACGTTTCGGGATCTTTTCTCAGCCATCTACATACACAACCCTCGGCTTTCAGAAGTTGAGAAATTGTTCCATCTCAATGCTAAACCTAGTGGTGAGGCTAAATCCATTGTGGCCTTATCACCCTTAACCAATGAGGGATTCGAATCAGCATGGAGAAACTTGCAGAGTTGTTTCGAAAACAAGAGGCTGCTGGTCAACAGTCAGCTTAAGATTTTGTTTAATTTACCTTCTGTTGCCCTCAAATGCGGCAAATCCTTGAAACAGTTAGAGAGCACAATTCAAGGTTGTTTAACAGCATTGAAAATAGCAAAAATGGACACCTCTAACTGGGATTGCCTGCTCGTTTTTCTGTGCTCTGCCAAGTTGCCAAAGCTAACGCTGTCTCTATGGGAACAATACAATATGAGTAAGGCAGATATTCCACTCTGGGCTGAATTCCAGGCTTTCTGACAAGATCGTCATCAAACGCTCGAGGCGATTGAAGATTTTAAGCCAAACGCTCAATCCAGAGCACTGCGGACTGACAATAGCTCGCGGGCGATCCAGACCTTTGAGAATCGAGTGACGGTAACTCCACAACTCCAGAGTTTACAGGCTCTGTTCGCAAGAGAACCATCCTATCCGAGTATGTCCGTTGTTCCTACGAATGCCAGTCGGAGAGCGGGAGAAATATATAAAACAGCAGAAGTTGTGTTTAAACTTTTTTGCTAGAACGCATCTGCTTAGGGATTGCACTAGCACGCATAATTGCAATACTTGTAGAGGACGCCACAACACTCTTCTGCACCGAAACGGCACTCCACCAGTCCAGTCAGCGGTCAATCCTGACCACCAGCCCCACGTATCCACATTTAACCACCAGCAAGATATACAGTCCACTCCATTAACGAATCAACCGAATGTGCAAACGTTTCTGGCTGTAAACACTCAAGGGGTCCTCCAGAGTACAGCTTTAATAGAGATTTGCCATTTAGGCATCAAATACTCAGCACGGGCACTTATTGACTCGGGTTCTGAGGCAACCTTTATTTCAAAACGCTTGTTCAACTTGATTAAGTTGCCTTATAAATCCATCCATGCTCAAGATTCAGGGCTCAACCTCACTGTTGCGGCTCAGTCCCGTAAGCGCTGTCAACTCAGCATAGGTTCTCCCGTCAAGCCCACATCCAAACTAAAACTTCTGCATATGTACTACCACAACTGGCCGGGAGTCTCCCATCCTTTACTTTACCTGAAGACTCTTTGGAGCATCTGACGCCTTTGCAACTAGCAGACCCAACTTTCTAACGGCCATCGATCATTCTCAGCGGCTCCCATTCCAATATCTGTGGCACGCTTCTTGGCCAGGAGACCATATTCGGATGGATTCTTTGCAGTCCGATCGCAACGAATCCCACAAGCAGAATATGCTCTTTTTCGTCCCGACTAGCTGTCACCGAGTCCAGACTGGACAACATTCTCACAAAATTTTGGGAGGTGGAGGACGTTCCAGTGAAGCTGGTTAGGGAATACACCTCGATTTGCGAGGAAAACTTTGTCCAATCTACCAAAAGGAACGAGGATGGGAGGTATGTGGTTTCGTTTCCCTTTAAAGAGCCTAACAATATCAATCTTGGGCACTCCAGGTTGATCGCACTGTTCCTCACTCAGTTCCTCCGAAACGAGATTCGACTGAATAAAGACGTTTCGTCAAAGAAGCAGTACGACTCAGTCATTCAAGAGGATTCAGATTTAGGTCATATGCACCAAGTCTCTCCGAACGACTAAAGTGCTGCTCACGGAGCTGACAGCTCTAGTAATTTCTGAAATGCCTCCTCATGTCTACGAGACCTTTTACTGGACCGACTCTACGATCGTTCTTGCATGGCTGAGTAAGCCAGCGTGCACCTGGACAACCTTCGTTGCCAACAGGGTCGCAAAAATCGAACAGTGTACCGACGGAAGCAAGTGGGGACATGTACGATCCGAAGACAATCCAGCTGATCTGGCAAGCCGGGGCGTCTCAGACAGCGCTTAAGGACCGCACACTGTGGTGGCGTGGGCCAGCTTGGTTGCACCTCAAACAGGAGCAGTGGCCGAGGGAGTTGTGGGTCCATCCGGAGACTGAGCTTGAGCAGCGCCCCGTCAAATGTCACACGGTCGCAGTGCCCTTAGCAGTTGAGATCCTAGAGAGGTTCAAATAATGATCCGACTGATTCGTTCCAAATTCTGGATTCCCAAGCTTAAAATGTCGGTGAAACGAACGATACACTTGTGCCTAGTGTGTGTCATCCACAACAAGAGACTGCAGACGCAGTTGATGGGGAATTTGCCCCGTGCGAGGTCCATGCGCCTCAGCCTCAACGGCGTCAGGAGGTGGTTTCGACCGGGTCACGACGCTCAACCTCGCCGATGAATAGTTCCCCACCCCGCAGCTCCTTGTCAACGCCGACGGGCGCGCCTAGCCTGATGCGGACGAGCGTCAGTATCCTTCCGACCGCTGCCGTGCTCATTGAATGTTCATGCCGAACAGCTGAGTCCGGTACCCTGCCAGCAGAGCATCGCTGTAGGCGGAATGTTTTTTTTGACCCGTTTCGGAAGTGGTGCACGAAGCCGCTATATTCCTGTTGGAAAATCACTCGAAAATAAACCCCGACCAGAGAAGGACGAAATCCAACACCCTTTTTGTTTCATTCACTTAAATTCTGGGAATACTTGCGACACCGACTTTTCCGGCCCCCGACGTCTTTATAGACTATTCAAATGTCGGTCGTATTCAAAACAAACAAATTATATCGTGACCCGCTCACTATGGGGGCCACGCGTCAAGAAAACACCACAATTGGAAAGTCCCTCTCGAACGTTAAAGTTTAAAGACATTTTAAAGACATTAACATACACGTCGATCTTGGTATTAATGATACCAAAAGATAACGCCGCGGCCAAGAACTAAAACTTCTCTCAGGTCACGTCAAGAAGTTATTTGTGTGATCGCCCGGCTAAGATGGAAACAAGGTTATAGCTGTACGTCAGCTTTATTAGGGCAATCTCTGATGGTCCTCGCCGGCTGCTGTGCGGGGTCGTTCCTCCAACGTCATTCCCTTGTAGTCCTGCGTCGTCCTCGACAGCGGATGCCGTGCTGGCACGAATAATACCTAGAATAGTATGGTGGCGGGGCCACAAGGTGTGCGTGCTGGCGGTGAATGTTCTTTAGCTCCGATCGCGGTTTATCACTCGGCGCTTTTTTCTTATGTTATGTACTGTCTTAGCCGCGATTTGCCGTCCTTAATAACTTTGAACTGCTTGCACCTTTTCTAGAACATGAAAATCACTTATAATCCCTTATTGTCAGCTTTAATTCCGCCTTCAGAAATCAGAAAACCCAAATACTTACCTTTTTCATGTAAAAATTTGCATAGATCCATTCTTAATTCTTATTTTTTTTCATTAGCCTCCTAAACAAATTTCCCTAAAATGATTACATGTTCTCCCACATGTTAGCCCACATATAATTAATTACTTTGTTTTTCTAATAATGTTCGTAAATATTTCATTACCAATTCTTTAAAATACTTCTGGAGCAATAACGCCCACAAACTGTAAGTGTAAATACTTCTCCTTCCACTTCCTGAGTAACGGAGATCAGATTGCGTTCTCTCTGGTAAAATCAATTAGTTACTTATTAGTAAATCAACCCAAAAAACTAATTTTTCACAACTTACCTTTTAAGAATAGAATGGTTTTGTTTACCATCTTTTATATGTCACACGTTTGCAGAAAAGTAGATAAACATATTTTTAGATCATGTGAAATTAATTATTTGATTTATTAAAAAAATGGTAATTGAATAATAAATGAATTAAAGAAATAAATAAAACATTTATAATGTGGCTCGACCAAAATTTCGCAAGGCGATAAGCTCCGGCGACTGAAACTTAAAAGAGATAAGGCTTCTTACGAGCGTATCTAATTTACATATTTGTGAAGGCAGATTATATAATATATACATACTTATCTACTTTGTCTTATTCATCTATAATATAATAATAATCTATTTATTTAAAATCAACATTTTAAATAACAATATGGCCTAGAATAAAGTACCCCCCAGATAAGATGATAGCAGTGACCCTAACACAGAAAATCAAAAATGGTCCTAGTTCATTGGCACGGTTAGAATTTTGTTTGTGTCTTCATAATTTAAAAAGTCAGTCAGGGTTTTTGATATGCTAATACTATTATTTATTTTTTTTAATAACGTGTTAAATGTAAAAAAAAATTTAAATGGGTTTCTGGTATATTAAACCACCTTTATAGAAAAGTAATATTTATAGTATTGCACGTGCCTTTTATGGGTGTAACAAAACAAAAATACTGCGTAACAAAGCAGTGTTTTCCAGTTCCGCCAAATAGTCGGTGTACAGCCCGTGGCTTTTAATTGCTTCGAAATGGTGACACCCCTAATTATTTTATTAATTATATATATTTATATATTATATAATTGCTTGACATTTTCTCAAAACCGAGTTTTTAATACACCCTAGTTCCCACAGCCAAAAACTACCTTTTAAATTTAGAAATTAATAGCTCAAATTTTTATTTACTTTACGATTATAAGAAAAAACAAATGTTTATAATAACAGGAAGTGTAAGTAAAACACAAATACAAAATACAACTCACTTAATATGTTGTTAAATTAAGCAAGAGAGAACGCTATAGTCGAGTTCCCCGACTATCTGATGAAAAAAATTTCAACACTGACAGTTTTTGGCGGTTTGTGGGCGTGGCAAACATTTTTTTTTGCAAATCGATAGAAATTTACAAGACCAATACAAAAATTAAAAAATATCAAAACATTTCTTAAAAGTGTGGGCGTGGCAGCTTTGGGAGGTTTGTGGGCGTTAGAGTGGGCGTGGCAAACAGTTTTTTGGCAAATCGAAAGAAATTTACAAGACCAATACAAAAATGTAAAAATATCAAAACATTTTTCAATAGTGTGGGAGTGGCAGTTTTTGGCGGTTTTTGGGCGTTAGAGTGGGCGTGGCAACATGAATCGACAAACTTGCGCTGCTTCTATGTCTCTGGAGTCTGTATGCTTCATCTCAACTTTCTAGCTTTTGTAGTTCCTGAGATCTCGACGTTCATACGGACGGACGGACAGACGGACATGGCCAGATCGACTCGGCTATTTATCCTGATCAAGAATATATATACTTTATATGGTCAGAAACGCTTACTTCCTTAAATTTAAATAAATTTAAAAAAAAACCCACTTTCTTATTTTCGTATGAAAATAAAAGAAGAATTAAATAGGAACGTCTGACAAGAATACGAATTTAAGTAATAGAAGATCATATATCCATATCCAAAAATTTGTTTTGACTGCTATTACACTATATAAGAGAATTCGCCATTTTTTTTTATCCTCTAATGCGTTGGGTCCTTTTCGTTAAATTAATCCTAGTTGCAGGATTAAAAAAAAAATTATTACAAAGCACATTCGACGGTTTTGTGCCTAAACTTATAATTACAAAAAATTAACATGTATTTTAATATGCTAAATATTCACGTATTTTTGATTTATTAAGGCATTATTTCCTTTATAGCGAATCTTTTTTATATTTATGTTATCGTAAATAAGAATATCTTAATTTTTTCTTATACTCGTATAAAAATTTTGTGGCAATAATAATGAAGGAATAACTATTTTATGCTTTAAGTAGTTAAAAACTAATGCAATTCTTTTTTATCTTATTATATGCATTTTATTTGCAGTTTATATTGTTTTCGTCTTGTAATATACATGTAATTTTATTGGTGTTGTATTTCAAATTTTTCTTATACACTGAAAAGAAACATTTAATTATTCAATACAGAAAATTATAATGGTTTGCTCAGGCTTATTCCGCATCACTGATTTCATCATCCGTAGAATCAATTTTTCTTCTTTTTTTTTTAGTTCGCACCTGATTTGTTTTGCGTCCACTAGGTTTTGAAGGCAAACTGGATGCCTTCACAATATGAGACATTGGCACATCAACCACATCCTAAAAAGTGCGTAATATTTTTTGGAATTATATTTTTTAATACAATTTTTTAAAAATTTCATAATTGGCACTTACCGTGCCAGTTAATGAGTATCCATCACTAGCGGTGTGGGAATTTTTTGTTGAGTTTATGAATCTTACTCCATCAGAAGAAGCAGAGATATTTGAAATTGATTTATCGCGGGATTCATCAGCATCAGAGTCACCATCATCCGGATCCAGTTTTAACATCAATTGCTTAAACTAAAATCAAATTAGCAAAATATTGGAAAGTTTGTGTGTTATGTGTATTGATACCTACATCAAGGTATTTAACAACAAGGTCCAATTTCTCTTCTTGAGTAAATGTAAAATTTATGTCCGTACTCAATTTCTCTTGTGACATTTGTTTCTTTATAACATCAATTGTCGTTTTCGGATTAAAATCAATAACACTTTTACGTGTTACAGCTTTTTCATATAATTTTTGTTCGGAAGGTGAATATCTTGAAATTTTACTGTCAGTAATAGCATACATTTCCTTTAAATGATCTTTTAGAATTAAAAGAAGCATACATGCTTGAGCAGATGTCATACATTTTATTATTTCCGTCATATCTTCGGGCAATCTATTAAACAACACCTGTGGGTCTTCTACATCATCATCGTCTTCTAATACATCTCCTTCCTTGTCGCTCGGTATTATATGTTCCTTAAACGTAGCGAGTAAATGTGTTCCAGCCATTGAAATTAAGAGATCAATTTGATGGATAAGATATAGAGGCTCATCTTGAACTACATAGGGAAAATAGGCAAGGTTATCAGCAATATATAACATTTGTTGTAATGATGTTTTCTGATCGTCAAATTGTTTTGTAACTGTTTGCACCAAAGCACGCCTTTGCGGCTTAGTAGTGCGAAGAAGTGTATAAAGAAAGTCGTTTAAAGCGGTAGTTGTGTTATCTGGTCCGCGATTCCTTAAATTGTAAATTAATGTATTAAGTATAAAGATTCAGAAATATTTTGTAAGAAACTTACGCATATCCTCTAATTATTTCCAGTTTCCCTCTGTTGTTAATTTGTAAAATTTTTTGTAGCTTAAAGCAAAGTTGTAGCCCGAATTGAACTTTCATATTAACAAATCCAGAGTATGTTTTATCAATATCTTTTAGCAGGGCATCAGCTCGATGGGCGGACTACAAATATTTATTTAAAAATTTCAAGTTAAAAAAACTTAATTTTGTACTAACCTCTATCCTATGGTCTGTGCTTAAACAAATTAAATACGGAACCATTCTAACTGGATGAACCAAACCTTGACGAAGGACAATCTGTATTACTTTAACAGCCCATAAACGAACTGTATCATCCCGATGTAGAAAGCATTCTAGAATTTCTTCTAAATATAGTTGAATTATTCGACTTGCCATGCCAGACGAAACGTCGTTCATTTCCTTAAGGTCTTCGTGTTTTGATTGTTTTTCCCCTGTAATCATTAGAAAAACGAAAGTTCGAGCTTAAATATTTTTTCTCAAAAATTTCATATTATAATATTTATATTTTCATATTTTGAACATATTTTGTATTTCTTTTTATTTGTATATATATATGAAACATTTTTAATTCTTGTTAGCGTGGAGCTGCACTTTTTAACAATTAATCATTTGATACCCAAAATAAAATATTTTGCTAGACCATACTTTATGGGATTTTATGTTTTCGAATTATACTCGTTACATGTAGAGTAAAAAAATATACTAGATTCTTTAAAAAGTATGTAAGTATATTCTCGATCAGAATTACTAGCTGATTCATTCGAGCCATGTCCATATAAGGTTTTGATCTCGGGAATTGTTTTATTTTTTTTTATTTTAATTATGCATACGTGGATTCCAACTCACCCATTTGGGCGCGCCGGCTAACTACAGTTAGTTGTGTCTAAATTTATAACAATAACATACAAGGGCACAATCACATATAACAAGTGGCATACATGTCAGGGACCGAGCCTCCTCAAAGGAGATCGGAGAACGAGGTCCCTCGGTTGCCTTCTGTTAAGTCACAGTGGAGGGCGAGTACTGCCCAGGTCGTTTGCCCTTAGACTTTCATGGTCGACTCAGGTGCTTGTTAATTTCATCAAATACCGATTTAAATCTTTGTGCAGGGTTGTGTTTCGCACAAACCACTCGCAACCAGTGACCGGTCTCGCAGACCTGTTCTCCATAACCTAGGCCCCTTTGTATATACATAGTCACCTTATTTAGTCATGAAATTTTACTGCGAGACCGTAGTAGTCAATAGTGCTTTGCCATCGTAGCACGTATGCGTGTAAAGTCTGCGATCCAGAGTTACTCCAAGATACTTGGCCGTGTTCGGTTCAGGTATCGGGGCCTCCTCAATATAAACAGCTGGTGGTGTGTTTGCCGCTTTTTCTCGCAATATTCCAGCGCCGGCCGCAGTCCGAGAAACTTGTTGCTTAGTCCTGTATGATATCAGCAGCCTCAAGCTTGTAACTTGTAAAGTAATGGGCATAGTTTGTTAAACTATTAATGCGCACATAAAGTGGTCGGCTGTCGCGGTATGCGTACAAGAGAGCTGCTGGCTCTAGAGCTATCTGCTCTCTGTCTACCCTGGAAACAGGGAGGGCTAAGCTGAGATCGTGTACAAAATAATCAAACTGCCAATTTAAGGCAGAGATATAGCATTTTTGAATAAAATATATTTAGAACGTAACATTTTTAATTTAATCGCAGTAAAATTAACAAAGCTACAGGTCTTAAGCAACACAGATCATGTGCTCATTTAACGGATAGCGTATAACAGAAATGGAAAAAGATGTGCAAGTGAGAAATGCACAATCCGTCGTATACAGGATCAAAAGGATGCTTTCGATACCTGCACTGCAACGTACAGATCCGGCATTGATAATTTTATTTAAGCAAGAAGTAAATTAAACGCCCTCTTACTTTCTGAAGTCGGTGAACATTATATAGCCAAAACCATCAAACCGAGTGCTTGTTTAACACTTTGAAGTTCTGGCCAGGCTAATAACAACCCTATAGACAAGCAGAACACCCCAACGCCTATTGTTTCCAAGTGAAATGAAGTGCCCCCAATGTGCAAACAAACTTTATACACACCTGTGTTAAGGGGAAAAAGGAGCTCCCTACAATCAATACGAACTACAATTTCAAATATACCAAACCAGACCTTGGCCTAAGCAAAGAACAATAAATATTTGTTTCTAAATATTTTCAAAAGGCAGTTAGTTGTTAAGCTGTGCTCCTAAGATTCCAATTGTGAAACGCTCTTATTTAACCACCCCTTAAAACCTTCCCCTTTATTATAACAACATTTGTTTTGGCAATAATTTTAAGAAATTTATCGTCCTAAATTGCATTTTCTTGTTTCTGCCAGGTAAATGTATACCTACAAAAAGTAATTGTAAAATTTGGATTCAAGTTTGCAATGCTACGCCATTTAAGTTGCCAAAATATAGAAATAAAGGTACTGTTAATTATTCCATTGAAAAATAATAAAATTATTATTTGAATGTAAAGTTAACTCAAAGCATTTAAATTTCGGATTAATTGAATCTTTCGGACGAGGAAGGAAGGATTAGTATACACGCTGATATTTTGGGAACAATAGAATAAAGAGTTGAAATGCCAATTATTATACTGCTAATTACTCAGCTAATTTTGGCCTATGCAGCACACCCAATATATTCTGAACCCAGTTACGGCTACCTAAAAGTCTACGACTTAAACGTTATTTTGTCAATCTGTAACTGTCAACTCACTTAAACTATGTTTGATAAAACTTTTACAACTGGCTAAGAACACTTTAGGTTTATGTATAAAGTTACCAAAATAAAAAAAAATTATTATTATATGTACATCATAAATTAAAACGTATTAATTTTCAAACATGAGAGAACGCTATAGTCGATTACTAAATTACTATACCCGTTATTTTGTTTTTCACACAAAATTTGATACAGGTTCTTTAATCTATTTTTTTGAATAGGTAAAAATTGAAGACGATCCAAAACACGTGCAAGCAAAGCAGCTGTCAACGATTAAGTGAACATTCAAAATGGCAAAGCTTGTCGTAACCTGCAAAAATTCAAAATACTTTTTGAACACACCTCGTATGTCTCAGGATTCTGCATTCTTAAACTTAACAATTTGTATTTTGTAATTCCGGGTATTTAGGCGTTTATATGGACATACGGTAATTGCCAGCACGACTCGGCTAGTGATCCTGATCAATAATATATATACTTTCTAAGGAAACGCTATCTTCTTCCTGTTACATACTATTGAACGATTTTAGTATGCCCTCGTACTTTATGAGTATGGGATAAGTTTACTTAGACTAACCATATTACCCGTAGAAATCGATAATTCATAGTCATGTGTCAGAGAATAAAATAAATAAATAAATTGAATATACTAACATTCTTTTTCCTTATTGTGCATAAACATTTCAGATTCTGTTAGATAAATCCAAATATTCCGCATGCAGATTATTTTAAAGCCGGCATCGTTGGAGATTGAGCTTAGTATTTCGCAATACAAATTTTTAAGTTCGGGTCTAGTAAGATAGTCATCGTTTAGTACACAAAATGATCCAAGCGAAATAAGTGCTTGCTTTCGAATTTCTTGATTAGTACAACGGCAGAAGAACATCAAGCAATGGAATACATCCTCACATATCGAATCAGGCAGTCCATCATTTGTTTCACCTAAAAAATATATATAATATTATCCAAAATCATGAAAAAAAGTACATACCCAACGCAATAGGAGACGTAAAATCAAAGTATCTCATTAGTATTCCGATCGTAAATAAACTTCTCCTAAAGCTGGGAGTGTAAATATTATTTACACTGTTGTTTCCTTGTATAACTTGACTTCGAGACCCATCGAGAACCCGATAAAACCTTTAAAAAGATAAATTTATATGTAAGCATTTAAAAAAATTTTAATAAACACAGAAGACAAACTGGTACACTTTCATTTTATAATTTTATTACTTTAATATCATATTTACTTATAAGATAGCGACACTATCATCGGGTAGCCGAAGTCTTAAAATTCCTTGCAGCTTTCACACATTTTATATCTGTACAAATTTATTTAAATATCTAAAAGATATGTATTATAATATAATAGAGATCAGAGAACTGCAAGAGTGGCATTTTTTGCCACCCTGATCACACTCAACAATTTTGAGTGCCGGTGCCACTCACACCGGATTTAGCGGGTACATACAAACACCCGGTCAAAATATTCGGGTGTCTGCAAACACCCTGGTGCCTGCGCACCCGAATCAATGCGGCACCCTACGTCGCGGGTACCAATCACACTCGCCACTCATAACGAAGGGTAGAGAAGGCAAACATGCAGAAAAAGGCAAGTGCCTTTTTCTCGGAAACACCCGGGTGTCTTGGTAAACACCCGGGTGTTTTGGTAAACACCCGGGTGTTTTGGTAAACACCCGGGTGTTTTGGTGAACACCCGGGTGTCTGGTAGACATTTGAGTGCCTGTGGTAGGTAACATACGAAAAAGAAAAGTACATTAGTACTGAAAAACGAAATATATTATGCCGAAAATCTGTAGAATTATGCATTCTATTTACAGAAATTTAACCAACACGTTAAATTATTTGCTTTGTTAAAATTTTTAATACTTAATTACCATATTTAACTTTGTATGTATAATTTTTCTTTTTAAAATGATAAAAAAAACAATAGAAATAGAATTGTGTTAATTAAGTATAAATACTATTTAATAATATACATAATATATTATTTAATAATACATAAGTTTGTTTTTTGTTAAGACATTAGATACATCAAAACGCAAAAACATGTGCACGACCTTTTTTTTGGGTGTTTCCATTCACCCTAAATTTTTTGGACCGTGTCTCGCTTCCACCCATACAATTTTTATGCATACAGAAAAGTACCTGCGGCCGTTCCTTGCTTGCGCGTCACCCACCCTAAACTTCTTTGCACAGCAGACACCCGGGTGTTTTTTGTGCAAGTACAAAAAACACCCTGGTGGCAAAACACCCGGGTGTTTGTCATTGCTAAATTTAGGGTGTCTCCAAACACCCGGGTGCGGAGACTCCCGGTGTTTAGCGGGTACACTTAGGGTGCCGGTGGTTGGCTGCAGTTCTCTGATAGAGATATAAAATATTAAACGCTATAGTCGAGTTCCCCGAATATTTGATACCCGCTGGTGGAAGTGCGAAGGAGAAATTTTAATTCTTCTAAGCGTTAGAGTGGAAGTGGCAATAAGATTTTTGGCAAATCGGTAGAAATTTACAGGACTAACGGAACTGTGAAAAATATAAAAACATTTTTCAATAGTGTGGGCATGGCAGATTTGGGCGGTTTGCGGGCTTCAGAATTTAAATTTAATTAAAACAATATTAAAAAGTGTGGGCGTGGCATTTTCGGGCGGTTTGTGAGCGTGGCAACATGTTTCGATAAACTTGCGCTGCGTCTATGTCCCTGGAGTCTGAGTCTTAACTTTCTAACTTGTATAGTACCTGATATCTCGACGTTCATAAGCGGGGACAGACGGACATGGCTAGATCGACTCGACTATTGATCCTGGCCATGAATATATATACTTTATATGGTCGAAAACGCTTCCTTCTGCCTGTTACATACTTTTCAACGAATTTAGTATACCCTCCTACTTTACGAGTAACAGGTATGTACGAAATGGCAAGAAACGTAGTATGTGGGAGTTACGATGGCCACCATATCGATAACAATTCGCAAGTCGAAAAATAAAATGAAAAAACATATAACAACTAGAGTGGGCATGGCAGCGTTGGGAAACTAGCTAATCGTATCTTTTTAGCCGTTATAGCTCCCAAGGTCACAGCGTTCATATGGACAGACATACGATTGAAAAGGTGGACATAGCCAGATCAATTCGTCTAGTTATCCTTATCAAGAATGTATACTTTATAGAGTTGGAAACGCTTCCTTCTACCTGTTACATACTTTTCAAAGAATCAATTATACCCTTCTACTCTATGAATAACGGGTATATCTAAATTAAATAAAATATTAGTATTTCGAAGTGTAAAAGGAATATTCAAGAACTTATCACCTTATATTCGGCTAAAAATAGAATAAATAAGAGGCTTAAGATGCGAAAATCCCAAAAACAGAATGTATCTGAAGTCTGGATGCTTAATCTCAACGTTCTAGCTTTTTTAAGTCCTGATATCTCGACGTTCATACGGACATGGCTAGATCGACTCCGCTATTGATCCTGATGAAAAATATAGTTTTTAGTTTATATGGCGGACATGGCTAGATCGACTTCGCTATTGATCCTGATGAAAAAATATAGTTTTTAGTTTATATGGAAGAAAACGCTTCCTTCTGTCTGTTACATACTTCTCAACGAATCTTGTATACCCTTTTAATCTACGAGTAACGGGTATAATAATTTGCTTTTGTAAGCCATTTGTAAACGCTTACTACCCAAGGAAAGGGTGCCAGATTAATTTTTCCGTATTATGATAACTTATGTAGTGACGAGAAAGAGAGTTACGATGGTTGTCGGGTTTTGCAGCCGCCAGCAGTTACAGCAGTATTGGAGACACAACCTATCTCTACGGCACCTTAGGCGTGCGATTATCTTTCCTTTCAAAGCCCGCCTCTCCCGCGCTCTCATCATCTTGTACTCTCGCGCTTCCACCTTTGGCGATCGATCTGCTGTTCGCTCTGCATTATAAGTCGCTCAATCGCTTTCGTAATCTATGCATGAGTGCAACGATGCAAAATCTTGTTCGAACGAACAAATAAATTATTCGTCTGTTCATTTCTCGAAAAATAGCTTTAAAAAACCTATTAGCTCAACAATGGTTATTACCGACAAAAGCGTTGTGCCCACCGATACTACGCATTGTCTTTGTATATAACTTCGTTATGCGTGTATGCTTATATAAATCTTTGATTATGTTAATGAAATTTTAAAATAATTTATAATCATAATTACGTCGCCGATTATCCGGCCTCACCAAATTTTAAGCTATATCCAAAATGCTAAAGATTTTGGAATATTCAATAAGAATTAAATCTAGTTTTGGTAAAATGGACAAGCATAGATACATATTTTCAAAAATTAAACGTAAAAGGTTATAAAGATTAATACGTACTTTTGAAAACAGTCGCGGATCAATTTAAAGTTATGTGTAATTTTATTCACAAGTGCACCCAAGCAAGAAACACAACTAGTGACTTCGGCTTGATTTCGCGAAACAACCAATAACATTAAGTGCTCTTCCAACGATGCTAAAAAGGATTCACTGGCATTATTAACCAGGGGAACTACTTTTTCGAGAATATCTGCAACTGCACATATAAACTTTGCGGCTGTGGCAGAATGACATTTTATATTGAGATATGGCTCGATTGTTATAGCATGCTTGACAAGCAGTTGGGGCCGCACTTTAGCTAGTAAATGAAGTGTGGTAATGCAACCCAGCATTCGCGAGTTATCTGTATCTTCCAACTCAATTAGTCTGTCAACTAGGCCGTCAGCTAGTTGTTGACAAGCTATCACAATATCCATTGGTGGCTCTGTATTCTTTTTAATAAGTTCTTGAGCGAATCCATCCGACTTTAGCATATTATCTCTTGGCTTAAATATCTATATTAAAGGAAAAATAAATAAAAATTATTAAAGGTTTTTAAGTTATTTTTTTTACTTACACTCATTAGAAGACCCTCCAACCAAGTAGTTCCAGTATCATGTGAAGTATTTACCACGTCTATTATATGATTTATTTTCCTTTGTATTCCAATCTAAGCAACAAGTTATGCCGTAAGAATTATTTAAAACGTTAACTTAATTATAATTAGGTGTAAGCTTTGTATAATATACTTTTTCTTTCTGTAAGCAAGATAAAACGCCATAGTCGAGTTTTTATCGATACTATCAGATACTCGTTATTTAGAAAATGCTTCTGGCACATAGATAGAAATTATAACTTCAAAAGTGTGGTAGAATTGGCAAGACTAATAACAAAACAAAAAAATATCAAAACATTTTTTAAAAGGGTTGTCGAAGTGTTGTGGGTGTTAGAGTGGGTGTTGCTAAAAGCATTATAAAAAAATAAAAAGAAAAAATTGCAACTTCTTTCAAAAATGTGGCCGTGTCATTTCTAGGCGGTTGGTGGGCGTTAGAGTACTTCTTCAGAATTTTTATGCTTATTCTCTATTCTTATTGCCAGATCGACTCGGCTAGTGATTCCAATCAAGAATACATATATACATATATATGCTTTATAGGGTCGGTCATTCCATCTGTTACCATTTAAATGTAAGTAACGGGTGTAAAAAAGCTTAATAATTTTGCTGCATGTGCTGCTTATTTCAAAACAATTGCGTTTGAGTTAAAATAAGCCGTCTTTGCCGAACAATGTGAACCGCGAAGGTCTTGAAAGTCTAGAAGGTCTAGAGCCGGTTCGCCCTCAATAACATACATTTTTAAATAATAAAAGATTAAGATAAAAACTAGTTTTGAATTTACATCCTTCTCTTAAGACTGTGTTACCAAAAGCCAATTTACCAAATGCCTAGTTCTCTTTGATCATGTATTCTATTTTTTTTATTTAGAATTTAGAGGGTTGTGCACCTGCCAAATAACTTACGTCGAACTTAATATTTCTCGTAATAAACAGAACTATACCACCGAATTTAAACCATGACTGGTACAGAGTATACAATTATATTAAATATATAATATAATATATAATAATAATATAAATATAAAAGCTAGAATTTCGGACACTTTAAAGCAGTTATGTTCTGATAAGAATAAAAATCTGATTTGGTTAAGAAATGAACATTTGTCCAAACTAAGATCGAAATCGCGCGAGCTATAAATAATCGAGATCGCGTACAATCTCAAGAAGAGTCACTTTCCGGACCTGAACTAGCGGTCTCTGTTGTTAAATAAATTCCTTTTGATACTTAAAATTTAAAGTGATATATTTATTAAAATTAATCTACAAAATAAATATTGGTACGTACTTTGTCATTTTTAATGCACGGTGTAAACCACATTTTCATAAAAACTTCAGTAACAAGTTTTTGAATTCCTTCTTCGTCATGAACACGGCGTATCATTTTAACACAAATTTCGGGAATTTTAGCAAAATCTGGATATTCTAAACAAATATCTCGCAATATTTTAATGACCCTTTTTCGTACGGAGACACCAGTATCCTACAAGAAATTATTTCTTTTACGTTATGAAAACTTTTTTTTTGTATATTACCAAAATACGAGTGGACAGCATGTCATAATACTGATCGATTAGATCTTGATTACTAAGAACAAATTTTCCAACCAAATCTACTGCAGCTTCTCGTACCGAAATAGCCGTGTCTAAGAATTTCTGATTAACTCCCATTTGCATATCTTTTCGTTTTAGGACCAATGGATCAACTTCCACAATGTTGGCAAGACATTTCATTGCGCGTGTTCTTACTGCTATCGACGGTTCACTGTGTCATACCAAAAATGTATAATTAGTAGAACTTCAAAAACGGACAGCACTTAATATATACTCACTTTACGACTAAAATAATTTTTTTTAGACATCCATCAAAAGATTGACTGAAGGGCCTTTTGGTGGCCAGATATTGCGCTATTAACTGTGCGTTATTATAATCTATGTATGTTTTGATGTGCTGATTAGATGAGTGGTTTTGTTCGCCAAAAACTGAAAATGGCTTAATTTTGTTGATAAAATATTGCTTTCTAGCTTCTAAAGCATTAAAAATTTGTATATTTAGTTCAAAATTATTGCCCTCCATACAGTGAATTCCTTTTTTTTTTGTATCGGTATCGATTTCATCGCACGATCCAGAATCCGACGTATCCATATATTCACCTTGAATAAAGAAAAAAATATAATTATATATAAAATAAGCTTAATTTATTGTAAATAAACAACTTAGGGTTTGAACATTGGAAGCCAAGTCAACGTTTTTATCATATCGATAAAAATCGGCCAGACAGATATATTGTAAAAAAAACCATCAGATATCCGTTAGTCAGCTAGTAGGCAAGCTAGAGACAACAAAAATTAATCGACAAATTGTTCCAAAGTGTGGGTTTTAGGTTGTTCGTTGACGTTAAAATAGGTGTGGAGAGGTGCGTTTGGCATCAGTAGAAATCCCCAATGCAACTAATTAAATGAAAACAAGAGAGAACCCTATAGTCGAGTTCCCCGACTATCTGATACCCGTTACTCAGCTGGTGGAAGTGCGAATGAGAGTCTTAAACACTGAGAGTTTTTGGCAATTTGTGGGCGTTAGGGTGGGCGTGGCAAAAAATTTTTTTGCAAATCGATATAAATTTACAAGACTAATACAAAAATGAAAAAATATCAAACCATTTTTCAAAAGTGTGGGCGTGGCAGCTTTGGGCGGTTTGTGCGCGTTAGAGTGGGCGTGGCAAAAAGTTGTTCGGCAATTCGATAGAAATTTTGGGCGGTTTGTGGGCGTTAGAGTGGGCGTGGCAACATGAATCGACAAACTTGCGCTGCTTCTATATCTTGGGAGTCTGTATGCTTAATCTCATTTTTCTAGACTAGATTTTCTAGACAAGATTTTCTAGATTTTTCAGACGGACGGACAGACGGACATGGCTAAATCGACTGGGCTATTGATCCTGAACAAGAATATATATACTTTATATGGTCGGAAACGCTTCCTACCCGAGTAACGGGTATAAAAACATATCGGCAGATACTGGCTGGGTACTGAGGGAGCCGTGATAGCCGCAGCTGTACCGTCTCTTTTTCCGCCATCTTCAACACGTGGAATACTGTATATAAGTTATCACAAGCTAAGCAGAATCAAATCAGCCAAATGCGCGTGCAACAAAGGTTCCACATCCAATGGCGGCGTAACTTGATCCGCGGATCTAACAGCCGACGAAGAAGGTCACGACGCGCACGGTCAGCAGATCCGTACGCCAAGTAACCGCTACAGAACGGCACGAGGCGCATGGTCAGCGTTCTCCCGCGACGATGCCAGGTATCCATAGCTTTCCTTAGGAAAGGACATGTAAACTTAAGTTAGTTTTTAGAGAACCGCAAACATATCCAAACGTATTATAATTGTTTGGGAACGAGACACCCTGTATGCGCGAACAAGTCACCCTTTATCTTTGTTTACATTATCATTTGTCTGCAGCTTCAGCGGAGCTTATCAGCGGAATCAATGTAAGCATCGCACCGCTGTAATTGTCCGCGAGCTTGCCCAGTGCTTTTCCAAACATCTAACTCCCTTCTAACTGTAACTTGTTTACGTCTTATGCTAGTTTAATCGTATGGCGTGAGTACAGCCAAAGCTTAAGTCAGTCACATTTTTGATCTACAAGAAAACGTACGCATCGGTGTCGAATATAAATAATATTATAATATAAAGTGTCGGAAATTAACCAATAAATCAAACTAAACAGTAACACTGGCGGGTTTATTTATGAACAATAATAAAGTTTGATAAACGCAAATACTCCGTAACTAAGCAGTATCGTTAAATTAAAACGGTAATTTCGGAAATATGATCGTGGAAAAAATAATAAAAAACGCTTTAAACGCTTTGAAACGCTCCTTCGTCGACAAAGGGTAAAAGTTGTTTAAGAAATATAATACAACGAACCCCTTGACTTAGTCAAATCTTTGCCGGATTTTTCTGGTAAAGAAGACGAATATGTCGCTTGGCGAGAGACGGCAACATTCGCTAACGAGGTATTTGAACCTTATAATGCACTATGGGGAAATTGACCTGTTTTTTTGGCATAAATGTATTTTTTAAAGTGTTTCAAATTTTGAAATTTTTTTTTAACATATTAAGAATTGATCAAAGATTTATAATCTGTAACGCAAATGTTAAATTAACAGTCCACTGTTAAAACTAACAGCTGTAAAGTCAGCTGTTGCAAACACAAAGTACATGCCATCGGAGAGCTTCTTTTATTAGTGCTTACTTAAATTAATATTTCTTGAACCACAAGGCCTAAACCCGTCAAATAAATACTCATTCTTGAGGTGTGTACTATGTGTTTCTACTAATATGTTGCTTAGTTCGTGCGTGTAAACTTAACAATTTGTATATTTATCAAGTAATGTTCTCGTCCAACTTTCAAAATAAAATTTAAACTTTGAATAGAGTTTTAAAAAATTGTTCAAATTTGTTTAGTAAGTGTGTTAGTCCATGTTGTAGAGTGAACACATATGTAGGTTTCATTTGCGAATTTTTGCGACTTTTCGCGAAAATTAAATTATTAGGTAGCAACCTCTCAATTTTCAATGCGGCCCTCCTAGTAGCGTGGCGCACGCATTGTTGGGCATATCGACGACAGTCTTCTTGAAATTAATCAAGGTTACTTATGGCATGTTTCATAACACTTTTTTGCATAAATGAAAAATAAAAATAAATAAATGAAATAAAAAGCTTTATAATACCCGGCCTGGACGGAAGGCAAGGCCCGATGAACATCATATGAAAACTACCACTGAAACGGCTCTGGCCTTATGACGAACAAAAATGAAAAATAAAAATTTCCTATTTTTCAACGTTAAAATAGATACTCAAGAATATATTGGGTAGAAAAAAAAAAAAATCGTAAAGATAGGGGGGCGGGGGGGCTGATGTGGGCGGTTGTTCGAAGGCGGCGACACGCCCACTTTGCCAAATTGATTGTAAAGGTGTGTATAAGAATAGACAAAAAAATTATCATCGTATCTTAAATATTTTACGAGATATTAATTTATGCCAAAAAAACAGGTCGAATTCCCCATAGTGTAATGGCAGTTCAAGGCACTTCCAAGCACTTGGTATTATAAGAAATAAGATTAAATGCACGGCCCGTGTAATTGTATCATCTTTTAATACATCGTTGAATTTCAAGGCTAGCCAGAAGATATTTTACCTATGCTGATAAAACGCCAGGACGGGTTACTATACAGAAACTCGGTACTCTTAGACAAGGATAGCTATCCTTGCTTAAATACTATGACGAGGTAGAAAAAATTTTAACCTTACTCACAAACAAAACAATTACGGCAAATGAATCTGCAGCCGGAGCTGTTTAAAATAAACAGTTCAGAAAGGATGGATTACATTATTTCGTTGCTGGTCTTAAAAAGACCCTTAAATCGGTCAGTTTTTTTGGCTCAACCCGAGGATTTACCGTCAGCTTTGTCCGTAGTCCAAGAGGCAGAAAACGTTGCTAAAACTAACGAGGAAAAATATCAAAAACCTGTAGGCCAGCAATAGTAACCAGAGGAAAAATACTAAAGCTAATAGTAATAACCATAAAAACAGGTCAAACCAATAGTCAAACTCTCTGAGAAATTCACACTCAAATTCCTTAAAACAACGGTTCCAAGGTCGAGATCCACAATCACAAAGAAATTGAAAAAGCATACGATAGTTAGCCGGCGCGCCCAAATGGGCAGAATTATTAGAAAAGAAGGACACAAAGGGGCTCCAAGATTTCCCGGTATGCCTTAATAAATAAAGTAAAAAAAAAACAATCACAAATACCTGAACCAATGGAGGTTGACCAGTCGATATCGTGTTTTCGACAACCAAATATTTTTTACAAGAAAGCTAACTCAACCCAGAGCCGACAGAATTGTAAATGTAAATGTTGATAATGATTAACAGTCCCTAGCTGAGGAAAATTCTCAAGCATATGAAGATGATGCGAGCAATAATTCTTGTCATTTTTAGGAATAAGTCCTTCCTCCCGTTTATCAAACAGGCTTAATTCTTAAGTTACTAATCGATAGCGGTGCCTGAAAAAATTATATCAAACCTTTGTCCACCTTAAGGAATGTCTTACTCGTTAAGAAATCTTCTTAGGTTAAGTCCATCCATGGGGCACAAAGCTTACAAAAAGTAACCAATTAAATTATTCAGTACAACAACCTTTTTATTCATATTACCAACTCTTAAAGATTTTGACGGTTTAGAGAGACTTGACCTACTTATGCAAATTTACGCACAACTAGATTTAAATGACGGTATCATTAGGTTTAAATGCGGCACTCACTCGCTTAACTTTAAAACGTGCCCTGATGTAAATTTCATAAAAAAATCTATGAATACCTGGCATTGCGCCTCGTGCCGTTCTGTAGGTTACTTGGCGTTCGGATCTGCTGACCGTGCGCCTCGTGACCTTCTTCGTCGGCTGTTAGATGCGCGGATCAAGTTACGCCGCCATTGGATGTGGAACCTTTGTTGCACGCGCATTTGGCTGATTTGATTCTGCTTAGCTTGTGTTAACTTATATACAGTATTCCACGTGTTGAAGATGGCGGAAAAAGAGACGGTGCAGCTGCGGCTATCACGGCTCCCTAAGTAGCCAGCCAGTACGCTGCCGATATATTTTTTTATACCCGTTACTCGGGTAGGAAGCGTTTCTGACCATATAAAGTACATATATATATTCTTAATCAGGATCGATAGCCGAGTCGATCTGGCCATGTCCGTCTGTCCGTCCGACAAAGCGTCAGTCCTACCAAAGCTAGAAAGTTGAGATTAAGCATACAGACTCCAGAGACATAGCAGCAGCGCAAGTTTGTAGATTCAAGTTGCCACGCCCACTCTAACGCCCACAAACCGCCCAAAGCGGCCACGCCCACACTTTTGAAAAATGTTTTGATATTTTTTCATTTTTGTATTGGTCTTGTAAATTTCTATCGATTTGCCAATAAACTTGTTGCCACGCCCACTCCAACGCCCACAAACCCCAAAAGGTTGCCACGCCAACACTTTTAAAAAATGTTTTGATATTTTTTCATTTTTGTATTGGTCTTGTAAATTTCAATCGATTTGCAAAAGAACTTTTTGCCACGCCCGCTCTAACGCCCACAAACCTCCAAAAACTGTCAGTGTTGAAGACTCTCCTTCGCACTTCCACTCGGCTATAGCGTTCTCTCTTGTTTTTGTATTAATCTTGTAAATTTCTATCGATTTGCCAAAAAACTTTTTGCCACGCCCACTCTAACGCCCACAAACCGTCCAAAGCTGCCACGCCCACACTATTGAAAAAGGTTTTGATATTTTTTCATTTTGGTATTTGTCTTGTAAATTTCTATCGATTTGCCAAAAAACTTTTTGCCACGCCCACTCTAACGCCCACAAACCGTCCAAAGCAGCCACGCCCACACTATTGAAAAAGGTTTTGATATTTTTTCATTTTGGTATTTGTCTTGTAAATTTCTATCGATTTGCCAAAAAACTTTTTGCCACGCCCACTCTAACGCCCACAAACCGCCAAAAACTGTTGAAAACTCTCCTTCGCACTTTCACTGAGTAACGGGTATCAGATAGTCGGGGAACTCGACTATGGCGTTCTCTCTTGTTTTAATTAAGAAGTTAAACCACTGCTAGAAAACGACATCATTCGACCATCAAGATTGCCCTACCATAACACTATTTGGGTGGTCGATAAAAAATGTGTTAATGAATTCGGCCATAAAAGGAAAAGAATGGTCATATTTTCAGGAAACTAAATAAAAAACCGTGAGTGATTAATACGCCTAATATTTCTTTAATACTAGCAAGCATGGGTGAGGTTCAGTATTTTAAAACACTGAACCTGAAGTCAGGCTTCCACCAAATTGAACTGGCGGAAAGGGATAGAGAAAAATCCGCTTTTCTGTAATCAATGGGAAGTATAAGTTTTGCAGGCTCCAAGTTCTTTCAAAAGAGCCCAGAGTGTCCAGAGGTGGAATTCAAAGTTCACCAGAAAAGTACAAGCCTAAATTTTTGAATTCCGAGAACCCTTTTTGCACTTAGATCACTTCTAGGGTAAACCAATTATTATAGGTGTTTTATCAAGGGATTGGCTAATATCGCCAGACCCCTAAATGGAGTAACGAAAAAAGTTTCGTGAACGAGACCTTCTAGCAATTGTTTGGGCTTTACGAAATTTAAGAAATGAAACCTCAACATCTATACAGATCATCAGCCAATGACATATGATGTGTCCGATAAGAATCCCAATGCCAAAAAAAAGCGCTGGAAAGCCTTTATTGACGAGCATAATGCAAACACAATTTATAAAGCTGACAAGAAAAATTATGTAGCCGATACATTGTCACGTCAATGATCCGCAATGTTCCGACATTGCTACAATCCATAGCGAAGAATCAGTAACCTACACTATAGAGACCACTGGCAAACCAGTAAAATGCATCAGGAATCAAATAATAATTGAGGAATCTGATTCCCCATCTGTAAGAACCTTCGTTCTATTTCAAAAGAAAACAAGGCATATTATTGGGATCTTTGATCGAAGCATTTTTCTCTAAACACTTAAACCCGTAGTAAATTCAGGAGTTTTCAATTGAATCCATTTCGATCTACTGATCCTTGATTTTATACACCACACACCGATCGCACTTTTCCCGTCAACAACATTTCGATACTCAAAGTATTTGGTAACTGACATCCCAGTTAAATGTTGAGCAAATAATTCGTGACTATTTTTTTCATAACATGTTCGAACTAACAGCAGAAATTTTATAGTCTGCTCAAGAAGTGAGTATGACCAACATCCAAAAAAAAAACAGATATAGGGCAAAAAGCTAATCCCCACTTGCGCAGGGGAGCGTTTATTTTTTACAGACCAAAAATACTTTTGAACGTGTGTTGATAAATTCTTAAAGATTGCTGTGGCTCAGCCAATTTGCTCAAGAGCAAACGTTGACGTCAAAAACCCGATTTTGCAACTTATAAATATTTATCCCAACAATAACACTGCGACAATGAAAAGTCTCTAAATTCTGAGAGGATAAAATCTATCTTGTCCAAAATTACAATTCACATTGCAAATACAACTCCCTCACACAGTGTTTCAAACGGTCAAGTTATAAGGTTTCACAGCAGAAATTGCTCGTTGTAAAACACTTGACACACAGTTAAGCGACAGATTGATCTGATTCTGCATTCAACAATCGAATATAATAAAACAATCCGTTCAAACAATGTGGAAACAGGGCTGCAGGTAAAAATTAGACTTGAGAAAACACAGTCTAAACAAATCTCACAGGAAAATAAAAACAGGGAATAGGACATTATCAAAAAATAAGAACTTAGTATAAGGAAATAAAAATAGAATAGAAGTTAAAATTTCTTCCTTTTTTTATTTTAGACTAACAACAATACTGGTAGCGCTTTAATAAAGACATTTACGACCTCAACCATTAAACTGAAAAATAACACACTTTCGACCTACATACCGGTAACAAACGGGGACATAACCATTTGGTACTGCGCAATGACATTGGACAATTTGACAGACTAATTACGATTTTTAAGGTGAACCATAGAAACTCACGTATAATAAACTTTCTTGGGACAACCCTGAAGGTTTTAGCAGGAACTCCTGATTTCGATGACTGGGAACAGATTAAGTTTAGGCAAACACAGCTAACCGATCCAGAACCGAATGAAACAGAAATGCCCCGGTAGTCGAATTCGTAAGAATTTTACGATTGATTTGAAATCGAAAAATCGGTGCTCCGGTTATTTTCGATTTGTAAAACGTGCACTTTTGTCTAGCCGAAATGAAAAGTAAATGCCCTTTTTTATATCAAATAAGATCTGATTTACTAAGGGGGAAAAAATGGTTCATTCCACATAACCACAATATTATTCTGCCACTTAGTTATTTTATAAACAACTTATTTCTGACCCCACCCCTCAGATTTGACAACAATTTTCGATTGCACAAGGGTAAGTACGTCGCCAAAAGTTATCGCGAAGGTTGCCATACTGTTGGTGAAACGAAACAGGCAGGTAAAAATACTTATACAATATAAAAGAAATGATTAATTGGCTAATGATTAACTGGCTTCAAAACAAGCAATTGCAAATATAAGAATAATTTTTTCACGTTGTCTGATTTTGAAATATTCTTATAGCAAAAGATAGCAACAAATTTTTGAAAATAAAAGCACCCTCAAACGTAACCGAAAGATTTGGCCGAAATCGAATTCGAAAAAAAATTACGATTACCGGAGCCAGACACTAAATTTCAGACAAGACTCAATAAACTAACCAAAATAGTTAACTCAATTAGCAAAACAGAGAAAAAATAGCAAAAAATAGAATGATTATCTCAGAGTAACAGAACTTAATCCTTGCCGTTACACTTACAAAAAAAAACTTGATCATCCCAGTAATGTTAAGCAACGTTGATGTTAAGGAGATGACTTTTAAGAATTTGACTAATATTAGCATACCAGATGTATTAGATGTAGATTCTATTAAAACATTTCAAAATAATGACATTTTGTATTTCCTAAATATGTATCCCATACCTAAGTTAGCATGTAAATAATAAATATATTTCCCGTGCGACATTCTAGAAAATTTCTTAAGATTTAAGTACTCCGTACACCATATTGCGGACTCCAAAGAGGTGATTTAAGAATCGGATGGACTGTCGAAATGTTTTTACTTAGTTATGTTTTTGATCACGTAAGGATCATCAAATTCAATTACTCTTTTTATAAAGCCACGCATACCCCTTGCTCATTAACTGTCCAAAAAGTGTGTTTTTCTGAACGTAAGTCGCATTCATAAGCTTGACATTACTAAAAGACATAAGCTTACACATAGAGCCATTCAAGTTTGTTGATGTTATCGTTAACAGGGTTAGCAAGTGCGTTAATCGGGTTGATCGACTGATAGGCAATAGAACAATTGCCCTATGTAGGAAACAGAAAGGACAATGAACTAGAATGTGTTTAATGTCTAACTGGTGATGGTTGCAAAGACGTTTGGAGCTTTATGACTTCGGAGTTGAAATTTTGACTTGAAATTGTTTTACCCGTTACTCGTGGAGTAAAAGGGTGTACTAGATTCGTTTAAAAGTATGTAACAGGCAGAAGGAAGCGTTTCCGACCATATAAAGTATATATATTCTTTATCAGGATCAATAGCCGAGTCGATCTGGCCTTGTCCGTCTGTCCGTCCGTCTGTCCGTCCGTCTGTCCGTCCGTCCGTCTGTCCGTCCGTCTGTCCGTATGTACGAACGTCGAGATCTCAGGAACTTTAAAAGCTAGAAAAATGAGATTAAGCATGCAGACACCAGAGACATAGACGCAGCGCAAGTTTGTTGACCCATGTTGCAACGGTCACACTAACGCCCACAAACCGTCCACACTGCCACGCTTACACTTTTGAAAAATGTTTTGGTATTTTTTCACATTTTTGTTAGTTTTGTTAGTACTTGATTTGCGAAAAATATTTTTGCCAAGCCACTTTAATGCCGACTAACCGCCAAAAACGGTTAATGTTGAAATTTCGCCTTCGCACTTCCACTAGCTGAGTAACGGGTATCAGCGTTCTCTCTTGTTTTTTATAATATTTTTTGTGCGACAAGGTCGAAAATGAGGCGAAAAGCACCACTATCTACTTTTTTTAAATATTCAATACCTGTCGGAGGCTTGTTTTGCTTATTAACATGGTTAAAAATCTTGACAGTTGTATTCCTGTTTCCAACATTATTTTTTAAAAAAGGAACCTTAAAAGAATTATTAAAATGAGACGTGAAAACATTGCACTTTAGATAAACGTGAGATGATCAAAGAAACGAAATTCTGAAGGAAAATCATACAGAAATATTGGTCGAATCTTTCAATGCTCGAACAAAATGATACGTAATGCAACCACCTGAAACGAGAAGCTCGAAACACGAGGAAGAAAACAATCACTGGGCACCCATCACTTCAAAAGGCTAGCGCAAAAACAAGAAGGATCCAGTTAAAGCTGCTACCGAACTGAAAAAGGATCTCAGAATTAACACAACAGTGCAAACTTTTCACACGTGTCTCTGGGAAAATTCTTTAAAATGCTGTAATCTAAGGAAAGTCCTTTTTTAACCCTGCACCGCATACAGAGCCATATATGGTTTCTCACTTTCAAAAATTTTTTTTGGTGATAAAACGGTACATACGCTCATTCATTGTTAACAGGTTTTCTTCTTTGCATTATTTTCAGTTGGAATTCCATGTGCAGAACTTTTTCATGTTGCCTTCCCTCGCGTTTTAATCGCGTTTAACCTCAAGCAGACGAACGAAATTGAATATTGCTGTATTTGAAAATTAATTTACTCTATTAAAAAACACCGTTAGCGCTTGAAACTATTTTTTTTCGAAAAGAATATAATGTTTTCTTGATATATAATTTGACTATTCGGTAAGCATTTTAGGTAATATTTTTTGCAAGAAACTGCTGACGCCATATATGGCTGTATATGCAGCCAAGTAGTCAACATTATTTCTACTTATGTATGTGGGAAGCAATCCTGTTTCAACAAAAAAGCGATACAGTAAGAAAGACAAAAAGTATATAGAAATCGAGTCTCCTAAGGCAGTTGATGTTTACTATCACCATATGGGTGGCGTTGATTTACTTGATTCTTTACTGGGACTTTATAGAATTCAATTGCGTTCAAGAAAATGGTATAAAAAAATTTTTTTCCACATGATTGCATGTGCGTGGTTAATTCGTGGATTTTATACCGTCGTAAGTCAGATCAATATATGCCACTGTTCGACTTCAAGCTTTATATAACTGAGCACCTGTGCAAGGCAGGAAAAGTAAAGAAGCGCGGGCGTCCTGGGATGACTCCAACTGCATCGCCGACTACAAGCAGGGAAGGTACTCCTTCTACCAGAAAGCAAATGAGGCACCAGGATTTTCCCTTTAATTCGGTTCGAGAGGACACAATTGGACATTTGCCCACTTGAAAAAAAAAATAGGAAACTCTGCCAAAACGATTGTTCCTTCCGATCATTCACCTTTTGCGAGAAATGCAATGTATTTTTATGTTATAATGAGAAAAGAAACTGTTTTGCCGGCTTTCACATGATTGCATAGAAAGCCATATATGGCAAACTTTGAAATATGTTCATTTTTTTTTCCCCCAAACTAAGGCCCCAAAATAAAAAATTTTCCAGATATATGTTATTTTCATCATCATAAATAAAACAATATTTACATAAATCAATATTTCTATGCTCATGCAGTAGAGGGTTAAATGGGACCCACATACCCAAGCGCATTAAGTTCGCTAAGGAACATTTAAATTGTAAGTTTACAGTCAAATGACAGCAAGGTAGTTATTTTTGGTGCCAATGGATCTCTATCGTATGTAAAGCGAACTAAGAACACCAAATATAAGCAGTAGAAACACAGTATAATGGAATGGGCTTCTATCTCTTACTATGGAGTTGGGGCAATACATTGGATAAAAACCATCATGGATCAACATGTGCATGTTGATATTTTGGAGACCGTGATGCTACCCTTTGCCGAATACGATATGACGCTAAAACGGGTCGTCAAACAAGACTATGACCCCAGGAACACCAGCAGGAAAGCCAACGATTGGTTCCAAAATAAATCAGTTCCTGTTTTGGGGTGGCCTGCGCAATCCTCAGACTGTAATCCCATCGAAAACCACTCGCCGGACATTAGAAAAGCAGTTGCAGCTTCTAACCCAACTAACAACTAATTAAGGAGTGCTGTAGCAAAATATCCCTAAAACGGTGCCAGGACCTGCTTGAGTCCATGCCAAAACGTTGCACCTGATTTTGGTAATAAGGGATACACTAGCATATATTAAATTAGTGGTATGGGAAGAGTTTTAATAAGCAAATATTTCTTATTAGTGAATTTCTTACTATTAGGTTTAAAACTAAAAATTTAAGCATTTTTTTTATTTTTTGCCTAATTGTGTCGTTCATAATAAAGGTCCCTTGTTTACCCTTTTAAAAAGGTAATTAGCTCATTTTAAACCCTAAATTGTAGGTAGGGGACATATTCAAACTTTTATTGGGCAAGTGGTGCTATTTGATTTATCGCAGCTGTAAGTATAGTTATGGAATTGATCGAAATACTGTTCGCTTTAAAATCAGAGTTCAGTTTGTGGGAAATCGATTTGGGCATTAAGATGGTTGTGCCACCGAATGCATTCGAACAGAAGTTTCAGTACATTTTAAAGTTTATGGAAATAGGGAGGGATGATGTGTGGGTTTCCTTAAGAGCAATGATGTGTTTAACCCATTTAAATTAGTATTTTAAGTTGGGAGTGCTACCAATTGTAAGGGCAGTTTTGTTATCGGATTTATTTGTGATTTCTTGTTGTGTTTTGAAGACTGGGCATGTTCTTTTTTTGGAGTTGTGGGTGTATACGGTCTGTTCTTCGTTACAGTTTGTGCATTTTGTACACTTTTCAGTAGTATTTGGGTCGAGGTGGTAGTCGTCGCGGAAGTTTTAGCAAGACTTGTTGTTATTACAAGTTTGGTATAATTGCCCAAATCCAAAGCAGTTATTACATCTTGTTACATACACAATTATTGTTTTTCTTGATAGCCAAACATTATATATTAAGGGAGTTCGTGAGAATAAATGTCAATATAACAAGGCCGGTTTCATTGAGATTTCCATTTTCTTTTCAAAATTTTTTTTATTTTAGTTACATGTTTATGTGGAAGTTCTTAGTATAACATTTTCGGTTGTTCCTTGCAGATCATTTAAGTGGATTACCCCTTTTGTTGAGTTAAGAGAGTTGTGGAGACTTATGGTAACTTATGGGAGCAACAGATTTTAGATGCATAAGTCTTTTAGCCTGACTTCTACTCCGCAGGTGCAATCTATTTGTTTTTTGATTAGAAATGGAGATACATTTGTAATGTCGAGAACTGGATCGGATCTGGATATACTAATGAATTTGGTTCATGGTCGGCCCTCAGTCGGGCGGATCTGCCATCTTGGTGTTGCTGTTTATATGTCGCGCAGGTTATTTTTCGGTTGTTTTAATTTACTAGTGCCGGTTGTAACTGTAGATATTAAGATTTATTGTTTGTTTTGGCTTGGCAAAACTATGACACAACTGAACTCAAGAAGAGTACGATTGTGACAACGATGGCAAGAAATGTAATTATTAGTTATAATTTAAGATAAACTGCGTGCATAAGTAAACAAGAAAAAGAAAGTTCCTAATAAATGAATCCTTGGCTTCCTTGTGGGGCGCCGGATGTGACTCGGAGAATACAAGAACCAGTATTTTTGAAAAATCGGGCCCTTTTGCTTCGGCCATTCAAATAACTTAAAATTCGGTTTAAATAATTATTTAGGAACGTAAGGAATTTAGTTCCCTTTTCTGGAATGAATGATTAACATAGTCAAATGATAAACTTATGTAAGTGAAATTTACATGTTTTTAAGTTATTTTTTAAATAATTTATTACAAAGGAAGTACGTTCCGAAGGCTCAGTGGTCGTTGATCTGCATTTTATAACACCGTGCTGACATGGTGATGCTGCACATGGGTAGGGATAATTTCTTGCATCCAATTTGTTCCTTTCTTTTAATGTAAAGAAATCATAATCGACTGTTTAAATATATGAGGGAACTCATAGAAGTGGCTTGCACAAGGCTGCCACACAGAACCTATGCACCCATCAAGGAAATTCGTCGGGAAATAGAAAATAGACAAGCTTAACACGCTGAAGATCCGAAATAAGAGGGCTTTTGTTTAGAAAGGAACAAAATATTAAATTCGACTTAGATATATCGAGCACGCCGTCCATCAACTTATCTTGTGCTATAGGGGAAGAGGTTTTTGATTTTGCTTTTATGTAGAACGCATAACCAAGTATATAAATCTCATATAAATAAGATAAGATAAAATATATTGGGAATTTAGAAGACGCAGAATATAAACGCAACTGAAATAAAAAAAACTATCGGAAAGTGAAAGCCCTACGTATGTGAACTCCCCTTCTGAGGGGACATTTCGGGCATGTATATTGTGTACATATCTGGGAACACTTCGGAGTTGAGGATCTCCGGCAGTGGTCTAACTAGATGAGAGAAGCTTAATTACCACGGGCCCTTTTAACTTCGAGCTCTTTTACCACCGTAGTATCTGGCGGAAAATCATTAGAACATATCTTGGAAAAAAACTCGTTAAGGACAGTTGTCCTGAGATATGATGCTTTTATTTTGTCTTGTATATAAGACACAACATCAGATGATGTTTAATCAGGGGAAAGTAGAGAAACGAAAATTAGTTTTGGAACCACCGATGAATTTTGGACTGCACATTGTGCTTCTGAAGGGACCCTGGTTGTCAACCCAGTGAAGATAAATCAGAATCTCTAGCAATCTCAAGCTACATACCCTCTACCACTGATTTAGCTGCCTTTGAGTGTTTGCTGCTATTGACAACTGATCACTTGGCTGAGGCTGCGGGCTTACGCCCAGAATCTGTTTTGCGCTTCGGAGATTTCTCTAATAGCATAAGGCTGTTATACCCGCACGAAAACTCTCTCTAGCTACGCCATAGCTGATCAGCATCAGCCCCTGCAAGTTGTCTTTTAAAATATTATTATGCTCGTTACTTGTACAGTGAAAGGGTGTATAAGATTCGGTGGAAAGTAGGTTATAGGTAGAATGTATAGAGTGTATACATATATTCTTGATCAGAAACCTATGCAAGCTAGAGATTAGACATTTAGATTCCAGAAGAGCATCGCAAGTTTGTGAACTGATGTTGCCACGCCCAGTCGAACGGCCAGAAGCTGTTCAAACCTGCTACTCACACACTTTTCAAAGTTTTTGTTGATGGAGTTTTGAATTCTATTCCAGTATCTAAGGTAGCCATTAATAACCTATCTTAGAGAATTATATCTTCCACGTTCCAATGTATGCAGATTACGTTTTGACTCACAGTTATGACTGCAGGAAGAATGGATAAATATAAGTAAATGGTGATCATAATATACTTTTTCTAAACCCTCATAAATGCAACTTTATTTCTTTTTATCTAAGAAATTTTTTTCTCGGGTCCAAGGCCAATCCTCTTGAACGTAAGAATTTTGCAACAGATCAAGGAATAATATTTACTCACAACCAAAAATTTTCCAATCACATTGGCATTTTTGTTATAAAGCAAAAGTAGTATTTTCACTTCTCAAGCACTAGTCTAATAAGTTTGAAGATTCCTGTCAGAGCAACTCCTAATTTTTGGCCTATTTTTTGAAATGTCTGCAAATCAAATTTTAGGGAGCAAAATCCTATCCGTGTTTTATGTGCTCTGTATAATAATACTTCTTGTATTATATTGTTAACTTAGCTTGGATGGGCAAATACACTATTTGTATGATATATCAATATTCTAGTTCCAAAGATCCAGGTACATACGGACCGACGGACATGTCCAGTCGGCTATTGATCTTGATCAGCAATATATACTTTTTTTATGGTCGCTTCCTTCTGCCTGTTACATACTTAGTAACATTGACTGGTATAAATCTCAATAAACTCAACAAAAATTTGTGAAACCAAATGAAATTATATTTGTATTTCTGTAAGATAAGCTAATTAAGTCGAACCATACACTGGGAAATAGTAAATATTTATTGCGAATTGCCAATTTAGCATAAACTAGTCGAGGCACTCCTTTCAACATTTGCAAAAAGCATTTATCCATGTAATTACGGCCAACAGTCATAGAACTCGCGCGTTAAAAACTCCCGAGATTCCCTGGGGGCTATACTAATTAGATAGATTTTTATTCTATGTATTCTACAGACATAGATAGCTATCCTGATCTTGCAAACATAAAAAACTGCAGCAGCTACGATTATGACTGAGTGATAATACGTTGAAACCATTCGCTTACTGGAAACTATGGCAACAATGATGTAGCTTTGAAATTATTATAAAACACATTAACAAATTGTCCTTTCGTTTTTCAGACACACTACACAGAATATGGAGTTAAGGGCAGTGCAGAGTGGTTGCGTTTTAATTTTTCGTGAACAGTCTGATAAATAAAACTCTTATTTTCGCGCTCTTTATAAAGTGTTCCCAACGGAATTTTTTCTGAATACATCATCGCATAGTACTCTTTAAAAAGCTGGATCCGGGGAGTAAGGCACATTGGAAGGACCCAGCCTTAAAAAATTAACATTTAACAAGAGAGAACGGGTCGATTCAGCTAGTGGATTTTAGTAGAAAAATTCGACAGGCTCAATAAAAAACCTTCAACCAAATAAACAAAAGAAAAATAAAAAAAAAAGTGTTAGGACGCCGACAACTTTTTTCTTTTACCTGGGAAAGAAGTTGTCTGTATTGTGCTCCCTACGGTGGTCCATCAAGACACATTAAAATAAGACTACTACTACGTCACTAATAGAATAACCCCTATATTTATCTATATCTCTGAGGCTTTGTATTTTTTATTCTGATTAGGACCTTTTTGTAACTACGATCTTAAAAATATTTAATGGGCGGAGAAGTTACTATCAGGGATAAATTTACTAAACTTAACGAACTTGAAAAAGGGTTACAATTTACACTTTAGCACATGACCACATATACTTATTTAAGAGTTTTAATAGGAATACGATAAAGAGGCAGATTGTTTAAAGAAATTAGTGATTTTTGATATAAAAGCTAGAAAGTTGTGACTCAGCATGCAGACTTTAGTGACATAGAGAGAGCGCATGTTTGTCGATTTATGTTGTTACGCCCAATCTAACGCCCACAAACCACCCACAACTGTTTCGCCCACACTTTTGTAAAATGTTGATATTTTTTCAGTATTTTATTAGGAAGGTAATGCCTACCCTAACGCCCACATACCGCATAATACTCCCACGCCCACACCTTTAGGAAATGTTTTGATTTTTTTTTTAAGTTTTATTAGTCTTGCAAATTTCTAACGATTTTCCAAAAAACTTTTTGCAACTCACACTATAACGCCCACAAGCCGACAAAAACTGTCAATGTTGAAGAGCCTCCTTCGCACTTCCCCTAGCTAAGTAAGGGGTATCAGATTGTCGGGGAACTTGACTATAGCATTCTCTCTTGTTTTATATCATATATTTATTATATGGATGTATTATCCATATTACAAAATTGTAAAAATTATATTTATTGTGTTAGCATACCATTAGTCTTCCGATTCTTCCGAGTTTTAGACTTCCTGAAAGTAAACCCTTTTTGTCATCATTTATCCTACGCCTTTGATATATGACATCCCGATACCATTGTGCCAAATAAAAATGTCTAGCATAGTCCCAGATTAAGTTTTCTTCTTGAGCATTTACTGCTAGAAAATCGAGAAGAATTTTTTGTAAAAAATCTGTTCGCTGCTCCTCGGGCTCTAGTTCAAATTGATCCTGCAATGAACGAAAATAAGATTTTTGTAAACTGTAAAACCGATATTGTTACTTACACTGTTTGATGGTACATCTCCCTCCTTTTCTTGCTCTAATTTGATGGATTTAATCATTGAATCAATTATGTTAACCCTACATCGAGATTCTACTGTGTCTTTTCGCAATCGAGCTGCTACTATGCCCAGGTAATCCAGAGATACTAAGCGGATGCTTTGTTCTATACCCTTATCAGACACGTAGCGAACCAGCATAGTTCCCAAGAGCGAAAGCAACAATTCAGATGCAGGCCATTCAGGTTTGTTTACGGTGGCCAGTAAATCATGAATAAAATTTTCAAAAAGTGGTCGAAAATCAGTTTCATTAGACCGAGATTTGCATTTATTAAGGAAAGTTGTTAAGAAATTTCCACCAATGCTGACAGCTACATCATACTTTTGTAAAACCAGTAGATCCTGACTATGCTGTAGCATTTTTCCTTTTCCTTCTTCTTCAAAAATATTGCCCTCTTGCGGTTTGTTACTAAATTTGCCATTATCACAAAGTGAATCTGGTAATATTGTTGCGCATTGAATTAACTGCAACACAAGTGCGGTAACCATTTGAATATTTCCTCCACTGTTTGTAAGTTTATATGGGCGAAGGTTTTTTTTTGATGACGGTAAGCGATCAATAGATGTCAATATGTCCCCCAAGATGCTGTTTCTTATTTTATCGTATCTTTCCTTGCGAAAAATCTGAAATGTAATCAAATTATATTTAAATATATTATATTAAGCAAAATACTGTGGAGTGATTACATTGGTAAAAGTGAATTTGTAATATTTTGGGTTTTATAACTACCGACCTAGGGCCGCTAACGCGTATCGTCCGCTTTAATTTATTTATAGCTTTAAGAGCGGCAGAAGGTCAGAATAAGAGATAATAGGGTAAAGTCTATTATAGTCGAAACTTAATAATAACTATTAATAATCGGTCATGCAACTCATAGTTAGAGCTACAATGATTTAAAATTAAGGGTAAGTAGTTTCTAGTGAATCTGCTTGGAACAAAACCAAGTCGGGACTATTAACTTCACCACAAATACGATTACAAATAAAGACTGTTCCGGGCACCGTTTTACGGTTAGCTAGGAAAAGTATGTTAATTAACATTAGTTAGCATTAGTTTACTGGAGATAAGGAGATAATACAAGGCTTGTATCCCAATTTAGACATAATAAGTCAAATAGTAAGTCACTGGTTGTGAAATCAGTGCAGATAAATCGGAATATCTAGCAATCCCAGGCTGGACACACTCCACAGTGGATTGATCGGATTGCTCCGAATCTTTTTTAGCTATCGATCTCAGCAATATTTGACGGCTTGGTGCGATCGACAGCTGATCACCTGTGGTGTCCTCTTGTTCACTTGCCGAAGGCTGCGAGGAGCCTACCTCCAGCGGCTTCATTGCGATTTCTAGGCTCCTCGAATCTAGCGCGGAATGCAGATCATCAGCTCAACGAAAACTCTTTCTAGCCACCCCAAAATTGCTGATCGGTCCCTTAAGTTTGGAGCATGAACAAGAAAGGCATCACAACAGAAAGGCATTTCAGAACGTTGAGTGCATCAAGATAGTATGGTTCGTACAATGGTTTTCAATTAAAAATGCAGAATCGCTAATATAAATAATGTAACGTTTGAATTGTTGAAGAACACCTTTTTCAGTTAAAAGCGTGTTACGATATTGATGTGATAATGTAGAGAACCGCTATATGAATTAAAGTATGCTTTGCTTTCTGACAGAAATATTTAGACCTTTAAAAAAAGGGATCGATATAGACAAATTTTACAATCAAAGATAGCTGTGGATAAGTTTTGGTATATATTGAAGGGTAACTAACGACATTTCTGGGTTTTTTTTTGTGACTCAGCATGGTATTTTTTAGATTTTGGTCGAAATTTTGTCCGTTAGACCTATAACTTCTCAAATAGATTAACAATTAGATTAATTTTAGAGTTATTTTGCCGCTCTGGATACACTGCTTTTTTCGCACCGCTTCGTGGACTTCATGGAGAAGGTTTAATAATTTACAAATGATCATCTAATGCGAATAAATGCCCAAAATATTGCGAAATGCCATTTCCATTGTAAATGCTTTGGCAGTACATATGAGCAATTTTTGGAAGTTTCTGGAAATAACTCTTCAATTCTGAAAATTAAAAAATCTTCGAATAGAAGAGGAAACGATATAATTTTATTAAGTGGATATATTTTTTAGAAAAATTAGACTAGCGACTTCCTCCCGGTTGAGCTTTAGTTTATATATAAATAGCATTTATACTCATTTCAAAATCTTCTTCAAAGGTAAATCGTATAGAACTGTTTTTGTTCGTCTGAAACGTTGCCGATGCTGAGAACAGCCCTAACGGAACTACTGGCATAACCCCTATTCTGGCACCGTAGATATTGTAAGCCTTTGACTTGCTTCTTCCACAGAATTTGGAAGAGCCTAGGCGTCTAGCAGAGCGAGTTGTTCGTAGCTGTTCGAAATTATAATTATTCCGTGGCATTGGGTAAGCGACCTTTTTAGACCGCACACAGTTGCGCGTTTTCTTCATCTCCATGACTATGTGTGAGCTGTATGAGCCTTTCAGGTGCTCTATTAAACACATTTAAAGGACTTTAATTTCTGTTGTGTTGCTTGCCCGGTGAATTCGTGGCCGGCGCATTTGATTTACTCCCGGTTTTCGTGAGGAATTTCGAAACTCTAACCATTGGTAGTATCAAGAAGATGATGCCGAAGTAGACTTCTACCTCGAGTTTCGCACTGATCGCGCTGTCCTTGTAATCCTTTCCCAGGCAGTCAGCTTGTTCACTAGTTCTTCGCCGCCGAAGTTTAGTGTTGCCCCTTGCGACGCTCGCTCACCTTTCTGCGGCTGAGATCACTGGCCGTTTCCCGTACTCTCGAAGCATTTAAAGTAACCGCTGATTCCGACAGGCTGCCCAGGGTGTCGTGCTTTGGAGTCTCGGGATGGCCTCTAGAGGGTTGGGTTCTGTCACCTGGGCTGGACCGGATAAGGTGGTTTCTACTGGACCTGAGACGGTGCCCCTTGTTCCCCAGTCTTCTTACACCTTCTGCACAAGACCTGTGCCGGGGCTTTGTTTCGGCATTTCAGAACGTTGAGTGCATCAAGATAGTATGGTTCGTACAATGGTTTTCAATTAAAAATGCAGAATCGCTAATATAAATAATGTAACGTTTGAATTGTTGAAGAACACCTTTTTCAGTTAAAAGCGTGTTACGATATTGATGTGATAATGTAGAGAACCGCTATATGAATTAAAGTATGCTTTGCTTTCTGACAGAAATATTTAGACCTTTAAAAAAAGGGATCGATATAGACAAATTTTACAATCAAAGATAGCTGTGGATAAGTTTTGGTATATATTGAAGGGTAACTAACGACATTTCTGGGTTTTTTTTTGTGACTCAGCATGGTATTTTTTAGATTTTGGTCGAAATTTTGTCCGTTAGACCTATAACTTCTCAAATAGATTAACAATTAGATTAATTTTAGAGTTATTTTGCCGCTCTGGATACACTGCTTTTTTCGCACCGCTTCGTGGACTTCATGGAGAAGGTTTAATAATTTACAAATGATCATCTAATGCGAATAAATGCCCAAAATATTGCGAAATGCCATTTCCATTGTAAATGCTTTGGCAGTACATATGAGCAATTTTTGGAAGTTTCTGGAAATAACTCTTCAATTCTGAAAATTAAAAAATCTTCGAATAGAAGAGGAAACGATATAATTTTATTAAGTGGATATATTTTTTAGAAAAATTAGACTAGCGACTTCCTCCCGGTTGAGCTTTAGTTTATATATAAATAGCATTTATACTCATTTCAAAATCTTCTTCAAAGGTAAATCGTATAGAACTGTTTTTGTTCGTCTGAAACGTTGCCGATGCTGAGAACAGCCCTAACGGAACTACTGGCATAACCCCTATTCTGGCACCGTAGATATTGTAAGCCTTTGACTTGCTTCTTCCACAGAATTTGGAAGAGCCTAGGCGTCTAGCAGAGCGAGTTGTTCGTAGCTGTTCGAAATTATAATTATTCCGTGGCATTGGGTAAGCGACCTTTTTAGACCGCACACAGTTGCGCGTTTTCTTCATCTCCATGACTATGTGTGAGCTGTATGAGCCTTTCAGGTGCTCTATTAAACACATTTAAAGGACTTTAATTTCTGTTGTGTTGCTTGCCCGGTGAATTCGTGGCCGGCGCATTTCATTTCCTCCCGGTTTTCGTGAGGAATTTCGAAACTCTAACCATTGGTAGTATCAAGAAGATGATGCCGAAGTAGACTTCTACCTCGAGTTTCGCACTGATCGCGCTGTCCTTGTAATCCTTTCCCAGGCAGTCAGCTTGTTCACTAGTTCTTCGCCGCCGAAGTTTAGTGTTGCCCCTTGCGACGCTCGCTCACCTTTCTGCGGCTGAGATCACTGGCCGTTTCCCGTACTCTCGAAGCATTTAAAGTAACCGCTGATTCCGACAGGCTGCCCAGGGTGTCGTGCTTTGGAGTCTCGGGATGGCCTCACGAGGGTTGGGTTCTGTCACCTGGGCTGGACCGGATAAGGTGGTCTCTACTGGACCTGAGACGGTGCCCCTTGTTCCCCAGTCTTCTTACACCTTCTGCACAAGACCTGTGCCGGGGCTTTGTTTCGGCTAAACTTGTGCTTCTGTGCACATGCTTCCCGTTTCTTGTGCAGCTCTTTGTACATATAAAGTATATATATACTTTATCAGGAACAATAGCCGGGTCGAACTGGCCATGTCAGTCTGTCCGTATGAACGCCTCGATCTCAAGAACTATAAATGAATGCTTAATGTTGCATTCAGCTTCCGGAGACATTACGCAAGTAAGTTTTCAAATAATGCCACGCACACAAACCGCCCAAATCTTCCACGCCCATAATTTAGAATAATGTGTAACATTTTTTTATTAGTCTAAAAAAATTCAATCGATTTTCAAAAAACTTTTCGCCACGTCCACTCTAACACCCACAAACCGCACAAAACTGTCACGCCCGCACTTTTCGAAAATATTTTGATATTTGTTATTTTTTTTATTTATCTTGTAAATTTCTATTGATTTGCCAAAAACGCGCCCACGTCCAAACTAACACACCCACATTTTAAATTTTTTTTCTTTTAATTTTTTACCGATTCTTACCTATATTTCAAAAATGGTTAACAATTCTCGTTCGCACTTCAACTACCTAAGTGAAGGGACGGGGAACTCGACTATATCATTCTCTCTTGTTATTTTCAGAACATAACACTCTGTGGCGGTCATACAGTTTATAGTTGATATACATAATTGAACGTGATTTACAGTAAATCTTTTTAAAAAAGTGAAATTTTGCCGACTAACAAAGTCGAGAATAAGATCACAAATAAAGACTGCTAAAAGCACCAACATAAAAGACCCGTGCCACACACTTCTGTGTTTATCTGGTGTGCAGATAAATCAGAATCTCTAGAAAGCTTAAGCTGGAATTGCGTGCTTTTATAGTTTCTCAGATCGAGGCGTTCATACGGACTGATGGTCAGACAGACGGACCTGGCTACATCAACACATTGATCCAGAATGTATACTCCTTATATGGCCGGACATATATATATAATATATATAATTAAATAATCGCAATACTCATATGTAAAAAAATAATAATTTTATTTTACTGAATGATTACTGTTCATCTAATTATATAATGCAGCGCTTGTAAGACGCTGCAGTCTGCGTTGGTCAATGCAGATGAGATTTATCTTAAATCTATGTTTGTGGCCTATGACCGCGCTAATCACCTCCCGCGTGACACTTCGACAATAGACCACTGCAATCGTACTTATCTGTAGTTGCCATTTATGTTGTCCCGTGCCATGTTTATTGCAGCCCATAAATAGAACATATTTATAGTTTGTCTACTTATCATGTCTAAACACATCTTTAGACAATTACAATATTTTTAGTTGAGAAGAACACCGACCGATTATAATTAGGTCTCAAACTGAACTCTGATAATTACTCTGATTTGATTGACGTTCAAGCCTCGGTTTCGAGCTTTTCTAATATGAACTTTAGACTTTAGGGTTCTGATCAAATGAAGAGAGAAAACTTTGGAGTTGCTGACTTTAATAGTCTTTGCATTTCTCTTGGATTCAAGTGCATTCGCTCTTGGATACAAGTGCTCTTAGATTCTTATAATTTTGTTTATTGAAATCTAATACTTCTGTTTTTCGGGATTGCGAGTCTTAGCTTTGAACGTGGGAAACGCAACGATGATGCGAGGGCTTAAGCATAGATTATTTAAATTAGACAACGGATGTTTAGTCTACCAGTGGGTGACTTATCAGGTATCTGGTATCTGTTGGGTACATCCAGAGTTGTGTAGGGTGTGTGGGTGTGTGGGTGTGTTTGAGTGTACATGTTGTATGTGCATTAGTGTGTAGGCATGTGCTTAAGTCTTATGGATATGTCACTCCCCCAATCATTGAATTTGGCCTGTCCTCAGGTCGTTAAATTTGTATATATCATAATATTGTTTTCTGGTTGAATATTTTCCTTGACATTAGTTTCAAGGTGCGGATGTTCTTCTTTTTGTTTACAGTATTTGACAATAATTTTCTTAGGTATATTTATACCCGTTACTCGTAGAGTAAAAGGGTATACTAGATTCCTTGAAAAGTATGTAACGGGCAGAAGGAAGCGTTTCCGACCATATAAAGTATATATATTCTTGATCAGGATCAATAGCCGAGTCGATTTGGCCATGTCCGTCTGTCCGTCCGTCTGTCCGTCCGTATGAACGCTGAGGAACGCTTAGGAACTACAAAAGCTAGAAAGTTGAGATTAAGCATACAGACTCCAGAGACATAGAAGAAGCGCAAGTTTGTCGATTCATGTTGCCACGCCCACTATAAAGCCCACAAACCGCCGAAAACTGCCACGCCCACACTTTTGAAAAATGTTTTGAAATTTTTTCATTTTTGTATTAGTCTTGTAATTTTCTATCGATTTACCATAAAACTTTTTGCCACGCCCACTCTAAATCCCTCAAACCGCCGAAAGCTGCTACGCCCACACTTTTGAAAAATGTTTTGATATTTTGTCATTTTTATATTGGTCTTGTAAATTTCTACCGATTTGCCAAAAAACTTTCTGCCACGCCCACTATAACGCCTACAAACCGCCAAAAACTGCGTTTAAGACTCTCCTTCTCTCTTCCACTAGCTGAGTAACGGGTATCAGATAGTCGGGGAACTCGACTATAGCGTTCTCTCTTGTTTTCTATCGATTTACCAAAAAACTTTTTGCCACGCCCACTCTAACGCCCACAAACCGCCCAAAACTGCCACGCCCACACTTTTGAAAAATGTTTTGATATTTTTTCACATTTGTATTAGTCTTGTAAATTTTTATCGATTTGCCAAAAAACTTTTTGCCGCGCCCACTCTAACGCCCACAAACCGCCCAAAGCTGCCACGCCCACACTTTTGAAAAATGTTTTGATATTTTTTCATTTTTGTATTAGTCTTGTAAATTTCTATCAATTTGACAAAAAACTTTTTGCCACGCCCACTCTAACGCCCACAAACCGCCAAAAACTGTCCGGGTGTGAAATTTCTTCTTCGCACATCCACTATCTGAGTAACGGATATCAGATAGTCGGGGAACTCGACTATAGCGTTCTCTCTTGTTATTGCGACAAGGTCGAAAATGAGGCGAAAAGCACCACTATCTACTTTTTTTTAAATATTCAATACCTGTCGGAGTCTTGTTTTGCTTATTAACATGGTTAAAAATCTTGACATTTGTATTCCTGTTTCCAACATTATTTTTTAAAAAAGGAACCTTAAAAGAATTATTAAAATGAGACGTGAAAACATTGCACAATACAGAGTCAAACTAATTATCATGATGACAAAAGTTGTTATGCATATAATTTGGAAAAAGTTGTAGTGTTTTAAATGCAATTTTATCATTTCTTTTGTTTCTAAGTGATTTATTGAGTGATTTAATAAGTCTAACAATACATTTGTCGAATATTAATCTATCTGTATATATATGAAATACTTGGTTATTGAATACATAAAACTTATCGAATATTTGCTCAGTTAGAATATAGTTATGTTCATCTGGGTACGGAACTATTTGAAATATCGGAACTTAAGTGACCTCGCTAGGAACGTGGGATATAATCAAAATTTCGTTCGTGTCTGTCTTAAGCCAAGTTGATGTTTTTATCTTTAGCATTTTCTCCGAATTTACGTGTTTCATATAATCATGTTTTAGTAATTTTGGGTTAAAGATTCCTAATCTGGTTAATTGCATACCTAACTCGATGTCTTCTATGTATTCTGTAAACTGCTTTAGGTTGAATATCAGTATTGCAATTTGTTGGCTCTGTTCTTTTTCCACCTTGAGCCTATTAATTATGTCTATTGTGTGGGGCCTCATGGTGTAGTGGATAGCGCAACTATCTGCTAACCACGGGGTCGTGGGTTTAAACCCCACCTATGACGAGAGCATGGCCACACAAAAACTTCCTCTCTGAAATGCTTTTCTAACTTTTAGTAAGTATTCTTCCACATAATAAATGACTATTACAACAATTGTCGGCAACTTACATTTGCCCCAACGACCCACCCCCTCCTCACTACATGGGAGAAAAAACGGGGGCACCCACATAGTACCAAGCGCACCCTGTGTTTTTCTGCGAACAGCAACTACACCCAGCAGGGCGAGCGCGCGTTACCAGACTGTTCGCTTTTCTACGAATAACACAACACCGTAGACGGCAATCCCCGATGGCGACAGGTGGCAGCCCCACCACTGGGATAAGCCGCATCTGGCCAATCACCAGATCGGTCGAAAAACTTACAACGATTACTGAAACTAATACGAGAAGTTCAAACATAAAAACGGCTTTAGCTGGAAAGCTCTCGTAAATCCCTAAGTTCCCGAGAGGAATAAAAAGGAATTAAAAAAAAAAAAAAACCGCTGTTGATTATGTCGATAACCGTGTTTAGATCATGGTTTTTAACGGAATCTTCTGACATGTTATTAATTTTTTCCTTCAACTCCTCCCTGTCGTCTTCATCTAATGTACCAAATAAGTATTTATATGCCTTCCCTACTACGTTCAAGAGACCACTTTTGCTTCTGTTAATAACTCATTTATTTCCCGTTTAAATTTTTCGACTAAATATTGTATCTGAGGTACATTGGGATAGTCGTTTGCTTCAGTTACTAGATTTTCAAACATAAGCTTTGTCTTTGTTATGTGTATACTCAAATAGTGGAATTGTAGATGGTTGGAATTTCCATCGTTCCGGCTTGAAATATAAGGTATCCATTTTTCGCACTTATAGGGTTTACTTCGATGTTGCTGCATTTGACCATAGTGATAAGTGATAACATGCAACTAAGCATTATTAGAAATATATTGCGTACTTTGCGCTTCTCTGGCTGGTCTGGAAGTATCGTATTTGCTCTTATTAATCTTTTTTGTTTCTTGAATTTTGATTTATAATGAACGATTTTCCTGCCGCGGTTTGTTTTCTCAAAATGTTTACTGTCTACTTGTTCAAACCTTCCTGTCTTTTTAAATGGGTTGGTGATTTTACTCTTTACGAGTGGAGCCTGTCTATATTTTATATCAACTTCATAATCATGGCTATTCTTATTAAGATATTCGATCTTATCAATTTTGTTTTGTTGTACGTTAAAGTCTGGACTGCCTGCATATAGAAAAATGTCTGCCGGAGATCGTTTTGTACTATTATGTTTAGTTCTATGATTATAGACGTATAAGATTGTTTCGAACCTTGTAAACCTATCTTCGATATTTTGTTCACTACCGATGATTCTTAGCTTTTCGTTTACGGTCTTGTGAAATCTTTCTATATAGGATACACCATTTTTGCTGGTTGTTACAGAAATTTGTACGCCTTCGGATCGGACCAATTTTGCAAAGCTATGCACATAAAAGCTGAATCTTTGTCTGCTTTAATTTCTTGTGGCTTTCCCATATCATTGAATATTTTAGTAATGGCTCTTTTCGCTTCTAGCCAATCTCTACTTTTTACTTTAACTAGTGAGGCAAATTTTGAATAAATATCAATACAAGATAAGAAGATTTGGTTACCCGTGAGATAAAAATCGATCACGTATTTTTCCCTTGTGGTAAGTATTTCTGGTGTTGTTTCAAATGTCAATTTAGTGTCTCTATGTTCTGTGTTTGCCAGATAACAGATTTCATATTCGTTGATAATATTTTGAATTAGCTTTTGACTGTCTGGGTAATAGTATTTTTCTTTAAACCTATTAATGGTTTTTTCTATGCCTTGATGTAAAACTTTCTTATGTCTTTTTAGGATTAAATCCTTAAATTCCGCATAAGTTAGTATATCAATTAGCTTCGTGGTACATCTCAATAGTTTTGTGAAATTGTTAGGGCTTATGATTTCGGTAAATGCCCTCTGGAAGATCAGAAAATCCTCATCATAAGGGAAGTAAATTGCGCTTTTCTTGGCGCACACATATTCCTTAATGAGGGTTTTGGCGAGTTCAAGTGTCATTTCTTTATAGATTATTTAAATCTTTAGTTTTTGAAAGTAGTGGCTTACACTTCTTGTGTCACTGTCGCCTTTTTCTATCCTTATTTGTCTAGAGAAGAAATTGATTGGACTCTCCGTTATGGATATATAATTTAAATTAACTTCATTAGCACTATGTATAGTTGCGTCTGCGCTGTTTGCGACTTCGCCAACCATGACTTCTTCTATCTTTGTGCGGGAAAGAGCATCCGCGACATAGTTTTCTTTGCCTGGAAGATAAGGGTTTCGAAAAATCGGGGTAGATTAATATCGGATCTGAAGTTATCAAAACCTTTAGTCTTTCAAATGATTCGATGTAGTCTTTACATTTAATATCTATTACAGCACCTTTCTTTAGTTTGAGGGTCATGGGTTTAACTATCTTGGCAAAGTTAGGAATGAACTTGCGATAGAACCCACATAATCCCAAAAATGATTTTATCTGTTTAGGTGTCTTAGGTAACGGAAAAATTTGTGATTGCTTTAGTTTTGTTTGGGTTTGGTTGCCATTTGTTGTGACAATATGTCCCAGGAATTCAGTTTCTTTTTTCATGAATTCACATTTGTCTAGCTGCAACTTCAAGTTGGCGTCTCTCAGTTTCTTGAAGCCTTTCTTTAGAGATAAAATATGTTCCTACAATGAAGTGGAGTAAACAATAATATCCGGCTTGCTCACTGCATGTCCCTCTGAAACGGTAGAACTGCTCAGTCCATTCTCAGGTTGTATCGTTTCTTCCCCCACTGACGGCGGTGATCTTCTTATATATACAAGGTGGTAGACCCTGTTGACTTTGGCGGTTGAAAGACGAAGAAACAGTTGTCTTGCTCTATTTGCTTTCTCTCGCTGTTTCGGTTGTGTTTGTCGGAAACAGTATTCCGGTTGTCCGTGTCCGTCGACTCCGGCGTTGTCCTGATGGTGAATCTGCTCCGTTTATTGTCGGATCCTGTTGACTCTGACGCATACTCCCAATGTCTTTCCCATAGTACCTCGTAGATGCTGATTCACTGGAATTTACATCCAGCATGATTTCGGGCCATTTTTCATCCCCATTTCTCTGTTATTTTCCGGAGAACTGTGCTTTAGGGGTCTTTACTGTTGGGTTCGCTCTCTCCGTCGGATTCTCCTGAGAGGTATTAGGTGCTGTAAACTGCTCCTGCCGCGGTTTGTTTTCTCAAAATGTTTACTGTCTACTTGTTCAAACCTTCCTGTCTTTTTAAATGGGTTGGTGATTTTACTCTTTACGAGTGGAGCCTGTCTATATTTTATATCAACTTCATAATCATGGCTATTCTTATTAAGATATTCGATCTTATCAATTTTGTTTTGTTGTACGTTAAAGTCTGGACTGCCTGCATATAGAAAAATGTCTGCCGGAGATCGTTTTGTACTATTATGTTTAGTTCTATGATTATAGACGTATAAGATTGTTTCGAACCTTGTAAACCTATCTTCGATATTTTGTTCACTACCGATGATTCTTAGCTTTTCGTTTACGGTCTTGTGAAATCTTTCTATATAGGATACACCATTTTTGCTGGTTGTTACAGAAATTTGTACGCCTTCGGATCGGACCAATTTTGCAAAGCTATGCACATAAAAGCTGAATCTTTGTCTGCTTTAATTTCTTGTGGCTTTCCCATATCATTGAATATTTTAGTAATGGCTCTTTTCGCTTCTAGCTAATCTCTACTTTTTACTTTAACTAGTGAGGCAAATTTTGAATAAATAAGAAGATAAGAAGATTTGGTTACCCGTGAGATAAAAATCTATCACGTATTTTTCCCTTGTGGTAAGTATTTCTGGTGTTGTTTCAAATGTCAATTTAGTGTCTCTATGTTCTGTGTTTGCCAGATAACAGATTTCATATTCGTTGATAATATTTTGAATTAGCTTTTGACTGTCTGGGTAATAGTATTTTTCTTTAAACCTATTAATGGTTTTTTCTATGCCTTGATGTAAAACTTTCTTATGTCTTTTAGGATTAAATCCTTAAATTCCGCATAAGTTAGTATATCAATTAGCTTCGTGGTACATCTCAATAGTTTTGTGAAATTGTTAGGGCTTATGATTTCGGTAAATGCCCTCTGGAAGATCAGAAAATCCTCATCATAAGGGAAGTAAATTGCGCTTTTCTTGGCGCACACATATTCCTTAATGAGGGTTTTGGCGAGTTCAAGTGTCATTTCTTTATAGATTATTTAAATCTTTAGTTTTTGAAAGTAGTGGCTTACACTTCTTGTGTCACTGTCGCCTTTTTCTATCCTTATTTGTCTAGAGAAGAAATTGATTGGTCTCTCCGTTATGGATATATAATTTAAATTAACTTCATTAGCACTATGTATAGTTGCGTCTGCGCTGTTTGCGACTTCGCCAACCATGACTTCTTCTATCTTTGTGCGGGAAAGAGCATCCGCGACATAGTTTTCTTTGCCTGGAAGATAAGGGTTTCGAAAAATCGGGGTAGATTAATATCGGATCTGAAGTTATCAAAACCTTTAGTCTTTCAAATGATTCGATGTAGTCTTTACATTTAATATCTATTACAGCACCTTTCTTTAGTTTGAGGGTCATGGGTTTAACTATCTTGGCAAAGTTAGGAATGATCTTGCGATAGAACCCACATAATCCCAAAAATGATTTTATCTGTTTAGGTGTCTTAGGTAACGGAAAAATTTGTGATAGCATTAGTTTTGTTTGGGTTTGGTTTAATGCCATTTGTTGTGACAATATGTCCCAGGAATTCAGTTTCTTTTTTCATGAATTCACATTTGTCTAGCTGCAACTTCAAGTTGGCGTCTCTCAGTTTCTTGAAGCCTTTCTTTAGAGATAAAATATGTTCCTACAATGAAGTGGAGTAAACAATAATATCCGGCTTGCTCACTGCATGTCCCCTCTGAAACGGTAGAACTGCTCAGTCCATTCTCAGGTTGTATCGTTTCTTCCCCCACTGACGGCGGTGATCTTCTTATATATACAAGGTGGTAGACCCTGTTGACTTTGGCGGTTGAAAGACGAAGAAACAGTTGTCTTGCTCTATTTGCTTTCTCTCGCTGTTTCGGTTGTGTTTGTCGGAAACAGTATTCCGGTTGTCCGTGTCCGTCGACTCCGGCGTTGTCCTGATGGTGAATCTGCTCCGTTTATTGTCGGATCCTGTTGACTCTGACGCATACTCCCAATGTCTTTCCCATAGTACCTCGTAGATGCTGATTCACTGGAATTTACATCCAGCATGATTTCGGGCCATTTTTCATCCCCATTTCTCTGTTATTTTCCGGAGAACTGTGCTTTAGGGGTCTTTACTGTTGGGTTCGCTCTCTCCGTCGGATTCTCCTGAGAGGTATTAGGTGCTGTAAACTGCTTCATTCCCATATCACCGAAAAACTTATTGAACGTCCGTCTTGTAAAACTCCACTTTCGGAACGCGCAACCTCGCGACTAAGCGTTCCCTAAATGCTTTATGTAACGCTTCCGCCGTGGCTGTTCGCAAAAGTACCAATTCCGTCAATTTAGAAAATCTGTCGATCAGCACCAACAACATATTATTTCCATGCTAAGACACTGTTGCCGAGAGGTCTTCCGGGATTTTTGTCAATATTTGTTTCGGCTCCATTTAGGATCCGACTGGAGTACGAGATACATTTTTAGATATCTTCAGTATTATAGATGAGGTGAGAATAGCATCTACACTGCTGGTCTTAGGTTAGACGCACCATCGATTTTTTTTAAACCAATTCGATTATTTATTATTATGCTTGTTGAAAAATCTAAACAGTGATACAATTTTTACAAAAAACTAAATAAATTTGACCCGGTATTAAAAAGATTATTGGTGTGTAATTTAATAGCAGTTCATTTGCTCAAGATCAATACAAGACTAAATCTAATAAACAACTGTTTCTCTCTCGAAGCAAAGACGAGCGTTAACAAAATATTCGGGTTGTTTGTTTTACATTTTATGTTATTTCACTTAAAGTTTCTATGTATTGTATGTTTTTCAATAATTCAATAAGCATCTTTATTTCCATAAAAGTATCTATTTTCTATACTAATCTATTATTTAAACCTGCAGCACTCCAACATTCCGCCACCATTAAAGAAGTGCTCTTTGATTCACGGGATTGGAGCTAGTTTGTGCCCTTTTAACGATGCGGGTTGCGGTTTGCACCTCTGCCACTCGGACCTTGCGGCCGTCTCCCGCGATGACTCGGGTGAGGCGCCCTAGATGCCATTTCTGGGGAGGTGTTGTCTTTGTGTATCAGTACCATGCGACCCACCTCTAGGTTATTGGCCTCTGTTGTACATTGTGATCACTGCTGGAGGCTGAGCACATAGTCCCTAGACCAACTGTTGCAAAACTGCAGCTTGAGCTCCGACAGCTGCCGCCTCCGCTTTAAAGACGGATCGCTTTCCGTGATCAAGGCATGCCTGGCGCGTATTCGCGCGGCTGCATGGTTAGAGCCTGACAGCAAATGGTCAGGAGTAAGTGGCTCGCCGTCGTTGGGATTTCTGCTCTCGGCCGCCAGTGGCCATTACTGGGGGTCTACCACGCAATCTGTAGTTAACATACAATGGTCGACAAAAATCAACACCTCAAACTCTGAAACGGTCTGCAGGCAAGTTGCCCATGATTTGGCCTAATAATTTTGGCTTATATTTGAAACGCAGTAGCGAACATCTGCCGAGCACATTTTTCAGCCAAATTTGCTGCCAATTTTCGTCATGAGGGAACCAAAGAGGAAATTTCACATCGCAGCGAATGTTACTCTTCAGTAGCATACCACCTAGACCAATGACTTTGAAATGTATTCCACGATATTTTTCGTTGAAATCTATTTTCTTGCATTATTTGAACATGAGAATTGGGTCGATAATTTCTGTAGCAGAACCGCATGACGCTACTATTCGAATAATTATAGAGAAGGAAGATCTTTGTTCAATTAGTTCTAAAATTATATTTAATATTGCCTTTTCATAAACTACTTTGTGAACTGAAACACATTTTTTATTTTCTGAGCTTTGTTCTTCTGCGCACAGCTCAATTCTCGTGCATCATCCATAAGCGTCACTCGAAGCGTTTGCAAAGCCATGAACTTGCAATAGATTGTATTGACATATAGACGTATCGAGGCCGCTTTATTCTGCTGAGATCACGTAAAGTATCTATAAACTGAACCCGCTCTGTATGAAGATAAGCAGGAATCGTCTCGTCCCAATCTAGTTTCTGTTTCCACAATTTGTGCAGCAGAATTTTTGCTTTTGTGATATGTCCACTAATCACAAAAGCAAATATACTGCTGCAATCTAAGGGAGTCGAATAGTCGAGACTTTTATGAAAGAAATTTTTTGCTAACTCAAATTGCCAAAAACTCTGCAGATGCTGTGTCATATGTTACCGTATTAAGTCTGTACGTTTGCACTGGCTGCGAGCTTTTTTCTCTCCAGAGAATTAGCTAAAAATTGCGATCTTCATCAACTATGTCGACTCATTTTAGAATTGTCGGCTGTTACGGCGCATTTATTTAATCTAAAATTTAGCAATGTTAAGTTGTCGATACAATGTAAAGCTCCCTCTGAATTGTCGGCCCAACCATGAGAATTTAATTTAATGAAAAACCTGTTATGTTTTGCTTGAAGCATCAAACACGACTCGAAGTTTGGTTGAGGTGCTTTCAGGTCTCAAGACGCATTGATGGGGGATGAAATATTGCTGTCTTAGAGGAGCAGATTCTATAATAGTCATATGACCCAGATCTTTGTACTCTTTTATAAATGTATGATACATTTTGACAGTGCAAATAACGCCTTTCGGCCGTTTAAAATAACATGCCAAGTATACTAGCATCCTTTTTAAATAGGAGTGTGACTTGAAATCGGACCGAAGGCAAACGTTGGACATGCAAATATTTTCGCACTCTCTTTGTTCAGCTGTTCTATGTGCAGCATTCGACTCATCTGGTGTTCTGTCTAACTCTCAAAAGCGTTCCACCGATGACCCGAGAGAACATTCCATTTTTTGAGCTACTATATAACAGCCCAATTATAGATGATTTGATTTTCCGCTATGTTTGCCGGATACAATCCAACCGAACAAGGTTTTTTGGATTGAAGAAAGCTCTTAAAATCAAAGAATGCAAATCACTCTTTGCAGGTTTATGAAACTCTGGATCGCTCAACTCTATGTTTACAGGTATTTTCAATTTGTCAGAAGGCAGCATTTTCCCAGGCTAACACAAAGATATATTATTAAATACCCAAAAATCGGTTGAGAAGCCATACGAATTTAAGCGAAACTGGACATAAGTGGATACTTTGTGTTTTATTGATGTAGTACATTTACCTACTGTTAGGGCTGACCTTTCTTGCTGCAATCTTAAATGTTGCACCACAGATTCAGAAATAAAATTAAAAAGCGCCCTTGAAACCAACAAGGCTCTGGCCACATTAACTTGGCCAAATTGATCCTTGACCTGAACCGGCACTAGGAATTTGTTGAGCTCTTGACTCATATATATGAAGTAGGGAATGGTGAGACTTTGTGCACACCGGACCCTTCGAAGTTTTACAATTTGAAACCATATGGCCACTATTTAAACAATTTATGCATAGTTTATTAGCCTTCACAAATGCAAAACGATCTGCCACAGAAAAATAGCTAAAGGAGGGACACACGGATCAATTTTCTGTTTTAGGCTCTGACAAAAATTGCACTGAATCTTGTTTTTTTCATAGATTTCTGCAATTCATGATTACCCTGTGCAAACGAAAACGAAGCCATACTATGCCCCTTTCGCCTTCGTTGACTCTTCTGCTGCTAAATATTGATAGCGCCAATTTAAATGAGTAGAGCAATCAGACCAGCAGAGCAGCTTGTCGTGATCAAGCTGTCCTCGGTATCCAGACTTGGTTGCTTGGTCCACCTTAAACATGAAATGGTTTCACCACTCCAAACGCTTCATCTGATAGAGATGATAGCAAATAATTAAATTTTTTACTTATGTACACCCTTTTTGTAAGATCATAAGACTTTGAAGATTCATATATAAAACCAACCAAAGCAGGAGATGGGGTACTACCATCTTGTCGAGTCAGACAGAACGCGACAAAGAAAATGCAAGTCGACCATAAACGTGTGTCCGATGACCAGTTCAGCGGCCCCATTCGGTCACAGAGAAATTCTACTCCAGTAACGGCACAGTTCACCGAATGGGTATTGACTCCCAAAATAGAGGAAATCTAGAAATATGACTCTTTGGTGGGAACACTTGGCATAGAAAGACTGATGTCCGGAGTAGCCCAGAAAAAGCCCTAAGCCGGTATAAAGACCTCTGCCCACCGATTAAGTATTCAATACTCGAGATTCATTTCTCGAGAGTTAATTATCGAGTTAATTCTCGAGATTCCCCTGTCGAGATTCCATTCTCGCAATTCTATTCTCGGGTAGTCTATACTCGTGCGGTATTACACTCAAGTGAAGACTGTCCTAAACGCCCATAACTTCGGTCAAATGAACAATGCCGAATGGAGCGAAGACCCAATCCTGCACAAAACCGCAAGATACCAGGACTTAGACTGGAAGGATCAAGGGTCGGTATAAGAAACACTCCTGAAAGAAGAACTACAATCATACCGGCTGCGCAAAAACATATAAAGGAAGTCTCAAGATGGGCGGCAAGGAGTCCAAAGCTTCTGACTGGCAATATTAAAACTAGTAAGGATCTACAAGCGATCAGTGCCGCGGCGTCGGGACCATCAACATACCCTGGAAAGGGTCGTATCCAGTATCCCGCAACCCCAATACTGGATAGTGCGAGAAACGGAGTCAGCAGATATGAGCAGTGTAGCGAGCAAAACAATCCGTCAATTAAAACTCACTTGCCTACAGCCGGACATAAAATAAAAGCCGGCAAAACAAATAAACAAAGAATAAGTGAACGGATGCAATTTTTGTGGTTAACAGCAAAGATAAAGTAACAGCAGTGATTTTCAAAACAAGTGCATTATTCAAATAATCTGAGAATCGGATAGCGGCCGAAGCGTGCCGCAGAAACACATTCATACCAACGACCTTTACTTAGTGTATTTTTCTTTGTTGGTGTATATTATTTTATTGTTCGGTTTATAAATAATTGTTGCTCGAATGTATATGTATGTATAATTCCATCAGTATATATACTATCGGAACACTTGACGGAGTAGATATATTCTCGTGTCAATTTTATTTTCATTCGATTAGTAAATATATGTATATTATTGTAATAATGGTAACCGAAGGAAGTCAGGTATAAAAAATATTTCATTGTTAGCCTCTTCCAGGCAATGTATTTCATTAACAGACATTAAATGTTCAATGTTCAATATTGTTTAAATATGAATAACTTTGGAACGGCGAGTATCTACCTTGTTTGTTTGATATGCAAATCCAAAAGCCCTCAGAGCGACGTTTGTAGTCGTGAATAGTCAACAGTTTTTGTTGACGTTTGGACGATCCCTCAGGAATCCGGACGCATGAAGGGGAGGGAATGTGAGCAAAACATTTCCTGGTCGTTTAACAATCAAGTTACAGCTTAGCTGGGGACAGTCAGGACTACTGACTGACAAACGGTACGAACTTTTACAGGCACTTTTAATATTTATTCTCGTTATGTTGGAGAGGTTAGCCGGGCTGGCCAAGATCCCACGACACAAAATCGACGAGCTTACGCTGACAACCTGGTGCCTGAACATCGGATGCCCCTTCTTCGGCCTTAGTCCTCACCCAGGACACGGGCATTAATACGCCGACGTACGACTTTGATAATGAATGATCGGCATTAACCAATTTATTGAAAAGTCACATAAAATTCCTATAAGCTGAATGCTTGCCACTAAATCCTGGAAGAGACATTTTTGGCAATTGAGCATAATGACTTTTACCCTGACCACTATTAATTCGCACGGCTGGTGTTTTTACGCATATGCAATGTTTAGCACACAATATATGTGAATATAAGGCAGATAACACATACAAACAACATATATTTTTCTGAAAGATGATTATACCCGTTACTCGTAGAGTAAAAGGGTATACTAGATTCGTTGAAAAGTATGTAACAGGCAGAAGGAAGCGTTTCCGACCATATAAAGTATATATATTCTTGATCAGGATCAGTAGCCGAGTCGATCTGGCCATGTCCGTCTGTCCGTCCGTCTGTCTGTCCGTCTGTCCGTATGAACGTCGAGATCTCAGGAACTACAAAAGCTAGAAAGTTGAGATTAAGTATACAGACTCCAGGGACATAGACGCAGCGCAAGTTTGTCGATTCAGGTTGCCACGCCCACTCTAACGCCCACAAACCGCCCAAAACTGCCACGCCCACATTTTTGAAAAATGTTTTAATATTTTTTCATTTTTGTATTGGTCTTGTAAATTTCTATCGATTTGCAAAAAAACTTTTTGCCACGCCCACTCTAACGCCCACAAGCCGCCCAAAGCTGCCACGCCCACACTTTTGAAAATTGTTTTGATATTTTTTCATTTTTGTATTAGTCTTGTAAATTTCTATCTATTTGCAAAAAAACTTTCTGCCACGCCCACTATAACGCCTACAAACCGCCAAAAACTGCGTTTAAGACTCTCCTTCTCTCTTCCACTAGCTGAGTAACGGGTATCAGATAGTCGGGGAACTCGACTATAGCGTTCTCTCTTGTTTTCTATCGATTTACCAAAAAACTTTTTGCCACGCCCACTCTAACGCCGCAGAAACACATTCATACCAACGACCTTTACTTAGTGTATTTTTCTTTGTTGGTGTATATTATTTTATTTTTCGGTTTATAAATAATTGTAGCTCGAATGTATATGTATGTATAATTCCATCAGTATATATACTATCGGAACACTTGACGGAGTAGATATATTCTCGTGTCAATTTTATTTTCATTCGATTAGTAAATATATGTATATTATTGTAATAATGGTAACCGAAGGAAGTCAGGTATAAAAAATATTTCATTGTTAGCCTCTTCCAGGCAATGTATTTCATTAACAGACATTAAATGTTCAATGTTCAATATTGTTTAAATATGAATAACTTTGGAACGGCGAGTATCTACCTTGTTTGTTTGATATGCAAATCCAAAAGCCCTCAGAGCGACGTTTGTAGTCGTGAATAGTCAACAGTTTTTGTTGACGTTTGGACGATCCCTCAGGAATCCGGACGCATGAAGGGGAGGGAATGTGAGCAAAACATTTCCTGGTCGTTTAACAATCAAGTTACAGCTTAGCTGGGGACAGTCAGGACTACTGACTGACAAACGGTACGAACTTTTACAGGCACAATATATGTGAATATAATGCAGATAACACATACAAACAACATATATTTTTCTGAAAGATGATTATACCCGTTACTCGTAGAGTAAAAGGGTATACTAGATTCGTTGAAAAGTATGTAACAGGCAGAAGGAAGCGTTTCCGACCATATAAAGTATATATATTCTTGATCAGGATCAGTAGCCGAGTCGATCTGGCCATGTCCGTCTGTCCGTCCGTCTGTCTGTCCGTCTGTCCGTATGAACGTCGAGATCTCAGGAACTACAAAAGCTAGAAAGTTGAGATTAAGTATACAGACTCCAGGGACATAGACGCAGCGCAAGTTTGTCGATTCAGGTTGCCACGCCCACTCTAACGCCCACAAACCGCCCAAAACTGCCACGCCCACATTTTTGAAAAATGTTTTAATATTTTTTCATTTTTGTATTGGTCTTATAAATTTCTATCGATTTGCAAAAAAACTTTTTGCCACGCCCACTCTAACGCCCACAAACCGCCCAAAGCTGCCACGCCCACACTTTTGAAAATTGTTTTGATATTTTTTCATTTTTGTATTAGTCTTGTAAATTTCTATCTATTTGCAAAAAAACTTTCTGCCACGCCCACTATAACGCCTACAAACCGCCAAAAACTGCGTTTAAGACTCTCCTTCTCTCTTCCACTAGCTGAGTAACGGGTATCAGATAGTCGGGGAACTCGACTATAGCGTTCTCTCTTGTTTTCTATCGATTTACCAAAAAACTTTTTGCCACGCCCACTCTAACGCCGCAGAAACACATTCATACCAACGACCTTTACTTAGTGTATTTTTCTTTGTTGGTGTATATTATTTTATTTTTCGGTTTATAAATAATTGTAGCTCGAATGTATATGTATGTATAATTCCATCAGTATATATACTATCGGAACACTTGACGGAGTAGATATATTCTCGTGTCAATTTTATTTTCATTCGATTAGTAAATATATGTATATTATTGTAATAATGGTAACCGAAGGAAGTCAGGTATAAAAAATATTTCATTGTTAGCCTCTTCCAGGCAATGTATTTCATTAACAGACATTAAATGTTCAATGTTCAATATTGTTTAAATATGAATAACTTTGGAACGGCGAGTATCTACCTTGTTTGTTTGATATGCAAATCCAAAAGCCCTCAGAGCGACGTTTGTAGTCGTGAATAGTCAACAGTTTTTGTTGACGTTTGGACGATCCCTCAGGAATCCGGACGCATGAAGGGGAGGGAATGTGAGCAAAACATTTCCTGGTCGTTTAACAATCAAGTTACAGCTTAGCTGGGGACAGTCAGGACTACTGACTGACAAACGGTACGAACTTTTACAGGCACAATATATGTGAATATAATGCAGATAACACATACAAACAACATATATTTTTCTGAAAGATGATTATACCCGTTACTCGTAGAGTAAAAGGGTATACTAGATTCGTTGAAAAGTATGTAACAGGCAGAAGGAAGCGTTTCCGACCATATAAAGTATATATATTCTTGATCAGGATCAGTAGCCGAGTCGATCTGGCCATGTCCGTCTGTCCGTCCGTCTGTCTGTCCGTCTGTCCGTATGAACGTCGAGATCTCAGGAACTACAAAAGCTAGAAAGTTGAGATTAAGTATACAGACTCCAGGGACATAGACGCAGCGCAAGTTTGTCGATTCAGGTTGCCACGCCCACTCTAACGCCCACAAACCGCCCAAAACTGCCACGCCCACATTTTTGAAAAATGTTTTAATATTTTTTCATTTTTGTATTGGTCTTATAAATTTCTATCGATTTGCAAAAAAACTTTTTGCCACGCCCACTCTAACGCCCACAAATCGCCAAAAACTGGCCTTCGCACTTACACTAGCTGAGTAACGGGTATCAGATAGTCGGGGAACTCGACTTTAGCGTTCTCTCTTGTTTTATTCTCTATTTGAAAGAAAAAAAAATTGTTTTGTTATTTAGCGTACAACAACAAGAGCATTTATTTACAATAGTGGTCAGGGCTCGTAGCAGTGACAGTGCACACTTCAGGTCTGTTTTGCTTAACAGCATTTAAAAACAAAGCTTTGGTGGCAACACACAAATACTCTAGCGGTCCTTTGGATCATAACTCTCTAATTGAGTTACAAGGCCCATTGTCTTTTCAATAAACCGTTCAAAAATCTCAAGACGACACACGAGCTGTGTTTTTTTTTCAAAAGATATTGTTTTTTGCTCAAACGAAGTCTTCATGCGCTCAATATCAAATTTCAGGCGAGCTAATGTTTGAACCATTATCTTCTTCATTGCCCATGATTAGTAACTTTAATTTAAAAGCTTATGACCTTTAATTGGAATAAATGATAAGCGATATCCAGCTATCAACAAGAAAATTTTATTTCGAATGTACACCTTAACCGCTCGACCTATATACATACCCTTTTACCTATGTATGTGTACTAGGTAAGATGTAAGTGCTCAGTTGAGAAGTCAAGCAATTAATGAATTATCTTCACGAATTAACGGCCCACTCAATGCACCAAGATCAGTCGACATCTTTGCTAAGCGACAGAAAAAATAACTGTAATCTCACAGCCGCTAACACCAAAGCGGAATAAGCGAATAGTACAATTGCAATGTAAGCGACTTTGAAATTTGTGTACAAAAATTGCAGCAACAACTCTAAATTGTTGTACAATAACGGCAAGACAAATAAATGTTGATTGGCGAAAAAATAACTGTACATTTGAAGTTTCTAAAAATTTCTATGGCAATCACACGAGCTTTCGGTTTGAATCAAACGAAGCTTAAATTTCTTCGTATTGCGTGCACAAACTTTTGTATTGAAAAAATATAAAAAATTAACAAATAAAGTCTTTTCCAGCAACATTTGAAAATAAAATGAGAAAACCTGCTGTTATGAGCCTATTGAATGGTCAAAAAGAAGACTTTCATCACTCGCAAGGATTGTCCAATCGGAACATTGCCATAGAAATAAATTGAAGCTACACAAGTGTTGACAGATATTTGAAGGATCCAGAGCACTACGGGGAACTTGACCTGCTTTTTTTTGGCATAGCTTTTGCTATTTAAAAAAAAAATTTTTTTAGCAGATTAAAAATTGATCAAAGACCACAATGCCATCAAATTTAAAATTTACACTCATTCTTGAGGTGTGTACTATGTGTTTCTACTAATATGTTGCTTAGCCAGTGATGGATGTTCTCGTTCCACTTTCAAAATAAAATTTCAACTTTGAATAGAGTTTTACAAAATTGTTGAAATTTGTTCACTAAGTCCATGTTATAGAGTGATTAATTTCCTATTTAGAACATATAGGTTTCATACTTTTTGCGAAAATTAAATTTTGAGGTAGCAATCTCTCAATTAGCAATGCGGCCCTCCTAGAAGCGTGGCGCACGCATTTTTGGAGATTTCGACGACAGACTTTTTGAAATTAAACAAAGTTACCTGTCGTGTTTTATGTCAATTGTTGCATTAATGAAAAATAATAATAAATGAAATAATAAGCTGGATAATACCCGGCCTGGACGGAATACAAGGCCCGTTGAACATCATATGAGATCTACCGCTGAAACGGCTTATGACTTATTTTTCGACGTTGAAATAGATACTGGGAAATATATTGGGTAGAAAAAAAAATCCTAAAGGTTAGTGGGGGCGAGGGGTATGTGGGGGTGTTTTCGGAGGCGGTAAAGGTGTGTATAAAACTAGACAAAAAAATTATCATCGTATCTTAAATAGTTACCGAGATATTAATTTATGCCAAATAATCAGATCAAATTCCCCATAGTGCAGAGGTATATGGAAATAACTTCAAAGGGAAAAAAGGCACTATCAAAACAAGCAGTACGCAAAATTGTTAGAATTACTTCGAATTTGACTAGCTCAGCTGCTAAGATCAATGAATTGGCCGGAGTAATCGCAAGCCTTTCAACTATTCAGCGTTCGACTAGAAATGCAGAACACCTGAAGGATCTAAAAATCAAGAAAAATACCCCTTTGAATGCAATACGCAAGGAAAAGCGGCTTTAATGCGCGTAAGAATACATGACGTGTACTGTCCAATCTGAAACTCGACTAAATAATTAGTTCAGTCAAAACGTTAATATCATGACCTGGCCACGATATTCTCCAGATCTCAACGTAATTGGATGTTTGGTGCGGGCTAACGCAATACGAAGATAAGGAAACATTAGCTGCAGTTGTTAAACTTGTTTGCAGCGGGATTTTCTTGAGCTACATAGATTACTTGTACCAGTCTATGAAGGACCGGATTTATGAAGTTATTACTAACAAAGAAGGCAGTACTCTTTACTGAAATTGTTTTTTTCTTATTTCAAATACTTTTCTTATAAAATTTAAAAAGCAAAAGTGCGTATATTCTAATGACCAAGAATACTGCGCCTTATTTTGAGTAGTTTTAAGAAAATGTCTAAAAAACACATTTTTGTTAAATATGTATAATAATTTGAATATTATACATAATAAAAGTATCATTAAATAAGAAATGTTTTTGCATATTATTTAACAAATAAATATGAAGCGATTTTTCATTAACATGCCAAATCTACTCTGACAGTGTGATAGCTGTGTAGTGAGCAATGACAAACACACCAAGATTGATGAGTTGATGGATAAAATACAGCAACTTAAACGTCTTATTCTTAATTTAAACTCTAAATTTATAATCGTTTTTACCGTCAAAACTAACCACGAGAAAAAGCAAAAATATACATGCTAAAGAAATAATAAAAAAAAACATGCGGTAGCCACAAAGCCGGAGGAATTGTATAAACGTGTCGCGGATAAGCTAAAAATTGGTGGATTTAATTAATTGCAATCCTTTGACTAAAAAAGGAGCGAATTTAAAAACATTAAAGTCTATAAACTTTAAACTTTCCTGAGCACCATAATTAAGCTGACTTCAATAATGAGTTTCATGCATGCATGCTTCTTCAAACATCGTTCCTACAAAAACAACATTCTGCAATGGATAGCTTTTGTATGGAATTTAAAGATAATGGCCTCCCCTCTTTGGTTTGGTGCTATCTCGCAATAATTCGTCTTCATTTCATGTTTCGTCGCCTTCTCATAGGCACTATGCGAGTATCAATGCTCTCACCGCTCTTTGTGGATCCGCGCCTTCGTTGCTCTCTGGACCGGATGCCAATGCGCTTTTGGAGATAACGTTTAATGCTAATATCTTCCGCTCTAAACAGAAATGAGCTTAGGAATAGCGCTTTCCCTACTGGTTTTCGAAAAAATGTCTTTTTAAATAACCATATGCCCTTTATAACGACGAGTGATTACATTCAATCTGATTATGCTGGCAGCGACTTGAACTATGGTTTGAAGCAGCCCATACTAATTTGCTCTAACATTCTGCCTAGTGTTCTCGGCGCACATCGCCCAATTATGGGCTCTCTGCCCACTCGGCAGAATTCTTTGATTTGCATTTTTTAGAAGTTTTCCGTAAAGATGGAAACTACAGTAGAAGTAATTGCGCGATGGGTGGTGGTATTACTGTGGCTGTTGACAGTAATTGTTATAGTACACTTAAGCTACAGACAACACAAAATGGAATTTGAGTTCCTGAATAAGTTCTTATTTAAACAGTATATCTCTGAAGTGAAAAATAGTCTCAGCACGAAGCCAAACAAATTGTTGCGCTTTATTAATTCCAACAAGAGAGAACGCTATAGTCGAGTTTCCCGACTATCTGGAAGTACGAAGGAGAGTCTTAAACACTGAGAGTTATTGGCGTTTGTGGGCGTTAGAGTGGGCTTGGCAAAAAGTTTTTCCGCAAATCGAAAGAAATTTGCAAAACTAATACAAAAATGAAAAAATATCAAAACATTTTTCAAGTGTGGGAGTGGCAGTTTATGGCGGTTTGTGGGCGTTAGAGTAGGCGTGGCAATATTAATTAACAAACTTGCGCTGCGTCTATGTCTCTGGAGTCTGTATGCTTAGTTTCAACTTTCTAGCTTTTGTAGTTCCTGAGATCTCGGCGTTCATACGGACGGACAGCAGACGGACATGGTCATATCGACTCGACCATTGATCCTGATCAAGAATATATATACTTTATATGATCGGAAACGCTTCTTTCTGCCCGTCTTTTTCAACGAATCTAGTATACCCTTTTACCAAAGACAATATAATAACAAGATGCGTAACGGCCATACATTGGTTTTCCACTATGCAGCCACTTTTTTGGTGACGACCAAAATTACTCTCTTTTCGCTCGCCTAAAATCGAGTGCGTTAAAATCTAAAAATATTTTTTTATTATTACTATATTAAGGTGCACCAAGACTTGGAAAGTCTGGGCCACTGAGTTTTAGGAGCCATGGTAACTCAGGCATTCAGCTGCAGAAGTGCAAGATAATGCTAATTACAATATATCTTATTATAACTTAATGTCTAGATGTGAATATACATACATATATACATACATAATTCATTGTGTTGGACATGATAAATAATAGATATATAGATAATATTAAATACTATAGTATAAGTTTATACTTTTTAGTGTCTTTAATAAGAGTGTAATATTTTTGTATGATGGGTTTGTTAATGTGGCTAATGGGGAGGGGTTGAGCCTGAGTTGGGTTATAGAAGGACATGATGCTATAACGTGATCAAGTTTAATTGGGTGGAGGTTACATAATGGGCAAGTCGGCACAGGGCTTTTGCCTATATAGTGCGCATGAGTTAACTTTGTATGACCTAATCTAAGCGAAGAAATTGTATTTCGTCCAGTCGAGATATTCGATGTGTGTTTGTTAGAAAATGGGAAATGTTTAATTTATTTTTGTTTATGTTTTGGTACCAATTTGAGGAGTGCAGAAATGTGTCATTGGGAAGGGAGTTGAAATATTTAGAGACATATTTTTTTATGTCTCCGCAATTGAAGTTAATTGTGTAAACAAGTGGATGGCGTAGAGCATTTTTGGCTGCTAAATCAGCAAATTCATTGACAGTTATGTTGACATGGCTGGGAATCCACAATAGAGTGAATTTTGGAAAGTGTCTAATAAGTAAGTTTCGAATTTCGGTGGCATAATACGAATGATTAGAAGTGTTTTTAATAGCTTTGAGGGATAATAATGAATCTGAGCAAATTATGTATTTACCCCGATTTGTATTGAGTGTGATAATTGATTCATAAATGGCTATTATTTCTGCTGTGTAGACGGTAGAATAGGTTGGAAGAATTCCCATTTTTAAGATGCTAGAATTGGTTGTCACTGCAAAGCCAGTGAGGTTGTTTACTTGTGACCCATGCGTGTAAATAAAGGATGTTTTATTGCCATTGAGTTCGGTTTGTATTCTGACAAATTCTTTTCTGAACGTTTCGGGGGATGTAACGTTTTTATTGAGGTAGCTAAGGGAGGTATATATGGCTTTTTGGTTAAGTGCCCAGGGAGATGATTTTTGGATATGTTTTTTTGGCCGATTTAACTGTATTTCGAGGTGTTTGTGTGATTCTATAATTTTGTCTAGAACAGACAATTTTTTACCCTCCCTAGGGGTTTTAAGTTCACTACAGAAATTAATGTTAATGTGCTTCAATTGTATTTTGGATTAGATAGGCATTTAATAATGTTAAGCCGTTTCAGCAAAGCAACGACAAGATGGTCTATGTGTGAGTTCCACTTGTGTTTATTGTTGAATATCAGGCCTAAGATTTTGAGTGAGGTAACATTGGGCAGTTGAAAGCTGCCAAAGGATACATCGTATCTGCAATTGTGTTTGTTGCATATATGCATGTGCTTACACTTTTCGGGTGAAAGGATAGCACCAGAATAAGAACACCAGTTAACTATGTCATTATTTAGCACATCTAAATTTAATATCCCATTTTTTGTTTTATTCATTTTAATATGCAAGTTGACATCGTCAGCATAGGCGCTTATTTGTATTTCTTTGTGCAATGCTATCAACTCGACAAGAATTTGGTAAGCTATGACAAATAGTACCACAGATAAATACCATTGTCGAGTGGCAGTGTGTTGGAGAAATGTTTGCCAACTCTAACTTTTATCTTCCAGTTGGTCAAAAAATTGCGAACATAATTAATGATTTTGGGGCCTAGTTTCCACTTTAATAGCTGGTTGATAATCGCATGTAAACCAATTACGATAATGGGTCGGTTTTATTTATGTCAGGCTAGAGAATGGGAATGATTACACTAACTTTATATTGTTGCGGAATATGGCCGCATAGTATAAGATTATATAAGTCGATTATCCGGTCTTGAAGATTCATAGATATGTCGTAATTAATTCTGTCAAAGCCTGGAGTTTTACCTTTCAGCGTGTTTAGAGCTGAGGAGAATTCATTAAAGTTAATGCTCAAGCTCTATTGGGAGAGCTCTTTTGTCGGGTGTGTGTCGTGTGTTGTCTTGAATTATTTGAATTTGGTTATCATTAAATATTTGGGAGAAATTGCGATCGCGTGATTCAGATGACAAATTTTCGCAGAACAAGTCAGCTATGTTTTGTTGATGGGTGATGAATTGGTTAGGATTGTGTGGGTGAATTAGACAGTGAATTCCCTTGGTAGCATTTACTCCAAATCTTTTGTATGGACGACTTAGGATTAATCTCCTCAGTAAACTTGTTAATTGCGTCTCTCTTTGAGATTCTAAGGGAGCGCCTAAAGATCCCTGATTTTTTCATGTAGTTGATAATGTTTATGGTGGTAATATTTCTTTTAAGAGCATGCCATGCAGTATTTTTGGCAATGCGTAGGGTTTGGAGCTCTTTGTTCCACCAAGTTACTGATCTTTGTGCTTTTGAAGAAAATTTGGGTATGCTTTGGTGTGCACTTTTTAAAATAATATTATTGATATTGGCTACTTCGTGATTGATATTCGGTCTATTTGGGGTTGTCAGATTAAGTGAGTTGGACAGCGATTTAAACAATTTCCAGTCAGCTTTGTCAGTATTAAATGGGGATCTTTTTATCATTGAGTTGATTTGGGTGAAATGAAATAAATGCGTGATTATTGGAAGGTGATGGCTTCCGAAAAAGTTGGTTTCTATTTCCCACTCTGCATGTATTGCCAGCTCTGCTGAGCAAAGAGTGAGGTCTATGTGTGTGAGAGTGTTGTGTGTGCTCAAGTGTGTGGGGCTCTTGTCATTAAGAATGATATAGTTTGACTGCATAATGAATTTTTCCAGGATGATTCCTTTTTTGTTGTTAGTGGGGGACCCCAGCTTCTATGCCACGAGTTGAAGTCTCCCGTAACTAGCGTTGGCTTGTTGTTTGAAAGGAGCAGTACTGCTTGCAGATTGTTGATATTAAACATGAATGGAGGTAAGTGGAGATTATATTAAATTTTTTTTGGGAGCATATCTTAATGCATATTGCATCGAAATCAGTGGGGAGAGAAATTTCTTTGAACTGGATTGTCTTGTGAATAAGTATTCCAACACCACCATAAGAAGGTGATGAGTTGAGTGTGAGAAAAAGATAGTTTGTGGGAATCGGGTAGATTAAGTTGAATCTAAGATGAGTCTCTTGCAGAGTTAATATATGTGGTTGGTGTTCTTTTATTAATGATTGCAGTTCACTGTAGTTATTGACATAGCCATTTATGTTCTATTGTAGAATTTTTAGAGACATAAGATTGGTAGGGAATTAGAGAAATGCTATTAGAGAGGGAGCTAAGATGATATGCAGATGTCTGAAGGCCAACACTCTCCGACATCGACAACAGTGAGTACCGCTGTACCCTCCCCCGCCAAGCGCCAGTCCCCACGCCTAGCGCAAATCTATTAATTTGCCGGCACCGGGAAGAGCGCTCGGCGGGGAAAGGGGAGCGTACTGCGTGAACTACGGTAGATAATTAAGTGTCAACATCTGAGTTGTCGAGTGACATGTCTACGTCTGAGAAATTGACATCGTTCGTCTTGTCATAGCTTGTAAGTGCATCGGAAGGTAAATTCTTTTTTAAAGTGTTTTATTGTTTTTTTTTCTTTCGCCTTAAGTAGGGTCTTCGCACGATTAGATAGGTTTTTGGGAAATATTTTAACTGGGTAGTTGAGAGGGGTAGTTGTAGGTGAGGTGGAAAAGTGATTGATTTCACTAGTGGTATTTAGTGGTGTAATATCATTGTACGTGATAAGTTTTCGAGCAGCAATAATTGCCGTATCTTTGGATGTGGATGGGCTTGAATCAGATTTATGTGTTGAATCGTGGTTAGTGGGATTGTCTTTCTTATTATAGTTAATTGTTAGGTTGGTCTTAACTACACTGGAGTACATTGATCCGTCGTGGGGGTGTCTCGAGTTGTAGATAGAAATAGCCTTTTTAACGTCGACTTTTTCTAGAGTTTTTATGGCTTTGACTTCTTGCTGCTTGACAAAGATCGGACATCCTCTGTAAACTGAAGATTGGTTGCTGTCGGGTAACTTGGCGTCTTTGGAGTTAACGCAGCTTTTGTCATAAGAACCCGTTTTATCATTTTCTGGATTGGTGTGGAAATCGCTTGCACAGTTGATGCAGAGCTTACTGTTGCGGCATACGTTGGAGATGTGTCCGAACCGGAAGCAGTTGCTGCAGCGAAGTGGTGAAGGTATGTAACTTATTCGTAGCCGATTTTTATATTCTCTGGAGTTGAGACAGAGGCGAAAGTAAGGATGACTAAACCAGTATCAACAAGAACTTCATTCTGTTTCTTTTTTAATTTTTTAACATCGCATATGTTTTGTGCTTTTAATTCCTTTTTGATGTTTTCTTCAGTAAGGGGGAGTAAATCATTTGAGTAGATAACGCCTTTTGTGGTATTGAGCGTTAAGTGTTCCGAAACTTCAATTGCGAGCTCTCCCATGATTTTAAGTCTTAATAGTTTAAATGCTTGGAGGCCAGTTTTGGTTTTTACCAAAAGATTCCCGTCACGTGTCTTCTTAGCAAATATAACTTCTCCATTACAGGTAAAGTCAATTTGTTTTTTTTTTATTAAAAACGGTGAAACATTTGCCATAGCTTGATTGTCTTTACGTTTTATAATTAGAAACCTTGGTTCGTTAAGGTTGGGGAGTTTATCAGGTGGATCATCTGGACCCATATTGCTGAAAGCGTAACTGTATGGGATCTTTTTTTTTTTGTTTCTTTGTTTTAATTCTTGGTTCGTAACAGTGCTTTGGTTTGTAACTGTGGTAAGAGATAACGCGCGAGTAAACACCTGCGGAGACACGTCTGGTCAGTGCGAAAGTCAAACTCGAACTAAAAATCTAAAAATAGAATTGTCTTGCTTGTATAAGTAAAAACAATAAAGGAGATCGTGTGTATGTGTGCGTGCTTGTGATAGAAGACGACTTTAGGGCCGAAATCAATTTTGATCTAAGAAACAAATTTGATTAATGTTTTGATCAATTTCGATTCGTAACTCTTATGGTTTGAAAGAAGTTTTTATACCCGTTACTTGTAGAGTTTTTCTTACCACCCATAATTGCGCGGTTTTTTAAAAATATCAAAATAAAATATAACAAAATAATTTAACTGAATCTTATTTGCATTTTAAATACTGAAAATACGTTATTTTCATAATTCAACTAAATAACTATGTATAGTAAATAATTAATACGTATACAAAGTAAATTATTATAGTTACAGTAATTTAAAACAAAGCATTTCGAAAAAAAGAAATTACATTTAAAAAATAAATATTTCATAAAAATAATTCATAAATAAAAATGTTATTTATGAAATAAATAACAATATGGAAACTGTTTATTGCAAAATTGATTTCTTGAAGCACGAAGGGCGGACATAGGCACCGAAGAATCATTGTCAAATTATATTTTTCACACGTCGCACTTTGAATACTCTAATGACGATTATTCTAATATAGCCATATTTGAAAATTATTATGCATTATTATGTACATAGATTGTGCTATTATTATTTCTATGTTGAATTTGAATAATTGTTATGTTAAGGCACCTTCTAAAATGAAGGGCATATTTTGTCATTTTTACAATGCATGTGCATACGTGTGCACCAATACAATGGTCAGCTGTCGCTGTATGCGACAAGAGAGCTGACTCTAAAGCTCTCCGCTCTCTGGCTTTCGAACACGAAAAAATCGTGTGCAAAAAAATCGTATGGCGGTACGCATCTTGTTATTCTAATGTCTTTGCTTTTACTCTACGAGTAACGGTTATAAAAAGAACTCTTCATCAATACCTTTAGCTTTGCCATATGGGAACATTTCAGTTAACGCTGATGTTGGCATCTGCAACCCATTTCCTTCCTACTAACTTTGAGTCGGCTTTTGCCTGTGAATTACCAAGATATTTTATCAAGATTCCGGGAAGATTCTTCAATGTTGGATCGTTAGATATTACTGATGACGACATTTCTGATGCGATACCCGATATCTAAGCCAGACATTGATGGAGTCTCCTCCCTTTTCTTTAAATCTTTATGTCGAGAGTTTATCTTTCTCTTAGGATGCTGTTTTCCTCATCATCATCTAAAAATACCCTTTTTATTTCCACATAATAATTTGCTAAGATCTTGCCGATTGGCCAATTGCAGAAATCAGCACTATTGCTAAGCTTTTTGAATGTATAGTTTGTAAAAAATTAGTTTTCCTAATATGTGGTTATATCGGTCCCAATCCTGGGCCCTCAACTACTACCAACCTAGCTAAATTCTCTAAGGTTAAATTGGGGTACACAGATTTAGCTAAAACTTTTTGACAGAGTATGTCGTTTGCTTTGTGGGCCAAACTTTTCAATCTTGGTATTCACTCTTCTTTTTTAAATTGGATTGCATCATTTATGGTAAATAGGAGTTATTATATAAAGATTAATGGAGTTGTTTCCGACCCGTATACTTCTGGACTTCCTCAAGGTAGTTCTCCGGGCTCTTTGCTTTTCATTCTTTTTATCAATGATAATTTTCCAAGTACCAGCTTTACGCAAATGATCTCAAAATCTATATGACAATTAACAGCGACAGGTTTTGCTTCAATCTTTTTTAGGCCGAATTTGCAAATGGTGCACAAAATAATCTTAAATATTACTAAATGCAGCGTTGTTACATAAGGTGTTTTTTTCGAGGTATAAAACTTTACATTGACATTCATTTTAAAGATGACATCCGATTTAACTGCTGTGAAGTGACTTGGCAATTCATGTAAGTTAACAACTAATAGAGCGCTCAAAATATTTGAGTCAGCAGTCACATAGTTTACGTTCATAATGCCCTAGCAACTAAGTAACTTCATACAAACAATGCGATACTCCCCAACTGAGTTCAGCGCTCCGCGCTAAGAACGGTCAGCAGCGGCAATCGGACACCGCTGCATAAAATGCTGAGTCGGCTTTGCCGACCATGGGTTTATGGCGTGATGCACTGGAGCTAGGGTAAATTCATATTTTCTCGATTCTTTGTATTCAGTTATTAAGCTAGCAGTTAATATGTGCACTCCGGCACTTGGCCGTTAAATACCATTTTCTTTATATTAAACATTCTCGCTTAGCCAAAAGGCCAACGATCGACCAAGGGGGCAAACTCACGCCCTCCATCCGTAAGAAGTCATCACTCTCTGGCTTAGTAGCCGAACACAAGACTCAGGAAGAAGACATTCCCAGCGTATGGAGTCGCAGAAGACACCCGGACTGGAAGAATAAGCTTATTCGCGCCCGACGATTATTAAGAACCTAGTATCTTAACAGGGTAGTTAAGAAGAGAAACCATGTAAGTTTGATAAGTAAGTTCAATTCGGCATTTCCCATTGCATACTTTTGCCAAGAGTAAATTCTACAGCATACCCCAAGTTACTTTTAAGGAGTATTATTTCCCATTGGCGGCAGTCGGCCGTAGATGCATACGAGATCTTTAAACCGTATCAGGCAGTGTCGATCACCCAAAATAAAATCAGGGGATCGGCAAAAGGGCTATTGGTTGCGTATAACACAGTCTTTAATTTCGATGCCATTATTGCTCGATTAGACTGCACTTACGCGGACAAAAAGTCGTTGCATGTCCTTAGACAGGGACTTGAAACAGTTAGGCAAGGAGAACTTAGCCTAATGCAATACTAAGACGACGTAGAAAAGCGATTGACGTTAATAACGAATGAGATCGTTATGACACACGAACCGGACAGTGCCATTCTGTTTAATAATGAAGTTAGAGAGGATGCTCTCCATGCATTTATTGCTGGCCTTAGGAAACCCTTGAGGGCCATAGTCTTGCCAGCGCAGCCAAAGGATTTGCCCTCAGCTTTGGCTTTAGCTAGGGAATCCGAGGCTACCATAAAGCGCACTACCTTTGCTGGAAAGGCTTTGGAGGACAAGGCACTCACCTATGAGCACCGAAAGAACCGAAACCGCTCAAGGGAGCCGCAGGGAAAACATAGCAGGGCCAAAGATGGCTAAGTGAAGAACCCCCATTTTTACAAAAAACAGAATAGGTCCCGACAAAATAGTTCTGCCCAGAACGCGGGGAGCTATTGTAATCATTCGCCTGAGCTTATGGAATTAGGCTCTGCCATGACTCAACATAGGCAGCCGACTTCCTTTGGAAGCGGTCAGCCTACAAATACCAAGGCCGAAAGTGTTCGGGGCCATAAAGGATTTGGCTCCGCACGTATGACCGATCAAAGGCGTCAGAGGTTGCAGATCACTATGCAACAGGCTGACCATAAAAATTACAGCGAATATGAGGGCGCGGCCGCAACGGCCGTGACCGGGATAGACGATGAGTCTGACGAAGATAATCGGATCAATTTATTAGGGAGCGCTCCCGACTGCCGTTCATTGAACGCCAGCTGCAAGGGAGAAAACTAAAAATTTTAATCGACACAGGGGCGGCAAAAAACTACATCAAGCCCGTAAAAAGGCTTAAAACAAGAGAGAACGCTATAGTCAAGTTCCCCGACAATATGATACCCGTTACTCAGCTAGTGGAAGTGCGAAGGAGAGACTTCAACACTGACAGTTTTTGGCGGTTTGTGTGAAAAAATATCAAAACATTTTTCAAAAGTGTGGGCGTGGCAGCTTTGGGCGGTTTGTGGGCGTGGCAGCTTTGGCCGTTTTGTGGGCGTGGCAACATGAATCGACAATCTTGCGCTGCGTCTATGTCTCTGGAGTCTATATGCTTAATCTCAACTTTCTAGCTTTTGTAGTTCCTGAGATCACAGCGTTCATACGGACGGACAGACAGACGGACATGGTCCTATCGACTCGGCTATTGGTCCTGATCAAGAATATATACACTTTATATGGTCGAAAACCCTTCCTTCTGCCTGTTACATACTTTTCAACGAATCTAGTATACCCTTTTACTCTACGAGTAACGGGTATAACTAGAAGTATTTCTTTTAATATTATGATGGCCAGAATGTAACAGTCAATGGTGATCGGTTACTAATTACTAACTTTTTCTTTTCCTGAAGGGAACGTCCAGGAGCTCTGATTCCAACAAGACGGCGCAACATGTCACACAGCTCGTGCCACAATCGATGTATTGAAAGACATGTTTGGTGAAAACCTAATTATACGTATTGAACCAACCAGATCTTGAGATTTAACACCGCTAGACTACTTTCTGTGGGGCTATGAAATGTGATGTACTATGTAAGGAGCTAGATAGGGATCAATCTATCTGTTTACATATGAACATAGATATATAAGAGTAACGCATTGGGAAAAGCGTTGCTCTAGTAAGAGACAATATTATAATATAAAGAAATAAAGGTCCGTTTGAAATATCAACCCAACAATTGTGGACGCTTGCTTTATTTTCAGCATTTTTACACTATCCATTGGCGTATATAAATAAATTAAGTATTGCTTTAGCTGTGGAAACGACGAAGGCGGTTCCAACTAATCTATGGCTGGGTCAGGACCTATCATGTCTTAAAAAAGGCGGTGTCCCAAGTACAACAGCTCTTTTCTGAAAAATTGACATTTTCTAGGTTTATCCTTAGGATTGCCTTCTTTTAGGGCGTTTTCTATGTGCTCTTCTAGAGTGCGTCCACATAACTGTAATTCTGGTACTCAAAGGCATATTTTGACATTTCCAGTTCATGGCCAATGCTGAGTGTAACCCGAACTTACACCGTGAATGCTGTAATCCTATGATTGTATTCCCCTTGGACTTGGGGATTCAAGGTGTAATATCTATGCTTGCTTATTCGATTTATCGTCCTTCTTGGTTGTACTCTGATAACCTCTAACTTTGCTTTCAACAATGTTTCCACTTTTCCTTAGGTGCCGGTTCCTGGCCGTTATCAAAATTTTGTGTGTCACATAATCCACCGAGGTATATAATTGGATTGTGTCCAGAGCATGAACTGTTTCCTAGATCAGCATTGTAAAATGTATGCACCGCACCACGCTTCATGGGGGCAATCAATTACTGGTACACCTCATCCGCAATTCCGAAAACATAGTAAGTAGTGAGTAAACGCAGTTAATTATTTCGGCAAGGTATGCGTTATTTACAAAAAACCCAAAATTGAAAATCTAACTCAAGAAAATTTTACGCCTAGTAAGGGAAAACGTAAAAGCGTTCGACGCCATCAATCCTATTAATTGATAAGGAACAGGATTGCATCCCGATTTGACCTTTAAGCGAAAGCGTTTTGGCTTCCCTACAAGATCACAAATAACAAGTTATTTCCAGTTCACCGACTATTAGACACCCGATATTACGCTTGTATAAGAGCAAGCAAAAATAACTTTTTTATTTTACGTGTAATAAGTATAATATTATATATAATACTTATTGTTAGAAATATAGGGAGGACTTCGGTGATAATACTTTGAAAATTTGTACTTACTGTGGTTACGAGTTCCAAACATACAAATTGCAAGGTCTCTATGTTGTCAACAAAAAATGGTTCAATAGCCAGCGTCGACAATGGTAAAACTATAGTATCGACGAATACACATTTGTCAAAAAGTGTTACAAAAACCTTTAAGAGCTCTACAGTTTTCGAGTAGAATAGCTGCATACTTCGACTTTGGCCTTGTTGTGATTTTATTTTTTTACGATGATTGGTCCTCTTTACACTTTTTACAGTGTAAACCGGGTCATGAAGAGGAAATATGGTTTCACGCAGTTGAAATTGCGTAAATTTTATTATGTGTGATACGTTATCTTCTTGTAAAAACTGAAGATCGCTTACTGTAGAGTAAATGTTACAAATAAGCAAGCAAGCATCCATTGCGTTAAGTAATTTTTCTATAATTTCATCATCCACAAATTCCTCTTCGTCCTCCTGCAAAAATACAATATATTATTATTTAATTTATTTACACTAATGGATGTATTGATTCCTATCTGTCTATAAATAGATAAAGAAAAAACGATAAATATAGATTACAAATTAATTTTTTAGGTTTAAACCGTTGCGGATGAAATAGAAAAATTAAAATAAACAAGAGAGAACGCTATAGTCGAGTTCCCCGACTATCTGATACCCGTTACTCAGCTAGTAGAAGTGCGAACGAGAGTCTTTAACACTGACAGTTTTTGACGGTTTGTGGGGTTTGAGTGGCCGTGGCAACATGAATCGACAAACTTGCGCTGCGTCTATGTCTCTGGAGTCCGGACAGACAGACGGACGGACAGACGGGCATGGCCAGATCGACTCGACTATTAATCCTGATCAAGAATATATATACTTTATATGGTCGGAAACGCTTCCTTCTGCCTGTTACATACTTTCCAACGAATCTAGTATACCCTTTTACTCTACGAGTAACGGGTATAAAAAAAAAATTAAAATAGCAAATAAAAAACCTTGTTAGCTCAAAATATAATATGTGCAGAACCAAAACCTAGTGGAAATCATACAAGCTTAACATTTTATTTATTCGCTGTTGCTGCTCAGTACATTGCCAAGTAACAAAAGCTGCCGCTTATTTCGAATTTCGAGTCGTTTTTTTCTCGGTTTGTTTTAGTTGCTGTAGCCAAATTCTGAAAACGTTCTCCTTAAGAAACATTTAGAAAAATTCTTAACAAACTCGAAGAACTGGATGTCGAGGAAATTTAAAGGTATTTAAGTAAGCAATTTGCTGCCCCTTGAGCTCCGAAATTCGCTAAATGCTATGCTAATTGGCTAGATTTTTATTCTATGTATACAACGTTCATAGATAGCCATCCTGATCTCACTTTGGCATCCATTCGCTTTTAGCATTATTACGTTATAGCATTATTACGAAACATATTTGGTAATCGTCGTTTCCTTTTTCAAGCACCCATTACTAAGATTCTCGGGACAAGGGCTGTGCAGAGTGGTTTCATTTAAATGCTTCGTGACCTGTGAATATATTTCACGTTCATATTCGCGCACGCTCATTGGAACGAATCGCTGGATGCATCGTAGTCTAAGTACTTTTTCAAAAGCTGAATCTGGCGAGTCAGGTAAAATGAGAGGAGATTTTGGTGGACCCAGCCTTCAAAAATGTAACTAACGTGGGAATCCATGTCACCAATTTTTGGAGCAGCGATATAGGATGGTAAAGTCTATGTATTTTGCCATAGTAAGCTATGCGCCAGGGAACCCGGTGGGAAGTAATCAAAGTTCTAATAAGCGTGGTTCCACCTTTCTTGCCACAAATCTTACCCATTCGACGTGTGTCTTCTGTAATGCGTCTTTGCTTTTAAACCCTGACCCCAGCAAATCGATTTCAACAAGCAAGAAAACTCACTCTTTGCATTAATTGCCTTAAGACAACTCATTGACTGAGGCATTGAAACTTCGGCAATTGCCTTTAAAATCAAATCAGCTTTACCTTAGGAAGGTAAAGTTATCCGCTTGCTTTTGAAATAGGCGATTCAAGTTTTGAGTCAGATGATTTGTCAGTAAATATTTCAATGTGATCTCGAACGTAATAGCTTCCAGTATTACAGAATGTCAGCCCAGCTTTAATTTTAACATTTTATAGATTATTCACCAAAAAATAGCGGATAGTGCTCATAAAAACTTTTTACACTAAAAATATTGTACAGCCATATAACACAGTAGCCTTTCTGACACCCTTTATTGACCAAGTTATACTTCTTTGGATAAAGGGACGGCTGAATTTAGGTGACCATCTTGCGATCTTCGTACCAAGGGATCATCCAGTTTCTATGGCCATTATAACTCACACTCGGCTGTGCACAGATTCATCGCCATTTCGGGCTATTGGTACAGACCTATTTACAACTCTGAGGCGCACAATCCGGCGCATATGAAAATATGTTTGTATTTTCATTTGGATCTAACATTCTTGCGCAGAGCAGGCCAAGACAAATTTGGCCCGACAATTCAACTAGCTTTGTTGATCTGACAACATATCGGCGGCAGTTAATTCTCGACAATATCCATTCCATTTTAGTTTCAGTTTATCGACGAACTGTGGACAGCGCATTGCCTACATGCAGCAAATGTTTTGGTGGATGGAAGGAAAAATATTTAACCTTGCTGAAGCAGCGATCAAAGTCACGTACCCCCGTGTATGGTGTAGTTGTGGCTGAATTGGTCCTTGTTGACAAAAGCTTGCCACCCATGAATTGGTGTTTGGCTTAGCATTTTGCTGTTTGCTATGCAATTAAGTAACTCTTGCCATTCGCTTTCGTAACACATGGATATGCCATTTCGCTGCAACTTACTTAAATAAAATATAATCATTTGAAAGCGTGTAACGACGGGTGCTGTTCTGCTGTTTTAGTAGGGTCGCGTTGTGCCCTCCCATCCTACGATCACGCGCCTTAGAACTTGGCTCTGGTGACCACTTTCAATATTCCTACGCACACGAATACATCAGCTGAGTTTAGTTCACTTTAAATTTAAACATCCATGATTTATTATCCATGTTCTTTGGTGATAATAATTCTTAGAACATGGAAAGACTGTAACATTATCTCTCTATTATTTACATCCAGCAGTTAGTAGGATTTTAGATAATCGGGCTGAAGTTTTTTTCTTCAATGTTTATCAACTTATTGCATTAATGGTATTTTCTTATATGAATTTCGACTCCATGCAATTTCATTAGCTTGCACTTAAATTCTTAATGGGCACTCGCTCATAATATAATTATAATTTACTGCGATTCGTTTTGTTCATGTTCTGTTAAAAAAAAATATACTCTTTTAATTAAGTACTTCAAACTAAAATCTTTTAACTCTAATTAGAGTTATTCTAATTAGAGGATTCTGCCGTTCGTAGTCAAAGCAAAAAAACGTTGAGGGAGGAATCTCTGCCACCATCGTCGCCAGTGTGTGGTTGGTCAAGGCAGCAGTGTTGTCGGATCGACTGCGTGAGGATCATAGTCAAAGCCAAAAGTAACAAAACTTTTCAAGATTCTGAAGAGAGAATATTGTTGAAAGTGAGGATTTTCTGCCAGTATTCACCACATTGTGCCACTAGAGCGTGGTTGCGGTTGTGTAGGGCAGCGGATTTATTGTTTTGGGGAGAAATCTTTTCGAGACGCTCTGCATCGGGCGCACGGCAATAGAGTCCCTGAGGGGTGCTCCTGGAGTGTCGGGAGGATCAACATGGACGTTTAATTTGTGACCAGTTTCTTCTACACTCGGAGTCGCCTCCTCGAGAGATCACCAACGTGCAGTTAGGATTTTTTATTGAGGATGTTCCTCTGTGACCCGTAGCAGATTAGTGATTGTGTGAAGAGAAACCGCAGCTCCAGAACCGGTTTTAACCTCGTGGGGTAGCGAGAAGTCGCTACCAGTCATCAGGGAGCACCCCATACCTCCGCCATAGAGCCGCGTGTACGCCTTTGTTATTTGACCAGGAGATTCCTGCTAGCCTCATTTTCGTTCGCTAGTCTCCTGTAGACCAGGAACTTCGTTCAGCCGTTGGATGCCTTTATCCAGTAAAAATACTGTATTTTTCTTCGAGACGAACACTTCCGATAGCTTGATGATTTAAGTGACAGTGAGCCATTAAGACAAGCAGAGAAGCATATTTACTGTTTCGGCCAACAGAGCTGTCTATTTAGTGGGACGTGATAAATTCGGTCGCCAGGGCCACAACAAATAGACGAGAAGCCTGTCTTAATTTGAATTCCTATGTATATATCACTACCTTAAAATTGATTAAGTTTACCAACTCATTACTATCATTTAAGTTATTATTTCAAAGTAATACTATTATTTGCGTATGTCAAGGCATGAACTCCCCATACATGGCTAACAAGAGAGTTATTAGAAAAATTGCTTTAGGATACCTTCTCGTGCTGAGCAAATGGCTCGCGTGATCTCTAATTTCTTTCAGATTATAGCATCGTTTAGTGTGCGCTCTGTGACAGTTCAGCGACGACTGACTCTTTATTTATTCAGCACGTGTGTGTACACTGTTTACGTTCGCGACTCTTATAATTAGTTCTTACATTCTAATATTGCAATCTGGCTACTACTATACTTATGTATATACAATTACTACTACTACTACTACTACTACAGCTCGGCCATCTTGATAATTAGGATCTCCTGGTCCTCGCCGCTCTACTTCTTGTAATCATTACATTTTGGTTACTTATTTCAGTATTTGTTACATTTGGTTTGGTTTTGTTTTTTACATTTACTTTAGACTTTTGTTTTCCTTTATCATTTTTCTGATCTGTATTTTTATTATTTGATACCGAATTCTTTTCTCGAAGCCATGGTTTAATATTATGAGCCGCCCATATTCCATCGTATGGTTTTTGTGTCAACTGAAAACCTTCCACATCTTTGATACAATACCTATCATTATCTAGTACTTTGGCGATTTCATAGGGACCTTTATATTTGGTTAATAATTTCCTAGGCGCTCCAACTGTTGAATCAAAATTCTTGACCATAACGTAGTCTCCTAATTTGTATTTATTTGCTTCTAGTCGTTTAGCATCAACACATTTCTTGTTATAGTTCTGTACTTTTTACTGCCAAACTTCTGCATTTTTTCTAATTTTCTCTAAATTAATTCCTTTTCTTTTTAGCCTTGACTCCAATACATTTTCTTTTAAACAATCTAGCATTTTTCCTTTTTGATTCACTCCAAACAGCATTATACTTGGGTGCTCAATTATGCTTCTGTGCTTTGTATTATTCATTGCATACTCTACTTCTTCCAAAACTTTGTGCCACTGAACGTTTTTTTCTACATCCACGAGCTTACTATTCATGGGTCCTAGGTCTCCATTTATTCGCTCAACTTGTCCATTTGCTTGTGGTGAGCCTGTTGCAATATTGACGTGCCTAATGTTTCTTGATTCCAAAACTTCTTCGAACATATCTGATGTAAAACATGTCCCTCTGCCTGAAACAATGGTCGTTAGTCTACTATACGCTCTAAAATAACCACTTTAGGCTTCCATTGCTTCCTTTGAGTTTTTTGATTTCGCTGAATACAATCTCACAAACTTTGTGCATCCATCAACAATTACTAATACATGTTTTTCGTAGAATTCTTTTGATTTACCGGACCATAGTGATCTATATGTATGACTTCAAATGGTGTATTTCCCTGTGCTACAATTTTAATAGTCCCTTCTTGCTTAAAATTTCTTCCTTGAAGAGCTATACATTTTAGGCAGTTCTTAACATGTTCATCTGCTTTACTTCTAACATTTGGAAACCAATAACTTTTACCCTTCAATTTTTCTAGTCAAGAGTAAGAGTTTTCTAGTAGAGTAAAAGGGTATTCTAACTTCATTGAAAAGTATGTAACAGGCAGATGGAAGCGTTTCCGACCATATAAAGTATATATATTCTTCATCAGGATCAATAGCCGTCCGTATGAACGTCGAGATCTCAGGAACTACAAAAACTAGAAAGTTGAGATTAAGCATACAGACTTCAGAGACATAGAAGCAGCGCAAGTTTGTCGATTCATGTTGCCACGCCCACTCTAACGCCCACAAACCGCCCAAAACTGCCACGCCCACACTTTTGAGAAATGTTTTGATATTTTTTCATTTTTGTATTGGTCTTGTAAATTTCTATCGATTTGCCAAAAAAACTTTTGGCCACGCCCCTCTAACGCCCACAAACCGACCAAAGCTGCCACGCCCACACTTTTGAAATAGGTTGTGATATTTTCTCATTTTTTTAAAATGCAGTTAGGCATTGTCTGGTAATCTTAATTTTTTTTGGAATTCGATTTGGGCCAAATCTTACGATTTCTTTTTTAGGTGCTCTGGTTTTCGCAACATTTTTGCTATCGTTTTGGTATCGGAATGTTTCGTTTCTCATCGCCTTTTGCTGCTCAAACACCTGTTTTATTTTATTTGTCAAAATCAATTAACGTGAAAAATGCCTTTTATTTTTGCAATTTCTTGTTTTGAAGTCAGGAGAAGGCAGAAATTTAAGGGAATTATAAAATCTAGAGCTGTCATCCTTTTCACAGTTTTAATTCCGATGTTCGCAATTACTTTTTTACTGCACTGTAACCATTTAAGTAATTAAATTAAATAGCATTATTTTTATTTTTAAAGGGAAAGGTCGCATTAGATAAGCAGCTTTTAGCTTTGCTGCTGAAAATAAGCCCAGGCTCGAATGACATAAAGTATATAAGTAAAGTATTTATAGTCTAAATGATCGTGAATTTGAATGTTTTTATTTTATTCTTTTAGATTAAAGCAGTAACAGAAATGTCAAAGGCAATTAAGAGCGTTAATTAGGAATGCTTTAAAAGCATTCCAACATTTTTTTTTAGTTTTTATTGGTATGTATATTTGTAATTATGCAGATTATTTAAATATTTTTCATTACAGATCGAATTAGAAGGCCAGCAGAGAGCGAAGGAGGCCCTGGCTCACGTATTAATATTCGTTAAAAATATTGCAAATAAAAAAAAGAAAAAAATTGTATATATATTACGAATAAATAAAACTTAAATTTTAATCAAATGTATAACTCTTTATTAGTTTTTTGGCAGCTTTTTCTGTATTTTAAAAGGTGCTTACATGTATTTTGCAGAAGAATTCTAGATAATAGCGCTAGGTTTATACCGAGCAATTCTAAAGGAAATCCTCGGGATTTCTCGAGGAAAGCCAGGGAAAATCCTGAGGAATTCGCGAGGGAACCCTAAGGAATTTCCGAGGAAAACCAAAGGAATTTTCCAAGAAATCCTAAGGAAACCCTGAGGAAGTCCCTAGGAATTCCCTGGGAATATCGGAGGACTTTCCCAGCATTTATTTTCGAATTCCCTAACGGATTGGTACTGAAGTGAACATTACAGTTTGCAATCGTAAAGTTAATTACAAAAAAAATGCTATATTTTGGTTTGTCGAGTTCAGATACACGTTTTTCAGATAAAGGAAGTGCGGGGGAGATAGAGATACCCACGAACACTACTTAGCGGCTGTTACATTTACTAAATCTTAATGTATTTAAAACTGCATTGATGAAAACTTGCTAAATAAAATAAATAAATAAAACATTTTTCAAAAATTATGAATATAACCGTACCTTTTCTTCTATCTTATACATTGTTATAACCAAATATACTTAAAATTTGTACTTAATTTAACATTTATTTTTACATATGGGCAAGGATTAAAAAAATGTATTGACAAACGGACAACTTTCTTGGTCATTTTTGGAATTTGTAAATCGTAATCAACCATGAATATAGTAAAAACAAGAGAGAACGCTAAAGTCGAGTTCCCCGACTATCTGATACCCGTTACTCAGTTAGTGGAAGGGAGAAGGAGAGTCTTAAACACAGTTTTTCGCGGTTTGTGGGCGTTAGAGTGGGCGTGGCAAAAAGTTTTTTGGCAAATCGATAGAAATTTACAAGACCAATAAAAAAATGAAAAAATTTCAAAACATTTTTCAAAAGTGTGGGCGTAGCAGCTTTGGGCGGTTTGTGGGCGTTAGAGTGGGCGTGGCAAAAAGTTTTTTGGCAAATCGATAGAAATTTACAAGACCAATATAAAAATGAAAAAATATCAAAACATTTTTCAAAAGTGTGGGCGTGGCAGTTTTGGGCGGTTTGTGGGCGTTAGAGTGGGCGTGGCAACATGAATCGACAAACTTGCGCTGCGTCTATGTCTCTGGAGTCTGTATGCTTAATCTCAACTTTGTAGCTTTTGTAGTTCCTGAGATCACAGCGTTCATACGGACGGACAGACAGACGGACATGGTCATATCGACTCGGCTATTGGTCCTGATCAAGAATATATATACTTTATATGGTCGGAAACCCTTCCTTCTGCCTGTTACATACTTTTCAACGAATCTAGTATACCCTTTTACTCTACGAGTAACGGGTATAAAAACAGTTCATTTAACACAGTTAGTTGTTCAAACAAGGATATAAATGATCATAATATTTACCGTTCCAGCAAAATAATTCCGGGCTAAGTAAACGTTGCGCATTGCATAATTAATAAGTAGGGTTAACTTATTTTTTGGTATAGAGTCTAAAGCTTGCTTAGCTTTTAACTTGGCAACATCAGTACTCATTGAATTCAAAAGTTTTGAAGAAATACATTCAATTGTTTCGTCTACATCCTCTGCAATAGAACAAATTATAGGCAAACATTAATATTTAAAGAACGGTGAAGTGTATATGTATTTAACAGACGAATAGATCGGAGCGCAGGTATTTTTATTAGTTTTAAAAATGAATCAAGTCAATAATATTGATGGAAGGAAAATGGAAAAAAATTTAAGGTTTATTTGTGCAAGTTAACAAGTTAACCGGCGAGGGCAACGACCGATGACCAGCTCATGCATAGCCGGCAAGCGCTGCATTATGGCAGCGGCCGCTGAGATAGCTTTTAGCATCTAAATTAGCTTTTACGTTAAGTTCGTTTTGACGATTCATATAATAAAGAGCAAAAGCTCTCATCAAAAACAACTATTATTTAGGTTATGAAGGGCAGTTACAACGGCCAGCCGGCCAACTTACATTGCAACTAGAGGTCGCACATTTGCCCACCATTCAGTATCCCAGCGAGGATTAACGTCGTTTACAACCCGATACCGGAGTTTAATAGTGCAGCATGGGAAATGTGCAGTGAATGCAACATTGAAGCGAGTTACGACTCCTGCATCTATAGGAAAATACTGATCGAGGTGCGGTGAATGCCAGTTACGACACCCTGCATTTATAGCAAAATATAGATTTGGATATAGAATGTGAAAATGGAAGAAAAACAAGTAATAAAGCTGTAGTCGAGTTCTCGACTATCTGATAACCGTTACTCAGCTAGTGGAAGTGCAAAGTTTTTCAGTTAGTGGGGGCGTTGCAAAACGATTTTTGGCAATCGAGAGCAAGTTACAAGACTAATAATTAAATGAAAATATATCAAAACATTTTTCAAAAGTGTGGGCGTGGCAGTATTGGGAGGTTTGTTTGGCGTTAGAATGGGTGTATCAAACTTGCGCTGCGTCTATGTCACCGGAGTCAGCATGCTGAATCTCTCTTTTATAGTTCCCAAAATCTCGACGTTTATACGGACGGACGGATATGGCCAGATCGACTCGGCTGTATATTCTTATCAATAATATACATATATACTTTATATGGTCGGAAACGCTTCCTATTGCAGGTTTCATGAACATATGCGCTTTCTTCTACCTTCTTCGTTTCAACGAATTTTTTATACCCTTTAACTCTACGATTAACGGGTATAAAAAAAAGCAATACTGGATTTGTTGAAAAGTATGCTACAGGTAGAAGAAAGCGCAATTGTTCATGACATTTCAACATTTAACAACCACCGCGATTGGGAGTTGGCAAGCGAGTAAATTTTTCCCAAAGTTTCTACGCAATTAGACGCCATAAAGCGTCAATTAATGTTGCTCCAATTGCAAAACGACACGTTGAAATTGGAATGTGCTCAAAATCGAAACAATGCTGCCCCATTAGATCGAAATGTGCTGTCAAACAAAAACAATACAATGCACTATGGGGAATTTGACCTGTTTTTTTGGCATAAATGTATTTTTTAAAGTGTTTCAAATTTTGAAATTTTTTTTTTAACATATTAAGAATTGATCAAAGATTTATAATCTGTAACGCAAATGTTAAATTAACAGTCCACTGTTAAAATTAACAGCTGTAAAGTCAGCTGTTGCAAACACAAAGCACATGCCATCGGAGAGCTTCTTTTTTTAGTGCTTACTAAAATTAATATTTCTTGAACCACAAGGCCTAAACCCGTCAAATTTGAAATGTATACTCATTCTTGAGGTGTGTACTATGTGTTTCTACTAATATGTTGCTTAGTTCGTGCGCGTAAACTTAACAATTTGTATATTTATCAAGTGATGTTCTCGTCCAACTTTCAAAATAAAATTTCAACTTTGAATAGAGTTTTAAAAAATTGTTCAAATTTGTTTAGTAAGTGTGTTAGTCCATGCTGTAGAGTGATTAATTCCCTATTTAGAACACATAGGTTTCATTTGCGAATTTTTGCGACTTTTCGCGAAAATTAAATTATTAGGTAGCAACCTCTCAATTTTCAATGCGGCCCTCCTAGTAGCGTGGCGCACGCATTGTTGGGCATATCGACGACAGTCTTCTTGAAATTAATCAAGGTAACTTATGGCATGTTTCATAACACATTTTTGCATAAATGAAAAATAAAAATAAATGAAATAAAAAGCTTTATAATACCCGGCCTGGACGGAAGGCAAGGACCGTTGAACATCATATGAAAACTACTACTGAAACGGCTCTGGCCTTATGACGAACAAAAATAAAAAATAAAATTTTCTTATTTTTCAACGTTAAAATAGATACTGAAGAATATTCTGGGTAGAAAAAAAAAATCGTAAAGATAGGGGGGCGGGGGGCTGATGTGGGCGGTTGTTCGAAGGCGGCGATACGCCCACTTTGCCAAATTGTTTGTAAAGGTGTGTATAAGAATAGACAAAAAAATTATCATCGTATCTTAAATATTTTACGAGATATTAATTTATGCCAAAAAAACAGGTCGAATTCCCCATAGTGCAATGGTGCCACACAAGATCAAGATATCGCTGGCAGAGATGCCAGATCGGAGGAATAAATAAAATAACCTAACGTTTGCTTATTTAGCAACGACCAGGAAATGCTTCCGATATTCGACTGTGCTTCTAACAACAACCTTAATGTCAGCAAATGGATCGCACAGCTCAACGCAGTCACAAAGATGTTAAAGCTAAGTGACGATGCAATTCCCATGCTGGTGATGTCCAAGTAAAAGAACCATGCTCAAATTTGTTTGCACTCTTCCAAACGTTTGCTGGCTGTGCCGGTTCAGGAACTTATATTTCATCTTGGAGAAGCTTTCCACAGTAAGGAGAGCTAAATAATATCTCGACGCAAGTTTCAAGAGTGGAAATGGAAACTGTCAGAAGATTTTCCAACATATTTTAAAGAAAAAACGGTGCTGGCTACACAGATTCGGATGGACGATGAAGAGCCGATTAACAACATCATTGAAGGGATTCCCGACTCCCTTCTGCGACAACAGGCACAGCTGTTGCAGGCATTTACTAAGGTCTCGCTGCGCAAACCGCTATTTTCTTCTTCTGGGACGTGCCAAATTTTCGATCGAGAATGGGCCTGGTTCGGCGCCTACAAAAAGGTGATTTGATTGCAACGCTATTGGGCATTTCGCCGCTGACTGCCGAAAGCCCAAGCGGGAGCACGAAGTATGCTACAAATGTGGCAGTAAGGTTCGTTTGGTGTACAACTGCACTGAGAGGAAGTTCGTATCCAACAATGAATATGTAAGACCATTTAAGATTTAGTTTAGAACCTAATCAATACTTATTTTTAGAACGCAAAATCGATTTTGGGAGTCCAATTAGTTTCATAAAGATGCCATACGTTGAATCCATATTGAAAAAAACAAAACATATTAAAATTAATGAAAAGATTCCTACAAATTACGTTGGCTTAAACGGTAGCCCTCTAGATATAATTGGAAAAATATCTTCTTTTGTCACTATCAATATAGAAACACTAAATTTTGAGTTATTAATTGTGACAAACAGATCGATGGCATATGGAACAGTTTTGGAACGAGAAATCGTGTAAATTGTGTTGCAAATGATGAAAATTATGTTAAATATATTAGATATTCAGAACAATATTTTTCAAATGATAGATATTAAAAAAAAGATTGTTTAAATTATAGATATTATTAAATTATTGCTGAAATGATAATAGATCGAAAAATGATTGTTCAAATGATAGGAAAGCGGGCTCAAATAATGGACATTTTTTGCGGCACTGCTCAAATGCGTTAGCATATTTAAATATGACAGAGTACTGAATAATTATCACAAATTTATTATTTAAATAAGTCAAAATGGAACAAACTCCCAACCGAGTTTTCTTCAAGTCAAAACATAACGAACGTTGTGGAAATGACGGCAACTTTGAGTTAGAAATATTAAAAAAGTCAGGAAAACTAAGAATGCACGTTCAAACAAAAACATTCTAAAAAAAATCTACCCTACCCCCCCAATAGACGACCTCATTGATAAACTTTCTGAAAAAGTCCTTTTTACCATACTGTATCTCAGAAACGGGTTCTTTCAATCAAATACACCGCGTGCACTACACCAATGGGACGGTACGAATAGCTCAGAATGCCGTTCGGCTTACGCGAAACGCTCCTCCCAAACAATTGTGGAGTTTTTCACATCACTTGGAGTCGACTTTTTGACGGTCAGAATACGCCTCAAAGAAATAGGAGTAATGAAGACAACTCTAGAAGTGTTTGGCACGGGTCTTCATCGAGCAACGTTGAAATAATAAAATAAGCACTCCCCTGCACAATAATGAACACAATAAGGAAATGTCATATACTGTTAAAGATGCGCTGTCAGTAGCTTCCAGCAGAGTATTTACTTTTGTGTGTGTGACTGCGAACGCTACGAATTAATTCCAACACCTTGTAGTTCCTAAGATTCAGGCGTTCATACGCACAGACAGACGGACGCACATGGCAAGATCGACTTGGCTATTGATCTTGATTGGTTTGTATGTGTTATCTGCATTATCCTCACATATATTGTGTGCTTAACATTGCATATGCGTAAAAACACCAAACTTTTCACGCCCACACATCAAAAATTGTTTTGAGTTTTGTATTTGTTATGCTAGCTTCTACTCCGAAAGTGCAGTTTTACAAGACGGACGTTCAATAAGTTTTCCGGTGATATAAGAATGAAGCAGTTTACAGAACCTAACACCTCTCAGGAGAATCCGGAGTCGACGGACACATTCCGCGAGTAAACCGGAATACTGCTTCCGACAAACACAACCGAAACAGTGAGAGAAAGCAAATAGAGCAAGACAACTGTTTATTCGTCTTTCAACCGCCAAAGTCAACAGGATCTACCACCTTGTATATATAAGAAGATCACCGCCGTCAGTGGGGGAAGAAACGATAAAACCTGAGAATGGACTGAGCAGTTCTACCGTTTCAGAGGGGACATGCAGTGAGCAAGCCGGATTACCGCTTCTCCCACACAAATGGCAAAGGCCAATACCCAGGAAAACTAAAAAACGGGAACGTCTGGCACAGACACACTCAACGTACTCCAAAATACATGTAACAGAGGCGACCGTATAGGCGTCAGGCCAAATCCCGCGTGCGTGGCGGGATGTTGAAATAATTAAGTAACACTCCCCGCAAAAACGATTTTCAGGCACAAACTTCGACATGTTTGTTACTGCACAACAATTGCTATGAACACAATAAGAGTATTTACTTTTGTGTGTGTGACTATGAATAGTTGGCTATCGTCATCTTTCGTAAAACGCTACGAATTAATTCCAACACCTAATATGTATGTACCGAGTGAAATGGAAAGTTATGTTTTGTCCAATTATCAGGATCAATCAGCACACATTGGAATAGACAAAATGGTAGAAGTGATTTTAAAGATCTTCTGGTTTCCTAAAGTTAGAGAAAAATGCCAGATACATATTACCAATTGGTTAAAATGTATAGCTTATTCTGAAAACTTTGGAAAAGAAGACGGATTCCTTCACAACATTCCCAAAGTAAATATTCAATTTGATGTAGTACACATAGACCATTATGGTCCTATTGATAAAAGCAGGTCAAACAAAAGCATATTAGAAATTATCGGCACGTTCACAAAGTTCGTACGACTGTATCATGCAAAAACAACAAAATCTAAGGCTAACAGTAGGCAGAGTTTTAAATAGTTTAAAAGAAAGAGATAAATAAAAAGAGTGAAGACATAAATGTTTAGAATATTAGAGAAAAAGCTAGTAAAAACATTAATAAATTGCAAGAATACAACAAGTTTTGAACTTTAAAATTATAAAAAAAGATCCTTATAAATACGAAAAAGAAGATTTGGTGATGATCCAGAATTTTGATTCACACATAGGCGTATCTAAAAAATGTGTCTAAACATGTGTTTAGACATGATAAGTAGACAAACTATAAATATGTTCTATTTATGGGCTGCAATAAACATGTCACGGGACAGCATAAGTGGCAACTACAGATAAGTACGATTGCAGTGGTCTATTGCCGAAGTGTCAAGAGATATGACCACGCGGAGGTGATTAGCGCGATCATAGGCCTCAAACATAGATTTAATAATAAATCTCAGCTTACAAGCGCTGCGTTATATAATTAGATGATAAGAACCTATGTAAGAATGAATAAAAGGCGATAGCCTCGCAGTAGCGAGTCAATTAGATTCAAACACCCGAATTGAACTCATTAAGTGTACGCATTAGTTTATAGTGTGAACATTTTGGTCCTTCGAGAAATTCTGTTGTTTTCCCCCACCAGTGGTAAGAAACACAGAATAAAAGACCACGCCTTAAAGTACTAGGACGATAAGGTGAAACATTGTGTTCTTGCTTTTCCTTGGCTGATCAATCAGCTCTGAGTCGTGGCACAGCTAGGTCAACTGGGCGACCAATCAAAAAATCCTCCACAGATCACGCCAAAGAATACAATCAGAAAGCACAAAAAAGTCAGAGTGATTGTTTTCCCAAGATGTTGTCGGAAAGATCTGTGAAATTGATGCAAGACCAAGGAGAGCTGCAGAACAAAATACTGCAAGCCATCAAGGAAAAGGCATCTATACCAGCAATAGAAGCATTGATAGTCCGATGTACTACTAACAACAATGCGCTGGTAAAATTGGGAGTTGGCGATCATCAATATTTTAATGATAAAATATTTATTAAAACTATTGATGCTGTCAAGAGCTACAAGGAATCGCAAATAAAGGTAGAAACACTTGAAAAGATAAATATACCAAGTGGATCAAAATTATCTGATACCGCATCAGCTTTGAGCTCCAGTGCAGTTGATAATTTGGTTCAACTGGTGGACAGAAGAGCGGACAGGGTGAGGCAACAGATAAGCCTAATCTACGAAACCCTAGATAGTTCAAGTGAGATTGAACTAGTCAAGCAGCTGGCAAAGATGAAAAGTCATTGGTCCAACGTGACGGACACACTGAAACTGCTTAAAAACAAGTATGACAGAACTGCCTTTGATCAAGATGAGGCAGACATCCTGCAATCTGAAGTTTCCGCACTAGAGATGGTACTTCAGAGGACGTTGGAACAGTTCAAAAGTTCCAACTACGACGTGCCAGAACTCCCAAAAGTGGACCTTCCAACGTTCATTTCCAAGGGATGACCAACATTTAACGAGCTGTTTTCTGAGCTAATAGACAGCAGGAAGGATCTCAGCAACACAGGGAAGCTGGGATATTTAAGAGCCTGCTTAAAAGGAGAAGCTAAAATGGTGGCGAGCCATTTGATAACGGGATCAGCGGCTAGCTATGCAGCAGCGTAGGAGCTTATCTGCAAATGCTATGAGAATAGCAGAAAAATATTCTCCCAACACTTCAACAAATTAATGGAATTGGAGTGCTTGCTGCCCCATCATGAGAAAAATTTAGGGAAGTTTTTGGATACTGCGACCGAGAGCATATTCATCATAAAGCAAAAAGGAAAGATAGAAAGCTCTGCTGACGTAATTTTAGCTGAAATTCTGCTGCGGAAATTTTCGCCAGAAGCCTTGCAGCTGTATGAACAGCATGTAAAAAAGGCAAGAGCTATACAGTCCTTACAAGATGTACTAGAGTTTATTGAGCAACAATACAACTCAGTAAATGCCATTACCTAAAAAACCCCTCAGCTTGCTACAAGAAAAGTGCAAGTTAGATCGTGTGCCTTTTGTTCTAAGGATGGCCACGATAAAGTGTCTCAAATTCACAGCACAATCAATCGAAAAAAGAAAAAAATTCGTTCAAAAGAACAGCATGTGCTTTAGATGCTTTGGAAAGCATAATGCTATCGACTGCAGAAAGGAAATTACATGCAATCGATGCTCCAAAGGACACAACAGCCTTCTTCATGAAGACACAAATCGCAGTATCAACAGCAATAGCCTTAAGCAAGGCCATGAGACAACAAAGCTGGAGGTTACAACGAGTTGAGGGCGCTTATTGACGGTGGATCCCAGAAGACGCTGATTTCAGAGGAAGCAGCACAAATATTAAGGATTCCCAGAGTAAGGAGTACTATAGAGGTCGAAGGTATCTCCCAGACTACTCAATTATCAAAAAATAGTGTCCACCTGACGATCAAACCAAATATTCCAAGCAGCTTCAAAACATCAACGGAAGCATTGGTTTTACCATTCCCAGCAAAAAGTTTGATATTGATATCAACAAAGAGTGGAAGGGCTACAGGCTAGCAGTTCCACGATTCAACGAGCCAAGCAGAATTGACATGGTGATAGGTGTGGATCTATTTCCCCTGATTATGATGGAGAACATAAAAACCGTAAATGGAATCTTGCCTGGAAGCTTGACTACGAAGCTACGAGTAGTTTTTGACGCATCCGCAAAGACGACAAATGCTTACTTAAGCCTAAATGACGTTATTATAGCTGGTCCTAAGATTCAAAAGGATATATTCGATATTGTAATTAAATGGCGCAAGTGGCAATATATTATGGTAGCTGACATTGAAAAAATGTATCGACAAATAAAGGTTGCTGAGAAAGACCAAGAATACCAATATATCCTATGGAGAGATGTATGTAGTGTGAACAAAATGAATCCCTAAGTTTAAAGGACCATATAGAATAATACAAGTTTTGCGTAACGTTAGATATGTCGTGCAGAACGTAAAGGGTTTCAACAGTCTAGGCTTTCATACAAACGAGTTTGGGCAGTAGGAAATATGCGCCCATGGATAAACAAAAGTCAAATATTAATATAAAGAGATCAGGAGCTCTCCGGTCAGGAAGGCCGATTGTAGCAAGCAGCCACACTAACTAATATAACAAACAGTCACACTACCTTACTTATTTTACATACATTGCTAGAAGCTCACTTAGTTTTAGGCACAATGTACGCATCCCGCTTACTTTCGCTTTAAGATCGTGCTTACTGATCTTACCCGTTCGCGCGGTCAGCAACCGACACATCAATACACGTAAGTAATAGGCTAAGTTTTGGTTGGTTCATAATTTTTAAATGGTAAGGATTCACAACCGCTAATGGCTACGTTTATGGGTCGTTACAGGGGGTCTCTCCATCAAGTTGTAAATCTGCTTGCAGTGTAATGAGTTAATTCTAATTTCTGAAAGCACATTCACTTCAGCACTAGTTATTTTATACATTCTGGCCATATATTTTCTAAACATGTTGTTGACTTTAGTATCTTTCATGAGTTACTAATGTTTTCCGCAGCATAATTAATGTTATAGCTCTTTCAAAATGTTTTCATTAATGAGTTTACCATCCTAGGTATTACTATTATTATTAATTTGTAGAATGCCCAGGTGCACGATCCGAAATAAAAGCCTGCTAAAGTTGTCAGGGAAATATTTTATACTTTTGCACATATGACTTTTACCCAATATTTAAAAATTTCTTTTGTCATTTAAGTTTTGCCTAATGTCAAGGCAAGGTAAATCGCTTCTTAGACACCTTATAACCAGGCGTAGAATCTGACGTACGATCAAGCATATGCTCTTATAAGGGCCTGTTTCGTCTACAATTGCTAAGCTGTAACCACTTTTTCAAATAATGCCTTTTTGTTCTCGGCGTGGTAGGAGATTGTAACCTCCAGTGGATTCATCGGTATCTGCAGACATATGGTTTTGTTTCTTCTTCTGAACACGGATTGAATTGTATATTTCAGAGCACAAGCAAAAGTTCTCAGAAAAATGCGTGTGTTGTTATCAAACTTAAAGATAAGTGATTTGGACGTGATCCTGCAACGACCGTAAAAACGGCAAAGATCAACGAATTGATGACGAAACTAGGAAATGTTGAAATTGATACGAAATTTTGTAACAAAACGCAAGCACAATTATGCAAGCTGAAATCAACGATTTAAAGGAGATGGTGGCAAACTTGGCAACGATGGTCCACGCGGCGTGCACGTAGCAACAAGGTCAAGGGCAAGGGACTGTGGACTTGCCAACGGCACACGTACGGGCAACAGGAGAAACGCTGGATGAATCGAGACACACACACACCAAACGAGACGCAAAGCGGAAGTGTCCGCTCAACACCACAGCTAGAAGCTCAAGGTCAAGGTTTGGCAAGCAGCAAATAAATGATAGGAATTCTGCCAGAATTTGATCCCATTAAGGGATCTATTACATCGGATCAATTCATTGCATAGGTAAAGCAACTATAAACCGTATATACGTGGACAAGATACGCTGTGATGTTTGCAGTGCAACTTAAGATGCGTGGAGTTGCAAAAACTTGGCTGGATGCACAGGTATGCAGGTATATAGATCATGGGATAATTCAAATCGGCATTCGCACTCGATTTTCCAAGTGTGGTGAATACCGCTATGACGCAAGCGACGCAATAGCGAGGGACTAATGGAATACTTGTATGCGATGTTATCTATCGGACGGCGTGCAAGTATTGATAAGACTTCGATAAATTCATAAATTCATCTGAGATCTGCACAAGGTATGCAGCAACAACGACACAACGATTAATGCAAGGCAAAACGACGATGCTGATAGCAAGAAAAAAGCAATTAAATGTTATAAATGCAATAATTTGGCGCACTTTACGCAAAATACCCAGAGCCACAACGAAAAGAACAGTGTTTCAAATGTTTTAGGATTGGGCGTAATGAAAAGGATTGCAAGGCAACATCGTCAACGGTTTCTCAAGTGCATGAGACAAAACATAAGAAATAACCGCCAATAGTTCTGATTGGAGGTCAAAAGTTTTAAACGTTCATCGACACGGGCAGCGATAACACACTCATTAAAGAAGCAGCAGTGCCAGTTAGAGCAATACGCCAGCCAAGGGTCAAACGTCTGCAAGACTTTGGAGGATCTGTGGTCGAATCGAACTATTTACACAAATTCAGGTGGTACCAAAAGAAGTCCTACCATACCATATCCTGGTGCTATGAAGAATGTTTTGCGAATATGTGTCATACTTCACGACGATAAATATGACCTCTGGTTACTACCAGGTCCGGTTGACGAGAGATGCAAGAATTTAACAGCATTTATGACACCAGATGCACTGTATGAATATAAAGACATGCCCTTTGGTCTGGTGAACGCACATATGGTCTTCCAATAAGTCATTACGGAAATCATACGAGAACTGAAACACCAACGGAGTATTATCAATTAAACGGACGATGTTATAATTGCATCTAAGACGGTGGGAGGATTACAGATTATATAAAGGGAATTTCTGGATGCTGTAAAGTTAGAGGGCTTAACCCCGTGCCAATCCAAAGGCGCTTTTATGAAAAGGAAGAAGATTTTTTTTGGGTTACGTAATCACGGACAACAGGATTCAGCCAGGCAACGAGAAGACTGAGTGCATATTAAAGGCCATGTAATGAAACCAAAGTTCGTAAAACGCCCAACGGCAAAATCCTCCGCTGGAGGATTACAAAAGCAAACTACGACGATTTAGGACCGGACAATACGGCACCAATCCAACTTATTCAAAGGAACTTTTGGTTCCCACGCAAGAGGAGATATATGAACTCGTACATATCTTCGTGCCCAGAGTGGCGTATATACAAAGTAAAAGGAGGCAAGCCTGAAGGGTCACATGTATTCGACACGGTACCATTCCGTGCAATAAATATGGATCCCATAGGCCCGTTCCCAAAGAGCAAAAGTGGAAATCTTCACATTCTGGTTATTGTATTCATCAATAACACGTTTTTGGCAGCAACACGAACAACGAAGACAACGCCATTAATTAAAGCACTTCAGCAGCTGTTTGCAGTAATTGGTCACCTGAATCACATAATCTCAGATCGCGGAACAGCATTTACGTAAAAGGAATTTGAGAATTTTATAAAGGAGCATGGTATTCAGCACATCAAAACAGCAGAGCTAACGGGCAAGCTGAAAGAACGAATAAAACGTTATTAAATGGTTTAAGGACCAGCACAGAAAGACTAAAGAATGGGACCAGAAGATTTAGTCTTCAACTTTAACACCAAGAGACGTGACAACCGTCTATTACAGGCACTATCAGATGATTCCATTTCCAAATCGGATATTGAAATGAAAAGACAGCAAGCAGCAGCAAATATTACAATCGAGTAGAAGAAATGGAAAATTAGGTTCGACTTAAAGCACGCACAACGGAATACGAAGTAAACAATTTAGTCGTCATTTGCTTCGTACCAACGGCTACAGGAGAGTCACACATTGGATGCTCCGTATAAGGGACCGTATGTAGTAACATAGGTCCTGAAAAACGATCCCTACATTGTGGAAGATCTGCCAGACCACACTGTTACTCAACGGCGCTAATGTAACGTAATGTCAATAGACAATTCGGAGTCCAATGTGTTCCTTAATTTCAAACCTGGATATCGACGAACCGACGACAGAATGTCGAGCAGTAGGAGAGGTAGTTGCATTCGAGATGACAGTGAAGGCGGACGTATGTGTGCTGCTAGATAAACGAGGGATATATTTTGTATTGAACTTGGACAAAAAGATTATATTAATGAATAATAAAAAAGAGAGCCATATGTTAATACAACCTGACACTAGTATCTACTATCTTTAGGAGACTAACGTAATACGCTGATCCTAGTTCTTATAATGGTAATAAACTAGATTCCATAAGCTTATAACTATGTTCCCACTTAATCCTTTCCATTAATAACACTAACCGCATGATCACTGCGCTTAAATAAGGTTCACAATAAATAAGCAAAAACTTACCAGGTCACGCCTCGAGTGGCTCTTGCTACCCAACTCCCCCACTAAACTTCTTTAATGCAATGAAACACTAAATACAATAGGAGTAATTACTCCCTACACTAATCAAATAGTTAAATACACATTTTATTGCCTTTCAGGAAACCCATCTATTCTATGAAACATCTATCCTGATTCCCATCAATTTTAAAATATATTGCAGCTTCTGCTCAAATGAATTCGGAGGCTCAGCCATTCTAGTTCACAAATCATTCTGCTACACAAAACATCAACTCAATTCTGACTTTGAAGCGATTGTAATTTTAACCAATTCCAAAACTAACGTTAACATAATATCTACTTGTACATATCACCTAACTACAAATTTTGCCTGAGAAACCTGCAAAAATGACTTACCCCCACTTGTCCTAGGTGACTTTAAGAGTATTACTTACTATCGGCATCGCTAAGTTTAAAGATGGCTTTCCTAAACGACAAATCCCACCCCACTTCTTAACTCACAAAAAATATAGACCCCTACCTCTGTTAAAATAGCCCCCAAAAAACAAAAAAAAAGTGATTGACGACCTCAATGGTAGCGACCACTTTCCCATTTTTATTTTAATGTTCCATTGCACACTTCCTTCTGCATGTTACATACTTTTCAACGAATCTAGTATACCCTTTTACTCTACGATTAACGGGTATAATAAAGAAGCTAAATACGGCTGTTATAAAATTCACCTCTCAAATACATCCAAAATCATACCGATCGAGAATGTGGGCAAACATTAAACGGCTTACCAAACCCCTCACCCGAACAACAACCGCATGCTCTGAAGTAGATGACACCTTCGTCGTCCTATAATCACAATTGACGACAGAACGACAAGTTCCACCTTTGCAAATACAAATCAAGTCAATGCAAAACACAGGAAATCATTACCCTCCGCCTTAACCAACCTAACAAATAGAAACAAACGTTTCCTACATTGAACTGCTATCTGCTCTTAATTCTCTTAAAGGTTCCACAACAGGTATGGAAAGCATTTCCTACTCCTGCTCCATTATACAGAACGTCCCCACAACCTTTAAGCTTAGAATACTAAATCAGTTTAATAATTTTCAATTCAAATCCTACATTAAAGTCACACAAACGGCTTATACATAGAATCAAATATATATGTAGATATGTCCTTGAACCCACTCGAAAGTCCTAGATAATATATTTTCATACGATTGTGAGACCAAAAAAACTCTTTTACATCAACCAGTGTTTAAAAGGGGACATTTGCTCAGATCTATTATACGTAGACCACGTACCTTTCAATAACATTTTGGGAATTTTTCAAAGCCTCTTTGAAATAGGTATCCATTACCTTATCCACCGACTCCCAAAATTGAAATGAAGTTGAAATTCTAGTTTTATGACAAACAGAAAACAGCATCTTGCAAGATTACCCCATATCAGACATTTTATTCGTAATCGCCTACAATTCTCCAAATGCCATTATATATGTCCCAAAACAAAAACTAGAAAGTTGAGATTAAGCACACAGACTCCAGAGACATAGACGCAGCGCAAGTTTGTTGATTCATGTTGCCACGCCCACTCCAACGCCCACAAACCGCCCAAAACTGCCACGCCCACACTTTTGAAAAAGTTTTAATATTCCGCTATAGTCGATTCCCCGAATATCTTATACCCGTTACTCAGCTAGAGGAAGTTCGAAGGATAGTCTTTGACACTGACAGTTTTTGGCGGTTTGTGGGCGTTGGAGTGGGCGTGGCAAAAAGTTTAATGGCAAACCGATAGAAATTTACAAGACTGATACAAAAATGATAAAATATCAAAACACCCTAATTCATACGGACATGGCCATATTGACTCGGCTATTGATTCTGATCAAGAATATATAAATTACCTTATTCCTCCAATATGGATGTCTTTTGCGGCCCCAAACGCTGGGAATGTCTTCTTTCTGAGTCCTCGGTGTGTCCGGCTTAACTTAACTTTTATACCTTATATGGTAGGAAACGTTTCTTTCTGCCTGTTACATACTTTTCAAAGAATCTAGTATATCTATATTTTAAAACATGTGCGCGTGACAGTTTTGGGCGATGCGTCTCTAGAATCTGTATGGTTACCGTTCAGACGGGAAAATGGACGTACACGTCCAGTTTGACTTGACTAATGATCCTGAATTGTGATGTATATTTTTTTGTAAACATATTTCCTAATAATAGAGTGTTAAGACCAAGCATTAAGATTCTAGTAATGCATGGCAAAAAGCGACGGAGTACGACCCGACTTTGAGATGATTTTGAGCAGTTATGTTGTGGAACTGCCTATTTAGTAGTGGATATAAATCGGCGTTGATCGCATATGCAGAAAAACGTTTTGCCACGCCCACAAACAGTCCAAATCTGCAACGCCCACTCTTTTAAAAAATGTTTTAATATTTATACCCGTTACTCGTAGAGAACTTTTGAACTAGATTTGTTGAAAAGTATGTAACAGGCAGAAGAAAGCGTTTCCGACCATATAAAGTATATATTTTCTTGATCAAGATCAATAGCCGAGTCGATCTGGCCATGTCTGTATGAACGTCGAGATTTGAGGAACTGCAAAAGCTAGAATGTTGAGATTAAGCTTACAGACTCCAGAGACAAGTTTGTCAAGCATTAAAGGTGCGTCACAGGATAGCCAGAAGCTTGGAATTCTTAGGCATCGCATTGAAATTGGTAGCGGGACTCCCTGATAAAGCTTATTTAAAAATGTCAATACCATCGAAGAGGTCTCGCACCCAATTCACTGTTTTTGACTTCCGGCCACCAACTAGGACTTTGCAGAGTGCGCACTGATGAAAATATTGTAGCCTTTGAGGCCAGTGTTTTAGAAGACTCGAACTCATCGATTCGTCACCGTGCACAGGAGTTACATCTCTGTTCATCGACATTGTGGAAGGTCATCCGCGAATTTTTGTTTCCAAAATTGCGTAAAAATGGTATAGGAGACATTTGGATTCAACAAGACAGGCCTCTAAGATCGTGCGATATTACACCATTGGATTATTTTTTGTGAAGGTCGTTGGTCTAAGCCCACCATCATTCCGGCCCTAGAGGCCAACATTGAAAGAGCTATTGCCAACATACGACTTCAGATGCTTGAAAAATGTCGAGAGTATTGAAATTGTCGAGTATTAGACTTCCGGGATGCAGTTTCTGAAAGACACCCGTTGAGGCCATTTGCCCGAAGTTGCATATATTCCATTAATTATGGCCATCCAATTATCTCTGAAATAAAAAAAATCTGCTCTCTACCGCAACCTGTTAATTTTTATTTCAATTTAAAAACATAAACCTCCAATAAAAAAAAGAACCTTTAGAATGTTAATTACAGAAATACAGAACCTACATTCACACTTTCCAAATCTGAACAATTTATAATTACAGTCTTAATATTTTATATTAATTAAATATTTTTTAGTTTTAACACAGCATTTTCACTTACCTGTGTCGAAGTTAGGAGATTCACTTTCGTCTAATATTTCAATTATATGATCCATGTTTCGAATAAATTGTTGATATGTTTGCGATCGAGTGACTTCTTCCTTTACACACTTTGTGTTTGAAAGAGGTGTTATTCTTTCGACCCTACGCATTTTAGGCTTTGAAACTACATAACAAAATTTTAATTAATTCGTTTTTTTATACATTATTTAAGAATTATTACTTACATATTTGTTCCGGTGGTATGTCACCAATTGATACGGCAAGTTTTCTTTTCGCAGAGAATCGTTTTTCATCGGCTTTTATAGTAGAAAATGTATCAATAGGGATTTTGACTGTATTATTTGTACTGGAAGCCCCACTCATTGATACACATTCTTCGGCATTCAAAGGCAGAATATTCAATTTTTCATGTTGCTGCTGACACGTTTCTTGTAGTAACCCCATACTTCTAGCCAATTCTGGTGACTTTTGTACAAACTTTTTAATACTCTGTTGCATAAGGCGAGAATCCTCAATGCTAAGGCGGTTTATACATACCCGGACCTGGGACTTGCCACTTGATGAAGTAGATGTCGATGTAGTTGTTGATGCAATTTGGTTTGTTTGGTACGTTGAATTTTTATTAACCATATGTAAGTTGGTACTTTCTAAGAACTGTTGGGGGTTTGAAATGCTGACGTCATGAGCGTGGGGTTTTTTTTTTTTTAAATATTCAATCGAAGAGTTGTGTGTTTGAGTGAAACCAGTTTCAATAAAAGGTGGACTTTCTACATATAACACGTTTGGAATATTTACAGAATTTAAATTAAAACTTGAGGGGTCTAAGACATGGGAATAAGTAGGATAAATATTTTGAATTTTACCAACATTTGTTGATACTTGATTAAAATCATGTTTTAAATTAAAATTGGTTTCTTGTTGATTAATAAAAAACGGTTCTTGTATTGATTGCATCGTACTTCTTTCTGGTGTATTAGACTTTTTTTTTTGAATATTTGGTGTAAGTATCTTAGTCGCATTTAAATCTGAGTTTTTAAATACGTCATCGATTTTTTTTTTTTCTGTTGGATTTTCCTTAAAATTTATTTGGGAAAATTCTTCTAAAATTTCATTTGAGGTCATACTAAAACAGAAAAATGCATTACATGTTAAACTTGTATAGAATTGTAGTATAATAAAATATTAACCCCACCTAGTTAGCTGATTGATACATTCTTCAGGGTCTTGCAATCGATCTTCACTTGAAATCGACAAATTTGTTGGTGATGTATAACATTCCGGCATTGAATAGGAATCAATTTCCATTTTCCTTGCCTCGAATCGAACATTAGCCGTATGTTGGATCGGAGAGCCTGTGGATTAAATTTATGTAATACACTAATGATTGCTTTTTTTAAAACATACTTATTTTGATGGAAGTGTTGAAGACCGCAGGTCTAAAATGATACATTCCCTGTAGAAGCTCGGGATAAGTACTACAGTTAGTAGCTGCGTCTTCAACTGGGCAATGTATTAACTCTCTAAAATACACATGATGATTTTAATAAAGGAAATTATACAACCAATTAAACAAACTAACATATTATCAGAGTTTGTCCTCTCAATGGCAGTTACCAACTGTCGAACTAGATTTTCATTTCGCATTGAAAGTAAATTGTTTGACTCCTTTGCTACCAAAGCGTGAAACAATAAAGATTTATTTAATGACGCTGCACTCTGCAGCGAATCCGCCACTGGTAGCTCGCTTAGCACTTGGATTTAAATTAGGAAAAAATGTATAAGTTTTAAACATGTGCATACATATTATGTTATTTTGCAGAAAAAATACTTACAATCCGAAGTGCTGGTTAAACCAGCTAATGTTGTTACAGGTACGGTTGGGTTGTCACGGTCCCCCATTTTAAATGACAGTATAATCCGCCAAAATTTATATTTTTTTCAACTTAGATTTTAAGAGCTGAAAAAAAAGATATATTATCCATAAACAATATTTATCATAAACATGGAAATCAATTATATCATAAACAATGTTTATAAGCCCATATGTATATGTAGAATAACGGTTTTATCAGACACCGTATATACGAGATATACCAGTACATTTTTTTAGCTAAAAACTTTAAAATCTATCTGATATTTCGTTTATTTCGATTTATAAGAAAAAAAAGTTGATAAAAACCAAATTTCAGTACCATTGCGATGTACTATTAACATATTATTAACAACAATAATTTACGAATTGACACAGCTCAGTATTATGGAATTACTCCGATGCTTCCATATAATTAAATATCAACTAATGCATTTACTTTTATTAGTACTTAAATTTTCATAGTTTTGCGAAACAGAGTTTGAAGAATATGGCCGACCTGAAAGATAGTGTGGCCACGCTGAATTTAAAAAAAATGCTCTATTCAGACCAAAAGTTATTAATTCAAAAATAATTTAAGTTCTTTCCCAGACTATGTACTTTTACCCTAGCACACGACAGCTGGTATATGGCCAATGTTGTTTCCAAAGGAGCTTAAAAAGCTGTGCAAATATCGAAAGTCTAATAGCTTAAGCTAAACCTTCCGTCGCGTTTTTTAACAACATCAATAATCATTAATAGTGTAAACAAGGCTTATTTTTTACGACCATAGTAATTGCATATGGTAAAAATACAAAGATAAAAATGTGTATGATTTTTATCAATTTCTTGCCTATTACAGTATATTACAGTATACATATGTAATTATTGCGTTTCAAGAAGATTCGTAAAACTAGCACATTATTAATAAAAAATGTCTGTGGTAGCCCACCTAACATTATTGGTAAAGCGGTATCACAAAGTATCACAAAACTAATACTGCCTTAATTTTCTCCGGTTCGGTCCGGGATTACTCTTAAATGGCCTGGATTATGTCCAATGACCCAAGTAGAGGATTATGAATATGGCGGGGAGCATGATAAAATGCAAATCATAGTCAATCGTAGCCATACCGACGAGCTATCCAGTTGCAGCTAAGACAACTTAAAGAAGAGGTTTATGAATATGGCGAGAGGCATGATAAAATGCAAATCATAGTCAATCGTAGCCATACCGACGAGCTATCCAGTTGCAGCTAAGACAACTTAAATTTTTATATCTGTGTGGGAAATTAAGAAACAGTGAGTTCGAAAATTTAGTTTCGTGTAAAGTTATTTATTTCTGCATTTGTCCCTAGAATAACCGAGGTCCCAACATAAAAGTTCCCGGGAAAATCTTTAATGGAAGTCGGCAAAAAAATATATTACTTGGATCGCCAACATCGCCGCTTAGGAATTGAGCCATATTGGGAAAACTTACCCGTCCGCCAGGCATTCCGGAGTAGGATCTTCATCCACCATCATCTCTGAAGCGGTCCCGATGCCGCCGGTGAGTCCGTTCCAAGCCAACTATTTACTGAGTGCGGGGAGAGCCACGTTCATTGGAATTTTTTGACTCCTGGCATCCTAGGTTGGGTGGGGGTGCAAATGGTCACAAAATCTGCGTCCACCAAAACTTAAAATTTTCGTCAATTATTTAAAATTAATGCACAGTTTACCATTTTTTTTTTTTACTTATTAGAGATGGTAGTCCATTAGAGTTGTAAGACGTCGATAATTATCGATATTTATGTTGCGAGCTGTGTGGCAAGGGAAAAACTCCACCCTGGGAATAGCCTTTGCTCCTGGTTCCATATTTAGCGATCTGATGGTGGCATCCTTTTGACAGCAGCCAAGATATGCATCTCGATGCGCGCACTGGAATAAATCTGTGATAGTCCTGTATTCGTTTATATTAATTAGCTGGTCCTATCTGTAGTTCTTCGTTTCTCTTTTTAATATTTTTGTTTTTTTTACTGTGGGTTTTTTTCTTCGTTTTTCTCATTGCCTGTCGGGAAACTTAAATGTGAGGCCGTGACCCGTGGCATTCCACGCGCGGCACGGTCTCCGCGAGATGTGAAAGTAAATGCAGACGAGAAGAAAATACTAACAGGAGCTTCAGGTCAGCCGATGTCTTTAACTGGCAGATTTCACCAAGGGCTAGTCCAGTTGATGAACGGTTAGTGAGCGACGGGAGGTTTGAGTTTTGGGAAAGATGCGCAGTATGAATACGGTTGAAAGTCCACCGGCGATGGTCTGTACCATCTTCCCATTTAAAATCTGGAAAGGAAAAATTTTAATTGGTGGTCCGTGAGGTAGGGACTAGAACATTTTATACAGTGTTCCGTTGTTTTTCATTTACCTTGTTTTTTTTTGTAGCTATTAGCTATTTATTTTCCCATTCAATTCAATTTATTTAGGCGTATTTATTTATTTATTCATACTTCTTAGTTATTCACATCTATTAATTTACTTAGGTATATTATTGTTGAAAGGTCCTCCAGTTGTCGACGAAGACAAAGTCTGGTCAACAGATATCGAGGGGGCGGCCGGGTTATCGCGTATGTCGCTTATAGAACGCCGGTAATTGGAGGCCAAGTTGCTCGGATTAGGGATAAAACGGCTCCTTGTCAGGATCACAGTTCGCCAAGGAATTGGGATCTTAAAACCACCTTCGAGGAAATGGTTCAGCCGCCGGTTTAGGACCAGGAGTGGTGGAGTTCCGTACCGGACGTCGCCGCGGAGTAGGCGGTAAACGCTGCGCTAGCGAAAGCGGCGAGCACATACCGCGCTTCGCAGGAGTCCGGAGTTTGTCAGTTGCTGAGGGAGGAGATCCGAAACGTTTTCCTCGACACTATGCGGTTGCTTAACGAAGTGATGAAGCCAACCGAGAAAGGCCATCAGCCGCGGGTTCCAGGTTGCACTGAGGTTGGCACGACTGTAGCGGCGGAGAGGCCATGCCAGCTACCAAAGACGGGTATTCGTTGTCGGGGACCATCGTAATTGCCGCCCAGGCAGCGGCATCAGCCACCAGTCCTAAACCCTCCGGAAGTTGAGAGCAGCGTGCCCGACAAATCGGAATACCAGGTGGTCTGTAGAAGCGACTACGTTGCGAGGTCGCGGTGGATCGAGGACCGCAGAGCCGCGGAGACTCAGGAAGACCAGAGACGTATGCCAACACAGAGGCCAACGACGGAAGCCGTTACTTTCATGAGGACGGTATGAAGGTAACATTTGATGGCGAGGACGATCGGAATTCTGTGGAGGATTTTGTTTTCCGACTGGAGCTCCTGCAGCGTCAGCACCGATGTCCGTGGGATGAGGTTTTGCGCAACTTTCATCTTTCTTCTATCGGGAATAGCGAAGGATTGGGTCCGTATTCGCCAATCCAGAGTGGACACCTGGGTCCAGCTGCGCAGGACTCTGATGGAACGGTTATGTAGCAACCAGACGGAGCACGAGCGGATTCACGAGCTGGTTCAGCGCGAGCAACTGCGTGGGGAATGCGCGGATAATTAAATCCATTCGATGCAGCAACTGGCCTGAAAAAACCAATGCCTGAACGGCAATTGGTAAGGGTGGTTAAGAAAGGCTTGAGGGATGGAGATACGTATACCCGATGAAGTTGTTCATCGTAGATGAGCTTCGTAAGGAGTGCGTTAAGATGGAATGGAGTTTCGGTCGCCGAGGACGCGCTTTGTATGCGCAGCCAGGCAAGATGCGGGTGAATGAGGAGCAGGTCCAAAATGAAGACGACGAACCTGAAGTCCTCGAGGTGAAAGAGATCCGCACCAGACCCCGAGCCGCAACAACAGCAGGATGCTGGAACTGTGGGAGCCTGGAGCGTGGTTTCCGGGATTGCACGGCGGTGGAAAAGCGGATGTTCTGCTATCGCTGTGGACGACCCGATACGGTGTCACCGAAGTGCCCCGAGTGCGCAGAAAACGGCCGACTTGGCAATCCGAGAGCGGGAGTGAATTCTGCAAATTAAGCGTAGAAACAGTATTAAGTAGTCGTAAGTCTTAGCTAAGATTCTTACCAGCGGAGAAACGGATGCGAATAAATATTAATAAATAAATATTAAAACTTCAAAAGTCCTTTGTTTAATTCAGGTTGGATAAATATATGGTGTTTCTTGGTTGTATTCTTGGTCTTAACAATTAAATAATAGTGATTTTAAATAATAACTGTTGCAAAAAAAACTGAGTGCAAGAAGAACAACCAAAATTTGACGCAAAAGTTGTGCTTGTGTAAGTGAAATACAGAAACTGCATGCTTAAAGGAAAAAGGAAAACGGAATATAAAGGCATTTAACAGGGATAAGTATTCATTTTGGAAATTACGAATTAGAACTCTGATAGAGGAAAATGATTTATTAGACATTATTGACAAAGACGCAATAGAAAAGACCGATCAGTGGAAAAAGAGAAACAACAATGCTAAAAATATTATAATTGAGTACTTAAGCGATTCGTATCTTAACTTCGCCAATGCCGAGAATAATGCGAAGCGGATTTTTGAAAATGTTGATGCCAGTTGGCTTCGAAACTTTCTGTACGGAAGCAGTTGCTGGCATTGAAGTTAAAGGGCGACACTTGTATTGTGAGTCATTTCCATTTCTTTGATGACTTCATAGCAGAGCTTATTGCGTCTAAGGGTGCTAAGATAGAAGAAATGCCCAAGATATCACATTTACTTTTGACCCTTCCTTCAAGTGATGACGGCGTTATAACGACTTTAGAAAGGTAACTTAACATAAGCGTTCGTAAAAACTCGTCTTCTTGACCACGAGATCAAGTTAAAGAGCATCAGTAAGGATACTAGTGCCAAGGTGTTACAGGCAGTTCGCGGCCAAGATCAAACGGAAAACAAAATGAGAGTGAGCTTTAGGGGCTCTAAAGTGTCTTTTAAAAATAAGCTTAAGCCAAAACAAAAATGCGATCATTGTGGCAAGCCAGGGCATTTAAAGAAATAGTGTTATATTTTTACAAGAAGTCTGGGAAACCAAAACGGGGAAAACCAAAATAAGCAAGCTATTTGCTGAATACACCAACCTGAAAACACCTAGGGAGATTTCAATTGTAAAGCGAAATGAATGCATTTACGCAACTGCTAAAGGAGTAGTACAACTCAGCAGCTCTGGAAATCAAATTACACTGAAGGATGTGTTATTCAGCAAGGATATTACTCACAATTTCTTGTCTGTACGAAAGATGCGGGATGCAGGAATGATCATTGAATTTACTTCAGGAGGTGTTAAAGTCACCAAAAATGATCGTTTAGTATTTGAGAATAACGTTCCAAATATTAAATTTTACTTAAATCATATGGCGTTTATATCAAAAATATTGGGAAGTTTCTAAAAATAAAGCGAAAACAAATGTTTGATGATATTAATCTGTTAAGTAATTAGAGCAGAACAGTGAATTATGTAAAGCTTGTGTAAATGGCAAGCAATCCAAACTTAAATTTGAAAAATCTAAAATTAAAGACTATATTAAAAGACCATTATTTGTAGTACATTCGGATGTCTGTGGTCCAATTACATCATCAACAATTTACAATAAAAACTACTACTATGTGGTTTTCATTGATCAGTATACACATTACTGTGTAACTTACTTGTCCTACAAGTCAGATGTTTTTTACAGTTTTTAAAGATTTTGTTGCCAAAGCGAAGCTCACTTCAATGTAAAAGTTGTAAATCTTTACATAGATAATGGTAGGGAAGGCATCAGCTATCATTTAACTGTTCCTCACACTCCACAATTGAATGGTGTTTCTGAGCGTATAATTAGAACGATAACAGAGAAAGCTCGTGCAATGCTTACGGGACAGAGGTCTGCCTGAATACAGTCAAAGCAGCATTTGGCACTCTTACTTAAAGATCTGACTGACTGAGTGAGACATTGAGTAAAACGGAATTGACAAATGTGGTAAAGGCATGAGTACAAAATTTACTATATTCGAACGGCAAAGCAATCTACAAATGAGTAGTCGCGACCGAGTACTTGGAATAACCGAGACGGCTAACGGTGCGCCGCATTGGCGACGTCAAATTTATTGCGTATTTGTTTTTTCGTTTTTGTCTTGCTTTTTAATACAAGACATAGAAAAATAAAAAGACTTGGATTAATCAATTACTGAATGCAGAAACATAATATTGTTTATAGTATCAGAATTGTTAAATTAATGATTAGTAATTTAGTAATAGTAATTTATAGTATCAGAATTGTTAAATTAATTAAATTTCTAGCATCTGAAAATGCTCTATTATTAATGTGTTGTTCTATTTACACATACTATATTATGTATCTACATATATTATGTTGTACATACGTACGCAATTTACTAAGAACTTACGCTTTCGTTCGAGCCCTGCATTCTTATCATTGCCTATGCAAGCAATGAACGAAAAATTTTCAAAATTTTATCCGAGTACTCTAAGCATTTACTCTGCATTCATTCATTCTATCCATTCCGCTTTGGATTAAATTTCACTCATTTCGCATACAACGAAAAAAACGCTCATTTGAAACCGTTTCGGCACGCCGAATTGCGATTTAGGCTTGTGAGTACTCAAATAACCGAAAATTTTGAGTGCACTCGTGCAGACCTCTATTACGGGAGCAAAATTGAATAAAAGCTTTTGGGTGAGGCTGTTTTAACAGCAACTTATTTGATAAACAGATGCCCAAGTAGAGCATTGCAAAATATAAAGAAAACGCCGTATGAAATGGCGTACCGAAATTCGTACCGAATGGTCTCAAATTGTGGAATGTAGAAATGAGGAAATTTATGACAGCTAGAGATGTTGTGGTAAATGGGACTAATATGTTAAATACTAAATCTGTAGATGATAGTGTCAAGCAATCGCAAGACAATGGATCTGAACCAGAAACAGGTTGAAGACTCTTGTTTGCTAAATAAAATTGATGACGAAAACATTGATGAGTCTAAAAATGAGAAATCTGATAATTTTGAATCGGATATACAGTCTAGTGAAAACTCCACAAATCTTAAAAATGCCGATCCAGTTGATAATTCTGGTGACAAACTACAAAATTCACAAATAGAGAATAAAGAAATTAGAAGAAGGGAAAGAATAGAAGGTAGACCAAAATTATCTTATAGATTAATAGAAAAATGTTTAATGAACACGTACACAAGTTTCTATGATGTACCCAGCAATTTTGAAGAAATTAAGCATCGAAGTGACAGAGTCGTTTGGGAAAGGGCAATTCGTGATGAATTAGATTCTCATTTAGAAAACAACACGTGGTCTTTGATAAAAAGGGCAGATAATAAAAATATTGTTGATAGTAAATGGGTGTTTACAGTAAAGCAAGATGAATTTCGTCATTTATTAAAGTATGACAGACTATGACGAAACTTTTGCGCCGGACGCGCGAATCTCTAGTTTCCGTTTCATATTGGCACTTTTAAATCAATATGGTTTAAAAATTCATCAAATGGATGTAAAGACAGCATTCCTAAACGGAGTTCTAAAGGAGGGTATTTATATGCAGGTTCCTCACGGATTAGTACATAATCAGAATACAGTTTGCAAACTGAAAAGCCATATATGGCCTTTTTTAAGCAGCTAGATGCTGGTTGGAAGTGTTCGAAGATGTATTAGAAGAAATTGGTAGTAGATAGAGTAGATCGCTGTATTTATATTATAGACAAAGGAAATATGTCTATAAATATATATGTACTTTTATATGTTAATGATGTAGTTATAGCGACATAAAATATAAATACAATGTCCAATTTAAAGTCATATTTTTTGAACAAATTTAAAATGACGGGCTTAAAGGATATTCGAATAAAAATAGACAGATGTGGAGAACAATTGAGCTTAAGTCAGTCAGCTTATACCAATAATGTTTTGAAAAAGTTTAATATGGACGATTGTAAGCCGGTCAGTACGCCTCTTTTAAGTAAACTTGATTATACAGCATTACAGTCAGATAAAGAACTATAGCAAATTCCTTAAATGAGTTCTGAGGTATTTAAAAGGTAGTTAATTTAAAGTTAACTTTTGTCAATAATATGAATTATGAAAATAATGAGACAGAGAGAAGAAGTACTACTGGTTTTATTTTTAAAGTATTTGAATCTTGCTTGATATGTTGGAGTACCATGAAACAGAAATCAGTTGCAGCTTCATCAACAGAAGCAGAACATTTGGCATTGTTTGAAAGTGTACGTGAAGCAATATGGTTGAAATGAATGGAATTAAGATTGAGTTAAATAAACCAATACACATTTATGAAGATAACCAAGGTTGTATTAGCATAGTGAATAATCCAGTCTGTCACAAACGAACCAAGCATATATGTAGATATTAAGTATCACTTAACCAGAGAACCAGAGAAGTTGCCGGAATCCTGGTGTCTGTCTGCGCAGTAAAGGAAGGCTTAGAAGGGTCAAGAATGAGTTTCTGTCCTTTATACGGGATGGCCTAGGAGTGTCTAGCATGGAAAGACATTCTAACGATTGACCCTATCCCATGGCTCCAACGAAGCAGAAGGTCGTTGAAGATGAAGTGGACAAGATCCTGGCGTTAGGAGTCATTGAGGAAAGTAAGAGTCCGTGGAGCAATCGCACGACAGTAGTGTCCAAGCCCGGGAAAGACCGCTTTTGCCTGGATGCCCGCAATCTGAACACTTTGACGCTGAAGGATGCATACCCTTTACCCAGTGTTGATGGGATCCTCTGCAGGATCGACCAGACGTACTTTATCTCCATCTTGGATATAAAGTTTGCGTTTTGGCAGATCGAATTGGATGACAAGAGCAAGAGTACACGGCTTTCACGGTTTCTGGGAGACCGTATAAGCAATTGCAATGGCAGCACCACTTTCCGAGGCTTTGAAGAAAAGCAAAAACAGAACGTTTGCCTTGATTCCCAGCGCAGCACGAGCAGTAGACGATCTGAAGTTGGCCCTGATGAGCGCACCGGTCCTGGTTCATGCAGATTTCAAGAAGTAGTTCTTAATCTAGTGCGATGCATCTCACTTCGGCGTTGGGGCAGTATTGCTTCAACGGAACCAGGACGACGAGGAGCAGCTTGATGCATCGAGGAAGTCCTGGCAAATCCAACAAAGTTATGAGGGTACGAAACTATCGAATTTGCTGCCGAAGACTACCAGGAATTAGTGCTAGAAGTATAGAAGAATGGAAGGAACTTACCGGACCTCAAAGTCGACAACGGGCTAATATTAAAGTGCAGCGGAGTTCCATTTAAGAAACAATGGCGGCGAACATTGTAGATTTCCTGGTGAACGAAGTTTTTTACAAGTTCGGTGTCTTAACATGATAAGTAGACAACCTATAAATATGTTCTATTTATGGGCTGCAATAAACATGTCACGAGACAGCATAAGTGGCAACTACAGATAAGTACGATTGCAGTGGTCTATTGCCGAAGTGTCAAGAGATATGACCACGCGGAGGTGATTAGCGCGATCATAGGCCTCAAACTTAGAACCATTGAAACATTGTGTTCTTGCTTTTCCTTGGCTGATCAATCAGCTGTGAGTCGAGGCACAGCTAGGTCAACTGGGCGACCAATCAAAAAATCCTCCACGGATCACGCCAAAGAATACAAGCAGAAAGCACAAAAAAGTCAAAGTGATTGTTTTCCCAAGATGTTGTCGGAAAGATCTATACAACTGATGCAAGACCAAGGGGAGCTGCAGAACAAAATACTGCAAGCTATCAAGGAAAAGGCATCTATACCAGCAATAGAAGCATTGGTAGTCCGATTTACTACTAACAACAATGCGCTGGTAAAATTGGGAGTTGGCGATCATCAATATTTTAATGATAAAATATTTATTAAAACTATTGATGCTGTCAAGTCCTACAAGGAGTCGCAAATAAAGGTAGAAACACTTGAAGAGATAAATATACCAAGTGGATCAAAATTATCTGATACCGCATCAGCTCGGAGCTCCAGTCCAGTTGATAATCTGGTTCAACTGGTGGACAGAAGAGCGGACAGGGTGAGGCAACAGATGAGCCTAATCTACAAAACCCTAGATAGTTCAAGTGAGATTGAACTAGTCAAGCAGCTGGCAATGATGAAAAGTCATTGGTCCAACGTGACGGACACACTGAAACTGCTTGCAAACAAGTATGACAGAACTGCCTTTGATCAAGATGAGGCAGACATTCTGCAATCTGAAGTTTCCGTATTAGAGATGGTACTTCATAGGACGTTGGAACAGTTCAAAAGTTCCAACTACGACGTGCCAGAACTCCCAAAAGTGGACCTTCCAACGTTCATTTCCAAGGGATGACCAACATTTAACGAGCTGTTTTCTGAGCTAATAGACAGCAGGAAGGATCTCAGCAACACAGGGAAGCTGGGATATTTAAGAGCCTGCTTAAAAGGAGAAGCTCAAATGGTGGCGAGCCATTTGATAACGGGATCAGCGGCTAGTTATGCAGCAGCGTGGGAGCTTATCTGCAAACGCTATGAGAATAGCAGAAAAATATTCTCCCAACACTTCAACAAATTAATGGAACTGGAGTCCTTGCTGCATCATTTTTTTTTTATTTTTTTTTTTTTATTTCTTTGCTTATATTTATTGAATCTTCTTGTTTAAGAACTAACAATAAGTTTAAAAATCTTAACTATAACAAGTATTTTTTTTCTGAACAGTTGTATTATTTTTCCAACGTGTTCTATGATTAAACGGCCCTAAAAATTTCTTCGCTCGGTTGGTAGGTTTTTTCGCCGGAGACGGGAACGGCTGCTAAGCTGGGTTAAACCTCTCGCTATTTGGTTGGGGTGCGAGTAAAGCTTGCTATGGTATTTTTCCTTATGTTCCGTAATTCCATTGATAACTGATGGGATATTTAAGTCTCTTTGGATGTTTTCATTACGAAGGTACCACGGTGCCCCAGTGATGGTTCTCAGAATCTTTGATTATGCTCGCTGTATGATGTCAACATTGCTGTTGCTGGCATTGCCCCATAACTGTGAGCCATGGTCCATTTAGGTTTCAATACAGAATTGTAGAGTAAGCCTTTGTGATCTAGGCTGAGCGGAGAACCAGAGTTGATGAGCCAATGTAAGTTGTTGGCTTTTAGTTTGAGTTGAGTTTGTTTGGCTTCAATGTGCCTGCGCCATGTGAGTCTTCTGTCAAGGTGTACCCTAGGTACGCTACCTCATCTGCTTTCAGGAGGTATGTTGGTATGTTGTTCAATAAGAGCGGAGGGCAGTCTTGTCTGTTGAGCGTAAACGTCACGTGCTTGCATTTTTGCTCGTTTACCTTTATTCGCCAGTCAGAGAGCCACATCTCGATGTCGGTGAGGTGCAATGCAATGCAATGGCAAATGTGGATACCGTTAAGCGACTATTTGTAGGGATGTCGGCTGTGTAGATGAGGTATAAGGTTGGCCCAAGAACGCTGCCTTGGGGGACTCCAGCCTCAATTGTATGATCGGTGGAAGTGGCAGTGTTGCACCGCACTGCAAACTTTCTGTCATAGAGGTAAGACTTTAGAAGTTTGTGTGTGCTTTCGGGTAGGGCTGTTTTAATTTTAAACTTAGGGCCGTCGAGCCAGACTCTGTCGAATGCTTGGGATACGTCTAAAAATACTGCTGTACAGTATTCGCGATTTTAGAATGCAGTTCTTATTTTCGTTGTTATACATGAGAGTAGACTTATTGGTCTGTAAGATGAAGGGACTGTGTGGTCCTTACCAGGCTTTGGAATCATTATGATAATCGACCTCTTCCATCGTTGTGGAAAGTAACCAAGTTTGGTGATGTTATTAAAGAGCTGGGTTATGAAGCGAACTGCAGAGTGAGGCAGCTGGATGATCATTTCCGGTGTTATAAGGTCGCAGACCGGGGATTTTTTCGGGCTGAGATTGTTTTATTTTAATTACTTCTTTAGGACGAAACACAATTGGGGTGTGTTGCTGGTGGCAGTTTACGGGTGAGGACGGTAGCGCGAACGTGCTAGTAGCCTGGTTTGGCGTGAACACATTTTGTAGGTGAGCGGCAAATGTGGTGGCTCTGTCTGCATCACTACGGTCCCAGCCGCCTGCGGAATTCCTTATCGGCAAAACGGTTTCAGTCGGTGGGCGAAGAGTTGAGTGGGCACGCCATAGTGACTTTTGTTTTGTGCCTGTTGGTGAGAGTTGCTCTATGTATCGGCACTGATCGTCTTTCTCCTCTTGTTTCAGAGCGTTGCCCAGTGTGGCTACTTTTAGCTTTTGTTTTGCAGTTGGGGATCTGGAAGATTGCCATTCTCTGCGTAAGCGCCGTTTTATGTGGACGAGTTGCTCGATTTGTACGTTGGTTTTTTTTGAATTAATTGTAGTATTTGTTATTTTGGGTGTTGCAGTAAGAGCTGCTGCAGTAAGGATGGATTGCAATGCAAATATGCAGCTCTCTATATCAGATTCACTATTGAGTTTTGGGCTTAGCTCAATGTGTGAACTTATATATTTTTTATACCTGAGCCAGTTTGTTTTGTGAGAAGTCAATCTGTATGGTGGCTTCACGTTTTATGCGTACCGGCGGAGGTGAATTAGTACAGGCGAGTGATCTGATGACAGATCCGGCAGACATTCAGCTTATTAAGGTCTGATGGCCAGTATGTAGGACTCCCGGGAGAAACATGGTCAAGTTTATTAGTGGCTTTTGTTATAGTCTTATAAAGCTGTTTTCCTTTTGGGTTCACAAGTCGCGATCCCCAGTAAGCATGTTTACCGTTGTAGTCGCCTGCTGCAATGAAGTGTGGCCCTAGAGCTTGGAAGAAATCCAGGGATTGAGCTTCCAATACTGTGAAACGAGGGGGCAGTATACGGACGCTAGTGTGAGGTGAGTGTTCTCCTCCAGCTGTATGTTGATAGATGTTTCCTGAAGATGATTTTCCGCAAATTCTTTGTAAAAATGGTGCTTCGTACGGTGCCTTATGAGTATGGCGGTGCCGCCGTGTGCTTTTCCGTCGGGATGATTTGTACCATAGAAATGGTAGTCTTTTATTTGAAAATTGTATTTGCTGGTGAAATGAGTTTCCGAAAGAAGCATTACGTCGATATGCTTCTCATGAAGGAATTGAGCTAGCTCAAGTTTGCGTTGTGAAACGCCATTGGCGTTCTACGTAGCTATGCGTAAGGTAGCCATTATTTATTTGATTGTTGGGCTACAAGCATCTGTATCAAAAGGTTTTGATTAAGCAACATGTCTTGTTTGGTGGTCCTCATAAATGTCATAAATTCCATCATGCTCTGTTGTAAGGCTTGAAACATAGCTTCCGTTTTTGTTTCTTGCTGCGTAGCTGGGTTTTGTTGTGTGTTTAATTTTGTATGCACTTCATGTGGGGTTTGGGTATTTTGCGTTGGAGAATTCATACCTGCTTTTAAAACGTTTGCAAAGGTTATCCAGTTAGTGCTGGGTATAGACCAGGGGGCGAAACTTGTTGCTTTCGAAAAAAGTACTTCAGGATTTGTTTCTGATGGTGTCAGCGTAGCTCTTCCGTGGAGTGCCCGTCTTTTGTGCAGACGGCTTTTCAGCTCTTTGTAGATTGGACAGCCTCTGTAGTTTGCTGTGCTATGATTACCACCACAGTTATTGCATTTTTTCTTCTTGGCATTTTCTTTATTAGTTTGGCAGTGTGTGGAGTTGGGGAGACCTTCACAGGCTACGCACACCGGTTGAAGTGTGCAATAGGACCTCGTGTGGCCGTACTCTTGGCAGTTTGTACATTGTACAGGAGCATTAGGATTATGCGGCTCTTCTACTGTGATCATACGGTGCAGAAGGAGCTGGAGTTTGTAAATTGGATAAACCTCGTTTTTTTTAGGAGGCTTGTTTTCAGCTTCAAGCTTAATCTTGAAGAGTGGTTGGGGCTGCTTGTTTCTGTTTTTGATATTAAACACGCTTTCGGCGAAAAATCCCTTTTCCTTTAGCGCCTCACCTATCTCTTCGGGCGTAACATCAGACTCAATGCCCTTCAGTACTACTTGCAGGCCCTTGCTGCTTTTAAGCTGGTAGGTGTAGAAGCCTATTTTTTGTGCGGTAAGGTAGTTTGTGCCTTTTCTGTTGTCCTCCGTTTTCGTTTGAAGTTTGATTTCATTGATAGTACCTCTTACGAGGGAATTTATATGAAAGCTATCTTTCCCAATAAGGCCAATCAAAGTATTTACTTGTGTCGGGGCTAAAAGAAGAAGGTTTCTTGGGCTATGGGTTATTGACCGCTCGATGTCTGCGTTGGGGGTTATCGGTGAGACGTACGCGTTGAATTGAGAGCTGGCGTTCCTCCAGCTCACGCTGACGCTGAGCGTGAGTGTATTCTTTCATAAATTCGTTGTATGCAGCCCAGTTCTTTGGGTTTCTTTGAAACTTCCTTTCCATTTGCATAACTCTTGCCATTGCCTGTTCCTCCAGCTCACGCTGACGCTGAGCGCGAGTGTCGTTCTGACTAAAAGTTTTGTTATTTAAGATAACGAATCACTATATTTATTTAAGCGATCTTGCATCGCGTAGAGCGTCTCTATCGCTTTCGGATTATTTATTAAGATTATTTTATTAGTCGTTCACTTCAATCAAAACAACCGATTTTGTGCGGAGCTCGATAAAAACACGTCTTCAAACGTCGGCGATCGATCCCTTCTCCATGATGAGAAAAATTTAGGGAAGTTTTTGGATACTGCGACCGAGAGCATATTCATCATAAATCAAAAAGGAAAAATAGGAAGCTCTGCTGACGTAATTTTAGCAGAAATTCTGCTGCGGAAATTTTCGCCAGAAGCCTTGCAGCTGTATGAACAGCATGTAAAAAAGGCAAGAGATATACAGTCCTTACAAGATGTACTGGAGTTTATTGAGCAACAATACAACTCAGTAAATGTCATTACCAAAAATACCGCTCAGCTTGCTACAAGAAAAGTGCAAGTTAGAGCGTGTGCCTTTTGTTCTAAGGATGGCCACGATATGATAAAGTGTCTCAAATTCAGAGCACAATCAATCGAAAAAAGAAAAGAATTCGTTCAAAAGAACAGCATGTGCTTTAGATGCTTTGGAAAGCATAATGCTATCGACTGCAAATCGATGCTCCAAAGGACACAACAGCCTTCTTCATGAAGACACAAATCGCAGTATCAACAGCAATAGCCTTAAGCAAGGCCAAGAGACAACAAAGCTGGAGGTTACAACGAGTTGAGGGCGCTTATTGACGGTGGATCCCAGAAGACGCTGATTTCAGAGGAAGCAGCACAAATATTAAGGATTCCCAGAGTAAGGAGTACTATAGAGGTCGAAGGTATCTCCCAGACTACTCAATTATCAATAAATAGTGTCCACCTGACGATCAAACCAAATATTCCAAGCAGCTTCAAAACATCAACGGAAGCATTGGTTTTACCCTTCCCAGCAAAAAGTTTGATATTGATATCAACAAAGAGTGGAAGGGCTACTAGCTAGCAGATCCACGATTCAACGAGCCAAGCAGAATTGACATGGTGATAGGTGTGGATCTATTTCCCCTGATTATGATGGAGAACATAAAAACCGTAAATGGAATCTTGGGACAAAAAACCAGACTTGGATGGATTGTGTCCGGAAATATAACTCGAGCAGCAAAGCAGCAAAAAATTATAAGTGCCACTACAACAATAAATCTAAAGGACCTGGAACGCTTTTGGAAATTGGAAGATGAAGCCTATGAGACGATTACAGATAATGCAGAATGCGAAAGAAAAATCCAAGAAACAACTGTCATCAACGAGGAAGGCAGATTTGTGGTTTCAATTCCATTCCACCAAGAGCCAAAGCTGGGAGTTTCTCACAAACAGGCAATGGCAAGAGTTATACAAATGGAAAGGAAGTTTCAAAGAAACCCAAAGAACTGGGCTGCATACAACGAATTTATGAAAGAATACCTTAAGATGGGACATATGGAATCTGTAAAGACAACGGGTCAAGGTAATTACTATTTACCCCATCAAGCAATCATCAGGCCTGGAAGCTTAACTACGAAGCTACGAGTAGTCTAAGTCTAAATGACGTTATTATAGCTGGTCCTAAGATTCAAAAGGATATATCCGATATTCTAATTAAATGGCGCAAGTGGCAATATGTTATGGTAGCTGACATTGAAAAAATGTATCGCCAAATAAAGGTTGCTGAGAAAGACCAAGAATACCTATATATCCTATGGAGAGATGATCCAAAATTGCCGATCAGTGAGTTTAAGTTAACAACTGTAACTTATGGCACCTCGGCAGCACCTTTCTTAGCAGTCCGATGTCTACGAGAGTTGGCAGATCGCTTTTGCCAAGAGGATAGTGTCTTAGCAGAAACAATAAGAGACGACTTTTATATGGATGACCTCATAACTGGTGGAGACACAGTCAACGAGTGCTATGAACTTCAAAGGAAATTGAGACAAGTGATGGAGAAGGCCGGCATGCATCTGCGAAAATGGGTTTCAAATGACGAACGTATTTTTGCCGACATTCAGGACGACGGTGCTGCGGAGCAAATCTGCATTGAGGAGAATGAATCGATCAAAACCTAAGGACTTCAATGGGATCCGAAGAAGGATACATTTACGTTTTCGGCAGAAAACCCAATGCTAACACGCATAACAAAGCGGTTAGTGTTATCACAGTTGTCCAGAATTTTCGACCCACTGGGATGGTTGGCACCTGTAACGATTCAAGGCAAATGTTTCATTCAGGAACTGTGGAAGTTACCGATGACTTGGGACGTTGAATTGGAATCCAACTTAGCAAACTGGTGGATGGAATATGCTAAAGGTCTATCAGATTTAGAAGAAATTAGCATTTCACGCTGGACTGGATGCTCCAAAGCGGCTGTGTATACAAAAGTAGGCGGCAGAGTTACTTTGCTAGCAGCAAAAAGCAAAGTAAATCCTATAAAAAACAGGAAAACAATTTTAAAGTTGGAATTATGTGCTGCGCATTTATTAGCAAAGTTATTAGCGGAAGTGCAGGCTTATGGAGCAACAAGATTACAACGCATGCATGGAGTGATTCGCAAATTACTATTGCTTGTATACAGAACAAGCACAGCAAAGATAAGTTCGTCAGAACTAGAGTGGAAGATATAAATAAACTAATTCCCAATGTCAAATGGAATTACGTTAAATCGGAAGAAAATCCAGCAGACGTGGCTTCAAGAGGGATATCACCGCAAGCTCTTACAATCTGTAAAATTTGGTGGAGAGGGCCGAATTGGCTATCTATAGATGCACAACACTGGCCCACTCAAAAGGAATCGGAAATTGTTGTGGTATCCACATTGATAAAATCCGAATATCTGCAAAACCATCTTTTATCGAAGTATTCATCGATCGACAAACTTCTTAGAGTAATGGCGTATGTATTACGCTTCATAACAAAGATGAGAGGAAAATCGCAACAGCCGTCACATCTTACGGTGGAGGAATTAAAGCTAGCGAAGATTGCTGTGGTAAAGATACAACAACAGCTAGATTTTGGACACGAAGTCAGACTACTCAAAAACAAAAGACCTTTAGACCCAAAGAGTAAGTTGCAGGCGCTAAATCCGTTTTTGGATAGTGATGGCGTACTTCGAGTTGGTGGATGACTACAAAACGCAATGATACCGTATAATGTAAAACATCCAATTATACTGGATAAGTTACATTTGACTTGTTTAATTGTAAAGGATTCTCATAATGAAACTCTGCATGGCGGAATTAACATTATGAGAACTTATATTCAGAGGGAGTTCTGGATATTTGGCATACAAAATTCCTTAAAGAAATATTTAAGGGAATATATTGTATGCATACGATACAAGCAAGAGATGTCCAGTCAACTGATGGGAAATTTACCAGTTTATCGAGTAACGGCTGATTACTCGTTTCAAAATACTGGAATCGACTACGCCGGACCGTTCCAGATTCGCTGCTCAAAGGGAAGAGGTCAAAAAACGTATAAAGGATACATTTGTGTATTTGTTTGTATGGCAACAAAAGCGATAGATCTGGAAGCTGTTAGCGACCTTTCGTCAGACAAATTCTTGGAGGCTCTTCGACGGTTCTTTGCAAGACGAGGCAAGAGTGAGAACATATACTCAGATAATGGAACAAACTTCGTAGGAGCTTCAAGAGTATTGGACAAAGAATTTGTAGCTGCCATTAAAAACAATAATGAGTTAGCACCTACACTAGAAAAAGAAGGCATCAAGTGGCACTTAATTCCCCCGGGAAACCCCCACATGGGAAGCATCACCTTAAACGAGTTATTGGTGAGAAAAGCTTTACATATGAAGAATTTGCATCGCTGCTATGTCAAATCGAAGCAGTGCTAAACTCGCGCCCATTAGTCACTGTAAAGAGCGAAAACGATGGTGAGGACATATTAACGCCGGGTCATTTTCTGGTGGACGACCTCTAATTGGAGCTCCTGAACATTTTGACTTACTTTACAATCAGCTCTTTGGATAGATGGAAGCTTATTCAACGGTGATTTTTGGAAGAAATGGAAAGAGGAGTATCTGACGGACAGCTGGTTCTTATAAAACATGAGAACACTCACCTTGCAAGATGGCCAATGGAAAGAATCATTAGTACGACTAAAGGACAAGATGATAAAGTCCGGGTAGTCACGGTTAAAACAAATGATGGGGAAGTAAAAAGATATACAGATAAGTACGATTGCAGTGGTCTATTGCCGAAGTGTCAAGAGATATGACCACGCGGAGGTGATTAGCGCGATCATAGGCCTCAAATATAGATTTAAGAATAAATCTCAGCTGCATTGACCAACGCAGACTGCAGCGTCTTACAAGCGCTGCATTATATAATTAGATGATAAGAACCTATGTAAGAATGAATAAAAGTCGACGCCCTCGCAGTAGGGAGTCAGTTAGATTCAAACACCCGAATTGAACTCATTCAGTGTACGCATTAGTTTATAGTGTGAACATTCGGTATCCCTGACACGGTACATTCGGATAATGGTAAACAGTTCAAATCTAATACCTTTGAGTAGATGATCGATGGGTTCGGAATCCAACACATTAAGTCGCCGATATACCCACCCCAAAGCAACACAGCCGAAAGGGGAAAATCGAAATGTGCTGTCGGTAATCCGAAGCTTCTTGGAAAAGGTTCACAGAGAATGGGATGTGCATCTGCCGGAGATCGAGGTGGCCATAAAGAATACTGTCCACTCAGCCACAGGAAGCACAGAGTACTTACAAGGCCGCATGCTGAAAGTATAGCACGCAAAGGACATCAGGTTGTGATCTGCAGAACGGAATCACAAAGTATTCATTGTCAAGGAACCGTAGAAATATACTTCCCGTATAGCGTGGGAAGTATAACGCCGTGTAAAGCGCCATTCGAACTGCTTGACTACATCAGTGCCGCGTTCATTCCTACCGCCCTCCAAGCTACCAAATATTTCATCGTTCTGCTAAAACTCCGTGTAGCGCTTCTCGAAATCTTTGGTTGGTGTTGCAGTTGCAGTCAATGATAATAGGGATTATTGATAAGTATCGCGATAGCCTTTGACAAGGGAAAAACCCCTCTCTGGGAAAAGCTTTAGCTAGCGGCACTGCCACAAATAAGAAAAATAAGAGCAATCATCAGAGAGCATCTGATGACGTTTGCTCACCCTATTAAAAACGGCCGTTACGCTGAGTGTTCGAGTGTGTACAGATGGGAAAGCAACAATCCAACTCGCCAACATAGAGCACCGGACTGGCACAACTACCGCGAAAGTTCTATAAAGAAACCCTTTGGGAAGCAGCCGTCGATCGTGACTTTTGAATTAAAATAAGTTTTTTAATAAACTGCAAAGGAATGGAAAAAAGGTAGTTTGCATATTTTTTTATTGAGGCACGGCAGTTTAACGTGTAACGTATAAGACAAAAAAATAGTTTTAGGGTTTTTTTTTCACAGAACAACTTACATTTGTTTTCTACAATAAAAAAGCTAGCCAGAAGCATTAAATAGAAGACTTCTTATTATTTTATACCATTAGGCATTATCGCACAATATGCTTATTAACGAAAATAAAAAAGCAGAAGTTTTCCGATAGCTCATACTTTACAATAGTGTACTGTCGGGTACAAGCCGATCTTGTGTACACAAGATTGGTGCATTGCAAAGTAATATTTTTAAAAATTTTAAAGGATTTCCTCCTTTTTACCTATGGCAGATCCGCTAACTTAGATTTTTTACTGAGTCGAGTTTTCCCCGTACCACTCAGCTCCCAACATAAAAATCGGTAACTATCGTCATCTCAGAACATTAAACACCTACAATCACTAATCACCAAATAGGATAAACAATAAATTAATACAAATAAACGACGAATAATAAACGTTTGATGGCCGTAAATCTTGCGGCAATACACACCAACCCAACCTAGGATGACCGGAGATTTTAACGGGACATCACATCTTATAGGTAAGTTGAAATCGCTCCAAGCGACCATGACACCTCCATTTCCCCTACAGTGAAAACTCACTCCACCATTTTAGTTCGCTTGCTTGACTTTATAATCATTTCTATCTATCCCTTAATCAGCCCCTGAAATCACATTTGACCGCCGACTGCTTTCTATAATCCGAAATCCAAAGTACTTTCTCCGTCAGACTAACTAAAGATTCGCGAGCCAAATTTAGTAGCAGCGGCACGACGACGACAATTTGGGCTCTCTATTCTGACTCCGGATTGCGGTATAGAATTAACACCGCAAATATCAACAAGAAATGTAAGACTCATTGAACAATAGATTTCTGCGCCAGGTCTAGCGGTAGATGGTGGCGGTTGTTGTTTTTGCCGACTCCCAATAAACTTTTCCCGAGGCCCTTTATGTTGGGACCCAAGTTACTCTAAGGACAAATGCGTAACTAAATAAATTGACGTGACAATAAAATTTTATACTCACGGGCCTTAGTTAAAGGTAAAAATGTATAATTTTATGTTGCCTTAGTTGCAACTGAAAAACTTATTAGTACGGCTACCATTAAGCTATGCTTTGCAATTTATTTATGCTCCCCGCCATATTTTTAATCCTCCAGATTTCAATCGCCCTCAGCGCGTAGATTTATTGATTGGCGCCAGTCTATTTTACGACCTTCTGTGCGTCGGCCAAGTCAGCTGTGCTTCGGCGGTTTTGGAAGGTGGAGGAAATAGCAAATGAAGAGCTTGACTGTGAAGCTAATTTTACCAATTGCTGGTAAGATTACCAGCAAGCTCGGCGAAGATTCTTTTAACTTGAGAGAAGACTAGAGCATCGTCCAGCCGTCTAGGCCCATTGAGGAGTACTTGCTAATGGGACATATGCCAGCAGTTCTTGCAAGATTCCAGTTCCTGTCGGTATTTTTTGCCTCTCTTCTTTAGGATACTTCTTAAAAGATGTTCTGATGGCTGGTCCAATAATTCAGCCAAAACTATTCCAGATTCTTCTTCGTATTCGCTAGCATCTGGTTGCAATCACAGAAGAAATCTAAAAAATGTACCGGTGTGTGGACTTGCAGTGCATTTTGTGGAGACATTTTCCTCAAGATGATCTGTGAATGTTCAAGCTGTATCTGCTTCCTACCTATTTGTGAGGACGATGCATCGGATAAGGATGCGGCATTTCTAGTGGGTGCTGATATTCTTCGCAGTGACTTTTATGTTGATGATTTGATATCTGGCGCCAGCTCCAAAGAAGAAGCCATAAACATAATGCATCAGACGTCCGCATTCTTGTCTAGAGGACAAACTAAGGAAGTGGTGTTCAAATGTACCATCCCTTTTGAAAGGAGTTTCGGAAGATATTAAGGACTCCTTTTTGAAGTTTGACGACTTTACAAAACTGCTAGCCCTCGTCTGGGATCCGGTGTCGGATCAACTGTTGTTCTTATTTTCAAAACAGCAAGATCTGCCAACGTTTAGTTTCATCCGAAATCGCTAGATTTTTGTCCTGGGACGAAAGCCTTTCTTTGGCGAAAGATTTTAAATGGCAAGATATTTGCAGTAGTTTTGCACAAATTCGGCATGCCTCATTCCCACGATGGACCCTTTGACCAAGAATTACAGATTAACGGTTTTTGGGATGAGAGTATTGAAGCTTATAGAGCCTGTACGTCGTTGTTCAAAGTCCCGAGTGGCTCCTTTAAAACCACTAACCGTATTTAAACTTGAGCTTTGCGGAGCTGAGCATGCATGCATGCAAGCATCCGGGAGGATCCCCAAGATTCAACTTGTTTATAGCAAACCGAGTGGATGCAATTTAGGAGTTGCCCGGCACACGGAATACGCTACATTCTTATTGCTTTAAATCTGGTAGATATTCTGTATCGCGGAGCTCTTTCCAGCGAGCTTAGCGAGTCCCCTTTGTGGGCCCATGGACCGCCCTTTCTGAGTAGCCGTCTAGTTCACTTGTCTCGCTGTCATCCTTCATTGACCAAGCTGGACTTTTTCGAGTAGATGGTCTTCGTTGAATTTTAATGGCCGCCACCCCATCATCGTACAAAAGGATCACCCAGTTACTATGGCCATTATAAATCACGCGTCTCGATGAATCTCATGCATTTGAAATCACTGGTTGTGTGAATAATTTTTCTATAAGAATAAGGCATGCAATAAGGCTTCTCTAAAATGCTAAGTGTGTGTTTTTTTTTGCCTTGCAATCAAGACGATAGATTTGGATTTTATCAAAGAAATCTATGCTGTTACTTTTTTGCACGGCCTTAAACTAAATGCACAAGAAGGAAGCCACGAGAAATTTGGTCCGACAATGCAACTAACTTAGTTGACTCTAAGAATTTCAAGGGGCAGTTCATGCCTCCCCGATCATCACACCATAGTGGTTTTTGGGAGACTGCAGTGAAGACAGCAAAGCATCACTTTTACCGTGCTGTCGGCTCTTACTTTTTGACCTTCGATGAGCAACTGAGAACTCTTCTTTGCTATATATCTGCGGTAGTTAATCCTCGACCTTTAGTATCAATTTCAGAAAGCCCTGCCGATCTTGATGTTCTAACTCCAACGCATTTTAATGGTGGCCCGAGTATTTAATCTTAATTCAGCAGCGGTCTAATTGGCGCACTCCCATGGTAGTTGTGGATGATATGGTCCTCTTTCTCTTGTACTCTTGCGTCTGAACGTTTCGCTTTGCGTTTTGTTGTTCGCTCTGCAAATAAGTCAACCGCCACAGCATCCACCCTCAGCGGTCCCCTCCGAAACCTCCTCGACAGCCAGAGATATCGAGTTTAAGAAAAATTTGAATAATTTGTGCTCTTACGCTTTAACGAACAGTGCGACTGCTTAGCATGAGGACGAAACCAATTGATTACAAGTATAATACAGCCGCATTATAGTGCCTTAAAGTGCTTTAGCGTACAGGGCGGTTGACTAGCGTAGGAATGGTTAGGAGTTAGCTGTTCACTGTAAAACAAAACAAGGGGTAACACCAGGGTGCAATGACTATCCGCATTTCGTTCCAAGACCGTATCGCACAGCAAAGAAGCTAGCTTCAGTGTGCAAGGTGCTAGAAGTAGATAATATAGGATACCATAGCATTCACAGTCCGCAGTTGAGCAGTCTGAGCAGCTACCGTCAGCATGCAAATTAAAATTGATGTTAAAAAATTATTTAAAAAAATATTTTATTTTTATATTTTAATAAATTTATTGGTGATAAACTTATTCACTTAAACAATATTACAAGACACTATTATCTGAATTTATCTTCTATCGTTCTCGATCCGATCCCGAAACAGACTGACTCTTAGATTTTAAATCGTGATCCATTCAACCTCGGCCAGAAGCTTTTCTTTGGAAACTTCTTGAACTTTCAATTATGTTTAGAATAAAAGCTTGATGCTGAAATTATTTCTCTGCGTTGTGAAATTCAATTATGCTGACCGATGCAGTTTGATTGAAGCGCAATAAGTTAACCATGGTTTGCTCTCCAAGCGGAGGCTGTGTTTTTTTGGAGTTTGATTGTTTATCTTAGCGGGCGGGTAGCTAAGCGCTGGCAAAGGCAATGACAACAACAAAGACAAGGGAAATGCCGCCTAGATTGAAATTTATAATTTGTTTATAATCTTGGATAGAGTGCTATGTTTACGGGTTGGATAACTTGCATTGAAAATAAATGAATAAATAAACGACTAATATATAATAATATTTTGCTGAATTCAAATCTTGGATGTCAAAAATTACTCATGATGCTTAGTTACAGAACTCCATTTCCATCAAATAAACAAATAAATACACAGAGTTCGGCATTTCAAATAAACACTTCATCTTATATATATTATTATATTAATTAATAAGCCATAACACTAAATTAAGAACACAGCGATTTATCACACAAATAACATATATAAGTGAGATAGATATGTCATTGCAAAGGGATAGGCAGGAGGAATGCAAGCAAGGAGACAAGAGATCAGAACAGGACATGATAATGGAATTAACACACACAGGGGCAGAGGAGCTATGAGTAGGGGCTCTGTATACCAAAGTTATGATGTTAAAGAAGGCGTTAGTGAGTCTAGCTAAGTCGAGCGAAAACAATATACTGGTGAAAGAGCCTTTGTTTCGGCTTTGAAGGGGTCGATAGGGAGGCCTATGGTAAGTCTCGAGATGGCTTGCAGGGAGAAAAACTTATTTGCTCTGGAAAAAACCGACCCGGAAACAAAGCACAGGGATAACGGAATTGCAGGACAAGAGCACTAAGGAAATTCAAAAACAAGGTCAAGAGAAGGAAGAGCCATTAGAAACCACCAGGGAAACAGGTTTTTGGGCGCAATACCAGTGAGGAGGAAATGAACAACCTTCGTTTTCAATGCCGTTTACCATGCCGAATATGAATGGATGGCTGGGACTCGGGGTTCTATACCCGTTGATGGGTAACACATTCATGTTACCTGCCATGAATCAGGGTAATTCCTCAGGGTAATTCCTTTAATTACCAAAGACCATATCGAAATTATCACAATGGGAATTCGATATGGAACCATGGTCAGATGAGATACACAGTGAAACAATTATTGTTATAGTTAAACCATCACGCAAGGGAGGTATCGTTACCAATGTCTAAAGATGTGTTTAAACATGATATGTAGACAAACTATAAATATGTTCTATTTATGGGCTGCAATAAACATGGCACGGGACAACATAAGTGGCAACTACAGATAAGTACGATTGCAGTGGTCTATTGTCGAAGTGTCAAGAGATATGATCACGCGGGAGGTGATTAGCGCGGTCATAGGCCACAAACATAGATTTAAGATAAATCTCATCTGCATTGACCAACGCAGACTGCAGCGTCTTATAAGCGCTGCATTATATAATTAGATGATAAGAACCTATGTAAGAATGAATAAAAGGCGATGCCCTCGCAGTAGTGAGTCAATTAGATTCAAACACCCGAATTGAACTCATTAAGTGTACGCATTAGTTTATAGTGTGAACATTTTGGTCCTTCGAGAAATTCTGTTGTTTTCCCCCACCAGTGGTAAGAAACACAGAAGAAAAACCAGCGCTTCAAAGTAAAAAGAGCAAGGTCCTTCGAAAAGTTCTGTTGTTTTCCCCCACCAGTGGTAAGAAACACAGAAGAAGAAACCAGAACTTCAAAGTAAAAAGAGCAATGTTATTCGAGTGATTCTGTTGTTTCCCCCACCAGTGGTAAGAAACACAGAATAAAAGACCACGCCTTAAAGTACTAGGACTATAAGGTGAAACATTGTGTTCTTGCTTTTCCTTGGCTGATCAATCAGCTGTGAGTCGAGGCACAGCTAGGTCAACTGGGCGACCAATCAAAAAATCCTCCACAGATCACGCCAAAGAATACAAGCAGAAAGCACAAAAAAGTCAGAGTGATTGTTTTCCCAAGATGTTGTCGGAAAGATCTGTGAAATTGATGCAAGATCAAGGAGTGCTGCAGAACAAAATACTGCAAGCCATCAAGGACAAGGCATCTATACCAGCAATAGAAGCATTGGTAGACCAATTTACTACTAACAACAATACGCTGGTAAAATTGGGAGTTGGCGATCATCAATATTTTAATGATAAAATATTTATTATGGATGCTGTCAAGGCCTACAAAGAGTCGCAATTAAAGGTAGAAACACTTGAAGAGATAAATATACAAAGAGGATCAAAATTATCTGATTCCGCATCAGCTCGGAGCTCCAGTCCAGTTGATAATCTGGTTCAACTGGTGGACAGAAGAGCGGACAGGGTGAGGCAACAGATAAGCCTAATATATGAAACCCTGGATAGTTCAAGTGAGATTGAACTAGACCAGCAGATGGCAATGATGAAAAGTCATTGTTCCAACGTGACGGACACACTGAAACTGCTTGAAAACAAGTATGAGACACAGAGCTGCTTTTGATCAAGATGAGGCAGACATTCTGCAATCTGATGTTGCCGCACTAGAAATGGTACTTCAGAGGAAGTTGAAACAGTTCAAAAGTTCCAACTACGACGTGCCAGAACTCCCAAAAATGGACCTTCCAACGTTCAATGGAAATGCGAAGGAATGGCCAACATTTTACGAGCTGTTTTCTGAGCTAATAGACAGCAGGAAGGATCTCAGCAACACAAGGAAGCTGGGATATTTAAGAGCCTGCTTAAAGGGAGAAGCTCAAGTGGGGGTTAGACATTTGATAACAGGATCAGCGGCTAGCTATGCAGCAGCGTGGGAGCTTATCTGCAAACGCTTTGAGAATAGCAGAAAAATATTCTCCCAACACTTCAACAAATTAATGGAACTGGAGTGCTTGCTGCCACATGATGAGAAAAATTTAGGGAAGTTTTTGGATACTGCGACCGAGAGCATATTCATCATAAAGCAAAAAAGAAAGATAGGAAGCTCTGCTGACGTAATTTTAGCTGAAATTCTGCTGCGGAAATTTTCGCCAGAAGCCTTGCAGCTGTATGAACAGCATGTAAAAAAGGCAAGAGCTATACAGTCCTTACAAGATGTACTAGAGTTTATTGAGCAACAATACAACTCAGTAAATGCCATTACCAAAAAAACCCCTCAGCTTGCTACAAGAAAAGTGCAAGTTAGATCGTGTGCCTTTTGTTCTAAGGATGGCCACGATAAAGTGTCTCAAATTCACAGCACAATCAATCGAAAAAAGAAAAAAATTCGTTTAAAAGAACAGAATGTGCTTTAGATGCTTTGGAAAGCATAATGCTATTGACTGCAGAAAGGAAATTATATGCAATCGATGCTCCAAAAGACACAACAGCCTTCTTCATAAAGACACAAAACGCAGTATCAACAGCAATAGCCTTAAGCAAGGCCAAGACACACTATTGGCTACAGCTGTTGTTTTAGTAAAAAACAAAGCTGGAGGTTACAACGAGTTGAGGGCGCTTATTGACGGTGGATCCCAGAAGACGCTGATTTCAGAGGAAGCAGCACAAATATTAAGGATTCCCAGAGTAAGAAGTACTATAGAGGTCGAAGGTATCTCCCAGACTACTCAATTATCAAAAAATTGTGTCCACCTGACGATCAAACCAAAAATTCCAAGCAGCTTCAAAGCATCAACGGAAGCATTGGTTTTACCAAGACTCCATAGAGCCCACCCAGTAAAAAGTTTGATATTGATATCAACAAAGAGTAGAAGGGCTACAGGCTAGCAGATCCACGATTCAACGAGCCAAGCAGAATTGACATGGTGATAGGTGTGGATCTATTTCCCCTGATTATGATGGAGAAAATAAAAACCGTAAATGGAATCTTGGGACAAAAAACCAAATTTGGATGGATTGTGTCCGGAAATATAACTCGAGCAGCAAAGCAGCAAAAAATTATAAGTGCCACTACAACAATAAATCTAAAGGATCTGGATCGCTTTTGGGAATTGGAAGATGCAGCCGATGAGACGATTACAGACAATGCAGAATGCGAAAGAAAATTCCAAGAAACAACTGTCATCAACGAGGAAGGCAGATTTGTGGTTTCAATTCCATTCCACCAAGAGGCAAAGCTGGGGGACTCTCGCAAACAGGCAATGGCAAGGCTTAGGCAAATGGAAAATAAGTTTCAAAGAAACCCAAAGAACTGGGCTGCATACAACGAATTCATGAAAGAATACCTTAAGATGGGGCATATGGAATCTGTAAAGACAACGGGTCAAGGTAAATACTATTTACCCCATCAAGCAATCATCAGGCCTGGAAGCTTAACTACGAAGCTACGAGTAGTTTTTGACGCATCCGCAAAGACGACAAATGGACTAAGCCTAAATGACGTTATAATAGCTGGTCCTAAGATTCAAAAGGATATATCCGATATTCTAATTAAATGGCGCAAGTGGCAATATGTTATGGTAGCTGACATTGAAAAAATGTATCGCCAAATAAAGGTTGCTGAGAAAGACCAAGAATACCTTTATATCCTATGGAGAGATGATCCAAAATTGCCGATCAGTGAGTTTAAGTTAGCGACTGTAACTTATGGCACCTCGGCAGCACCTTTCTTAGCAGTCCGATGTCTACGAGAGTTGGCAGATCGCTTTTGCCAAGAGGATAGCGTCTTACCAGAAACAATAAGAGACGACTTTTATATGGATGACCTCATAGCTGGTGGAGACACAGTCAACGAGTTCTATGAACTTCAAAGGAAATTGAGACAAGTGATGGAGAAGGCCGGCATGCATCTGCGAAAATGGGTTGCAAATGACGAACGTATTTTTGCCGACATTCAGGACGACGGTGCTGCGGAGAAAATCTGCATTGAGGAGAATGAATCGATCAAAACCTAAGGACTTCAATGGGATCCGAAGAAGGATACATTTACGTTTTTGGCAGAAAACCCAATGCTAACACGCATAACAAAGCGGTTAGTGTTATCACAGTTGTCCAGAATTTTCGACCCAATGGGATGGTTGGCACCAGTAACGATTCAAGGCAAATGTTTCATTAAGGAACTGTGGAAGTTACCGATGACTTGGGACGTTGAATTGGAATCCAACTTAGCAAACTGGTGGATGGAATATGCTAAAGGTCTATTAGATTTAGAAGAAATTAGCATTTCAAGCTGGACTGGATGCTCCAAAGGTATTATGGAGCTACATGGATTCTGCGATGCATCAGAGAAAGCATATGCAGCGGCTGTGTATACAAAAGTAGGCGGCAGAGTTACTTTGCTAGCAGCAAAAAGCAAAGTAAATCCTATAAAAAACAGGAAAACAATTTCAAAGTTGGAATTATGTGCTGCGCATTTACTAGCAAAGTTATTAGCGGAAGTGCAGGCTTATGGAGCAACAAGATTACAACGCATGCATGGAGTGATTCGCAAATTACTATTGCTTGTATACAGAACAAGCACAGCAAAGATAAGTTCGTCAGAACTAGAGTGGAAGATATAAATAAACTAATTCCCAATGTCAAATGGAATTACGTTAAATCGGAAGAAAATCCAGCAGACGTGGCTTCAAGAGGGATATCACCGCAAGCTCTTACAATCTGTAAAATTTGGTGGAGAGGGCCGAATTGGCTATCTATAGATGCACAACACTGGCCCACTCAAAAGGAATCGGAAATTGTTGTGGTATCCACATTGATAAAATCCGAATATCTGCAAAACCATCTTTTATCGAAGTATTCATCGATCGACAAACTTCTTAGAGTAATGGCGTATGTATTACGCTTCATAACAAAGATGAGAGGAAAATCGCAACAGCCGTCACATCTTACGGTGGAGGAATTAAAGCTAGCGAAGATTGCTGTGGTAAAGATACAACAACAGCTAGATTTTGGACACGAAGTCAGACTACTCAAAAACAAAAGACCTTTAGACCCAAAGAGTAAGTTGCAGGCGCTAAATCCGTTTTTGGATAGTGATGGCGTACTTCGAGTTGGTGGATGACTACAAAACGCAATGATACCGTATAATGTAAAACATCCAATTATACTGGATAAGTTACATTTGACTTGTTTAATTGTAAAGGATTCTCATAATGAAACTCTGCATGGCGGAATTAACATTATGAGAACTTATATTCAGAGGGAGTTCTGGATATTTGGCATACAAAATTCCTTAAAGAAATATTTAAGGGAATATATTGTATGCATACGATACAAGCAAGAGATGTCCAGTCAACTGATGGGAAATTTACCAGTTTATCGAGTAACGGCTGATTACTCGTTTCAAAATACTGGAATCGACTACGCCGGACCGTTCCAGATTCGCTGCTCAAAGGGAAGAGGTCAAAAAACGTATAAAGGATACATTTGTGTATTTGTTTGTATGGCAACAAAAGCGATAGATCTGGAAGCTGTTAGCGACCTTTCGTCAGACAAATTCTTGGAGGCTCTTCGACGGTTCTTTGCAAGACGAGGCAAGAGTGAGAACATATACTTAGATAATGGAACAAACTTCGTAGGAGCTTCAAGAGTATTGGACAAAGAATTTGTAGCTGCCATTAAAAACAATAATGAGTTAGCACCTACACTAGAAAAAGAAGGCATCAAGTGGCACTTAATTCCCCCGGGAAACCCCCACATGGGAAGCATCACCTTAAACGAGTTATTGGTGAGAAAAGCTTTACATATGAAGAATTTGCATCGCTGCTATGTCAAATCGAAGCAGTGCTAAACTCGCGCCCATTAGTCACTGTAAAGAGCGAAAACGATGGTGAGGACATATTAACGCCGGGTCATTTTCTGGTGGACGACCTCTAATTGGAGCTCCTGAACATTTTGACTTACTTTACAATCAGCTCTTTGGATAGATGGAAGCTTATTCAACGGTGATTTTTGGAAGAAATGGAAAGAGGAGTATCTGACGGACAGCTGGTTCTTATAAAACATGAGAACACTCACCTTGCAAGATGGCCAATGGAAAGAATCATTAGTACGACTAAAGGACAAGATGATAAAGTCCGGGTAGTCACGGTTAAAACAAATGATAGGGAAGTAAAAAGATATACAGATAAGTACGATTGCAGTGGTCTATTGCCGAAGTGTCAAGAGATATGACCACGCGGAGGTGATTAGCGCGATCATAGGCCTCAAATATAGATTTAAGAATAAATCTCAGCTGCATTGACCAACGCAGACTGCAGCGTCTTACAAGCGCTGCATTATATAATTAGATGATAAGAACCTATGTAAGAATGAATAAAAGTCGACGCCCTCGCAGTAGGGAGTCAGTTAGATTCAAACACCCGAATTGAACTCATTCAGTGTACGCATTAGTTTATAGTGTGAACATTCGGTATACCTGACACGGTACATTCGGATAATGGTAAACAGTTCAAATCTAATACCTTTGAGTAGATGATCGATGGGTTCGGAATCCAACACATTAAGTCGCCGATATACCCACCCCAAAGCAACACAGCCGAAAGGGGAAAATCGAAATGTGCTGTCGGTAATCCGAAGCTTCTTGGAAAAGGTTCACAGAGAATGGGATGTGCATCTGCCGGAGATCGAGGTGGCCATAAAGAATACTGTCCACTCAGCCACAGGAAGCACAGAGTACTTACAAGGCCGCATGCTGAAAGTATAGCACGCAAAGGACATCAGGTTGTGATCTGCAGAACGGAATCACAAAGTATTCATTGTCAAGGAACCGTAGAAATATACTTCCCGTATAGCGTGGGAAGTATAACGCCGCGTAAAGCGCCATTCGAACTGCTTGACTACATCAGTGCCGCGTTCATTCCTACCGCCCTCCAAGCTACCAAATATTTCATCGTTCTGCTAAAACTCCGTGTAGCGCTTCTCGAAATCTTTGGTTGGTGTTGCAGTTGCAGTCAATGATAATAGGGATTATTGATAAGTATCGCGATAGCCTTTGACAAGGGAAAAACCCCTCTCTGGGAAAAGCTTTAGCTAGCGGCACTGCCACAAATAAGAAAAATAAGAGCAATCATCAGAGAGCATCTGATGACGTTTGCTCACCCTATTAAAAACGGCCGTTACGCTGAGTGTTCGAGTGTGTACAGATGGGAAAGCAACAATCCAACTCGCCAACATAGAGCACCGGACTGGCACAACTACCGCGAAAGTTCTATAAAGAAACCCTTTGGGAAGCAGCCGTCGATCGTGACTTTTGAATTAAAATAAGTTTTTTAATAAACTGCAAAGGAATGGAAAAAAGGTAGTTTGCATATTTTTTTATTGAGGCACGGCAGTTTAACGTGTAACGTATAAGACAAAAAAATAGTTTTAGGGTTTTTTTTTCACAGAACAACTTACATTTGTTTTCTACAATAAAAAAGGTAGCCAGAAGCATTAAATAGAAGGCTTCTTATTATTTTATACCATTAGGCATTATCGCACAATATGCTTATTAACGAAAATAAAAAAGCAGAAGTTTTCCGATAGCTCATACTTTACAATAGTGTACTGTCGGGTACAAGCCGATCTTGTGTACACAAGATTGGTGCATTGCAAAGTAATATTTTTAAAAATTTTAAAGGATTTCCTCCTTTTTACCTATGGCAGATCCGCTAACTTAGATTTTTTACTGAGTCGAGTTTTCCCCGTACCACTCAGCTCCCAACATAAAAATCGGTAACTATCGTCATCTCAGAACATTAAACACCTACAATCACTAATCACCAAATAGGATAAACAATAAATTAATACAAATAAACGACGAATAATAAACGTTTGATGGCCGTAAATCTTGCGGCAATACACACCAACCCAACCTAGGATGACCAGAGATTTTAACGGGACATCACATCTTATAGGTAAGTTGAAATCGCTCCAAGCGACCATGACACCTCCATTTCCCCTACAGTGAAAACTCACTCCACCATTTTAGTTCGCTTGCTTGACTTTATAATCATTTCTATCTATCCCTTAATCAGCCCCTGAAATCACATTTGACCGCCGACTGCTTTCTATAATCCGAAATCCAAAGTACTTTCTCCGTCAGACTAACTAAAGATTCGCGAGCCAAATTTAGTAGCAGCGGCACGACGACGACAATTTGGGCTCTCTATTCTGACTCCGGATTGCGGTATAGAATTAACACCGCAAATATCAACAAGAAATGTAAGACTCATTGAACAATAGATTGTTTTTGCCGACTCCCAATAAACTTTTCCCGAGGCCCTTTATGTTGGGACCCAAGTTACTCTAAGGACAAATGCATAACTAAATAAATTGACGTGACAATAAAATTTTATACTCACGGGCCTTAGTTAAAGGTAAAAATGTATAATTTTATGTTGCCTTAGTTGCAACTGAAAAACTTATTAGTACGGCTACCATTAAGCTATGCTTTGCAATTTATTTATGCTCCCCGCCATATTTTTAATCCTCCAGATTTCAATCGCCCTCAGCGCGTAGATTTATTGATTGGCGCCAGTCTATTTTACGACCTTCTGTGCGTCGGCCAAGTCAGCTGTGCTTCGGCGGTTTTGGAAGGTGGAGGAAATAGCAAATGAAGAGCTTGACTGTGAAGCTAATTTTACCAATTGCTGGTAAGATTACCAGCAAGCTCGGCGAAGATTCTTTTAACTTGAGAGAAGACTAGAGCATCGTCCAGCCGTCTAGGCCCATTGAGGAGTACTTGCTAATGGGACATATGCCAGCAGTTCTTGCAAGATTCCAGTTCCTGTCGGTATTTTTTGCCTCTCTTCTTTAGGATACTTCTTAAAAGATGTTCTGATGGCTGGTCCAATAATTCAGCCAAAACTATTCCAGATTCTTCTTCGTATTCGCTAGCATCTGGTTGCAATCACAGAAGAAATCTAAAAAATGTACCGGTGTGTGGACTTGCAGTGCATTTTGTGGAGACATTTTCCTCAAGATGATCTGTGAATGTTCAAGCTGTATCTGCTTCCTACCTATTTGTGAGGACGATGCATCGGATAAGGATGCGGCATTTCTAGTGGGTGCTGATATTCTTCGCAGTGACTTTTATGTTGATGATTTGATATCTGGCGCCAGCTCCAAAGAAGAAGCCATAAACATAATGCATCAGACGTCCGCATTCTTGTCTAGAGGACAAACTAAGGAAGTGGTGTTCAAATGTACCATCCGTTTTGAAAGGAGTTTCGGAAGATATTAAGGACTCCTTTTTGAAGTTTGACGACTTTACAAAACTGCTAGCCCTCGTCTGGGATCCGGTGTCGGATCAACTGTTGTTCTTATTTTCAAAACAGCAAGATCTGCCAACGTTTAGTTTCATCCGAAATCGCTAGATTTTTGTCCTGGGACGAAAGCCTTTCTTTGGCGAAAGATTTTAAATGGCAAGATATTTGCAGTAGTTTTGCACAAATTCGGCATGCCTCATTCCCACGATGGACCCTTTGACCAAGAATTACAGATTAGCGGTTTTTGGGATGAGAGTATTGAAGCTTATAGAGCCTGTACGTCGTTGTTCAAAGTCCCTTCGTCGAAGAGTCTTGAGTGTACAAAATCGGTACACTAATATAGTTACATTCATTTGCTGCTTTGCAGCGTACGTTTGGACATCCATAAGTTTTGCATACTATTCGTCATTCAAAGTGGGACTTCTCTGTTGCTGCGTTTAATTTAGCGGGATCATTTGTGGAATGACATTAAATCATTGCAGACCAAAGGAGTAGTGCAGCCGTCTAGTTCACTTGTCTCGCTGTCATCCTTCATTGACCAAGCTGGACTTTTTCGAGTAGATGGTCTTCGTTGAATTTTAATGGCCGCCACCCCATCATCGTACAAAAGGATCACCCAGTTACTATGGCCATTATAAATCACGCGTCTCGATGAATCTCATGCATTTGAAATCACTGGTTGTGTGAATAATTTTTCTATAAGAATAAGGCGTGCAATAAGGCTTCTCTAAAATGCTAAGTGTGTGTTTTTTTTTGCCTTGCAATCAAGACGATAGATTTGGATTTTATCAAAGAAATCTATGCTGTTACTTTTTTGCACGGCCTTAAACTGTTCAAATGCACAAGAAGGAAGCCACGAGAAATTTGGTCCGACAATGCAACTAACTTAGTTGACTCTAAGAATTTCAGGGGGCAGTTCATGCCTCCCCGATCATCACACCATAGTGGTTTTTGGGAGACTGCAGTGAAGACAGCAAAGCATCACTTTTACCGTGCTGTCGGCTCTTACTTTTTGACCTTCGATGAGCAACTGAGAACTCTTCTTTGCTATATATCTGCGGTAGTTAATCCTCGACCTTTAGTATCAATTTCAGAAAGCCCTGCCGATCTTGATGTTCTAACTCCAACGCATTTTAATGGTGGCCCGAGTTTTTAATCTTAATTCAGCAGCGGTCTAATTGGCGCACTCCCATGGTAGTTGTGGATGATATGGTCCTCTTTCTCTTGTACTCTTGCGTCTGAACGTTTCGCTTTGCGTTTTGTTGTTCGCTCTGCAAATAAGTCAACCGCCACAGCATCCACCCTCAGCGGTCCCCTCCGAAACCTCCTCGACAGCCAGAGATATCGAGTTTAAGAAAAATTTGAATAATTTGTGCTCTTACGCTTTAAAGAACAGTGCGACTGCTTAGCATGAGGACGAAACCAATTGATTACAAGTATAATACAGCCGCATTATAGTGCCTTAAAGTGCTTTAGCGTACAGGGCGGTTGACTAGCGTAGGAATGGTTAGGAGTTAGCTGTTCACTGTAAAACAAAACAAGGGGTAACACCAGGGTGCAATGACTATCCGCATTTCGTTCCAAGACCGTATCGCACAGCAAAGAAGCTAGCTTCAGTGTGCAAGGTGCTAGAAGTAGATAATATAGGATACCATAGCATTCACAGTCCGCAGTTGAGCAGTCTGAGCAGCTACCGTCAGCATGCAAATTAAAATTGATGTTAAAAAATTATTTAAAAAAATATTTTATTTTTATATTTTAATAAATTTATTGGTGATAAACTTATTCACTTAAACAATATTACAAGACACTATTATCTGAATTTATCTTCTATCGTTCTCGATCCGATCCCGAAACAGACTGACTCTTAGATTTTAAATCGTGATCCATTCAACCTCGGCCAGAAGCTTTTCTGTGAAAACTTCTTGAACTTTCAATTATGTTTAGAATAAAAGCTTGATGCTGAAATTATTTCTCTGCGTTGTGAAATTCAATTATGCTGACCGATGCAGTTTGATTGAAGCGCAATAAGTTGACCATGGTTTGGTCTCCAAGCGGAGGCTGTGTTTTTTTGGAGTTTGATTGTTTATCTTAGCGGGCGGGTAGCTAAGCGCTGGCAAAGGCAATGACAACAACAAAGACAAGGGAAATGCCGCCTAGATTGAAATTTAAAATTTGTTTATAAACTGGGATATAGTGCTATGTTTACGGGTTGGATAACTCTCCCCCTTTTAAAATGACGCGTCCCGCTTCATTACGAATTTCGTTTAAGCGTTCATTTAATTCTGTTAAAAATACTTCCTCATTATTTGGTTTTTCTAGTTCTGGCCGTTTTGTATGTAATCGGATATTTCATAATCTGTAAAATGGTTTGTGGTTATGTATTCAAGAATTTTACTTTCTAAATTGGTATATGAAATGTTGTTTATTGTGGTTGTTCCGTTAAATGTTAATAGAAATGATCCATTTAAGTGGGAGTTGTTAACAATATTGTAACCATTTATAAAAATGGCACCATCTTGGATGATATCTATTTCCTTATTTTTTTCCCTTATTTTCTTACAAGTGGATTTTTCGCCATTTAATAATTTGGTAAAACAGGTTTTTTGTCTTACTTATAGTACAGTAATTGTTAAAAAGTTCGGTCTTAAATGTAGACATTTCATAACATGTATTGTCGCATTTTGCGACTTGATTGCTTATTACTAGTTTTCCATCGCCTTTTTAAATCGCTCTAGCATAGTATATTTCGCATCTGTTATAAACTATAGGGTATTTTACATAAATTATTAAGAGTTCTTTATGTAATACGATTTTGAACACAGAGATATCCATTAGGTCTGCAATCATTACTGGTCTCAATTCGTGACTTAATATTTCTTTTATTTCTTCATGGTTTAAAATTTTAGTATTAAAGACATCAATTTTAGCTAATGTGATAGTATCGATTAAATTTTGCAGGTCAAATGTTAAAAGTTTTAGGCGATGTTTTCTTAATGGAAAATCTTGGTCCATAAATACATGTTTAAAATCATCAGAAAGAGATTCTATTTCTTTAAACATTTGGAATTGATAATAAATTGCTTGTTATTATTTTCTATTAAGTCATTGATTGTATTTTGAACTTTGACGGAATTCCAGCTACTCACTTTCACACGGTGCCTAATTCATTAATTCCCCTATTGAATCTAGATGATATTAACTGTGATAAAATTAGTTCGATAACTTCTAAGTCGTAAGTGATTTCCCATTGTGATCTTTTGTTAGTGTCTCTCTTTATGTTTTCTGATTCAACATTGATTATTTCTTTATAAAAACTTAAATTGGTTACGTGGAATAAATCCCTATAGGATTCGTAAGTAAGAACATCCTTTTTGTCTCTGAACAGGAAAAATTCGTGATTGGAGTAATCAATTATTTCTGAAGTGGCTATCATTACGAATGGTATTAGAAGTAACAAGAAATGCATTGTCTGTAAATTTAAAAGAAATATAATATTTGTTAAAACTAATATTGTCTTTGTGAATAGTTCTGTTTCTACTATTGATTACTATTTTGTTAGGTAGGTTTTCCTTAACAATCTGTTTTTTATATCTTGTTTTTAGCTTATTTCTTTCCCCATGTTTCTTTTCATAAATGTTCTTTTCTGTTAATGTCGAATGTGCCCTTTCAATTTGTCCGTTCGAGGTACTGTGTCTGGGGTCTGCGAAATGTATAGTTAAACCACATCTTTGTGCAAAGGATTTAAATTGAGAGGTATAGCTCGGTTCATTATCGGTCAGAATTACTTTGGAGTGTGGAAATTGTTGAAGTAATTCCATTACTTTATTCTCGATGTTTAGTTTATTTTGAATTTCTTTTACTACTAGGAATTTTGAATATGCGTCAATACAAGTTAAGAAAATAAGATTCTGCGCGTAATAAATATCGATGTGTAAATTTTCTCCCTCTTTAGTTGGGATAGGAGCTTCCCCAATAGGAATTTTAATTGGATGCCTGTTATATTTATTTTCGTTGCAAATTGTACAATTTTTTATGTATTCCCTTAATTTGGTAAGTAAATTTGGCCAATAATATAATCTATTGATTTCTTTGTAGTTTTCGTCTAGTCCTCTATGAGCTCGACAATGTGTTTCTTCTATTATAATCGCCCTATCTTCATTTTTTTCCACGCCTTGTAGAAATATTTTAGTAAAAAGAAATTTGTTAGTAAAGTTATTTTTTAAAGGTAATTGAATATGATAAAGATCTTCTAAAGTGCAATGAATTCCTACCGTTATGTTTGGTGGTAGATATTCCCTTAATATTGTTATTAAATTTTCTGGCGTATCATATTCGATTATATGTCGTGTCTTGTCAAAAACTTTCAATGACTCATGTATTGTATACCTTCCCGTTGTTTATAACAGTTGTTGTTGAAACTGATTTAACGGTTTATGGGTCTCTTGCATTACATTTTCAAAACTACTTTCGGCGGAATGCTGTGTATTTTGATCTGAGCTTGATTGTTCTATATCGCTGTCTGTAAGGTTATTTAATTTTATTCGAGATAATGCGTCAACGACGACATTTGTTGTTCCTAGCTTATATATTATTTTTGAAACTTTCTATAAAAGAATACCATCTTTTCATTTCTATGTTCGGGTTTTTATCCGAGATTGTAAAAGATAAAGATTGATGGTCTGTTTGTATTTCTATACCGATTACTCCATATAAATAATTTCTGAGATTTTTAAGAGCCCAAACTATGGCTAACAATTCTTTTTTATTTGTGGCGTAAAGTTGTTCGGTTTTATTTAAAGTTTTGGATATGAAAGTAATTGGTTTATTATCCTGTGATAATACCGCTCCGATAGCTACATCTGATGGTTGGACTAATTCCACTTGTGCTATTAAATTATATTTTAGTTCGTTAAAAGCTTTTACAGCTGGATCATCTAACTGTATTGTAATTTTTGTAGACATTCTTCTAGAAATTTTACCATTATCTCCTCCTAAGTATTTGGTTAAGGGCTTGGCAATTTTTGTATAGTTTCGGACAAATTTTCGGTAATATCCAGTGAGTCCTAGGAAACTTCGAAGTTCTCTAATGTTTTTTGGAATCGCATACTTCATAATTGTAGAAATTTTTTCAGGATTCTTTTTAATTACATTGTGAGAAACGATATAACCAAGAAATGCTGTTTCTAATTTAAAGAATTTCGATTTTTCAAGAAAAATTTTCATATTAGTTTGCTGTAAAATATTAATTATTTGAATTAGATCAGTATAATGTTGTTCAATTGTATTTGAAAAAATTATTATGTCATCCATATAAACATGACAGGTTTTTCCGACTTGTTCTCTTAATATATCGTCCGTTGCTCTTTGAAATATTCTGGGGGCGTTTGTTAATTCAAATGGCATACGTAAGAATTCAAATTTCCCGTTATTAATAGAAAAGGCTGTTTTTTCAATATCTGACTCTTTCATTAAAATTTGGTGGAATCCTGATTCCAAATCAATTGTTGAGAAATATTTTGACTTTCCTAAGTTAGATAGTATTACAGACGGGTCTTGCATCGGGTATCTGTCCGGTATTGTGCTTTCGTTTAATTTTTTATAGTCGATAACTAGTCGGTGTTTTAGAGTTCCATCTTCGTTTTGACACTTTTTGGGTACTACTAAGACTGGTGAATTATAGGGGCTTCTACTAGGTCTTATTATTTGTTCTTTTAACATTCTATCGATTTCATTATTAACGAAATCTGAGACTGACATAGCATAAGGATATTGTTTGCTATAAATTGCCCTGTCATTGACAGTATTTATTTCTCCTCGAATATCGGTTCGAAAAGGGATTTGCATATTTATTTTAGAATGCTCCTTTTCAATTTTATTCATAATTTTATTTTCGAAATCTTTCAGTTGATTTGAATTTATTATTAGATTATGAATTTTTTCTTTGTCGGAAAATTCAACGACGGCGTGTTCAGGATTTGTGGATCCCAAACTATTAGTTTTATTGTTGGCGGATAATTCAACGTCGGAGTGATCAGGATTTTTTGATCCCAAGCTTTTTGATTGTAATTTGACAGAAATAACATCGTCGGCGTGTTCAGGATTTTTTAATCCAAAACCTTTCAATTGTAATTTGACGGAATTAACATCGTCGGCTTGTTCAGGATTTTTTGATCCCAAACTTTTCAATTGTAATTCGACGGAATTAACATCGTCGGCATGTTCAGGATTTTTTGATCCCAAACTTTTTAATTGTAATTTGACGGAATTACCATCGTCGGCGTGCTCGAGATTATAAGATCTCCAGCTGTAACTACTTCTTTCTGCAATAACTGATTTAGTTTTATATTCTATTTGATTGCTAAAGTATTTTTTTATAATATATTCCTTTAATGGAAGAGTATTATTTTCTCCAATTAAACACAAATCGTTTTTCTCTTCATTGTCATAACATTCTAGTTTTTCCTTTTTTCCATTATATTCAAGAATACCTTTTTCTACATCTATTTTAGCTCCAATTTTCCTTAATAGATTGTACCTAATTAAATCTCTATTTCATAAAATATATGTTTCGCTTCAAATATTGTTAGTATATGGTAATATTTTATAATTGAGTATCCATGAACTGTTGATACTCTCTTGTAAATTGGTAATTCTTTTTTATTTTTATAAATTCCCTTTTTGATATAGCAAGAAGAGGCTCCTGTGTCAATTAATATTTTTAGTTGTTTTTTTGTATTTCTGTCTATTCTTGTTATATGACGCATTCCTCTGTAGGACCTTGATTTAACAAATGATCCTCATCAATGTTATTTATTTTCATATCTTTCTGGGCTGGTTGACTTACTGTCCCAGTTGCTTCCCTTTTTAATGGGATTTGTGGTTATAATTATATCTTTGTGCAAAATTATTATAATTCTGCCTGTTATTATTATACCCCCTGTTGTAATTATTACTCGGACGATAGTAATTGTTATTCGGTCGATTTTGATACTTTATGGAACTTTCGACTTCCATTGGTTCTGGTGGGGGTTGTACCTTAGAATTGTTATTTGAATTCCAATTATTATTTTGCCCAAAGTTCACGTTTTGCGGCCAATTATTATTCAGGTTGTTATTCCAATTATTATTTATTCTGTTATTATTATTATTATAATTAATATTATTATTGTTGTTATTATTATTATTCTGTCTGGAATTAACTGTATTAAATCTTAAGTTGTTTCCCTGACCTTTATTTTCATTCCTAAATCCATAATACCTATTTGCAAATTGGGCTCGAAAGTTGTTAGACTCTAATTCTTGACACTTTGCCAAAGCATTTGGCAAGTCTGGTGGGTTTAGAGAAAATAGTGTTTCTGAGATTGAACCGTTCAATCCAGAAATAAAATTTCTAAGAGCGTTGCTCCTAATTGTAATATATTTTATTCTTAATATTATTTTATTCTACTCACGATACTTTCCGTTGTATTCTTCCTTCAGTTTAGTTGTCCTGATTATTTTCTGTTGGGGTCTTCCTTCAAAAATTTTTTTTGTATTCAGCTGTGGCGGGGGATGGCTCTCTGCTCTTCCTTTCTTCTTGGTGTTGATTTTTTATTATATTTTTATACCCGTTACTCGTAGAGTAAAAGGGTATACTAGATTCGTTGAAAAGTATGTAAGAGGCAGAAGGAAGCGTTTCCGACCATATAAAGTATATATATTCTTGATCAGGATCAATAGCCGAGTCGATCTGGCCATGTCCGTCTGTCCGTCCGTCTGTCCGTCTGTCTGTCCTTATGAACGTCGAGATCTCAGGAACTACAAAAGCTAGAAAGTTGAGATTAAGCATACAGACTCCAGGGACATAGACGCAGCGCAAGCTTGTCAAATCATGCTGCCACGCCCACTCTTACGCCCACAAACCGCCCAAAACTGCCACGCCCACACTTTTGAAAAATGTTTTGATATTTTTTCATTTTTGTATTAGTCTTGTAAATTTTTATCGATTTGCCAAAAAACTTTTTGCCACGCCTACTCTAACGCCCACAAACCGCCAAAAACTGTCAGTGTTAAAGACCTCCTTCGCACTTTCCCTAGCTGAGTAACGGGTATCAGATAGTCGGGGAACTCGACTATAGCGTTCTCTCTTGTTTTGAATATTTTGGTTATAGTTTTTGGTTTGGTTTCATTTCTTTTTGTTGTTGAGTCCTGGTTTTGTAGAGTTCTGTTTTTATTGAGTTCTGTTTAGTATCGTGTTCTTGTAATTTGTATTAAGTATTCAGTCCACCTTTTTTTTTAACTTCTTAATTGGATTATTGCATTAATTAATTTCCAATTAAGTTTTTCCACGATCACTGTCACAGTAGTTAGATGTCGTTGGATTAATGAGGATGTTTTAATTTTTCCTCTAAAAATATGGGTTGTTGGCGGCGCGAGTTCCGTTTTATATTTAACTTATTATCGTTAATATTTATTTAGAACTTTTAAATGACACCGCCCCACGCTGGGCGCCAATTAAAATTGATGTTAAAAAATTATTTAAAAAAATATTTTATTTTTATATTTTAATAAATTTATTGGTGATAAACTTATTCACTTAAACTATATTACAAGACACTATTATCTGAATTTATCTTCTATCGTTCTCGATCCGATCCCGAAACAGACTGACTCTTAGATTCTAAATCCTGATCCATTCAACCTCGGCCAGAAGCTTTTTTTTGGAAACTTCTTGAACTTTCAATTATGTTTAGAATAAAAGCTTGATGCTGAAATTATTTCTCTGCATTGTGAAATTCAATTATGCTGACCGATGCAGTTTGATTGAAGCGCAATAAGTTGACCATGGTTTGGTCTCCAAGCGGAGGCTGTGTTTTTTTGGAGTTGGATTGTTTATCTTAGCGGGCGGGTAGCTAAGCGCTGGCAAAGGCAATGACAAAAACAAAGACAAGGGAAATGCCGCCTAGATTGAAATTTAAAATTTGTTTATAATCTTGGATAGAGTGCTATGTTTACGGGTTGGATAACTTGCATTGAAAATAAATGAATAAATAAACGACAAATATATAATAATATTTTGCTGAATTCAAATCTTGGATGTCAAAAATTACTCATGATGCTTAGTTACAGAACTCCATTTCCATCAAATAAACAAATAAATACACAGAGTTCGGCATTTCAAATAAACACTTCATCTTATATATATTATTATATTAATTAATAAGCCATAACACTAAATTAAGAACACAGCGATTTATCACACAAATAACATATATAAGTGAGATAGATATGTCATTGCAAAGGGATAGGCAGGAGGAATGCAAGCAAGGAGACAAGAGATCAGAACAGGACATGATAATGGAATTAACACACACAGGGGCAGAGGAGCTATGAGTAGGGGCTCTGTATACCAAAGTTATGATGTTAAAGAAGGCGCTGGTGAGTCTAGCTAAGTCGAGCGAAAACAATATACTGGTGAAAGGAGAAAAAATTAAATGGTATAAGGAGATGGTACTAAACGCCTTTGTTTCGGCTTTGAAGGGGTCGATAGGGAGGCCTATGGTAAGTCTCGAGATGGCTTGCAGGGAGAAAAACTTATTTGCTCTGGAAAAAACCGACCCGGAAACAAAGCACAGGGATAACGGAATCGCAGGACAAGAGCACTAAGGAAATTCAAAAACAAGGTCAAGAGAAGGAAGAGCCATTAGAAACCACCAGGGAAACAGGTTTTTGGGCGCAATACCAGTGAGGAGGAAATAAACAACCTTCGTTTTCAATGCCGTTTACCATGCCGAATATGAATGGATGGCTGGGACTCGGCGTTCTATACCCGTTGATGGGTAACACATTCATGTTACCTGCCATGAATCAGGGTAATTCCTCAGGGTAATTCCATTAATTACCAAAGACCATATCGAAATTGTCACAATGGGAATTCGATATGGAACCATGGTCAGATGAGATACGCAGTGAAACAATTATTGTTATAGTTAAACCATCACGCAAGGGAGGTATCGTTACCAATGTCTAAAGATGTGTTTAAACATGATATGTAGACAAACTATAAATATGTTCTATTTATGGGCTGCAATAAACATGGCACGGGACAACATAAGTGGCAACTACAGATAAGTACGATTGCAGTGGTCTATTGTCGAAGTGTCAAGAGATATGATCACATGGCCACAAACATAGATTTAAGATAAATCTCATCTGCATTGACCAACGCAGACTGCAGCGTCTTATAAGCGCTGCATTATATAATTAGATGATAAGAACCTATGTAAGAATGAATAAAAGGCGATGCCCTCGCAGTAGCTAGTCAATTAGATTCAAACACCCGAATTGAACTCATTAAGTGTACGCATTAGTTTATAGTGTGAACATTTTGGTCCTTCGAGAAATTCTGTTGTTTTCCCCCACCAGTGGTAAGAAACACAGAAGAAAAACCAGCGCTTCAAAGTAAAAAGAGCAAGGTCCTTCGAAAAATTCTGTTGTTTTCCCCCACCAGTGGTAAGAAACACAGAAGAAGAAACCAGCACTTCAAAGTAAAAAGAGCAAAGTTATTCGAGTGATTCTGTTGTTTCCCCCACCAGTGGTAAGAAACACAGAATAGAAGACCACGCCTTAAAGTACTAGGACTATAAGGTGAAACATTGTGTTCTTGCTTTTCCTTGGCTGGTCAATCAGCTGTGAGTCGAGGCACAGCTAGGTCAACTGGGCGACCAATCAAAAAATCCTCCACAGATCACGCCAAAGAATACAAGCAGAAAGCACAAAAAAGTCAGAGTGATTGTTTTCCCAAGATGTTGTCGGAAAGATCTGTGAAATTGATGCAAGACCAAGGAGTGCTGCAGAACAAAATACTGCAAGCCATCAAGGACAAAGCATCTATACCAGCAATAGAAGCATTGGTAGACCAATTTACTACTAACAACAATACGCTGGTAAAATTGGGAGTTGGCGATCATCAATATTTTAATGATAAAATATTTATTATGGATGCTGTCAAGGCCTACAAAGAGTCGCAATTAAAGGTAGAAACACTTGAAGAGATAAATATACAAAGTGGATCAAAATTATCTGATTCCTCATCAGCTCGGAGCTCCAGTCCAGTTGATAATCTGGTTCAACTGGTGGACAGAAGAGCGGACAGGGTGAGGCAACAGATAAGCCTAATATATGAAACCCTGGATAGTTCAAGTGAGATTGAACTAGTCCAGCAGATGGCAATGTCGAAAAGTCATTGTTCCAACGTGACGGACACACTGAAACTGCTTGAAAACAAGTATGAGACACAGAGCTGCTTTTGATCAAGATGAGGCAGACATTCTGCAATCTGATGTTGCCGCACTAGAAATGGTACTTCAGAGGAAGTTGGAACAGTTCAAAAGTTCCAACTACGACGTGCCAGAACTCCCAAAAGTGGATCTTCCAACGTTCAATGGAAATGCGAAGGAATGGCCACGTAATGGCTGACGTAATTTTAGCTGAAATTCTGCTGCGGAAATTTTCGCCAGAAGCCTTGCAGCTGTATGAACAGCATGTAAAAAAGGCAAGAGCTATACAGTCCTTACAAGATGTACTAGAGTTTATTGAGCAACAATACAACTCAGTAAATGCCATTACCAGAAAAACCGCTCAGCTTCCTACAAGAAAAGTGCAAGTTAGATCGTGTGCCTTTTGCTCTAAGAATGGCCACGATAAAGTGTCTCAAATTCACAGCACAATCAATCGAAAAAAGAAAAAAATTCGTTTAAAAGAACAGAATGTGCTTTAGATGCTTTGGAAAGCATAATGCTATCGACTGCAGAAAGGAAATTATATGCAATCGATGCTCCAAAAGACACAACAGCCTTCTTCATAAAGACACAAAACGCAGTATCAACAGCAATAGCCTTAAGCAAGGCCAAGACACACTATTGGCTACAGCTGTTGTTTTAGTAAAAAACAAAGCTGGAGGTTACAACGAGTTGAGGGCGCTTATTGACGGTGGATCCCAGAAGACGCTGATTTCAGAGGAAGCAGCACAAATATTAAGGATTCCCAGAGTAAGAAGTACTATAGAGGTCGAAGGTATCTCCCAGACTACTCAATTATCAAAAAATTGTGTCCACCTGACGATCAAACCAAAAATTCCAAGCAGCTTCAAAGCATCAACGGAAGCATTGGTTTTACCAAGACTCCATAGAGCCCACCCAGTAAAAAGTTTGATATTGATATCAACAAAGAGTGGAAGGGCTACAGGCTAGCAGATCCACGATTCAACGAGCCAAGCAGAATTGACATGGTGATAGGTGTGGATCTATTTCCCCTGATTATGATGGAGAAAATAAAAACCGTAAATGGAATCTTGGGACAAAAAACCAAATTTGGATGGATTGTGTCCGGAAATATAACTCGAGCAGCAAAGCAGCAAAAAATTATAAGTGCCACTACAACAATAAATCTAAAGGACCTGGATCGCTTTTGGGAATTAGAAGATGAAGCCGATGAGACGATTACAGACAATGCAGAATGCGAAAGAAAATTCCAAGAAACAACTGTCATCAACGAGGAAGGCAGATTTGTGGTTTCAATTCCATTCCACCAAGAGGCAAAGCTGGGGGACTCTCGCAAACAGGCAATGGCAAGGCTTATGCAAATGGAAAATAAGTTTCAAAGAAACCCAAAGAACTGGGCTGCATACAACGAATTCATGAAAGAATACCTTAAGATGGGGCATATGGAATCTGTAAAGACAACGGGTCAAGGTAAATACTATTTACCCCATCAAGCAATCATCAGGCCTGGAAGCTTAACTACGAAGCTACGAGTAGTTTTTGACGCATCCGCAAAGACGACAAATGGACTAAGCCTAAATGACGTTATAATAGCTGGTCCTAAGATTCAAAAGGATATATCCGATATTCTAATTAAATGGCGCAAGTGGCAATATGTTATAGTAGCTGACATTGAAAAAATGTATCGCCAAATAAAGGTTGCTGAGAAAGACCAAGAATACCTTTATATCCTATGGAGAGATGATCCAAAATTGCCGATCAGTGAGTTTAAGTTAGCGACTGTAACTTATGGCACCTCGGCAGCACCTTTCTTAGCAGTCCGATGTCTACGAGAGTTGGCAGATCGCTTTTGCCAAGAGGATAGCGTCTTACCAGAAACAATAAGAGACGACTTTTATATGGATGACCTCATAGCTGGTGGAGACACAGTCAACGAGTTCTATGAACTTCAAAGGAAATTGAGACAAGTGATGGAGAAGGCCGGCATGCATCTGCGAAAATGGGTTGCAAATGACGAACGTATTTTTGCCGACATTCAGGACGACGGTGCTGCGGAGAAAATCTGCATTGAGGAGAATGAATCGATCAAAACCTAAGGACTTCAATGGGATCCGAAGAAGGATACATTTACGTTTTTGGCAGAAAACCCAATGCTAACACGCATAACAAAGCGGTTAGTGTTATCACAGCTGTCCAGAATTTTCGACCCACTGGGATGGTTGGCACCTGTAACGATTCAAGGCATATGTTTCATTCGGGAACTGTGGAAGTTACCGATGACTTGGGACGTTGAATTGGAACCCAACTTAGCAAACTGGTGGATGGAATATGCTAAAGGTCTATCAGATTTAGAAGAAATTAGCATTTCACGCTGGACTGGATGGTCCAAAGGTATTATGGAGCTACATGGATTCTGCGATGCATCAGAGAAAGCATATGCAGCGGCTGTGTATACACAAGTAGGCGACAGAGTTACTTTGCTAGCAGCAAAAAGCAAAAATAAATCCTATAAAAAACAGGAAAAAAATTCCAAAGTTGGAATTATGTGCTGCGCATTTATTAGCAAAGTTATTAGCGAAAGTGCAGGCTATATGGAGCAACAAGATTACAACGCATGCATGGAGTGATTCGCAAATTACTATTGCTTGGATACGGAACAAGCGCAGCAAAGATTAGTTTGTCAGAACTAAAGTGGAAGACATCAATAAACTAATTCCCAATGTCAAATGGAATTACGTTAAATCGGAAGAAAATCCAGCAGACGTGGCTTCAAGAGGGATATCACCGCAAGTTCTTAAAATCTGTCAAATTTGGTGGAGAGCGCCGAATTGGCTATCTATAGATGCACAACACTGGCCCACTCAAAAGGAATCGGAAATTGTTGTGGTATCCACATTGATAAAATCCGAATATCTGCAAAACCATCTTTTATCGAAGTATTCATCGATCGGCGCTAAATCCGTTTTTGGATAGTGATGGCGTACTTCGAGTTGGTACACCATAGCAAGCTTTACTCGCACCCCAACCACCTAGCGAGAGGTTTAACCCAGCTTAGCATCCGTTCCTGTCTCTGGCGAAAAGACCTACCAACCCATCGAAGAAATTTTTGTATGTTCTTATACAAGAAGATTCAATAAATAAAAGCAAAGTATAAATAAAAAAAAAACTTCCGGGATATGGCACGACTCGGAAGCAATGCCTATATGTTCCGTGTAGTTGAGTTTAGAATTGAGTCTAGTTCAGTGACTTAGTGTTATAAACCGGGAAAGAAGATGACCGCTTTATTGCTTTTTCTGTTTTCCACATCTTTATTATCTCTTCTGACATCTTTCATCTCTTCTGAAACAAAATATATCAAAAAAATATTTTGCTACCTTGTAAATCTGGCCAGTTGGTAATACAGATATTTACTAAGGATCTGAGCTGCTGGGGCACGATGTATGTTTCCGGCGTTGGGGGTGGTGGTCTTGCTTACCCAGACCTCGTACACGGAATACTCATTATTATAAACAAGTCAAGAAATTGAGCGTGCTGCGACGAAATTAGAAGCAGGATCTAAACCGGAAGATATGATAAACAAAATTCACTGAAGGAGAAAAGTAAGAAGGAAAAGCGGAAGCTTGGAGAAAGGATAGAAAGGATGCGAGGACACAGATATTGTTGTGCTCGCATAATGCCCACCCTACCTACGATCACCCGCCGCAAGAGCATGGCTCTGGTGATCCCTTTTGATCCTTACTACTGCGGAGTCATCATTCGGTAAAAACACAGGGATTTAAGATTTCATGATTTCATTAGACAATAAGGTTTAATATAAATGTACTGATTAAGGCTAACATTAGGTTTAAATTCATTGGTCTTGAGATAGATAGGGAAATAGATTATATATACCATCATATTAACATATTAATAAATTTTTGGTGTTATATATATATATGTTATATATATATATATATCATATTAAGTTTATAGTTTATGAATTTAATTTCTTGTGATATTCAATTCAGGTTAAGCTTTTAGCAACGTGTAGAATTAATTTAATTTCTTTAGGCTTTCATTTGTTTATTCCAAAGACAAATGAAAAATAGTTTTATTATCAACACTCACACATTATGTCCGTCGTAGAAAGATCAACCTCCCTCGAAGGTGGCTTAAAATTCCTTGCGGTTCTTGGGCTAAACAAAAGCGATAAAGAGACATGTCCTTTTACCCTATTCTTCAAATTGAGCAAGAGAATCTTTGAAATTTACTTAAACTTAATTTGGAATTTCTTAAAGTATAATTATAATTTTTTTCTTTTTGGAAAGTATAATTCTAATTTCAAGGGCAGTTTTTCTCATTATTCTTGGCTTTTAGTTTCAGCAAAAGTTCCCATATAAAAATCATAGAAGGTTGCGTAAGAGTTATGTAACGCCATGAAGGTTAATGCCGTTCGGAGAAACAGAATTGAGGCACATCAGCTTGTAAGGATCGAAATTTGATTTAATTCACAATTTTAATCGCGCATTCACAGCTGTCGGACTACGGACGTTGCCTATGGCGACGAATCGGGACTAGTTAAGTTCACTACCGAATATAGGTTAACTTCGAAAGGGCTCTAAGGTCATGTAAGGGTCAAACAATTTAAACCGCCGATCACTGTCAAACTCCTACGATAATTCTTCGCATCTGCATAGCCGGCCACTGAAGAAGGTTGCGCAGTCGCGCTGGTGGCCGATTTAACTGCACTATAAGTTATTTATCTATTCTTCTGTTCGTTTCCTAGTCCGTCATGCCCCCCGTGCTTATCGGCTGGAATTCGATTACTGTTTGCTAGGTTAAATCTGTGTATTTTAAAATTTTCCACAGTAAGCAACCAATAACCGAAACGTTCTTTCAAAAAAATAATATTTAACCGCTCAATAATTGGTTCCGATAAAAATGTCGGAGATCTCCCAGGTCTAACCTCTCACTCTTGGGTACTGGTAGACGCAGACGGTCAGCTTGCTACCTTCGCAGATAATTGTTTCCGTGACCTGGGCAACAAAAGGGTTACGCACTGGCTAAACCTTTTCCGAGCACCACTTAGTATCTCGTCAGCGTGAACTTAGCACTTATTTAACAATTTGACTGCGGGAAGCACCTCAAATGCTTTTGCACTCCACCAGATTTCGATCAAAAAAGAAATTTAGTACCGAAACGGATAGAGCGACTTAGGTACAAGCTCAGCAGCATCAAAAATTTCCTAATTAGAACACGAGTTTTTCCAGATCTTCCCTAACGCCGCTATGAGCTAGCTATCTAGCATAATTGCCCTAAATTCTGTTCTGGCAAACATTTGGTTACGAATTTTAGGCCAATGCATTAAAACCTCGGCTTAAAATTTTGCTGACTTTTAGGCTGAATAAAAACTTGTACTTTACAAATGCTGTCTAACATCAAATAAGAACAAAGCTTTAAGGAAAGACAGGAGGTGAGAAGACAGCTATAGAAGTTACTGGATCAGAAAATAATTAGACATATCCATTCACCCTGTGGTGCTCCGGTATGGCTGGGTGATCAGGTAGATCACCAATAATAAATGACGTACTGGATAATTTAGGAAGAGCTAAGTACTTCTCGACTTTGGACTTAGCAAGCGGGTATCATGATATCGAGGTTCAAAACAAGGATATTCAGAAGACGACCTTCTTCTTCGAGTATGAGCGTTTGGCTTTAACAATTCTCCCCTAACCTTTCATAGGTTAATGAATACAATTTTTTGGGCCTCATTAATATGGATGACATCATGGTGTTTTCAGCATCCTTGCAGGAACAACACCCGGAACAAACTACGCTACCATAGAGAAAGAAATGTTTGCCATAATTTGTTCAATAAAGCATTTGAGGCCTTATTTGTTTGGCACCAATTTCAAAATAGTTATCTTAGGCCATTACCTGGAGACTCCAGATGTTAGAATAGGACTATGAAACAGTATACATTGAGTGTTCCTTGAACGTATGGGCGGACTCATTGAGCAGACTCCAACCAGAGCTTAACGGCTTAGACGTTTTATTCCCCAGAGGAAAACTTGCAATTGGGCTTTCAAATTTCCGAAAAACCGTTAAACGAATATAACATCCAGGTGGTTATACAAAAAGGGGGAACTACTAAAGTGGTAAAACAAATTCCATTTGGGAAGAAAATGAGGATAACTTGGACAGAGAATAACTTTGACGATGAAACAATAGCACGTAATCTTAAAAAAATGGTAAAACCTTAAAAAACGTTGGCATTGCGGAGGAGTTGGTCTTAACCATCCATGGGTATCCATAGCTTATATAGGGCGATAAGATATATAATCTTATTGCCGGATATAATAGAGAAAAGCAACTACAGGGGAATATACGAGACATTAGCACATATGAACAGGAAGGTGTTTTTCCCTCATATGAAGAAGATGATAACGCAAACAACTAACAATTGCGACCAAATTTAAAAGTACGACAGAAAAATACCCAAAATCAAATACAGAGTAACAGAATCCCCGGAAAGACGCATGGAAGCCATGCATTTTGCTCTATATCTGTCCAGTCCGCTGCCGGCGATATTGCCGATATGGGCTGAGATTCAAACGAGCACCTCAGCCCAGGGGTGCGCCAAAAGTTACCCTTACCCCATCATCATGAGAAAGGTGGTGGATAAATTTTTGCGTAATTAAATAATAACGACATCGAAAAGTCTGTATAACTTCACGTGTTGGGTAGTGCCCAAAAAACAAACAAAAGAATGGAAAAAAAATAGTATCGAATGGCAATTGACTTTAAGCGTTTAAGTCGTAACCATACAAATCTCCCTTATACCAGATACTGTCCAGCCTTGGGAAAGTCAAATATTTTACCACTTGTCATCAAACTTCATGAAATAGTCAGTGTTGGGTCAAAAACCAATTAGAATAAATTTTTTTATATATGAATTCCCCGCCTTTTGAATGTTGTTAACATAAAATCTTTTGTATGATGCTGCCAACTCGTACTAGGGAGTTAGTGGCAGATTGAAGAAGAAGACTGAAGTTATAAAAGGCCACGAGAAGTGGATGTGTGGAGAATCCATCTGACTTATCATTTATACCCAAGAAAAAGCTCTTGTGTTTCGCGACCGTGTCAAGACATGTGCTAGTTATACCCGTTACTCGTAGAGTAAAAGGGTATACTAGATTCGTTGAAAAGTATGTAACAGGCAGAAGGAAGCGTTTCCGACCATAGAAAGTTTATATATTCAGGATCAATAGCCGAGTCGATCTGGCCATGTCCGTCTGTCCGTCCGTCTGTCCGTCCGTATGAACGTCGAGATCTCAGGAACTACTAAAGCTAGAAAGTTGAGATTAAGCATACAAACTCCAGGGACATAGAAGCAGCGCAAGTTTGTCGATTCATGTTGCCACGCCCACTCTAACGCCCACAAACCGCCCAAAACTGCCACGCCCACACTTTTGAAAAATGTTTGGATATTTTTTCATTTCTGTATTGGTCTTGTAAATTTCTATCGATTTCCGAAAAAACGTTTTGCCACTCCCACTCTAACGCCCACAAACCGCCCAAAGCTGATACGCCCACACTTTTGAAAAATGTTTTGATATTTTTTCATTTTTATATTGGTCTTGTGAATTTCTATCGATTTGCCAAGAAACGTTCTGCCACGTCCACTATAACGCCTACAAAAACTGTGTTAAGACTCTCCTTCGCACTTCCACTCGCTGAGTAACGGGTATCAGATAGTCGGGGAACTCGACTATAGCGTTCTCTCTTGTTTTTTAGTTAACTTTGGTGATGGTTGTGGTCATGTACACCCCCATTTTCACGTTGCTCTAAGTCTCGCACGCGCATTTTCGACCTTTTGTCCGTTCGCTGCCGGTCTAGCCAGCGTCCGCATAGAATTGTCGCTCGTGCATTTGCGCGCAACTCATAGCAGCGCAGCTGCCGGCCATATTCAAATGTCTCCCGCTGCATCCCTGGACGTCGTTGGAGTGAGCATACCATCCTCCAAGTGTCATCGCCATAGTTGGAGTCGACATCTCGGTGCTCCATCTATACATCTATAGTCCTTAGGAGCACCTCCATACATAACCTGCCGCAACACATCGGTTGCACTCTAGGCTTGGCGAACTAAAATTTTCCACTACATCTCGTCGTCTTGCTCGCTCTTACATACCATGTCCAGCAAGGCCCTGTCAGATCGAAAATAAATCAAACATTTGCAAAATGTCTCCTCTGGAGCAACTTAAAGCTCAGCGAACGAGTGCTCGGAAAACCTTTACCGTATGAGAAATTAGTGGAACCTGGTTTGAATTTATCTCCGTTGGAATGATCTTGCCGTTTGTCGGTCTAGGAATCGTATTTTAAGCTTGCTTTATCCACTCTGGAGCATAGAGGAGATGGAGCCAGCTGAGGCGCAGCGCAATACTCGCTTTAAAATAGAGGAACTATTTATCCACGCGAAGGTTTGCGTTCAGATACAACTTGGACCAGACGCATCCAGCACCGGCATTCATTAATCCCACGGTTAGTTTTGGACACACATCAGCTGGCATTTGACGGCAAATAGTTTCATCTTGTCGTTTAACGAAGTCGTTGGCCACCAGCCATCCATGTCAAAGATCGAGAAGTTCAACCAGTTGTTAACCTGCCTTCGGGGACCCGCTCTTAAAACGGTTCCAGCTTTCCAGGTGACCACAGACAACTACACAAGACTCTGGACCGCTTAAAGCAGCGCTATGACAACCCAACTCTCGTATTCTTGGATAACATATCGTCACTCCTCGCATTGCCAACTGTCGCCAAGTCAAACCAATGCATTTTTAGATCCAAGTCATAGAATTGTTAAACGCAAACAATAAGTGCAGTAATGGAATCAGTGAAAAAGAAGAATACGACATTTACTTTATGTATAAAAGGAGTAAGTTTCATGGATCACAGATCCTTCACTACAATATTTTAACATAAATATGGAGCTAACGTAATTTTTTATTAGCTGTTTTTTTATGTCAAAATTAAGGAATTATTTATGAGTGTAGCGATTTCAAATGACTATGGTTATTTTCGTGATTTGAGGTCCACTCTTCCGATGAAGACCGTGACATCAACTTTGATTTTGTTTAGTTTTCTGACATCTAAACACAGATGACTTTTTTTTCAAGCTTCCGGACTGTGTAACGCACTCATGGGCTCTTACTATTCTCCGATTACTCCGAATTTGAACATTTGATTAATTTTTGTAAGCATCAGCTTCTGAATTGCCGGAGAATCTTTCTTCACGTTCCTTCACGGGAGTCCGCCCTCCTCCTTTAAGACCCTCCTTTCATGCCTGTCTGCCCGATTCCAAGACTATCGAACGCAAAGAATTCGTTGAAAACTTATTCGAGACGATTTTATTCGATTCACCTGCCGAATGGTTCCGTGGCTTTAACGAAAGGATTCGGGTGTGGGCGCTCAGATGAAGTGTAAGTCGGATTAGCAGGCATTTTTCGAATAGTTTCGAAATACATAAGAGTATACTTACTGGAGATGAAGGGACCGTGTGGTTCTTATCAGGGTTTGAAATCATTATGATGATCGATCTCTTCCATCGTTTTAGGAAGTAACCAAGTTTGGTGATGGCATTGAAGATCTGGGTTATATATCGAACTGCAGAATGTGGCAGTTCAATAATCGTTTCCGGTGTTATAAGGTCGCAGCCAGGGGATTATTTCGGGCTGAGATTGTCTTTAATAATTTTGGGTATTTCTTTCGGACGGAATACAATTGAAGTGTGTTGCTGGTGGGAGTTAACGGGTAAGGACGGTAGCGCGAAAGTGCTAAAAGCCTCGTTTGGGGTAAATACATTTTGTAGGTGAGCAGCAAATGTGGGGGCTCTGTCTGCATCACTACGGCCCCAGCCGCCTGAGGGATTCCTTATCGGTTTCATTTGGTGGGCGAAGAGTCGAGTGGGCTCTCCAAACTTCAGAAGGCGTGATTTTCAGAAAACTCTTTGTAGAACTGGTGTTTCAAACGGTTCCTTATAAGTATGCCGGTCCTACCATATGCTTTACCATCGGTACAATAGAAGTGGTAGTCTCTCATTTGTATAGTATTTGCTTGTTAGATTAGTTTCCGAAAGAAGCAACGATGTGCTTCTTATTTAGAATTTGAGCTAGCTCTACTTTGCGCTGTGAAACACCATTGAAGTTTTACATAGCTATGCGTTAGGTAGACATTATTTATTACGATTGTTGAGATACTTGATATAGGCCAGGCAGCGAAACTAGTTGCATTCGAAACGAGAACTTAAGGATTTGATTCCGATGGTGTCAGCGAAGCTAATCCTTGATGTGCCCGAGCCGTGTTCATTCTTTTGTGAAGACGGCTTTTCAGCTCTTTGTAGATTGGACAGCCTCTGTAATTTGCTGTGTGATTACCTCTCACAGGTACCTCTCTTTTTTTTCGCTTGTATTTTGTTTATTTATTTGGCAGTGTTTGGAATCGTGGAGATCTCCACATACTACGCACACGGTGCGAAGTGTACAAGACGATCTCGTGTGGCCATACTCTTGGCAGTTCATACATTGTACATGAGCTTTACGTTTATGCGGCTGCTCTACAGTAATCTTACAGTGCAAAAGGAGCTGAAGCTTATAAATTGGGTGGGCGAATGTTCGAGCGAATGTGGTCAAGTTTTGAACGGTCAACGGGCAACCGTGGGGGGGCTATCGGCGGATATACAATCCACAACGACGACGGCGCGAACAAAGACGGATGTGATCGACATTCCGCCTGCATGCCACGCATGGTGGAAGAAATCAACGTGCCTCCTAATCCCTCGCCACGAGTGTTCCAACGGACAATGAACCGCGATCCAACATACATGCCGACTGCACAGCGTCCAACCGGCGACCTTCCCTTACATTGGGAGATTCTGGAAGAGTCGGATGCAGAATCGCCTCCTACCATCGGTGGCACACAACCGGTGCTGGCCGGTATTTCAGCGACATGCTCGAAGAATACCAGTGGTCCGAAAGGAAGAAGTGCAGAAAGTTGTGTACCTACCAGCCGCCACACTTAGCTCGTACAGCGCCCTTGCAAAAAACATGCCCAACTACTTCACCATCATACTGGTTACCACGCCTTCCATACTTAAATGTGGGGCAACGAGAGCCTTGCTCTCTTTTGCTTCCATTATGCAATGGAACCGTGTTCGGCAAATTGGCGGCAGCGAACTTCAATAGCATCCTTGTGCAGTGCTTTATCGTAGGACTCCGAGAGACAGCATATCAGGTCCCTATTATTAGTAGCCACCCGCGATCACTCCACTGACATGGCCCTGTGCGGACGAAGAAAAGCTGCAGCAGCTATGAAAGTTGACACGACTCCAACGACTTGAAATAGAGGATAACGCTACAGACCTGAGATCCCCATTGAATTCTGTATCACCAGCAGGAAATTCACGTCAGCCTTTCGGGGCTGAGGTTGACAGCTAACGCCAAAAACCCCAGCGACAGCTGTTAAATCCGAACGCAACATTCTTGACGCCACACCGCGCTTCGCCGAGAAGCAGCCGACAATCAAGCAACTGGGTGCTTCAGATTAAGTCCAAGCCTGGCCCTCTTAGCCATTAGAGTCGTAAAATGATGCCAATCGGGTCACCCACACAGCATGCAGACCGTCGGGTTGAATACTGCCTAGAACCTTCTCCTTAGAAGCTTCCAAAACTGGGGTCCCCTTTGGGAGAGCACCACCAGTTCCCTTAAAGCTTGAAGCCGGAATCGCCGTCCGATAATAACGCCTAGGAACCACCGCCCATCCCAACCAGGTTTCATCCGATATGCAGCCGCCCCTGAACCCGAAGAAAGACTAACGCCGCCTGTAGAAAGAGAGAAACCAAACATTCATCACATAGACTCCGTATTAGGCCGGTTGTTTTCGGAACATACGTTCGGAGATACGACACAAACCCCCTAAACTGTGGAGAAACCCCAGACAATTGGAAACGCCATGGAGGATGACGATAGAGGGAAGCAGCCTCACTTAATGTTCCAATGCAGGACCGAGGAGCCGCTACCGTTAGCTCTACTGGAAAGTGGAGCTTAATCTCAGTTGCCTCCCAAGGTTCTACTCGGTAGTGCCTAAGTGGTCACCTCAAACGATACCAGCACCCGGCATCTTATGAATCTTAAAACGCAGACGTACACGCTACCAGCACAAACGACAATGGGTCAAGTGGAACTCGTAGAGATCCTCGTCACCATACCAGTTCAAGATGAAGTACCGTCCCCAAAGTAGAAATACCCCCGGACTTACCCATCGACCTCCGCTTTAAGTCGAGAGGCATATCATCGGCACCGGAAGCCGGAAAGCCGGAGTGCCTAAGAGATGGACTCCTTTCCGGCCCTTATTTGAAATCCACGGCCGAAGACCACCTGGATCACGTGGTGTGCGTCTTCGATAGACTACAATGTAACTTCTTTCGAACAGAGGTTGGTTACCTGGGTTCTATAGTTAGCCGCAAGGGCTTAATATTGTGTCCGGAAAAGATTCGGAAAGTCGTGTGACTCGCACGGCTGGTCTGGCAGATAGTCATGGCGTTGTCCACATTGTGTCCATCTTTATTGTCGGCTTGGTTTGGCAAACTCGCAAAGGTAGTGGGTTTTAAAACGTATGCTTTTCCGTCTGGATTATTTTTTTCATAGAAAACCAGAGAGAACGCTATAGTCGAGTTCCCCGACTATCTGACCCGTTACTCAGCTAGAGGAAGGAAGAAGGAGAGTCTTAAACACAGTTTTTGGCGGTTTGTAGGCGTTATAGTGGGCGTGGCAGAAAGTTTTTTGGCAAATCGATAAAAATTTACAAGACCAATACAAAAATGAAAAAATTTCAAAACATATTTCAAAAGTGTGGGTGTAGCAGCTTTTGGCGGTGTGTGGGCGTTAGAGTGGGCGTGGCAAAACGTTTTTTGGCAAATCGATAGAAATTTACAAGACCAATACAAAAATGAAAAAATATCAAAACATTTTTCAAAAGTGTGGGTGTGGCAGTTTTGGGCGGTTTGTGGGCGTTGGAGTGGGCGTGGCAACATGAATCGATAAACTTGCGCTGCGTCTATGTCTCTGGAATCTGTATGCTTAATCTCAACTTTCTAGCTTTTGTAGTTCCTGAGATCACAGCGTTCATACGGACGGACAGACAGACGGACAGACGGACATGGTCATATCGACTCGGCTATTGGTCCTGATCAAGAATATATATACTTTATATGGTCGGAAACGCTTCCTTCTGCCTGTTACATACTTTTCAACGAATCTAGTATACCCTTTTACTCTACGAGCAACGGGTATAAAAAGATCGCTTACTTGGAAATTATATTCAGCAGTCAATATGATTGTTATAAAGTAATTGAGTTGTTGTTGTCGTACATCACTGCCTTGTGAAATGGGTTTAAACCGCATGTTAGTCAAGTTTAATTTAGAGCTAGATTATCACCAATTTAAATATAATCTGGTAATACTTACTTTGGGCAGCTTTCGGCATCAGCTTTTTAATTAAAGTTACGTCTGAGGCACGAGCGAAGTGCTCGTGACTTTCTTGCGGGCTACGCTGCCATAACCCACGGGCTTACCCTTGGATAACTGTTTGATGATCCATTAACTGGCCAATACGATATCATCTACCTACGAGCGCTTCCGTGAAACTCCTAAAACTATAACTGACTATGTGGGCTTCTCAGTTAGTACGGTTCCGTACACGGTTAGATTTGTCAATAGAACTAGAAGCCACTTTGACAAAACCAAGTTCGTCAACCTAGTTTTTGTTGAATGGGACCGGCTGAAAATAACAAGGAAGTTCACGATATTAAAACACTTTGTGCAACGGGTTCAGCAGAATCGACGCAAAAGTGCCCCATCCCATCGCAGCAGGGTTCCCCACCAGGCGGCTAGGCTGATGTGTCCCATTATATTACTCATATTCGTAAAGGCTTTCTCTAATTTCGTATACTACTGTATACTGATTTCGTGATAGTGTTTATACCCGTTACTCGTAGAGTAAAAGGGTATACTAGATTCGTTGAATAGTGTGTAACAGGAAGAAGTGTATATATATGTATAAAGTATATATATTCTTCATCAGGATCAATAGCCGAGTCGATCTGGCCATGTCCGTCCATCCATTCGTTCGTATGAACGTCGAGATCTCAGGAACTACAAAAGCTAGAAAGTTAAGATTAAGCATACAGACTCCACAGACATAGAAGCAGCGCAAGTTTGTCGATTCATGTTGCCACGCCCACTCTAACGCCCACAAACCCCCAAAAACTGCCACGCCCACACTTTTGAAAAATGTGTTAATATTTTTTCATTTTTGTATTGGTCTTGTAATTTTCTATCGATTTGCCACCAAATTTTTTGCCACACCCACTCTACCGCCCACAAACCGCCAAAAACTGTCATTGTTGAAGACTCTCCTTCGAACTTCCACTAGCTGAGTAACGGGTATCAGATAGTCGGGGAACTCGACTATAGCGTTCTCTCTTGTTTTATACTAAATTATTTTACATAAGCTGACACTATTTAAAAAAAAAAAAAAAAACAAAACAATTCAGGAACCGAGTTTTTTACCTCCCTTTTACCATTATTACTCTGAATTTGGAAAAGTAGGGTTAAGTCGTAAAAACTATTATTCTTCCAAAATCGTAAAATGTGTTATTTTAAATTACAATATTCTGAACAAAAATTAAATAAGATACAATATGAAGTACCTTTCATTGGTGGACTCACTTTTGTAAGGCAAAAGTAAATAATTTTTTGTACACACAACAGCTGTTCTTAACAGCTAAATTCTTAGTAGTGGCGCCATCTATTAAAATTTCTAGAATGCATCGATTATGAATGTGTACATTAATTATTATTGTAATATTCTGACTTTCAGAAAATGGGTTTTGGCGAAAAAAAAGTGGGTAAATTTCCCATAGTGCAATTGTGCACTGTAACTGTGCAATTATAACTGTATTCTGTATTTAATGTTACCAGTTCCAAATTCTGCAAATTCAAAATGTTCAATGTGTCGCCAAAGTCAAAACTGGCCTTGGTAAAATAGCCATTTCGCGTATCTATTCTGAACCAAATTTTCAATGTTCTGTCTACGACTTCAAATAAATAAATTCATATTTGCTTAGGGATGTCGGCTGTATAGATGAGGTATAAGGTTGGCCCAAGAACGCTGCCTTGGGGGACTCCAGCCTCAATTGTATGATCGATGGAAAAGGCAGTGTTGCACCGCACTGCAAACTTTCTGTCATAGAGGTAAGACTTTAGAAGTTTGTGTGTGCTTTCGGGTAGGGCTGTTTTAATTTTAAACATTAAGCCGTCGAGCCAGACTCTGTCGAATGCTTGGGATACGTCTAAAAATACTGCTGTACAGCATTCGCGATGTTTAAATGCAGTTCTTATTTCCGGTGTAATACGATTCACCTGTTCAATGGTTCCGTGGCTTTCGCGGAATCCAAATTGATGGGCTGGGATTATGTTGTGGTATCTCAGATGTAGATTAAGTCGGATAAGCAGGCATTTTTCGAATAGTTTCGAAATGCATGAGAGTAGACTTATTGGTCTGTAAGATGAAGGGACTGTGTGGTCCTTACCAGGCTTTGGAATCATTATAATAATCGACCTCTTCCATCGTTGTGGAAAGTAACCAAGTTTGGTGATGTGGCTACTTTTAGCTTTTGTTTTGCAGTTGGGGATCTGGAAGATTGCCATTCTCTGCGTAAGCGTCGTTTTATGTGGACGAGTTGCTCGATTTGTACGTTGGTCTCTTTTGAATTACTTGTAGTATTTGTTAATTTGGGTGTTGCAGTAAGAGCTGCTGCAGTAAGGATGGATTGCAATGCAAATGTGCAGCTCTCTATATCAGATTCAGTATTGAGTTTTGGGCTTAGCTCAATGTGTGAACTTATATATTTTTTATACCTGAGCCAGTTTGTTTTGTGAGAAGTCAATCTGTATGGTGGCTTCACGTTTTATGCGTACCGGCGGAGGTGAATTAGTATAGGCGAGTGATCTGATGACAGATCCGGCAGACATTCAGCTTATTGAGGTCTGATGGCCAGTATGTAGGACTCCCGGGGGAAACATGGTCAGTGTGTATGTTTAGCGTTGTAGTCGCCTGCTGCAATGAAGTGTGGCCCTAGTGCTTGGAAGAAATCCAGGAATTGAGCTTCTAATACTGTGAAACGGGGGGGGCAGTATACGGCCGCTAGTGTGAGGAGAGTGTTGTCCTCCAGCTGAATGTTGATAGATGTGGCCTGAAGATGATTTTTCGCAAATTCTTTGTAAAAGTGGTGCTTCATATGGTTCCTTATGAGTATGGCGGTGCCACCGTGTGCTTTTCCGTCGGGATGATTTGTACCATAGAAATGGTAGTCTCTTATTTGAAAATTGTATTTGCTTGGGAGATGAGTTTCCGAAAGAAGCATTACGTCGATGTGCTTCTCATGTAGGAATTGAGATAGCTTAAGTTTGCGCTGTGAAACGCCATTGGCGTTCCACGTAGCTATGCGTAAGGTAGCCATTATTTATTTGATTGTTGGGCTACAAGCATTTGTATCAAAAGGTTTTGATTACGCATCATGTCTTGAATGGTGGTCTTCATAAATGTCATAAATTCCATCATGCTCTCTTGTAGGGCTTGCATCATAGCTTCAGTTTTTGTTTCCTGCTGCGCAGCTTGGTTATGGTTTTGCTGTGTGTCTAATTTTGTGTGCACTTCATGTGGGGTTCGAGAATTTTGGGTTGGAAGCGTCATACCGGATTTTAAAACGTTTGCAAATGTTATCTAGTGTTGGATATAGGCCAGGGAGCGAAACTTGCTGCTTTCGAGAAAAGTACTTCAGGATTTGTTTCTGATGGTGTCAGCGTAGCTGTTCCTTGGTGTGTCCGCGCCGTGTTCATTCTTTTGTGAAGACGGATTTTCAACTCTTTGTAGATTGGACAGCCTCTGTAGTTTGCTGTGTGATTGCCCCCACAGTTATTGCATTTTTTCTCGCATCCATTTTCTTTGTTAGTTTGACAGTGTTTGGAGTCGTGGAGATCTCCACAGACTACGCACACCGGGCGAAGTGTACAATACGACCTCGTGTGGCCATACTCTTGGCAGTTTGTACATTGTACAGGAGCGTTATGTTTGTGCGGCTCTTCTACTGTGATCCTACGGTGCAGAAGGAGCTGGAGTTTGTAAATTGGGTCAACCTCGTTTTTTCTAGGAGGCTTGTTTTCTGGTTCAAGCTCAATCTTGAAGAGTGGTTGGGGCTGCCTGTTTCTGTTTTTGATATTGAACACGCTTTCGGCGTAAAATCCCTTTTCTTTTAGCGCCTCAGTTATCTCTTCGTAACATCAGACTCAATGCCCTTCAGTACTACTTGCAGGCCCTTGCTGCTTTTCAGCTGGTAGGTGTAGAAGCTTATTTTTTGTTTGGTAAGATAGTTTGTGACTTTTCTGTAGTTGTCCTCCGTTTTCGTTTGAATTTTGATTTCATTGATAGTACCTCTTACGAGGGGAATTATATGAAAGCTTTCTTTTCCAATATGGCCAATCAAAGCATTTACAAAACCGCTTGTGCTCTTCTCGCGGATGTATATTGGCGGAGGCTTTGTTTTCTTCGGTTCGATATCAACGAATCCCAGCGGCACGTCCTCAGCGGTATCTGCCAGCAAGGCAAATCTGTTGGTATTTCCGGGGGCTGCATTGTTGATCAAGGTGGAGTTGTCGCGTGTATTTTTCGGCTTGTTTTCCAAATCTGAATTTTCCGGGCTGAGTAGGAGAAGTACGCGTTGAACTGAGAGCCGGCGTTTGTCTTGCTCACGCTGACGCTGAGAGCGAGTGTCGTTCTGACTCATAGTTTTATTATTTACGATAACAAATCTCTATATATATTTAAGCGATCTTGCATCGCATAGAGCGTCTCTTTCGCTTTCGGATTATTTATTTAGTTTATTTTGTTAGGCGTTCACTTCACTCAAAACAACTGATTTTGTGCGGAGCTCGATAATTACACGTCTTCACGCGTCGCCGATCGAACACATGAATTGACATCCCTACAAATAGTCGCTTAACGGTATCCACATTTGCTGACGATACAGCTATCCCTAGCCGTTCAAGGTCCCCTATCCAAGCTACAGCACAGCTGGCATGGCACCTCATCGACATTGAGAAGTGGCTCTCTGACTGGCGAATAAAAGTAAACGAGCAAAAATGCAAGCACATGACGTTTACGCTAAACAGACAAGACTGCCCACCGCTCTTGTTGAACAACATACCACTCCCGAAAGCAGATGAGGTAGTGTACCTAGGAGTACACCTTGACAGAAGACTCACATGGCGCAGGCACATTGAAGCCAAAAAAACCCAACTTAAACTCAAAGCCAACAACTTACACTGGCTTATCAACTCTGGTTCTCCGCTCAGCCTAGATCACAAGGTCTTACTCTACAATTCTACATTGAAACCTATCTGGACCTATGGCTCACAGTTATGGGGCAATGCCAGCAATAGCAATATTGAGATCATACAGCGAGCACAATCAAAGATTCTGAGAACCATCACTGGGGCACCGTGGTACGTTCGGAGTGAAACATCCAAAGAGACTTAAATATCCCATCAGTTACCAATGCAATCACGGAACTTAAGGAAAAATATTATAGCAAGCTGTACACGCGCCCCAACCACGTAGCGAGATGTCTAATCCAGCTCAGCAGCCGTTCCCGTATCCGGCGAAAGGACCGACCAACCTAGCGAATAAATTATTAGGGTCGTTTAACCATAGAACAGTTGGAAAATTAATACAACGGTTCAAAAAATACATGTTACAGTTAAGTTTTTTAAACTTATTGTTAGTTCTTATATAAGAAGATTCAATAAATAATAGCAAAGTAATAATAAAAAAAAAAAATATATATATTTGCTTAGGATTGGAATAGTTAGCAATGTCTCTGGGGGGGTTGAAACTTAACCCTCCGCAGAAGAGCAAACGCAGCCTACGTTTACAGTTCAAATATCCATGTTATTGCTACAGGAAGGGCAACGCATTAACCATACAGCCAATAAATCCCAAAAGCCATTGACTTTGATCTCTATAGAGGGATTCGCTATATGAGTGTCTCTCCATCACGGAAAGCCTTGAGCTTACCTTTGATCACATACAATTGATCATACAATTCAGAGTCGCTGCGCAAAAAATCTCTCACAATCTCTTCAAAAAATTCCCGTATAGAAAGCCCACAGTACACGGTGCAGGTCCGACTCGGAATTCTTTTGCAGAACGACTCAACGCTGTGAGTCGCGAAGAGGTTGAACAAACACTGGCCCTCCTTAATATCCCGTATCGGTATCGACCGATAAGCTTTTTTAGTAGAATATTGAAAGTAAGAAGCGTGCAGGATGCCATTCTCGGCCATTAGGTTTGGTTTTTGCTACCAACTTGGGACCTCAGAGCAAGCGCATCCTGCATACAAATAAGAAGCATTGCTTCAGACTCGAATGTCATGAAGTGCAAAGTGCACATAATTGCATAGAGAACAGATCAACCAAAACAGGGTAGCCTCCTTGGTGACTCCTCCGATGTCTAAAAGAAGGCTTAAACGAATACACCCTGGCGGGCTTTGGTCGTCGTCGTTTCGCTGTTGTTGTTGTCGGAGTTGTTAATAATCTTAGACCTAACCAAAAGAGTGCCGCGGAGTGCTGAACTTGCTGGCTGAAAGATGGGAGAAAAGAGCGGAGCGAAAGATCATGCGCAAGCCGTTCAGAAATTCGAGCCCTTCTGGCGTGCACAAAAAAATTCCGTAATGCTCTATGGTTACCTCAGGTTGATACCAGACCCATCTCGGAACGCGGATCTGGTTGAGTTCGGAATACTCATCTAAGAACGATACTCCTGGATCACGATGTCATATTGCTCTTTTAGGGGAAAGTCTCTTTTTAAACGATTCTCGTTTCTAAAAAACTGAGCTAACGCTTCGTGGACCTCGAATATCCTAAATTGGATCCAGAATTCTCGGGGCCACAGAACGGGAGCATCACCACGTATCTCATGCTTGCGTCTTTCTTCGTAGTTTGGATAAAGTTCCTCTCCCAATAGGAATCGGACTCTTTTACCATCTTACCTGGTAGATCGTCCACCTTCTAGAACTTGCTGAGAAGCGAGTCGAGCGAATCGGGGTCGCCTATTTGGTGCACCTGAGTCGTGAAGGATGAGACCCCTTTCGGATTACCCTAGTAAATCGGCGCCGTTAGCACCCACCCGAAAATAGTTTCTTGACCCAGGAGCGAGCCGTAAATATTTTGTCGGGTACCATCATAATGGACGGTTAAATGTCGACCCCGATCATAATATCAAATTGAGAGCTCTCAAAAATGCCCAGCGGAGAGCGGGCAGGTCCTTCAAAGAATTCCGGGGTATCGGATAGGAGTGCAGTTTGCATGCTAGTTCCGGAAGGATGTACGTGGTGTCTACTTATAGACCCGGCTTATTCGGAGAGCGGATCCCAAAATGACACAGCTTCGAGGACTTCGTGGAGCCAGAATGATTGGCCCGGAGACTTGGGTCCGGGTATTACGGAGTTGCTACTTAATGAGGTTAACCAGGCGTTCGAAAATGAACGTCGCCTCGGATCCCGAGTCGATTAAAGCTCGTGTACGGTAGTTCTTCCCCAAATGACACACGTCAATGATTGCCGTGCTCAGTTAAACGGCTAAAGTGCCGGAAGCGAGAAAAGCGAAATGCACTTGACCAAAACGCTGAGCCATGACCACACAAGCATCCGCTCCTCAAATAATAATAATGCACTTGCCCAAATTGCTGACCTAGCGTCTGCGTCACTTCCGCGATTCTTCAGCGAGGCCTCTGTCGCGACCGACGCCAGCGACAACGTTTTCTTATGGCAAGAATAGGGTACTGTTCATAAATAAACCCGCCAGTGTTACTGTTTAGTTTGATTTATTTGTTTATTTTAGACACTTAATATTAATTAGTTCAACACCGATGCGTACGTTTTCTTTCAGATCAAAAATGTGACTAACTTAAGCTTTGGCTGTACTCACGCCATACGATTAAACTAGCATAAGACGAAAACAAGTTACAGTTTGAAGGGAGTTAGAAGTTTGGAAAAGTACTGGGCAAGTTCGCGGACAATTACAGCGGTGCGATGCTTACATTGATTCCGCTGATAAGCTCCGCTGAAGCTGCAGACAAATGATAATGTAAACAATGATAAAGGGTGACTTGTTCGCGCATACAGGGTGTCTCGTTTCCAAACATACCGGCCCCCTAAACGGTTTTTCAGCAGAGAGGCAGTACAGCGATTTTGGCAATTGGGCGTTTGTATAATCCGTGAGCAGTCTTCACTGTAACGACTCGGACCTTGTCGTCGATTCCTGCGTGCACTGCGGTGATGCGGCCAAGAATCCATTTAGAGGGCGGTAGATTGGGCTCCTTGAGTACTACCAGTGTGTCGATCTTCAGATTCTCGGTTTCCAGATGCCACTTTGTCCGCTCATGAAGAGATGTCAGGTATTCCATATGCCACCTTTTCCAAAAGCCTTGAACCATGGCTTGCAGCTGATTCCACCTCTCCAATCGATTGACTTGCATTTCCAGACGACAGGGTTCAGGCAATGCAGTATACGGAGATCCAGTCAAAAAATGAGCAGGCGTCAGTGGATCCAAAGAATTATCCCCAGTTGGGCACAGCGGGCGTGAATTCAGGATAGCTTCAATTTGGGTCAGGACAGTAGAGAGCTCCTCAAACGTTAAAGCCTTTGATCCAAGTATCCGTTTCATATGGAGTTTAATTGAGCGAACTCCAGCTTCCCACATCCCTCCAAAATGGGGAGCAGACGGGGGTATAAAGTGCCAAGAAATCCCTTCATTGGCAAAGAATCCTGCTAGTTCCTCATCTTTGGCTTGTTGAATGGCCAGACGTCTCATGTCATCCAAAGTTTGCTTGACTCCATGAAAGGTAGTTCCGTTGTCCGAATACAGGTCAGTAGGCTTCGCTCGGCGGGCAATGAATCGTTGAAAGGCTGCGATGAAAGCCTGTGTAGTTAGCTCACTAGCGGCTAGCTTGAACTCGAGGAATTGGTAGCTCTCCCATGATCTGGTTGATTGTGCCCTTTCGTTGAAGAAAACAGGATTTGCATTGGAAGACTGCCTTTCTGACGAGATTGCGGGCTCCCAGAATCCAGTACTGCTGACGAAGATTGGTGAACGTTGCATCAACTTGTAGTTGAGTGTAGATTGCTCGATTCTCCCACCGACTCGCATTACTCCATAATCATCCAGAAACGGAGAAAACCGGATAAGAAAACCGGTAATGATTTCAGAAGACGCCAACTATTAGAACTCCATTTGCGTAGCTTGAATTTTCCCTTATCCAAGAGGGCTATAAGCTCGTCCTTGAGAATCATAAGCTCCTCGAATGTGTTGGCGCCTGTAGGGATATCGTCCACATAGGCATCGTGCAAAAGAGCGTGAGCTGCTGCAGGGTATTCATGGCCATGATCGTCGGCAAGTTGCTTTAGAACTCGAACAGCCAGAAATGGTGACGGTGCCAATCCGTAGGTAACCGTCAGCAGGCGAAAATGAAGCAGAGGTTCGTTCTCAGTCTTGCGCCAAACAATGCGCTGAAAATTGGTGTGTGGCTTAAAGATTTTAATGCCTCGAAACATCTTTTCGACATCTGCGCATAAAACATATTGGTGCTGCCTGAAACGTAGACAAACGCCAAGAAGATCGCGTTGAATCGGTGGACCAATATTTAGTCTGTCATTGAGCGATACTCCAGAGCTGTCCTTTCCTGATCCATCAAAAACTACACGACATTTGGTAGTCAGACTGTCCAGTTTGATGACAGCGTGGTGCGGCAAATAGAAGCAGGTGTCTGGGGACTCCTCAACCTCAGCCGAGGTCAGTTGTTCCATATGTCCATGTTGCAAGTAGTCGTCCAGGAAAGCTTCGTACTGCTGCTTCAATTCTGGATACCGACGAAATTTGCGTTCCAGCGAGAAGAAGCGATTGATGGCTTGTGGCAAGGTCGAATCAATAGGCGGTGCCTTCTCCTTGAAGGGATACTCGACGACGTACACCCCGTCCGTCGAGCGCTTGTGTGTGGCAGCAAAATGACGCTCTGTGGGATCGCTGGCGTCCAGGAGAGCCTGGTTAGGCTGAATGCTGTCCATCTCCATGAATGAACGAACCATCATGTCTAGGTCCGCGTGATGAGTAACCGCAGAAGTAGGGTGATCATCGAATGCAGAGTAAGAGCCTGCAAGAATCAAACCAAATACAGTATTGAGAGCGATAGGATAGTCGTTACCAAAGTGTTTCCGATCTCCTGTGTATAGAGACCAAAGTTGATCCGATCCAACAATGACATCGATTGCTTCAGGTGTGCAGAACGTTGGGTCTGCCAAAGGAAGCTCGCAGATTTGCCTCCACGTAGAGGATGAGGTGTCAATAACTTGGGCAGGAAGTGATGACGTCAGCGAGTTGAGAATGAACGAGACCAATTCGACAGTTTGGCCCGAATGACGAGAGCGCAGCTTGATATGTGCGCGTCCTCGGGTAACGCCCGCACTGTTGGCGGCGAGACCGAGAATAGAAATCCGTGCGTGCGTTCGACGCACGCCTATTCGTTGAACAAATGATTCCGATGTCAAGGTTATTGTAGATCCAGTGTCCAGGAGCAGCCTGCAGGTTGTAGTGTTTCCCCAGGCGTCGATGACGTCAGCAAGGATGGTTGGCAACAGAGTCTGAGAACCAGCCGCCGGAATATTCTCCAGAGTATGATGCGTAAAGTTGTTTTCCGCGTGAGTCTCGCTTCCCAAGCGATGACCTTCTCGAGCTAGCGGTTGATTGTGGCCAATTGTAGATCCCGCATGTGAGACTGCTGGTCGATCGCGGCTGTCAACACTTGCTGTGTCAATGTTGTTGCCATTTTGAATTGGCTGCGACGAGCCATGAACCAAAGTATGATGCTTGCGGCGGCAGATCCGACAAGTATGCCTCGATGTACAGTTGCCCACCATATGAGCCGGGCTGAGGCAATTGAAACAGAGCTTTCTTGATTTGAGGAAGTCTCGGCGAGATGCAATGTCGAGTGCGATGAATTGAGGACACTTAAACAGTTGGTGATTCTGCTGGCACGATGTGCACTTCGGCTCTTCTCATCTTAGATGCGTGTCTGCGTGGTGCGTTGTAGCTGTGCGTCGAGCTTGGGTTGATCGAGTTAAGTTAAAAGCCTCCAACGTATCGCAGCGTGATGTGAGAAATTTCAGGAATCGGTTGATGGTCACACCTTTTTCCTCGGATTCTGCGCACTGAGCCCAGGCTTGGCGGGTATCGCTATCCAATTTTGAAAGTAAAATGAAAATTAGCCAGGGATCCCTCTCTTCGCAATTAAGAGCTCGTAGACCACGAATAACTTCGTCTGCACCATCGGCAATTTTCCGCACTGTGCCGATATTTGAATTTATAGCACTCGGAAGGCTCATGAAACTGTTTAAAAACGATCGAATAATTAGCGATTGTTTGTTATATCGCTGTTCCAGCCGATCCCATGCTTCCCGATAGTTGTCATTAGTAACTGGAATATGTTTAACTAATGCAAGCGCGTCTTCGGCAAGGTACGATTTTAAATAATGAAATCGTTGGCAATCCGTCAGGCTCGAATTGGAAGCAATCGATCCAATAAACATGTCCGAAAAATGTTTCCAGTCCTCATAATTTCCAGAAAAAGTTGGAAGTTTAATTCGCTCGAACTGAAAATCGACATGACTTCTCTGGGATGTGTCTGCGGCTTGAACTGTGGCATCAATACTGTTTGAGGTGACATCCCGTCTCAACTCCTCAAAAGTATTGCTGAGAATAGCGTGTGTAGCATAATGTTTGTCCTCATATGCGTCAAAATCCTCGTCAGGGTTCTCCCAATCGGTTTCCGATTTAAATGCATACAGCTCTTCCGAGAGCCGGACGAACCGCAAATAATTTTCCTGTAGTTGCGCCAGGCGGACAACTATTGTTTGCACTGAATGAATGTCATCAACAAATTTTAAGGCATTATTATGCGCACGAGTAATTTGGCTTTTGCAGAAGCCCCGTTGTTGAATCACACTCCGCATGGTGGTCGAAAGAAGGGAACGATTCTATACGATGTAGGAATCTATAGATCACCGTTTGTCAAAAGGCCAATAATCAAAATCAAATGCCCGAAAGAAACGCAGTTCCGGTAATCCGGCTCGAAGGACCAGTTTTTCTTATGTTCATAAATAAACCCGCCAGTGTTACTGTTTAGTTTGATTTATTGGTTAATTTCAGACACTTAATATTAATTAGTTCGACACCGATGCGTACGTTTTCTTTCAGATCAAAAATGTGACTAACTTAAGCTTTGGCTGTACTCACGCCATACGATTAAACTAGCATAAGACGTAAACAAGTTACAGTTAGAAGGGAGTTAGAAGTTTGGAAAAGTACTGGGCAAGCTCGCGGACAATTACAGCGGTGCGATGCTTACATTGATTCCGCTGATAAGCTCCGCTGAAGCTGCAGACAAATGATAATGTAAACAAAGATAAAGGGTGACTTGTTCGCGCATACCGCGCGACCGCTTAAATAAAGAACAAATTTGTTATTAACAATAAGTAATCTGTTGTCGCATGTACAACAAAACTAAGTTCGTGTTAAGTGCGGAAAAAATTCTGCACAGTGACGGTTACAAAGAATAAAAATCTAAATAAAAACCCTTCGCGGTCGAGACAGACTCCCGGGTACACAAACAATTTGCCGGTCGACTCGAAACATAAACAACATAAAATAAAACAAAACTACCACCCCGGCAATACTAGATCCGAGTTGATCATGCTCTGAGTTGTAATTTACGACCGCAGCTCGCCCTCCAACTGAAGTATCCGGATCCCAAGTAGCCAAAGAGTAAAAAGGAGTAAGTCTGGACCACCGGGAAGGATGCGATCAACATTTTAATGTAAGACAAGATTAAGAAAATATATATAAACATTTTTAAAACAAAATATTAAGAATCTTTATTCAAAAAATAAAATAGAAACATAAATATTTCTGTATCCTGCATACCACAAGAATTAAAGTAGTAGGTCACGCAGACGCGGTTGGATTGGTCCTCCATATCCAGATGCTCTGCATTATGCAGGTTTATACATCACGTTTATTGATGTAAACACTTTAGAGCATTATATGACAACAATGATGAAAATTAGACAAACGGTAGAAGAGTATTATTAGGAGATTTACAACCATCTCTCCTTGGTAGGATGTATGGAACTGTCTAAGGAATCTGAAAGGGTCATGACTCAGTTCTATAGGGACAGGGCCCTAGACACCTTTGTTTGGGGGAAACTTACCTAAGCTTCTGGGTATTAAAGAACCACAAGAAATGCCCAAAGCAGTGTTTGAATAGCTGCAGTCGAATTAGCAGAAGTATCAATATTTATACCAGTTACTCGTAGAGTAAAAGGGTATACTAGATTCGTTGAAAAGTATGTAACAGGCAGAAGGAAGCGTTTCCGATCATATATAGTATATATGATGAGGATCAATAGCCGAGTCGATCTGGCCATGTCCGTCTGTCCGTCCGTCTGTCCGTCTGTCTGTCCGTATGAACGTCGAGATCTCAGAAACTATAAAAGCTAGAAAGTTGAGACTAGGCATACAGACTCCAGAGACATAGACGCAGCGCAAACCGCCCAAAACTGCCACGCCCACACTTTTGAAAAATGTTTTCATATTTTTTGAGTGTTGTATTGGTCTTGTAAATTTCTATCGATTTGCTAAAAAAACGTTTTGCCACGCCCACTCTAATGCCCACAAACCGCCCAAAGCTGCCACGCCCACACTTTTGAAACATCTATTTTTATTTTTTTATTTTTGTGTTAGTCTTGTAAATTTTTATCGATTTGCCAAAAAACTTTTTGCCACGCCCACTCTTACGCCCACAAACCGCCAAAAACTGTCAGTGTTGAAGACTCTCCTTCACACTTCCACTAGCTGAGTAACGGGTATCAGATAGTCGGAGAACTCGACTATAGCGTTCTCTCTTGTTTTGCTTTTCAATGCTTCTGCTGCGAGCGATATCAGAAAGTGAACTATTGCTTCTGCTTCTGAAAAATCAGAAGTCGCAGTCAAAGCATAAGTAAAAATCACGCAGCGACGAATATCAAAAATCAGCAACAGTCGCCGTTTTTCGTTTTTTCGCTTTCTGCTTTGCTGTTGCCTTTGATCGTTGACGTAAGTCGCTGCTGCAGCTTCCGACGACTTTCGGAAGTCGTCAGCAGTCGCAGCAGCATAAGTCGGTGCCTTCGACTGTTTTCTGGTTTTTATTTTCGTTGCTATTGTTGCTAATCAACAGTCGCAGCAGCATAAGTCGGTGCTTTCGACTTTTTGCTACTTCTGATTTTTGCTGCCGAGCAGCATAAGACGACAGACGCATGAGTCGACAAATTCTTGGAAGGCATCCGCAGCGGCCGCAGCCTTCGCTACGTTTATTTCCTCATATTAATTTTACTTGTAAAACGTTTGTTGCTTGGTTCACACCTACACTCACTTGCATATTTCTGCAAACTATGGCACCAAGTGAAGTTTGGAAATATTTTGAAAAGAAGGCAGTCGAGGGCTTAGCTGTATGTATATATAAAAGCTCTCTCAAAAATAATCGAATATCAAATTTAAGAGCACATTTACAAAAACAACACAAAATGAATTTTAATGTGATCAGTTTAGAAAACCTTGAAACTTCATCAACAAGTTCTTGTTGTAAAATAAATAAAAATAAAAAAACAACTAACAAAATCATATATAGCATTGGTAACCGAAGATAGCATTCCCTTCAAAGTTTTAAATTCACAAAATATGAGAAACATACTTGACCCAGTTTGTGAAGGTATAAAAACAGCTGATGGAAAAATGATGAAATTAAACGCAGTAAACTGTGAAAATACATTGGAAATAGTGGCAAATAATATAAGAACACATATAACAGCTGAACTTAAAAAAAACACGTTATTATCTTTGAAAATAGACAATTCAACGCGCAAAATAATGAAGAGAACGATTACGAGAGCACCAACGACGTTTATTAAGATAAAATAGAGTTCATAGAAATTCTTAAAGTTTTAATAGGAAATATTGAAGTTTGTCGTTGTGCTGCACACACAGCACAGCTGGTTGCCCTCGATGTAATTAAATCATTGGACATAATTGAATACCTACTTAATTGTAGGAATATTACTAAATATATTAGAAAACCATCGAATGGATATCGCGAAATATTTGAGCTTAAAAAATTAAAAGTGCCACAATTAAACTGTCCAACAAGATGGGGATCCACGTACATAATGTTAAAAAACTTGTTGGAAGCGAAAAATATTTTAAGTAAAATTGAGTCACTTAAAAACAGAACGGATGAAGAGAATTTTGATGTAAATGCCTCGTTTTGAGATTTTATTGAAACATATTGTAATGTTTTTAGTCCCTTTCCAAAAATCTATACAAAGATTCCAAGAGGCGCAACTAGTAATTTTTACGCCCAGTGGCTTAAACTAAAACAAGGGAGAACGCTATAGTCGAGTTCCCCGACTATCTGACACCCGTTACTCAGCTAGTAGAGGTGCGAAGGAGAGTCTTCAACACTGACAGTTTTTGGCGGTTTGTGGGCAAAAAGTTTTTGGCAAATCAATAGAAATTTACAAGACTAAAACAAAAATGAAAAATATCTAAACATTTTTCAAAAGTATTGGCGTGGCAGCTTCGGGCGGTTTGTGGGCGTTAGAGTGGGCGTGGCAAAACGTTTTTTGGCAAATCGATAGGAATTTACAAGACCAATACAAAAATGAAAAAATATCATAACATTTTTCAAAAGTGTGGGCGTTGCAGTTTTTGGCGGTTTGTGGGGGTTAGAGTGGGCGTGGCAACATGAATTGACAAACTTGCGCTGCGTCTTTGTCTCTGGAGTCTGTATGCCTAATCTAACTTTCTAGCTTTTGTAGTTCCTGAGATCTCAGCGTTCATACGGACGGACAGACAGACAGACGGACAGACGGTCAGACGGACAGACAGACGGACGGACAGACGGACATGGCCAGATCGACTCGACTATTGATCCTGATCAAGAATATACAGTGGGGGAGCAAAAGTGAAAGGAACACTATTTGAGCATTTTGCAAACCCATCTTCCCAATTTTCTTGACAAGTGTGCCTTCCCAAAACAGAAAATCACTTTTCAGCAAGATGGGGATCCCAAGCACACTGCGAAAATTGTTGAAGAATGGCTCGGAAACCAAAATTTTTAGATAATGGAGTGGCCAGTGCAAAGTTCCGACCTCAATCCGATTGAAAACCTATGGTCAATCGTAAAGAGACGGCTCAGACAGTATCAGTCAGCCCCATCCAACTTGGACAATCTTTGGGGGCGTGTTGAACCGGACTGAAATAATATTCCAAAATGAAATTTTCGAAAAACTAGTTGAAAGTATGTCAAAATGTAGGAAAAATGTCATAGAAAATAAGCGTCTTGGAAAATATATTAATAATGAATTTATTTTGTATTTTTTCTAAAATGGTGCAAAACTGAGTACATGCCGCTGGTTTTTGTTTTTGAATTATTACTTTTTCATTTCTTCGTTTTATATTTAGCTATTTACGCCTAATTGTAAGAAATAAACAAGGTGTTCATTAAAAAAAAAGTTTTTGTCATTTACATTATTCTGTTAATATTTATGTGAGCTCAAAAATGAAAACGTTGATCGTGGAATCACTTTTGCTCCCCACTGTATATACTTTATATGGTCGGAAACGCTTCCTTCTGCCTGTTACATACTTTAAAACGAATCTAGTATACCCTTTTACTCTCCGAGTAACGGGTATAAATATCCACCGAAAAAATAGTCAATGATTCAAGTCACAATTTAACAAAAACAATTGGAAATAAAATTTTAAATTCAATAAAAACACGAACAAAAACATTGTTAAATAATAAATTTGTAGTTTCATGCTTGTTTTTGGATCCCCACTTTCAACATATATTGTCTCCGCAACAAAAAACCGACGCAATTAATCATTTAAAATCAATTTGGGACAGACTATATAGGCTGAACCCTACTGGCGATATGTGTTCAACTCCCAACTCTATCTTTAAATAAATAGACAACTTCTTTTATGACGAGAACACGAAATGTAAGAGGCCTATTTATCGCAAGGCGTTCAATCAAAAGTAAATAGTTCAATAGACGTGTACACAAAAAGTGAAAATATACAACTTGCGTATCAAATTTGTCATAGACGTGCTATCTTACTGGAAAGAAATGCAGTATAATGACCAGGAGTTATACGCAGTTAGTAACGTTTGTTATGCCGTACCGCCAACTCAGGTAAATAAAAAAATGGCATAAATAATTTAGGTTCCCTCTTAGATAGTTTCTTATTTTATAACAGGTGTCGATTGAAAGAGCATTCTCCACTCTGAGGCTGGTGCTTACCGACTAACGCAATCGATTAAGCTAGGATGTTCTTGAGAACATATTGCTAGTTAAATTAAATCCAACCTTTTTGGACATGGCCATAGATACTTTGCCACTTTTTGAAAACGAAGAACTTACTCTTAGTAGTTTATAAAATAAGTAAAATAATAGTTAAAACAGAAAACAATGAAGTTTGGAAATATTTTGATAATAAGCCAGTCGAGGCAGTATATGTAAAAGCTCTCTCAAAAATAATAGAATATCAAATTTAAGAGCACATTTACAAATACAACACAAAATTAATTTTAATGTGATTAGTTTAGAAAACCTTGAAACTTCATCAACAAGTTCATGTTGTAAAATAATAAGAAAAAAAAAAAATATTGAAGTAAATAAAAAACAACTAATAAAATCATATATAGGATTGGTAACCGAAGATAGCATTCCCTTCAAAGTTTTAAATTCACAAAATATGAGAAACATACTTGACCCAATTTGTAAAGGTATAAAAACAGCTGAAGGAAAAATGATGAAATTAAACGCAGTAAACTGTGAAAATACATTGGAAATAGTGGCAAATAATATAAGAACACATATAACAGCTGAACTTAAAAAAAAACACGTTATTATCTTTGAAAATAGACAATTCTACGCGCAAAATAATGAAAAGAACGATTACGAGCGCACCAACGACGTTTATTAAGATAAAATAGAGTTCATAGAAATTCTTAAAGTTTTAATAGGAAATATTGAAGTTTGTCGTTGTGCTGCACACACAGCACAGCTGGTTGCCCTCGATGTAATTAAATCATTGGACATAATTGAATACCTACTTAATTGTAGGAATATTACTAAATATATTAGAAAACCATCGAATGGATATCGCGAAATATTTGAGCTTAAAAAATTAAAAGTGCCACAATTAAACTGTCCAACAAGATGGGGATCCACGTACATAATGTTAAAAAACTTGTTGGAAGCGAAAAATATTTTAAGTAAAATTGAGTCACTTAAAAACAGAACGGATGAAGAGAATTTTGATGTAAATGCCTCGTTTTGAGATTTTATTGAAACATATTGTAATGTTTTTAGTCCCTTTCCAAAAATCTATACAAAGATTCCAAGAGGCGCAACTAGTAATTTTTACGCCCAGTGGCTTAAACTAAAAATATCGACCGAAAAAATAGTCAATGATTCAAGTCACAATTTAACGAAAACTATTGGAAATAAAATTTTAAATTCAATAAAAACACGAACAAAAGCATTGTTAAATAATAAATTTGTAGTTTCATGCTTGTTTTTGGATCCCCGCTTTCAACATATATTGTCTCCGCAACAAAAAACCGACGCAATAAATCATTTAAAATCAATTTGGGACAGACTATATAGTCTGAACCCTACTGGCGATATGTGTTCAACTCCCAACTCTATCTTTAATCAAATAGACAACTTCTTTTATGACGAGGAGACGAAATGTAAGAGGCCTATTTATCGCAAGGCGTTCAATCAAAAGTAAATAGTTCAATAGACGTGTACACAAAAATTAAAAATCTACAATGCACAGATAGGAAAGACGAATTAGTACCAGACCAGAGGGAAGTAGAACATAGAGATTTACATTTCTTAAAATTACCCGCACCTCCTTGACATACTTTGAAGCAAATGTAGGGGGCGGGAAAACATTAAAAATTTCCATTGACACGGGATGAAAAAAAAATTATATTCAGCCTCGTTTGGTCTCTAACCCAATACCCAATGAAAAACCATTCGAAGCAATCTCAGTAGGAGGTAACATTAAAATAAACCACCATATAAATGCTCATTTGTTCAACATTTCCGACGCTCCCATTAAATTTTTCTTACTTCCCACACTGAAAACTTTTGATGCTATTCTAGGAAACGATAGCCTGAAAGAATTGCAAACTACTATTTACACCAATAAGAATCTAATGATGATAAAAAACCGTGTTAAACACTATTTGCCCCCGTGCCGACCACATGACTCCACCACAAATTAAAGAACTAAATAAACTGACCAATAAATACCCACTCCTCTTTGCCAGGCTGAACGAAAAGCTAAAGTTCGTAACTAACGTCAAAGCGGACATGTAGACAAAATCGGACGAACCCGTTTATTCAAAATTTTATCAATACCCTATGTCTCTCAAGGACGAGGTAGACAGACAAGCAAAGGAACTCCTCAATGATGGCATCGTTCGACCCTCAAGGTCACCCTACAAATCACCAGTGTAGATTGTCCCAAAAAAAAAGGATGCAATGAGGTACTCTTGCAACTCGGAAACAATAAACTGTTTTCCGTACTCGATCTCAAAAGTGGATTCCACCAAATACCGCTGAGAGCGTGCGATATCGAAAAGGAAGCCTTTTCTGTCAGAAAGGCAAATACGAGTTTACACGACTCCTCTTTGGGCTTAAAAATGCTCTATCTATTTTTCAACGTGCTCTGGACGATCACAGATCAGATACTACATAGGAAAGATATGTTATATCTACATATATAGACGATATTGTGGTTTTCAGCACAGATGGACACAAAACTTGGAGACAATTTTTAAAACCCTTAATAACGCTAATATGAAATGTCAGCTGTAGAAGTGCTAGTTTTTCAAATCCAGGTTAGAATTCCCCTGGTTTATAATCTCTGATAAGGGATTAAAGCCAATGCAGCTAAAGTCACAGCAATTGTCGAATTTCCAAACCCAAAAACTATGAAGAAAAAATTAAGATCTTTCTTTGGGTTATCCGGATATTACAGGCGGTTCATAAGGGATTACGCTAGACTCGCTAAGCCCCTGACTTCTCTTTTAACAGGGGAAAATAGACGTGTGTTTAAAAATCAATCCAAGGCTACGACAATAGAACTTGATGAAGAAGATGTTGCAAGTTTTCAGAAAACTAAAAAGTGCTTTGATCTCTAAAGAAGTCATACCTAGTTATCCTGACTTTAAAAAGTTATTTTTATTATGTAATTGGAATGGTAATGCAAAAATCAAAAGGTGGAACTCGACTTTGGAAAAATACGACTACGAGTTGGAATATAAACCTGGAAAAGCGAACGTAAAAGGAAACGCTCAATCAATTCAGTAAGTCTCATGGAAGTCCCCATAAACGTAATTAAAAACCAAATTTTTTCTCTTTACTTCGAAGTCCGACCACTACAAGTTTAGTATCCCCTTCCCTACTTTCCTTAGGCTCGAGATTCACAATATCACAAAGACGAATTAATAAAACTCCTCAAGACATACCTTAATCAATCTGTCATTAATGGCATACAAACCTCAGAACCAATTATGGGTAAGATTCAAGAAATATTCCCAGTCCATTTTAAGAGGTATAAAATTCATTTCACACAATCAAAAGTAACAGATTTGGGAAACGAAACCGACCACGTTGAGGAAATCTTAAAAGTTGATGAGCTCTATGAGCTCTATATAAGGGTTCTCATGAAAATAAGTGTTCACACTATAAACTAATGCGTACACTTAATGAGTTCAATTCGGGTGTTTGAATCTAACTGACTCGCTACTGCGAGGGCATCGCCTTTTATTCATTCTTACATAGGTTCTTATCATCTAATTATATAATGCAGCGCTTGTAAGACGCTGCAGTCTGCGTTGGTCAATGCAGCTGAGATTTATCTTAAATCTATATTTGTGACCTATGACCGCGCTAATCACCTCCCGCGTGATCATATCTCTTAACACTTCGGCAATAGACCAGTGCAATCGTACTTATCTGTGGTTGCCACTTATGTTGTCCCCTGCCATGTTTATTGCAGCCCATAAATAGAACATATTTATAGTTTGTCTACTTATCATGTCTAAACACATCTTTAGACATTCTCCGGGGGGGAAAAGTGTACGGCCAGTAGTTGTCTCTCATTTATGCGTTGCCTCCGGATATAAATGACCATTATAAATATGATAATTTCAGACGCTGTCGAAATTACTTTTTGAGGAGTAATTATTGTTGTATCCCCTAATATTGCTGTGCATCCTGCAGGTAGTTGTATAATGCCTTGATTGGGCAGTCTTATAACTTGATGCTGTTCGTTGCATCTTATATTAGCTGTTGTATTCCGAAACAGTCTAAATAGCCAACGGTTGGATCCACTTATCTCTTTGATGAACGAATTGCCTTGGAATTCCATCATTTCGCATGAGTGTGCCTTGCTTGGTTTCAATGGAGATATTTCGCAAGAGTGATCATCCGCGTTTTTCCATGCCCAATTATTTTCGCAAAGCCATGTTGTCGAATCCTCTTGTCTGCATTGGTTAATTTCCATTTCAGACATTAGGTGATAAGCGTTTATGTCTGTATTGAACGCAAAATATTTAGAATTCAATTTCGGAATAAGCTTTGTTCCGTTTGTCCACAGTGGTATTGGGATTACTTCAAAGAGATCCGTTTCCTGATTGTTGTATATCGGCAATTTTGCTTCAATGAATAGGACATTATCCTTCAACATAGCTTGTGCCTTCATCAGTTTATAGATCAGTGGTAATTGTATAACTGAATTTCCACCCGGTAGCATTTGTTTTCGTCCTAATTTTTGCTTAACTTTTTCGAGCTCCTCCAGCATTTTGTTAGGCGCAATTAGTGTAGGATGAATTGTTCCTTCACTAATGTCCGTTACCATTGAGATCGCTGTTGCTTGTAGACTTTCTGCCTCTTCAATCCAGTTTCGCACTTGATTTGATAACATAAGGAATTTAATTGACTCCTTATATACCATAAAGTGCTCCTTCATGGTTTCTGCAATAATATTGACTTGTTGGGTCAGTTTTCCCAAATTCCGGTTTGCTTCTATCGTAGTTGCTCTTACTAATTCTTCCGTGGCATTGATGACCGAGGTCTGATTGTCAACATATTCCATTAGATGTTTTTCGTTTTTTATGATCGTTTGCATATTATCCTGTATTCTATTTGCATTTCCGATATCAAAGAACAGTATAAACCTTTTCTTTCGGTTGGTACGGTGCCGTAGTATTTTGTCTTTTTCTTTTATGTTGTCAATTTTTGTCCTTATTGTCGTGCCGAAGAAATCGCAGTAGTCCTTGAAGTCTCCCATTTTTTCGCAAACCAGGCGGGATTTTTCCAGGAAGTCCTCTGATTGTTTTATGACATCAAAATAGGCTTGCATGTCATAATAAAACAATAATTGCCAACTGGATGTAGCGACTTCAATTTTACCAATTTTGTTTACCATAACTGCAGCTTTTGCGTCGATGTCATAAATTTTCCCAAGTTCTTTGGGAATTTCTTCCGAATTTTTTGTCGCAGTTGTAGCTTGCAACATCAATAAACAGCATAGCACAGTAGCTATGCTTCCAGTGCCATTCCTTTTGCCTTTTGGAACTCGCTGCCTAAGCTTCTTGTCCTTGCGTAGCTGCATTGACTCCGTTCTAGATGGCGTTGCAGCTCCAGCTGGTTTTGCTTCGCTAACAGGAAGTTGACAGATCTTGTTTAGCGATCTTTTTACTTCCCCATCGCTTGTTTTAACCGTGACTACCCGGACTTTATCATCTTGTCCTTTAGTCGTACTAATAATTCTTCCCATTGGCCATCTTGCAGGGTGAGTGTTCTCATGTTTTATAAGAACCAACTGTCCCTCCTTCAGATTTGGCTTTACCTGGCGCCATTTGGTTCGCTGTTGCAATGACACCAGATACTCCTCTTTCCATTTCTTCCAAAAATCACCTCTGATGCGTTGAATAAGCTTCCATCTATCCAAAGAGCTGATTGTCTTACTTTCGTCAAAATGTTCAGGAGCTCCAATTAGAGGTCTTCCCACCAGAAAATGACCCGGCGTTAATATTTCCTCACCATCGTTTTCGCTCCTTACAGTGACTAATGGGCGCGAGTTTAGCACTGCTTCGATTTGACATAGCAGCGATGCAAATTCTTCATATGTAAAGCTGTTTTCACCAATAACTCGTTTAAGGTGATGCTTCACTGATTTTACACCGGCTTCCCATAAACCTCCCATGTGGGGGCTTCCCGGGGGGATAAAGTGCCACTTGATGCCTTCTTTTTCTAGTTAAGGTGCTAACTCATTATTATTTTTAATGGCAGCTACAATAACATATTGCCACTTGCGCCATTTGATTAGAATATCGAATATATCCTTTTAAATCTTAGGACCAGCTATTCATCATTTAGGCTTAGTCCATTTGTCGTTTTTGCGGATGCGTCAAAAACTACTCGTAGCTTCGTAGTTAAGCTTCCAGGCCTGATGATTGCTTGATGGGGTAAATAGTATTTACCTTGACCCGTTGCCTTTACAGATTCCATATGTCCCATCTTAAGGTATTCTTTCATGAATTCGTTGTATGCAGCCCAGTTCTTTGGGTTTCTTTGAAACTTATTTTCCATTTGCATAAGCCTTGCCATTGCCTGTTTGCGAGAGTCCCCCAGCTTTGCCTCTTGGTGGAATGGAATTGAAACCACAAATCTGCCTTCCTCGTTGATGACAGTTGTTTCTTGGAATATTCTTTCGCATTCTGCATTGTCTGTAATCGTCTCATCGGCTTCATCTTCCAATTCCCAAAAGCGATCCAGGTCCTTTAGATTTATTGTTGTAGTGGCACTTATAATTTTTTGCTGCTTTGCTGCTCGAGTTATATTTCCGGACACAATCCATCCAAATTTGGTTTTTTGTCTCAAGATTCCATTTACGGTTTTTATTTTCTCCATCATAATCAGGGGAAATAGATCCACACCTATCACCATGTCAATTCTGCTTGGCTCGTTGAATCGTGGATCTGCTAGCCTGTAGCCCTTCCACTCTTTGTTGATATCAATATCAAACTTTTTACTGGGAGGGCTCTATGGAGTGTTGGTAAAACCAATGCTTCCGTTGATGCTTTGAAGCTGCTTGGAATTTTTGGTTTGATCGTCAGGTGGACACAATTTTTTGATAATTGAGTAGTCTGGGAGATACCTTCGACCTCTATAGTACTTCTTACTCTGGGAATCCTTAATATTTGTGCTGCTTCCTCTGAAATCAGCGTCTTCTGGGATCCACCGTCAATAAGCGCCCTCAACTCGTTGTAACCTCCAGCTTTGTTTTTTACTAAAACAACAGCTGTAGCCAATAGTGTGTCTTGGCCTTGCTTAAGGCTATTGCTGTTGATACTGCGTTTTGTGTCTTTATGAAGAAGGCTGTTGTGTCTTTTGGAGCATCGATTGCATATAATTTCCTTTCTGCAGTCAATAGCATTATGCTTTCCAAAGCATCTAAAGCACATTCTGTTCTTTTAAACGAATTTTTTTCTTTTTTCGATTGATTGTGCTGTGAATTTGAGACACTTTATCATATCGTGGCCATCCTTAGAGCAAAAGGCACACGATCTAACTTGCACTTTTCTTGTAGCAAGCTGAGCGGTTTTTTTGGTAATGGCATTTACTGAGTTGTATTGTTGCTCAATAAACTCTAGTACATCTTGTAAGGACTGTATAGCTCTTGCCTTTTTTACATGCTGTTCATACAGCTGCAAGGCTTCTGGCGAAAATTTCCGCAGCAGAATTTCAGCTAAAATTACGTCAGCAGAGCTTCCTATCTTTCTTTTTTGCTTTATGATGAATATGCTCTCGGTCGCATTGGATACTGCGACTTCCCTAAATTTTTCTCATCATGTGTCAGCAAGCACTCCAGTTCCATTAATTTGTTGAAGTGTTGGGAGAATATTTTTCTGCTATTCTCAAAGCGTTTGCAGATAAGCTCCCACGCTGCTGCATAGCTAGCCGCTCATCCTGTTATCAAATGTCTAACCACCACTTAAGCTTCTCCCTTTAAGCAGGCTCTTAAATATCCCAGCTTCCTTGTGTTGCTGAGATCCTTCCTGCTGTCTATTAGCTCAGAAAACAGCTCGTAAAATGTTGGCCATTCCTTCGCATTTCCATTGAACGTTGGAAGGTCCACTTTTGGGAGTTCTGGCACGTCGTAGTTGGAACTTTTGAACTGTTCCAACTTCCTCTGAAGTACCATTTCTAGTGCAGAATTTTTCTAGATTGCAGAATGTCTGCCTCATCTTGATCAAAAGCAGCTCTGTGTCTCATACTTGTTTTCAAGCAGTTTCAGTGTGTCCGTCACGTTGGAACAATGACTTTTCATCATTGCCATCTGCTGGACTAGTTCAATCTCACTTGAACTCTTCTGTCCACCAGTTGAACCAGATTATCAACTGGACTGGAGCTCCGAGCTGAAGCGGAATCAGATAATTTTGATCCACTTGGTATATTTATCTCTTCAAGTGTTTCTACCTTTAATTGCGACTCTTTGTAGGCCTTAACAGCATCCATAATAAATATTTTATCATTAAAATATTGATGATCGCCAACTCCCAATTTTACCAGCGTATTGTTGTTAGTAGTAAATTGGTCTACCAATGCTTCTATTGCTGGTATAGATGCCTTGTCCTTGATGGCTTGCAGTATTTTGTTCTGCAGCACTCCTTGGTCTTGCATCAATTTCACAGATCTTTCCGACAACATCTTGGGAAAACAATCACTCTGACTTTTTTGTGCTTTCTGCTTGTATTCTTTGGCGTGATCTGTGGAGGATTTTTTGATTGGTCGCCCAGTTGACCTAGCTGTGCCTCGACTCACAGCTGATTGATCAGCCAAAGAAAAGCAAGAACACAATGTTTCACCTTATAGTCCCAGTACTTTAAGGCGTGGTCTTTTATTCTGTGTTTCTTACCACTGGTGGGGGAAACAACAGAATCACTCGAATAACCTTGCTCTTTTTACTTTAAGGCGCTGGTTTCTTCTTCTGTGTTTCTTACCACTGGTGGGGGAAAACAACAGAATTTTTCGAAGGACCTTGCTCTTTTTACTTTGAAGCGCTGGTTTTTATACCCGTTACTCGTAGAGTAAAAGGGTATACGAGATTCGTTGAAAGCTATGTAACCGGCAGAAGGAAGCGTTTCCGACCATATAAAGTATATATATTCTTGATCAGGATAAGTAGCCGAGTCGATCTGGCCATGTCCGTCTGTCCGTCCGTCTGTTTGTCCGTCTGTCTGTCCGTCTGTCCGTATGAACGTCGAGATCTCAGAACTACAAAAGCTAGAAAGTTGAGATTAAGTATACAGACTCCAGGGAAATAGACGCAGCGCAAGTTTGTCGATTCATGTTGCCACGCCCACTCTAACGCCCACAAACCGCCCAAAACTGCCACGCCCACATTTTTGAAAAATGTTTTGATATTTTTTCATTTTTGTATTGGTCTTGTAAATTTTTATCGATTTGCCAAAAAACTTTTTGCCACGCCCACTCTTACGCCCACAAACCGCCCAAAGCTGCTACTCCCACACTTTTGAAAAATGTTTTGATATTTTTTCATTTTTGTATTAGTCTTGTAAATTTCTATCGATTTGTTTCTTCTGTGTTTCTTACCACTGGTGGGGGAAAACAACAGAATTTCTCAAAGGACCAAAATGTTCACACTATAAACTAATGCGTACACTTAATGAGTTCAATTCGGGTGTTTGAATCTAATTGACTCGCTACTGCGAGGGCATCGCCTTTTATTCATTCTTACATAGGTTCTTATCATCTAATTATATAATGCAGCGCTTGTAAGACGCTGCAGTCTGCGTTGGTCAATGCAGCTGAGATTTATCTTAAATCTATATTTGTGACCTATGACCTCGCTAATCACCTCCCGCGTGATCATATCTCTTAACACTTCGGCAATAGACCACTGCAATCGTACTTATCTGTGGTTGCCACTTATGTTGTCCCCTGCCATGTTTATTGCAGCCCATAAATAGAACATATTTATAGTTTGTCTACTTATCATGTCTAAACACATCTTTAGACAATAAGCTTCAGCTGTCCGAAGGATTTTATTTTCCAAAATTTAAGAGGAATATAGACGAGATAGTTGGGCAATGCAGAATTTGAAAAAAAGGAAAATACGACTGACAATCCGGAATTAAAACAGACGCCGCTTCCGAATTACCCAGGTCATATTATCCAAATCGACCTCTACTCCAACGAGAAGATGCTAGTGTTGACTGCAATTGACAAATTTTTCAAATTAGCTCAAGCTCGAATTATTAAGTCTCAAAGACAACAAAAAGGTCTCAATTCAGCCTTAATCATTTTTATGCTCAAAGATAAGCTTAACATTGAAGTTTTCCGAGTACCACTCAATGGACAAATTTCATTCTACACTCTCAGAAATAATGAGGTGTATTAAAAAGGATAGGAGTTTCGAAGAACTGTTAGATAGAGCTGTGTACGAGTATAATTACTCGATCCATTCGGTCACAGGGAACAAATCGTGGTTTTCTTTGGTAGAGTATCAACAGTCAGTCCCGAAGACTTCAAATAAACCAGGCTTGACAATATAAACAAATTAAGACAAGTACAAAATCAGGACCTACAATACCACAACAATAAAAGAAAACTCATTAAAACATTCAAGACAGACGACGAACTTTGCTTTAGAAATAACTCCCGATTAGGTTTAAAGTTATTACCCAAATTTAAAAGGGAAATAGTTGAAGAGAATAAAGAAACCACTATAATAACAGTGACAGGAAAAACAGTACATAAAAGTCACTTAAAAAATGACTGACCTTTTTTTTGCAGAATACTGACTCTGACACTGAAATTACGAACTATACGGACGTACAAACGGCGATCTGTAAGGGAATACGTAAAATAAGAACATCAACAACCAGACTAATACATGTCATTAATCTGAAGCATATCGAAGACACACTAAATAAACTAACTTGACACACTGATTATTACACAGAATAGTCTAAAAACTACGGACAACTACCTTACCCAGAAGCACGAAATGAATCAAACTTTCTCCACTTTCTACACCATTAACTCCCTCTTCCATAACAGTAGACCCGTTAGAGCCATTAATTTACTGGGCACCGCATGGAAATACGTGACAGGTACTCCAGATCATGACGACTTTGCATCCTTAGAAAACAACGTTAACGAGATGATAGATAACAATAATAATCAATAACCATTTTAAGGTCAGACTTAATAAATTGTTTAATATCACTAATTCCATAACTAATTGTATTAGAGATCTTAATCTTCAAAACCAAGTTAGGCTCATCATAGAAGAAATATTAAATATAAAGTTTCAGTCTTGCATAATAATACGACAATTTTATATGTAATAAAAATTCAAAATCTAGAGAATAAAGAATACGAAAACATTTTAATCAAGCCAATTGTGAGGAATAATACAGTCATCAATGTTAAATTCAGAGAGTTATTAAAAAAATGTTTGAAATAATACACAACAACTTTTAATAATATTAAGATCTGTAATAAAAACGAAATCGTAGACCACCTAAGTAAGACATTATGTTTGCCTACGCTTTTGGTAGGAGAACAGTCGCAGTGCGGGTTTGGTAATGGAGATCATATTAAGACGATCGAAGAGGTTGACAATGGAATATTTATGGTTAACAATTTTAATGGCACGCTGAGTTGAAGCAACAAAATAAAGCATTTGGTGGACTCATATGTGGTAAAATTCTTCAACGAGACTCTAAGGATAAACGATATGAAATATGGTCACACCGAGGTGACATTGACGAGGCCAGGCGCGCCCATCATACAATTAACACCGGAGGAGACAGAGAGAATCAAAATATTTTCTCTACAAAGATTGGAGAACCTGCATGTCAACAACATCAAGCTATTGCGTAAGCTCAAGATTGAACAAAACTTCAATAAGAGCACGATCATAATCCTATTCGGCATTTCACTGCTTATCACGGGTGTTTATTTCCAAAGCAGAAGAAAGCAGGAGAAGGTCCTACTACAGGTAGCCGCCCCCGAACTTAAGCAGAACAATTTAACATAATCCAACAGCGCATCAACCTTCGGGCCTTGCTTTAACGACCTACCGTATTTTAACACTTGAGGACAAACGTCAAATAAAGAGGAAAGAGTTAATAAAACATAAATTCAAGTCACCTGACACCCGCTATTGCGCATACAAATGTTCTACTTGTAAAGTACAACGCACTTGGCCAAAACGCTGAGCCATGACCACACGAGCGTCCGCTCCACCAAATGAGCATCCACTCCACAAATAACAAAAATGCACCTGCCCAAATTGCTGACCTAGCGTCTACGACACTTCCGCAATTCTTTAGCAGCGAGGCCTCTGCTGCAACCAAACAACAGTGAGAACGATATGAAACGTTTTCTTAGGGTCAGATTTGGGTACGATAATTTAGTCTTAAAATTATAAGCGATAATAAAGAAACATTTTTATTTAAAAATAAGGAATCTGTTTTTTTTTTAACTAATATTTTTGATTATAATGCATTATTATAATAAAGGCACACACAATGCGCGCGTACTACAAGTCAGTATCAAGAGAATGACTCTTAATAATTAAGTGTTGCCGTATCGCTTAAATCTAGTATTATTGTATCAATGTCGCCACAGTATCCGTGAATCCGTCACGATCTTTGGCTCGCGAATGTTACCTTACGCCGTTTTTCGTAAGTCCTTTGAAGAGTGGGATTGGATTCCTCCGAGTCGAACTGCTTGTCGTTTTTGACTTGGGAAACAGGCTTGAGGCGGTCGACTGCTACTAAATGTACATGGGTACATTTGTCAATTCCCTTGAGTAGGAACATTTTATCTTTAATATGGTGCGCTGTGGGATTTTGTCGAATTTTCTGCATGTGCTCTCGATAAGGTTTGTTGTAAAGGCATGACAACTATAACCAGGTGGACGTGGTCGAACCTTCCATTTGGCAAAGCGATCTTCTGTGGCTGGAGGTGATTGTGCTTCTGAACTTTGGAGCGCTGGCATGGGAGACAAAATGTACACCATTTGAGGACATCTTTGTTCATCGAAGGCCAGACAAACTTCTGTTTGAGATAGATTGTGGGGAGAGATAGATAGATGTACAAAAGGACGGAGATTTGTTGTGGATACGTCACTGTATATCGAACTTCTTTCACCGAAACAAACTTTTTTGGGCTGTAAGGAAGTAGTTCCTTGCAAGATACGTGTCAATCCAGAAGCCGAGGCTTGCTCCTCCTCAAGCTGCGCCGCGGTGATTGCTGTGGGCATCGTCATAGTGGAAAGCTTTGAAAAAGCGTTTGCGACTCTATTTTTGAATTGCAAAATATATTTTAGATGCCGCAGCTGTCGAGGCGATTCATTTTTAGCCGCTGTTGGAATGCGTATACAAATCACAAAAATGCGGGCTTCGACGAGTTGTCTGAAATATTTGATTGACTCGTGTAAGGCAAGGAGCTCCCGGTGGTACGTGGAGTAATTTTTCGCAGTGTTGCTGCGAACGTCTGAGTCGCATTCTTTAACCCGAAAGGCATGTACTGGAATTATATCAGTCCAAAAGGGGTACATACGGCCGTCTTCTGGATGTCTTCTTCCGCCATGGGAATTTGGTAGTACGCCTTTAACAAATCAAGCGTTGAGAAGACTTTCCCACCACGTAGCTGTTCGGTAAAGTCGTGAATGCAATCGGATCGCGATCTGGTATCGTAATCGAGTTGAGCTTACGATAATAGCCGCATGCTCTCCAGCCACCGTCTTTTTTGGTGACCATGTGCAGTGGGCTGGACCATGGTCTTTTGGAGGGACAACATATGCCTTGCTCGATCAGAAAGTTGATTTCCTTTTTCGCAGTGGCAAGTTTATCTCCAGATAAGCGTCGTGGTCGGTCAGAAACGAGTGTCCCATATGTTTCAATGTGGTGTTGTACATCATGTTGCTTTGTATCCTTCGATGACGGTTTGGTGACTTCCACAAACTCTTACAGATTGATTCGCCTATTCTAGGCACGCGGTTGTTGACAGTCCTGTAATCGAGTCAATAAGGCATCTGTTTTTGAGATCAATAAGAAGCTGGAATTCGGCTAAAAAGTCTGCTTCAATTATAGGTGTGTGTACGTCCGCAATGATGAATTCCCAGGTGAAATTCGTAACGAACACACTGAATGAGCGTTGTCCACCTCAACACACTCTGTCTACCTTTTTGACCAGCTAGCTCAGGGAAAATGGGCGTGGGTTTTGTGTTAAGATGAACAAGAGTGTCATAGCTATACTACAGAAGACTGAGATACGTTAGCTGCAAATATGATAACCAAACGGTTAGGAATCAGACAAGAAAGTGTACCTATTGAAAACAAAGACCAGATGTTATTGGCCTAGGGTATACCCCACCCTACTTGTGAAATCCATTCGGACTCCACCCTTTTACAACCCCTACTTTACATAGCCTTTGGTGCCCAAGAAGACATCGGATTAATTTTTATTCGATAATCAAAGATAAAGATACTATTTCGATACATTTTCCTAGACTACTAGACATTTTCCTTAAAACTAAAGATTAAGGTAATTACGCTAAGAAAGGTAATATTGAGTAATTTTGTTTATTTCAAGCAAACGAAAAGAAAAATGATTAAGATAGGAATGCAGATATTGTAATATCACGTTACAATATGTCTTCGGCTTACTTTACATCAAGCCAACTACGATTAATTGATATTAACCCTTAGCTTCTTTAAATTTCGTAAATTATATATAATCTTAGTTAAAGCACTAATTACGAATCTCTGACTGTATATATATATATGTTAATATATTACATGATTGACGGCTATGCCGTACTTACGCAGTTTTCATAGATGTCAGCAGGCCCGATGACTGTTAATGTGTAAATGTGGGTATTACTTTAAGTTGGGAAAACCACATATTTATTTCTCAGATCTTTCACAAAGAGATGGAATCGTAAAGTTTATAAGTACATATTCATAGGAAAATTAACACATATATGCAGAACTACTCTAAAGGTACTTAAAATTGGGTCGATCATTCGTGTTGGGACGCTTCAAGTACGCAGCGGATGCAGCGTCACAACCAGCATCTTCTTGCTGGAATTGCGTCTTGCACGAATATATGCAATGCACACGGAGACAGCGCACCAAATTTATGTGCGCGATGAAGGCGAAGAAAAGATTCACACCAAGCCGATGTGTGGCGATCTGCTTGCGGCGATGAAGAGGACGCCAACTCGGGGTGGCCTGCGATATGCACTTGGTTGGCAGCAGAAAGGAGAACGCATAGCTTTCCACTGCACGCGGCTGGTGCTCCGGTTGCATCGCAGGCTGCGATCGATGAATAAATTTTTTTATATTTATTTATTTTAAGAGGTTTACGTTTATAATAAATTTATATAATTAAATAATTTGTATATAAAATTTTTTTGTTTGGAAATTTTGAACCCGTTACCCGTTACTCGTAGAGTAAAAGAGTATACTAGATTCGTTGAAAAGTACTCGTATGTAACAGGCAGAAGGAAGCGTTTCCGACCATATAAAGTATATAAGTTATGGCAGTCCGAAGGACTACCTTAACGAGAACTGCATTTCCAAATAAAAGAAGATGAATTGATTTTAATATTTATTCAAGGTTTAGGTTGATAGAATGATCAAGAATTCTTCGTGGTCGGATAGCAGCCAGAATTGGACTAAATTCCCGCGACGAATCCACCGGCTTATCTACCCGGCTTGAGTAGCTGCGTCAGCCCTTTAGCCGCAGCGGACGTTGCGACAACAGCGTCGGCCAATGCTTAGCCAGCGCAGTATTGTCGGTAGCTGACGCTGTGGTTTTTGGGTCCAACAGCGGCGACGCGCGTGCGGCGTCAGCGGTGTCAGCGTTTTGGTCGCAACGGATATTGCGACACTTGCGCTAGTCGATATTTGGCCAGCGCAGCGTTGTTGTTGGCCGAACGAGTTATTGAGGGGGGCGGGGAGGAGGCTCGTTGTGGCCTGTGTTAACTCCTCCCCACCACAAGATCTGCGTCCCGCAGATCACTTGAGCTCGCTTTTGACGCTGATGACCTGTGATTCCAATTCCGAAGCGAAGTCGCTCGTATTTGGGATGCCTTTCGTTGACGTGATCCTCCTCCACATGAGATAGCTGCTTACAAGGATGATTATTACCAATATGATTTCCAGAGAACAGGAGTATACCAGTCTGCTTGATGTTGCGGCTAACCTTTTGATGTTTTCCAGGCTAAAGTCGTGAACGTATTCTAAGGAAAGTTCGTACTTCGTTGCAGTTATTTTCGAGAGTACTGCCGGAATTGCCATCAGATGTGTTGTAGTGTGGCTGCTGTAATTCCTGCCCTTAACAGCGATGGTTTCGTTGGAGTATTGTATTATGTAAGATCCCTTCAAGTTGTAGTCCTTTGTGGGGCCGCTTATTGAACCATTAAAGTTTGTTAAGAAGATCGTGCCGTCGTCGACTGGCATGATGGCTTCTGCGTTGCTCCTCAGGTAGCTACAAGTAGCGTGTCTTTTCTTGATCAGTCTGGGAATGCAAGTGTCCTCCTTTAGTTTACGCAGGTCTTTTTCCTGGCATACCGTTGTATTGCCTATGGAGAGGCATTTACCGAGGACGATGTACGTTTCTTCGGCGGTCGTTGCCACTTTGTTGGCTTCCAATATTACCTGTTTTCCGTCAATCACCGTTGAGTACAAGTATATCATACGATATTTCTGCTCCGTTACCTTGGGCATGGCCACAATGTAAAGTATGGCCGTCCCATTAGTTAGTATCGTAGGCCGAGAGAACTCTACTGCTTCCACTGCGTTCTGATAAGGAAGGTCTCTTACTTCCGACAGTATCACCGCCAAACCGCCAAACCTCAACAGGTTTGTGTTGACCACGCCAGTTTTAGCTAATTGAGAAGCTCGCGTGATCTCCGCTACCTGTGTGCCTAAGATATAGCCCTGCGAAGTATAGCGGTGAAGAGATGAAAATCCCCATCTATGGCGTTAACCTTCCCAATAACGTCGTTTAGTTGCTGGTGTGTTGCGTCGAATAGAGTGTTGATCCGTATTTGCTGATCGTTGTTCCTGGCTAGATTATCCTGAGAGTTCAAAATAGCGTCCCAGTCTGCTGCATCTGGCGAGCCTGCTATCCACTTCCAGGCGGAGCCCAACCTATTGATGACCCGACGGTTCCGATGCGATGAGCCGGTCAGCCGGACGAGACCCTCTGTTGCTTCCTGCAGATAGTGAGTCGTTATGGTGGTTATTCGTTGGTCGTTGATCATAGCCGATTCTCCTTGAGTGGCCCCAACGATTCGTCGCATCCCTTCCAAATCGATGAAATGCACCAACTTGAAGACTCCGGTTACTCTCCATACGTTGCCTCTTTGTAGTGGGACGACAGGTGAATCGTACTTGATTATGTGGATTACTCCCACCATGTGGATGAAGAGCAAACTTAGTTTTCGGATTATCTTAATAATTGTCATATGATACAATAAGGTTTTTTTCTTTTCTTTTTTTTTACGTTTAGCTTCAGATTTTACGTTAACCTCCCGTCGCAGGGTGAATAAATGGTGTATTTTAAATTAACATTTTAACTTAACAATTTGTGTGTGGACATTATGACAGTAAGAAGTGGAATTGTAGTATTCTTAATTTATAAGTGTATGATTAAAAGTGACACGCTCTCTCTCTTTTTGTTATTAATTCCTAAGATCTGATTTGTGAAAAGTTTTACCGGATCTAGTCTTGACAGTTACTCTTCTATCTTCTTCTACTACCTCTGGCTTGTAGCGTTGTTTTTCTTTTGTTTTGATTTGCCTATTGGCTACAAAAATCTTGTCTCCCTGGTTGTAGAAAAGAGGTTTTGTTCTAAGCTTATTTTTATAGAAATTAGTAGACTCCTGATTGAATGCGATTAGACCTTTAACATCCTCCCAGGTTTGTTGTTTGAAATCAACCAACCCCTGGTTATTTATACGAGATGTTCTGTTGAAAAAAATGTCAACTGGTTTCCTATTAGTGACTGAGTGAACAGAGTTGTATCTGTCCACTGTTATGCGTACCAATTCTGTGTCCTTAAACGTCGGATATTCGGTTTTTAGACACCTATTGATTTCTAAAAAGGTGGAGTGGAATCTTTCTACCTGACCATTGACTTCGCTCTTCTGGGTTGGGGTGTTGTACAACTTAATTCCCAGCGTTTCTAAATAATTGAGTACAGTTGAACATAGCAATCCCCTCTCATTGTCTGACACAATACTTTTAGGGACTGAAAAATAGTAAAGTACTTCCACCAACTTTTCCCGCAGATGAACCGAAGATTTTGACTGCAACGGGAAAAGTTTCGCGAATTTCGTAAACTTATCTATGCAGCTCAGATATATTTTCTTTTGTAAAGATATCAATGTGAAGGATTTCGCAGGGATAATCTGGTATGTGTGTTGGGTGCAAGAGTGGCTTATTCGGGTGCCTGTCGTATTTAAACAATTTGCAACATTCGCATGAAGACAGCTGAACACGGACCGTACTAGCCATTTTTGGGAAATAAAACTTTTCAAGAATTTGAAGACGAACCTCCTTGGGTGCCCGATGAGTCCTCCGATGTTCTTTGTCAATTACCCTACAGAGTTCTTTCTCATCAGATAAGTCTGTAACTAATCTTTGTGTAATACGTATCTTAAGCATTTTGAAATTATTGAGACATTGTGTCTGGAAGAGGTGCAAATATGAATCTGGAATTTTAACTCCATTAATAATGGATGGTTTTAAATATTTTCGTAATGAAATGGTTAGGCTGGATTGGATACCACTGTTGATAGGTATCCCGAATGAGGATGCTCGCAAGAGTATTCGGGTAAGCCCGGTTGAAAAATTAATTGGTTTCTAAAAACGTTTATGGGCACTTCTACGTGGGGCACGTAGTGCGAAACGTCGTGGATCCATAGCGCTCGGATGGTTTGTACGGAATCAAATCAGAACCTGTAGCTGTGTCGGATCCTAAATAATTAACGTGAGAAACAATACGAGAAAGTGCGTCGGCGACTACATTTGACTTCCCTGGTTTGTAAATCAATTCACAGTTGTATTTCTCTATGCGAGATTTCCAACGCTTCAGTTTAGCATTGAAATTCCTGTTGCCTAAGGCAAATGTAAGAGGTTGATGATCTGTATACACTCTGAGTTGTAGCGCCGTACAAATATGATCGTAGATTGTCTAATGCCCAGACTATCGCGAGCATTTCCTTTTCTATTGTAGCGTAATTTTCTTCAGTTTTATTTAAGGCGCGTGATATATAAGCGATGGGTCTGTCTTTCCTCGGTCGTTCTGTGACAAAACCGCCCCAATAGAGTAATTGGACGCGTCTGTTGTCAGGTGAAATGGTATGTTAAAATTGGGGAAAGCTAGTACTTCTGATGAAGACAGAATGGTTTTCATATTTTTAAAGGCTTGTAGGGCTTCTTCATCCAGCTCAATTAGAACCTTTGTTGATTGAGATGCCTTGATTCTAGCACATTTCCCTCTAGTAAGATTAGTTAAGGGTTTTGCCCCCTTGGCGTAATCCTGAATAAACTTCCTGTAGTAGGAAGTCATACCCAAGAATCTTTTTAATTCCCTAACGTTGGTGGGTGGTTCCATTTTGTTAATGGCTTCTACTTTCTTACTGTCGGCTTCAATGCCCTCCGCCGAGACAATGTATCCCAAGAACTCTACCTCACTTGCCAAGAACTGGGTTTTCTCCAGATTTGCCCGAAGATTTGCGTTTCTCAAGCTTTCAAAAATAAGACGCAGATTCGACCAATGGTTGTCATAGTCTTCACTAAAGACTATAATATCATCAATATACACATAGCATATTTTTCCGATGTACTCTCTAAGCACATCGTCAATCATACGTTGAAAAATAGCAGGCGCCTTCTTTAATCCGAAGGGAGGCGCAAAAACTTGTTTTTTCCATTCAGCGTAGAAAATGCTGTTTTGGGTATGTCCTGTTCTTTCATGTGAATCTGATGGAAGCCCGACGTTATATATATCTAGCCTTACCGAGACTGGCCAGTGTGGAATTACTGTCTGGTATGGGGTACGCATCAGATATGGTAACGGCGTTTAAACGCTTGAAATCAATCACCAAACGATATTGTTTTTCCCCAGTTGGTTTTGGTCATATTATACCATCGCGTAACAATTCTTCCACCTGTGTTTCTACCACCCCTCTCATGTTGGCTGGGTATGGGTAACTTTTAGCGTAGATAGGGTCCTGAGTGTTAGTACGAATTTCTGCTCTAACGACAGTTTTAACTGTTCCTCCAGGTGATATTGGTTCGAAAATATATAAAAATTCGCTGATTAGAGCATTCAAGGCAAGATTTATGGACTCTGAATGATTGATATTAATTAAAGAATGGACGTTGAAAGATTTCTTAGCTAAAAGTGGCAGCTTGACGCCAGGTGCTATAACAAGTAAATCTTTTTCCCTGTCGATCAAGGCTTTTAATTCCTTGAGCGTGTCGTCACCAATTATTTCGTCGAAGGAATTTAATCCAGGTAACACGAAAAATGTGAGAAGTAAGTGATTGCCAAATTTTTTAAAAAACTGCCCCACAAGTTGACGTGTGATTTTTACGCAACCTGTGGCAAACTGGACTAAGAATGGTGTTGTTAAAGGAGTTGAACCGGCAGCGATTTTTGGGCTAAGAAAATTTTTGTTTGCGCCGGTGTCAACTAGGAATTGTAACTTAGCCCCGTCTCTGGTATCATATTCTAAGTATGGTACGCTAGAGAGGCGTCCGTCATAAAATTTCTTGCTTCTTCGGCATTTGGCTGTTCCTCAACTATTACTCCTTGGTTTTGCTCTCCTAGGAAGACCTGTTGGTCTGAACCATCGTTATGTTCGCAACCTTCCCCGTACAATGCCTCGGGGTGGGTATCCTCAGCTATGATTGTACTAGGAGGCCCGACTGTCGTCATGTGGTACAAACGTTGCGCTTTCCTTAAAGGGTTTGCGGATGTGCTTGGACTCCGTTTGCTAGCGGTGTCCTCCTCTCTACGAGCGTTGAGCCCGGATAGGTACGACTGACCTGACCTTTTAGATTCCATCTTAATTGCCTGTCTCGGACCTTAATAACCTTGATAACCCTGCCAATTCCTACCTGAGCTATTATTTTGGGCAGCGATCATAGGCGCTCTAATCGGCGGCTGCGCAGAAGGGAAACGTGGCTGGAGAGCGATTTTGTTGAGCGGGGCGATTGAATGAAGGAGTGTAAGTAGGCCAGACCAAGCGCCCCCGGAAGTTTACATCCTGTAGCTCCAAGAAAAAACTATATGCCTCTGGCAAATTCTTGGGACTACGTATCACCAATAATTTGGAAACATCGCCCTGGAGTCCTCTCACGAAGACATCTAAAGCTTTATCCCTAAAGGTTTCTATTAAGGCGCTAAACACGTTTGGGGGATGACCGCCACTCTTCAACTTGTTAATAATAAGTGAAAAGTGACTATTTACCTCCATATAAAATTCCTCCAAGGACTTATTACCCTGAGTCAACTGCGACAGTTGATACTCAAGAGTGCGAACATCTCTTTTGTCCGCGTAGTGAAGTGCCAGAACTCGTTTGACTTCGGCCCAGTCATCGTCTGGTACGCTATAAGAACAGAAGGCCAAATCGGCATTACCTCTTATCTTCTGTCTAATATGCAAAACAATGGACCTATACAAAGGCTTGTCTCTTACAATTTCATAGTCATTTAGAATCAATTGAGCCCTGTTGAGCCACGACACATATTCCTCTGATTGACCTTCGAATGGCTGTAATTCCTTTACACAATCGGGTAAAGTAGAAGTTTCCCTTAGCTCGTACTCGTTACGTGGTTTAGTTAGGCGAATAGGCTGATTCGCCACCGGATTGCGCTGTTCATAATCATTTTCCAACGTACAAAGCCTATTGCTAACCTTCTTGACATCCTCCTTAATCCCCATAGCCTGGTTTAACAGAGCTTTCAAAGAGTCATCAAACTTCCCTAAAGTTTCCTTAATTTCCTCCATTTTCTTTGCTAGCCTGGGAAACTGTAAGGTAAGAACCGGTAATTAAAAATTTTAAATTTTCGATTTAAAATCAAAAGTGTAATTTGTTGAATATTTTGGTAGCCTACTAAGGTACGGGTTGCACACAATCTACTAGGCAGCTTTTTTTGAATGAATTCCACACCACTTAGCCTTTCTAGTAGATTACCACACATCTTATTTTTCCATTGGTTTTGATTATTTCGATTTTTAATTTTTTAATTGATTATTTGTTAACAAATACCTATGTTATAGCTGTGACTTAACACATTTTACTTCTTGCATTTATTTTATTTTACCAATTATTTGCACTCGCAGATTTTCTTACTGCCGCAGTGTGTAGTTGGTTTTTATCTTTTATTTATTTCAACAATATTTTTGCACTCGCAGATTTGTTCACTGCCGCAGTGTGTAATTGTTTTTTGTTTAATTTTATTTAGGAAATTCTATTAACACTTCTTTCATTTCTTGGCTCACTTGTAAATTTTTTTATTATTTTTTTTTTTTAAGAGAAACTTCCGAACACACCACGCACTTCACATCATAACTAGCTTCTCCCAGGTAGACAAGGGTCTACTTCCGAAGAAGGCTGTTCGGGCGCCAGTTATGGCAGTCCGAAGGACTACCTTAACGAGTACTGCATTTCCAAATAAAAGAAGATGAATTGATTTTAATATTTATTCAAGGTTTAGGTTGATAGAATGATCAATAATTCTTCGTGGTCGGATCGCAGCCAGAATTGGACTAAATTCCCGCGACGAATCCACCGGCTTATCTACCCGGCTTGAGTAGCTGCGTCAGCCCTTTAGCCGCAGCGGACGTTGCGACAACAGCGTCGGCCAATGCTTAGCCAGCGCAGTATTGTCTGGAGCTGACGCTGTGGTTTTTGGGTCCCACAGCGGCGACGCGCGTGCGGCGACATCTGCTAATCCGGGCTTGAAGATAAATTGTTTGCGCATCTCGGACTCACATATCTGTATGTATGCTGTATCCTTGAAAATCCCTTCCTTCCGTACAGTTGCCAGGATGGTCAAGGCGACTTCCCCTTCCGATTAATTTCGACTGTTGCCTTTCTTCCCCCATATCTAAGCAACTCTCAAACTCTATCTTACAATTCATAAAATTTATGTCTTTCATTCACTTAAACTCTGACGTAAATTTATATTTTAAACATTTTTTGTACAGATTCCCCATTCCAGTGGCCAGCGGAATTCGGTTCCTTGTTCCGGGATTACTTCCTTTATATCCACTCGGAACTTCAACTTTGGTATCTCTTATTGCAAAAGAGCAAAATTGGTTTATCCGGCGTTGTCAGCTGTATAGTTTTTTCACGCACGTAAGAAAATTGTTTTCCTTTTATCACTGTGGACGAGCAGTCCAAACGGTAAATGGGATTATGGTTCAGGACAAAAAGTTGTGAAAGTCTAGAAGAAAGAATTTTAAAATTAACAGGAAGTAACAACATTGCATATACACGAAGAAATAAAAATTGTATGCAGTTGTCTAATCAGTACATAGATACACAAAATCGGTGATATAGCAAAAAGAAGGGCTTAAAGGAAAGGGTTTATGGATTACAGAAAAAAATCTGTAAAACTGTAAATGTTTGTGACACCCGATTTGTTAAAATCCAATGATACATTAGCTCTCCAGATTTGTAATCAAATGAATGAATCTCTGTGAGAAAAGGCTATAATTCAGCAGTGCTTACGGGGTGCACTTTTTTTGAGTTCAGTACGGTCACATTAGATGTGACCGAAAAGTTCTTGAATATACATACTATTTATTTTTGTTGACAATAATGAAATTAATATAATCAATTTAAAAATGAGTCGTTTCAAAATCAGTATGTTGGAAAACGATCTATAAACAACTGTATATGATATTACACACAAAAGATAACAAATAAGAAACGGCAATGGCTGATTTGGAAGCAGTTTTGGCTGATGTCAGCTATTTAATGGCAATGGAAAAGTCAAAATGTACTCCAGCTGCAAGGGCAAGCAAGAAATTAATTTTACCAGACCCGAGGTATTAATTTTGTATAATAAAGTAACAATTACATTTATATATACATTATACACACATTAACTTTAATGTATTCGTTTTATGTATTTTGTTTTACCAATTGGTTATTTGTTATAGATGGTAAATATTTTCTATACCTTCTGTTAAATATTATTTTTCTTGAAATTGTTCAAAAACTTCTAATAACCTAAAGGTAGTACAAATAAATAATTTAATATATCATTTATACGCTTTGTATTGCAAGTTACTTTAATATTTTTTCACTTGGAAGTAAACAGTTTATACTTTGGGTCAAAGCTGAGTCAAATAGTGACAGCTGAAACTGAACCATGAACGGTCCATAGAAATGTATGTATTTTGGCTCACTGTGATCGTTAATAAACATTTTTTTAGAGCCCTCCTAATAGAATTGACTATGTACTTCTGTCCGTGACATGCCAAGTCACGACCAAATAGATTTCTTCATGTCGTCCTACTTGATAGAATATTATTCGCGACCTTCTGTGTTTAACTTGTATTTGTATTTCTCTGGTTCTTTATGTGAAACTGGAGCTGATCGATGACATTCAAGAAACATCTCAACGGTGTTGATGAACTTGTATTTGAGAAAATACATATATGTTAATTTGAGTGAAAAATTTGTAATTGTGGCCATCAGCAGCATCATCAAAAGCAACCTTTGGAGCTTCCGAGATTAACTGGGGGCTATGCCAATTAATTAGATATTTATTTATTATGTTTACTACGACCTGACCCCACAAACATAGAAAAGCTATGGCAACTACACCTTTTAATTTTTACAAAACAGATAATCGTCTCTTGGTTTTTTAGGCTTACATTACTGAATTATTAAATTGCATTAAAGCGGGTGAATAACGCTGCTGCGAACATGATAAAACAGAGCTCGCAAATAACAGTTGACCGTTTCTTGCAGTCACCAAATAACTGTTTTTTGCGCACCACTTGCGCAAAAAATCAGACAAGAACCGTTCACCAGTGTCTCTTGAACGGATGGTCTGTGCTCAACCAAAAACCAATTTTGTGTTTCCCTTTTGCTCTGCTATTCGCTGACCGTTGTGCAACGATCGAAGAAAATAAAAGTCTTTTGCATTTGCATTTGTGTATGTATATGCGAATTATCAGTCAACTTGTAAGTCACACGTGCTGACAAAGAAGAGTCTCTGTTTTCCGCCTATTTGGATGGCGTACAGACAATCTCCGAAACTAAAGAAGAGCCTGCATCTAAAAAACTGGTCCAGATCTATGCTTACATAGAAAATTTCGACCTTATGCATGAACGTTTGCCACTAAATGCGAACATTTTGCAGTATTTTACTGATATTAAGCTGCAGTCGCCACACCTGAATGCGCTCGCACACGTTGTACTGGCTACACCGGCGACTCAGGTGTCTGTTGAGAGGGCCTTTTCAGCGCTTCATTACATTTTAAGCGAGCGACAAAGCTCTTTAAGTGCAGAAAATGTTAATTCGCTACTAGTTGTAAAGCTTAATACTGAATAAGTAATAAATCTAATGTTTACATCTAACAAATATGTTAAAATTTTTGCTAAGCTGTGTTTAAAAGGCACTGAAGACAAAATACCGTTTTCGATGAGTCTTTCGTTTTTTCGCTCTTCTGCTGACCCTCAACGAGCGAGCGTTCAGTTGGCTCGCTCTCTCTGAGTTGTTGATGAGTGAGCATAACAAGAACCACGCGACTGAACCAGTTGACCGAAAACCAAAACAAAGAGAAACGAAAAGTCTGTCTTTGCATGAACTATGTCCTCTGATGCTAATATCATGTTTAGAGTATGAAATGATTGGGATAAGTTGGATTACAGCTGGATATTTATACCAGTTACTCGTAAAGTAAAAGAGTATACTAGAGAGGCGTTTCCGACCATATAAAGTATATGCATTCTTGATTTGGATCAATAGCCGAGTCAATCTGGCCAATGTTTTGATATTTTTTCACTTATTTGTTAGTCTTGTAAATTTATCTCGATTTGCCAAAAATCTTTTTGCCACGCCCAAAAACTGTCAGTGCTGAAATTTCTCCATCGCACTTCCACTAGCTGAGTAACGGGTATCAGATAATCGGGGAACTCGACTATAGCGATCTCTCTTGTTTTTTATATGTTTGTATTACTTTACCATAACTATTTGTTTTTTAATTTTGTATTGTATTTTAATTACTTAGTATATGTATTATTACAAAGTATTCGTATAAAAGTAAAAACATATGTATAAGTATATTGTCATGTAAATGTCCAACTTTCAAGTAGATATTATAAGGGATCCCGTTGCGATAAATGGTTGATTTTAAAAAAATACATATTTAGGTTTCTGAAAATATTTTTCAAAATAATACAAATTAACCGTGCACATAAGAAATTTTTTTAGTGCAATTCATCACCAAATAATGAATTTTATGTGCAAAAAAATTAATTAATTATAAAATTTTTATTGACGACTGAAAATTAATCTACATATATGGAAAAAATATATAATATACATAATTAATAAAAGAGAACCAAAATATATTGAAATGCAATAGTTAGAAACATGCAAATATTTGAATGTTCTACTTATTTCAAGTCGACTCGAAGATCATATAAGTATACGACCCAATTACAATTTTCATGGCCTCCCTTTACAACAATCCCATTAGATCAAAACTGTTTTCGGCCAAAACCGTCTTCTGACACAAGTACGCACACATCCACACTTTCTCGCTTATTGTTTTTACCCACACAAGCAAGTGATTTACGTAAGCGGAGAGAGAGCAATTATTGCCGCCACCAAAAAAGTGTCTGTATAGTGAAAACCAATGTATGCCCTATACCCATTTTGTTATTCTAATGTCTTTGGTTTAATTGTGCCCCAATTATATCAATCCATTTGATAGACGTTTCCGAACATGACTAGTGGCAGCTTTAAGAAGCTGATTTAGGAAAAAAAATTTTTTTTAATTTTGAAAACTAGAACCGTTAGTTCCTCTTCAAACTACATTTGTATTTTAAGTTTTGGCATCTGCGGAAGTAGGCATGCTTGCAAGTATAAATAAATACATAATTACAAAACAACAGAGAACGCTATAGTCGAGTTCCCCGACTATCTGATACCCGTTACTCAGCTAGTGAAAGTGCGAAGGAGAGTCTTTAACACTGACAGTTTTTGGCGGTTTGTGGGCGTTAGGGTGGGCGTGGCAAAAAGTTTTTTGGCAAATCGATAGAAATTTACAAGACCAATACAAAAATGAAAAAATATCAAAACATTTTTCAAAAGTGTGGGCGTGGCAGCTTTGGGCGGTTTGTGGGAGTTAGAGTGGGCGTGGCAAAAAGTTTTTTTGCAAATCGATAGAAATTTACAAGACCAATACAACACTCAAAAAATATGAAAACATTTTTCAAAAGTGTCGAAGCAAACGGGCAAGTTGAGCGCGTTATGGAAACGCTCAAGAATCTCTTGACTGCGGTGAAATCAAGTAACAGGTCATGGCAGGATGCTCTAGGCGAGGTACAAATTGCACAGTTAGTAGTGCAACCAAAGCAAGCCCTTTAGAAATGCTGATTGGTAAAGAGACCCGTCCCCTGGGCTTGATGCCACCGTATGACATGGAGATAGAGATAGATAAAGAAAATGTTAGAGACAGGGCAGTAGTAAATATAAATATTCAGGCTAGTAATGATAAATATAGATTTGACAAAAATAAGGCAGAAGTTGCAAGACATGAAATTGGAGATTTTGTTTTATTCAAAAATGAAGAACGCCATCAAACTAACGTTAACCCGAAAAATATATATGTAAATAGGGTTAATCATTCGCTTAAAATTGATAAATTTCATGTATAAAAATGTATTTCAGAATAGTCTTGACCTTGCGAGGGGTGTTGTGTTTCTGTAGCCAGATCCTAAGACTTGTGAGTTGGCGGCAGAACTTACTGAAAATTCCGAACCCAACTCTTAGGCACTTTGCTATCGCAGTAAAATTGCCCAATAACTTGCGTCTTCAGAACAATCCGGGATTGATGTATGGGCACTGTAGAATCGGCGAATTAAACATTTATATCCGATGTAATAAAGTGTTCCCAATTCCCAGGGATTAGGTTTTTGATTAGCGAGGAACTCGTGAACCTGGTTATGGGTTTGGACACATGTTCTTCGTTGAAGTAGTTTTTATTCAAGGTTCTTAGATTCACATATTTGGGACTTAACAGCTAGTAGTTTGCTGCTGCGCTGCTTGCAGAGCGTTGACAGCGGCCGGCTTATACATAAGTATATATACTCATACATAAGAGAGCCCGAGAGACTGTGGGATCTGCTGACACTTGCACTATCAAATGCTCAGGACTTAGAGCTGATCGCGTTTCGTCGGCCACATGGGGTTAATGGCCGGACTCTATGTTTACGTAACTACATTGTATTACTTTGTTCAATTAGGTCCTTGTATACTCGGTACGACGATATATGCATACTACACCAATACAAATGCTCTTATAAAACGATGATGGGGTTTTATTGATGCACACTTTTAATTTAGTATACCCTTTTACTCTACGAGTAACGGGTGTAAATATGTACATATTAACACATAGACCGCGATCTCTTATATTGCTTTATCAATATGTCAAAGATTAAAAGGTTTATTTAAAATGCCCTCACAATCATTAATAGGGTTGTCGTTAATAGGTAGAGTTGCCTAAGGGGTATAGGTTACAGGTCTAGAATTCACGATTGCCGTGCGTGTACTCATGCGCACTGCGAGAATGTGAAAGGGAAGCCGAATGCCTGTCAAATAAACTTAGAAAAGGGGAGTCTGAGACGAACGGCTGAGCAGTGAAAACGCGAATATTCGCCATCTACAATCATAAAGTTTTTTCAACGCTAGTACTTAAAATCGAGAAATTAATGAACAATAACGAAAACGACAACGCTAACCCGACATTAGAAGTGGGATCTGTGCCAACTCCTGCACTTTCTGCTGACCTATTGCGCATTTTCTTGGAAATGTAAAATCGAATTTTTTGGAGATGTGCAAAGTCATGCAGTCTTCGGCGCGTCCGCAAATTAAATAATTAATTAAATGAAGTTTAAGCCACATACGGAGGCTGGCGCTGATGCAACTCAATGGTGCGCAACTGCACATATCGTTATGGAAGAACAAACGATTGAAGGAAGTAACTTAATTATGTTGCTGAGTAACTGCATAGTATGCAAGCCGCATGGTAACAACATTGACAACGAAATGGCGCAAAATGACAGCCGAGCATATAGCTGTGTCAACTGTACTAGGACACATGGTGAATTTTGACAGCCGTTTGTAGCATACGCACACGCACACGCATGCAAGCTGCCTGGGCATAGGATGGCGGAATCTCGACTCAAGCGATCTGACGTGGAGGTCAAGGAGCAGCAGCAGCGGGATTTGCGAAACGTCACCTGCTAACTTTGTGGACAGCTTGGAAATTTTGCGAATCGGTGCATTAACAATATAAAAAACATAGAAAATTCGAGAAAAAAGTAAATCGGTGCTCTGTGTCCGAACCAAAAGGAACTATGACACACGGAGGTGAGCTCTTTCCGATTTGTTTTGACTCTGGGGCGGAATGCTCGTTCGTTCGAAACAGTGCTGCTGATAAATTTGTTTAAAAACAATTTATAATGTCGTCATGATAGGTATAGGGAATGCCGTGTAGACAGCAAAAACAATTTTAACTGGACTAATGATTTGGAGGAGATTAGGAAGAATAATTACACTATTCTGACAAGTGAGCCAGTACTTGTTATTTTGACCCACAACATTCCATAGAATTGCATACTGATGCGAGCTCTTGTGGATATGGAGCAATGCTAATTCATCGGATCAAGGGGGATCCTTATGTGGTATTATAGTAAAACCACCTGCCCTGCTGAGTCTAAATGCCATTCGTATGAATTGGAAACATTGGCTGTTGTTGAATCAGTTAAACATTTTCCACAATATTTGCTCGGAGGAGAGTTTGTTGTATTTACGGATTGCAATTCGCTAAAAGCATCGCGAACAAAAATTTAACTAACACCTAGGGTGCATCGCAATCTTATGATTTCAAATTAGAATATAGGGAAGGAAAGCGCATGGCGCATGTGAAATCCAGGAATCACGTGCCTGATGCAATACCAGTTCAAAAGACTTAAATCCTAGAAAAACGTGTAAACTTAGCAGAAATCTCAAATGATTGGCTCGCAGCTGAGCAACGTCAGGACTCGGAAATTTCTGATATTGTTAATAAGCTGAAGGAAACTACAAAAAGCCATCAGGAAACCAAAGCGATCCTCGTGGCATTCTTACTGCTCAGAAATTGAAAATACAACTGAAGCAGTCAGACTTAGAAAAATCCTCTCCCAATCGGCCACAACCCTAGGCGACCTTAAAAGAGCAGATGGCTCCTGGACCAGCACGAGTGAGGAATCTCTGAAGATACTTCTAGACACTCACTTCCCAGGAAACAGCCAAAACGCTCTCACCTCCCAACAAACAAGCGCCACACTGGCAAGTATCGAACTGTGTATAGACCCAAAGGTCCTCCATTGGGGGATTCACAGCGTTAAACCATACAAATCTGCAGGTACAGACAAAATCCTACCCGCAGAAACACAGCATGCGGGAAATATAGCCATAAACTGGCTTCTTAACATTTTTAAAAGGTTCCTACTCCTTGGACACCTACCGCAATCGCGGCTAGAGTCCCGAATTGTCTTCTTCCCCAAAGCAGGGAAACCATCACACACGACCCCCAAGGATTTCAGACCAATTAGTCTGTCATCCTTCCTACTAAAGACCCTTGAAAGAATCATCGGCCTGCATCTGAGATCAACTCTCAATCCAAGTCTCATCACAGGCACGCAACACGCCTAAAAGAAAGGGAAATCGACATAGACAGCACTACACTCTCTCGTCTCCAAGATATTCCAAAAGGAATATGCACTGGTAGCTTTCCTGGACATAGAAGCAGCTTTTAACAACGTCATCCCGATTACCGAAACCCTGACAGACCTCAACAATTAAAGACTTTCCTTCAGTAGCAGCGCAAGGTACCTGGGCGTAATACTTGACAATCATCCCAGAGAGGGACGATTGGAACTCACGAACACCTGACCCCCAGAATGCTATATGCTTCTATACGGACGGGTCAAAACTACAGAACAGAGTAGGAGGAGGAGTTTACTCCGAACAGCTAGGCCTACAGATCTCGTTCAGACTCCCCGATCATTGCAGCGTCTTCCAAACTGAAGTAGCAGCAATAAGGGAGGCCCTAAAACACTTGAAAGCACTAAAACCGGAAAGCTCACACGTAAACATTTTTAGTGATAGCCAAGCAGCTATCAAATCGATTGCCTCAATCTCAAGCCACTCAAAAACAGTATCGAATTGCCGCTCATCTTTGCACGAGATGACACAACAATTCGAAATCAGCCTTATATGGGACACAGGGACATAGAAGGCAACTCCATCGCAGATGAACTAGCTCGAGAAGGCCCTACCGCGCCACTTATACAAGAGATGGAGTGCATGAGTATGCGTTTAGCCACTTGTAAACTACTACTTAGGGAAAACCTAAACCGAAACAAACAGACAATATGGAAAAATACCACACACAGTCGCCTTACACGCCAAATATGGCCAAAAATAAGCTCAAAAAGAACGTCAAAACTTTTAAGATTGACCAGAGCAAACCTCAGCACTGCTATGAGAGTCATCACAGGGCATTGGTTGATAGGCACCCATGCCAGAAGACTAAATGCCTTGTATAACGATTTCTGTCGTAGCTGTAGGGACGAAGAAATGGAAGAAACGGTAGAGCATCTACTATGCCACTGTCCAGCACTGCAAGCGAAAAGACTTGTTCAATTATGAAGCAGATTCCTGATAGACACGTCCGACCTGTCCGACACCGATCCACATCGGATACAAAAATTCACCAGCGCCTCTGGCTGGGGAAACTGCTTACTTCACACGAACCTCGACGGGCAAAAGAGGAAAACATACACGGTATCACAATGGACCTCTAATGGTCTAAGTGCGTCAGATTACCGACGACCGGTAAAACCTAACCTAACCTAACCTAATAAACTGAAAACAAAAGATTTCACAGATGATTTTCCCCAGACTTATGAGTTTATAGAGGGGTCTTGTTTCGAAAAATACAGAGGAATGGAAGGACTCGTTGTCTGCCAGTAGTGCCGCATGCATTTCGATGGTCGGTAATCAATCAAGTTCATGAGTCCGTTATGCATTTCGGCTGGAAAAAGACTCTCGATAAGACTTATCAATATTATTGATTTGCCAAAATGAATAAATACGTTCGAAAGTTTGTCGACAGTTGTATAACGTGTAAAAGTGTAAAGGGGTCATCTGGGAAAATACAAGCAGAGTTATATCCAATCCCAAAAGTAAATGTCCCATGGCAAGTGGGAAGAATGATATTAAGGAATCTGTCATAGTACAAATAAATGCTCTAACCAAATTCGTTTATTTGTTTCACACTTTTAAGTTGGACACCGATAGTTGCGTGAAGGTATTGAAATCATCTATTTCTTTGTTGGGTGTTCGAACCGAATAATAGCCGATCAGGGTAGATGTTTTACCAGCGGAAAGTTTTCAGAGTTTTGTGGATCTCAGAAGATAAAGCTGCATCTTATAGCTACAGGAGGAAGTCGAGCAAACGGGCAAGTTGAGCGCGTTATGGAAACGCTCAAGAATCTCTTGACTGCGGTGAAATCAAGTAACAGGTCATGGCAGGATGCTCTGGGCGAGGTACAAATTGCACAGTTAGTAGTGCAACCAAAGCAAGCCCTTTAGAAATGCTGATTGGTAAAGAGATCCGTCCCCTGGGCTTGATGCCACCGTATGACATGGAGATAGAGGTAGATAAAGAAAATGTTAGATACAGGGCAGTAGTAAATATTAATATTCAGGCTAGTAATGATAAATATAGATTTGACAAAAATAAGGCAGACGTTGTAAGACATGCAATTGGAGATTTTGTTTTATTAAAAAATGAAGAACGTCATCAAACTAACGTTAACCCGAAAAATATATATGTAAATAGGGTTAATCATTCGCTTAAAATTGATAAATTTCATGTATAAAAATGTATTTCAGAATAGTCTTGACCTTGCGAGGGGTGTTGTGTTTCTGTAGCCAGATCCTAAGACTTGTGAGTTGGCGGCAGAACATACTGAAAATTCCGAACCCAACTCTTAGGCACTTTGCTGTCGCAGTAAAATTGCCCAATAACTTGCGTCTTCAGAACAATCCGGGATTGATGTATGGGCACTGAAGAATCGGCGAATTAAACATTTATATCTACTATCAGCCTTTGACGTACACCGTATCCGATGTAATAAAGTGTTCCCAATTCCCAGGGATTAGGATTTTGATTAGCGAGGAACTCGTGAACCTGGTTATGGGTTTGGACACATGTTCTTCGTTGAAGTAATTTTTATTCCAGGTTCTTAGATTCACATATTTGGGACTTAACAGCTAGTAGTTTGCTGCTGCGCTGCTTGCAGAGCGTTGACAGCGGCCGGCTTATACATAAGTATATATACTCATACATAAGAGAGCGCGAGAGACTGGGATCTGCTGACACTTGCACTATCAAATGCTCAGGACTTAGAGCTGATCGCGTTTCGTCGGCCACATGGGGTTAATGGCCGGACTCTATGTTTACGTAACTACATTGTATTACTTTGTTCAATTAGGTCCTTGTACTATACTACCATACCATACCATACTACACCAATACAAATGCTCTTATAAAACGATGATGGGGTTTTATTTATGCACACTTTTAATTTGAAGATGCTTTGGCGTAACAGGTTTATTGAATAGTCCCCGGCCTATGCTTGGGTTTATTATGCTTGAATATCTTTAAACACTGCTTCGAATCATCAACTCCTCGACTCCTCCTACTTTACACAGAGGTTTCTCATTCGTGAAGCATGTGAAGTGTATGTTCAGTTAATATTTTCAGAGACTCAGCTATTTCATTCCATTTCAGACTACGGTCATCCAATATCATTTTGTGGATTTTTTCGTTTGTTTCGTCAATAACATTCTTCCTTTAGGCGTCTCACGCCGTCCTCGGTGCTCATTTCACCACGAATAAACTTACCATATTAGTCCTTAATGGTTGATTTTCCAGCACACAGCCCTAGTCCGAAAACTCGTTATCAAGCTAAGTTTTAGCATCAACTGTATTTTCCCCTTTAAAGTTGAATTGAATCGACGATTGGCCAATACCATTATCCCCACTTCATTAATTTTTTCGTCTGTTGTTGAATTGCTCGTGCGTTCAACACGCTCTTCGTCGTTCACATATTCTCGGCCTTCTGAGAACATTTCGTACCACCGATAAACGTTTCTTCGGTCCAAGGTAGCTTTTCCGTGAGCCAAAGTCAAAATTCGGAATGCACTCGGGCACTTAATTTTGTTTTTCACACAAAATTTGATACAGGTTCTTAAATCCAGTTTTTTGAATAGGTATTCGACGATCCGAAACACGTGCCAGCAAAGCAGCAAACATAACGCAAAAAAAAAAATTGAAATTCGATTATACGTAACCCGCGAAAATTCAAAATTCGCGATCCTTTTTGAACATACCTCGAAAATTTATATATACTTTTTACTGTAGTACACTATAGAGTCAGTGGATAAACCAGTTCACAAAAAAAAACAAGAGAGAACGCTATAGTCGAGTTCCCCGACTATCTGATACCCGTTACTCAACTAGTGGAAGGGAGAAGGAGAGTCTTTAGCACAGTTTTTGGCGGTTTGTAGGCGTTATAGTGTCCGTGGCAGAAAGTTTTTTGCCAAATCGATAGAAATTTACAAGACTAATACAAAAATGAAAAAATATCAAAACATTTTTCAAAAGTGAGGGCTTAGCAGATTTGGGCGGTTTGTGGGCGTTAGAGTGGGCGTGGCAACAAGTTTTTTGGCAAATCGATAGAAATTTACAAGACCAATACAAAAATGAAAAAATATCAAAACATTTTTCAAAAGTGTGGGCGTAGCAGCTTTGGGCGGTTTGTGGGCGTTAGAGTGGGCGTGCCAAAAGTTTTTTGGCAAATCGATACAAATTTACAAGACCAATACAAAAATAAAAAATATCAAAACATTCTTCAAAAGTGTGGGCGTGGCAGTTTGGGCCGTTAGAGTGGGCGTGGCAACATGAATCGACAAACTTGCGCTGCGTCTATGTCTCTGGAGTCTGCTTAATCTCAACTTTCTAGCTTTTGTAGTTCCTGAGATCACAGCGTTCATACGGACGGACAGACAGGTGTTCTCAAAAGTCTAAAGGGCTAGAGATTGCAAATTACGGATAAGGCATCCTTTCCTGCGTGGCTGATGGATTCAAAGCGGAGTACTCAGGAATCTTGGTGAACCTGGCGGTATACATGCAAAAAGCTTGTGTGTATGTGTAGCGTCGTGGTGATATTCACAGGAGGTAAAATTCTCGAGCATGGTGGTGATGCCCTTGCAGACGGGCATACAGCGAACGATTGTGGTTGTGCGTACATAGGAAGAAAAACAGTCAAAGTTTACGGAGAGGAGAGATCATTTTTGGAGAAGATAGCGGAGCTCAAGGCAGACCAGTTGCGGTATCTCGTAGGAGAGAGGAACTTGGCAGTTGCAGGCTCCAGAGCAGTACTAGTCCAAATGCTAGTGGAACACGAGAATTCTGAAGAAGTGGATTTGCCACAAGCAGTTGAAATAATGAGCCAACAAGAATTCACAACTACAACAGCAGATGACGATGCTGACAAACATGATGGCACAGTTTGTCAATAATATGCCAACAGCTAATCAGTTGATATAGATGATTTTATAAACCGTAACCCATTTGCTAATTCTCCCAAAGGAGAGGAAAAAGACGCGATGCTCCAAATGCAATAAGTTTCATGCCACCAATGTAATGCTCTTTGCCGCATCCAATCAGGACAAGCTGTTTACACGTTTAATCCACATCAACGAGAAAGGCTATCCCGCTTTTATTGATACTGGAAGCCCAGTCAGTATAATTCGCAAATCAGTTGCGGACGAGATCGACGCAGATCGATAGGAATGCTTCATGAAAATTGTGGGCATATGTGGAGGGCTCACGTATCCTTACCGAAGCTATGGTAGTGAATATCGTAATCGCTGAAAAAATGTGGACAGCCAAAGTTTACATCGCCGACGACAATCTGTTGCAGGAAGATTTCTTGTTGGGAAAATTTTTGTTGAAATTCGATCCAAGCGAGATAGAAGTCAAGAGCAGTTTATCAGCCAGTAACACGTTCAACCGAGAGTATTTTAAAAAACCTTTTTGTTCATTTTCAGAAAGAAGAAGAACGAAACAAAGTATGCAGTTTGCTTGAGAAGTTTGCAGACGGTTTTTTAAACAGGTTTGGAAAGCATAGGCAAGATAAATGTCGTACAGGCACAAATTGATGTTGAGGGTGGCCAAGTAGTTTCTCAAGCACCATACCGAGTCTCCGAGCCGTAGAAGTAAGTTTTTCCCAATATAGTCGACGAACTATTAGAGCGAATTATAATTACTCCACCCACGACAGAGTACGCCAGCCCTGTGGTGCTCATTAAGAAGCCGAACGGTAGTGATCGACTTTCCATCGATTACCGCTGCCTAAACAAGCTGCTCAGAAAGAAAAATTGGCCCGTACAGAATATTGAGGGGAGGTTGCAGGAAGCGAAGCGTTCCGCATATTTTTCATCCCTAGACCTGAATAGCGGATATTATCAGATTCAAATGGAACCAGCAGAAAATTAATCACGAATGGATTATTCGAGTTTAAACACCTTCCGTTTGGACTAAAGAACAAACCTAATGGAATCAGCCCCGGAGAAGACCTAACTAATGCCATTGCAGACTTAGAAAAGCCAAATAATATCACCGAAGTGCGACCATTTTTTGGTCTCACTGGATATTTTCGGAAATTCGTACCCGGATATGCAATAATATTAGAGCCATTGCGAATCCTCTTACGCAAAGAACAAAAGTACAAATTGGAGCAGTCACAAGACGATGCTTCTGAAAAATTGAAGATATGCCTCACGTCAAAGCCCGTTGTAATCCGGTAGCTACCGGATATATGCTGAACATGAACATACAGATGCAAGTACCGTTGGATTAGCCGGAGTTTTAATGCAAAAAGATGACGATCAACTAAAGCCAATTGCACATTAAAGCCAAGCCACATACAAGCCGTCGTCGAGTCGTTGGAACGATTTAAATACAAAATTTATGGAAAAAGTTTATTACGCTTTAAAAACGTCCATGGAAAAACGAGAGCTGATACCGCGAATTGCAAGATGGTGGTTGCGAATACAAGGGTTTGACATCGACATTGTTCATAGAGCAGGAACTCAGATGTGCCACGTTGACGAGTTAAATAGAGCGCCAGTTGAAGAATCACATGAGATGGAGACAGCATCCCTGAAGATTTTTAAAACAATCATAGATGACGCTGACTGGTTGTGTGCCATAGTTCAAGATGAGAAAATCCAGAAAATAGTTGCTGATATGAAAGCCGAGAAGAAATTACGGGTATGTGATCGAGCAAAATCGCCTGTTTTGCAAATATGACAGCTAGATGCTTTGGGTTGTGACGAAACAGTTGAAATTCCATATCCTCCACGAATGCCACGACAAAGCCGGACACATGAGCACAGATAAAACCATCAGTTCGATTTTGAAGTATTAACATTTTAGCCGTCGTCATGTTTCCTCGGCCCTAGCTTCATCTGTAGTCGTTGCTCTTCTCGATCTCATTGTCGTCATTGTCGTTGTCTAGGGATCAGCTTTTTCATACTAGTGGGGTTTTCGTAAAGAGCCAAAAGCCAATCCCGCGTACATTAGTACATGGTTGTGATTACATGCAACAACCAAAACAAGTGCACTCATTCAAAAGCGGACAAGACAAAACGAAAAAAGTGTGGGCTTGGCAGTTAGGGGCTGTTTGTTGGCGGGTAAAAAAAATTCTTTCAGTCAAAGATTTGTTGCAGCTGGTGATTAGACTGCCAAGCACACGTACGGGGGTTCTCGGATAGCGAACCTTAAAGGAAAGCAGTTGTATAATGCAATCATTTAGCCGCAACACAAGCTGAATTATGTTATCTCAGGAGCCTACATTCTGGCCTTTAGATCTTAGGAAACTTAACAAAAAGTAAATCCCAAGCAGTAATCACAGCCAGGCACTTTTAGAACTTCCATTTGACCCCTGCCAGGTGTTTTTTCATTTTTTACCTCATCTGCAACACATCGAGCGGCCGTATAGGACCAACTGGGAAGGTTAAAAAAAAAGTTGGTTTTGAAATACATTTTTTTTCGCCCCCTGGTAAACGAGCAAGACATTGGTCGGTTGCTGTAGTTTTAAAATCAACACTAGCTGCACCTGCAAAAGCATTAAATCCAGCAGACGCCCACGTGGCAAGGTATATGCAAAAGAACAGATCACGTGGCGCAAAAAAAAGGCAAATTCTCGTAGGCTTACAAAATCGCTTAAGAAAGAAGAAGCGGAAGCACAACAACGATACTTTGAAGATACATTGTGAAGAGCCCCCTGGAACTAACAGAAACTGATGTATCCCGGCGTAACTCAGGAAGCTTGGCTGATCATCTCAAAAAAGTATTTCAACCGAATCCAGCTACCAATTTAATTACACTCCCCCCTCTAATCGTAAAACACACAATCATACACGCCAATTAGCTTGTCTTTCCAAGTTATTTGAAAATGTTATGCTGTTGGCAAAACATGGACCTTTGAGCAAACTAACCGCCTCACAACAGAAATTCGCTCTGCTTTTGAACTTCGTGAATATTGCCTAGCTATATACCCAGACGTTGTGTAAGCATTCGATAGAGTATGGTTGGATGGACTTCTGTATGCAATAATCAAGTTGCTGCTTCTAAAGACATACGCTTCAATAGTCTCATACCTGTACGAAAGAGTGTTCGCTGTAAGATGCAGTTCAAGCGATAGCACAATAGAAGCTGAATTGCACCAAGGAAAGAGATCTGGGCTCAATCCTATAAACGGCCACGCTATACATGTCTATACAATGTCTTGCAAATTTGCGCACACGAGTACATAAAGAAAAAGGCAAACAGATTAAGTTTTTATACCCGTTACTCGTAGAGTAAAAGGGTATACTAGATTCGTTGAAAAGTATGTAACAAGCAGAAGAAAGCGTTTCCGATCAATAGCCGAGTCGATCTGGCCATGTCCGTCTGTCGTCCGTATGAACGTCAAGATCTCAGGAACTACTAAAGCTAGAAAGTTGAGATTAGGCGTACAGACTCCAGAGACATAGAAGCAGCGCAAGTTTGTCGATTCATGTTGCCAAAAACTGTCAGTGTTGAAATTTCTTCTTGGCACATCCACTAGCTGAGTAACGGGTATTAGATAGTCGGGGAACTCGACTATAGCGTTCTCTGTTGTTTTAATCTCATTTTTACAATTTGTTTTTCCTAGCAACTTTAGTAATTAAATGTTTTATCTAATTTGTATTAAAAAATTTGATTGCTTGATGCGTGAATTGAACGTTCTAACCACGAGCCTTAGACATACTAAAGTGGTGTCCGAATATTCAGCCTTGCGATAGTCACTGTAATCAAAATTTAGCGCTACTTAGAGTGTACCCACTTAATGTGTAAGTCGCGTGCATGAAGTAGGCACGACAAATAGTCATAACTTTACACTTAGAGCCATTAAAGTTTAATACGTTATCACGGCCCCAGGTTTGAAAGCTATCTAGATCGGATTGTAAGTCCAAATGGCGAGAAATGTCCTTATACTGGAGACATAATTTTACATCATTCGCGTACATAAGTACACGCGAATGCTTTAATATTAAGGGAATTTCGTTAATAAATAATGTAAAAAGGAGCGGACCTAGGTGGCTCCCTTGTGGGACGCCGGATATGACTCGGAGAATACAAGAAAGAGAATTTTTAAAGAGGACCCGTTGCGTCCTGCCATTCCGATAACTTAGAATCCAGTCTAGGAGATCAACAGGGAAACCTAATAAATCAAGTTTCCTTAAAAAAAGTGAATGATTAACAGAGTCGAAGGCATTACTAAAATCCGTACAGATGACATCTGTTTGAAGATTATTTTTGAACCCTGTACTACGAAGGAGGTTAGCTCCAGAAGGTTGGTAGCTGTTGATCTGCGTTTTATGAACCCATGCTGACATGGTGATATAATAGACCTACAAAGGTGATGAAAATGAGGAGTGATAACGTGTTCAAAAAGCTTAGGCAGACAATTTGGAGATTCCTCTGTAATTGCTTGCATCCGATTTTCTACCTTTTTTATGGAGAGGGATGACAAAGGTCTCCTTCCATATATGGGGGAGCTGTGAAGATTCCAGAGATAAGTTAAAGAGTTTCAGTAGAGGCTTGCACAAGGCTTCCGCACAGAACCTAAGGACACAGCAAGAAATTCCGTCGGGACCTGGAGAATAGACAGTCTTAACTCGCTGAAGATCATAAGGCAGTGAGCCTTCGTTTAGAGTAGGACAGAATATTAAATTCGACTTTGATACCGCGTAAGAGTAAGGCTTATGGGAATGAAGTAACGTAGAATATGTGGTTTGAGAAAACTTGGCAAATAGATCGGCTATTCCCTGATCCGATGTTACCGTAGTATTTTCAAAAAATAGCGAGGAAGGGTAACTGGTTGTTTTGGGCTTAGTGTTAACGAAATTATAAAACTGTTTGGGATCCTGTGCGAATAGGAACTTACAATGGTTTAAATAATTCTTATAACACTAAGCGTTAAGCACGGTAAAATTTAACCGAGCACTTACATATTTAGAAAATAAAGACTGAGAACCGGTATTGTTAAATTTTGTATAATGTCTGGACTTTAACATTTCTTAGATGTGTCAACTCTCTATTAAACCAAGGAGGATTGTTAGAGATAGACGGATAGTACATCGGAACACAAAAGTTAAAAAATGATTTAATTGGATTATAAAAATATATATCTACGGCATCGGCTATTATAAAGATCGGACCAATTAGAGCCAGATATAAAAAGATTTAGCCTCCGAAAGTTTGCCCTACGAAAACAATAAATTCGTTTGGTTGACTTAACTGGCCTCACTTTTATTACGGTACCTGTATCGATTGTCACTTCGAAAGTTGGATGGTATGGATCTTCTGGTTGACTAAGAGGTGCTACTCTAGTCAGAAACACACTTTCTGGACTTCTAACAAAGCATAGATCCAACAAACGACCAAGAGAATTTCGAATATAATTAACTTGCGACAACGATATGTCGAGCAAGCCGTCAATAAAGTCATGATGTGCTGTAGGCAGAAGAATGTTCGACCAAAGACGTTATAATAACAAGATGCGTAACGGCCATACATTGGTTTTGCACTATGCAGCCACTTTTTTGGTGACGACCAAAATTGCTCTCTTTGCGCTCGCCTAAAATAGAACCGTTAAAATCTAAAAATAGAATTGTCTTGCTTGTATGAGTAAAAACAATAAAGGAGATCGTGTGCATGTGTGCGTGCTTATGCTAGAAGACGATTTTAGGGCCGAAATCAATTTTGATTTAAGAAACAAATTTGATTAATGTTTTGGTCAATTTTGATTCGTAACTCTTATGGTTTGAAAAAAGTTTTTTATACCCGTTACTCGTAGAGCATTTCTTACCATCCATAAGAGCGCGCCTTTTTAAAAATATCAAAATAAAATATAAAAAAAATAATTTAAGTGAATCTTATTACATTTAAAAAATAAATATTTCAAAAAAATAATTCATAATCTAAAATATTATTTTTAAAATATATAAAAATATGGAAACTTTTTATTGCAAAATTGATCTTATTGATGCACGAAGTGCGGACATAAGCACCGAAGAATCATTGTCGTCTTATGTTTTTCACACGTCGCACGCTGAATACTCTAATAAAAAATATTCTAATATAATACAATATATTCACGAATGGATTATTCGAGTTTAAACACCTTCCGTTTGGACTAAAGAACAAACCTGATGGAATAAGCCCCGGAGAAGACCTAACTAATGCCATTGCAGACTTAGAAAAGCCAAATAATATCACCGAAGTGCGACCATTTTTTGGACTCACTGGATATTTTCGGAAATTCGTACCCGGATATGCAATAATATCAGAGCCATTGCGAATCCTCTTACGCAAAGAACAAAAGTACAAATTGGAGCAGTCACAAGACGATGCTTCTGAAAAATTGAAGATATGCCTCACGTCAAAGCCCGTTGTAATCCGGTAGCTACCGGATATATGCTGAACATGAACATACAGATGCAAGTACCGTTGGATTAGCCGGAGTTTTAATGCAAAAAGATGACGATCAACTAAAGCCAATTGCACATTAAAGCCAAGCCACATACAAGCCGTCGTCGAGTCGTTGGAACGATTTAAATACAAAATTTATGGAAAAAGTTTATTACGCTTTAAAAACGTCCATGGAAAAACGAGAGCTGATACCGCGAATTGCAAGATGGTGGTTGCGAATACAAGGGTTTGACATCGACATTGTTCATAGAGCAGGAACTCACATGTGCCACGTTGACGAGTTAAATAGAGCGCCAGTTGAAGAATCACATGAGATGGAGACAGCATCCCTGAAGATTTTTAAAACAATCATAGATGACGCTGACTGGTTGTGTGCCATACTTCAAGATGAGAAAATCCAGAAAATAGTTGCTGATATGAAAGCCGAGAAGAAATTACGGGTATGTGATCGAGCAAAATCGCCTGTTTTGCAAATATGACAGCTAGATGCTTTGGGTTGTGACGAAACAGTTGAAATTCCATATCCTCCACGAATGCCACGACAAAGCCGGACACATGAGCACAGATAAAACCATCAGTTCGATTTTGAAGTATTAACATTTTAGCCGTCGTCATGTTTCCTCGGCCCTAGCTTCATCTGTAGTCGTTGCTCTTCTCGATCTCATTGTCGTCATTGTCGTTGTCTAGGGATCAGCTTTTTCATACTAGTGGGGTTTTCGTAAAGAGCCAAAAGCCAATCCCGCGTACATTAGTACATGGTTCTGATTACATGCAACAACCAAAACAAGTGCACTCATTCAAAAGCGGACAAGACAAAACGAAAAAAGTGTGGGCTTGGCAGTTAGGGGCTGTTTGTTGGCGGGTAAAAAAAATTCTTTCAGTCAAAGATTTGTTGCAGCTGGTGATTAGACTGCCAAGCCCACGTACGGGGGTTCTCGGATAGCGAACCTTAAAGGAAAGCAGTTGTATAATGCAATCATTTAGCCGCAACACAAGCTGAATTATGTTATCTCAGGAGCCTACATTCTGGCCTTTAGATCTTAGGAAACTTAACAAAAAGTAAATCCCAAGCAGTAATCACAGCCAGGCACTTTTAGAACTTCCATTTGACCCCTGCCAGGTGTTTTTTCATTTTTTACCTCATCTGCAACACATCGAGCGGCCGTATAGGACCAACTGGGAAGGTTAAAAAAAAAGTTGTTTTTGAAATACATTTTTTTTCGCCCCCTGGTAAACGAGCAAGACATTGGTCGGTTGCTGTAGTTTTAAAATCAACACTAGCTGCACCTGCAAAAGCATTAAATCCAGCAGACGCCCACGTGGCAAGGTATATGCAAAAGAACAGATCACGTGGCGCAAAAAAAAGGCAAATTCTCGTAGGCTTACAAAATCGCTTAAGAAAGAAGAAGCGGAAGCACAACAACGATACTTTGAAGATACATTGTGAAGAGCCCCCTGGAACTAACAGAAACTGATGTATCCCGGCGTAACTCAGGAAGCTTGGCTGATCATCTCAAAAAAGTATTTCAACCGAATCCAGCTACCAATTTAATTACACTCCCCCCTCTAATCGTAAAACACACAATCATACACGCCAATTAGCTTGTCTTTCCAAGTTATTTGAAAATGTTATGCTGTTGGCAAAACATGGACCTTTGAGCAAACTAACCGCCTCACAACAGAAATTCGCTCTGCTTTTGAACTTCGTGAATATTGCCTAGCTATATACCCAGACGTTGTGTAAGCATTCGATAGAGTATGGTTGGATGGACTTCTGTATGCAATAATCAAGTTGCTGCTTCTAAAGACATACGCTTCAATAGTCTCATACCTGTACGAAAGAGTGTTCGCTGTAAGATGCAGTTCAAGCGATAGCACAATAGAAGCTGAATTGCACCAAGGAAAGAGATCTGGGCTCAATCCTATAAACGGCCACGCTATACATGTCTATACAATGTCTTGCAAATTTGCGCACACGAGTACATAAAGAAAAAGGCAAACAGATTAAGTTTTTATACCCGTTACTCGTAGAGTAAAAGGGTATACTAGATTCGTTGAAAAGTATGTAACAAGCAGAAGAAAGCGTTTCCGATCAATAGCCGAGTCGATCTGGCCATGTCCGTCTGTCGTCCGTATGAACGTCAAGATCTCAGGAACTACTAAAGCTAGAAAGTTGAGATTAGGCGTACAGACTCCAGAGACATAGAAGCAGCGCAAGTTTGTCGATTCATGTTGCCAAAAACTGTCAGTGTTGAAATTTCTTCTTGGCACATCCACTAGCTGAGTAACGGGTATTAGATAGTCGGGGAACTCGACTATAGCGTTCTCTGTTGTTTTAATCTCATTTTTACAATTTGTTTTTCCTAGCAACTTTAGTAATTAAATGTTTTATCTAATTTGTATTAAAAAATTTGATTGCTTGATGCGTGAATTGAACGTTCTAACCACGAGCCTTAGACATACTAAAGTGGTGTCCGAATATTCAGCCTTGCGATAGTCACTGTAATCAAAATTTAGCGCTACTTAGAGTGTACCCACTTAAAGTGTAAGTCGCGTGCATAAAGTAGGCACGACAAATAGTCATAACTTTACACTTAGAGCCATTAAAGTTTAATACGTTATCACGGCCCCAGGTTTGAAAGCTATCTAGATCGGATTGTAAGTCCAAATGGCGAGAAATGTCCTTATACTGGAGACATAATTTTACATCATTCGCGTACATAAGTACACGCGAATGCTTTAATATTAAGGGAATTTCGTTAATAAATAATGTAAAAAGGAGCGGACCTAGGTGGCTCCCTTGTGGGACGCCGGATGTGACTCGGAGAATACAAGAAAGAGAATTTTTAAAGAGGACCCGTTGCGTCCTGCCATTCCGATAACTTAGAATCCAGTCTAGGAGATCAACACGGAAACCTAATAAATCAAGTTTCCTTAAAAAAAGTGAATGATTAACAGAGTCGAAGGCATTACTAAAATCCGTACAGATGACATCTGTTTGAAGATTATTTTTGAACCCTGTACTACGAAGGAGGTTAGCTCCAGAAGGTTGGTAGCTGTTGATCTGCGTTTTATGAACCCATGCTGACATGGTGATATAATAGACCTACAAAGGTGATGAAAATGAGGAGTGATAACGTGTTCAAAAAGCTTAGGCAGACAATTTGGAGATTCCTCTGTAATTGCTTGCATCCGATTTTCTACCTTTTTTATGGAGAGGGATGACAAAGGTCTCCTTCCATATATGGGGGAGCTGTGAAGATTCCAGAGATAAGTTAAAGAGTTTCAGTAGAGGCTTGCACAAGGCTTCCGCACAGAACCTAAGGACACAGCAAGAAATTACGTCGGGACCTGGAGAATAGACAGTCTTAACTCGCTGAAGATCATAAGGCAGTGAGCCTTCGTTTAGAGTAGGACAGAATATTAAATTCGACTTTGATACCGCGTAAGAGTAAGGCTTATGGGAATGAAGTAACGTAGAATATGTGGTTTGAGAAAACTTGGCAAATAGATCGGCTATTCCCTGATCCGATGTTACCGTAGTATTTTCAAAAAATAGCGAGGAAGGGTAACTGGTTGTTTTGGGCTTAGTGTTAACGAAATTATAAAACTGTTTGGGATCCTGTGCGAATAGGAACTTACAATGGTTTAAATAATTCTTATAACACTAAGCGTTAAGCACGGTAAAATTTAACCGAGCACTTACATATTTAGAAAATAAAGACTGAGAACCGGTATTGTTAAATTTTGTATAATGTCTGGACTTTAACATTTCTTAGATGTGTCAACTCTCTATTAAACCAAGGAGGATTGTTAGAGATAGACGGATAGTACATCGGAACACAAAAGTTAAAAAATGATTTAATTGGATTATAAAAATATATATCTACGGCATCGGCTATTATAAAGATCGGACCAATTAGAGCCAGATATAAAAAGATTTAGCCTCCGAAAGTTTGCCCTACGAAAACAATAAATTCGTTTGGTTGACTTAACTGGCCTCACTTTTATTACGGTACCTGTATCGATTGTCACTTCGAAAGTTGGATGGTATGGATCTTCTGGTTGACTAAGAGGTGCTACTCTAGTCAGAAACACACTTTCTGGACTTCTAACAAAGCATAGATCCAACAAACGACCAAGAGAATTTCGAATATAATTAACTTGCGACAACGATATGTCGAGCAAGCCGTCAATAAAGTCATGATGTGCTGTAGGCAGAAGAATATTCGACTATTCTTCTGCGGACCACTTAGTGCCTGGTATATCAAAGTCACGTAGAACAACTAGTTGGTCCCTATTGGACAGTTTATTTGAAACGGATTGGAAAGCGGACAAATGGTTTATATATTCAGGAAATTCAGAAGTCGGCGGAATGTAAGAGCTCGTAATATAAACATAGCTATCAGAAAATGACAGCTTTACGCATAAGAATTCTAAGTTACGGAACTCGTCAAAAAGTATCTCCTCTGACGTGAGGGTTGACATAACAGCAATTAGGACTCCACCTCCCCGCCTGGAGGGACGATCATGCCTGTATACTATGTACATACCTGGGAAAACTTCAGAGTTAAGTACATTCGGTTTCAACCAAGTCTCTGTAAACACAATAATATGGGATGCAAAGGAGAGGCTATCTGAATACAAATTAGTAAGCTTACTACACAAGCCTCTCACATTTTAATAACAGATAGTCAGACTAGAGTTTAGTTTTCTGAAGATAAAGAGGTAGAAGTAGTAGAGGGGGATGTGGCAGTGATCTGGCTACGTGAGGGAAGTTTAATACCCAAGGGCCCTTATTTTCTATTTTTAATCTTCGCTTCGAACTCTTTCACAACCATACTATCCGGCCAAAAGTCGCCAGAACATATGGTCGAGAATAGCTCATTAGGGACAGTTATCTTGAAAGATGAGATGTCTCTAGCGTATTAAAGGATAAATATTTCCATTTTTATGTTGTCGGCTTTTATTTTGTCTTGTATATAAGTCAATACATCAGATAATGTTTGACCAGGGGAAAGCCGAGAAACGAAAATTTGTTTCTTTGGTGGAACCACCGAAAGGGGTTTTGGCACTGCAGGTTGTCAATATTCCTTTGTGTTGGTAAACTATTAGGAACGGGTGGAATCACCGGTTGAGAAAACAGTGCGGACAAAACGGAATCTGTAGCAATCCCATGCTGGACTCCCTCCACAACGGATTGATCGGATTGCTCCGAATCTTTTTTAGCTGCCGATCTTAGCAACATTTGTGGGTTTGCTGCGATCGTGAACGGATCAGCTGTGGAGTCCTGTTGATCGCTTGCGGGGGGTTGCGGGGCATTTCCCTTAGCCAGCCTACCACCAGCGGCTTTCTTGCGCTTTGGAGATTTCTATATAGCTTGAGGCTATTAAATTGTGAATCTAGCGCGGAAGATCATCAGCTCAACGAAAACTATCTCTAGCCACGCCAAAACTGCTGATCAGTCCTTTCAAGCCACCTTTAGTTTGGCGCATAAAGAGTTTCATTGCATTCGCAACTCCTAGGCAAGTATCATAACAGTCTTTTAGATTAGGGCCTTTCGCTAGGTCATCACTTGCCACACCCACGCTAACGCCCTCAAACAAAAACTGTCAGTGTAGAAGACTCTCCTTCGCACTTCCACTAGCTGAGTAACGGGTATCAGATAGTCGGGGAACTTGACTACAGCGTTCTCTCTTGTTTTAAATATACAAAGCAACCCACAAGCTGATTAAGTTACGTACTGGGTATACATCTAGAGATATGGCTCTCCTGGCGTAAACGATTCACCTGAGACTAAAAGAGAGAATATACTGTCTTGGTTTGCATACTCATACGCTCAAAAACTGATTAACATTATCCACGGACTCTTTTTAAAATGTATTTTTATATGTGCCATTATTTGTTTCGCAAATTTCTATCGATAAAATGATTACACAGCTAAGTAATATATATATTTTTTTTTTTAATTCTTTCTTATTCCGCTCGGGAACTTATGGCTTCTACGAGAGCCTTCCATCTAACTCTGTTTTGTGCTGTCTGTTTAGAATTTTCCCATGTGATGTTTATTTGGGCAAGTTCTTGTTGAGCGGTTCTTCTCCATGTTGCTCTGGGCCTTCCTACCCTCCTGCTTCCTTGGGGGTTCCAGTCCAGTGCCATCCTTACTATGCTACTAGGGTTTCTCCTGAGATCGTGCCCTATTCACATCCATTTCTTCTTCCTTATTTGGGTGTGTTTTGGGGGGGCTCGCACGTAACGTGCCACAGCTCAGTGTTGGCTATTCTGTTTGGCCAGAATATCCCACATATTATTTTCAGGCATTTGTTGCTGAAAGCCTGTAGCTTCTGCGTTATTTTCTTCGTGGCCATGTTTCACTTCCGTATAGCAGTATGGATTTCACACACGCATTGTAGATCCTGAGCTTTGTCCGTCGGCTGATTTGTCGGTCTCTCCATATGCGGTATAATCTCCCAAATGCTGAGCGGGCTTTGCCAAGACGGCTGGAGACATCATCATCCACTCCACCACTGTTGGATATGATGTTGCCGATTGGGTTCCCATTTATGTTGATGTTTACTTGGCTGGAATGGTTGAAGTGCATAGCTTTTGTTTTCGCTTTGTTTATCTCGAGCCCTACGCTGCTGGCTGTCCTGACGAGTTCGTCACTTTTCCTCTGTATGTCGTTGAGTCTGTGCGATATGAGACAGATGTCGTCTGCGTAGTCCAAGTCCTCAAGGTGTCTGGTGAGGTTCCACGTAATTCCGCGCTCGGAAGAGCATACTTCGCTCATTAACTCGTCGACTACGATGTTGAAGAGAAGTGGTGACAGCGGGCATCCTTGCCGAATTCCGGTGTTTGTCTGGAAAGGTGCACTAGTTTTCCCGTTGTGCAGTACCGCCAGGCTGGCATCGTCATACATCGATTTGATGATGGCGATGAGATTTGCAGGTACTCCTCTTCTTGCAAGTGCTCGCCATATTGCTGCTCTTTCAACTGAGTCGAATGCCTTCTTGAAGTCGATGAACAGGAGGTAAAGCGGGGCTCTCCATTCCACAGCTTGCTCGGTTATTATGCGTAGTGTATTTGCCTGGTCTACGCAACTCCTGTGTGGTCTGAAGCCTGCCTGTTCGTCTTGGATTGTTGGCTCAATTTTTTCCTGGAGGCGTTCGTTCAAAAGTGTAACTAAGATCTTGTAGCTGTTGTTTTTGAGCAGTGTTATCCCTCTCCAGTTGTTGCAGTCACTAAGGTCGCCTTTTTTGGGAAGCTTTACAATGATTCCGCTTTTCCAGGAGGCTCGCCTTCCCATATGCGTGAGAGATGTGCAGAGGGTATCCTGCTACTCCCACTTGGCGGCACAACACTCCTGTAGTCTATGGCCACGTTTGGTGATGTGGTGTGGCTAATTCCCATGAAGTGTTGGCGCCATCTTTGGATTTGTGCGTCATCATTGGATAAGAGGTTACCTTCTAGATCTCTGACTGGTTTGTTCTGTTTGTGATATGTTCCAGTGATCCGTGCAATCTGCTGGTATAGCGAGCGCATGTTGTTCTCGCCGGTTGCTCGTTCTGCGTCTGCCGCAAGTCTATCCAGCTGTGCTCTATTGTCCTTTCTGGCCGACATTTTTACCGCTCTGCATAGTCCGCGATACTCCTCACGGTACTGTGTGAGCTGGTCCGCCAGAGGCTTCAGGTGGTTCCTCCTACTAATCAGGTCCCAGGTCCCTTCAGATATCCACACTGCTTTTCCACGTTGTTGCAGCCCAATTATTTGCTCAGCTGTCTGCAGGTGCGCTCCCAAGGGTGGTCTTCTAGGGGGATCAGTTGTTCCCGCAATGTGGACGTCATTCTCGTCCTCAGAGTGGAGTCGCTAAGGAGGTGCAGGTTCAGAGGGGGCGCTCGTCGGTGTTGGCTGTTATCAGTGTTCCTTGAGTAGTTGCGGTTTAACTTTATTTCAAGTTCTCCAATGACCAATTCATGATCACTGTCTATAGATGCTCCCCTTTTGTTCCGAACCTCCAGTAGTGTCCAGTGAGTGTCTCCATTTCCTGCTAATGCAAATGTGGTCGATCTGGTTGCGCGTGTTACCACTAGGAGATGTCCAGGAGTATTTGTGGAGATCTTTGTGTGGGTATATTGTGCCGCCGATGACCAGTTGGAATAGCTGGCAGAGTTCCACTAATCTCTCTCCGTTGTCATTGCGAGTCCCAGTTCCATGTTGGCCCATGACAGATCTTAGTCCGGTGTTTTTGGGGCCTACTTTCGCATTAAAGTCACCCATGAGGATGTTAATGTCACCTAGCCGCGTCTTGCTGAGGGTTGCTGTGAGGGCAGTGTAGAAGTCGCCCTTGGTGTCGTCTTTGCCGCCTCGAACTGTGCTAATCTAGATGGTTCTCTCAGAGTTCTAACATTCCAATGACCAATTCGTGTCCGTTTTGATATGCCTATGGTCGTCATCCAATTTGGGGGGCCGTTTATGTTTAATTCTCTCGTTTCTCTTTCGGAAATCGGTTTAAAATTTTCGACCGATCTGCTGATTGGCCAGATGCGGCTTATCCCAGTGGTGGGGCTGCCACCTATGAAAGAATAGTTTCTAAAAACTAGAATAGTATCTTTTTTTGAGAGGATAGTTTGTGTAGCCATGCTCTCGTCATGGGTGGGGTTTGAACCCACAACCTCGTGTTTGACAGGTCGTTGCGCTATCCACTACACAACGAGGTGTAATTATTAGAGCTTATCAATTTTTTCGCGTCAACATCAATGAAAAATAAGTTTAACTTTAAGATTTTATGCACTTATTCCTTAAAGAGAAAATACTATAAATAAGAGCATGTTAGGTTTTTTTTTCTTTTGGACCTCCTGGTACGTAATTTCTGGGAGGAATTTTCTGAGACGATTTAAAACATTCACTTCATAATTATACATCCACTAATGATTCTTGTAATCATATTTGTTTTTAACCCAGCTTTTTAACACTTTCCCTAAATTGGGGATTTAAATAATACCAATACCTAAGGGCAACAACGGGTTTACCCTATAGCCAAGACGTCATACATCTCGAAATCTTATGAGCACATAATAACTTCTTACTTTATTATACCCGTTACTCGTAGAGTAAAAGGGTATCCTAGATTCGTTGAAAAGTATGTAACAGGCAGAAGGAAGCGTTTCCGACCATATAAAGTATATATATTCTTGATCAGGATCAGTAGCCGAGTCGATCTGGCCATGTCCGTCTGTCCGTCCGTATGAACGTCGAGATCTCAGGAACGACAAAAGCTTGAAAGTTGAGATTAAGTATACAGACTCCAGGGACATAGACGCAGCGCAAGTTTGTCGATTCAGGTTGCCACGCCCACTCTAACGCCCACAATCCGCCCAAAACTGCCACGCCCACATTTTTGAAAAATGTTTTAATATTTTTCCATTTTTGCATTGGTCTTGTAAAAGTCTATCGATTTGCCAAAAAACTTTTTGCCACGCCCACTCTAACGCCCACAAACCGCCAAAAGCTGCCACGCCCACACTTTTGAAAAATGTTTTGATATTTTTCTTAGCTGTAATTATCTCAGTATAATTGGCATTTAAGTTTAATTTATAATTTTTGATCCCGTTTACATACTTTTCAACGAATCTAGTATACTCGTATAGTAAAGTAACGGGTATAATGATGACATATCTTTTGACAGCACAAGGGTACTAATATGCCTACATAAGTTTCTATGCGAATTCAAGCTGCTGAAATGGTCATCTAACAGTAAACAGGTTTTTAAGGAAATTCCCGATGATGATATTCGAACACCTTAAACTCGACAAAACGCTGAAAAACTAGTGTTGAAACGTTGGGTTCGCTCTGAATGTCAGTAAAGAAACAATTAAGTCTATATTTCTGGCCGCAAGCTTACACCACCAAGCGGTGGTAAGCTCTGAAACAGCAAATTTATATGATGTATTAGGTCACTTCGCCCATGTAGTGGTAAAGGCAATAATATTTGTGCAGACGCTAGACTTAGGTTTGGACGATGAGCTTCCACGCTAATCGCAATCCTTTAATTACAATGCAAATTCATATATACATATTTGACGGAAAAGTTTCACTCAATGAAAAAATACACACATACGCAGCAGTGTATGCAAGTAGTACAAAAGGTAAGTACAAAATCAATTAAGTTTCGTCCGGTTGCTTTGTTCTAATTCACGAGCGCTGAACTTACGTATAGAGTGGGAAATGAATTACACCTGCCAAATTAAAAGGCAACACGATATTTTTGGAAAGATTCAAAGGTAAAAGGCTGTCCCATTATCAGGAGCTGCAAATGCGAAACAAATGGAAAAATATTTGGCAAAACGTTAAGGAATGACGGCGAGTTCTACTACAAAATGACAACTTGAAGGTGATGAATTAAGCAACATGATGGAGCGGACCCCGTCCGAGTAGTAGACGTTAAAACTTCATTAGACATATTTAAACGATCAGTAACTAATTTAGCTAGCGCCGCTTTTGAAGAGAGATATCCAGCTTATTTTATGAAGCAACGGTTACAAAAGTAATCCCATCACAAAAGAAAAAAGTTAAGAGTGCAGTACTCCCAATTTGCCTGGCGATCATAAAAGGTCTGGTAAGCCATTCCTGTCAGCGTATATTACTACTTGACATAGTGTGAAATTAAGCAAACTCTGTATTTGGCAAGCTTGATTTGAGATATGCTGCGGATATGAAAGGTCAAGGTCATAAATTAAGTCAGGTTGAATACGAAGGTATTATTGATGGCATTTAAAGCGCAATCAATTATTCTTAACTGTACTAAAAAAGCAAGTCAGTATGAGAAATCTAGGTCAGCAGCAATAAACAATCAAGAAATAAATAGGCAAATATCAAGGCAATCGAGGCAAGCATTTGCCGTCCTAACAGCTTAGATAACTCTGCAAGCTGATTGCTAGCGTTCTTACTGACAGTCGCCATAGAACCATCAGCCTAATTCTAGTAATCTATAGATCCACTACAACAAACTCAGGATCATTTCCCGTCGAAGAAAATATTTCCGATCTTTTCGGAAAATTTAATTCAGCTGTACAGAATTATGAATGTTTATGAATGAATACATATGTTTTAATCATACAGCTGTAGGTTGGAACGTCGTTGTGAATTATAGTGCGAATATAGTTACTATTTGAAATTCCATGTGATGTTATCCATTTGACAAACGATATGATATAAAGTGTAAGACTAATAGATCCATTATACTTTAACCTGTGTGCAAATTTATACAGACTACAATACGACTTGAGGAAAAAGGTTTGTTATCACTCTTCGTAACAGTACATTCAACACTATCACTCACATCCCTTAAGGCCACATACACCCTTTTTGAGCATGTAAAAAACTCTGCTGTGGAACAAATGACAAAGACAATTCGAAAGATTACAACAAAATTGTCTGAATCGGACAAACTAACTCTTCTTCAAAAAAGTTTGGCGAAACTAAAGGAATCAGAGTGGTAAACTCAATAATAATATTTCACTATTTCCCTTATTTTGGGAGTCCATGGAATTTCCATGAAAACGTTTGGGGAGTATGACTGTCAAACTGCATTTTCATCGTTCTTCAAAAGAAAGGACATTAATCGATTCACGATGCGACTTGTGTTTTATGAAGTATGACTAATTTCAAAAGTTGTGATGGGAATGAAGCCGTAGACGCAGTATGTGTTGGCTAGGGCGAGCTTGTGGCAACGGAATGGTTTCTCGATTTCGAAGTAAATGGTATATGCTTTCTAGTGAATTTTCATGTAACGATGTGCAATCGGCATAATTGTCAGGTCAAACAGAGTCGAAGGCTACAAATAGAGAGTCCATTGCGATATTCAATAATATGTGCTTCACTGAAATTACCGTGATAAGATCTTTCTAAAACAAAATTACCTTCTTTTATACCGACGTCCAAGACGATCGATATTCGAGAAACGAGTGCGGGAATGGCTAAATCAGGCCAAGCTCGTCCCTGTGTCCTCCGCCGGTGGTGGTGATATCGGAGCCTAGTGATGCTCCCGTAAGGGACATCTTGCCTGTCAATCCAGAAACATTTTACACTATCACTAAGTTTCCCAAGATCAGGTTAGAATATATAAAAATACAATGTTCTCCTTGCACATTATAATTTAATGTTACGACGGATAAGTCCATTTAATTAAAAACTGTTTGGTGACACCAGGAATCATATTTTGACTACCAGCAGTGAAAAGTTCTTGCGGGATTGAACTACATTCTGGCGGAGTACCACATTATGAGACCCAGTGATCTACAGCCAATTACCTATTTAAATTAAACTTATCATGATTAAGGTCAACGCAGGTGCGAGTGTACAACATTCCCAGCATCTGGTTCTGTTTATCTTTGACCAAAACACTTTTCATTAATCACGGCGCAGTCCCAAAAAAGACCGCGGAAGTAGCAAATTCGCCCTCCCTTACTATTATTACTATTATAAATATTCTAAGTCTCCCTGACCTTCCACATTTTAGTGAACGTTACCCGGAATACATTCTAAAATTCGGACTGCAAACAGCACATCAGAACCTATCAGACACACATACTAGAACTAAATGCAGGGACACTAAGTAACGCATTAATTTGTGCCGGTCTCACGACTGAGTGACTCAAAAAGCCGCGCTATAACCCACTTGCTGACGCAGCATTTAGTCGGATGCTTGTGCACAGCTGGCAAACACAGCACATTGGCGTGGATGCTATGATTTCGCAACTAATGTTAGTTTTAAGTCAAAAAATGGTATTCTCTTTGTTGTTATATTATATACAGCTGAATAATAAACACAACTGAATAATAAACACAATACCTCAAACGGCATTACTTAAATCTGGGTTATTGGTCTACTAAGTTCCAAGGCAAGTAGTTTTAAAAAAAATTCCTTCACCATAAATATTAACAAATATACTACCAACTGGCGCAGCAGCTCGGCGGATACCCTTTCCCTATATAGCAGCTACGTGCCAGTTTCGTCGTCGATAGCTTTGCGATTTCGAGAATACAGATATCGAGACAGTAAACCTAACAGAGGCATTTATATATTGCCCACATTAATTTTAACAAACTATAAATATATACGAATTTTAAGTTTATATACTCTATCAATCTTTTATTTCAGTGTTAGAAGTGTTATGTATAAATATTTGGAAAAAGAAGGCGAACTGAATTTTCATAAAATATTTAATGAAGTCTTGGGTAAGTATGAATCTACATATGCTGAAAAATTTGTAACTATATAAAACTATTCGCAGGCTATTTATTGTTCAAAGACTTTTGTGAAAACGACTCAGATGAACCTATACAGCAACTTAAGTTTTTTGAACAGGTAAAATACCTTTTTCTTATTGGAAGTTGTATTAACTCTTTCATTTTTTATTTAGATAAAAATTTTTGAAAAAACAGAATGTTATGATGAGAGAAAAAAAATGGCAAGAGATATTTATGACAATTTTATAATGGAGGAAATGCTGTCGCACACCTATGCAAGTAACCATTAATAAAAATTGACGAAATGTAATTTTTCAACTTATATTTATAGGAATACTCCAAGCATGCTGTTGCGAGTGTCCAAAAATATTTATTAAAAAATGAGGTTCCGGTTGAGTTATTTGAAGTAAGCGATTTTATTAAAACAAAAAACTTTAATTTCATCAAGCAAATGCCATTAAATAATTCCATGGGTGGAATTGTGACGTTCGTTTGTTATGTGTGACGTTCTTATTTACTATAAGCTCTTACTATACGAGTACGGATATATTTACATTTTTCAATTATAATGTTTTAACTAGTGGACACACCTTAATATAGTGGACACACCTTAATATATCATTATTAAAATTTTTATTACTTCTACTTGAATTTGGGTAAAATGGGCGCACGCTGTGAGTAAGCTAAAACCATATCTGATCCTGTTCTTTTAAATGGGGATCGGTTCAAGAAACAGTATATATATCTGTTCCTCTTAATTTGGACAATTTTAATCTTCAAATTTTACTATATAGATCCAGTTGTCTGATAGACATTCTTTCGTTTGACAGTGCACAGGTAATTGGAATTACCCTCATTTACCACGACATTAACCGTCCTTATTCTTTCACAATCCGCCGTGATCGCTTTACCAATTACATGTCGTTGTTATATTGTCCCTAGTTTCCATATCCAGTGCTGCCCATAGTCTGATATATCCATGGATATCCCTTTCGATTTCTCCAATCCGCGTGGTTCCGGTGTTGCAGACCGCCAAAGGTGATCCCCTGCGGTTTCGTGTGTAAATTCTGCCATTATGTTTACCTTTTTAGAATTTTTCTAGCTCCACCATGTATCGATGGTTCCTTACTACAGTGGCCGACCCTTCTGAACAACTTACGGCTTTAAGTTGCTCCCTCTTCAGAGGCCTGCGGAAGGCTTGCGGCGTCATACCTCCGCTTGATATCCTTACCGGCTACGTCCTTTTTCTTCCTGCGTGTGATCGCTCATTTTCAAACGCCTTGGCCCTTAGGGCTCTCGCGACCACACTCCGACCCATCTTCAGATGATACCGTTTGCCGCCATTGTCGGCGGCCACGTCTCGATTGGCCGCGACTGTACAGTTGCACCTGGTCGATCTCCCGTCTCTAAGGAGACTACCGCTTAACGTGTCCTCTAGCTCATTTGCCACACCTCGTCGGATAGTTCCACATCCGGGATTTCTACTCGGTCTCCTCTGGTTTTGCAGAGGATGGGAACCGCAACGCCTAGGGTGATGCCAGTAGCTGGAGATAGGAATCATTACTCCATTTCGCCCCTGGTTGTTCCCCGACCGCGCACCTACATATTCGGTCCAAGGCTATTTTTGTATTTCGCCTATCTTAGCTTTTTCAGGATATAATTTATCATAAGCATTGGTTTATGCGTTCCTCACCTCTTTTTTTATCACGATCACGATGATCACGCGAACGGGACGTGATTTGAAGTAGCTTGTCGATCGTAACGTTGATTTCGCTTTGAATCGCCACCGACAGTCTGTCGCGCGACAAGCTTTGACTCTACGCCCTCGTCGGTATCGTCACACTTAGCACTGCGAAATCCATCCTCGTCCATATATTTTTTTTTACACCACAGTACTAGGGCGTCTATGATTTTTCGAAGGTACCGCCCGTTTGTAATTTGTATCTTCAAACTCGTCGGTCAACGTCGACAGGGAATGCAGTTGGCAGCAATAGTAGGGCCCGATAGAAGATCTCATTTATACGTTACAGATTCTCATTGTAGTTATGCTCTGGGACCGCATCAGGGCTTGCGTAGTCTTTGTCCTTGTCCCTGATTTTGCAGTTGGACTTCTCCTGCCAGCTTCGTCATAAAGCATGCTTAGGCTATGAATAATTTTTAAAGCATTGCTCTGGGTTTCATGTTCAGACCGTGTTTCATAGCTAACTACTTGACCTGATCCAAACGCTTCGCCGTCATAACAAAGTTCCATTCCAAGGATTTTTATACCCGTTACTCGGAAAGTAGAAGGGTATACTAGATTCGTTGAAAGGTATGTAACAGGCAGAAGGAAGCGTTTCCGACCATATCAAGTATATATATTCTTGAGCAGGATCAATAGACGAGTCGACCTGGCCATGTCCGTCCGTATGAACGTCGAGATCTCAGGAACTACAAAAGCTAGAAAGATAAAATTAAGCATATAGACTCCAGAGACATAGAAGCAGCGCAAGTTTGTCGATTCATGTTGCCACGCCCACTCTAACGCCCACAAACCGCCGAAAACTGCCACGCCCACACTTCTGGAAAATAATTTGATATTTTTTCATTTTTGTATTAGTCTTGTAAATTTCTATCGATTTGCAAAAAAACTTTTTGCCATGCCCACTCCAACGCCCACAAACCTCCAAAAACTGTCGGTGTAGAAGACTCTCCTTCGCTCTTCCAATAGCTGAGTAACGGGTATCAGATGGTCGGGAAACTCGACTATAGCTTGTTTTTGAATATTCTCGCGGTGATGTCACGACTGGCACAAGTTACTTCTTGTTTCCTTGTCCAGAACAACCACTAACTGATTTCCTACGTTATATTCCAAGGATGTTGCCTTCTTCTCATAAAAAAATCCTTTTTGAAAATACAAAGTTCGAATATAACACTGTGTTACAAAAGTATGCTCCTATTTAATTACATTGACGGGGAGCAAAAAAAGGTTAAATTAGGATGCACATGCTTCTTATGTGGTGTCACACCAAAATCCCTGGAGCAAGGTTTTTTGACGCCAAGGCCACGTAAACGAAAATCGTCTCAAAACCGTCGGCAAGTGTAACCCAATTTTTTCATTTTATTACGATTTTTACTTAATTTACCTACTCTAACTATGTAATTGCTGAACTTCTTCATCTTACCACCATAATGAGGTATCTTCTTAATTTGTACAAGGAATTGTCCTATGTGGTTCTCAGACAGCTGCATTGTTGGGCTTGCCATTTTATCTATCAATACATTTACTTACAATTGAGTGTTTATTGACCGATTTTGAATTTTATGATTTCATAGTGGTGTCTTATTATTATTACCAATTCTTTTATGTCCTCTAACGTTTGTTCCTTACAATTAATAAGTCCCTGATAATTTATTTAAGAAGTTATATCAAAAAAGATGTCGACTGGTTTGGGATTTGTCAGAGTTGTTGTATCTGTGTACAGCAATAAATACCAACTCAGTTATCCTAAGGCTATTTCAAGGGATTGTAGGTAATTAAGCACGGTGGGGCAGAGCAGGCCCTTTTATTATTGGACACTATCGTTTCCGGTGCTGTAAAATAATAGAGAACTTCGACCAGTCTCTCGCGGAAATGTACTGATGATTTTGACTCTTTTGGAAATAGTTTGGCGAATTTGAAAAAGTTATCACTGAGTTAAAAGTTATCGACTGAGGAATCTGAGTTTTTCGATCATAAAAAGGTCGATGTGTAGAATTTCGCATGGATATTATTGAAGTCTGGGAAAGATAAATCCTCTGAGGAAGAAAGGATGTTTTTAAGATCGTCGAAGGCCCTTGTAGTTTCCTCGTCGAGTGAAATTGAAATACGTTTGGATTGGGACGCTATAACCTGAGCATGCTCCCCCCTCATAAATAAATTTCCTATAATAGGAAGTCATCCCTAAGAAGCTCTTGAGTTCTTTCAGGTTGGGGCGGGGCATTTCTCTTATAGCTTTCACCTTTTTCCCATCTGCTCGGATCCCGTCCGATGTTATTACGTAGCCCAGAAATTCCACCTGGTTGTGTAGAAACTGTGTTTCTTCTAAATTTACTTGCAACTTGGCCTGTCTCAATTTTTCAAATACATCGCGCAGATTGCGCCAGTGAGACTCATAGTCTTTACTGAAGACAATGATATCGTTAATTTATACATAGAAAATCCTGCCGATGTATTCTCGCAAAACATGGTCGATCATTATTTGGAAGACTGCCGGGTCATTTTTCAAGCCGAAGGGTAGGCGCGTAAATTCGTATTTCCCGATCAGAGTGGAGAACGCTGTTTTTGGGATGACGGATTCCTCCATGTGGATTTGATGGAACCCAGACGTTAAGTCGCGTGTGGTAAAATGTTTGGCTTCGCCTAAGCTGGATAAGGTGGATGTTATATCGGGGATTGGGTAAGCATCGGAGATGGCGACAGCGTTAAGCCGTTTAAAGTCGATTACCATTCGATATTGTTTTGTTTTGGGTCAGCATCGAAGATGGTGACAGCGTTAACCCGTTTAAAGTCGATTACCATTCGATATTGTTTTTCCCCATTAGGCTTTGGTTTTTTTGGGACTATCCAGACCGGGGTTCTCTTGGAGGGCCTAATTATTCCCTCGCACAGTAGTTCTCCGACCTGATTTTCTACTTCTCCCCTCATGCTCGCGGGGTATGGGTAACTTTTAGAATATACCGGTTTTTGAGTGTTTGTTCGGATTTCAGCTCGAACACTTGTTCCCACTGCCTCATCTGGCGAAAGTGGTTCGAAAATGGCAGAGAATTCAGAGATCAGGGGTTCAAGTCGCATTTTTGCTTCTGCTGGGTGCTGGTCGTCAATTAACGAGTGGAAAAAGATTGAAGGCATGGCTAATAACGGTATTTGTACCCCTAAAGCTAATGTTAACGAGTCATATTTCGTGTCGATTATTGCATTGAGGGATTTCAGGGTGTCGTCTCCGATTATGCCATGAAAGGCGGTTAAACCGGAGAGAACGAAGAAGGCTACATGGGAGTCGTTTCCCAAGGGCCCGAAGAATGGTCCTGTTACTTGGTGGGTTATTCTTATATCCCCCCAGCGGACAGGACAGGGAAACGTTTTTGCATGGGTTTACAACACTTGGCTAGCTGGGGACTAATAAATTTCTTATTTGCGCCAGTATCTATTAGAAACTGTAGCTTAGCCCCATCCATCACAACATACTCTATGTATGGAACGTCCGGCAAGGCCTTGTCATAGTAACCCTCGCTTCCGCTTTCCTCCCCATATTCGGCTGCAGTGGTTCCAGCCGGGGATGGAGCACCGCTCAGGTAATATATTCTCTGAGATTTCCGAAAAGAATTAATTATAAGAAGTGCTGGGGCTGCGTTTTACGCTCGAATTTTGGTTGGAACGATTGATGGTGTTCCATCTTAATTGCTTGGGCGTTTGAATACCTCGGCTGAGAATTTCTGCATGCGTTCTGATATTGGTACTGGGTATTGTGCGAAGAGTGGTTCGAGTAGTTCGACTGGGGCCGCCACATGTATTTCTGGGAAGGCGAAACTTATTAGAATAAGTATTAGAATGCGCGACATGGTTCCGAGAAGTAAGATTTTGTAGTTCTAGGCAGATAGTGTATGCTTCTGGTAAACTCTTCGGCCCTCGGATCACCAGTAATCTCGAGATATCGCCATATTGACGTCCAGGGCTCTGTCCCTGTAGGTTTCCACCAGCGCTCTGAGGATATCCGGGCTTTGCTTGCCATTCTTTAGGCAGCGTAATATTAGAGTGGCTATTTATCGCAGAATAAAAAGCCTCTACCGTCCTAGTCTCCTGAACCATTTGGCCTATTTGGTATTCCAAGGTGCGTAAAGGAGCGCTAATATGCGTTAGGTCTCCGGCCAATCATCCTCAGAAACAATATAAGATACAAGGGTTGTTCCCACATTTCCCCTAACTTTCTGTCGTACGCTGACCACAATGGAACGGTACCAAGGCCTTTCCTTGATTATTTCGTAATCTTTTAGGATGGCCTCTGCTCTCCCAAACAATAAGTCGTAACTACCTGTTTCGCCCTCGAATACCTGCAGTTCTTTCACATTATCGGGTAGCCTAGCAATTTCCTTTAATTCATATTCGGTGCGGGCGGGGGTTAATGGCATTGATTGGGGAGTGACTTCGTTAGTCGTTTCCCGATTAGCCTCAAGCCCGATCACCTTTTCATTAACTTCTGAACAGATGTGTCTTCGGTAATTCAGATTTAGTTGTTAGCCTAGCTTGCCGAAAACGTCTCACTCACTCGGGTCCTTTGTTTTTGCTTATTTGTGTTCCCTCGACAATCACAAAATAATGAAAATTATATTGGTGGGCATGTGGCAAGTGAAATATTCTTTTTTTTATTTATCGCCTTATTTTTTGAATTGTCATTTTTTATTATGCATTCGTGAGTTTCGTAATTTGTTTTTTTTTTTATTTCTTATATGTTTTTTTTAATATATTCTCGGTTCTACTTTTTGTTTTGTTTTATTTTGAAGAAGTTTATAATCAATTTGTTAATAGCAGCTCTTTGATTCCTTTATATTCGGCGTTGAACACGGTGGGCCGTATTACTCCGTTTTGACTTGTTGCCTGCAAGGTACGGTTGCCACACAATTCACTAGGCGACCCTTTTGTGCTGGTAACACAGGGGGTTTCCAGTAAATTACTCACACCATACATCATACTATAAAATTCATTTTATATTGGCGACACTTTATTGCCCCTGAATCGAAATCACCGCGGCAGTTCGGAGACTTCTAAGCCCTATGTGAACCCGAAAGCACTGAGAGTATCTCTCTCAGACTCTCCCTATTGCAAACGCCTTCAAGCTCTGTAGCTACCAGCACAGTAATCTCAATATCTTCTGCAACTGCACCTATAGAAACAACAATAACAACATCAACCCTATGCACAATACCGATAGCGGTGTACGTTTCTGCTGAACCATCAAAACCCAAAGCAAGTGCACTCACGTCGACTCTTGAAAGCAAAAGCGGACAAGAACCAAAACAATACAAATACTGGATCAAACAGGGCTACATCGCTACATCCAAATAAAGCGAAACCTAAGCCCACAACACAAACCGACAGGTAATCAGCCGAAATTAAATCGTGCTTACAACAACTCAGCTTCAAATAGGTTTGTATTATTGGATGACTGCGAAGTGCATCCAACCAAAGAACAGGATCAGAAGAATATTAAGACTCCTCCAATACGTGAGAAAACCTCTTACTAAGGGAAACATACTCGAAATAAAAGTGCAGACTCCGGATGAGTCTAGCCACCGATCAGTGACCAAGTACCTGGATGAACCTGGGAAAAGTTACTACACCTACCAGCTTAATAGTGCCAAAGGATTGCAGGTTGTCATTAAATAAATACAATTATCAGTGACCCCATCCGAAATTATCGAAGCACTAAAGGAGAAAAACATCCTATTTAAAAACTACAGCTTCTACTGCACCGGATAATAAACGTCTAAGAGTCACACAAGCGCAGGCATCCTTTACAGTGCACGAACTGCCAAGAATATGGCCACACCAAAGCGTACTGCACCCTAAAATCCCTCTGCGTTGTTTGCAGCGATGCTCACAGTACAGCAAAGCGTAACTAGAACGGCAGTTCAATTAAAATATGCAGTAATTGTAGCGTAAAACACACAGCCAACTAGCGAGGATGCATTGCTTACACGAAACTTGAGAGTCGTCTAAACAAACGCGTGGCTTCAGCTCGTGATCGTACCATACCAGCAATTCACAAAGTAACGGAACCGACTACAACTTATATCCTTTCGTCTGGCAGATACCTAACAATGCCAAATTTTTCCTTTGCAAGTACACTAAAGTCAGAGTCAAATCAGCATACAACCCCATTCATGAAACATACAATCACGAGAACATGCAACAGCAGCCAATTGGAGTTGAACCGATTGTGCTTTCGATGTAGCAAAGCATTAAAGACTTCATGGCATTCATGCAAGCAACTATGCAAGAGCTCGTTTCTTTAAAAACAGCATAATCAGGCATGCTCCGGTAATCGTTATTTTTATTCGACTTCGATGTGGGCCAAATCTTTTGATTTCGTTTTTAGGTGCAAAATTTTTTCTATCGGAGTGTTTCGTTTCTCATCGCTTCTTGCTGCTCAAACAGCATATTTTTTTCTTTAGTCATAATTTAACAATGTGAAAAAATTAGAAAATCTAGAGCTGCCACCTTTTTCACAGTTCTAATTCCGATGTTCGCAATTACATTTTTACTACACGTTGACCATTTAAGCAGTTAAATTAAATAGCATTTTATACAAACAATACTTTTGGCCCTGCTTTAAAATAATTAATAAATTCTTTTATATTTTATAATTATATTTACCTGCCTTTTTCGTTTCACCTTTTCGTTGCACCTGCCTACCGTTTCACGGTATGGCAACCTTCGCGATAGCTTTTGCCGGCGTACTTATCGACCCGTTGCCAAATCGAAAATTGTTGTTGCCGATGGCAACATTTTGTTTGTCAAATCTGAGCTAGGGTAAGAAATAAATTTCATAAAATACCTAAAAGGCAGAATGATCTTGTGGTGATGTACAATTAACATCAATAGACCACTGAGTAAATTATTTTTTTCCCTTAGTAAATAATATCTGATTTGATATAAAAAAGACATTTACTTTTTATTTCGGCCAAACAAAAGTGTCCGTTTTACAAATCGAACAATTCTTACGAATTTGAAAACCGGAGAACCAATTTTTTGATTTTAAATCCAAATCGTAAGCATGCCTGAATGACTCCCTTAATAATAGCAACCTGGAACGCTACAAGCGTTTCGCGACACAAGCTTGCTTAGTTCTTAGCTGACAGAAACATTGATGTTATGCTACTCTCAGAGACTCATCTTACAGAAAAGAAACATTTTCAAATATCAGGATAACAATTTTACTTTACAAATCACCCGGATGGCAAGGCCGTGGAGGCACTGGCATACTAATCCGATCCCGAATTAAGCACCACTTTCTTAGTAATTGGCAAGAATACTGCCTACAAAAACCTCTATAAGCCTCCAACGCTATAACGGTGACCACATTCTGGCTGCTGTCTATTGCCCACCCCGCTTCACAATATCTGAGGACAAATTCACAACACTTTTCGACTCGCTTGATGAAAGGTTTGTTGCATCTAGCGATTGGAAAGCCAAGCACATGTACCGGGGATTTCGAATAGCGACTCCAAAAGGAAAACAGCTGTACAACGCAATTATTAAACCGGAAAGCAAGCTTAATTATGTTTCTCCGGGTGCGCCTAAATACTGGCCAGGAGATCCTAAGAACCTTCCAGATTTGATTGACTTTGCCATCACTAAGAGGATATCCCAATCAATAATTACAGCTTACGCACTTGCAGAACTTTCATCTCATCACTGCCCTGTGCTCTTTCATCTTATGTACCAGCTGCAACACATCGAGCGGCCGTATAGGCTTACAAGCAGCAGGACTAGTGGGGAGAGGTATAAAAAATATGTTTGTTGCCATACCGACTTTTCAAGCCCCTTTGAAGTAGAGCAAGACATTGATCAGTTTGCTGGTGACCTAGAATCAACACTAGTTGCAGCAGCAAAAGCATCAACTTCACAAGGTACCCACTCATGCAGTATAAAGACAAGTCGACAAGACATGACAAGTCGGGATACTGATTTGCCTGTGCTCACCTGGTGCAAAGACTAGACTAAAAGCAGCTTTTTTCAGACTTACTAAAGCACTTCAGAAAGAAGAAGCGGACGCACAACTACGTTACCTCGAGAGTCTTACGCCCACCAGCACAAAGAACTCATTGTTGAAAGCCCATAGGAATCTACAGGCACCAACAGAAACTGGGCTCGTAGTGACATGGATAGAGCCAGAGCCTTCACTGATCATCTCAGAAAAGTATTTTAACCAAAGCCAGCCACTAGTTCATTTACTCTCCACTCTTAACTCCATCTGACTTAACACCACAAGATCCCATAGAATTCCAGCCAATCGAAATAACGAATATCATTAAAGAGCAACTAAAGACTGGAAAATCGCCTGGCTTATTAACCCCAAAAATGATCACCGAGCAGTTCTACAATGCAGTTCTACAAATTTTCTGGCTCTTCAACGCAATTACCAAAATTGGATATTTCCCTCAAAAGTAGAAAAAATCAGTCATAGTTATGATCCCTAAGCCCGGGAAAGAGAAAACACAGCCATCATCATAAAGCAAGAAGCTTAAGTGCAGCTGCTACGAATCAGTACCCACCTCGAAACACACTACAAACTCCCATCGCACCAATTTGGTTTTCGGGCAATATATGGAGCTATTGAGCAGGTTAACCGCATCACAACAGAAACGCCTTTGAACATCGTAAACACTGCACAGCTTTATTCTTAGACGTTGCACAAGCATTCGATAGAATATGGTTGGATGGATGTTTTAAATAATCAAACTGCTTTCTCAAAACTTACATAAGCTTCTAAAGTCTTACTTATAGAAAAGAGTGTTCGCGGTTAGATGTAGTTCAAGCACTTCAAGCGATTGTACTATAGAAGCTGGAGTGCCCCAAGGAAGTGTATTAGGTCCAATTCTATACACCCTATACACGGCGGACATCCCAACAGACTACCAGTTAACTATATCTACATTCGCTGATGACACTGCAATACTGAGTCGATCCAGATGCCCAGTAAAAGCTACGATGCAACTAGCACGCTATTTAACATGTGTAGAGAATTGGCTTGCAAATTGGCGCATATGAGTAAACGAACTAAAAACGCAAACAAGTTACGTTTACCCTTAACAAACAAAGCTGCCCACCCTTGGTTATGAACCACACGCGCATCCCACAAGCCGATGACGTAACATACTTAGGTATTCATCTGGACAAGCGGCTCACCTGGCGGAAACACATAGTTGACTAAAAGCAAAGGATCTACACTGGCTTATAAACGTTCGGTCTCCCCTAAGCCTGGAGTACAAAGTCCTTTTGTATAACTCCGTTCTTAAACCCATATGGACCTATGGCTCCGAGCTATGGGGCAATGCATCGAGAAGCAACATCGACATCATACAGCGAGCACAGTCTAGGATTCTGAGAATCATAACTGGAGCTCCATGGTATCTTCGGAACGAGAATATACACAAACACCTAGAAATAAAACTTGTCATTGAGACAATAACAGAGAGAAAAGTAAAATACAAGGAAAAACTAGGCTCACATCCAAATTCCCTTGCAAGAAAACTTCTTTGAGTATGCAGCCAAAGTCGACTGCACCGCAACGATCAACCAGCCCAGCGTTAAATTTGTTAGGCCACATAGCACAAGTCATCTCATAAAATGATAATAAGCTAGCTTAGAATAAGATTTGAAAACTTATTGTTAGTCTTTTAAGTAAAAGGGAAGATTCAGTAAATAAGAAGATTTAAAAAAAAAACAAAAAGTCAGTGCTCCGACCGGTCTCCGGGCAATTGCCCTTGGAATGCGCGATCAGCAGTTCTTTCACTGCGCGTGCACGCCGCCGGATATGGTGACCTGCAATTCGGCAGTTTCTCTCCGTGCGAACCGCCTGTGCTAACTTCTCCCCTTTTCAAGTGGTCGCCGTCCCGGTGACCTGCTAGCTTCACATCAGTGTCAGTTCCCGGTTTTGTTCGCCTCCTGACCTTAAGGTGATGGTATCCGAGCCAGACGGAAGGCGATGAGTACGGCGAGTGAGTTGCTGAGGAGGGAGCCTAAAGTGAGTTCTTCTCTGAGGGTCCCTATGTGGTGGAGGTTCCTCAAACTTAAATCGTGGAGAAATGGGAGACTCTGCCGGTTGTGGTGGGCCGTGATGTTGAATGTCGAATTGTTTAGAAAATAGAAAAAGGGATAAACGATACGACAGAGCTAATTCTATTAGCAACTGCCAGGTATAATAGAAATATACATTCGGTAACGGACAAAAAACCAATAGAAATAATACACTCAACAATTCGAGAAAAAAATCAGCGAGAAAATTCAGCAAGCACAGCGTAAGAGCTTGGAAACGTCCAATAAAAAGAGGACAGATAAAAATTACCAAGTAGGCGAAAAAGTTTTCCTAAAGTCAAACAAGCGCTTGGGAAACAAACTTTCTCCGCTTTGGAGCTCCAAAACGGCACTTGCGCCCAGCAGATAATTTCCGGAGCTGGGCCCTTTTTCTATTTTCAGGCAAAGGTGGTGCGTTTGCGATAGAAATGTTAAAATTGTTGAGGAGGACTGATTTGATTGTTTCTGAATTTAGTGACCTTTCGTCGTCGCAATAGATGGTTTTTGTGTTTGGAAAAAAGTTGGCTATATTTAATATTGGCGACTTTACGCCTACGATTGTCTTGATGGAATGGCGAGTTTTGAAAATTTGTCGACACACGTAAGGAAGAGGGTCCCATCTGTTAAGAATATATTGATGTGGAGTATTTCTCCAGCATAAGAGGGAATTGGCGTCTGTCTGATTTTATGTTTATTGTTGTGTCGACTATACTTGGCCATAGAACAGATCTTGCAGTTAGATGCCGTTTCTGTTGTTAGGCGAAGCATTTTTGGGAAGAAGTAGTCTCGCAAGATCTGCTTCACATTTTCTTGGGCTGCGCGATGGGCCCTATTGCGTTCGGCTCTGGCGATTTCCCTTTGTTCCGTTTTGTAATATCTTGCACCACATGTTTTGAATATCTAAATGTGGTATTTGGGAATGCTTCAATTAGTAAGTTTTGAATAAATGCTAGGATTGGAAGTGTGCAATGGTGTTTATAAGGTTTTCCCGGTCGGAAAATCTTATTACGTGTCTCATTTTGTTTTTAAAGAGAATAAGGTTACTCACTGAAGAATTTTTATCTTCTTCTATAATGATCTGATCTAATGATCTAATGATCTAAAACAATTAATTGGCTTGTCTATTGTGTCGATGGTATAGGTCAGCGATTCTTCTCTATGTATTGTAGCTGCGTCTGACTCGTATGTGTCTTTACAAACCCTGTTGCTTTGGCAAGATAATACGTCTGACTCGTATGAGTCTTCTAATGCGTATACGTTCTGACGAGATAACGCGTCTGCCACTAGGTTTTCTTTTCCTGGCGTGTAAATAAGTTTCGCCCCATAGTCTTCGATAATCCCATTCCAACGTTTTAGCTTCGTATTAGGATATTTGTCCGAGATGGCGAAAGTGAGTGGTTGGTGGTCGGTGTAGACGCGCAACTCTTTTACACCGTATATGTAATTACGAAGGTTGTTAAGCGCCCAAACTATGGCCAGAAGCTATCGCTCGTTGGTTGCAAAATTTTTTTCGTTATCACGCAGCGTGCGCGATATCATTGTAATTGGGCGCTTGTCTTGGGATAATACGGCTCCAAGTGCGTACCCAGATGCATCCGTCGTTAAGTCGAACGGTATTTTAAAGCCTGGGAATGAAAGAAGAACATCTTCTGATGCCAATATCTCTCTTAGCCTTGATACTTGCTTGTTTTCCCGTTTTCGCCTTTAAGAATTCCCGTTAGGAGACCTGTGATTGACGCAAAGTTTTCGATAAAACAACAGTAGTAACTTGCTAAACCCAGAAAAGATCTGAGATCAAAAAGAGTTTTTGGCACGGGGAACTCCTTTATGGCTTTCACCTTTTCAGGTGAGGTTCGGAGACCCCCTTGCGACACGATGAATCCCAAGTGTTCGACGCTTTTTTTGAAAACTTCGACTTTTCTTGAGATACCTCATGCCTGCTTCAAACATTTTTTCGGGGACCCACTGTATGTCCTTGACATGGTCCTCTTTTGTTTTTCAGAAAATAATAACATCGTCGACATACACGTAGCATATCTTTGAGATTCCTTCTATTAAAACGTCATCTATAGCTCTCTGAAAAATACTTGGGGCGTTCTTACCGAATGGTAATCTGCAAAACGAGAAAGCTGTTTTTTCTCGGTCTTTCTCTGCTAACTCGATTTGATAAAAGCCCGCTTTAAGGTCGAGCGTTGGGAAATATTTTTACTCGCCCTTATTTAACAATATAGTCCTTAAGAACTTTAAGTATTAAAAAATGTGACCGTACATTAAACAGAGAAATTAGGAACTTTTGTTCTATTTTTGTATGGCCATGAATTGACATAACGCTAAAAGGTTTTTCTACGCCTCAATGCCTTTAAGCTCTGGGCATGGTGCTATGTAATTTTTTGAAGTGCCAGTATCAATAAGTAATTTGATTAGGATTTTACCCTAAAAAATTGCAGACGTCGTCTGTGTCGAGGTCGTCTTCTATTTGTTTAACCCCCTCATGTGCAACCTTGTTATAATCTTCATCTCTTGACCCCTGTTCTGGCATATAGTTAATTCTTTGTTGAGTCCGTGTGGATTGGCCTGGTTTGATGATTTCCTCCCATTGGGTTTTTATGAAATGGGGATTTTTTAATTGCCCCTAGGTTCTGATCCTGTTCAATATAGTTATATGAATTTTGTTGTGATGAATTTCTCCACCCTGCCTGCCGCTGATTTTGCGGTTTATAATTTTTTTCCTCATTATGCCGGGCAAAGTTGAGTATCGGGTATCAGATAGTCGGGGAACTCGACTATAGCGTTCTCTCTTGTTCCAAAGTGCGGGCGTGGCAGCTTTGTGCGGTTTGTGGGCGTTAGAGTGGGGGTGGCAAAAAGTTTTTTGACAAATCGATAGAAATTTACAACACCGATACAAAAATTAAAAAATTTCAAAACACTTTTCAAAAGTGTGGGCTTGGCAGTTTTGGACGGTTTGTGGGCGTGATCAAGAATATATATACTTTATATGGTCGGAAACGCTTCTCTCTGCCTGTTACATACTTTTCAACGAATCTAGTATACCCTTTTACTCTACGAGTAACGGGTATAATAAAAATCGGCATTAATGAATTGTAATCCTAGCAATTACACATTAAAAGAACTAAAAGCTCTGTGTCTGCAAAACAAACTTAAAAGTAGTGGCACAAAAGTCGAATTGATTAAAAGACTTGAAAATATTAAATTTGAGTGGTGCGCGCATGAAAAAATAACACAGCAATGAAAAAAATCAACGCCACAGAACAAACCGGTAAAATAGACAGGGATGAAAACAACGGCAACGGCGAAGAACAAAGTAGCGAAAAAGAAGTACCAAGAAGTAGCGACAACGACGGCGACACGATGACGGCAACGTTTGCACATACATACAAAGGAATGCAAGAAACAGAAGGTTCGAGAAAAGTAACGGGATCTTGTGAAATGAATGTTAACAACGAAAATGAGATCGAGCAATGTTCTGAGAGGCAGATGGCGAGCGCCAGCAACAATGAGTCCAACAAATGTTTAGCGATCCCGATGGCTAGCAAGGAATCCTTGATGATTATTTAAAAGATGGTATTATACGACAAAGTGAGTCTGAGTATTTTTCGCCAATTGTACTAGTAAAAAAGAAATTGGGTGGCATTCGGATGTGCACAGATTATAGGAAACTAAATAAGATCACGGCGAAAGTTAGATACCCGATGCCATTAATTGATGATTTATTAGATACCCTACCAAACAAAGTATTGTTCTCGGAAATAGACCTGAAAAATGGATACTTCCATGTTTATATGGACGAAGAATCGATAAAGTATACATAATTTACCACGACAAAGTATATAGAAGATCACCAAGCTATATTAAAAGAAGTATTTGAGCGATTAGTTAAAAACAAATTAGAGCTACGAATCGGTAAATGTACGTCTTTTCAAAGTGAGGTGAAATATTTAGGATATATAATATCAGAAAAGGGTATTAAAGATTGTATTGTGAGATTGTATCCACCGAAATCAACAAACTCAAAGGAAGCAATGAAAGCCTTATGTGATTATTTTAGAGCGTATAGCAGACCAACGACCATTGTTTCAGACAGAGGGACATGCTATACATCAGATATGTTCGAAGAATTTTTGGAATCAAGAAACATTGAGCACGTCAAAATTGCAACAGGCTCACCAGAAGTAAATGGACAAGTTGAGCGAATAAATAGAGACCTAGGACCCATGATTAGTAAGCTCGTATATGTAGAAAAAAACGCACAGTGGCACAAAGTTTTGGAAGAAGTAGAGTATGCAATGAATAATACAAAGCACAGAAGCATAAAAGAGCACCCAAGTATAATGCTGTTTGGAGTGAATCATATAGGAAAAATGCTAGATTGTTTAAAAGAAAATGTATTGGAGTCAATGCTAAAAAGAAAAGAAATTAATTTAGAGAAAATAAGACAAAATACAGAAGTTTCGCAGGAAAAAGTACAGAACTATAACAAGAAATATATTGACTCTAAACGACTAGAAGCAAATTAATACAAATTAGGAGACTACGTTGTGGTCAAGAATTTTGATTCAACAGTTGGAGCGCCTAGGAAATTAATAACCAAATATAAAGGCCCCTATGAAATCGCCATCAAGGTTTTCAGTTGACACAAAAACCATACGATGGAATATGGGCGGCTCATAATATTAAACCATTGCTTCGAGAAAAGAATTCGGTATCAAATAATAAAAATATAAATAAGAAAAATGATAAAGAAAAACAAAAGTCTAAGTTAAATGAAATAAGAAAACCAAACCAAATGTAACAAACACTGAAATAAGTAACGAAAATGTAATGATTACAAGAAGTAGAGCGGCGAGGATCAGGAAATCCTAATTATCAGGATGGCCGAGCTGTTGTAGTAGTAGTAGTAATTGTATATAAGCATAGTAGTATAAGTCCCATTGCAATATTAGAATGTAAGAACCTAATTATAAGAGTCGCGAATGTAAACAGTACACACACACTTGCTGAATAAATGAAGAGTCGCTGAACTGTCACAGAGCGCACACTAAATTTGTTAGAAGCGTTAGCTTCCTTTCTACCTTGTCGTAATATTTGAGTAAAGGTAATTCCCCCTGTCTTGATGAACTTAATTCTTGTTTAATTACATGTGTCGGAGTCTTGTCCGCTATGTAAAGTCTAAGCATGCTATTATCGCATGGAAATTGAACACAGTTTTTAATGAGGCTAACACGGCGGCCGCTGGGCCTCTAACTTTATTTTTCAGAATTCCGACAGCTTGGTAGTGTCGGCTGCTGCCTTCGTAAGGTTCAAATATTTTGCATGCCGCAGTTGCGGCCTTTCTCCAGGAGACGGATTTTATCATGTCGAAAGGTTCGTTGCACTCGCTTCCTGGCCTAATTTCAACTTCGCGATATATCTGGACTATCAATTTAGCGTTAGCGTGTCAAATTCTAATATAGCGTCAAAGCTTGAGAGGTCCGGTAGAATGAAGAAGGGAACAGTCTTGTTTAAAAGTTTAACAATGCATTTATATTTCACCGTGTTGCAACCATGAAGAGACTTAACTGTAAATTCTTTTTGTACCGGCGTTATGTACGTCTGCGAGTGGCTGTATATAATTTTTTTAAGATTACGATTTTTATGGTTTTCCTGCTATATTTCTTTCTATAAAGGGTAACAAGGACCTTTGGCTAAAAAATGCACATTATCATAACTTGTAAGTTCGTGTTCAATATCCTCAACAGCTGCTATTGCCCCCTGTTCATAATCATTATACCCGTTACTCGTAGAGTAAAAGGGTATACTAGATTCGTTGAAAAGTATGTAACAGGCAGAAGGAACCGTTTCCAACCATATAAAGTATATATATTCTTGATCAGGATCAATGGCCGAGTCCGTCTGTCTGTCCGTCCGTCCGTATGAACGCTGAGATCTCAGGAACTACAATAGCTAGAAAGTTGACATTAGGCTAAAGACTACAGAGACATAGCGCAAGTTTGTCGATTCATGTTGCCACGCCCACTCTAACGCCCACAAACCGCCGAAAACTGCCACGTCCACACTTTTGAAAAATGTTTTGATATTTTGTAATTTTTGTATTAGTCTTTTAAATTTCTATCAAATTGTCAAAAATACTTTTTGCCACGCCCACTCTACACCCACAAACCGACCAAAACTACCACGCCCACACTTTTGAAAAGTGTTTTGATATTTTTTCATTTTTATATTGGTCTTTTAAATTTTTATCGATTTGCCAAAAAACTTTTTTCCACACCCACTCTAACGCCCACAAACCGCCCAAAACTGCCACGCCTACACTTTTGAAAAATGTTTCTAACGCCAAATGTTTCTAACCGCCAAAAACTGTCAGTGTTGAAGACTCTCCTTCGCACTTCCACTAGCTGAGTAACGGGTATCAGATAGTCGGGAAACTGTACTATACAGTTCTCTCTTGTTTTTATTAGTACAGTAAATCTCTATCGATTTGCCAATAAACTTTTTACCACGTCCACCCTAACACCCACACTTTTGAAAAATGTTTTGATATTTTTTTATTAGTCTTGTAAATTTCTCTTGATTTGCCAAAGAACTTTTTGCCACGTCCACTCTAACGTCAAATCGTAAAAAACTGTCACTGTGGAGTAACTCGACTATATCGTTCTTTCTTTAAATATCAAAAACTTGTTGTTTATTTTAAAAAACTTCCGACATATTACCTATTTTAAATATATTTACGAAGGATATACATATAGGATTTTGTGCTGGGGAACTAAACAAAATAATAAATTGCTCTTATACATTATTTGGAATTAAAAATAAATATTTTCTGCCCTGCTTACACCGGAAATAAATGTTTATTATTACAGCCATATTTGGAAGAAATATTTACACAACTTAAAGGAAGGCCATTTAAAAAATTTTTAGAAAGGTAAGTTTTTAATGCATATGCCCAAATTTTTACTCTTGCTAAGTGTATGTAAATTTTAGAATTGTGCAACTAGGTAAGCAAAAGTAAATCGACCCTTTTAAATATAAAGATTTGCGATTTGTCTCACCATTTGAATGCATAGGGCTCTTCTTTAAGTATTCATAAATATTTCCCAAATGTCTTCAGCTTCTTTTATATATTTCTGAAAATACTTTTAATTTTTTTGTAAACAACCTAATTTTATACCTTTGCAGATTATATGTATATAGTTTCACTCAGAAGTTTGCATCGCAATAAAGGAGACTTTTTCATTCATATAAAATATATATAAACTAATCATGTTATGTAGTACTGCATGAAAGTTCTTCTCAGCAGTCACTATGGGAGTAGAGCCCGCTGGCTAATATGCCTGGGTCACCAAATGAGTGCATTCGCCTGACCGTGGTCCTGGTGGGTGACAGCTTAAGCCCTGGTTGTGGATCGCTAGCATCGATTGGCCGGTTGGCCGTAGTGGCGCCTATTCTGAAATAATAATATACTGAAATAAATACTATAACTACAGTTATTTTATATACCGATATATATAGATTTTAATTAGTTTATTACAAATATTTAATTTTGGTGGCAAGAATAATTAGTTTAAACTCGGAACTACGACAACGAAAAAAATTTCGAAAAATGTTCGACTTCATCTCTATTTAACATGTGTGTTCTTGGGCCTAGCTTAACAGAGGTTGGCGAAGACGGGGCGAATTCGCAAAGAGCGAGAGAGAACATTATTATGCTCCCGCCTTCGCCCTAAACTAGCTTACACTAGACTTCAAATTTTTTCTACTTAACAATAAACAACAAACACAAAAAAAACGACCGACAATATGAGTTCCGCCAACATATACCGAATATATATGTAAGGAATTAATGCCTGCATAATTAATAAAGAAAACCAAGATCGAAACGTTGGGTTTGGTTTTATTAAAGATGTATACAGCTTGTGCAATACTCTCGCGCAGCTGAGAACTCAAAATTTGCAGCTGTATTAATGGCTAATTATTTGCCGATATTTATGTATTTCGCGATTTGCATTAGGATATATTATTTCTTATGCACAAATCACGCCAGGGTCACCAAATTTTTAGCTAATGAGCTTTTTCATTAGGCTTTGATTTAACAATACTTATTGTTCAAATAGTATTCTTAGTTAATTGTAATTTGACAGCGAAAGTGTCAAATTAGCGCAAAAACGTTTATATGCAGGCGGAGTATGTAGACGACTGAGATTAAAAATGAGAGAGTTTGTTTCTCCTAATGCTCTGTACGAAGATGAGCGTAAAGATAAGTAAGCAAATAAATGTCAAGGTTGTCCGTCAAACGTTATGTCATCGTTTATGACCTACTCCACTTTTCGTTAACTAATTTCTTTTAATGAAATATATTGCCTGGAAGAGGCTAACAATAACATCTTTTTTTATACCTAACACCCTTTAGATACCATTAATTTACATATATTTACTAATCGTATAAAAAAAAAATTGGCACGAGAATATATGTATATATAAAAATATAGAGAAGACTGATATCAACATACAACAAAAATATGCACCGGTTTACTTGTTTTTTGTTTATTTGTTTTGCCGGCTTTTATGTTATGTTTGGTAGTAGGCAAGTGAGTTTTCATTGACTGCACTGCTTTGACTATATCTGCTAAGCGGCCTCCGTTTCCCGCGCTATGCACTATTAGTGTTGCGGAATACTGAATACGATCCATTTCAGGGTATGGTGATAATCCCGACGCCAAAGCACTGATCGTTTGTAGATCCTTACTAGTTTCAATAGTGCCAGCAATATTAACATCACGGCGATGAACTCAAGTATAAGTTGCACACCTATTATCTAATCTTTGTGGTAGATGACTTCCAGAGTGTTGATCACGTTGGCGGTGTTTTCGGATGCCTTAGACTCCTTGCCGCCCATCTTGAGACTCCTCTGAGTCGTTAGGATTGTAGAGATTCTTCAAGAGTATTCCTTATGATGGTCGTTGATCCTTCCAGTCTATGTTCTAGTATCCAGGGGTTTGTTGCAGGATTGAGTCTTCGCTCCCCTCGGCACTTTTCTTTTGAACAGGGTTCTTCGCAAGAATAGAATCTCGAGAAAAGAATCTGGAGACGGGAATCTCAAGAATTGAATCTCGACTATTGAATCCCGAGAACTTAATATCGAGAAATGACTCTCGAGTCAACAACAGTTTATTTAACAATATATAAATTAAATTTTTAATTTGATCGTATTAGGTTATGATAACAAAAACCTACTGAACCGATTTTCATCATCTATCATTTACTATAAAGAGCATAAAAAATTATTCTGTATAGACTCAAAAAAATTTGTAGATTCTTTTTGACAGAAATTACAACGAATTTTTTGTGAAAATTACGAATTTTGATTTTTGGAGTCGGTTTAACCCTGTTAAATTTCGAAAAGATTTTAGTTCATCGACGACTAAAAACACTCTCGAGTAAAAAAATGATTGGTTTGTTCAGACTAAAATTGTGTTCAACATCACTTAGACAAATTATGATGTCAATGGCGATATAACTTACAAGGTTAGGTTCGGTCGGAAGGACCTTACGGGACCGCGCATAGGCATTGGCCCATAGCTGTCCGAATATTTCTTTATGGACCAAGAGAATGTTTTCGCGGTTTTCGAAATCCTTTAGGATCGAGGTATTTTTCGCGAAGGCAAGTAGTTCGCCTGGCTTCTTCCTGCCCTTGTTAGGGCCGGACACTTGCAAATGAGATGCTCCAAGGTTTCAATTGCCTCGGATTCGTCACACACTGTCGTTGTCAGTAATGCCCAGTTTGGCAGTTAGGCAGTGACCTGTAAGAATTCCCACTAACAGTCTGCAGTCTTTCCTTGGAAGATGCAGCACGTAGTGACTGAGTTTTACGTTGCGCTCTTCTTCTTCATCTGATTTTGGCTCGTGCGCGGCCCGTCTTTCCAGTTCGCGATCTTTCTTTCGCCAGTCCAACGCCTTCCTTAGCAAGTTCGTCTGCCGTCTTATTACCATCGAAGCCCTGGTGGCTGGGAACCCAGTAGATCCTCACTGACGTGGTCGTGCTATGAATATCTAGTGCCTTCCTGCTTGCCAGTACACTTTTGGAACTGACCGCTGACGATTGCATGGATCTTATCGCCGCTTGACTGTCTACGAACAAGTTGACCGCTTCATGTGGGCGGTCAATGCTCAGCGCAAGCTCTGCTGCTTTCCCTATTGCGAATACTTTCGCCTGGAATATGCTGTATTGGCTTAGTAGCTTATACGACAGCCTCATTTCAGGGTCTGTACAGTATATGCCCGCTCCAACTCCTCCATCCATCATGGAGCCGTCCGCGTATATATTGAGGTGTTGGGCATGGTCCTGACCTGTTTTCCAGTCGTCTGGTTCCATGAATGTCGTTGTTCTTACATCCGGGCACGTTCTGGTGACTATGTAGTCAGATATGCTGCTCATGTCTCGACCAATTGAACTATGCCCGAGTCCTTGTAGGGACTTATTCCCTGATGCAACTAGGCGTTGTGTGGCCTTTCCTGCGATCATTTGCGCGTGGATGTCTAGGGGATCAACTACAACTATAGTTTCAAGTGCTTTTGTGGGGGTTGACCTCAGCGCCCCTGTTATGCAGAGCAGTGCCTGCCGCTGGGTTTTCTCCATGAGCTTGTTGTAAGTCTTCTTTTTCATAGCCTGCCACCACACTAAGACTCCAAGCATCAGAGTTGGACGCACCACCGGATGTAAACCCAGTGCATTAGAGCGGGTGAAAGGCCCCATGTGCTGCTAAGCATCTTCTTGGATGCATATAGCGCTATGGTGGCCTTTTTACCCTCTCTAGTACATTGGGCTTCCATGTCAGCTTGCTGTCTAAAACAATTCCAAGGTGCTTCACTTGTATCTTCGGGGTTAGCCTGGATGAGTTAATCTTCGGGGGGACCCATAGCGGCACCTTGTATCTCTTGGTAAAGAGAATGAGGTCCGTCGTGTCCGCGTTTATGGTGAGTCCTACCCTCTTCGCCCACTCACATATCTCCCTGAGCGTTGATTCCATAATCGAGCTGAGTGTCGATGGACAGACTCCCGTGATAATTATGCTTATGTCGTCAGCATAAACTGTTATCTTTGATAGCGGGGGGCTTGTTGGCCGCTTCTAGGCGGTCATAATAGCGTCTGTGGTCACGTTGTTGAATGCTCCGGATATATCCACAAACACTCCGAGAGCATATTTTTGGTTATGCAGGGCTTTCTCAATGGTGGCTACTAATGAGTGTAGTGCCGTCTCCACTGATTTATCTTTCGTGTGAGCATGCTGTTTAGATGACAGTATTCGTCCTGCATCATTTCTGATGTATATGTCCAGCAGCTTTTCTAGCGTCTTGAGTAAGAAAGAGGTGAGACTAATCGGCCTGTAATCCTTGGGGCTCATATGGCTGCACTTCCCTGCTTTTGGCAGGAAGACAATCCTAGAGGTCCTCCATTGGACAGGGATATAGCCCGTGCTTAGGCACGCTGTGAGTATAGAGTATAGCCATGGGGTGATCACTTCTTTAGTCACCTGTAGCATGGCTGGAAATATTCCATCTAGTCCCGGTGCTTTTATTCCCGCAAAGGAGTCTATGGCCCATTGGATTCTTCTAGAGGATATTAGATCTGTTGGGAGATGCTCTTCTCCAGTTACGAGGTCCTGGTGCTTGTTTGCATCGGATATCTCGGTACATCCTGGGAAGTGAGCATGCATTAGTGCTGTTAGGGCCTTTCGCTGCCCTCAGCCCACTGTCCGTCATCGCGTTTGAGCTGACTCTGTATGGTTGGCTGCTTCGATAGCAGCTAGCCGTTTCTGGGGCCGTCTCGATATTCGAGCAGAAGTTTCTCCACGAGCTTCTGTGTGCCCTTCGTATTTCCTTCTTGTAATCCCTGAGTAGGATCTTGTATTCCCCATTGATTATATCATTATTCGCGTCTTTGGCGATTTTAAAAAAAATCTCGGAGGTTATTACGTAGAAGCGAAAGATTGCCCTTGCACCAGGGTGGCCAGGTCCCTTTCCTGGCTCTAGATGTCGGGCATGCTGCGCGTTTCGCATCTAACAATTCCCTGGAGAGGGTCTCTAGGGACTTTTCTATATCTTCAGCGGATTTTACTAGGCCCGGCCCAGTCGCGAGTCGTGTCAAGATTCTCTTCTGAAGGAGGTCGGTTTGGGAGAGTGTTCGAAGTCGCATAGGAATTGGACTCTCCATTCTGAAACCATAGTACTTTGTCCCCTTACGAGTGTTAGGTCTAGCACGTTCGAGGAGGTGGGGCCTACAATGGTGTGCTCTTCCCCCACGTTAGCTATGCATAGGTTGGTTGATAGTAAAAAGTTTAGGAGTGACTCACCTCTGTCGTTAATGTCGGGGCTACCCCATACGCAGTGATGCGCGTTGGCCTCTGCACCCACGATCAGTTGTTGGTCGTTCGGGCTGGCTACCACAATGCTCCTGTGTTGCTCCGGTGGGACCGTTCTGTCATGTGCCATGTAGCAGGAAGCTACCAAAAGGCGATTCCTCTTGCTTTCCAGCATCACAACAGTCAGGTCATCCGTGCTGTAATGAGACATTAGGTTAGCATGCAGGGCCTTCCGCACAAGTACGATTACCGATGGTGTGTAGAAGAGGTTGTAATTAGAGGACTTTAGTCTGGCGACGGCATTGCCCGAGGCAATCCATGGCTCTTGGACCAAAGCTATGTCGGCGGACCCTTGCTCAAGGGCGATGAGGAGTTCCGCCGACGCGACCTTGCTTTTATGAAGATTGAGCTGCAGCACCCTCAGTGGCATGGGTACTGGGCTCATCTGCATTCTTCGGGTTGACTGTCAACGTTAGGTCTCCGTCCTCATCATCCGTCTCGCCTAGCGAAAGTCCCTGTGCGGCTTCCGCGATGGTTTCCAGACCTAGGTCCTTCTCCACCTCGCCTGCCTTCAGGGTGTGAGCATCCTTATCCCCGGGATATCGGTTTTTGAGGCGCAGGTACACGCTCCCCATGCCCCACGCCATCTTCCCGTACCTTGGATATAGGATGTCTTCCCCCTCCTTATTTATCTAAAGGACTGCTCTCTGGCCCCCCTCCTTGGGTGATGGATTCTGCCGCTGCAGTAGCTTCAGCGCCCGGTCCCCTTTAATTGCGATGGAAAAGAGAACCTTCGCCTTAGGAATGAAAGGGATTAGCTCCCTGTCCACCACCTCCAGCTACCCCCTCCCACAACGCCTCCAATTGGCAGACCGTTTGCGTCAGCCACTTTCTCGTCGGGTCATCCATGCACTTCGGGATTTTGACCCCGTTCAGCCACCCGGCACCATCAAAAGTGGGCATGGGGGCCTCAGGAGCTTCCTCCATCCGTGCAAACAATGACTCAACGAGTCGCGCATGCACCAACTTCCACCGCGGCTCGGTCATCTTGTCGGCTTCATCGCTTCTGTCGATGAGTGCCACGATCAAGTTTCGTTTGGTCGCCTCACTGACTTTAAGCCTCTTCTCGGGCTTCTTCGCTTTCTCCGCGTCGCCGCTTGCTCCCCGATGCGTTTTATGCCTAACCGCCAGACACCTCGCCCATGGGAAATGGTTAATTTCCTCCTGCTTTCGAGCGGAAGGAATTGAATCGTTGCCTTAGCTAGACACTTAGCTAGACACTGTAGCAATGCATTACTCGTTGTCCGGGATAATGCAATGCCCATTGCCCAGCCGGCGCCCTCGGAGTGTTCAGATGGAGGATTTTTGCCAGTCGATATAACTTACAAGATCCTTATAAAAATTTATGAAATATAATTTACACTATTGAAAAAAAAAATGTATTTCATTACCTTAGACATCACTGTAAATAAATATTTAATGGATATAAACAGAATTGTCTTTATATTCCTACAAAGCGACTGCAAAAATATTTGTGTTCGCTCTCTAAAGGAACTTTCCGCCTTAATTCAGATATTTTCTTTATGTAAGAGTTTTCAGTCATGACGGTTCCCATGTTTTGGGTGCTGCGCCGCAACTTGGGGAGACCGTTAAACTTATTTCACTTGCGTTCCATTACATGTACGCCGTCGGCACAGCTCGTCTGGTGGTTCTTTAATACCTAACCTATCAGAGTGCAGGCTAATACCTTTTTCTGTCAAAGCACTTTATAGAAACGTATCGGAATAGATTGATCTCTTTCTGCTTTGTAATCAGAAAGGGTTCTCTTTCATTTGTAGTGTTTATACCCGTTACTCTTTGAGTGAAAGGGTATACTAAAAGTATTTAACAGGCAGACGGAAGCGTTTCCAATTATATAAAGTATATATATTCTTGATCAATAGCCGAGTCGATCTGGCCATGTGCGTCCGTCCATCCGTCTGTGCGTAAGTACGTCAAGATTTCAGGAACTATACAAGCTGAGGTTAACCATGCAGATTCCAGAGTCAACGCAGCGCAGTTGACCCACACACACCCACGGCCACAAACTGCCCAAAACTGCCGCGCCTAAAATTTTTAAAAATATTTTGATATTTTTTATTTGTTTTATTAGTATTGCAAATTTCTATCGATTTGCCAAAAAACTTTTTGCCACTCTATTCTTTCACATTTTTGGTTATCTTGTGAAATTTTCCTCGATTTGCTAAAAATCGTTTTGCCACGACCACTCTAACGCCCACAAACCGCCAAATACAAATATAAATACAAAATAAATTACAAATATCAGCGAAAAGGCGCTATTAGCAATGTTAAATTGCTAACCTATAATATTTGTTGTGTGTGGAAACATTAAATTAAAACAAAAGCTAGTTTAAACAGACAACAAACAAATCGACAGTTCCAAAATGAGCCAACGCGACTTGCGCGCTCAGCGGCAAAAAGAGCAAGACTAGCGCCGGCTCTCCCTCCAACGAAACAATGCATACCTCACCGTCGTGTCTGACGCCCGCGAGTGCCAAACAATCCATCGGGTCAATGACCTAGCACCTGCAGATAGCAAACGATCCCGGTCTTGCTCACCAATGCTTATGACTGCACGATGTGAACCCGAACGCATTGAGAGCGTCTCTGTCGCGCTCTCCTCATTGCAAACGGTGTCAAGTTCTGTAGCTACCAGCACAGTAACTTCGATATCTACTGCAACTGCACCCATAGCAACAACAACCGAGAGCTGTGTACATTTCTGCTGAATCAACAAGAACCAAAGCAAGTGCAACCTCTCCGACTCTAGAAAACAAAAGCGGACAAGAACCAAAACAAAACACAAAACTGTGTCAAACAGGGCTGGATCGCTACATTCAAATAAAGCGAAAGCTAAGCCCACAACACAAACAGGCTGGCAATCAGCCGAAAATAAATCGCACCAACGTTGACAACTCAACTTCAAATAGGTTTGCACTACTGGATGACTGCGAAGTGCGTCCAATCAAAGAACAGGAGCAGAAGAAGATTAAGCCGCCACCAATATTTATACGAGAGAAAACCTCAAGTGCACTGGTTAACAAACTAGCTACGATCATCGGAGAAAACAAGTTCTACGTTATACCTCTTACCAAGGGAAACATACATGAAACGAAAGTGCAGACTCCGGATGAGTCTAGCCATCGATCAGTGACCAAGTACCTGGATGAAGCTGGAAAGAGTTACTATACCTACCAGCGTAAAAGTGCCAAAAGATTGCAGGTTGTCATTAAAGGAATTGAATAATCAGTGACCCCATCCGAAATTATCGAGGCACTAAAGGAGAAAAACCTTAAGGCAAAAACGGTGATCAACATTCTTAACAGGAAGAAAGAGCCGCAGCCACTCTTCAAAGTCGAACTGGAGCCATCGAGTCAAAAAATCAGCAAAAATGAAGTACATCCTATTCTTAAACTACAGTTTCTACTGCACCGCAGAATAAACATCGAAGAGCCACACAAGCGCAAGCAGCCTGTGCAGTGCACTAACGGCCACACCAAAGCGTACTGCACCCTAAAATCTATCTGCGTCATTTGCAGGGATGCTCACAGTACCGCAAACTGTCCTAAGAACAAGGATGACAGCTCAATTAAATTATGCAGCAACTGTTGCGAAAACCACACAGCCAACTGGCGAGGATGCATTGTTTACAAGGAACTTAAGAGTCGCCTAAACAAACGCGTGGCTTCAGCTCGTGATCGTACCATACCAGCAATTCACAAAGTAACGGAACCGACTACAACTTATATTCTTTCGTCTGGCAGATACCTAACAATGCCAAATTTTTCCTTTGCAAGTACACTAAAGTCAGAGTCAAATCAGCATACAACCCCATTCATGAAACATACAATCACGAGAACATGCAACAGCAGTCAATTGGAATTGAACCGATTGTGCTTTCGATGTAGCAAAGCATTAAAGACTTTATGGCATTCATGCAAGCAACTATGCAAGAGCTCGTTTCTTTAAAAACAGCATAATCAGGCATGCTCCGGTAATCGTTATTTTTATTCGACTTCGATGTGGGCCAAATCTTTTGATTTCGTTTTTAGGTGCAAAATTTTTTCTATCGGAGTGTTTCGTTTCTCATCGCTTCTTGCTGCTCAAACAGCATATTTTTTTCTTTAGTCATAATTTAACAATGTGAAAAAATTAGAAAATCTAGAGCTGCCACCTTTTTCACAGTTCTAATTCCGATGTTCGCAATTACATTTTTACTGCACTTTGACCACTTAAGCAGTTAAATTAAATAGCATTTTATACAAACAATACTTTTGGCCCTGCTTTAAATTAATTAATAAATTCTTTTATATTTTATAATTATATTTACCTGCCTTTTTCGTTTCACCTTTTCGTTTCACCTGCCTACCGTTTCACGGTATGGCAACCTTCGCGATAGCTTTTGCCGGCGTACTTATCGACCCGTTGCCAAATCGAAAATTGTTGTTGCCGATGGCAACATTTTGTTTGTTAAATCTGAGCTAGGGTAAGAAATAAATTTCATAAAATACCTAAAAGGCAGAATGATCTTGTGGTGATGTACAATTAACATCAATATACCACTGAGTAAATTATTTTTTTCCCTTAGTAAATAATATCTGATTTGATATAAAAAAGACATTTACTTTTTATTTCGGCCAAACAAAAGTGTCCGTTTTACAAATCGAACAATTCTTACGAATTTGAAAACCGGAGAACAAATTTTTTGATTTTAAATCCAAATCGTAAGCATGCCTGAATGACTCCCTTAATAATAGCAACCTGGAACGCTACAAGCGTTTCGCGACACAAGCTTGCTTAGTTCTTAGCTGACAGAAACATTGATGTTATGCTACTCTCAGAGACTCATCTTACAGAAAAGAAACATTTTCAAATATCAGGATAACAATTTTACTTTACAAATCACCCGGAAGGCAAGGCCATGGAGGCACTGGCATACTAATCCGATCCCGAATTAAGCACCACTTTCTTAGTAATTGGCAAGAATACTGCCTACAAAAACCTCTATAAGCCTCCAACGCTATAACGGTGACCACATTCTGGCTGCTGTCTATTGCCCACCCCGCTTCACAATATCTGAGGACAAATTCACAACACTTTTCGACTCGCTTGATGAAAGGTTTGTTGCATCTAGCGATTGGAAAGCCAAGCACATGTACCGGGGATCTCGAATAGCGACTCCAAAAGGAAAACAGCTGTACAACGCAATTATTAAACCGGAAGGCAAGCTTAATTATGTTTCTCCGGGTGCGCCTACATACTGGCCAGGAGATCCTAAGAACCTTCCAGATTTGATTGACTTTGCCATCACTAAGAGGATATCCCAATCAATAATTACAGCTTACGCACTTGCAGAACTTTCATCTGATCACTGCCCTGTGCTCCTTCATCTTATGTACCAGCTGCAACACATCGAGCGGCCGTATAGGCTTACAAGCAGCAGGACTAGTGGGGAGAGGTACAAAAAATATGTTTGTTGCCATACCGACTTTTCAAGCCCCTTTGAAGTAGAGCAAGACATTGATCAGTTTGCTGGTGACCTAGAATCAACACTAGTTGCAGCAGCAAAAGCATCAACTTCACAAGGTACCCACTCATGCAGTATAAAGTTTAACATGACAAGTAGGGATACTGATTTGCTTGTGCTTGAAAAACGACGACTTCGAAGGGAGTGGCAGGAGCACAGATCACCTGGCGCAAAGAGTAGACTAAAAGCAGCTTCTCGCAGACTTACTAAAGCGCTTAAGAAAAAAGAAGCGGACGCACAACTGCGTTACGTCGAGAATCGCACGCCCACCAGCACAAAAAACGCATTGTGGAAAGCCCACAGGAATCTGCAGGTACCAGCAGAAACTGTCGTACCCCTCCGTAACTCTACCGGAAACTGGTCTCGTAGTGACATGGACAGAGCAAGAGTCTTCGCTGATCACCTCAAAAAGGTATTCCAACCAAATCCAGCCATTAACTCATTTATTCTCCCACCCTTAACTGCATCTGACTTAGCACCACAAGATCCCATAGAATTCCGGCCAAGCGAAATAACGAAAGTCATTAGAGAGCAACTGAAGACTGGAAAATCGCCTGGCTTCTATTTAATAACACCGAAAATGATCATCGAGCTTCCAATGTGTGCAGTTCTACAAATCTGCCTACTCTTCAACGCTATTACCAAAATCGAATACTTACCTCAAAAGTGGAAGAAATCAGTTATAGTTATGATCCCTAAGCCTGGGAAAGACAAAACACAGCCATCATCATACAGGCCAATAAGCCTACTTACTTGTCTCTCCAAGTTATTTGAAAAAGTACTGCTGCTACGAATCAGTCCCCACCTTAAAACACACGACACACTGCCATCGCACCAATTTGGTTTTCGGGCAAAACATGGAACTATTGAGCAGGTTAACCGCATCACAACGGAAATTCGCACTGCTTTTGAGCATCGTGAATATTGTACAGCTTTATTCTTAGACGTTGCACAAGCATTCGATAGGGTATGGTTGAATGGACCTATGTTTAAAATAACCAAACTGCTGCCTCAAAACTTACATAAGCTTCTAAAGTCTTACTTATACAAAGGAGTGTTCGCGGTTGGATGTAGTTCAAGCACTTCAAGCGATTGTACTATAGAAGCTGGAGTGCCCCAAGGAAGTGTATTAGGTCCAATTCTATACACCCTATACATCCTATTTTAAGTAAAAGGGAAGGTTGAATAAATAAGAAGAGAAAAAAAAAAAAACCAATTAATCCGAAAAACTTAGCCAAAGCGAGATAGCATCTATAGTAAAAGATCTTAAGCCCAAAAATCACCTGCACGACTTGGTGACACCAAAAATTATTAAAGAACTCCCACCGTGTGCGGTTCTCACCTTATGCAAACGCCTTCACGCTATTACGAAACTTATATACTATCCCCAAAGGTGGAAGAAGGCGGTCGTAGTGAGGATTCCCAAGCCAGGCAAAGACAAAACGCAAGCCTCATCCTACAGACAAATCAGTCTCCTATCATAAAACGATCGAACAGGTCAATCGCATCACAAACGAAATTCGTACTGCTTGTGAGTACCGGGAATACTGCTCAACTATAACCTTAGATGTCGCACAAGCATTTGTTCGAGTCTGGCTGAAAGGACTAATGTACACGATAACAAAACTTCTTCCCCAGAATACCCACAAAGTGTACGAATCTTATCTCTTCAAAAGAGTGATCAGGAATTCACACGACCGCGTTATCAATACTGAAGTCCCTCAAGGTAGTATGCTGGGCCCCGTTCTTTACACCCTATACACAGCAGACATGCCTACAAACTTTCAGCTCACAACCTCTACGTTTGCTGACGATACCGCAATACTCAGCCGATCTAAATGCACAGCAAAGGCAACAGAAAAACTTGACTGTCATCTTAAAATAGTGGAAAGATGATTTGCGGACTGGCGCATTAAGATAAACGAGACCAAAAGCAGACATGTAACATTCGCACTGAATAGACAAACCTGCCCACCATGTACTCCAAACAATACATTCATCCCACAATCAGACGTATGTAGTAATATATCTCACCTAGATAGACGCAGTGACATATAGAATCTAAAAGGACTAAAATCGTCTCGCAAAGTCGCTTACGCGTGTATGGAGTCAGATTAGACTGAAGCGCAAAAATTCTTCAGCCCAGCAAAGAAATCCTAGTGCCGTTTTTAACTAATACAATTATTTCAAATTATAAATTATATAAAGATAGAAGATAGAAGATAGAAAGATCTAAATAATTATTGTTTGTCCCACAATAAGAGATGATCCTATAATAAACGCAAAAAGTTTGAAAAAAAAGTAAATAGAATTTCTTCTCATAGCTTGGTATTGGTTACAGGGAATTTTACAATATAGATTAACATTCTGTTATGTGTATGGCTTCGTCAAAATCTGTCAAAGGTAATTGATTCTGATATAATATTTATTTTAACTTCATTGATCTCGTGGTCTTTAAGGGTTGCTAATGTCTGTTTTTGCTCGCTGTATGGCCTGATTAAGATCAAGAATTTCCTCTTCCAGCATTTTAATATGAAACATTAATGTAGTATTAGTATCCCTTTGAACGTCTCCTTCATAATTAAGGCTGTTTATTAAATTTCTATTGTCTAGAGAGATTTTATTTATTTTGTTAATGAGAGGTCTTTTAAGAATAACCTGGTTATTGATGTTGGTTGAAGGTGAATTTATTTTTTCTTAAATAGTTTAAAACTCTCTGCTATCTGGAAATCCACCCAACCATTGCCAAGCACTACCTTTTAGATCTATATGTTGTCTTAAAACTCCCCACAAATTCGGGTGCAGGAGATCGGCCTAGCAACCGAGAAGACGGCTGGGATGCGAGAGGAATTAAGGGCGGTCAGGTCAGACGCTAAATAATGGACCTTGGACTGGACCCCAACAAAGCGAAGAAGCCGTTAACTAACGGTACCGCGCTGGATCTTGGACTCGAATCGGTCAAGGGCACAGAGGTCGAACGATAACGGAGTGGACTTTGGACAAGCGCAAAGGGACACGAGTTGGAAATAACGGGATCCCCGCGGCCTATAAAAAGGCGACGCAGTCGCGTCTTGAGGCAGTCGGTTAAGACTAACAGGCGTAAGTCATACGAGCAAGCGGAAAGCGCGGGCGCGAGTCGCGCAGTCAGAAAACAGGCGTGCGGCTGGACAGTCGGAGCAGACTCAGAAGGTGCGGACACAGTCGAGCCCGCAGGTTGGTCCTTTGGCAAGGGCGACGAGTGCCTATATTACGCATGAAGGGACGGTGGAGTCGACCAAGGTGGTTCGGTAAGAAGCTCTGGCTGATCTCACGGATGATACACCCTGTCCCCTTAACATCCTAAGCCCCAGTCGAGCCGGCTCGGATACGCCGTCGAGAGCGACGCGAAGAAGGACGACAAAGGAGCGACGACGCGCATCACAGCGAGGATCACAGGATTCTCTTTATCAAGCGTCACTGAATAAAGGTCGTTAAAAGCTGAATGCTCCCTCGACCTATGCGACGCAGCTGACAGAGACCCATGGAAAGTGCCTTGGTGGTCAAGAAGGCATATACGAGGGCCCCTACGCCCCTCGACCCTGTGAAGTTCGGCAGCATAGTGGAGCATCGGTTTCCCAGGATGGACAGTTTACGCCCCCGCGACTCAGCCGCAGAGGGCCGAGACGAAGCAGACGCCACGGTCAGCAGCGAGGAGATACTGGAGTTGGCGAAACGGCTGAAGGACGGCAAGGCATCCGGGCCCGACGGCAATCCCAACAGGGCGCTTTGCTTAGCTCTCTTCCTTCAGCCAGCCATCTTTGCGAAGGCGTTCACCAAGTTCCTAAACGAAGTCGTCTCCCCAAACCAGTGAAAGATCCCAAAACTGCTGCTTCTCCCTAAGCCACAAAAGCCACCCGAGGAGCCTTCATCGTTCCGGTCGATATCCTCGTCGATATCCTCGTCGACGGAGCCGGTTTCTCTTGAAGAAGCTGGTATGCGCTCGGCTGGAGAGGCCAACGCTTCATGATGTTCTTGATTTGCCTACCCACTGTTTATACCCGTTACTCGTATAGTAAAAGGGTATACTAGATTCGTTGAAAAGTATGTAACAGGCAGAAAGAAGGAAGCGTTTCCGACCACATAAAGTATATATATTCTTGATCACAATCAATAGCCGAGTCGATCTGGCCATGTCCGTCTGTCCGTCTGTCTGTCCGTGCGTATGAACGTCGAGATCTCAGGAACGACAAAAGCTTGAAAGTTGAGATTAGGCATACAGACTCTAGAGACATAGAAGCAGCGCAAGTTTGTCGATTCATGATGCCACGCCCACTCTAACACCTACAAACCGCCGAAAACTGTGTGTTGAAGACTCTCCTTCGCACTTCCACTAGCTGAGTAACGGGTATCAGATAGTCGGGGAACCCGACTACAGCGTTCTCTCTTGTTTTGTTTATTTTTATTTCCTATATTTTTATAGTAATAAGCAGTATTTTACAAATTAGACAAATCAACGAATTTAAAAAAAAAACATGGGTTACCACGGACCGGAAGGAGGTTTGGTTTTTTTGCGAATCACAAAAGAATTTCTTTTCCCAAAGCCAGTTGTTGGAAATTGGAAATACAACGCCTAAAACGGATCAGGAAGCGGATAAAATATTTAAAAAGTTACACTTCGGGCTCTGACGGCGTTCCTGGTTGTGTGTTTTGGTATTCGTATATAACGGTGTAACCATTTGCTTAATTTATTTAACATTTATTTGTCTTCTTTATATTATGTCGTAATGTATTACGATTTCAAACGTTTGGATGGAATGGTTTTTATGGCGGGGGGCCCTGTTACCTCAATAACGCGTCGACGAACGGATGAATATATAATACTTTTGCACCAAATCACCGATACCTTAAGATCTGTATAACACGTGTAAGGGGTTTGGGCAGAATAAAAACAGTGTCCCGTCCTATCTACAGACACTCACACACAAACTAAATTATAAAATTAAATTATAAAACATCGTTATGCAGCTGCCAAAATGCGGAGCATTTCGAGGAGTGTTCTGGTGGATAGTCTTGGTAAAAATGGGGGTGGATACGTAAATGCACGGCCAAGAGCTAAGCAAGACAGTCATCGAGAATCAGTGAACAAAGAGACTCAACCGTGAAAGTCCACAAGATCGCTATGGTGAGATCTTCGGGTTATGTCGAGATCATGCAAGTTACCGAATAATTACAGGTATATGAGGTCTTTAAAGGCAGAACGCGGCTAGTTTGAGACTCCTTGATGCAACACTAATTGAGATAAGACCCAGGCATTCACACGGGGAGTCTGATAGTGACTTGACAGCCGAACTTAGCCTCAGTTTGTATATTTGGGAGGATCGTGCCGAAGAGCGATCGACTGCTACATGGACTTCGTGGCGTAAGTCTGGACCGGTGGGAACTGAACAGGCATCTAGCGGAAATGGCCGGTCAGGGCAAGGGATTGGCGAATGCCGGAAACGGCCGGGAGGACAGGGGAAGCCGGTTGCGGAGAGTCCTTGAGTCTAGCACCTGTTCACCCTTGTCTGACAACTAAGCCTTTAAGCCTCAACAGCCAAATTCCTTGATACCAGTTACGAGTGTATGTGAAATTAACATGAAAAACCAAGCAGAAGAGGATGCCACATCAAACAAGATATCCTAGTTGTATCAAAACCAAGAATAAAGACCATTGAAACTATCCAAAAGAGCACTTTTTAGAAGGAACACTAAGCTATCTGAGCGTATTTCGTAGTGAGAGTTTTTAGTTCTATAAAGAAAGAACTCGCAGAAATAGGACTTCAAAAAAGGGAAAACTACTTTTTCACCATTTTTATACCTCTTTCCCGTAGAGAAGCCGTTTAGAACTGGCATTGTCCGTCCGTCTGAGTGTTAAGAGTATTCAGACTCCAGACACATAGACGCAGCAAGTTGACCCATATCTCTCGATTTGCAAAAAAACTTTTTGCACGCCCACAATACGGCAAAAACTGTGTGTTGAAATTTCTCCTTCGCCCTTTCACTAGCTGAGTACGGCTATCAGATGGTCGGGTAACTCGATTATAGCGTTCTCTCTTGTTAATTGCCGATAACAGGCTAGCGGGCAAAGTATTTCTTAAATCCATGGGCTTATGTAAATTTAACATTTTCAAATGCGAGTATCTAATTAATTTGTTGAGTTTTTTAAACCGAAATATAATCAAACGAATGGAATATTCATATCTCATATAATTACCGTATATTTACAAGTATAATTAATCTTCTTGTCATTTTTTTTTTCTAGCGATAAATTTACTAGGTTTTGCCAGTGGAAAAACTTAGAACTAAACATACAAGTAAGTATTTTAGACATTGCTAAATTCATATTAATCCAAACCTTGCAGAGGTTATACTAAATGAAGACCCTGTGAAATATTTACATTCTTGATCTGCAACATCAGTATAATTAGCCTGTTGTTTGCCTGTCCGTGCTTGCGCAAATTTGCTTCTTATTGCAAACAAGAATCCTGAAAATATTATGAAACTATAGTTATAAGATGGATCATGATAAAGTTGAAGTAAGAATATACATTAAAACAACATGCTTGTCCGTGCTTGCGCAAATTTGCTTCTTATTGCAAACAAGAAAACTGAAAATATTTTGAAATTATAGTTATAAGATGAATCATGACAAAGCTGAAGTAAGAATATACATTAAATCAACATGAAAAAAACTCCCAGCTCTTTGAAATTTTTTGAAGCTGCCTTCCTAAGCCCCTGATTACAGTGCTGTAATGCGTTGAAATATATTCAAGCTCAAAGTTCCTTAGTGTAATCAATTTCGATAAATATTATACACACTATTTACACATTGTTTGATGTGTACCGCCAATTAAACTGATTACACATCCATTTTGTTTTAAAATATATTAACATTTGATGACTGCCAACTTCAGATCTTCTGGCCTCTCTCTTAAAGAACATTTAAGTTAGCTGTTTATTTATTAACAGACTCGCAGATAATCCAAACGACAAAGACATGCTGACTGCTGGGAGGAATCTTAACAATAAAAAGATGCCCGACATATTAGAATAGTCGCAAAGTCCACTTGCGAGGAAGCTGACATAGTTTATTTTTAAGATAATTATTAAAAATTACTCTATTTTTATTTTTTAACTAGAGGGCTCGCTATTGTGCGCGTTGCCAACAGATTCAATTCAGTATCAACACGAATATGAGTTGAGTAAATTGAAGGAGCGTTATTATGTATGTATGACAAAGAACGCAATATAAATTACTGCTTCGTTCCCGGGAACAAAACAACACCAACATTCGCGACTTTGCTCGCACGGGAGCGACAACAAAAATAAATGCCATAGCTCTCTTTGCAGTCGAGTCTAACTGTTTTTTTCTGGCTCTCTTTCAGTCGCTAAAATTGTGTATGTATGCGTACACACGCATTAAACGTTTTTAATGCTTGCTTAGCGAGCTTACATTTAATGCAATTTTAATTTATGTTTTTTATTTTTAAAAATAAGTTGCAGGTGGAATTAGAAAATTAAAATACCCATACGAATCTGGAAATTTGTTTTCTGATTTTTAAAAAAAAACTTCAAGACTCTAAGACATGTGGTTTGGCCATGGCTGTGATATATCAGTCAGTCAGTGAGGAGAAAGAATTTTATATATATAGATTAGCCGAAAAACTGTTTGCCACAACAATTGTTTCGCCAGCCAACCGTCCAAAACTGTATCGTCCACACGTCCATCAACACGCCAGAAAAATGTGAAAATGTCTCGTTTGCAGTAACGGGTATTTGATAGTCGGGGAACTCGACTATAGTAGCATTCTCTTGTTTAATAATTATTCTATGGTTGACTGATAATCAGTCTGGTGTATCGACATAGCGATTAAGGCGACCCTAATTTTGTTGCAATTGACAAGGGATTAATTTTTTAAATTGTTTCGGAAAAGCACTGTACTATGCAATACCACGAAAATATCGAGCCTACTTTCTTTTTAAAGGAGCGGAACATTGATTGACATATAAGTAAGCACTGTTATAAACGGAACGAGACGAGGTGGTGGAGTCAAAAGGTCTCAAGCAGGAAGCTGGTCAGCCAAGCGAAATTCGCTGGCGAGCGTAGTAACGTCTCCGCTCCTCTAGGTAGCGCAAGTGTGCTCCAAAGCAGCAGTTGTTTAAACTTAGTGTAGAAGCTATATACCGACTGTGGACGTTAAAAGCAGCATGCAGCTTTTGTACGATGTCGGGCTATGCGGCTCATGTAATAATAGGTTGAATCCAAATGTGGAGCTCTGGAATCTATAATTGACTGACTTTTGGTGATCACAAGGTGGTGCTCTGTAGCTGAGTAGCTAATGGCGCATTGCTTTTCATACAATCCCTAAAGGAGCAATACTCCAAGCGAACCGTGTCAGGAAATGCGACTACTGCTTTCCGGAAATTGGATGGAATATGTAGCTTAAAACCTTGACTAGAATCTTCATAGATCAACGCATCGAAGCCTGGTATAGACTATCTATCTTTTAGGCTGAGGTCTAGGCACTCTTGATAGCTGATCTTGGGTTGGAAACTCTTTCAAACGGTATATAATTTTTGTGACTCTGCAAGAGTACACTATCAGAGTATCTAGAGTGTATTGTTTTGTATATTGCCTAATAAGGGAATATTGTTACTTGTTCTCCAACTTAATTCTATGCTACGTATCCGTCACTTCCTCTCTTAATGGAAGTGCGCTGTGATATCGATGATACGAAAGCTTGGGAAACCGGAGAATCTCGTCGAGTCATACCGACCAATAAGCTTAGTAGTTTTGTACTCTTTTCATTTTAGATATTCAGTGTCTTAACAAATCGGGCATCATGTCGAATCAAGGCGTCAAGGTTGGCTCAGGAATTTGTGGACTCGTACGGCAAGCGGACAAACAGATGAAACATTTCTATAAATAGAATCAAGTTGCAAGACAGTAACTTCTCAATGAGACAAAATCATTCCTGGGCCTAGCGGCCCACAATCTTCCCAGATTCAGATACTTAGGTTTGATCCTGTAAAAGAGACTTACCTGGAAACAGCATAAACCGAACATAAAGTCCACATGTGGCGCTAAACTTAGGAAGCTGAACAGGCTGCTTAAGCCAACCAGCAAGCAAAGTGTTGCTATTCAAAACGATTGTTGTCCCCCCAATGACCTACTGCATAAGAATATAGGGCAAGGGTTCCGGCGCGAATGTCATAAAGGTGCAGAGTCTAAAACCGAAAGCAGGGCATGATAACAGATTAACCGTCACTTGAGACAATACAACGAGGGCTTTTTCAATTGTTATAAAAATGTACTGTACTAGAAACTACTGTTCTGTTTTGTATTCATATTATTTCATATATATATTTACTAAACGTATTATAGGCATTTGTATGGTTGATAATAAATTATAATAAATAATAAACAAATCAAGAAAGAACATTATAGTCGAGTAGCAGCTTTGGGATTGGTTTGTAGGCGTAGCAGCTTGGGTTTGGTTTGCGGACGTTAGAGTGCGCGTGGCAACATGGGTCAAACTGGCGCTGCGACTATGACTCTGTAGTCTGTATGCATAATCTCAACTTTCAAGCTTTTATAGTGCCTGAGATCTAGACGTTCATTCGGACAGACGGATATGGCCAGATCGACTATTGATTCTGATCAAGAATATATATACTTTATATGGTGCAAAACATACATCGAATATAGTATACCCTTTTACTCTACGTGTAACGGGTATAAAAAGAGGTACATTTCCTTTTAGTTACATCGGTATTTTAAAATTCATGTTTTTTTGTTACTTAAATTAATTGATGGGTTTTGAAAAATAAAATTGTCACGAGACAAAAATTAAATCCACTAACATCCGAAGCGATGAGACCTCGACGCGTTGGGTCCTTGGTGTTGCTATGCTGATGGAAACCGAACAAAAACGTAATATACACAAACAAAGAAAAAAACACACTATGTAAAGGTCGTCTATCTCAATATATACATATATATATATACATATACATATATATATATATATATATATATATATATATATATATATACATATATATACATATATATATATATCTGTATATGTGCGTTTTTATGAATGCTTTTCTGCGTGACTCTTCGGCCGCTATCTGGTGCCAAGATTACTTGAATTTTGCACTTGTTTGGAAAGTCAGTGCTGTTACTTTGTCTTTGCTGGTCTCGCTTGTAGATCCTTTCAGATCCTTTGTATAGTGCCAGAAGCACTAACATACACTCAAGTGTATGTTCCACACCTAGTATCTAATCTTTTTGGTCGATGACTTCCACAGTGTTGATCATCGAATATAGTATACCCTTTTCATGTTCTTTTGTTACTTAAATTAATTGATGGGTGTTTGAAAGTACCGTAGTAATCATACGGCACCTATTCGATTTTTTGATACTCGACTGTAGATGTTTTTGTTTGACTTCATTTGAAGATGGTATCAAAATGTTTTATGTGTCACTTTTGTGAAATTTAGTTGAGGGGTGCCTAAGCAAAGGCATAATATACTCCTCTAGTCTCTTTGCAAGACATTAATCCCGTGGTCCACTATTGGAAAACAAGTCTTACATGAGGGCCTATGTCGCCCCGTTTGTGCTCTGTATTTCGGACGGTATCCTTCAACTCAGCCCAGTTTTATACCTGGTTACTATATCAATAAATTGGCAAACGACATCCACGAGTAACTGGGAAGGATTAAAGGACAGCGACCCCAGCATGTAAGCTTTACTTGCCCAATGGTCAGTGGCGGCCATAAAGTTTACTGGGAGGACACCCGAAGACCCCAGGACACATAAATACTTTAAGTAAGCTTTATGTCATATCAAATACTGCACTTAGAAGCAACCTTAGCAGGTTTGTCTACGACAAATAAGAGAAGGATTGGCTGTTTATATAACGGTCTAACTAAATATCTATGCGATAAGATCATAATATTAGATATATAAAGATGAAATGTATTATGCAAATAACATGTGTTGTTATAGCTGTGATCACAGTTAACATTTTAACAGATTTGATTTTTTTCTTTTGTGAGGGTATACTAAATTCGTTGAAAAGTATGTAACAGGCAGAAGGAAGCGTTCCGACCATATAAAGTATAAATATTCTCGATCAGGATCATTTTTTTGTTAGTAATGTAAATTTCTATCAATCTGCAGAAAAACGTTTTGCCACGCCCACTCTAACGCCCACAAACCGCCAAAAACTGTCAGTAGTGAAGAGTCTCGTTCGCACTTTCACTAGCTGAGTAAAGTCGACTATAGCGTTCTCTCTTGTTTTATTTTACGTTATGCTACCAATTAAATGGCTTGAAAACGAAGGAACTAACAGTGGCAACGAACATAACATAGAAACATAACAATGATAAATTACAACTTTTAAGAATAATTAAGATTAGGTAATAGTTTTGGCTACTGGTGACTACCTCGCGTTCTTTTTGTCCCTCGTGTCGCTTAGTTGTCAGCTTACCCAGTGAAACCGCTAGGTGGTTGATGTGGGCCTAAAGCCGATCGTTGTAGCGAATTTAATGGCAATTGATCTGATCCTTAGCTGTGGGGATGTTTCTCGCATACCAGAGCGCATTGGTGATTGTGCGCAACGCGTGGTTTTGGACCCTTTGGAGTCTTATTATGTTAGAGTCCGACAGAGTCCAATAGAAGGGGCCACTATCGCTCTGCAGAGCAACGCTTTTTACATGTATGCTTTATGGACTTATTACCATTAATGAATATGTTTCATCTGCTAGACCATTCGCTATAAAGGCCGAAAAAGTTTTGGGTTTTTCTTAGACGCTTCGAATCGACACGGCGAGCTTGCCATATACTCTACGTCGCCAGCATACGTTGCCAGGAGGGTAACTGTATCTCTGGGATATGGCAGGTCAGAGGTATAAAGGATGTATAAAACAGGACCCAACACACTATTATGCAAAACGCCAGCTCGACTGCATCTGATGGCTTCTTCTCTCACATTGACCATGAATTTTCGCCTTAGCAGATAAGACTTTTTGAGGAGATATTACGCAGTTTCTTTTACGCCTAGGAAGAGATTTAACATATTGACAATTTTTTAAATGTCTCTAAAAATATTGATGTTAGTTTGTTGGCTTAGTTGCCTGGCATACAGTACATACAGTGTGCCCTCGGTCTTCGTAACTAGAATACTGTAGCATAAGAGGATCTACAGTCTTAACGACAGCCTCTATTGAATGCAATGAAGTAAGCTTGTCTTTGTATTTTTAATTATTAGATTATTAATGTATTACTGCGACTACACATTCTCCCGTGCGTTGCCATCTGTTACGTCGGCGTATTAGTGCCCGTGTACTGGGTAAGGACTTAGGCCAAGGGAGGGGCATTCAATTTTCCAGCACCAGGTTGCCAGTGCTCGTCGATTTAACGAGAAAATATTAGATGTGCCTGTAGAAGATCGTACCGTACGTCAGTCAGCAGTCTTCTCTGCTGAGCTTAGCTGTAGCTTGATCGTAAAACGATCGGGCAATGTTTCGGCCACATTCCCTCCCCTTCATGCGTCCGCATGCCTGATGGATCGTCGTGGGCCGGGCAATACGTTCTCCTTTTGCCAAGGTTGTCCGTCAAACTTTATGTCATCTTTTCTGACCTACTCCACTTCTTGCGTCGGCACAACTTTTGTAAATGTTTACCTACTCATTTTATTGTAGTTAAATAAATAGCGAAACTTAATTGATTAATAAATTATTGGCTAGTGCCATGTGTACATACATAAATTAAAGGCTAGCATACAAAGATTATGAGAAGTTGACTATAACTGTTTTTAGCAGGGAATAAAATTGTTGGCTATTCACGACTACAAACTTCGCTCTGACGGCTCTGACGCTCTGACGGCATATCAAAAACAAGGTATATACTCGCCGCTGAAAAGGTTTTTTTATTTAAACAATATTGAAAATTTAATTTCTATGAATGAAATATATTGCCTGGAAAAGTTTAACAATAAATGTTTAGTGTTTTTCTGCGTCACTCTTGGGCCGCTATCTGGTTCTGAGATTACTTGAATTTTGCACTTGTTTGAAAAGTCAGTGCTGTTACTTTGTCTTTGCTGGTCCCGCTTGTAGATCCTTTCAGATCCTTTGTATAGTGCCAGAAACACTAACATCACGATGAACTCAAGTGTGTGTTGCACACCTATTTTGTAATCTTTGTGGTCAATGACTTCCACAGTGTTGATCACGTTGTTTTCACGTTGTTTTCTCTCCTCTCGGCATTTTTCTTTTGTACAAGGTTCTTGGCGTTTAAGACAGTCTTCACTTGAGAATGGAATCTCGAAAAGGGAATCTCGAGGATGGATTCTCGAGAAGGAAATCTCGAGAACTGACTCTCGAGTATTGACTACTTTTTCGGTGGGCTAAGGTCTTTTTATACCAGCTTAGATCTTTTTCTGAGCTACTCCGGACAGCGGTCTTCTATCATAGTCTTTGTTGGGTCATGCAGCAGCCAAAACTGTGCAGTAGACTAATTTTATACTCTTAATATTGTAAGCCGAAATAGTCATTAATAGCAGTTGCATCGCACTCTCTCTCTCTCTTTCTTATCTACTCTCTCTTTGTTATCTACCTTATTTAAGCTGAGGCGCTGCATATCGACTGTCTGTCCCGCCAATTGTCACTTCTTCGTTTTTTTTACAAAGACTCAACTTGTGAATTCGATATAGCTCTTGGTCGGCCCTAGCTGCCAGTATAATCGGCTATTTGTTATTCGCAACAGCTATTGAAAAAGCTCAATACCTAAACAGTCCTGTTTTCCCTATTTCCCCTATTTTGGGAGTCAATACCCTTTCGGTGAACTGTGCCTGTAACTGGAGTAGGATTTCTCTATAACCTATTGCGGCCGGTGAACTGGTAATCGGACACTCGTTTATTGTCGACGTGCATTTTTTTGTCGCGTTCCATCTGACTCGACGAGATGGTAGTACCCCTTCACAGTCTTTAGATTCTGGTTGGTTTTATATGTAAATCTTCAAAGTCTTATGATCATAAAAAAGGGTGTACGTAACACATTATCACCAATGTTGAATGCAGACCTGCGTTGGAAAGGTACAAGTGATTATTCAGATGCATTTTCCATAATTCCATTCGAACACATGCCATAATCAAAATAAGTGATATTGCTAACGCCCGTAGGCCGCTATAGTATAGTTTGGTTGTGAATTGGGTTGACCACTTTGATTCCTTTAGTTTCGATGCCTCTATTGAAGAAGATGTAGCTCGTCCGATTTAGAGAACTGTGTTGTACTTTCTCAACATAGTTTGTGAGATGGCCAAAACTCATGTAAGTTAAATGTACTGGTACTATAGTTCAAGAAGGTGCAGTGCACTTATCAGAGTGTGATAACAAACCTGTTCCTGGGTCTCCATGGGTCTCAAACATTTACTTTTCACAAAAGTAGATCGTATTTCAATTGAATGACATAACAAAGCACTTAATTTATTAAGTATATTCGCACTATAATTCATTATTGGATAGCAGTACACATTGCATAAACTCGTCCTGAGTAAGTCCCCAAAATTGATCTCTATTAGGGTCTTAAGTATGAATCGATTATAGCAGAGGTACTGTAATTTTGAATATTGTATGACCGAATGTTGTGGTGCCCTCAGAATGCATGATTCTGTACAGTTGAATAGGATTTTCCGATTAGATCGGCAACATTTGCTTCGACTTTGCTTTGATCCTAAATTTGTTGTAATGAATTTTTTAGTAGAGTTAAGAATAATTGATTGCTTTTTAAATACCATCATTAATGCCTTCTTATTCAACCTGACTTAATTTATGACCTTGATAATATCCTCCACATATTTCGAGTCATGCTCGCCAAATACAGAGTTATGATCGTCAGCCAAATTGGGAGTACTGCACACTTAACTTTCTTCTCTTTTGTTGGGATTTCTTTTGTAACCGGTGCTTTATAAAATAAGCTGGATAGTTCTGTTCAAAAGCTAAATTATTTACTGGTCGTTTAAATATGTCTAATGAAGTTTTAACGTCTATTACTCGTACGGAGTCTTCCTAACCTCTCGATCATGTTGCTTAATTCATCATCACCTTCAAGTTGTCTTTCTTTAGTAGTACTCGCCGTCATGTTTTGACGGTTTGAGTCATATTTTACCATTTGTTTCGCACTTGCAGCTCCTGAAGATTTTCAATGGACCACTGCTTACAGAATACGTGACTGGACGCCAATTTCAGCGTTTTTTCTACCAATTTTCTCTAATTTGCTGGGTGCAATCCCGCTTGATAGAACATCCGCTGAATTGCATTCTGATAATACATGGCGCATTGAGATCGCTCTGAAATTGCTTCGATTTCTGTTAGCAGGTGTAAATCATTCCCCACTCTGTACGTTAGTTCAGCGCTCGTGAATTAGAACAAAGCAACCGGACTGAAATTTAATTTATTTTGTACTACTTGCATGCACTGTTACTCCTTACGTTCGCTCGGATGAATAGACGAATGTGTGTATTTCTTGATTGAGTGGAACTTTTCCATCAAATATGTGCCTGCGATTTTGCATTGTAATTAAAGGATTGCGATTAGCGTGGAAGCTCATCGTCCCAAGCTAAGTTCTATACCTTCACCACCACGGAGGCGAATTGTCCTAATACATCATATATACAGCTGCGAAAAAAAAAATAGCACCACTTGCCCAGTAAAACTTTGAATAAGTCTCCTACCTACAATTTTGGGTTTAAAAGGATCTGAAATACCTTTTAAGAAAGGTTAAACAATTCACTTTTTAGGAAATAAAAAAAAATCACAATTGTTCTATGAATTCTTAACTTATTTAAGGAACTTTATGAAAAATGACAAAAAACGGCGAAAAAAATAATAGCACCACTTCATAAAAAATGCTTTAAACATAAAATATAAACTTAACAGTAACAAATTCATTAATAACAAGTGATTGTATATTAAAACTACGCCGATCCAATTAATTTAGTGTTTGGTAGTGTATCCTTTATTACCAATAACAGCTGCGCAACGCTTTGGCATGGAGTCAACCAGGTCCTGGCACCGTTTTGGGGTTATATTGCTCCAGGACTCCTTAATCACGGTCCATAGGCTTTCGTTATTAGTTGGCTTAAAAGCTGCAACTGCCTTTTTAATATTCGACCAAAGGTTTTCGATGGGATTGAGGTCTGACGACTGCGCAGGCCACTCCAGAACATGAACTGATCTATTTTGGAACCATTCCTTGGCTTTCCTGCTGGTATGCTTGGGGTCATTGTCTTGTTGGAAGACCTATTTTAGCGGCATATCATATTCAGCAAAGGGTAGCATAACCGTTTCCAAAATATCCACATACACATGCTGATCCATTATGGTTTTATCCAATGTATTGGTCCAACTCCATAGTAAGAAAAACATGCCCATACCATTACACTGGATCCGCCGGGTTTAATTGCTTCTACTGTGTCGTTTGGCTTATATTCGGTGTTCCTAGGGCGCCTTACATTCGATCAAGATCCATTGCCACCAAAAAAAACCACCTTGCTCTCATCTAACAATAAAAAGTTCGTCCATCTTTCGCATGGCCAATTTAAATGTTCCTTGACGAACCTAATGCGCTTGGGTATGTGTCTCCCATTTAAAAAAAGGACCTTTCCTTGGACTACAGCCTTTTAAACTATGTTCCCTTAGACAAAAAAGGTATGGTGGTGGTATTATTTTTTTCGCAACTGTATGTGCTGTTTCATTGTTTACCACCGATTGGTGCTGTAAGCTTACGGCTAGGAAAATAGACTTAATTGCTTCTTTAGTGACATTCAGAGCAAACCGTTTTAACACCATTTCAGCGTTTTGTCAAGTTGGAGGTGTTCCAATATCCACATCGGGAATTTTCTTAAAAACCTGTTTATTGTTGGAATACCATTTCCGCACCTTAAATGCGCATGCTAACAATATTCTGTTTAACTTATTAGGTAGGCACATTAGTGCCCTTGTGCTGTCAAAAGTTATGTCATCATATTTGATGACATTACAGAACCCCGCTGTTAGGTACGCCCTATTGTTAAGAACATAAGCCTTTGAAGATTCACACATAAAACCCTCAGAACCTGAAACAGAGGGGGAGGGGTACAACAACATCGTCGTTCACGGGCAAATTCTACTCCAGTACTTGGCAAAGTTCATCACGCATCTTGTAATTCTTGTCCTTCGTTTATCCCTCTCTAAAAACTCTTTCGGACCTCGCCTAATAGAATTGACTATACCCTTCACCGAAAATGGTCAAGGAAGCGAAACACTACTGAAAGAGTATTTTTTGTAATTTTTACCAAAATATTTATTTGGTAAGTCTTTATAACCTAACCAGAGAGAACGCTTTAGTCGAGTTCCCTGACTATCTGATACCCGGAAGTGCGAAGGAGAGGGCGAAGGAGGGCTTGGCAAAAAGTTTTTTGGTAAATCGATAGAAATTTACAAAACTAATACAAAATTGAAAAAATATCAAAACATTTTTCATGTACCAGAGAGCTGCAACGAGTCAAACATATTTGTTCATACTCGAGTACTGATTTGGACTCTCAATGATTTTTTCGGTTTGATTCATGTATATGAATTTGCCTTCGACCAGCAACAACCAACAATTTAAGTATTTACCAATCACCTCATACTTGATTTGCTTTTGCACATTCACCATTGTAGGGATACAACCGAAAATGATTCGCACTAATACTTGTATGATTGAAGCGTTTGAAAGAGTTCGGGTAGGACATCATACCAACTGAAAGCATTTACTCGAGTCATTCCACGTGGTTAGTTTGATTAAACTTTTGTAAAAATTGAAAACAATTCAGCTGTATCCGATAAAATAAAGTTCGGAACATATACCTTAAGTATATGAAGTTCCTTATGGAATATATTGGCCGAAATAAAAAATGAACAAGTCGAAATTGTGCCCGGGTTCGTTTATTGTCGCACGTGCTCAATTGTGCTAAATTATGAAAATTCCAAACCTCAAACTTGCATAGGCATAAGTGTTGCAAGGCCATGAATAAACCAATTTTGGTAAAACAAATGGAATATATTGGCCGAAATAAAAAATGAACAAGACGAAATTGTGCCCGGGTTCGTTTATTGTCGCACGTGCTCAATTGTGCTAAATTATGAAAATTCCAAACCTCAAACTTGCATAGGCATAAGTGTTGCAAGGCCATGAATAAACCAATTTTGGTAAAACAAATGTCTGCTGAAATAAAAAACGAGGCAACCAAAATTTGTGCGAATTGGATCACCGAAGATTGCCGACCGTATTCAGCTATACAAGGAGCTGGCTTTAAAAAAAATGCTCAAATTTTTTACAGGGAGAATATTGACTTGGAAGACCTTATACCCGATCCAAAAACCATATCGAGGAACGTGCAAAAGGACGCAGCGGAGAAAAAAAGACAGCTTCGAGGAGAAATTGTACGCAGCAAAAAAACCTTCGGCCACAATTGATATGTGGACGGATAATTTTGTTCATCGAAACTTTCAGGGCGTCACATTCCACTACATGGTCGACAACAAGTTACAAGACATTGTGCTCGGGATGAAATCAATGTCTTTAAAATCTCTAAAAAACTGCACAGTGTATTTGAGGAATTTTGAGTCGTCAATATAGAGCCCATTAAATTTGTGACCGATAGAGGCTCCAATGTCATTAAAGCTCTACAAAATAACATTAGACTTAACTGCAGTAGAAACTTATTATCCAATGTCCTCGAAAAATTCTTTTTCGCAACTGAAGAGTTGTCAAACACAATCGAAGCTTGCAAAAAAATTACAAAGTATTTTAAAAAGTCAAATTTGCAACATCTTCTTGTCACGTCTTTAGAAATTACAGAATGCTTACGTCCGTGCTTACGTTCATGACAACTGGCCAGGCATGAATACAATTTTGACAACGAAGGGCGAAAGTCAACGACCTTTAAATATAAATATCATTATTGTTAAATCATTGGTAGATGTTTGCGAGAACGTTGAAATTGTTTTTGAAAAACTGCAGGTATCCAAGACACCATCGCTATGTTATGTATTGCCTTCCATAAATGCACTAAAATAAAATTTATGCCCAAATCCGGAGGATATTCCTACAATAACTATTTTAAAGCGACACATTTTAGAAATCGTTGAAACCATTTGGGTGGCTAACTTAAATAAAGTTGCCTGCTTTTTATACCCTCCAGCGATTAATATGCAAGCAACTGAGCTGGATGAGATAAAAGAATTTTGTGCATCGTTTGTTTTCCAAAAAAGGCCAAAAATGAGGCATTAAGACCATTAACACCCTACAAGCTCAATATTTAACTTGGATTTAGATAGCCAGACGGATGCCTTAAGCGAATCTGATAATTAATATAAAACAAGAGAGAACGCTATAGTCGAGTTCCCCGACTATCTGATACCCGTTACACAGCTAGTAGAAGTGCGAAGGAGAGTCTTCAACACTGACAGTTTTTGGCGGTTTGTGGGTATTGGAGTGGCAAAAAGTTTTGTGGCAAATCGATAGAAATTTACAAGACCAATACAAAAATGAAAAAATATCAAAACATTTTTCAAAAGTGTTGGCGTGGCAGCTTTGGGCGGTTTGTGGGCGTTAGAGTGGGCGTGGCAACATGAATCGACAAACTTGCGCTGCTTCTTTGTCTCTGAAGTCTGTATACTTAATCTCAACTTTCTAGCTTTTGTAGTTCCTGAAATCTCGATGTTCATACGGACGGACAGACGGACGGACAGACGGACTCGGCTATTGATCCTGATTAAGAATATATATACTTTATATGGTCGGAAACGCTTCCTTCTGCCTGTTACATACTTTTCAACGAATCTAGTATACCCTTTTACTCTACGAGTAAAGAGTATAACTATTTGTATACTTTGTATAGTAGATAATATAACTTAAATGGAATTTCGAATAAAAAGCCATTTTGGTAAGTTTAAAAAATAATAGTTTTAAGTTACACGTTAATCTTGGTTTTCTTAAATCTTTTAAGCTAATACGAGTATGTATGTGTTAGTTGATTAGGTTAAACAGCCGTTGTGTAATGAAGGTTGCTTCGGACCCAGGGTCAATCAGGGCTAGCGCTTCGAAATTGCACCCCAGATGGCACACGTTAGTAGGGGCAGTGCCCACTAGAACGGCTCTTGAACCGGAAGCGAAGCATACTTACACATCTGAGGGATCCTCTGAGGCGCCCGTGCCTTCTGAAGTAGGTGCGGGCCGAGACCTGGCTGTCGCAGACGAACTTGGAGCGGTCGCAAATTGATTAACACGGTGCAGGAGGGTGTTATGCCGGCTGTGGCATGTGAAGCAGCTGTGGGCACTAGTGCAATCCCATTGCTGGTGCACTCGTGCGAAACAGTTCAGGCAGAGCTGCCTTTTCTTGATGTAGTCGGAGCGACCATTCACATCCATTTCGAGGAACCGTGTACTTAAGCGAATAGGGTGGTCCTCCCTGGAACAGAAATCACACCCCTTGGGGGCGGAAGCCACCCTGGTCTCGTATGAGTTGGGCCTGCGCGGTGGGGCGCACGCAGTTGCCGATCTCGGCGGAAATTGCCCAGAGGCCGGACGTCATCGACGGTCTCCAGAGTACGATAGCGCTCGATCTCATTCAAGTTCGAATTTCGGCCTTGTTGTATATGGATTGCTCCCACAAGAATAGTGTGGTTTTAGGAAGCTTTGCGGACACCATAAACACCAGTGGCAATCTCAAGCATCGACTTGAATGGAGAACGTCTTCAAGGCTGTCAAACAGCTTTGAATTGTGTTTTGTAAGTATCTTAAGGCGGTCCCGGACTCTTGGTGGACAGTTGGGAGGCTGTGTAAAATCTTCAAGTGGCTGTTAACCAGTAAACGTCTATTTTCATAGCGATCCGTAAGGCCTCGCCACGCTGAACTAAACCCTTCATTCGTCACCGGTGCTTTCGACACTATCACGTGTGCATCGCTACTCGTCTTGGCAAGCAGGTGAAACAACCTTTCCACCGGTGTGAGACGGGAATTTTGGATATTTATCGCAGTGAAAAGGTCTCGGAATGTGGGCCACCGAAGATAATCACCAGCGAAAACTTCGGTGTCCACTGGCGGTAGACGACACCCTGTCGTCGAAGGTGTGGGAACACTGGCGGAAGCCTAAGTGGACTGGACTGCCGCCTTTTCTACTATCTCCTGAAGATTGACAACACATCTCGAATAGACGGAATAACAGTAGCTGTATTTGGATTCCAGCTCTGTGAAGGTGTCGGGATCCTCGACGGACACGGAAAAAAAGATCGGAGTAGCTATCATAACCCTTCTTCACATTTTCCCCTAAGGCCCGGATTTCGTCCAGATGGACTCGGCACATTTGCCGGGAAAATCTCTCAGGTTCCGAGGCGCCCGGAGTGTGGAGGTTAGCTTCGAATAAGCCAACTCGGTCCGTCGTGGGCTTGAACCTTTGAATAGTGGTGGCAGCCTTTGGCTTTAACTGAGACTGCTGCGGAGATGCGGATTGGGACCTTTCCAAGCGGATCGAAGGGATCGTATGCGGTTTCTTCTCGCCTCCCGCGGGGATTCCCAGAATCGACTTCTGCTGTTCAGGGCTTGTCACCTGACTTGGGCAACGGGTGCCTTGGAAGAAGCGGCCAGAAGGTCACACTAATGCTCTTGGCGCGACAAGTTTGTCGTCAAATAACTTGACTCTAACAAACCAAAAAAAATACCCGCTGGCTGATGATCACACTGCCACTTTGTTTCGCGCCCGTCCGCCAGCGAACGACGATGACATGACCTGTGTGGTACACAAATAAATGTTCGTCGCGACTCCGAAGCGGATCCAAAACTGGCAATAGTTGCGCGGGCTCGGGACGACACCGAAGAAAATTCGGTCAGAAAACTTCAACGGCCGACTCGTGCTGCGGGCGGATGGCGCTCTATGAGGATTGGATAACAGAATTGGGAACGGGAATGTAGGATAGAAAATTCGAGATCTCCATATCGTCGGACACGAATATGTGAATATACATATTAATATTTCGTTGCTCGGACGTTTCGCTTTCTTATATTTTGTTGGGTTAGAAAACAAAATTAGGCCCACGAAAGGTTGATCTTGTTCCGTAATCCGAAAATAATTAATTAATAAAATATTAATCGCAGAATTCACTTATTCTCCAACTTAATAAGTGGCTGTTTTGCCGTCGGCAAGCAGTGTGTGCGTAAGGGACGCAAGAGAGAGGGAGAACAAACAACAACAGCGCCGCGGCCTTTGCAGCGGTAAATTCGAAGCTTCTGGACAAAAAATCAATTGCGGTCCCGCCCTTATGGATTTGTAATAATGTTGTTGTTTTTGTCTCGCTTTTAATTTGTATTTATAATAATTCGTAATTTAATAATTTCGTAGTGGAGGGTAGTGGAAAATGGCAGATAATATACTTATATGAAATATATGGGCATGCATAAATATGTAAGTGCACAGTGAAGCTTCGAGAAGTGGACTGTATTTGAATGTATTGAATGTCTGTAAAAAGACACCAGGATAAGAAAAAAAATTTCGCAAACAGGGCGGACTGTCCGGCGAACAAAGAAATTCCCGAACACAGTGCACACCAGTTAGCAGATATTAATTATGCCTTTTTCGTCACCACACAATTTCACTTTTCACTTTGCGAATTCGCGGAGTTAGAATTGCGCCGACATATAATTGTGTACAAATGTATGTACATACGTATGTGCAAGGATGTATGGGATGAGTCCGGACAACCGGCACAAGTTGGCACTTCAGAAATACAACCTGCAGTGCCAAAACCCCTCTCGGTGGTTCCACTAAAGAAACAAATTTTCGTTTCTCGGCTTTCTCCCGATCAAACATCATCTGATGTATTGTCTTATATACAAGACAAAACAACGCTAGGGACATCTCACCATTCAAGATAACTTTCTCTAAAGAGCTATTCTTGACCATATGTTCTGGTGATTTTTGGCCGGATAGTATGGTTATGAAATAGCTCTAAGCTTAGATTAACAAGAGAGAATGCTATAGTCGAGCTCCCCGACTGTCTGATACCCGTTACTCAGCTAGTGGAAGGGAAAAGGAGAGTCTTAAACACAGTTTTTGGCGGTTTGTAGGCGTTGAAGTGGGAGTGGCAAAAATTTTTTTGGCAAATCGATAGAAATTTACAAGACTAATACAAAAATGAAAAAAATCAAAACATTTTTTTAAAAAGTTAACGTATTAAGCTTTAATGGCTCTAAGTGTAAAGTTATGACCTTTTGTGGTGCCAATATAATGCACGCCAACTACACTCTAAGTGGGTGCTCTTTGGACAGAATAACACATGTTGATGACCTTGGTGTTCTTCTGGACCCTAAACTTAAATTTTCAGCCCATATTTCGTTTATTGTCAATAAGATCAGGGGTGTGCTTGGTTTTATATAACGGTGGTCAAAGGAATTTGATGATCCTTACATGACCAAGACCTTATTTATTTCTCTAGTCCGTCCGATCCTCGAGTATGGATCACCTGTTTGGAGTCCACAATATGAAGTTTACTCGGACCGCATTGAATCGGTTCAAAAGAACTTCTTACTTTTTGCTTTACGGCGCCTTAATTGGGATGCAAACCGTAGATTACCTCCTTATTCGAGTAGATTAATGTTAATTAACTTACCCTCCTTAGCTAACCGTAGAACGATGCTTGGAACAGTCTTTATTTTTAACCTTATTCGTGGTGAAGTTGATAGTCCCGAAATGGTTAGTCGGCTAAACTTCACTGTTCCAAGCAGATTCACTAGAAATTACGTACCTCTAATTTTGAATCAATGTAGATCTAACTATGAGTTGCATGATATAATAGATTCTATCCTATTATCTCTAATCCGACTCTCTGCCGTTCCTAAAGCGATCAATACTAACGTATTTAACAAATTCTTAGATCTTACTTGTATAAATTAACAAGACCGTTTATTTTAAGTAAGGAATCTTTATTTGATTTATTTATTATATCTCGGCAAGGTAACTTTATTTGTTTTTATTTATTGTACTTGACAATTGGAGAACAAAATTAAAACTGGAACTTAGGGCCAGCTCCGTCGGACCACGAAGCCGCCGCTGCCGCTGGAAAGTCGGCTGAATGTTAAGTCAGCGTCTGCAACGGGCGGTCCGGCAGCTTACGCGTGCGAGTCTCTGGTTTGGGCTGCAACTTTGTCACGACGGCATCCGGCGTAAGAGCGTTGTCAGCAAACTTAAGCTTGCGCGTGTTAACTCCTCCCCTACTAGTTTGAAACGCGTCTTCGGTTTTCTTCTTTCCCATTCTGCGCTGGTACAATTTCCAGGTGCCCAGGAGGAGTAGGAATAGAGCGATGAGTGCCAAGCCGCCATATGATCGTGAAGATAATCCTGTTCTAAGATCCCCGATATGGCGGAGATTCTTCATGGTAAGGTCATGTAGGAATGGGAGGCTTAGATGTTCTCTGAACAGGGTGACGTTGACCACGGTTGACGTGGATACAGCAGGTTTCTTCTTCAGGATGCCTCGGGGGTTTACGTAACGGGTCCCATTTCGTGAGACGTAATCGTCGTAAGTCGCGAGGAAGGTTACCGCGATTATCTGTTTGTGTCCAGTGCTGTCCACTACATTCATGGACGCGTTGTTATACCCGTTACTCGTAGAGTAAAAGGGTATACTAGATTCGTTGAAAAGTATGTAACAGGCAGAAGGAAGCGTTTCCGACCATATAAAGTATATATATTCTTGATCAGGATCAGTAGCCGAGTCGATCTGGCCATGTCCGTCTGTCCGTCCGTCTGTCTGTCCGTCTGTCCGTCTGTCCGTATGAACGTCGAGATATCAGGAACTACAAAAGCTAGAAAGTTGAGATTAGGCATACAGACTCCAGGGACATAGACGCAGCGCAAGTTTGTCGATTCATGTTGCCACGCCCACTCTAACGCCCACAAACCGCCCAAAACTGCCACGCCCACATTTTTGAAAAATGTTTTGATATTTTTTCATTTTTGTATTGGTCTTGTAAATTTCTATCGATTTGCAAAAAAACTTTTTGCCACGCCCACTCTAACGCCCACAAACCGCCCAAAGCTGCTACGCCCACACTTTTGAAAAATGTTTTGAAAATTTTTCATTTTTGTATTGGTCTTGTAAATTCCTATCGTTTTGCCGAAAAACTTTTTGCCACGTCCACTCTAACGCCCACAAACCGCCCAAAGCTGCTACTCCCACACTTTTGAAAAATGTTTTGATATTTTTTCATTTTTGTATTAGTCTTGTAAATTTTTATCGATTTGCCAAAAAACTTTCTGCCACGCCCACTATAACGCCTACAAACCGCCAAAAACTGTGTTTAAGACTCTCCTTCTCCCTTCCACTAGCTGAGTAACGGGTATCAGATAGTCGGGGAACTCGACTATAGCGTTCTCTCTTGTTTATTACTGCAATGCCCTCTCCGATTACTATCACGGGCGCCAGGTGACCGGGGCATGTGGCACAGTGTGCGACGGTTCCAGATACCAGTTGTTGCGCGCATGAAGTATTTTGTAGTCTTCTGCAGAAAGTAGTGCTCACAGTAGCAACGCAGTCACGTACAGCGAAGGTCCTTGTTCCGCAGTCGGCCACCGTATTACCCTCTTCTAGATCTAATATTACGTTATTATGCTGGACACAAAGAATATCTATTTTTTTTACAGCTTAACAGAGGTTTGGGATATTTGATCAAAAAGTACAATAATTCAGAATTTTGAAAAGCCTTTATATGGGAGACCTCTAAAAGGTCGGTTATACTAATATTGGTGAGTTGTTCATTTAATAATTCTTTAATGTCGATGCTGTCTAGTATAATGGGGCTGATTAAATTTATTTTTGCGAGTGTAACAGTGAGGATTAAGTCCTCAAGGTTAGTAATTATCTTTCTATTCTTTGCCAAAATGGTTGCATAAAAATGTTCGACCTCTGCATCTGGTTTCAAAATGTTATTGATGGCCATTGAAACGTCATTGAGTCTTGTTTGGAATTTAGTGTTGATCTCTATCTGCTTGCTGTCGGATTCTATTAACTGATTTTGTTTAAATTTTATTTGTTCCCAGTCATCAAAATCTGGGGTTCCTGCAATTGCCTTAAGGGCACTACCTATCATGTTAATGCTACGTGCTTGACGGTGATGAACGGTCAAGGAAGTTATTAAGGTGGCTATGTGCTGTACGTCCGTTTACAATACCTGTCTCATATGATCTTTTGGTAGTTTGTCTATGTCTCGTCGATGTAAGTTTCGAAAGATGTCAAGTTCGTCGTGTGTCCCAAGTAAGTGTACGAGTCCCAGATTGTTACGTCTCCGTCAACTATAGGTATGTAGCCTGCGTGGGAGTAGTCGTTGAGTCTCAATGTCGCTTCGGTCAAGGTCATGGTTGCTATTATTAAACTGAAAAGATATAACCTAAAAAAAATGTAATTAGTTAAAAATAGTTGTCATTATTTTTCAAATGTCAAAAACCTTTTTAAGATTGTCCTTATGGACCACCCTCCCTTTAATAAGAACCGTCGTACCTAGGTCTGCTTCCACTATACCCTCTGTGAATGGGGGTGATAGTTTATTTCCTAATCGTTTATTGGTTTTTATCCAAACTCGATCGCCTACCAGATACGACTTATAGACCCTTTTTATATTCATTTGGTCAAGTGTCTTTTGTTGTGCTGACGCAATCTTTGATTTGAACTGTACTATCTCTGGAGGCTGCGTGAATTATGTCTATGGGTCTCTCGTTTGTCACCGAATGGATTGACCTGTTGTACTTTATAGTTGCAAGGAGAATGTTTTCGACCGTGTCCTCCCTCTACCTGTGTTTCCAACTTATAAGAGCGTGCTATATCCCCAAGAGTGCCGTGAAACCGCTCGACTTGTCCATTAGAGAGACTATGCAAGGGTGGGGCGTTCGAAATCACGATGCCAAAGTTATTGTTGAGCATTGATTTAATGGATTCTGAGTTCAAGGATTTCTCGTTGTCACAGTAAATTGCCTTTGTTTTGGGGAACATGTTCAAAAGTTTCAAAAGTGGAGTTTTTGTATCCACAATTGCGCGAGACCGTATAGGTTGTACTACTGCAAACTTGGAAAACTTATCGATGCAGGTTAGAAAATATTTACCGGCAGTGGAGTAAACATCTATATGCAACATTTCTCCGGCGAACGACGGTATCGGGGCTTTCCCTATTTCCTGTTTTCTTGGGTGCCGAACATGCTTACTCATAGTACAGATTCTACAGTTTGCAGCTATTTCTGAGGTTAACTGACCCATTTTTGGAAAAAAGTAGTCCCTAAGTATTTGTTTCGCATTTTCTTGCGCTGCTTTGTGCGCGCGATTAAGTTCGGCTGTCGCAATTTCCCTCTGTTCCGTTGGGTATACAATATCTGTTACCAAGTTCCTGCAATATCTAAAGATGGTGGAAGGGAATGCCGCAACTAATCCGTGTTGGATGAAAGCCAGTACGGGTAGCTCGCAATGAATTGCGTTGACTACGTCAGCATTTACTGCATCTTTAATGCTTTGCAAATGTGCAAATGTGCTGGGATCAGAGAAATGTAGTGTGTGACGAGTTTTTGTTTTAAACAAAATAAGCGTCTTCGGATGGGAAATTGTTCCTTCTTCCAAAATAATTTGCTTCCGGAAACAGTTCACCGGTTTCTCTGTGGCTTCAATGGTATACGTGAGGGATTCTTCGCTGTAGATGGTGGCGACATCCGAGTCTACTGGGTCCTCTAGTGCATTGACAGTTTGGCGAGACAGAGCGTCTGCTACCAAATTCTCCTTTCCGGGTTTATAAATTATGGTCGCGTTGTGCTCATTAATAAAGGCTTTCCAACGCTTTATTTTTGCATTCGGGTTTTTGTCCGATACCGAAAAGGTTAATGGCTGGTGGTCTGTATAAATGTTAAGATTCTTAACACCATACAAGTAATTTCTGAGGTTCTTAAGTGCCCATACGATGGCGAGAAGCTCACGCTCATTTGTGGCAAAATTTACCTCGTTACCCCGCAGTGTTCGCGATATCATTGTTATCGGGCGGCCGTCTTGAGACAGTACCGCTCCCAGTCCGTAGCCAGACGCATCTGATGTGAGGTCAAAAGGCTTTTTGTAATTTGGTTAGGACAACATTACATCTTCAGAGGCCAGTATATTTTTTAGCCTATAGAAGGCTTCATATTGCTCTGGTGACATTTCGATTATCACCTTTCTTGAATAGTTGGCACTTACTTTGCCATTTTCGCCCTTCAAGATATTTGTTAGGGGCCTTGCGATGTTGGCAAAGCCCGCTATGAAGCAGCTATAGTAGCGTGCTAGACCTAAAAATGACCTAAGAGCGAATAGTGTTTTTGGTGGGGGAAAGTCTTTGATAGCCTTAATTTTATCGGGCGAGGACTGAATCCCGTCTCTGCACACTGTAAATCCCAAATATTCCACGCTTTTCTTGAAAAACTTGGATTTTTCTTGAGACACCCTCATGCCTGCGTCCCTAAGGTTTTTCAAGACCCACTCAATGTCTCTGACGTGGTCTTCTTTGGACTTGGAGAAAATTATTACGTCGTCGACGTAAACATAACATATCCTACCAATTTGTTTGCGAAGCACAACATCGATGGCTCGTTGAAAAATACTTGGGGCATTTTTCAGCCCGAAGGGGAGTCTACAAAACTCGTACTTACCGTTGTTGACAGAGAACGCTGTTTTTTTCCTTTCTCTTTCAACCAATTCGATCTGGTGAAACCCTGACTTGAGGTCCAGCGTAGTAAAATACTGAGCCTTGCCCAAATTTGACAATATAGTCGAAATGGATGGGATAGGGTATTTGTCGTCGGTTGTCCTATGATTTAGTTTCCTAAAATCAAAAACCAGGCGCTTTTGTTTGTGACCCGCTTCGTCGATGCTTTTTTTATCGACGACCCATATCGGGTTATTGTAAGGAGACTTCGACGGTCGTATTATGCCGTTCGCTAGAAGTTGTTTAACTTCTGCTTTTTCAATTTTTCCAAGCTTCAAAGCGAACGGTCGTGTTTTTTTTCTGCGCTCCGAATTTATTTTTGTTTTGCTAAATCCAGCGGTGGAATTTAACAAATTATTTAATAATTCAATTTTATAATCTGTACTAGTTAAAGTGCCGTTCGTTTCGCGAGTGAATCTTTTGTGATATGTGCATTATTTTAATAAATTAATTCGATCTGTTCTCTTTCTGTCTTTGCGTTTTGTTTACTCTCTTTTTCGTGCGTTGTCCGTAGTGCTGTTTGGTGTTGTTTTTGTACTTAACTGCACGGTGCACCCGCTCTCTCGCTCTTCCACACAAAATCTTAAAGTGCACACTGCGCTCTTGCGGTACATTTTCTGATTTTGTCTTTTGGTACAGTGGTCAAAACCCAATTAAACATGGAAACCAATGTTGATCACCTGTTTGGAGTCCCCAATATGAAGTTTACTCGGACCGCATTGAATCGGTTCAAAAGAACTTCTTACTTTTTGCTTTACGGCGCCTTAATTGGGATGCAAACCGTAGATTACCTCCTTATTCGAGTAGATTAATGTTAATTAACTTACCCTCCTTAGCTAACCGTAGAACGATGCTTGGAACAGTCTTTATTTTTAACCTTATTCGTGGTGAAGTGGATAGTCCCGACTTGGTTAGTCGGCTAAACTTCACCTTTACCTTTAATTTTAAATCAGTGTAGATCTAACTATGAGTTGCATGATCCCTACAGAGTATTATGTTCTGACTATAATAGATTCTATCCTATTATCTCTAATTCTGACTCTCTGCCGTTTTTAAAGCGATCAATACTAACATACTTAACGAATTCTTAGATATTACTACTAGCATACATATATTTCCTCGTCCTTTACTGTCTTCTATATCGCGTCTATCTTCCCGCGATTCGAGCCGTACGATACACGGCAGCGCCCCTCGGTCGGTTGGGCGGGAGGTGTGGCCGTGGGACTCGCGCGTAAAAAAAAAAAAAAAAAGTCTGACACGCCCTTTGAATACGGATACAGTTTTGAGTAAACTGGTTCGTCATCCGTTGGTATGGTGGCAACCGTATTTATGTTGTACGGTAGGGACTCATTAACGTCCGCAAATGCCTTTACCATTTTTTTTATCATACTATCAAAAGTGAGTCTGATAGCAGGAGGGACATCTGCGTCATTTATTTGGATATAGTTCACCTGTTGACATTTGGTGAACTCGATTTTTTCCATCCCATGGTCATGTTTAATGACGTTGTTTGTCAGATCTATTTGAGCATTGACCTGTTTTAAGAGGTCAAGGCCAATTATGCCATCGAAGTCATTAAGTGACTCTAGCATGAAAAAATAGGACTTTACATCGAAAAGGTGGATGAGGCATTTCTGCTCGATCTTAGTGTGCCCATGAATTGATTTGACTTGAAAAGGGCTATCAACTGACACCCAATGTGCCAGTTCGGGAAGTGGTTTTATATAATTTTTTGAGGCCCCTGTGTCTATCAGAAGTCTGATAATTCGCCCTGCAACCGTTCGTCTTATGAACGGAAGCAGGGAGCTTCCGCTAAAAAATTACAGCTTTCGAATCCGGACATATCGTCCTCAACCTGTGTCGTTTCATGCTGTGACCGTGACTCGTAGTCACCGCTACTATCTTCTTGGGGTAGATGATTCAGGTTTTGTTGGGTGCTCATGGACTGGTCGACGTAAATTTGATCGTTCCGGTAGCCCTGTGCGGGTTGCCTATAGCGAGAGGAGGGACCCACCTCCATTGGCTCGGGGACTCGCCCTTGGAAGCTTTGGTTGTTAAAGCGCTGTTTTGTGCTATTTGGGTTTTGCTGGTCATTTCTATCTTTTTGGTTCTTTTGGAAGTAGAGATTCCAGTTTTGAGGATTTTCTTCCTTTGCCTGTTGGGCGTTCTGACGCCAGTTCTGAGACTTTTGCGAATTTTGTTTTTGGGGTTTTTCCTCAAGGTGTTTTGCAAAATTTGCTGCGAAAATGCCTCTCTCGTTGCTTGATTCGGCCTCTTGGGCTAGAGCTAAGGCTGAGGGGAGGTCTATGGGTTGCGCCGCGAAGACCGCCCACTTTAGAGATTTTTGTAATCCTGAGACAAAAACGTGAAGCGCGTCGTTTCTAAATTTTTCGTTTAATATAGCTGCTGCGACGGGGTCGTGCGTCATTAGTGTTTTATTTGTCAATAGTGTGAGTTTTTTTCGACTTCGTCGAAATATTGTATTAGTGGCAAGTTGCCCTGCTGACGCGTGCTTTGTTGCTGTTGGATTACGTGAACCGGTGTCTTGTCCGCGTATGTGAAATCTAACCTAGCAATAATGGCTTTAAAATTTAACACTGTGTTGAATGAGGCCAGCACAGCATCTGCTGGTCCCCTTACATTGTTTCTGATTATAGCTACTGCCTGGTAGTGTCTTGAGGTGCCGTTGTATGGCTCGAAGACTTTATAGGCTGCGGAAGCGGCTTGCCTCCACAAAACATAGTTTTCTATCTTTCCGTCGAACTCGGGGATGGATTTTGCAATATCTAAGGGCTCGTCGCAGCGGGTCCCTGGCACTATTTAAATTTCTTGGAAAGACACTCTATCTGTGGTGCAGAAACTCTACCTTTATTAAGTTGGTTTGTCAGGGAGGCTATCCTCTCTTCAAATAAGCGGCCTTGTTCCTCAAGGGCTGCCTGCACCTTTGCCTCCATCCGAGCAACCTGTTCAGTATTCATTTTTTTTGATTGCTCTAAAGTCCGGTCTAAGTATGAGGGTATTAGTTCGTCACCACTACTGTCGTCCGCCCTTATTTGGTATTGCCCCGGACACAACATAAAAGATTCAAATCGTTTCGGAATTAATTTTTTTTAAGCTTATAGAGGTTCTTCAGCACTCTATTGCAACAGGCAGAAATTTATTTTAGTTTGTTTTAATAAACACTGAAATCTTACACTAGACAGCTCTGAGTACTTTATTTACTTAATTTGAAATAAAAATGAACATCTCACTTACATTTTTTTTTTGATATGAAATTCGAACTTCGATCAAGTGGTGGGGTGGCCGCTGCAATATGCTGTTTCCCGCCGGCCGCTCGTATTGTTGATTTGCTTTATTAATTCGTTCAGCTCTTTTGGCTGGGGGTCTTAATTTTTTTTATTCGTTGTGAGTGCGTATTTTTGCACTATTTTTATACCCGTTACTCGTAGAGTAAAAGGGTATACTAGATTCGTTGAAAAGTATGTAACAGGCAGAAGGAAGCGTTTCCGACCATATAAAGTATATATATTCTTGATCAGGATCAATAGCCGAGTCGATTTGGCCATGTCCGTCTGTCCGTCCGTCTGTCCGTCCGTATGAACGTCGAGATCTCAGGAACTACAAAAGCTAGAAAGTTGAGATTAGGAATGCAGACTCCAGGGACATAGACGCAGCGCAAGTTTGTCGAATCATGCTGCCACGCCCACTCTAACGCCCACAAACCGGCCAAAACTGCCACGCCCACACTTTTGAAAAATGTTTTAATATTTTTTCATTTTTGTATTGGTCTTGTAAATTTCTATCGATTTGCAAAAAAACTTTTTGCACGCCCACTCTAACGCCCACAAACTGCCACGCCCACACTTTTGAAAAATGTTTTGATATTTTTTCATTTTTGTATTAGTCTTGTAAATTTCTATCTATTTGCCAAAAAACTTTTTGCCACGCCCACAAACCGCCAAAAACTGTCCTTCGCACTTACACTAGCTGAGTAACGGGTATCAGATAGTTGGGGAACTCGACTATAGCGTTCTCTCTTGTTTTTCACTATTTTTGTGGTTTTTTTTTCACAAAATTTGTTTGTTGTTCACTTTAAATCGTACCGCAACTCTTTGCGTTAGCTCGAAGAGTTTTTTCATTTGGATAATTGAGTTCACTTGTTGATTTGGTTATTCACTTTATTGAACCGTACCGCGACTCTTTGCGTTAGCTCGAAGAGTTATAGTAACTGGGTTATTTTCCGTTTGGGCGCCAATTAACAAGACCGTTTATTTTAAGTAAGGAATCTTTATTTGATTTATTTATTATATCTCGGCAAGGTAACTATTTGTTTTTATTTATTGTACTTGACAATTGGAGAACAAAATTAAAACTGGAACTTAGGGCCAGCTCCGTCGGACCACGAAGCCGCCGCTGCCGCTGGAAAGTCGGCTAAATGTTGAGTCAGCGTCTGCAACGGGCGGTCCGGCAGCTTACGCGTGCGAGGCTCTGGTTTCGGCTGCAACTTTGTCACGACGGCATCCGGCGTAAGAGCGTTGTCAGCAAACTTAAGCTTGCGCGTGTTAACTTATACATATATTTCCTTGTCCTTAACTGTCTTCTATATCGCGTCTATCTTCCCGCGATTCGAGTCGTACGATACACGGCATCTTCTCGGTCAGTTGGGCGGAAGTGTGGCCGTGAGACTCGTGTTAAAAAAAAAAAAAATATATATATATATATATAGTGACATATCCATAAGTCCCTAAGACTTAAGCACATGCCTACACACTAATACACATACAACATGTATACACAAACACATCCTACACAACTCTGGATGTACCCAAAAGATACCAGATAAGTCACCCCTGGTAGACTAAATATCCGTTGCCTAACTTAAACATTCCTTGCTTAAGACCTCGCATCATCGTCACGTTTCCACATTCAAAACTCGGACTCGTAATCCCGAAAAACAGAAGTATTAGATTTCAATAAACAAAATTATAAAAATCTAAGAGCACTTGTATTCAAGAGCTAATGCACTTAAATCCAAGAGAAATTCAAAGACAATTAAAGTCAGCAACTCCAAAGCTTTCTCTCTTCATTTGATCAGAACCCTAAAGTCTAAAGTCCATATTAGAAAAGCTCGAATCCGAGGCTTGAACGTCAATCAAAACAGAGTAATTATCAGAATTCAGCTTGAGGCCTAATTATAATCGGTCGGTGTTCTTCTCAACTATAAATATTGTAATCATTAAGTAAAATAAAATTATATTTTTATACCCGTTACTCGTAGAGTAAAAGGGTATACTAGATTCGTTGAAAAGTATGTAACAGGCAGAAGGAAGCGTTTCCGACCATATAAAGTATATATATTCTTGATCAGGATCAGTAGCCGAGTCGATCTGGCCATGTCCGTCTGTCCGTCCGTCTGTCCGTCCGTATGAACGTCGAGATCTCAGGAACTACAAAAGCTAGAAAGTTGAGATTAAGTATACAGACTCCAGGGACATAGACGCAGCGCAAGTTTGTCGATTCAGGTTGCCACGCCCACTCTAACGCCCACAAACCGCCCAAAACTGCCACGCCCACATTTATGAAAAATGTTTTAATATTTTTTCATGTTTGCATTGGTCTTGTAAATTTCTATCGATTTGCAAGAAAACTTTTTGCCACGCCCACTCTAACGCCCACAAACCGCCCAAAGCTGCCACGCCCACACTTTTGAAAAATGTTTTGATATTTTTTCATTTTTTTATTAGTCTTGTAAATTTCTATCTATTTGCCAAAAAACTTTTGGCCACGCCCACTCTAACGCCCACAAACCGCCCAAAACTGCCACGCCCACATTTTTGAAAAATGTTTTAATATTTTTTCATGTTTGCATTGGTCTTGTAAATTTCTATCGATTTGCAAGAAAACTTTTTGCCACGCCCACTCTAACGCCCACAAACCGCCCAAAGCTGCCACGCCCACACTTTTGAAAAATGTTTTGATATTTTTTCATTTTTTTATTAGTCTTGTAAATTTCTATCTATTTGCCAAAAAACTTTTGGCCACGCCCACTCTAACGCCCACAAACCGCCAAAAACTGTCCTTCGCACTTACACTAGCTGAGTAACGGGTATCAGATAGTCGGGGAACTCGACTATAGCGTTCTCTCTTGTTTTTACATATGAAAATTGCGATTATATAATTATATATATATGTAACTATGTATGATGTATGAACATATGTAAATATGTATGATGTATAATGTATGAACTTATAAACATAAGTAAATATGTATGAAGTACGAACATATGACCATATGTATGTACGTATAAGACCGTTTGCACGTTGATATACGAAAAAAAGAACGGCGGCGCGCGCATAAAAGCGAAGCGAAGACGGATTGAGAAGACAAATGTGGTGAGTTAAATTTCTCACATGCCTTTGTGTCGGGAAAATTCACGAATGTGGAATTCACACAGAAAATAGTCTTACAGCAGTGCGCCCGAAATTGAATGTTTGCAGCTCTGCTGAAGACGGGCAGTGAGAAAATTTAAGAAGGCTCGTACTGATCTTGGCGGAACAAATGGCCGGAAACTGCTGGCAAACGGGAAGAATATCCGGGCTTGAAGAAACAGTGTCTGTGAGGGCGATCGTCCTCCAACGATAAGTGGCAAGCTGTTGGCGAATAGATAAATTTCCACGGCGCAGAGCAAAAGTCAAAAAAAAAACCCCCCAGGGGTCGAAGAAGAAGAACGAAGCGGGGGCATCGTGGGTCTTGAGTTCTGCTTTATTCAGCTGCATACATGAGACTAAAGTTGAAGCTTTAACTAGAGCGGCGCTCCCACCCGCTTTACATCGATAAAGCGGGCTCGGGTGTTCGACGGCGCCCGACTGCGATATTTGGAAAGCGCGAGCCCGGATGAAAGCGAGAGCGTAAGTGCGGAAAAGAGGGGCGAGCGCGTACAAGAGCTAAAGCTCTGCGCGCAGAGGCGATACAGAGTCCCTATCGATTATAATTCACTGTTCCAAAACAATAAAATGAATCCAAAAAATAAAACGATTATACGTTTAAACAATAGAATTATAAAATTGTAAGCCTTATGTAATCTTTTTAGTGTATATATGTTTTTTGATATATGTAGATATTAAACAGTATTTTTAAGTATTCTTACTTTCTTAAAAAGCCATTTTCATATATTTCAGCTAACTATGAACGATTTCAGCGTTCATAGAATAATTGGACGAGGGGGTTTTGGAGAAGTATATGGATGCCGAAAAGCTGACACTGGAAAAATGTATGCAATGAAATGCTTAGACAAAAAACGGATTAAAATGAAACAAGGAGAAATGTTAGCACTTAATGAAAGAAATATGTTGCAAGCAGTCAGCACTGGAGTAAGATCGTTTATAAATTGTACTTTACTTTAGTAATTAATACATTTTCATAGATTGATTGTCCGTTTATAGTGTGTATGACCTATGCCTTTCATACACCAGATAAACTGTGTTTTATATTAGACCTAATGAACGGTGGTGATCTACATTACCATTTATCGCAGCATGGTATTTTTAGTGAGGACGAAATGAAATTTTATGCAGCTGAAGTAAGTAATGCCATTAAATATTTTATTTTACTCAAACCTCTAACATATTAGGTTATTATGGGATTGGAACACATGCATAAACGCTGTATTGTGTACCGAGACTTAAAACCCGCCAACATATTGCTCGATGAAAACGGACACATACGAATATCTGATTTGGGATTGGCTTGCGACTTCTCAAAAAAGAAACCGCATGCATCAGTGGGAACTCATGGATATATGGCTCCAGAAGTGCTATCCAAAGGAACGTCATACGATTCGTGTGCTGATTGGTTCAGCTTGGGATGCATGTTGTATAAATTGCTTAAAGGTCATTCTCCATTTCGACAACATAAAACAAAGGATAAGCTTGAAATTGACAAAATGACATTAACTATGGTATGTTTATAGATCTTTCAAATATATCAATTTAATACTTTGAGACATTTTTTATCAACCACAAGAAATTTGGGATTAAAGTTATGAATTTTGTTTTTTTTGTTCCTACAATTTAAAAAAGAAATTAACCCATAAATTGAGCCCTATTTATGATTTCATTAATATAAACAAGATTCATACTTAAGCATAAATTTACCCTTGCAAAAATTAAATTGATTTCAGTCAAAGGTTTTCAACTCAGTAAATGAGGACTAGAAAATAGGGAAAGGCATATGTATACACATTTGACTATATATTAGAAAACAGAAAATTACAAGATAATACAATCTTAACTTCAATCTACATGTCTAGTCTCAACTTCCCAGCTTTTATAGTTTCCGATCGGAAACGCCAAATTCTTCCTGTTGCATACTTTTTAACGAATCTAGAATTTTACTCTACCGGTAACGGCTTTAACAAGAGATAACCCTTTAGTCGATTTCATCGACTATTATATACCTGTTAGTGGGTTGGCATAGGAACTGGTAAGAAATGTATGAAATCAAAAAAAAATTCAAGCATTTTTCAATATTCTGGCCTTGACTGCTTTTCACGATTATATAACACGAGATGAAATAAAAAATGCTGTGAAAACTGTTGGCGTGGCAGTCTTGGGTGGTTTGTCAGCGTTACAGTGGCCGTGTAAATTTTTTGAAATAAATTTTCCTCGAGTCTACGTCTCTGCATGCCTAATATATATATATATATATATATATATTTCTAGATTTTATTCTCGACATCACAGCAGTCATAACCACAGTCTTGGAGGTTCGTCAATAAATAATATAAATAATAAACAATAAATAATATAATAATTTAAGCTATTGTTTCCTAATTTCTAATTTTATACAAACTGAGCAAAAAAGTCTTGATTTCAAAGTTTTACTCTTGTACCCGTTACTTGTAGAATAAAGGGGTATACTAGACTCGTTGAAAAGTATATATACGAGTATATAAAGTATATATATTCTTGATCGGGATTAACAGCCCAGTCGATCTGGCCATGTCCGCCTGTCCGTATGAACATCGAGAGCTCAGAAACTATAAAAGCTAAAAAGTGAGATTAAGGATCTAGACTACAGAGCTAAAGACGCAGCGCAAGTTTGTTGACCCATGTTGCCACGCCCAATAACCGCCCAAAGCTGCCACACCCACACTTTTTAAAAATGTAAATTTCTATCGATATCCAAAACTTATTGACACGCCCACAAACCGCCCAAAACTGCCCCACCCACACTTTTGAAAAATGTTTTGATATTTTTCACATATTTGTTAATCCTGTAAATTGCTCTCGATTTGCCAAAAAATCTTTTTGCCACTCCCACAAACCACCAAAAACTGTTATTGTTGAAATTGTTGTTCTTTTTCGCACTTCCACTGATGAGCAACGGGTATCAGATAGTCCCCGACTATAGCATAATTCTATATATTAATATAATAACAATATAATAAGTAGTGCAAACCAGATAAGGCGTGTTTTACCACTGAACTCAACAAATTAAGTTTTCGTTTTGTTACATTTTGCACTTTCACTCCCTTTTCTTATAATACTACTCTCTATTAAATAATCAAAATATGCAGCAATTATAAATAATTAAATGGTTCTGTAAATCATCACTTCGTGGATAGTGAGCCTATGCATTTATTTGAGGTAATTAGAAGAAGAGCAGTCACGATCACTATTAATTAAAGTAGTGCAGTAACCTGTAAACGTAGTTTTTCCTCTTTTATACTCATTAGCCCTTAGTTTATCTCATCTTACTGAAAAACACATGATTAAAATAATATAAAATTTGGTTAAACCAAGAAGAATACGATTTAATAATAGAACATATGAAAGCACTTGAAAATTCAGCAGCAGACGCAGTTTGACGCTATACTCGAGTATATTCGACTATCTATATCCGTTAATCAACTAGTGGAAGTGGGAAGTTTAAATTTATAATATTGTTTGGCATATCGATAAAAAAGGATAAGGCAAATTAAAAAAATTAAAAAAGGTTTTTAAAGACGTGTGCAGGATTGCTTTTATGCGGTTTGTGGGTGCTAGACTGAGTGTGGCCAAAATTTGTTCTGCATATCGATAGAAATTGACAAGACACACAATAACATAAAAAACACTTTAAAATTTCCTAGAATTTACTACATAATCTCAACTTTCTAGCTTTTATAGTATCTAAAAACTCGACGTTACGACATACGGACGACTCGGCTAGTGATCCTGATCCAGAATATGTAGACTGTAACGGAAAGGGTACATAAACTTAGAATTTTGGGATCTGGCTACCCCTGTTTTTATAAAAGTATACACATTTTTTAATTAACAATTTTTTTATAAGGATATTACCAAAAGGAAAAAAAAAAACCAAAAGATTTTAAGAACCTGTGTACTTTATATTTTTTTAATAATTTTTTTTTTTTTAGAACGTAGAACTTCCGGAATCGTTTTCTTTGGAACTTAAGAATTTGTTGGAAATGTTACTTCAAAGGGACGTCTCTAAACGGCTTGGGTGCATGGGAAACGGGTGAGATAACACTGTGTAGCAGGATAAACTTCCATTGCCGTAACCCAAAAAGATTGTTGATACAATGCGCAAATTACCCATATACCACGTAAATTGGTCCATAAGCAATTGTTTCTAGAAATTGGACCTAAATTGTAAAATAAATTAGTTTTATCTAATTTAAAAGTTTTGTACATGCCCACCGTTTTGTAAAACTAAATTTATATTTTGCTTGGAATTTTTGATTAGGAATCATTATTATGACCATATTTGGAGTATGCGTATTGTAATCCACCAATTTCGCAGCGGATCCAGCAATAAAAGTTCAATTTTTCAACACAGTGTACTAATATATATATTTATTTTTTGCCCTAATTTTCGATCTTTTAGCGCGGATGAAGTAAAAATGCACAACTTTTTCTGTGGAATTGATTGGCACCAAGTTTACTTACAAAAATATACTCCACCTTTAGTACCCCCTAGGGGAGAAGTAAATGCCGCAGATGCCTTTGATATTGGATCGTTTGATGAGGAAGATACCAAGGGCATAAAACTAAACGACGCCGATCAAGATCTTTATAAAATGTTTTCGTTGACCATATCTGAAAGGTAAGATTTTAATCGATAGTTTATGTATATTGAATGACCTTTTTATTGAATGAGCGCTGAATGTCACGCATTTACCTCCAGGAAGTAGTGTTTGGATTAGTTTGCAGGAAGATAGACAAGTAATAGAAAAACACATAGAGAGTATTTAAGGAAAACAAGAGAGAACGCTATAGTCGAGTTCCCCGACTATCTGATACCCGTTACTCAGCTAGTGGAAGTGCGAAGGAGAGTCTTCAACACTAACAGTTTTTGGCGGTTTGTGGGCGTTAGAGTAGGCGTGGCAAAAAGTTTTTTGGCAAATTGATAGAAATTTACGAGACTTATACAAAATAAAAAAATATCAAAACATTTTTCAAAAGTGAGGGCGTGGCAGCATTGGGCGGTTTGTATAGTAGTTTGTAGTTCCTGAGATCTCGACGTTCATACGGACGGACGGACAGATGGACATGGCCAGATCGACTCTGCTATTGATCCTGATCAAGAATATATATACTTTATATGGTCGGAAACGCTTCCTTCTGCCTGTTACATACTTTTCAACGAATCTAGTATACCCTTTTACTCTACCAATAACGGGTATAACTAGTCAGAATATAATACGTTCGTGCATATCAAATGTATAAGTTAACTAAAGCAAACGTCGCTCCCACGGGCGCATGAAATACGACAACATCGGCATACTGCAACGTAAGCATTATGCCGGATGTCGATACGTAGCCGGCAGACACTGCAGATTTGCGTGGCCGCTACGAATATGAGATCGCAACAATGTGTTTCGTTTTCATGCTAGCTCCTAAGTTTGAATTCTTGTATTTTATATTCAGTTCTGATTTTGTCTCCGACGCTACAGCTCCGCTTGGCTCGGTGTAATAAAGCATAAAAAGTAACTCCTAATCTTTCATTGTCACGGCTCCGCCTGACACCTGATTAGTAAAGGTCGCTCGCGTTAACCGCCGGCCAACCCTTATCTTAATTGGCGCCCAACCAGTGGTATTTGACAGTGCGTTAGTCATTACCCACGAACACAAAAAAAAAGTGCAAAACAAACTAAAAGAAATTCTAAAAATCTAAAACCTAACTACAAGTTAATCAGACTCAGCCACATTAACAGGGCTGTAGCAACAAAACAAGTGCTTGTGACCACTGTTGTTTACAACAGAACTATTTAACAAGTGGGTGCTGCTGACCTACGTCAACACAGGCAGCAGCACAGCTACAACGCCATTAACCTCGCCTCTTGAGTGCAGTTGGCTGAGGTGCGCTATAGCGCAAACTTAATTTCACGTCACACAGAGCTATCTGGACAGCGGAGACGGCAGCGCGGGAGGCAGAGACAAGCAGTGTACAAAAACAGAAACCAACTTCAGTTTAGAACACAACACAACACCAAAAAAAAAATGTAAGTGGGCACCTTTTTTTTTAAAACTGCACTTAAACCTGCGAAACAAAAAAATAAGCATATAAACAAATTTTTGCAAGTGTCTTTTCTTAAATGAAATTAAATAATAAATAGTTTTAACATACGTGAAACTAGTAAAGGATTAAGTTGACGGAAAACTATTGGCAGCAAAAATATATAAACATTTGTTGAATAATTACTAAAAGCGGCGCATCAAATGCATGCGCGCACAAATTTTTTTTTCCGTCTGCCTTCATCTTGTTCGTTTTGTTTGGTCGTTCAACGTAATACGATCCGTGGGATTTCGCAACTTTGTTGCCTCCGTCCTCAAGCGTTGTGTTCGAGTTTTCGTTGTTTACATTAGAAGCATATGACTTCACCCTTCCTTTTCTATAGAACCACTCGCCGAAAGTGTAGTGATTCTGACTCTGATTGCGACGACCATCGCATTCGCTATTCAGTGCCAAGACGCACACCCTCACCCCCACCCTCACCTCGTCCTACAGACAGCGTCATGGACCCAGACCAGTTGAAATTCGTAATACAGGCAGCCGTCACCGCTGCCTTAGCTGAGCAAGCCGCTGCAAATAAGGTCTTGCTTGACCAAGTCAACGCAATGTCCCAGCAGCTGGCCGTAGCGCATATTACGCCACCAGAGGTGCAAGCTTATGCACCCATAGAGATAAGAAATGATATCCGCTGCGACGAGCCATTAGATGCCGTCAAATGCTTGCCCGAGCTTGCAGGCGCACATGAATCGTATGTTTCATGGAGACAGGCGGCTCTCGCAGCCTATCGTATTTTTAGGCCGTACGACGGCAGTTCACGCCATTATCAGGCGGTCATAATTATGAGAAACAAAATCAGGGGGCCGCGGACGTTGTTCTAGCCTCTTTCGGCATAGTTCTTAACTTCGACGCGATTATAAGTCGCCTCGACTTCACGTACAGCGACAAACGTCCAGTTCACGTAATTGAGCAAGAGCTGGCCACGCTGAGACAAGGCAACATGTCTCTGCTGCAATACTATGATGAGGTCGGCAAAAAGCTTACATTGTTGACTAAAAAAGTCAACATGTCATACGAGCCGGTCCTAGCAAAGGGCCTCTGCGAAAAGTTCCGCGAAGATGCACTACGTGTGTTTGTTTCGGGACTCAAGCGTAGTCTCACAAATGTGCTGTTCTCAGCAAAGCCAAGGGACTTGCCGTCAGCTCTGGCGCGAGCGCCAGATATGCGTTCGCTGCCAACTTCGCGAGAAGCATTGAGGAAAAAGAACACAAGGCAAGTACCCAACAGCGGGTCAAGCCACCCCAACAAGAAACGCAGGCAAGCGGGTCAAAGAACCCACATTTTAGTAGGCAGAACAAGCAGCAAGGCCAATACGGCCAGCGAAATGCCGAGCAGCAAACTCGCGCCAGTGCTCCAGAACCAATGGAGGTAGACCCTTCGCTGTCAAAATTTGGACAGCCCATCCAGGCCTCCGCTGGCGTCAGCAGGCGGTCGGCCATGTCCGGTCGCTCTAACGGAAAGGGCAAGCAACAAAGGGTGAATCATGTAACCCAAGATGCTGGGCAGGGGCAGACCTCGTACGCCGAAGCTGCCAACGGCGCTATGGCGCAGATCGAGGACGATGCCGAAAGTGATTCTGACGCCCTCAATTTTTTAGGGGAAAATCCCTGCTACCCGTCATTAGACGAAGAGTAGCAGGGCAGGATATGAGCTTCCTTATTGATACCGGCACGTCCAAGAATTACATCAGACCACACAAGGGGTTGCGTGGCGTCCGTCCGGTTAACTTGCAATTCACCTTGCATTCCATCCATGGCTCAACCACCGTCACACAAAAATGCTTTGTTGCGTTGTTTAACGTGAAAGCAACATTTTTCATTTTACCAGACTTGTCAACCTTCGATGGGATAATCGGTCTCGATTTGATAGCTCAGGCTGGGGCGTCACTCTGTTTGGCCTCCGGTCAGCTCAAATGGGGTACGGAAGTTGAGAAAATCTCCTTCCACAAATGCACTGATGTCAATTTCACCGATGTGGATTGCTCAGATGCACCCGCTTCAGTGCGGGAGACTTTTCGGAAATTATTAAAGGCCAGAAAAAGGCCTTTGCAGACCCAAACGAGGCTCTGCCATATAATACTTCGGTGGTTGCCACCATCAGAACGGTGAGCGAAGAGCCCATCTATGCCAAGCTGTACCCATATCCCATGGGCGTAGCTGACTTCGTTAATAAGGAGATCCAAGATCTTCTAAGAAACGATATAATTCAGAAATCGGCATCCCCCTACAACAACCCCATATGGGTAGTTGATAAAAGGGGCACCGATGATGCGGGAAACCGCAAGAAGCGCTTGGTGACAGACTTTCGCAAGCTTAACGAGCACACCATTCCCGATAAATACCCCATGCCAAATATATCAATGATATTAGGCAATTTGGGCAAAGCACGCTATTTTTCGACACTGGATCTTAAATCAGGATACCATCAAGTCGTACTAGCGGAGCGCGATCGTGAAAAAACTTCTTTCTCGGTAAACGGAGGAAAGTATGAGTTAAGAGATTGCCATTCGCCCTCAGGAACGCCGCCAGCATTTTCCAAAGAACGATCGATGACATCCTACGGGAGCAAATAGGCAAATTTTGCTATGTTTATGTTGACGATGTGATCATCTTCTCGCAAGACGAGGAGGCTCACATCAAACATGTAGAGTGGGTGTTAAAGAGCTTAGAAGAAGCTAACATGAGAGTATCGATCGAGAAATCGCGTTTTTTTAAGAAAAGCGTGAGCTTTCTCGGGTTCATTGTCACCAGTAACGGTGCAACAACGGACCCAGAAAAGGTAAAGGCCATAAAAGAATTTGCAGAGCCTAAGACGGTATTCGAAGTCAGATCGTTTCTGGGCCTCGCGAGCTACTATAGGTGCTTCATCAGAGACTTCGCTGCTATAGCGAGAGGCGTTCCAAAAGATGCGCAATATATTGGCATCAGAAGATGTCATGCTCAGCTACCCGGACTATAAGAAGCCATTTGATCTAACGACAGATGCTTCAGCCCATGGTATAGGTGCGGTGTTGTCTCAAGAGGGCCGCCCTATAACAATGATTTCAATAACTCTTAAAGACAGTGAGGCCAACTACGCGACTAACGAGCGTGAGTTATTGGCCATCGTTTGGGCCCTGGCTAAACTGCGGCATTACTTGTATGGAGTGAATGATATAAATATCTTCACTGACCATCAGCCGTTAACATTTTCTGTGTCGGAATCAAACCCGAACGCAAAAATTAAGAGGTGGAAGGCCCGCATAGACGAGTTCAATGCTCGTCTATTTTACAAGCCCGGTAAAGAGAACCTGGTAGCGGACGCCTTGTCCAGACAACAGCTTAATGTGCTGGAACAAGAAGAGCCCGAATCTTGCGCAGCAACGATTCACAGTGAGGTGTCTCTCACCCACACAATCGAGTCAACAGACAAGCCATTGAACTGCTTCCAGAACCAGATAATACTGGAAGAAGCAGGTTTCCCGTCTAAAAATACCTTTATTTTATTCGGGAATAAAAGGCGCCACACGGTTAACTTCGTCTGCAGGGGGTCTTTACTAGACGAACTGGCAGACATAATCGTCCCAAGGGCCGTAAACGCCTTCCATTGCGATTTGCACACGCTCGCAATGATACAAGATGAGATAGTCCGGAGGTTCCCAGCCACAAAGTTCTGGCATTGCAGGAACCTCGTCGTGGACGTACTCAGAATCGAAGAAAGAAGGGAAATCTTAACTGCTGAACATAATAGGGCACACAGAGCAGCGCAAGAAAATGTAAAGCAGGTATTGTCGGAATACTATTTCCCCAAAATGGCCAAGCTGGCCAACGAGATCGTGCAGAATTGCAGGACTTGTGCAAGGGCAAAGTATGACAGGCACCCGAGAAAACAAGAACTCGGTGAAACGCCAATACCGTCACACACAGGGGAAATGTTGCACATCGACATTTTCTCTACCGACAAAAAGTTTTTCCTCACTTGCGTCGACAAGTTTTCTAAATTTGCCTTCGTACAACAAATCGCCTCGAGAACTATTGAAGACCTGAAGCCGGCGCTGCTTCAGCTTTGAACTTTTTCCCAAGGGCAAAGACCATTTATTGCGACAACGAACCGTCGTTGAAGTCACACACGATCGTGTCCATGCTGTGTAACAACTTTGGGGTAAGCGTTACAAACGCACCACCACTGCACAGCACCTTCAACGGGCAGGTGGAGCGTTTCCACGTTGCTTGAGCTAGCCAGATGCATAAAGATAGACAAGGGCTTGAGTGATACGGTCGAAATAATAATGTTGGCCACTACCCAGTGGTAGTGGAGACAGGAGACCGGCTGACATCGTCCTAACACACCCCGATGAGCCACAGCTAGAGATCCGCAATAGGCTCAGACCGCGCTGAGGCCCAGAGAAAACGCCTCGCGGCAGAATAGGACATTCGATGTTGGCGAGAAAGTGAAAATCCAACCGAAGACTCGGCAACAAGCTCACGCCGTTGTGCGAAAAAAGAGCTGTAGAAGCGGACATGGGGACCACGGTCCTTATTGAGGGGAGGGTGGTCCACAAGGTCAATTTAAAATGACGCGCTCAGCAGCGAGGTAAGTGTTTCGCTTAATTTTAAATTTTTTCTAGCCACTTGGCGTAATTTTTAATAGATCTAAGCCTAGCGCCATCCGCGCACATTATATTCTTAAGCATTTTTATTATTATTGGTGTTGGGTTCCCCTTGTCTGCAAAATAGAAAAATTAACCATTTAAACTTTCACCCACAGGACCAATCTTATCCTTCTCGTGTCTCTATCATTGGCATCGGCTCACATCACCGATTATTCGCGCGCCAAATACATTCCCAAAGTCGATGGCCAGATCTTGGTGTGGGAGAATTTCGCCTACGTAAGGCACTCCGCGAATCTTTCGGAGTACGCACGTGTAGTAGAGGAGACGGTCGGTCTGCTTAGCCACTTCCCGCAGTCACACATGAGAAATTTGCTGAATGTAGATTCAGCACACTTCCTGGGCTCCATACTAAAGGTTGTAGCCGGTACACCTGATGCCAGCGATTTGCAAAACAGTAGGGTCGTAGAGGCGCGATTGATAGACGCGAACAATAGGCAGATAGAAATCAATACAAAAATCCAGAGTCAAATTAATAAATTAACTGCCACCGTCAACTTAATCCTCAAAGCAGCAAAAGCGTCGCAAATTGACTCCGGTCATTTGTATGAAACGTTGCTCGCGAGAAATAGAATGCTCATGATGGAGCTTTAAAATTTAATGTTGGCCGTGACACTTGCAAAAATGAACATTGTTAGCCCAAATATTCTTGATCACGCAGATTTGAATTCAGTCATCAGGCAGCTCTTGTGCGAAAGAACTCCATGCAGGCGGCGAGGCGCACTGCGCAATACAACCCAGCAGCCTGGACCCCATCACCTATGTAGATGAGGGGATCGTCATCATCAACGACAGGGCCGCCAAGGTACAAGTGGACAACGGCTCTGAAATCTGGGTGCATGGTACGCATCTTGTTACCTAAAGCAAACGTCGCTCCCACGGGCGCATGAAATACGACAACATCGGCATACTGCAACGTAAGCATTATGCCGGATGTCGATACGTAGCCGGCAGACACTGCAGATTTGCGTGGCTGCTACGAATATGAGCTCGCAACAATGTGTTTCGTTTTCATGCTAGCTCCTAAGTTTGAATTCTTGTATTTTATATTCAGTTCTGATTTTGTCTCCGACGCTACAGCTCCGCTTGGCTCGGTGTAATAAAGCATAAAAAGTAACTCCTAATCTTTCATTGTCACGGCTCCGCCTGACACCTGATTAGTAAAGGTCGCGCGCGTTAACCGCCGGCCAACCCTTATCTTAATTTATATCTGCAGTGGATTTGAATGATTTTTTTTCACTAAGATATTCAGCTTGACACATAAAGCTTAAGCCTTGTTTTACGGTTGATTTTGCAAGGAAAGACAATCAAAATTTTATCCAATGCATTCAAGGGCAAAGTACAGCAAATAAAATTCTGCACAGCATTTATTCTTAGATAACATATTATAAGGGGAAGTATATATTCTCGATAAAAATTAAAAATACGCATAGATATGCTAGCGAGTAGATTTCTGCACATGTGCACTCAAAATATTCGATTATTTGAGTACTCACAAGCATAACTCGCAATTCGGCGGGCTGAAACGGTTTCAAATAAGTGAATTGCGCATTGGTTAGCGTTGTTTTCGTTGAAATGAGTGAAATTCAATCCAAAGCGGAATGGATAGAATGAGTGAATGCAGAGTAAATGCTTAGAGTACTCGGATAAAATTTGGCAATTTCGTCGTTCATGGCTTGCATAGGCAATGATAAGAATGCAGAGCTCGAACGAAAGCCTATGTTCTTAGTAAGTTGCATACATATGTACAACATAATATATGTAGATACATAATTTATGTGTAAATAGAATGACATATTAATAATAGAGCATTTTCAGATTCTAGAAATTTAATTAATTTAACAATTCTGATATGTTTTATGTTTTTGCATTCAGTAATTGAATAATCCATGTCTTTCTATTTTTCTATGTCTTGTATTAAAATCGAGCCAAAAACGAATAAACAAATACGTAATAAATTTGACGTCGCCAATGCGGCTAACTAGCCGTCTGGGTTATTCCGAGTACTCGGTCGCGAGTACTCATTTGTGCATTGCTTCGCCGTTCGAGTATAGTACATTTTTTCGTTTTACTCAATGTCTCACTCAGTCAGTCAGAACCTTGAGTAAGAGTACCAAATGCTGCTTTGACTGTATTCATGCAGACTTCTGCTAGCGACGTCTGCGCTGTGTAAGTTTGTTTCAAAACGTTGCCCACGTCCACTTCCCCTTTTGAAATATGTGCTGAAATTTTTTTTTAAATTTTTGTTCGTCTTGTAAATTTAACTATTTGTCAAAAATCTTTTTGCCACGCCCACCCTAACCACACCCTAACTCGGGAACTCGACAGCGGAAACGAGGCCGTCGAGCAAACCCATCTAGGTACTTCCGCATCAGCTTGGGGAAATGTATCTTTCACTGCGGCGTAAACCGGGCGATCGCACAGAGCGTTAGTGGAAAGTCAACCGCCGTCTGGCGGGACCGGCCGGAACAAGGGACAGCATGTTGCGGCTAGCACGTCTTTCGCCTTGAGAGTCCACCACCTGTTCACCCAAGTCCGGGAACAGTTACGTTTCCTAGCGCAACGGGCCATCTCCTCGGCACCAATCACGCAGCGTTAGTACCTGGGGCAGCAAGCGGACCAATAAAATCAGTTCGTTACAACTTTATTATACTAATTTCTAACATATCGCTTGACAAAGTAAAATACTTATATGATTTAATTTAATTTTGCAAAACAAATTTTCTAACTTCTATTGTGTCTTCAAAAGTTAGTTTGGCGGGATAATCCTTCACAATCTTTTCTAGAGTACACTCTCTCTCCTGACTAAACCCAACAATTTCATCAGGGAGAAAGAAAAAATTTAAAACATTATGAAAACATTATTGTTTCTTATTTTCTTCTGGCTGCTAGTTCGTTACGGCCACCTTAAACTACCTTTTTATATTTTATCTCTTGTTCTCTATCTTGCTCGGCAAGGATTTCGCTCTCCTTCCCTACGTCGCTTTTATTCAGGACCCCTATCATGGAAAAGCTTTCTTTCATTTCCTTTGTTCTTTCATTATCTTTGTTCTTCCTTTATTTTTATAATCGATTATACTGAGAAACTTACTATTGATAATTAAATCTAGTAATACAAAATAATTCTCCGACATGACCTTCCTGACTATTACACGACCTCGTGCTGCTTAATTTTATAATTAATTTATAATTCATAATTAATTTGGCGGGATAATCTTTCATAATCTTCTCTGGAGTATACGCTCTCTTCCACACAAACCAGCAATTTGGATATCGACCATCCATTTCTTGAACATAACATTTAGAGTACGGGCTGTCTTCTACTTCAGCTCAATCGTCTAACTACCAAATCCCAAGTCATCAAATGTCAACTTAGCATGCTGTCCACATAGATGTTGGAATACAATACACCTTTTCGCACAAAGTCGACCACTTGGATACCAATTCGCTCATATTACAGTATCGGATTGTTTTTCCACATTTTGACCTCTCTTGCCGTTGTCAAGTTCTTCTATTACCTAACAAATTTTATTCTCATCGGGAAAACTGGTACACTATCATGTGGACTTTAAGATCTAACGATATCCATCCACTAAACACATGGGGCTTTATAATTAGGATCTAGTTATACCCGTTACTCGTAAAGTAAAAGGGAATACTAGATTCGTTGAAAAGTATGTACCAAGCATAAGGAAGCGTTTCCGACCATATAAAGTATATAAATTTTTGATTAGGATCAATAGCCGAGTCGATATGGACATGTCCGTCTCTCCGTATGAACGTCGAGATCTCAGGAACTACAAAGCCAGAAAGTTGAGATTAAGCATACAGACTCCAGAGACATAGACGCAGCTTAAGTTTATTGACTTATGTTTTTTTTAGCGTTCTCTCTTGATTTGACTCACTTTGACTTGAAATCCAATGATTCGAATTTATATTTGTTTGAGCAAACCCCAGCGGTAATTGGTTTGTTGTTGATCGCAACAATCCCCCAGCAGAGACAGTTCAAAGCAATTCGATCAACCCGTGGTGGAGGGTGCCCAACTTGGGATTGCTAGATATTTAAATTTGTCTGCAACAACCAGTGTTTCCCCTAATCAAACATCATCTGATGTATTGTCAAAACAAAAGCCGATTACAGAAAAGTACAAAAATGTTAACATTTTATTCCGCTAGGGACATTTCATCTTTCAAGATATCTGTGCCAAACGAGCTATTTGTAACAATATATTCTGTTGAATTTTGGCCGGATAGTATGACGGTAAAAGGGTTTGAACCTAAGATTAACAGGAGAGAACGCTATATTGGAATTTGCCGTCTATCAGATACACGTTACTCAGCTAGTGAAAGTGCGAATCAGAAAATTTTCACATTTTTCTGGCAAATTGATAGAAATAGGAAAAAAAATAAATTATTAAAGAATAAGAAATGTTTCAAAAGTGTGGGCGGGGCAGTAATGAGCGGCTTGTGGGCTATTGAGTAGGCGTGGCACAAAGTTATTTGGCAAATCGGTAGAATTGGAATTTTCTAATTCTAATAAAAAACTGAAAAAATATTTAAAATATTTTTTAAAGGTGTAGGCGTGGCAGTTTTAGGCTCTTTGTTGGCAAATCAAAATGAATTTACTAAACTAATAATAAAAGGAAAAAATGTCAATACATTTTTAAACTGTGGGCGTGGCAGATTTGCGTAGTGAGAGTGGGCGTGGCACACAAATTTTCGGCAAACCGGTAGAAATCTACAAGACAAATACAAAACTGAAAAAATATCTAATTATTTTAAAAAGTGTAGGTGTGGCAGTTTTGGGTGCCTTGTGGCCGTTAGAGTTTTATACTTCCAAAAATCTTGACGTTCATACGGACGGACATGGCCAGATCAACTCGGCTAATTTAGTATACGGGTATAAAGGCCGTAGGAATTAAACTTCCCTCACGTAGCCAGGGAGGTTAAATTTTTAAGTGATCCCAGGTATGTAGACAATATACAGGCACGACCGGGACCGGCGGAAAGGTGGAGTCTTAATAGCGGTTAGTTCTACCTCTAACGTCAGAGGAGTTTTGTATGAGTACCGCAACGTTGAATTCATATGCGTTAGCTCTTATTTTCTCTCATTTTCCAATAGTATTGTTTGAATTTCTTGCTCTTACATTTTGATTTTGCAAAATATTTTAATTATTTTTCTCAGCCTGTCTCAAATAGAAGGTCCGATAGGCACCAATTGGTATCAATACCTGGTATCAATACCTGGTATCAAATATCCTTCTTCCTATAGCACTACATGACTTTATTGACGGCTTGCTCGACATATCATTGTCGCAAGCTATTATAATTTGCTTTAATTGGCCCGATCTGTACTAATGGAACATATAAGCGGATGACATAAATATTTTGTATACCGCAATTAAATCATTTTTTAACTCTTGTATTCCGATGTACTATCCGTCTATCTCTAACAAACCTCCTTGGTTTAGAGATCTCGAGATCTCAGGAACTACAAAAGCTAGAAAGTTGAGATTAAGCATACAGACTCCAGAGACATAGAAGCAGCGCAAAGCTGCCACGCCCACACTTTTAAAAAATGTTTGGATATTTTTTCATTTTTGTATTAGTCTTGTAAATTTCTATCGATTTGCAAAAAAACTTTTTGCCACGCCTACTCTAACGCCCACAAACCGCCAAAAACTGTCAGTGTTGAAGACTCTTCTTCGCACTTCCACTAGCTGAGTAACGGGTATCAGATAAACTCGACTATAGCGTTCTCTATTGTTTTTTGTTTTTATTGTTTGATATTCTTATGTTGTCTCTTTTTTCTATCTTTTCTACCTTATAGGGTCCCGTATATTTAAAATAAATTTATGACCTACTTCATTTCCTAATAAAACTTTATCTCCTACTGTTATTTCTATATGTTTTGTTTGTAAATCATAATTTTCCTTATTTTTTCTTTTATGCTCTTCAAGTATAGTTGTAGCTCTTTTATATGATACTTCTAATCTATATTTACTTTTCTTAGCATAATCATCTATATTGTATATTGGTTCTATGCTAGTTATATTAGTGAAATTTATTGGTAAATTATTTGTTCTACCAAATAGAGAAGGGGTTGTATTAAAAAAACAGACGAAATAATGAAGCCATACGTCCCAATCAGTTTTAACAACCGATATGTAATATCGTAAGTATTATTTAAAGTTCTATAAAGTTATTTCGACTACACTTACTGTTTGATGATGGTGAGCGGTAGACGTTATATTTTTAATCTTTAGATATTTGCAAAGAAATGTGATGATTGAATTCTTATACTCTGTACCCATTTCCGTAATGAACGTCTCATTGGACCGTAAGTATGAATAAAAGATTCGAAAATTGCTCTAGCGACTGTTGTTGTGCTTTTATTCGGTATGGGAATTGCAACTAAATATTTAGTTAAGTCACAAATGAGAGTGACTGCATATTCGTTGCCATTTTCTGACTTGGGTAGAGGACCACTATCACTCTGTCGAAAGCATGTTCAGGGGTTTCAGTTAAAGTCATACAAAGTAAAGCATACCCCTTGTATGCTTTGTTATTTTCGCTTTCTTAGATTTTTGACATCTTTTAATGTAGTCTGTTATTTGTTTAGACATACCTTTCCAAAAATAATGTCTTTTGACCTTGGCCAAGGTTTCTGCAATGCCTGTATGACCTCCTTGTAATGGATCATCATGTAGTGTAGACAAAATTGATTCTTTTTCTTTTTCATTGCTTATTAAGGTCACCGGGTTGAGTAGCGCCACTCTTAATTTTGTTAATATTTTATTGCCCTTTTGTTTAAAATAATCTATTGAAACGTGTTCAAAGATATGTTCCCACGTTGCCATTTTGAGATGACTAATTTTATATATACCGGCCTGCATTTCAAGCCTTTGGAAAAATTATTTTAAATCAAGAACTCCATTTGTATATAAATCATCGACATCAAACCTTGCAGAAATTTTTTTTCCATTCTTAAAGAAACATATCATATTTTTTACTTGCAATGTCCCTACTTTACGTACCTCGTCATTATTGATGACTTGGTATACGTTGGGCATTGAAGCTTTTTCTGTGGATTACGTATACAATTCAGATTTGTTTGTTTCTCCTGCGCAGGATTTTTGTCTACTTTGTAGTCTCGTAGTGAATTTCATAATATTTCCGGTTATATTTTTTAATTCTTGGATGGCTATTCTTGATAACGCTTCAGCAACATAGTTGTCTTTACCTCTCAGATACTCTACTGTAAAATTATATTCGTCTAATTCAAGTCGCATACGAGTCAATTTTGAGCCCGGATTAGTCATTGAAAATAAAAAGGTGAGTGGTCTGTGATCAGTTTTGACTATAAAATGTTCACCATTAATATAGGGTCTGAAGTTATTGCCCAATGTATTGCCGCTAATTCCTGCTCAGTATTACTTTTATTACGCTCGCCCTTAGTAAATTGTCTTAATGCGTATGCAATTGGAAGTTATATTGTTGAAGTAGTCGGCTTCTTCTTTTAGTATGGAAATATCTGCACCTGTGTCAACTAAGAAAATAAATCTTTTTCCTGTTGCCACATGGTCAAATGCAATGAATATATTTATACTTAGATTGATTGAATGTACATGAGCTTTATTTATTGCTGTTTATCTGAGGTTTGTTTCGAGTTTCCCGAATTATTTTGGTTACTCTCACACTAGCATTATCATTGTTATTGTAATTATTTCGATTTTGATTGTTTCGGCTTCCTTTATTTGAGTTGCCACGGCCTCTATAATTGTTACCATTATTTTGGTTGCCGTTATTGCCGTAATTGTAATTATGGTTATTGTATTGTAATGGCGATTGCCTCTGCCGCGACCATTACCTCTATAACCTTGGCCTCTGTTAGAGTAAGCTCTCTTTGAATACATTACATGATTCACATTTCCGGTTACTCTGGTGCTAGTTCTTATGTACGCACCTATGGCAGCATCCATAGTTGTGCATGTACCTGGTTCTAGCACAGTAACATCGATGGCATCCCTAGTAGTCATTGATATACGAGGCTTCTGAGAGCTTACGTAAGTTATCAATTTCTGTTGTAAACTGTGTAGATGTTTTGCCTTTTTGTTGTACTGTGAATAATTTTGCCTTGATGTTTTTTGTTGTTTCCCCAACAATTGAAGCCTACAATTTTTTAATTATTGTATCAATTGTAGATTCGCTCAGTACCAGGTTCAGAGTAGTGCCAATTAATTTTGATTTTATAGATTGGACTGCAATGTCCTCAAATTATCCTTTTGCAAGGTCTACTAATTTGATGGCCATAATAAACCTCTGAAGATGGATATTTTGTCCATCAAACTCTGGTACTGCGCTCGACACTTCCCTTATGTAGGCCCTGATAGCGGCTGAATTTTCCGTCATTATGTCTAATTTTATGTCCTGATCTTCTATATTCTCTGAATCTTCCGGCAATTGCAATATTGCGGCTATTGTCAGGTCGTTCAAGTCTTCTTCTTTGACTTCTAGTTCAGAGTCAGAATCACTGAGCGAATCTGTTGATTCCTCACTTAGTGTCAAAGGGGAATTTAGAATTGTTTGTATCGATATGTTTAAATCGTACCTTTCTTTGATATTTATTAGGTTATTTCTTAGTCTAATTAAAAATTTGGAGAGTGTTGTCCACTGTTTTTTGTCTAGTTTCCCTCATTGGTTATGTATATGGGATCTTCCCTGATTAAAGGATTCTACCAGAATGGTTGTATGCTTATTGCCAGTTTGTTTTTGAACTGTACTGTTCTGAGACAAACATTTATATGACCTGTTAAATTTTTCTTTTATTTCATTTAAGATGGCTATTAAGTTTTGCCAATCCATAATTTATTTGAAACATTTTTGTGTTGATTGGGGCGTGTCCTCCTTAGTCCTTAGGTCCTGTCACGGTCGCCATGTCGAAGGTAGGATCCGCCAGAAGTAGTTTCACAATTTATTTGTAGTTTTTATGGAGCATAGCTCCGTTTATTTTACTTGCAAATTCTTTGTTTCAGTTCTTAAATTTCCCTGATTCTTTAAGCTATGAAGTGCGCCTTAGCTGCCTAGTGGGCAGAGAAGCGGCTGCACTATGTATTACTTATGTTAAGAGAGTTGGGAGAGAATGCTATGTGCGCACATTATGTACATAGCGGCTTTCGGTTAGCGTGGAAATGCTGACCATGCACTTATGCAGTGTGCTTCATAAGTCGGCGATCATAGAACACTTTCACTTGAACATTATTGTTTATGCTAGCATTGCCAATGCGTATGTAATTATAGTACTGATTTATGCAAGTACTCTGAGTACAGTGTACTGTACTCGGCTCGGGCTCCCAGCTACACTTGGTATAGTCCCTATTCGCAAATCAACTAAAACTTACAAAGACAAAGTAATCCGCTTGTGTTACCGGAATAGGCGATTCCAGATTTGAGATTCCGATATTACCGAATTTCAGCCCAGCTGAACGTTTTTCAAAAGTGAGGGCGTGGCAGTTTTGGGCGGTTTGTGGGCGTTAGAGTGGGCGGGGCAACATGGGTCAACCAACGTGGTGATCTCTCGCTAGGTCTATGGAGTCTGGATACTGAAACTCACCTTTCTAGCTTTTATAGTTCCCGAGATCTCGACGTACATACGTACAGACGGACGGTCAAGCGGACATGGCCAGATCGACTCGGCTATTGATCCTGATCAAGAATCTGCCTGTTACATACTTTTCAACGAATCTAGGATACCCTTTTACTCTACGAGTAACGGGTATGAATATTCGAAATCGTTACACTTGAATCGTCAGTCATCGTAAAAATTGCTCAACTATATTATTATCCTGAAAATTTTTTCACATAAAGCTATTTCGACAGAAACTATAAAAAAACAAGAGAGAACGCTATAGTCGAGTTCCCCGACTATCTGATACCCGTTACTCAGCTAGTGGAAGGGAGAAGGAGAGTCTTAAACACAGTTTTTGGCGGTTTGTAGGCGTTATAGTGGGCGTGGCAGAAAGTTTTTTGGCAAATCGATAGAATTTTACAAGACCAATACAAAAATGAAAAAATTTCAAAACATTTTTCAAAAGTGTGGGCGTAGCAGCTTTGGGCGGTTTGTGGGCGTTAGAGTGGGCGTGGCAAAAAGTTTTTTGACAAATCGATAGAAATTTACAAGACCAATACAAAAATGAAAAAATATCAAAACATTTTTCAAAAGTGTGGGCGTAGCAGTTTTGGGCGGTTTGTGGGCGTTAGAGTGGGCGTGGCAACATGAATCGACAAACTTGCGCTGCGTCTATGTCTCTGGAGTCTGTATGCTTAATCTCAACTTTCTAGCTTTTGTAGTTCCTGAGATCACAGCGTTCATACGGACGGACAGACAGACGGACTGACGGACATGGTCATATCGACTCGGCTATTGGTCCTGATCAAGAATATATATACTTTATATGGTCGGAAACCCTTCCTTCTGCCTGTTACATACTTTTCAACGAATCTAGTATACCCTTTTACTCTACGAGTAACGGGTATAACTAAAAAACTATAACCTAGTCTTTAACTTATTGTATCCCATGATAGTTTGCCATTTTAAGAATACCTGAGGTACAGTTTCGGATTTACGTATAAATATAGTGATCTTAAAAAGTTCCTAACTTGCATCTCATTTTATAAATTTATATTAAGTTCTTCATTTTCGCATATAAATTCATAATATTATCCGTTTTATCCATATATAATAATAAAAAATGTTGATTTTATTTCTTGTTCTCTTCTTTATCTTTCGTAGGTGGCAACAGGAAGTTTCTGAAACAGTATTTGATACGGTCAACAGTGAGACCGATAAACTAGAACAAAAGAGAAAATTAAAGCAAAAGCAGCACTTCGATGCAGATGAAAAGGAATCGGATTGTATATTACATGGATACATAAAAAAGCTTGGGGGCTCTTTTGCATCTTTATGGCAAACAAAATATGCCAAGCTATATCCAAATAGGTATGTGTGAATTCCATAAATTGCGAACGAGACATTTCCACATCATTTTAAAATATTGATAGAATATGGAAAAAAATGTAATGAAAGAAAAAAAGTTAAAATTGTAGGCGTGACAGAATTTTGTTTGCAAATCGATGGAAAATTTACAAGCCTTATAAAAATTTCAAAAAATATCAAAACATTTTTCAAAAGTTCGGGCGTGGCACTTTTGGGTGGTTTGTGTTCGTTTGAGTGGGCGTGGAAACTTTTGGACTGTATCTCTAGAATCTGTATGCTTAATCTCAACCTTCTAGTTTTTATAGTTCCTGAGAGCTCAACGTTCATACGGACAACATGGGTCAACATACTTGCGATGCGTCTATGTCTCTAAATGTCTCTAAATCTGCATGTTTAATCTGCATAATCAACTTTCTAGCCGGACAGACAGACAGACAGGCGGACAGATAGACGGACATGGCTTTTGATCCTGATCAAGAATATATTTACTTTATATGGTTGGAAACGCCTGTAACATACTTTTCAACGTATTTTGTATAACCTTTTACTCTACGAGTAACGGGTATAATGAAGACTGCTCCATTTTTTTTGCTCCAAGGTTACCATTCTAGTAGACTGAAATAAGGAGTTAATATACGTTTTGCATCCCAAATAAGGCGCCGCCTTACCATTAAAAATGTTTTTGAAACGATTCAATTTAGTCTGAGTGAACTTCGTATTGTGGACTCCAAACTGGTTATCCATACGCAAGACCCTGACGGCTAAGCGAAATTAATACGGTTTAAGTCATGTAAGGACCTTTTTACAAAACCAAGCACACCCTTGGCTTTATTGACAATAGACGAAATATGGTCTGAAAATTTTTGTTTAGGGTCCAGAAAAACACCAAGATCATCAACTTGTGTTATTCTGTCCAGAGAGCACCCATTTAGAGTGTAAGTCGCGAATATTGAGTTCACACGACAAAAGGTCATAATGAGCCATTTAAGTTGAATAAGTTATCACGCCACCATGTTTGAATGCTATCTAGATAGGATTGTAAGTGCAACTGACAAAAAAAAAGCCTTATACTGCAGCATAATTTTACATTGTCAGCGTACATAAGTACACGCAAATGCTTTATTATAAAGGAAGGTCGTTAATGAATAAGGTAAGAAGGAGCGGACCTAGGGGGTTCCCTTGTGGGACACTGGACATAAAACAAAATGTTTAAATAGGACCCGTTGCGTCCTGCGATTCAGATAACTTAAAATTCAATTTACAGGATCAACAGGGAAACCTAATCAAGTTTCTTACTAAAAGAGAATGATAGATTAAAATGCTTTCACAAAGTCAGTGTAGTTTACGTATGTATGTTTAAAGATTATTTTTGAAGTCCTGTATTACCAGGGAAGTTTGCTCCAAAAGGTTAGGTCTGCGTTTTATAAAACTATGCTGACATGGTGATAAAGTTAACTTGCAAATGTGCTGCAAATAAGGACTGATACCATTTTCAAAAAGCCTAGGGATACCCGACCATTTAGGGAGTCCTTTGTAATTGCTTTCGGCTTGGATACGTGAGCGCGTGAGAGTAAGGCTGGTTTGAAAAAACTTGGCAAATAGATCGGCTACTACGTTAGTAACTATTACTAACGTAGTAATGTCTGGACTTTACATTTCTTATGTGTGTCAACTCAAATATTTATGGCATCCACTAATTTGTTCCACTAGTAAAGATCGGACCAATTAATGCAAATTTAGCCTCATAGCTCATTTAGCCTCATATACCCGTTACTCGTAAAGTAAAAGGGTATACTAGATTCATTAAAAAGTATGTAACAGGCAGAAGGAAGCGTTTCCGACCATATATTCAATAGCCGAGTCGATATGACCATGTCCGTCTCTCTGTCCGTCCGTATGAACGCTGAGATCTCAGGAACTACAAAAGCTAGAAAGTTGAGACTAAACATACAGACTTAAGAGAGTCTTGTAAATTTTTATCGATTTGCCAAAAAACTTTCTGCCACGCCCACTCTAAAGCCTACAAACCGACAAAAATTGCCAGTGTTTAAGACTCTTCTTCGCCCTTCCACTAGCTGAGTAACGGGTATCAGATAGTCAAGGAACTGGTTATACCCGTTACTCGTAGAGTAAAAGGGTATACTAGATTCGTTGAAAAGTATGTAACAGGCAGAAGGAAGCGTTTCCGACCATAAAGTATATATATTCTTGATCAGGATCAATAGCCGAGTCGATCTGGCCATGTCCGTCTGTCCGTCCGTCTGTCCGTCTGTCCGTCCGCATGAACGCTGAGATCTCAGGAACTACAAAAGCTAGAAAGTTGATATTAAGCATACAGACTCCAAAAACATAGAAGCAGCGCAAGTTTGTCGATTCATGTTTCCACGCCCACTCTAACGCCCACAAACCGCCCAAAACTGCCACGCCCACACTTTTGAAAAATGTTTTGATATTTTTTCATTTTTGTATTAGTCTTGTAAATTTTTATCGACTTGCCAAAAAAAATGTTTGCCACGCCCACACTAACGCCCACAAACCGCCCAAAGCTGCCACGTCCACACTTTTGAAAAATGTTTTCATATATTTTAATTTTTGTATTAGTCTTGTAAATTTCTATCAATTTGCCAAAAAACTTTTTGCCACGCCCACTCTAACGCCCACAAACAGCCAAAAACTGTCAGTGTTGAAAGTTCTTCTTCGTACATCCACTAGCTGAGTAACGGGTATCAAATAGTCGGGGAACTCGACTATAGCGTTCTCTCTTGTTTTTTACTGTACCTGTGTAGATTGTCACTTCGAAAGTAGGATGATATGGATTTTTATGTTGAGTAAGAGGTGTTACTCTGGGCAGAAACACACTTTCAGGAAACACACTTTCACTTGTTACAAGACATAGATCGATTTATTCGAATATAATTAACTTGCGACAACTTGCGATATTGGAAAAAGACAGCTTTACATATGAACCTATGACCTAACCACAATTAGGACTCCACCTTTACGTTTGGAGGGACGATCATGTCTGTATATTATGTACATACATACGTTGGGAAACTGTTGACCCATGCTGCCATGCCCAAAACTGCCAACTTATGCCGGTAGTCCGAATACAATATTCCTTTAAGATGGTAAACTAATCGGGGCAGGTGGAAACACTGGACGAGAAACCAGTGCGGACAAATCGAAATCTCTAGCCATCCCAAATTGGTCTCCCTCGACAACTGATTAATGGGATGGCTCCGAATCTTTTTTAGCTGCCGATCTTATCAACATTTGAGGATTTCCTGCGATTGACAGTGGATCAGCTGTGAAGTCCTGTTCATCACTTGCCAGTGGCTACGGGGTGTTCCCCTTAGGCAGCCTACCACCATCGCATTCTTGCGCTTTGGCTATTCTTCTAATAGCTTAAGGCTATTAAACTGCAAACCTAGCGCAGAAAGGAGATCATCAGCTCGACGAAAACTATCTCTAGCTTCGCTAAAACTGCTGATCAGTCCTTTCAAGCAACCTTTAGCTTGGTGCATAAAAGAATTTTGCATTTTTGACAGCTCAGGCTTTATAGCCTGGCGGCATTTGTTATACCCTTTACTCGTAGAGTAAATGGCCATGTCCGTCTGTCCGTCCGTCTGTCCGTCCGTCTGTCCGTCCGTCTGTCCGTCCGTCTGTCCGTCCGTGTGTCCGTCCGTCTGTCCTTCCGTATGAACGTCGAGATCTCAGGAACTACAAAAGCTAGAAAGTTGAGATTAAGCATACTGACTGCAGAGACATAGACGCAGCGCAAGTTTGTCTATTCATGTTGCCACGCCCACTCTAACGCCCACACACCGCTCAAAACTGCCACGCCCACACTATTGAAAACTGTTTTGATATTTTTTCATTTTTGTATTGGTCTTGTAATAAGTACCTATCGATTTGCCAAAAAACTTTTTCCACGCCCACTCTAACGCCCACAAACCGCCAAAAACTGTGTGTTGAAGACTTTCCTTCGCACTTCCACTAGCTGAGTAACGGGTATCAGATCGTCGGGGAACTCGTCATTGAACGTCATTTTCCTAGTTTAAGTAAACTTGTATATATATTGCCCCCCGAACAAAAAAAAGGGCTACGTAGTTGAGTTGACGATTCTTGAAAACTGTTTAAATTACATTTGCAAAAAAATTATTGCTTATTGGGTTAAACACAAACGCAATAAAGGTTTAATTGTTAAATTTCAATCCGAATGGCTGAACACTTGTGAAACCATGTTAATTGAGCCTCTTCAAGCAAAGGTTTCAAGTGCGAAACGTGAACGTCCCAAAATTGATTTTGCTGAGTCCTCAAAAAGGACTCAAGGAAAAAAAACGTCGTCGGATAGCTCTGCTGGAAAACACGATGAGTCTGCAGCTTCTGTGTTACGCTTATCCGACACTCCACCGATCCCAAAGTCTTCCGAACCAGATATTAAAATAGTTTTATCGCTTTTAATGGAGACTGGTATAACCATACACCAATACATGGTAATTCGAGAGTTTATGAATAATGAAGCTTCGTTCAATATATTGCCTAGCTATGAGAAAATTCTCAAACTCAAGAAGTCAAGATACCCAAATGACATAACAGTAGGTGAAACATATGCAGAAGTGGAGCTGCAGAGTCTTCTAGACAACACAGCTACAAGTATTTTACAGCTTCAAAATACTGTTAATGAAAATTGTCTGGATGGTGTGGAGGATAATTTAACATTAATTGTAAAATGGTGCTTTGATGGCAGTACTGGTCACAGTGAATACAAGCGAAAGTTTTCCAGCTGTAATGACGATGATAGATGTATTTTTGCAACGTCGTACGTCCCACTTTAGCTTATAGCTGAAAGTAGCTCCAAAATAATATGGAAATCCGAGATCCGCTATTGTAGACCAGTCAGGATTCAATTGAAAAAGGAATGCCTCAATTGTAGTTAATACCACAAGTAATAGGTTTGTTGTTGTGATAACTTTTGATTCTTTATTAAGGTTTCTTTTTGGGCAGAGATGGTTCTGCCCGTTCAACGGTTCACAAGTATCTGCATCTCCAATCTTAAGCATATTTCGGCTAAACCTAAACCGCGTAGCTGCGCTGCCGAATACGCCAGCAGCGGAGCGGCTTTCTTATGTATATCTTATATATCTTATATATCTATGCTTATCGCGAGAGTGAGTTATGCACACATGTATTATGTATTATGGTCGCCGTGGGAATGCTGACCATGCACTTATACTTTGTAGCCTTCAAGTGGACGATCATGTTACATCCGTCTTGGAGTTTATTGACATAAACATAGAAACAAAGTGCTGCTATGTGTTTGTATGCTTATTGTACTTTAATGTTCTTAATATTACATAGGCGCATACTACAAAATATCCGTTGAAGAAGAACTATACTTCAAAAAAAAAATTGAGAAGCTAGTGCCAACTGAATTTCAAGTTCTCAATAAAAATTTATTCATCAACCATACCCTGCAACTTACTATGGTAGATGGTAAAGTGTGCAACGCGTTAAGCAATACGCCCTCTATGAAATGTTTTATATACGGTGCAAAACCAACGGAAATGAATCAATTAGAAAAATGTCTAGCAAAAAACATTGAAAAGTATTTTGAATTCGGCTTATCTCCGCTTCATTCGTACATACGCTTTTTTGAGAACATCATGCACCTTTCATACAAGTTGGAAATAAAAATGTGGCAGGCAAGATCAGCAGAACATAAGCTTAATGTACTGCAAAGAAAAGAACGAATCCATGCGGAATTTCGTGACAAAATGGGAATCATTGTTGATAAACCAAAAGACGGAGGCAAAGGAACTTCCAACGATGGAAATACAGCTAGAAGGAGTCCAACAATAAGGAAATAAAGAAATACCGGCTTCAGCATACTCGAAAAATGTCTCGCATATTAACAAATACCGATTTGATGAACAACCTTTTGCGTTCTGACCCCTTTATAACAGGTCAAAGAAAACTACTAAAAAAAGATAAATCTCAATTTTTTTCATCGGCATTTAATTTGTTAGATGTTCTTTTTTAAGTTTTTGCATTCAAATTAAAATTTGTTTCAATTTTCCTTTGAATATTAAGAAATATATTTTTTCTTATATATGTATGATTTTTAATTTGTTTATATTTATGGGACCTGCAACTCTACTGGAAGTGTTTTTGCACACCATCGGCATATTAGCAATACTATGGGAGCTATAAGATAACGTCGTCCGATTTGGCTATTTTTTTACTACATGTTCAAATATTTTTTTAGATTTTTGGGAAAAATTGCAAACCGATATCTTAACGGGAACTATTTATGGCCGCGGTCCCCTACAAGTGCAACCACTGTGCACTTAAAAAAAAAAACAAACAAATTACAAAATCAAAACATGCAAGCGAGCTGTTGATGTGCCGAAAGAGAGCTTTCTGCACGCTTATAACTTTAGATTTTGTGTGGGAGAGTGAGAGAGCGCACGAAAACACAAGGACAGAATAGTTTAAGATTTAGTTAATTAGTTTAAGGTAGTGCACAAATCAAAAGAGATTCCCTCGCGAAGCGAACGAAGTTGCAATAATTATGTTAAATAAATTCAGAGCGCAGGAAAAAAACACGACCGTTCGCTCTAAGGCCATGAAAAGTAACCGACTTAGATATAATACATTGTACAAATAAGGCTATTTAGACTAATTAGTCTAATTAGGCAAATCGCTATTTTCCTTATCCTATATAAACATAGTATTTTGCCTATCGGACCTCCTATTTGAGACAGACTGAGAAAAATGATTAAAATATTTTGCAAATTTTAAATGTAAGAGCAAGAAATACAAACAATACTATTGAAAAATGGGAGCTAAATGCATATGAATTTAAAGTTACCGCAACTCATACAAAACTCTTCTAACGTTAGGGGTAGACCTAACCGCAACTAAGAATCCACCTTACCGCCAGGCCCGGTAATGCCTATATATTGTGTACATACCTGGGATCACTTCGAAGTTTAGGATCTCCGGCTTTAACCAAGTCTTTATAATCACAATGACACGAGAGGCAAGAGAAAGGCTATTCGAATTCTATTTATTTAGCTAGCTACACAAGCCTTTTTCATATTGCTAGAAGATAAGGTGGCTAGATGTTAGTTTATTTTTATGAAGAAGATCTAGGAGAGAAGGAAGGTGCAGTGGTCTGGATACGTGAGGGAAGTTTAATTCCTACGGATTCGTTGGAAAGTATGGAAACAGGCAAAAGGAAGCGTTTCTAACCATATAAAGTATTTGTATTCTTGAACAGGATCAATAGCGGAGTCGATCTGCCCATGTCCGTCCGTATGAAGTTAAGATCCCATGAAGTATAAAACTCTAACAGCCACAAGGCGCCCAAAACTGCCACACCCACACTTTTGAAACATTTCTAATTTTTGAATCATTTAATTTTTTTTTCCTATTTCTATCAATATGCCAGAAAAATGTAAAAATATTCTGATTCGCACTTCCACTAGCTGAGTAACAGGTATCTTATAGACGGGAAATTCGACTATAGCGTTCTTGTTAATCTTAGTTTCAAACCCTTTTATCGTCATACTAGCCGGCCAAATTTCACCCGAATATATGGTTAAAAATAGCTCGTTTGGCACAGATCTCTTGAAAGATGAAATGTCCCTAGCGGAAGAAATGTAAAATTTTTTGTACTTTTCTGTTATCGGCTTTTGTTTTGTCTTGTATATAGGACAATACATCAGATGATGTTTGATCAGGGGAAACATTGGTTGTTGCAGACAAATTTGAATCTCTAGCAATCACAAGTTGGGCACCCTTCACCACGGATTGTTAGAATTGCTTCAAACTGTCTTTGCTGGGGGATTGTTGCGATCGACAACAAAAAAATTTGTAAAGTCTCCGCTGGTTTTCGCTCAAACAAATATAAATTCGAAGCATTGGATTTGAAGTCAAAGCGAGTTTCCCAACTATCTGATACCCGTTACTCAGCTAGTGGAAGTGCGAGAGTCTTCAGCACTGACAGTTTTTGGCGGTTTGTAAGCGTTAGAGTGAGCGTGGAAAAAAGTTTTTTGGCAAATCAATATAAATTTACAAGACTAACAAAAAAATTAAAAAATATCAAATTATTTTTCAAAAGTGTGGACGTGGCAGTTTTGTGCGGTTTGTGGGCGTTAGAGTGGGCGTGGCAACATGACTTCCGCTGCTTTATCTCAACTTTCTAGTTAAGAACTTTCTTGTTCCTGAGATCTCGACGTTCATACGGACAGACGGACATGGCCAGATCGATTCGGCTATTGATCCTGATCAAGAATATATATACTTTATATGGTTGGAAACGCTTCCTTCTGCTTGCTACATAATTTTCAACGAATTAGTATACCCTTTTACTCTACGAATAACGGGTATAATTACGCTGAATACAATAATTAGATGCTGCATAATCAATATGATTTGGTTTTTTTCACTTTAATTTACGAACAAAACCACCCAACCGAAAGTCCATTATTTTCGCGCGGTATCTTCCCGTAGGTTTGAGGGTGTGTAGTTTGGAGGAAAATAATACGTCCGTTGCAGTTGAGTTTAAAATTTCGAATGATCTTTGTGTTTCTTTCATAGTTCTTTACAATTGGGTTTTTTTACATTTGTGAAGAGGTTTTGGGTGGCTGGTGACTCAGCATCCCAAGTGCTAATCCATACAAAGAGTCAGCGTTTTAAGTGTTAGTTGATACTAAAACGCAGCCTTTCAAGTGAGGCGACACAAAGCATTTCTGGGTGCCCTCTAGATTTCTGGTTGACGAGGGGGTTTGGGCGGGGGACCGCCGAGGGTGAATGCTGAGGCGGTAACTCGCGCGAAACCAAGAGGCTTAAGAACAGAGGCCTAATAAAAAGTCCAGTTTAAAAGCTTCGGAGACCTTATAATCATTCTACTTATAATATCATACGTTTTTTGCCAACTGTTATTCGAAATTAAAATGTTTTTGAAGGTTTTTGTTGTTTATATCAAAAACATTGTTTCCAAGAGCCTTAAGGCATTTTTATATATGTTTATAAAAGGTTCAATGGCATTATCCCAATGATGTGAAAAGGTACAGACAACACAAACAAAAATTTGAGTAATTTCTGTAAAAGCACGAGTTGGAAATCATACTTATCCAGTCGCACGTGGGCGAAATGGTCCATATTGACGTAGACAAACTTTCGAATTTCGCTATCATGCATTGCATTCGAGACATAAATGGCCCCAATTTGAAGTTAGTTAGTTACCTACCACCAAGTCCATATACAGCGACAACGAATCAGCCTTTAATTTAGGAACAATAATCTCATCATTATGAAACCAGTATGGGAAAGCACAGTATATTAAATGAACAAGTGGAGGAATTTCACAATATCCTAATGGAGATATCAATTAGCATTGAAGTCAACAAGAAAATTGTTGAAACTATATAACTAGTTATGCGAGCCACGATAGAATGAAACAGCACGTTTAATATGGTCTTAGTCGTAGATCCCATAGAAGCCATTTATACAACCATTGACGGACCATATTTGACAATTAAATACGACAACAAAACAGCTTAGCAAAGTAATTTGATAGCGTCCATACTACGAGTAATACGTTAGATTATAAAAGGTTTAGAAATAAACTAAGCTTATTGTTCACAGTAGAACGTGTACAACCGGAAAACTCATTATAACTCTACAACTCATTAGGTTAGGTTTTTCTTACCTCAGGCATCACTCTAAATAAATATTATATAGATATAAAGAGAATAGTCTTCATATCCCTACAAAGCGACTGAAAAAAAGACATTTTTTTTCGGCCTGTGGGCGTTAGAGTGGGCGCGGCAAAAAGTTTTTTCGCAAATCGATAAAAATTTACAAGACTAATACAAAAATAAAAAATTTCAAAAGTGTGGGCGTGTCTGTTTTGGACGGTTTGTGGGCGTTAGAGTGGGCGTGGAAACATGAATCGACAAACTTGCGCTGCTTCTATGTCTCTGGAGTCTGTATGCTTAATCTCAACTTTCTAGCTTTTGTAGTTCCTGAGATCTCAGCGTTCATACGGACGGACAGACAGACAGACGGACAGACAGACGGACGGACAGACGGACGGACAGACGGAAATGGCCAGATCGACTCGACTATTGATCCTGATCAAGAATATATATACTTTATATGGTCGAAAACGCTTCCTTCTGCCTGTTATTAATTAATTACCTTCTGTATTAATTAATCACCCAACAGAATTCTTTTTAAAAGCCTAATTATTATTTATGGAATTTATGGATTTCATAAAAAAAAGTTTTCTGCAATTTTTAACGTATTTAACTCCCAGCGGCAAGCACTGGAAGACTGATGTGAGAGGACTCCTAGTCAGCATCATCGTTTCAACTTGACCGCAGCAAGTGAATGATACATACGATACCTTTGACATATTTAATAATTATAATTACAATTCTTGCATTTTACGGGTATTTGATATCAATATTGAATGTAAAATTACAAAAACTATACAAAGAGGGGAATTAACAAATTGAAAGAAAACCTGAGGTCCAGAAATAACATTTTGGATCAATACTTAATCACAGTCTTATCTGTAGGAATTTTATTGCAATTTAATTCAATATTTAAAAAATAACGAAGTTAATTAATGGTAATGAGTTTGGCTATTGTAAGCCATACATAGTGAATTATAAGAGTGTTTTTTTAGGAGGCTTATGTTTTTAAATAAATTTTGTAATTAAAAGCAAATGCGCACGTTTCGGTAGAGAGCAGATTTTTTTTATTTGAAAGATAATTTGATGGCCTTAATGATAAAATATAACTTCGGGCAAACGACCATCACATGAGTTTTTCAGAAAATGCATCTTGGAAGTTCAATACTCGACCTCTTTTTCAAGCATATGGAGCCGTATGTCGGCAATAGCTCGACCAATATTTTCTTCAGTGCGCATTCTGCCTCCCATAAGACGGGCGAAGCAAACGGTGCATTTTCAAAAACGAATTTTATTCCGAAAAAATTCAACGATTTGGTTAACCTACTCATCATTAATTGCCAAACCAAACTGAACATATAGCACTCGACAGAAGTCAGCTGACGGAGGGCGCTGTCCGACAATTATTGCTGGGGACTTTAATGCCTGGGCAGTCGAATGGGGCAGCATGGTATCCAATCCCAGAGGCAGAGCGGTGATAGATGCTATGATGATGCTGGACCTGACCTTGCTGAACGACGGCCGCGTGCCCACGTTTAATAATAACAGGGTAACCTCATTTATTGACGTCACTTTTGTCAGCAGAGGCCTAGTGGCTAACTTAAGCTGGACGGTACTGGACGTGGTAACGCTGAGCGATCACGCTCTGATCACTTTTTGCGTCTCTTCGACTGGCACAATCAGAAGTCAACCGAGAAGATCACTGGGGCAAGCATGGGATACCAGGAAGTTCGATAAGGATATGCTGCAATATCAGATCGACACCCTACTAATCCCAACGGGTGACGCAGAGACAATGGCGGCGGAGCTTATGAAAATACTCGTAGCAATGTACGATGCGACAATGCCTCGCAAAAAAAAGGTGCAGCGTAAGCCCCCCGTATACTGGTGGAGCCCCGTCCTTCAACAGATGCGATCGGAATGCCTCAAGGCTAGGAGGAGAGCACAACGAGCCAGAGGTAGCCCCCATCAAACGGAGCTTCTGGAAGCTTTTAAAGCCAAGCGAACCGCGTTCAAGCACGGAATCTCGGCGGCCAAGGCACAGGCCTACAAGAATCTGCTGGATAGCGTAGACGACGACATCTGGGGTCTGGCCTATAAGCTGGTAAGCAACAAACTGCGGAAGAGAGATGTCCCCCCTTTGGATCCTGATGTCCTGGCCAACATCGTTGCGGAGCTTTTTCCGATGCAGTCGACCACATGGCAGCCATTAGCCGCAGCTCCAGTCTCCGACTTCCCGAGCATCACTGCACAGGAGGTTGTGGAGGCAGCAAGGCGCATCAAGGCTAACAAAGCCCCTGGACTTAATGGCATTCCGGAAGTAGTCGTCAAAGCAGTGGCGTTGTCTAGACCGGACATCTTCAGGGACACCTTTCAGCAGTGCCTCCTGGACGGAGTCTTTCCAGCAAGGTGGAAAAGCCAGAAGCTGGTACTGTTTCCTAAAGGGAAAGGTTCAGCACAAGCTGCAGTCAGCTACCGTCCACTATGCCTTCTGGACATAGTAGGAAAGCTATTTGAGCGCATCCTATATGCCCAAATAGAGGCGGTAACCGAGAGCACAAACGGTCTAAGCAGCCACCAATATGGCTTTCGAAAGGGAAAGAGTACCCTCAACGCACTCACGGCAGTGAGAAACATTGCCAAGAACGCGCTCGAGGGCGACAGATGGCTAGGTGGCAAAAAAAAATACTGTGCGATTGTCACGTTGGACGTTAAAAACGCATCTAACACGGCAAGATGGCCTTTAATCCTCGATGCTATGTACTGGTGATCCTCAAGAATCTGTACTTGGAACATCATGTACGATGGTATACTGTCAATCAGGAAGCCCTCAGGAGCTGAGCTGCACTGCTTCGCAAATGACGTGGCTATAACTGCAGTTGCCAAAACGATTATGGAAACCCAGGAGAAGTGCAACTCAACAATTAGAGCGGCCATCGACTGGTTTGAGAAAGCTGGACTAGTAATAGCGGCACATAAAACTGAAGCTGTCTTATTAAGCAGCAGGAAGAAGGTGGAGAGCATGCAAGTCTCAGTCAGCGGAACCCAGGTGTCTTCAGCGGAGTCCTTGAAGTACCTCGGAGTCCTCATAGACCACAGGCTATCTTTCAAGGATCATGCTAAATACGCTAGCAGAAAGGCAGCCATCACATCGGCAGCCTTATCTCGACTTATGCCCAACGTGGGAGGCCCCAGAGACCCAGCCAGGAGGCTATTGGTAACCGTAGCAAAGGCTACGCTTCTATACGCTGCGCCAATTTGGAGTGACGCCACAAAGAAAGGCTCATACTAAAATGGAGCGCGGATGGTGATAAGGTCGATGGCCCTTAGGCTAATAAGAGGCTTTAGAACGATATCTCAGGATGCAGATCAAGGCTCTTGTTCTCATCAGCAATGGTGCTACACGGGACGAGGCTTACGAACGGGTGGTTGGAGAGTGGCAGACGAGATGGCAAATGTCGCAACGGGGAAGGTGGACCTACCAACTCATCCCGGAGATAGACGCATGGACGCAGTGCAGCCACAAAACTTTGGACTACCACATGTCGCAATTCCTCACGGACCATGGCTGCTTCCGGGCCTACCTACATCGTTTCCGCCATGTAGACTCAGCCCAATGCCTATACTGCATTGATGCGGTGGAAACCGCGGAACATGTGCTAATGCACTGTAGGTTCTCGGCGGAGAGGGAACAGCTGAAAGCGTTAACTGGAGACCCGCTTAGTCCAAATGGATTGATCACGGCGATGACGGCGAATGTAAATAAATGGGAGCTGGGACTCCGCATCATCATAAATATGATGAAACGAGTCCGTGCCGACGAGACGGCCAACAGAGCTGGCAATTAAAACACCGAAGGAGTGTTCCTGTGAGGTGGCGGGATAAGAATACTACCTCAGCGTTCCCGGCTTGTCGCAAAAGGCGACTAAAGGGTGGAAAGGAGGAGCGCTACATGGCCAATGCATCAGGAAGGGAGAGCGACCTGGCTTCACATCCTGCTTATCGAAGTCTTACCTTGACTGGCAGTTCCAGTGAGCTTTTATAGGACTGAGGAGCATACGGAGGTTTTTGTTTTAGTGCGTAGGCATAATCCCACCAGGGGTGATGGATCGTGCATGCCACCTACGGACGGTAGGTGGTATCTTTAGAAGATTTTAATTTTCCTACCGTAAGAAGATACAAAAAAAAAAAGTCAGCTGACATGAAAGATGGCTACACTGAACCCCATTGAAAAAAAACCTAAAGAACACCCGATATTTCCACAATAGTGTATGTTCAAATCAGTTTTACCCGCAATGTAAAAAACGCTTCGCTTGCGATGTTATCATTTAAAAAAATATATATACAAATATATAAATATTTTCCATACTCTAATATGGTTTGTTATTGTAAGTATAGAAACTTAAACGGTTACAATAATATATTTCAGAGGCATTTAATAAAGCGTCAGTACTTCAAATCTGATAAAATTTTAAATATTAAAACAAGCATTAAAAACAATTTTTAATGCACAAATTCTCCTTATGTAAATTTTTTTTTTCTTTAAGGCTTGAGCTACATTCGGAAAGTGGAAATAATAAGCCAGAATTAATTTTTATGGACCAAGTAGAAGATATATCATCGGATTTTATTCTGCACAAAAACGAGAATTGCATTCAAATTCGCATTAATGATGGAACCCGAGATGGAAGAATTATTTTGACAAACCCAGTAAGCAAAATACCTACTTTTCTAACCATTTAAGCACGAACTATTTTTTATTTCAGGATGAAATAGGATTAAAAGAATGGGCATCTTCTCTAAGATCCGCACACAAAATTTCTCAAGACCTCTTGGGATCTATGGCTAAAAAAGCTGGAAAAATATATGGCAGTGAAAGAGATGTCAACAAATCCATGTATATTTTTGGTGCGAACTGTTCAACGAAAACTTCTAACGGGTCTAATTAATATATTTATATTGAGTTTATAAGCTTAAAAATTTATAACATGTAATATGTAGAGGTACAGCTTATAAAAATAAATGTGAAACTCCTTAAAGATTAAATTATTTGCTAGTATGGTTCTCCTTAAACGCAATAACACATTAGGTTGCAGACTTCAGAAATTAGTAAGCAATAAATTACAGTTTGTAACAAAGTGAACTTTTTATAAATTACAGTGCGGTTATGTTTGTAATAAAGAAAGTTGTCCGAATTTTTACAAAAAAATCGCACATGCTAAATTTGATAGATGTCGACACATCCGGAGAGACTACCACCCAAGCTGTTCATCACCCGCATTAGCATTTTCGCATTGTGTTTATTGGTCACGGGACGTCGGCTCATTGGAGTTCAGGGGAAAAGATTGGCTGGTCGAAAGTCGTCTGAGTAGTCAAATTTTATTTTGGGCGACCCGCTAAATTTCCTAAGTTATTGCCCAGCGGTGCAAAAGAAACGAGAAAACCAATTTGCCATTCCTTGGATTTGTCGTGACTGCGCGGCCCAAGCAAAAGCAGTTGAAAGTCGGAGCTAAAGCGAGCAGCAGCAAACCTGCGATATAGCGTAATCGCGAGAATATCACATGTAGATCAGTTTAGTTCTTAGTTTTGTTTGTTAGTTTGTAGTTAATATATATATTCATGATGATCGGTGCGTAATGGCCAATATAAAAAGGCTGGAGTCGCGAGTGTGAAAATTGGGAATGAAGTTTGTGTGAAGAAAGAAATGACTGATCGGATGTGAAGGGACTTTAGACCTTTGTCCTAATGAGGATTTTTTTTTTATATGTTATGCAAGTTATTTTTTCCTCCAAGCCCCACAGCCTTGACATCCACGGCAAAGCGCTTTCTCCGTTGGATCTCCAGAGGATATATTTGGGTGAGTGATTCCGGCAGCCAATGCGCCGAGTTTAACCTTTATTATTGAACGTGCGTTATAACATATGTATGTAAATCCTCCCTCATAAAAGAAAGGGAATAGATGCCTTTTTTTTAAGTTCCTATACTGCGCAAGATCGCAAAAGAAAATTTGGCGAAGGTAACAAGGAGAAACTCGGATAATAATTAATCTAACCTAAAATCCAATCAGCTCAATCCGTTTCTTTTACACACTATTATAATCTCGATTTCATTCGCATTCTTCTTTGCACGCTGTACTGAAAACGAAAACATTTTCCGTCATCTCGGTTAACAAACATTTAAAATCTGCATGTTAAGTTACACAACCAAGTATATTCTTTTAATCATGGCTAGTGTCCAACGACTGTTCTTAGTTTGTAGCGAATAAAAAATTTATAATGTTTTGAGTATATCCTAATTTTTGCCTTCAGTTAGTAGAAACCCTGTAGACCATATAAAGGGGCCATTCCCAAAAATAATGTTCGAGGAGAAGCATCAAATGGCCATTGGAAGGGTGGGGGTCGCATTAGCCTCAATTAAATCTGAGGTTAAAAAAATTCTCGCTGTCTGTTTTGGTGAGCATATGATAGCCCGGTCTCAAGAGTTTGTGTAATGTAATGGTCAATATCTTATTGCTTATCGTAGCACGCATATTTTTGATTCTAATAATAAGAAAAGGCACCTCTAAGGGGAACAGTCCGAACACCATCACCGTTAGCCGACGAGCAGATAGCCGGAACAAATTGCGTGCGCTCGTTCCCTTTAGCTAACACCAGTCCTGAAGAAATTCATTACAGCGCAAGGCGATTTGTAGCATTCTGCAATTATTATCGTCGATTTATAAGGAACTTCGCCGACTATTCACGGCACATAACTAGATTATGTAAAAAGAATGTCCCTTTTGAATGGTCAAGCGAATGCCAGAACGCATTCGAATACCTTAAAGAAAATCTTATGCACCCCACATTATTACAATATCCTGATTTTCGCAAATAATTTTGCATTATAACCGATGCTAGTAAACAAGCTTGCAGAGCAGTTCTAACTCAGAACCGTAACGGAATTCAGCTCCCAATAGCTTATGCATCACGTTCATTTACAAAAGAAGAATGCAATAAGAGTACAACGGAACAAGAACTAGCGGCAATTCATTGGGCAATTTCCCATTTTAGACCATATATTTATGGCAAACATTTCACAGACCTTTAACGTACCTATTTTCTATGAGTAATCCCATTTTTAGATTAACTCGCATGCGGTTAGAGCTTGAAGAATAATTTTGTAGCAGACGCACTCTCGCGTATAAATATAACAGAACTCAAAGACATGCAACATAAAGTCCTGAAAGTCACTACCAGGCAACAAAGTAGACAAGATAAAAACTGTACAGTAACAAAGGCAAAGATCCAAAATGTATCTAAGCCCAACGTACACGAAGTTATAACAAATGATGAAGTACGAAAAGTAGTGACCTTGCGAATAACTGAATCTCTTTTTTTACTAAAACGAGGAAATAAAGTTATTGCAAGAATTGATGTTGACGATTTATATACCAATGGAATGTTTGATTTAGATCAGTTCTTCCAAAGGCTTGAAATGCAAGCCGGTATACTAAAAATCAGCCAACTCAAATTGGCACCGAGTGAAAAAATCTTTGAAACCATTTCAATAGATAATTTCAAAAATACGGAGAATATAAAATTAAAATCAGTAAGAGTAGCGCTACTCCAGCCGGTGACCATTATAAAAACTGAAAAAGAGATACAATCAATACTGTCTACATATCATGACGATACAATTCAAGGAGGTCATGCAGGCATTACAAGAACGCTAGCAAAAATAAAAAGACACTATTATTGGAAAAATATGACTCGTCATATAAAAGAGTACATACGTAGATGTCATAAATACCAAATGTCGAAAACAACGACACATACAAAGACCCCAATGACTCACACAGAAACCCCAACAAATGCTTTTGATATAGTGATAGTGGACACAGTAGGTCCACTACCGATATCAGAATATGGCAACGAATACATCGTCACACTTATATGTGATTTAACGAAGTATCTAGTAACCATACCGGTTGCAAACAAAAGCGCAAATACTGTCGCGAAAGCTATATTCGAAAATTTTATACTAAAGAACGGTCCAATGAAGACTTATGTTAGAAAAAGCGAAGTCTTATAGAAAACAACTTAATGATAAGAAAACTTCAGATTTTCAATTAAAAATAGGAGATAAAGTTATACTAAGGAACGAAACGGGTCATAAGATAGATCCAGTATGTTTAGGTCCTTATACTGTAGAAACCATAGAAGACGGAGATAACATAGTAACTAGAGATACAAAGCAAAAGAAAGAAAAAGTACATAAGGATAGACTAAAAATATATAATCAATGAAACGTTTCTTTTTACTTAAGAAAAGGTCTGATCAACCACAAAAAAAAAAGCAAAACAAAAAAAATTCTTTTTCCTTCTAAGAAAGTTAAACATAAAACAAAAAAAACGTATTTCAACATACATTTTTTTTATTATTCTGTCATTACACAAAAATGCTTTGAGACAAAACATTGAATAATTAATAAGAAAAATCAATATCATTTAAAAAAAAAATTAATTAATTTTTAAAAATATTAATATTGAGAACTAAATGACTACATGTATTACGTCATTTCTTTAAAAAGGGAGGTGTAGCATATCTACCCTATAAATATACTAAATTAATGGGTAAAACTTATCTTCAAAACCTTGTGACACTTTGTCATAACAAACATAACGTTCAAGTACCCAAAAGACCACCAACAATTACACAAGTGTTCCAGCGCTCAAGTAATATGATCTAACGCTTATACATAAGCCGATAGCGGAGCGTGGGAATGCTGAGCATGCACCTTGCAGCTCAAGTAGTCAGAACATACATGACATATGCATGCCTTCTGCATACATTTGTATATGTATATGGAACTATATGTATATAATAATAAGTACTATATATACGGGTCAGCTCAGCCCAAGTTAAGCGCATAAGAAACATTCGAATAAAGTAACTCTAACTGAGCAGACGCTCTGACTCTAAAATACTGAACCTTCTTTGGGATCCTTGCGAACATTATACTGTATGCCTAATCTCACTTCCTCACTTTCTAGCTTTTGTTGTTCCTGAGATCTCGACGTTCATACGGACGGACAGACGGTTGACCGATCTTTGTCCAGCAGCAAGAAATCCAAGCCATAAAAACTTTAGAAAAAGTCGGCGTCAATGTACAACTTGAGGCACGCCCACTACGGAGCAATGTACTCCAGTGTAGTTAAGACCAATCCAAAAACTAATTGTAATAAAAAAGACAATCCCACTAATCACGATAGAACGTAAAAATTTGATTTAAGCCCATCCACATCTAAAGATACGGGATTATTGCTACTCGAAAACTTATCCCAAACAATGATATTACACCACTAAATACCACTGGCGAAATTAAACACTTTCCTACCTTACCTACAAATACCCCTCTCAACTCCTCCAATAAAATATTTCCCAAAAACTTATCTAATCGTGCGAGGACCCAACATAAGGCGAAAGAAAAAAAAAAACAAACACTTTAAAAAAGATTTTACCTTTTGATGCACTTACAGGATATGACAAAACGAACGATTTCAACTTCTCAGACATTGACATGTTACCCGACAACTCAGATGTTGACAGTTTATTAACTGCTTTAGTTCATGGAGTCCGCTCCCCTTTCCCCACCGAGCGCTCCTCCCGGTGCCGGCAAATCAATCGATTTGCGCTAGGCGTGGGGACTGGCGCTGTGCGGGGGAGGGGGAGCGGCTCGAAATTACAGCAGTACTTACTGTAGTTGATGTCGGAGAGCGTAGGCCTCCTGCATATCATCTTAACTCGAACTCTGTTAGCATTTCTCTAATTCCCAACCAACCTTATATCTCTAAGAATTCTACAATGGAACATAAATGGCTATGTCAATAACCACAGTGAGCTGCAAACATTAATAAAATACCACCACCCACATATATTAACTTTGCAAGAGATTCAACTCAATATATGCTATCCCCACAAACTATCTTTTTCTCACATTCAACTCATCACCTTCTGGTGTTGGCATACTTATTCACAAGACAATCCAGTTCAAAGAAATTTCTCTCTCCACTGATTTCAATGCAATCTGCAACCAGTACTGCTCCCTCCAAACAACAAGCCAACGCTAGCTACTGGGGACTTCAACTCGTGGCATAGAAGCTGGTGTTCCCCCACTAACAACAAAAAGGAGTCATCCTGCATTATGAAGTCGAACTATATCATTCTTAAGAGTCCCACACACTTGAGCACACACATAGACCTCACTTTTTGCTCAGCAGAGGTGGCAATACATGCAGAATGGAAAATACATAGAAACCAACTTTTTCGGAAGTGATCACCTTCCAATCATCACGCATTTATTTCATTCCACGCAAAACAACTCATTGATAAATAAATCCCCATTTAATACAGATAAAGCTGACTGGAAATTTTTTGAATCGCTATCCAACACATTTAATCTGACAACCCCTTATAGCCGAAATATCAATCACGAAGCAGCGATTATATAGAGTAATATCCGCGAATTTTGCGGGCTAAATTCTACCAAGGGAATTCACTGTCTAAATCACCCACACATTCTCACCATTTCAGCTGAATCACTCGATTGCAATTTCTCTTAAACATTTAATGAAAACAAAATTAAAATAATTCTAGATAACACACGACACACACCCGACAAAAGATCTTTCCCAATAGAGCTTGACATCAACTTTATTGAATTCTCCTCTGCTCTTAACACACTGAAGGGAAAAACTCCTGGCTTTGACAGAATTAATTACGATTAAAGCTCTACCTATGAATCTTCAGCACCGGATAATGGACTTAATCGGTAAAAAAAAAACAATAAAAAATTACTGTTATCATTCCCACTCTCAAGACTGACAAAGATAAAACCGACCCATTACCGCCCAATTTCGCTTAACTCTTGCATGGCCAAACTTCTCGATAAAATTGTGGCCAGAAGGCTATGGTGGTTTGTAACTAGCTACAAACTCCTCCACAATATCCAAACAGGATTAAGGAAAGTCAAATCATATGTGGACAATTACTCTTTATAGACTATCTTGTTGACAAAACCTTTGCTTTCTATTATCTCGCTCGACTTTTGCAAAGAATTTGATAAAATTGGTTTACATGCGATTATCAACCAACTATTAAAGTGGAAACTTGGCCCCAAAGTCATTAATTATGTTCGCAATTTTATGACCAACAGGAAGATAAAAGTTAGAGTTGGCAAACATTTCTCCAACAGGATCGCCCTTATCAGTGGTACTATTTGTCATAGCTTACCAAAATCTTGTCGAGTTGATAGCATTGCACAAAGAAATACAAAAAGGCGCCTATGCTGACAATGTCAACCTGCTTATTAAAATGAATAAAAGAAAAAATGGGATATTAAATTTAAATATAATATAGCCAACTGGTACTCTTATTCTGGTGCTATCCTTTCAGCCGAAAAGTGTAAGTAACAAACACAATTGCAGATACGATGTATCGTTTGGTAGCTTTCATCTTCCCAATGTAGGCCTGATATTCAACAACAAAGACAAGTGGAACTCACACATAGACCATCTTCTCGTTGCTCTGCTAAAAAGGCTTAATATTATTAGATGCCTTTCTAATGACACATTCTTGCATTCCTTAATATTCCAACAATAACAATAAATCAAACATTTCACATTTTCTTGACAGGACAAAATAAAATTTCTTCGCCTTAGATTGGGTCATACAAAATTAACTCACGCGCACTATATAAGCAAAAGCAACCCCATCATACGAAAAAATTACACTCTTATTAAAGACACTAAAAAAATTAAACTTATTCTATAGTATTTAGGTTTATCTGTATATCTATTATTTAATAGGACCAACACAATAAGTTATAATAAGATATAATAAGAATTATATTGTACTTCTGCAACTGAAGGCCTGAGTTTCCATGGCTCCTAAAACTCAGTGGTCCAGACATTTGAGGTCTTGGTCCACCTTGCTACTACTACTACTTAAGTTTATTTTTCGTTTATATTACACTTCCACTTTCTCACTACTGCCGAAACGTTTGCAGAATACAAAATGAAAAAGTATTGCATGGTTTTTGTAAATTGTGAAATACTTCGAAAACAAACACAAAGAGTAATCGAAAAAAAAGCTGAAAGCGTCCGCGTATGAGTGAGACACACTGCTGGGAGCCATACGTCCAGATTGGCTTAAGAGTGGAGTTGAAGAGCAGGACCTTGTAGTCCAGACACAAGGGCGATCGTGAGTTTATAATCCAGTGGAGGCTGCTGGCTTTCAGTTTTAGGTGCATTTTCTTGCATTTGATATGTCTACGCCATGTTAGACGTCTGTCGAGGGGGATGCCGAGATACGTTACTTCATTAACTTAGGGGATCTACGTGCATGAATACAGAGCGGAGGGCAAGTTTGTCTGTTAAGGGTAAACGTTATGTGTTTACCCTTTTGTTCGCTTATTTTAATACGCCAGTCAGATAGCTTCTCGACTACCACGAGGTGGTTAGCGAGTTGGGTTGTTGCACGGACTGAGCATTTGGAGCGGCTAAGGATCGCAGTATCGTCGGCGAAGGTGGATGTTGTTAGTCGGTCACTCGTGGGAATATCTGTTGTGTAAAGGACGAATAAAGTTGGCCCAAGTGCGCTACCTTGTGGGACTCCAGCTTCGATAGTGAAGCTGTCGGAAATGGTTGTGTTACATCTTACTGCGAAGGCTCTATTGTAGAGGTAGGATTCAAGAAGTTTATGAGTGTACCCGGGCAAGTGTGTTTTAATTTTAAGCATGAGACCTTTGAGCCAGACGCGGTCGAATGCTTGAGATACGTCGAGGAATATCGCGCTGCAATATTCCCTATGTTCGAAGGCTTTGCGAATTTTTGATGTTATTCTGTTTACTTGCTTTATAGTTCCATGTTTTTCTCTGAAGCCAAATTGATGGGCTGGGATAATGTTTTGGGCTCCCATATATGGTATAATGCGCGTTAGAAGGCATTTTTCGAATAATTTGGACAGGCATGATAATAAACTTATTGGTCTGTAAGATGACGGAATCGTGTGATTTTTTCCGGGCTTCGTTATCATTATAATAATTGATTTTTTCCATTTCCTTGGATAGTAGCCGAGACATATGATTCCATTGAAGAGTTTACAGATGACCTTAATAGCACAGTACGGAAGTTCCATTATCATTTTTGTAGTTATTAGGTCACTGCCTGGAGACTTTTTTGGTTTTAGCTCCCTGATGACTTTTCTGATCTCGTTCGGCTGAAATGTAGTTGGCGTGGATTCAGTTTCGAGGTGGATTTGCGGAGGAACATAATCATTAGCTGCGGGGTTCGGCTGGAAGACGCCTCTGAGATGTAAGGCAAATCATTCGGCTCTATCTTTGTCGCTGCGGGCCCAGCACCCTGCAGAATTCCTTATGGGGGTGACGGTTTGAATTGGAGATCTTAGATTTGCGTGAGCCCTCCACAAGGGATGCTTTGTGCTAGTTGGCGAGAGTTTTCCAATATATTTAAGTTGTTCATTTTCAGCTTCTTGCTTCAGGGCCCGGTTTAGATTGCGGGTGGCTTCAGTAAGACGTTGCTTTGAGCATGGCGATCTACTGGTTTGCCACGCTCGTCGCAGACGCCTTTTTTCCAGAGCCAGCTGTTAAATTTGCCGGTTGGTTTTGAACTCCTTAAATTCCCCATCCTTCCGTTTAGGGGTTGAGATCCTGGCTGCTGTGACGAGTACCTCTTCCAGTGCGGCGGTGGAGCAGTCGATGTCCGCTTCGATATTTAGTTTGGAAGTTAGCTCAATGTGGGAACTCACATACTTTCTGTATTTCATCCAGTTAGTGTTGTGCGACGTCAGCCTGTAGGGGTGGTCCGCAATTTCTGGGCTTTTGAAGAAGGCTTATCAACAAAGGCGAGTGGTCAGATGAGAGATCCGGTAGTGCAATGGCGCTTATTAGATTGCATGGGATGTTTTTTGTCACCGCGAAATCAATTAGATCTGGGACCTTTTTTGGGTCTGCAGGCCAATATGTGGGGCTACCAGGAGAAACGTAGTCCAGTTTATTCCCTTGGGAGTCACGAGGCGTTGTAGTCTCCTGCGGCTATGAAGCGATCCCCCAGAGTGTTGTAGAAGTCCATGAATTGACCTTCAGAGATATTAAATCGAGGTGGGCAGTAGACAGCGGCAATGCAACGGTTGCCGTTTCCTGAGATCACTTTTATGGACGTGGCTTGCAGGTAATTTGTTGCAAACCTTTGATGAAAGTGGTGTTTGATGCGTTCTCTGATTAAGATGCCCGTTCCGCCGTGGGCCTTGCCATCCGGATGATCTGTGCGGTAAAAGGTATAACCTCTTATATGGAAGTTATATCTCCCTGTGAGGTGCGTTTCAACCAGCAGCATGGCGTCGATGTGATTTACGTTTAGGAATTGAGTTATTTCAAGTTTATGCCGTGAAATGCCGTTGGCATTCCACATGGATATACGTAGGTTAGTCATTTATTATTTGGACTGTTGAGCTACAAGCAACTGAATTACCATGTTCTGGTTCTGGCGAATAGTTGTTGGTGCGTAGCTGTCGCTCGTCGCATGCGACTCTTCAGCTCCTTGTAGACCGCACAGCCTCTGTAGTTTGCCGTATGGTTTCCTCCACAGTTGCCACATTTTTTCATTTGGGGGTCTTCTTTGTTTGCGGGGCAGTTTACGGAGTTGTGGAAGTCTCCGCAGACTACGCAGACCGTCCGATGTGTGCAGTGTGTCTTGGTGTGTCCATACTCTTGGCAGTTTGTGCATTGAACAGGGCCGTTGCGTTTGTGGGGTTCTTCCACGGTGATTCTTCGATGCAGTAAGAGCTGCAGCTTGTAGATCGGGCGCACTTCGTTTTTCTTTAAGGCTTTGCTATCTGGTTCGAGTTCGACCTTGAAAAGTGGCTGCGGTTTTTTGTTTCTGTTAACAATATTGCTAACATTTTTGGCACAGAAGCCCCTGGCCTTAAGGGCTTCTTGAATTTCAGAGGGGGTGACGTCAGGCTCTACACCTTTTAGCACAACTTGAAGTCCCTTGCTGCTTTTTAGTTGATAGGTGTAAAAGTTCGTTTTTGTGTCTTCCGGGTGCTTAGACACAGCTCGGAAGTGTTCTTCGGACTTCGTTTGAACCTTTGTTTCGTGTATGTTCCCTTTAATAAGCGGAACAACATGGAAATTCTCGTCCCCGACCAGCGCAACAATTTTGTTGACCAGGGCGCTTGAACTTTTTTCCCTTATGTAAATACGTGTGGGCTTAGGTTTCCTTTGGGTCTCCTGCCCCAACTCTGGTTGGTTGTTGTCCGCCTCTGCTAAGATGGAGAAACGGTTTTCATTGTAGCTCCTCGTTTGGTCGGTGCTTTTGTTGGTTCGGTTGATCTTTGGTGTATTACCAACCGTGTTGAGTGGACTAAGCTGCGCTTAATCTGGATGTAGCGGTCCATACCGGTCTGTATAGCCGGGACCGGTTATTGCTTATCGAAGCTAACTGTTTTTGTTGCCATTTTATTTTGTTGTGCGGCCGCTGGGACCGAACTCGCAATATTGGTAGTTGGTTTAATTATTGGTGGTGATTTTGCTGCGACTGCAGAAATTTTATCACTGCTTGTTGTTGGAGCTTCATTCCGCGAAGCCGTCGGTGGTGGGGTTTGGCATTGGTAACTCCATGATGCGGGAGTAGGGTTGAGCAAGAGCTGGCTCTCTTGCTGTCGACGGTCAGTAGAGTCGAGTTGCTCTTTGTCGACTTCTGATTTTGATCTATATCGCTAGTTTAAAAATAAGAGTGGCAAGCATTTCTTGGGTTGACGGAGCTTCTGCGCTCATTCTTTTGATCGCTGCTCATTTTTTCGAGCGTGGCACTTATTTGTTTAAGTTAAATAAGCACTTGTATTAAACATAACACTAGTTATGATTATATATATATATATATATTTTTTTTTTTTTTTTAATTGTTAGCGTCTTTTTGCACTGTTTGGATGTATTCGATTCAAATAATAAATTCAAATTAGTTATTACAGGTACAGGTACAAGATTCGGCTGTTGGAGCAGCCCTGGCAGTGCCGATGGTCTGGCAACGCCACTAAGCTCCGATCACTTGCCGACGTAAGTTGGCAGCGCTGTTGTTCTCAGCTGCATCGAATTGCAAAGTCATAAAAGAAAAAATTTGGCAATTTGCCTGTCGCTCGCGTTTTCTATTCACTGTTTATCGCGCCGAAATGATGCACATTAGCACCGAGTGGCTTTGGGCAGTTATTCCGCCAAACTCGCCCAGCCGTCTTCGTGATAAAGGATTTTTTCGCGCAGCGTATCAAAAACACATCCGATTTTAGGAAGTCTCCAATTTGACTGGCGAGGAAGGAAACAGTTGAAGTTCGTTTCTGTCCCTTAGTGGTTCTCGCTTGCCTTAGGGTCACTACAAAATGTGCCAATCGCCACCTCCAGTGGCCACTGTTTGTGGCCAATAAGTTGTAGGGTTACTCAAAAAGGGCGGTACAAGCTTGATGGAAAGAGCTCCTCAAGAAAACAGTTGGAAAGTAGAGCCATTTCATTGTACCGTTAAATTCCTGAAAGACGTTGAATCTTGATGGCTCCTCACGGATCCAAGAAAGCACCACAGTTGAGTCGCTCCAGAAGTAGAATTTTTCTTCGAATACTTTAAATTTACATACATCCGCTATAAGTCACGCTTGCAGCTCAGCTCTGCAATGCTTAAGTTTTGGCACTGTTAGGGTTTTTAAAGGAGCCACTCGAGACTTTGAACAAAGTAAGTGGCTGCTGCGCGATTGTCCCCTAGAAACGACATATATACAGGTTCCATAAGATTCAATGCTGGCATCGCAAAAGCTATAAATTCTTAATACAATCTTTAACAAGAGAGAACGCTATAGTCGAGTTTCCCGACTATCTGATACCCGTTACTCAGCTAGTGGAAGTGCGAAGGAGAGTCTTCAACACTGACAGTTTTTGGCGGCTTGTGGGCGTTGGAGTGGGCGTGGCAAATCGATTTTGGCAAATCGATAAAAATTAACAAGACTAATACAAAAATGAAAAAATATCAAAACATTTTTCAAAAGTGTGGGCGTGGCAGTTTTGGGCGGTTTGTGGGCGTTAGAGTGGGCGTGGCAACATGAATCGATAAACTTGCGCTGCTTCTATGTCTTGGGAGTCTGTATGCTTAATCTCAACTTTCTAGCTTTTGTAGTTCCTGAGATCACAGCGTTCATACGGACGGACAGACAGACGGACATGGTCATATCGACTCGGCTTTTGATCCTGATCAAGAATATATATACTTTATATGGTCGGAAACGCTTCCTTCTGCCTGTTACATACTTTTCAACGAATCTAGTATACCCTTTTACTCTAGGAGTAACGGGTATAATAAATAAACGGCTGGTACATTTGAACACCACATCCTTAGTTTATAATTTCCTCTGAACAAGAGTGCGAACGTCTGCTGCATTATGTTGATGGCCTCTCCTTTGAAGCTGGCGCCAGATATCAAATCATCAACATAAAAGTCCCGGCGAAGAATCTCAGCACCCACTGGAAATGTCGCATTCTCATCCATGAACAACTGATGCATTGACCTCACAGCTAGGTCGAAAGCACGTTTGGTGCAATACGTATCCAGCTTGAGTATGCACCGATCATCTTGAGGAGAATCTCTCCACAAAAAGCACTGCAAGTAGCTATCCTCAGGCGAATCCGTGACACACTGGTACATTTTACAGATGTGTCCTGTAATTGCAACTGGATGCGAGCGAAAACGAAGAAAACTCTGAAATAGTTTTGGCTGAATTACTGGACCAGCAATCAAAACACCGTTTAATGAGTGTTCTGAAGAAGTGGACGCTGATCCATTAAAAACGATGCGAGGCTTAGTGGTGGTGCTGTGCTTTTTCATAGCGCAATGATGAGGCAAAAAATATCTTCAGGAACTAGAGGCGAGTTCCAATTTTCTTTCAAGAGATAAGAATCTTTGCAGAGTTTGCTGGTAAGACTCTCCCAAAAGATCTAAACTGGACTTGGCTGATAATCAAACAGTATATTCTCCAGTAGGCAAGAGAGAAAAATGATGAACAATATAAGCTTCAAATTCAAGCTCTTTCTTATTATTATTATTATTTAAATCAATCTACAGAAGTCCTTTTATAAGCCTTAAAAAGCCATTGACGATCAGAGTATTTCAGTCCGATACTACTATTAATGAAAATCGCTGATTTCCTTAATAAAAACGGTGTTCTGCAACTTTTTCCGTTTAATTCCCAGCGGCAAGCACTGGCAACTCGACCGCAGCGTCGGAATGATACTTACGATATCTTTAACACTTTACATAATTATATTTGCAATACTTTTATTTAACGTGTGGGAGTATGAATAAGTAATCCTTTTTTGACTAAATTATAAACTTGAGATCAGAGTACGTATGTACTACATGCGGCCGCTGCTGGTGGAAGAGAGAAATCGTCCTCGAAACCCTATCGAAAAAGCTAACTGTCGGGAGGTGCCATTCGCGGTGTTGGCTGTTTGCCAATCACCGACGGACGCAGGCATGGTCTGGAAGTTTAGTGGGTGGTCCCCACATTACTCCCTCCCAGAAATCAGCACTGCTGATTGCTGGAACTGCTGGACCAATAGTCATTGGGTCTTGAACCGAGCCGGCAGCTGCACATGACGTCCACTTCGCGTTGTAGTCGATGTTGGCAGCGGGTCGCTGGTTGCTGTAGGTTTTGCTATTTCGTCCTTATTCGATGACGCAGATGCATCTGGTGTAGTCGCTTGAGTCGATGCATCCTTCGATTGCTTCTTTGTCGGGCAGGACTGCTGGCTTGAGTCGATCGATGCAGACTCTTAGTCGTTTGCTATTTACATCTACGTCGAAAAATTTGTCCTCTCGCTGCAGGACAAGATATGGACCATCGTACGACGATTTTAACGGGGCGCGTACGGTGTCGTCTCTGATGAAGACATGAGAGAACGTCTGCAAGCGTTTGTCGACGAATGAGGTCCTTGTTGTAGCGTGATCTGAGGTTAGAGTCGGCTGGAGCTGCGTCATGATGTTTCGCAGGCTCTTGACAAAGTGCGAGTTGCAGTCCTGGATCCGGCTAGACTCAAAGAGATCACCAGGCAGGTGCCACACAAAATTTCGCCTAGGATGCGCGAAAGCTCTTTGAAGAGGCCCGACTCGAACTGACGTCCTCGGTCGGTCGTAATCCTAATCGGGACACCATAATGTGCGCTCCAACCGTGCAGGAGTGAGCGTGCCACCTCTTCAGCCGTGATTTCAGTCAATGGTACTACTGCTGGGCATCTGCTGAACCGATCGATTATCGTCAAGCAGTAGCGATAGCCATTGAATGGTGGTAGCGGACGAATCAGGTCTATGTTGATGTGCTGAAAACGGGCATTAGGCACATCAAAATTGCTAAGGGCAGCTCTGTTATGTCGATATACCTTACATCGCTGGCACTCGACACAAGACGACGACCATGAGGCGATGTCCTTGTTGATGCTGGGCCACACAAAACGTTCAGTGACCAGTTTGGCAGTGGCGCGTTTGCCGAAATGAGTCATACCAAGCACGTCAAATAAGATTCTGCGCATCGGCGATGGAATGTATCGACGAATACAGGACGATGATACATTACAATATACGCTGATGTTGGAGTGGGGAGCTGGAGTTTACGCAATTGCAACGAAGATTTGCCCGTCTCGATGTCTCTTAACAGCTGCTACAGCTCGTTGTTCGCCTCTTGTAGGCGTGCGCACGCGTCCATATTGATTTCTTCGATTCCTGCAAAGCGGGATAGGGCGTCTGCCACAGTATTGGACGCACCACTAATATGCTCGATTTTCGTGCAGAGTTCGGCGATAAACGACAACTGTCTCGCTTGTCGTGGTGATGCTATCTAGCATAAATTAATGGCTTGTGGTCGGTGTAAATAGTGCAGTCGCGTCCCTTGATCATGAAACGATTGAACTTGACGGCTTGGAAAATCGCTAGTAGCTCCCGATCGTACGTACTGTAGCGCTTTTGTGTTTCCGTCATGCGCAGTTGTTTGTCGTTGACCTGGTGAAGCGCTGCTCCGACCACGTAATAGCTGCCGTCAACATGGAGAGCAAGGGGTGCGTTAGCAATTTGGTGCGCCAACAGTGCTGCGCTGGCCAATTCGGTTTTGCAGCGCAAAAATGCCATTTCGGCGTCCTCGGACCAAACTACCAACGACTGGTCGTTCTTCTTGTTGCCCGGGATAAGCACTTGGAGAATGCCTTAAACAACGGCTGCTTGCGGCAGGAAACGGCGGTAATAATTAAGCATGGTAATAAATCGGCAATAATCGACTGGTTGCGAAGTGGCGGTTAGTTTCCCGCTGGCCACTTGCAATGCGATCTGCATCTCCTCGCTTTTTCACCGAACCGATTGTGGTAGAAACAAAAGCAATCGTCACGGGACTTTGATCGACTACTGCTATTTCCACGAGGGCGCCTTCCGAGCTTGGCTATCATCACTCTCAACACCGTCAATTGCTGCTCCATTGATCCGTGCCGTGCTGACGAGCTATGGGTTGAAATCGGAGCAGATGCGGCAACCGCGTTGACCATGGGGTGCGCGTACTCCCAAGTCCTGTCAGCCATCATCGCGATATTGTCAAAATCGCTTTGCGCCATCACCACTTCAAGTCGCAAGCCCTCGGGTAACCGCTCAAGCCACATAGCTATCAGGGCGTCATCTCCAATGCCGTCCCTGGCCAGATCGCGTATGCGGCGCAGCAATACAGACGGCTTGCTGTCTCCAAGCTCCAGCGACCGAAACAACTGTGCGAACTGTTACTGAGTTGAAGGCATGTGTTCGGCAACAATTTTTTCATACCTTCTAGTAGGCGGCGGATTTCGCAGAATGTACATAATGGTCTCCAAGTACTCTGCCGGCCGTACGTTCAAAGTTTGATGGAACTTTGTTTCGTTCACCGTTATGCAGACTTGCGAATTGCGACTACGGTAGGGTAAAAAATACATCCGGATGCCCTTTCATGTATGGTGGAGCCCTAAACGACACTCGGCCAATCTCGCCTGACGCATGCTTGTCGCCTCCCGGCCTTGCCGCGATCGATGGCGGCGGAGCAGATGAGCTCCGATAAAACGCAACGGGTTGCTGCAACGCGATATGTAACAAATTTTGCCCAACTGGTTGGGTCGCCGGCTGCTGTTGCAGCGGTGTTTGAAGTGTCTGCTGCAGCCTTAGAAGAGGCGCTTGTTGTGGAGGCGCTTGTTTTGGGGGCACTTTTTGCCTGCTGGGACGGTTGCTGCCTCGAGTGGGCGTCTTCATCATCGCTGTGGTTAACCATATTCTGAGGTTATGTTCCACCAAAGTGCCAGTTTTCAACCGAATACTGCGATCTCTACACGATTTTCGCACTTAGATCACGTCGGGGTCACCAATCTTTAGTGGGTGGTCCCCACAAACGGATAATGGGTGGATATATGTAGTTATTAAAACTAAAATTAAAAAAAAATATATTATTAAGACATTTTTATACCCGTTACTCGTCGAGTAAAAGGGTATACTAGATTCGTTGAAAAGTATGTAACAGGCAGAAGAAAGCGTTTCCGACCATATAAAGTATATATATTCTTGATCAGGATCAATAGCCGAGTCAATATGACCATGTCCGTCTCTCCGTCTGTCTGTCCGTCCGTATGAACGCTGAGATCTCATGAACTACAAAAGCTAGAAAGTTGAGACTAAGCATGCAAACTTCAGAGACATAGACGCAGCGCAAGTTTATCGATTCATGTTGCCACGCCCACTCTAACGCCTACAAACCGCCCAAAACTGCCACACGCACACTTTTGAAAAATGTTTTGATATTTTTTCATTTTTGTATTAGTCTTGAAAATTTTTAACGATTTGCAAAAACACTTTTTGCCACGCCCACTCTAACGCCCACAAACCGCCAAAAACTGTCAGTGTTGAAAACACTCTCCCGCACTTTTACTAGCTGAGTAAAGGGTATCAGATAGTCGGGAAACTCGACTATAGTGTTCTCTCTTGTTTTTTATTCTGATTTTATGGAAATATTTTATTATCTGGACGTCGTCAAAATCGTCTTTTATGAATACGAATTGTCTGTTATAATAATTAAGGGGTTTCTGTTATTGAGATGTGACTTTGGTTGTCTTCTGGTGCACTATGCACAGTAGCTGCTGTGGGAACGGAAACTGGGACATCTTCTCCTAAGAAGTTTTCTTGTATTTGGACTCTAGATAGAGCGTCAGCGACGTGGTTTTCTTTACCGGGTAGATGATATTGAATCTTATAATCGTATTCGTTAAGTTTTATCTTCCATCTCTGTAATTTCATAGTGGAGTCTTTTATGTTACTTAACCATACAAGTGGCCTATGATCGCTTAATAGGTCGAACTTTCTACCGAATAGGAAGGACCTGAAATATTTTGTTGCCCATACTATAGCTAATAGCTCTTTTTCTATTGCCGAATAGTTAAGTTCGTGTTTAAAGTTTTTCTTGCATAGCAGATGGGTTTATGTTCTTGGGATAATGGCTATGGCTATATTACTCGCATCTGTTGTCAGTGAAAATTTCTTTTCGAAGTTAGGATATATTAGGATTGGACGTGATGAGTACTTTTAGTTTTTCGAAGGCGGACATATAATCATTATCTTTTGTGTTAATTACTGCTTCTTTTTTTGCTATTTTTGCAAAATTGGGAATGAACTTACGTTAAAATCCGCATAGTCCAAGGATTTATTTTATTTCTTTTGTGTCGAGATAATGTGACCGAGAAATTCTGTTTCTTTCTTTAGAAATTCACATTTATCGAGTTGCAATTTCAGATTAGCTGATCGTAGCTTATTAAATACCCTTTTTAATGACATTATATGTGCCTACAATGAAGTGGAATAAATGATAATGTCATCTAAGTAAACTAAACAATCTTTATAAATTAAATCTTCTAAAAGATTGTTCATGCAGCGTTGAAATGCTGGTGCATTTTTCAGACCAAAGGGCTTACGAATACATTCATAATGTCCATGTTTTGTTGAGAACGCTGTTTTGGGTATTGATTGTTGGTCCATTTGGATTTGATGGAAACCTTTAGATAGATCAATGGTTGTGAAGTATTGACAGCGTCCAAGCTTGTCTAATATTTCATCCATTACGGGAATAGGGAATTTGTCGTCAATGGTTATCTCCTTTAGACTACGATGGTCTATGACTAATCGAAATTTCCCAGAAGCATCGCTTTTCTTTGGGACGATCCCAATTGGAGAACAATAGGGGGACTTAGATTTCCTTATTATTTTTTGATCTAACATTTCGTTAAATTGTTTGTTGACTTCTTGATCAAATGCTTGGGGGTACTTACATATGGTTTTTTATAGATGGGGTCTTCGTGTTTCGTATGAATAGAATGTTTGATCGTACTTGTGAAAGTCAAATTTTCACCTTCTTTATACTGAATATCATTGTACTCAAGCAGAACGTGGGAAAGTTGTTCCCTTTTTTCTGTATTCAAATGTTCTAATCTGAATACGTTGGGATTCTCTTAACTCGTCGTCTAAGGCGTAGTTAGAGAATGTTATTAAAAGGGCTTCTTCTATGTAAGGGGTAATAAGAGGGCTCCAAATAATTTCTGCCTAACAGTAAATCAACTTTGGATTTATTTCGGCAGGTCTTGAGTTAGTATTTTGGATCTATATAGGGTTTGTTAATGGAATAAAAGGGAGAACGAATCGTTGGTTGGGATGGGTGTTTTTAGTTTGGTTAATGTGTGTATGTTTATGTGAATTTGGGTTAAATCTTGGCTGACTATCGGATGTTTTTGAGACTGGGTCTTCATAGAGACCTTCTTGTTGGGCGGCTTGTCTTAATTTTTGGATAGTTGAAATGTCATGCCTCGCTAGGAACAGTCTATCGGGGAGTTTTCTTTGAATTGTATTCTTTATAGTGGTTGCCATTGCTTGTGTATAAAATGTAATATTAGTTCTGTCATTTTCTAATGCTAACCTATTTATGATAACATTTGATTTATCTTCTAACTGTTCGCAAAATAGACGTAAGTTTACCTTCCTAGTAGTTTCTCCAGGGGTGTCTGGGTCTTAAATTCTGTGATTAAGGCGTCCCTTAGAGTTGATCAATCATTATGCATTCCGAATAGGGCAACTCTTTCTGCATCTCCAGTGATTTGAAGTTCGATGGCTCCAAATATGATCGCCTTCTGTCGAGCGTCGTTTGCAGGGTATAGGTTCAACAGGTATTCCATTCGTCTGATGAACGAGCTCGTATTTGCCGAAGTAATTGAGAAAGATTTTCTGCTGGTAACGCCATTTTAGTTTTATTTATAAGTTATTTTCTGTTCTTGTTTACAGACTGTTACAGTATGTCGAGACTTATGCTTTTAGTGAACTGCACTGTTTTAACTTTTTGTTGTTTAATACAATAGTAGCGGTCACACTTTTAATTTAAGTGGGCTACTGTTTTTGTTCACAGACTGCTACAAAATGTCGAGACTAATGTCTTAGTGAACTGCACTGTGCGCCTTTTAATTGAATTACACCTTAGTGGAGGTCTCACTTCACGAAGCGGCCAACCAAATTAGGTCTTTAAATTAACTCCGATCACACAGGTTCTTGTGCGGATACCGTTTTTAGTCACTTTAAACGAACCGAAATCACTTTGTTGCGGCCGATTCACGGGTACAATCAGAAAAGGTTACTTGGTCGTACAAGTTTTCTCTTTTCACTAGATTGTCAAAGGATAACGAGTTTACTAGGACTTTTTTTCACATATCCTACCGACTGCGCCATTTACGGATTCAGTCCGAGCGTTTAAAAAAAAAATAACACGTTTGGTTTGTGATATATTATTAAACGTTTTATTAATTCCAATAGAGGAAGAACTAGAGCCTTTGGATTATCACTTAGTTGTACAATGGCTTTCGAAGTTGAAATGGGCATTAGCAAAGCTATCGCAATTGATAGCGTACTCAGAACTGAACTGCCTTATGGTGACATGTTTGCGTTTATATAGGCAGATTGGGATAGCTTAAGAGTGAAGTTTAAGAGAATTAAGTTATAATTGTTTATTAAGAAAGAAGCTCTCGAAAAATATGAGAGAGAAGCTCCCGAAAAATAGGAGTAATTGGAGAATCCTGAGACCATTTCGTGGGCGGAAGTTTTTGTTATTTCAGTTGGCCTCGCCAAGTGGTCAAATGTTTACGATTTGTTATTTCAGTTGGCTTCGCCAAGTGATCGAATGTTTAGGGGACGTTGGCTAGGGCGTTAAGATTAGGGTAGGCGTTAAGATTAGGGTACAATACAGGGGTATTGGGAACAATATTGCTTGATTCACAACTTATATAATTTCGTTTTTTAGAGTCTGATTTTTGAATTTTACCATTAATTTTTGGGGTATAGTCCTCTATTTATAGATAGTGTACAATAATGCAGCTATAACAACTATGATTAATGTTGTAAGTGTTATTAATTGAAATATATTATTCGTCTGATTGTGTTGTTCGATTATTTCTTTTGTTTGAATGTATTCGAGTGGTTCGAGTTTTGTTACATTATTATTTACATATATAGTTTGAGTATAGTCTAACATTGTGTTGGTAACTAATATTTCTTCTAGTTGAACAGAACAATAAAATGCTTTTATCATGTTATTGCCTTCTATTATAGTTTCTCTATTGATACAATTTTGGCTTAGGATAGTCTTGGGTAGGTTCCAAGTTGTAATTATATTAGGCTCTACATATTTTATTTCGAAATCAGAATGTGTTTTACTGTATCTACATTGTGTTGGGACCTGGTTTAGTATACCAATTATACATTTATTTATAACCAAGCTTTGAGAACTTGCAGTGTAAGTTTGATTATTGTGTGAAAAATATTTGTCATGTATTGTTTCGGTTAGTATGTTACTTTTTTCATCTGGGTATGGGATTATTTCAAAAACTGGTGTTTTGATTATGTCTTTTGGAACGTGGGATACTATCAGAATTTCGTTAGTATCAGATTTAAGCCAGGCTGAAGTTTTGATATTAAGAAGTTTTTCAGAATTGACGTGGATTAACGAATCATGTTTTAAAAGATTTGGGTTAAAGATAGCTAAGCGGGCCAATTGTAAACCAAGCTCTATGTCTTCAATATATTCAGTGAATTGTTGTAAGTTGAAAATTATTAAAGCTATCATTTGTTCTCCTTCAACGCGTTTACTGCGTTTTACAATTTTGATACCGTTCATTTCTCTGTTTAGTTTTTCTACTAGATACTGAATTTGTGGTAAGTTATTAAAAGGTTGAGTTTGTTTAATAAGTTCTTCATAAGTATTTTCTGTTTTAGTTAAGTTAATAGATAAGTAATGATATTCATGGTTTATTTGTAAGTCTATTGATCCGGTTTGAAAGATTAGGTAACCGTTTTTGGCCTGGATGGGGTTACTTCTTGATATTGTGGGTTAATTGTCGATGGGAGGAATAACATGATTATCATGCTCAGGAGTAGGCCTGGAATTATCGTTATTATATTTACTCTTATTAATTTTCTTTTTCTTTTTAAACTTGGATTTATAGTGTATTATCTTTCTTAAATTATTATTTGTCTTAAATTTCCTGTCTTTTTGAATGGGTTAGTTGTTTTTGATCTAACTAGAGGGGATTCTCTAAAGTTGGTATCTATACTGAAGTCATGTCTATTCTCGTTGAGTTTGTCAATTTTGTTTACTTTATTTTGTTGATTGTCATAAGCAGGGGTTCCTGCAAAAATGAAGATGTCAGCTGGAGTTCGACCGGTTGTTTTGTGATTGTATACGTAAAGAATTTTTTCGAACTTCGTGAATTGGTTTTCGGGTTCATTTTCGCTTGTAATTATTCTTAATTTTTCATTAACAGTTTTATGAAATCGCTCAATGTCAGAAATTCCATTTTTACTTGTTGTTATATTGAGAGTCACTCCTTCTGATTCTAACCAGAGTTTAAGTGCAGCGCACATGAAAGCGGAGTCTTTGTCGGCTTTTATTTCTGTGGGTTCACCCATATCGTTGAATATGCGTAAAATAGCTCTTTTAGCTTCAAGCCAATCTCTACTGTTTACTTCTATAGAATAAATGTCAATACATGATAGGAATTTTTTATTGTTTATTAAATAAAAATCCATGACATACTTGTCTCTGGGATTGAAAGTTTCTGGGGTTATATCAAGAGTTAATTTTGTGTTTCTATGTTCCGTTTTGGCGATGGATAAGTTTTTGATAATCAGGGTAATAATAGAGTTCTTTGTACTGAAGCGTGAGTTTCTCTATACCAGGGTGTAATAGTTCTTTGTGTGTTTTGAGAATGATTTCTTTAAATTGGGCGTATGTTTTAATGTCTATTAGTTTATTACTGGTTTTCATAGTTTTCGTGAAACTGTCGGGGCTTATGATTTGAATATACGCATTTTGAAAGATTTGAAAGTCGGCTTCGTTGGGGAAGTAAATAACACTTTTTTTAGTGCAGAAGTATTCTTGTATTAGATCTTTGGCAAGGGTATCAGTCTTTTTTTTATAACTGATTTTTATTCTGATTTTATGGAAATATTTTATTATCTGGACGTCGTCAAAATCGTCTTTGGTTGTCTTCTGGTGCACTATGCACAGTAGCTGCTGTGGGAACGGAAACTGGGTCATCTTCTCCTAGGAAGTTTTCTGGTATTTGGACTCTAGATAGAGCGTCAGCGACGTGGTTTTCTTTACCGGGTAGATATTGAATCTTATAATCGTATTCGTTAAGTTTTATCTTCCATCTCTGTAGTTTCATATTGGGGTCTTTTATGTTACTTAACCATACAAGTGGCCTATGATCGCTTAATATGTCGAACTTTCTCCCGAATAGGTAGGACCTGAAATATTTTGTTGCCCATACTATAGCTAATAGCTCTTTTTCTATGGCCGAATTGTTAAGTTCATGTTCATTTAAAGTTCTGCTTGCATAACAGAATGGTTTATGTTCTTGGGATAATACAGCACCTATGGCTATATTACTCGCATCTGTTGTCAGTGAAAATTTCTTTTCGAAGTTGGGATATATTAGGATTGGATCGGACGTGATGAGTACTTTTAGTTTTTCGAAGGCGGATATATAATCATTATCTTTTGTGTTAATTACTGCTCCTTTTTTTAGTTTGAGAGTCATAGGTTTTGCTATTTTTGTAAAATGTTAATTTACGGTAAAATCCAAGGAAAGATTTTATTCGTTTTGTGGTTTAAGGAATAGGGAAATTAACAATTGCATTTATTTTGTTAGGGTTTGGTTTTATACCTTCTGTCGAGATAATGTGACCGAGAAATTCTGTTTCTTTTTCAGAAATTCACATTTATCGAGTTGCAATTTGAGATTAGCTGATCGTAGCTTGTTAAATACCCTTTTTAATGACATTATATGTTCCTCCAATGAAGTGGAATAAATGATAATGTCATCTAAGTAAACTAAACAATCTTTATAAATTAAATCTTCTAAAAGATTGTTCATGCAGCGTTGAAATGCTGGTGCATTTTTCAGACCAAAGGGCATACGAATACATTCATAATGTCCATGTTTTGTTGAGAATGCTGTTTTGGGTATTGATTGTTGGTCCATTTGGATTTGATGGAAACCTTTAGATAGATCAATGGTTGTGAAGTATTGACACCGTCCAAGCTTGTATATTTTTATTGTAATATTTCATCCATTACGGGAATAGGGAATTTTTCGTCAATGGTTATCTCCTTGAGACTACGATAGTCTATGACTAATCGAAATTTCCCAGAAGCATCGCTTTTCTTTGGGACGATCCAAATTAGAGAACAATAGGGGGATTTAGATTTCCTTATTATTTTTTGATCTAACATTTCGTTAAATGGTTTGTTGACTTGGTCAAATGCTTGGAGTACTTACATATGGTTTTTTATAGATGGGGTCTTCGTGTTTCGTATGAATAGAATGTTTGATCGTACTTGTGAAAGTCAAATTTTCACCTTCTTTATACTGAATATCATTGTACTCAAGCAGAACGTGGGAAAGTTGTTCCCTTTTTTCTGTATTCAAATGTTCTAATCTGAATACGTTGGGATTCTCTTAACTCGTCGTCTAAGGCGTAGTTAGAGGATGTTATTAGAAGGGCTTCTTCTATGTAAGGGGTAATAAGAGGGCTCCAAATAATTTCTGCCTAACAGTAAATCAACTTTGGATTTATTTCGCCTGGTCTTGAGTTAGTATTTTGGATCTGTGTAGGGTTTGTTAATGGAATAAAAGGGAGAACGAATCGTTGGTTGGGATGGGTGTTTTTAGTTTGGTTAATGTGTGTATGTTTATGTGAATTTGGGTTAATTCTTGGCTGACTATCGGATGTTTTTGAGACTGGGGGTTCATAGAGAACTTCTTGTTGGGCGGTTTGTCTTAATTTTTGGATAGTTGAAATGTCATGCCTCGCTGGGTCATGAACAGTCTATCGGGGAGTGATCTTTGAATTGTATTTTTTATAGTGGTTGCCATTGCTTGTGTATAAAATGTAATATTAGTTCTGTCATTTTCTAATGCTAACTTATTTATGATAACATTTGATTTATCTTCTAACTGTTCGCAAAATAGTGTGCGGTACATTCTTCATTCAGTTCATTCAGTTTATCCAGGGGTGTCTGGGTCTTAAATTCTGTGATTAAGGCGTCCCTTAGAGTTGATCAATCATTATGCATTCCGAATAGGGCAACTCTTTCTGCATCTCCAGTGATTTGAAGTTCGATGGCTCCAAATATGATCGCCTTCTGTCGAGCGTCGTTTGCAGGGTATAGGTTCAACAGGTATTCCATTCGTCTGATGAACGAGCTCGTATTTGCCGAAGTAATTGAGAAAGATTTTCTGCTGGTAACGCCATTTTAGTTTTATTTATAAGTTATTTTCTGTTCTTGTTTACAGACTGTTACAGTATGTCGAGACTTATGCTTTTAGTGAACTGCACTGTTTTAACTTTTTGTTGTTTAATACAATGGTAGCGGTCACACTTTTGATTTTAGTGGGCTACTGTTTTTGTTCACAGACTGCTACAGTATGTCGAGACTAATGTCTTAGTGAACTGCACTATGCGCCTTTTAATTGTATTACACCTTAGTGGAGGTCTCACATCACGAAGCGGTCCACAAAATTAGGTCTTTAAATTAACTCCGATCATACAGGTTCTTGTGCGGATACCGATTTTAGTCACTTTAAACGAATCGAAATCACTTTGTTGCGGCCGATTCGCGGGTACAATCAGAAAAGGTTACTTCGTCGTACAAGTTTCCTCTTTTCACTAGATTGTCAAAGGATAACGAGTTTACTAGGCCTTTTTTTCAGTATCCTACCGACTGCGGCATTTACGAATTCAGTCCGAGAGCTTAATAAAAAAAATAACACGGTTGGTTTGTGATGTATTATTAAACGTTTTATTTATTCCTATAGAGGAAAAACTAGACCCTTTTGATTATCACTTAGTTGGACAATGGATTTCGAAGTTGAAATGGGCTTTAGCTAAGCTATCGCAATTGATAGCGTACTCCGAACTGAACTGCCTTATGGGGACATGTTTGCGTTTATATAGGCAGATTGGGTTAGCTTAAGAGCGAAGTTTAAGAGAACTAAGTTATAATTGTTTATAAAGAGAGAAGCTCCCGAAAAAATAGGAGTAATTGGGGAATCCTGAGACCATTGCGTGGGCGGAAGTTTTTGTTATTTCAGTTGGCTCGCCAAGTGGTCAAATGTTTACGATTTGTTATTTCAGTTGGCCTCGCCAAGTGATCGAATGTTTAGGGGACGACGTTGGCTCGATCGAATGTTTAGGGGACAACGTTGGGTCGCCACAGAGTTTGGACTATGGAATATGATGCTGTGCGTAAATAACAGCTAAGCTTAATCGAAGGGCTCTCGATCTTTGATTACATTTTTTCTTAGACATTAATGTGTGCGTGTGAATTGTTACAATAGTGTGTGTGGTTTTGTACTTAGACATTAATGTGAGTGTGCGAGTTGGGGAGTTGTGGGTGTAGAATGGATATGTTTGTTTCTATAGTGACATATTCACTCTTCTGTTGTGGAAGGCATATCGATAGCGATATCGAACCCCAGCGCAGCGCAGGGGTTATTTAATACCGAATATTTTGGTAGATTTATTAAGGTCACCTTAATGTTATCCGGCCGTTGACCCGGCAAAATTCGAACAACGGGGATTGGATCATGCCATGGTAGAGCCAAAGAAGAAATGGAAAGAACCGATTCAAAGTCACGGTCAGGGGCGTTATAGCTGCTGCGCTCCCGAGAAATTAAAGTTTTTATGTGCACGTGCACCAAGATATTGTTTTTTTAATTAAACCATATTTAATTAGAGCTGCAGCAGTACGCCGGTGTTGAATACAACAATAAAACAAAATCAACAATAAACGAAAATAGTAGCGAAGTTTCAGCGGGGGAATACTGGAAAACCTGGTGCAGAAAAAACCTTAGGTAAGTGGTCGGCTGCCAGGAGTGAAGCCATGCTTATGGGCTTTCCAGGTCAGCCAGGTCTTCCAAATTGACCTGACGAGATTTTTTTTGTTGAGCGGCCATAACATATTGGCAAGATCCGAGTTTTGACCAGATAACGTTCCTTTTTTTGCTGATCCACAATTTTATGGGGATAAATCTTCGTCGAGGAAACCGACACGCCTCCCGAGTGGAGGCAACGGGAGCCTTTAGGCTTCAGACATTTTTTTTTGTATTAATTTTAGTTACAAAAAATTTTTTTTTTTGTGAATTTATTGTTTGTTCCGTCTTTATAAATTATTTATTTAGTCACAATTTATTTATTTATTTATATATTATACACTTATACATTTGGTAATTTATTTTAGATATGTTACCAATTACCCGAATATTTATTTATTAATCTATGTATATATATATCTATTTTGGATTTATTTCCCATATTTATTTAACTCACATATTTACCTATATATATATTTTTTTATTGTTCAATTGGTCCTGATTTCTGTAATTATTTATTTATTTAAATTACCCCTTATATTCCTTCTCCCTTGAGAGCTTTTATGGTAGGTCAGGATCTAAAGAAAATAGTCCAAGTTTAAACATATGTTGAAAGAAATCCAGTGTGGATATTCGGACCAAGTCAGGGATATGAATATGAAAATTGTAAACAAATAAAATTATAAGTATTTGGGAAGGAAGTGAAACTGGAGTAGAGTTGAATTAATGGGAAAAGGAATACACTAGGAATGGGTGGGTAGAATGTGTGTAGGTGAATGTTTGGGGCAGCCGCATAAATATGCTAGCAGGCTGCAAGGTCGGGTAGGGATGAGCATGTGGCCTCCAGTACCTCAGCAGTGCCCAATAACAGGAGTCAGATAAGATAATGTGATGTCGACAAACTCAGAGATGTTGCCGTTTAATTCGTATTTGAATTTGAATGTAAACGTGGAGATTAAAGTGTTGTACAACGTAGACTTCAAGTTTTTGAATTCTATGTTTTTGTTATGACGTGAGCGGGCAGGGTTAGGGGAACCACGGCCCTGGAAAGTGAGCTAGCTTGGGAAGCCCAAAATCTCACGCAAGACCAAGTAGGTCCGTAACAGTATTATTTCCTTCCCGGGGAGATCCTTATTCTGCATTTAACGTCCAAAAGGTGTCGGACCCCAAACCTTTTTGTTGCGGTTGAGATGCAGCACGATGTCCTTTGCTTCGATAATGTGAGCAAACGTTGCATTTCGTAATATGATGGCCGCTCCTAAAGGAAAGAAAAATTAAATAGTATTTGTGATGGCTGAAGTATTTCTTGACGAATACAGAGGCTCATTGTTTATTTGTTTTGTATTTATTAAGCACATTCGCCACCCGAAAACCGGTAAACTTCCTTCTCCCATTCACCTGCGAATAAATTGAGAAATGTAATAAATAATTAATACATATATAAGAATTCAAATTTTTGTTGGAATTTACTTTTTTTTGATATGTTAGGCGTACAAAATTATTCCGAAATTTTTTTTTTTTGGCCAAAACTCAATGGGCGGTACCCATTTATCTACAATGAGTGAGCCAATCCAAGAGCAGTACAGCGCAGAGAATGCAGCAGCGTTCAGGTTTAGTAGGAAGGAAATGGAACAGCTGATCCTAACTTCTCAAGAGCAAATTAAAATAGCATATCTATTTGGATGTGCGGATAGAGCCATGTATGCAGACTGGGTTCGCAGAAATGTTAAAACAGTTGATTATGCGAAAGAATTCGCCTTCCTCGTCGTCATCATCCCTGTCAACAAACAATCAAGTTGATTCGAACAGAAAACCGACTAATCAGCAGAGTAGGCAAAGGGAAATCCGATCAGATGGAAACCTACAGTTGGGCTCAGGGAACGTAACAGACGAAGGCGGGGACGGCGAAAGACAATCAAGCCAAGCACCTAGTGGCAACGTCCAGGAACCAACGAAATTAGGGTTCTCTTTCCAAGTTTAGCACAAAATATGCCTCCAAATGCATTCCAAAATGGTCAAAGATTTTCTGGTCAAGGCAGCAGCCGATTCCCTTCGGTTATTCCGTCTTCAATTGTTATGCAGGAACATGGAGAGCGAAATTGGACAAGAAACCAATGGACAACTCCAGCGACAATGCAGGCATACAGACCTAAAGGAAATGCTTCGACAGGAGTAGCAGAATCTCGACCAGCAATACGCCCGAAATATCCTCTTCCGTTGCACTTTACCGGCTGTCAGGGCACAATGAGTGCCGAGGATTTCACCTTTCGGGTGGAGCACCTACAGCAGCATTACGGGATCCCATGGCAAGGTTTATTAAGAGACTTCCATCACCTTTTAGACGACAACGCGTCGGAATGGCTGTTGACCCGCACGAAACCGCCAGGGATTGGCCGGAGCTCAGAGGTGCCTTGGATCCGTTCGCGGATCCCAGCCATGCCCAGATCTCGAAATGATGGCCGATTCGGAAGAGATCCGAAATATAGTCATGGAAGAGAATAATCCTGTAGAGGCATCGAATGAGTTTGTTGAAGCGATTTCTGGAGGCCCGACGAGAAAATCCGTACTGTGAGTTGGCCCAGCGTAACTTACTTTGTTACAAATGTGGATTGGCGAATACGGTGACGCCGAAATGCCCTAATTGTAATCAGGGAAACGCTCTCCGGAACGCTGGGGTAGCGGGAAATCCGCGTTCCGGGAGAAAACTCGTGGATATGCCGAGGCGACAACAATATATCAAAACAAAAACCATAAAAGCCCGGAATAATACGCCAAGGGAACAACATCCCATCCCGATGGAGTGCATCTATTACTCCAAGAACGTATCCGCAAATACAAGCTGGCAAGGACCGGATATTTAATACAAATCAGTTAGCAGGAATGACATTGGTGACAACGAAGGTAAAGAAGGTTAGAGAGAGGTTTTTGTAACGAAGGAAGAGACGAAGGGAAGTACAGCAGTCAGTGCAAGCCATTGGGAAAGTAAACAATGATACAGATTCACGCCCATATGTGATGGTGCAAATGGCAGGAACAGAGATAAGAGGATTGTTGGATTCCGGTGCATCAGTAAGCTTGTTGGGAAAGGGCTGCAAGGAGCTAGTAGAAACAAGAGAAAACGCTATAGTCGAGTTCCCCGACTATCTGATACCCGTTACTCAGCTAGTGGAAGAGAGAAGGAGAGTCTTGAACGCAGTTTTTGGCGGTTTGTAGGCGTTATAGTGGGCATGGCAGAAAGTTTTTTGGCAGATCGATAGAAATTTACAAGACCGATATAAAAATGACAAAATATCAAAACATTTTTCAAAAGTGTGGGCGTAGCAGCTTTGGGCGGTTTGAGGGCGTTAGAGTGGGCGTGGCAAAAAGTTTTTTGGTAAATTGATAGAAAATTACAAGACTAATACAAAAATGAAAAAATTTCAAAACATTTTTCAAAAGTGTGGGCGTGGCAGTTTTGGGCGGTTTGTGGGCGTTAAAGTGGGCGTGGCAACATGAATCGACAAACTTGCGCTGCTTCTATGTCCCTGGAGTCTGTATGCTTAATCTCAACTTTCTAGCTTTTGTAGTTCCTGAGATCTCGACCATACGGACGGACAGACGGACAGACGGACGGACAGACGGACATGGCCAAATCGACTCGGCTATTGATCCTGATCAAGAATATATATACTTTATATGGTCGGAAACGCTTCCTTCTGCCTGTTACATACTTTTCAACGAATCTAGTATACCCTTTTACTCTACGAGTAACGGGTATAAAAATGAGGATTCCTTGGCGATCCTATTACGCGAATGTGCGTACAGCAAACGGAGAAGCACAACAGATCCTGGGGAAAATATCAATTCCAGTCTTATAATAATAAGAATGCCAGTATTAATATGGATATATATGTACATGTGCCCGTCTCTAGTACAGGAGTTGTACCTGGGAGTCGATTTTTGGAAAGGTTTTGTTATCGCACCAGAAATATTCGGACTCGAGGAAATCGCAATTGAGCCAGGAGAATTGCAAGACCCGAAGGGTATCTGGCCAGAGCTGAACGAGGAACAGTCGAAAAGGCTAGAAGAGGTCCAAAAATCCTTTCTGTCTTTTGAAAACCATGGGCACTCGATCGGGTTGGTCGCAGGCTCAGTTCCGGTGAAGGACCGCCATTATCCTGTATCGCCAGCGGTACAACAGCTCATCTATGAGGAAGTCGATGAAATGTTGCGATTGGGTGTCATTAAGGAGAGCGATAGTGCTTGGAGTAATACGATTACCCTGGTAAGAAAGCCGGGAAAGAATCGACTCTGCCTGGATGCTGGGAAGCTGAATTTAATAACTGTCAAGGATGCATATCTACAACAAAACATTGAGGGCATACTTAGTCGTATTAATACAACAAAGTTCATATCTAGCGTCGACCTTAAGCATGCATTTTAGCAGATCGAAATGAAGGAGAGCCACAGAAAATACACGGCTTTCACTGTGCCAGGACGCCCGCTTTACCATTTTGTGGTGATGCCGTACGGATATGTGGATATGCCGTCTGATGGACAGGGTTATACCGCAGAGGATGATTTGCTAGTGGTATCCCCGATATTTGAGGAGCATATAGAAACGCTGCGAGAAGTATCTCAATGCTTGAGAGACGCGGGATTGACAATCGGCCTTAAAATTTCACATTGCTGCTTCGAAGAGCTTCGTTGTTTGGGTTTTGTCATAGGCAAAGGAGCCCTACGAACGGTCCCGGTTTAAGCGATTAGGAGCATGCCAATACCAAGAAGTGTAAAGGAGTTCAGGCGGTTTTTAGGAACAACCGGATGGTAACGCAGGCTTATCAAAAACTTCGCTGAACTTGCAGGCCCGCTGACAGACACGCTAAAAAAAAGGGAAGGAAATTCGAAATGAAAATTAAATCAAAAGAGTCAGTGGAGGCAATCGGATCACTCCAGCCCTAAGTGGCTAATGTCCCTAAAGAATTTTAGCGATAGGTTGGCGAGATGGTCCTTAAAGCTACAGGCGTTTGATTTTCGCATAGAGCACCGCAAAGGTTCGGAGAATGTCGTTGCAGATACACTGTCCCGAACAGTAGAGGAGATCGATTTGGAAGAAAAGGACGAAATTCTAGGTTTTGAGACGGTAGAGTTCAAGTCTGCAGAATACACTCAATTGCGGAATGATATTGAGGCGAATAAGGCGTCGACTTAAGAGTAGTCGACGGTTTTGTCTTCAAACGTACTCGTTTGCAAGACGGGAAACTGGATATAGAAGAGAACAGTTGGGAGCTATGGATTCCGGCATCCCTGACGTCAACGCTTATCGATCAGGCGCATTGTCCACCCACAAGGTCACATGGACGGGTAGCAAAAACGCTGTTCCAGTTAAGACGGAACTTCTATTGGCCGGGGCTGGTAGCGGAAGCTAGGAGGTACATACGAGATTGCCAGGTATGCAAGTATCCTCGCTTGAAGAGTGGCCATGCATACATTTTTGTTGTCGTGGACCATTTTTCGAAATTTGTCTTTTTAAAAACCATGAGGGAGGCCACCACAGCAGCGGTAATAAAATTTCTGACCGGCGAAGTTTTTCACACATTCGGGGTGCCCGAGACGGTTCACTCCGATAATGGCAAACAGTTCGTGGCGAAGCGGTTTACGGAGATGCTGCAGAAGTACCAAATACAGCATACGAGAACAGCGGTGTATTCTCCTCAGTCCAATGTGGCTGAAAGAGTGAACCAATCGGTTCTAAATGGTCGGCTGCCAGGAGTGAAGCCATGCTAATGGGCTTTCCATTCCAGGCCCGATGAAACCCAGTGGAACCCTGAAGAAAAGTCAGCCAGGTCGTCCAAATGGACCTGGCGAGATATTTTTTGTTGTTGAGATTTTTTTTTTTGTTAATTTTAGTTACAAATATTTATTTTATAATATTTTTTTTATTGTGTATTTATTGTTTGTTCCGTCTTATTTAATTATTTATTTAGTTACAATTTATTTATCCACAATTTATTTATTGCAACATCTACATTTGATAATTTATTTTAGATATATTACCAATTATCCGAATATATATTTATTTAAGCATTTATTTCCCATATTTATTTAACACACATATTTACCTATATTTATATTTTTTTATTGTTCAATTGGTCCTGATTTCTGTAATTATTTATTTATTTAAATTACCCTTCATATTCCCCCCTCCCTTGAGAGCTTTCATGGTAGGTCAGGATCTAAAGAAAATAGTCCAAGATTAAACATATGTTGAAAGAAATCCAGTGTGGATATTCGGACCAAGTCAGGGATATGAATATGAAAATTGTAAACAAATAAAATTATAAGTATTTGGGAAATAAATGAAACTGGAGTAGAGTCGAATTAATGGGAGAAGGAATACCTTAGGAATGGGTGGGTACAATGTGTGTAGGTGAATGTTTGGGGCAGCTGCATAAATATGCTAGCAGGCTGCACGGTCGGGTAGGGATGAGCATATGCCCTCCAGTACACCAGGAGTGCCCAATAACAGGAGTAAGATAAGATAATGTGATGTCGACAAACTCAGAGATGTTGCCGTTTAACTCGTATTTGAATTTGAATGTAGATTAAAGTGTTGTACAACGTAGAGTTCAAGTTTTTGAATTCTATGTCTATTGTTATGACGTGAGCGGGCAGGGTTAGGGGAACCACGGCCCTGGAAAGTGAGCTAGCCCGAAATCTCACGCAAGACCAAGCAGGTCCTTACTTCATATAAAAAAGCTAAAGCCGATCTTTTGGAAAGCCTCACTCTTCAAAAGCCTTATAAATAACATTCTCCCAAGATACAAGCCACTTAACGGTAACAAGCTTAACGATCCAGTAAGCTTGACGTATAAAGCTAAGTAGAACTTAAAAGGCTTATGTTAATCCTCTGTAAAAGGTTTGCTGGGCCGAAAGAATACATTTGCAAATTAGTTCATAACTGACCTGTGGTGAAAACTTAGCAAATAAAGATTATAAAAGGAAAATATCAGTACAACTTCAACCTCCGAAGAGATAAGTCGTGCCACTATAGTTTAAAGCCTCGCTTCGCGCAAGCCCTAAACTCTTATCAGCAAAACTTTGCACAAACAAATATAAACCACAAAGATAAACAAAAAACACAACAACAAAAACACCAAAACCTATAACTCGGGCTGAAGCCCTTATCTAACAATCATGACAGACCCACCAGACATTCATAATTTCACTGCAAAATCTTACCAATCCCAATTAGGAAACCCAAAATTTATTGTCATTAAAAGGAAAGATAATAACTCGTTTGAAAGAATATCACCTTTCATCATTAAAAAATCTGTGGACTTTGCCTGTGGAGGAGAAGTTGAGGTATGCAAACGTACAAGAGACGGCAGCCTATTAATAAAAACTAAAAATGAACTACAAGCCAGAAAACTCCTTAAACTAACAACAATCGCAGATGTGGAAGTAACAGCAACTGAACATAAAACATTAAACTTCTCCAAGGGAGTTATCTATTGCAACGACCTTAGATATATCGACGAACCACAAAAAGTAACTGAAGTTAAAAAAATAATGAAACGACAAAACCCCAACTCTAACTCCGATAGCAACAACACCACCTTAATTGAAACCGGCCTGATCATTATAACATTTGAATCACACAAACTCCCTGAAATATTACGAATCGGCTACGAAACAGTCCGAGTACGAGACTATATTCCACTTCCACTCCGATGCAAAAAATGCCTTCGCTTCGGCCACCCAGCACCAATATGCAAAAGCCTAGAAACCTGCACCAATTGCTCAGAAGTAAAACACACAAACGACGGAGAAACATGCACAAACGAAAAAAACTGCTTAAACTGCAGAAACAACCCAGAAATCAACCATCAACACAGCCCACTTGATCGCAAATGCCCCACTTTTATAAAAAACCAGGAATTAACAGCCATTAAAACCACACAAAAAGTAGACCATAAAACTGCTCAACGTATTTATTTTGAACGACACGGCTTCCAATTGCGAGACTCCTATGCCAAAACACTCACAAACGGCACAACACAGATGAAAACAAACACTCAAGCACCTAATATCGACACAAATACACACACAATCCAATCGCAAAATTCGTACATCACACCCACATCAACAGCACATACCACTTCATCGAAGACAACAACAACTGGACCAGCCAAAACAACTCCTCTGTCAAACCAACCGCTTCAACACCACCACCATCACTGCTACGACAAACCAGAAGACATGGATACTTACCACCCCACTGACCACCCCACATCTACGCCATACTCATCACAACACACAGACGACCTAAAAATAAAAATTTTCTCAAAAGATAAGTCTAATAACCTATCTACTAACCTCAAAGCATCCAAAATAAAGGCCAAAACTTTAAACAAAAAGAAACACACTAACAACAGGGATAGCGAATCCATATAGAATCTTAAGCCCTACACAGAGCTTAAACTAAACCGTCAACACCACCCTTAAACTAAGTTATAAGCTTTTATCTCCTCCCAAATGTCCCTTACAGTAATCCAATGGAACTTAAAAGGATATGTAAACAACTACAGCCAACTCCTTATTCTCATTAAGAAATACTCCCCACACATAATTTCCCTCCAAGAAACCCACATACAACACATTAATATCATTCCAACTCCAATAAACTATAAGCTATTAACCAATATAGCCACCAATAGATTTGGGGGCGTAGCACTACTAGTTCATAAGTCAATCCAATACACTATCCTCAATATCACAAGCGATCCAGAAGCAATAGCCATAAACATACAATCTAAAATAAAACTTAACATATTTTCCACATACATATCCCCTACCAAAAACATTTCTGACCAGACACTCCTAAACACATTTAACATCCAGCAAACACCATCTCTAATTACGGGAGATTTCAATGGATGGCACCCGTCTTGGGGCTCCCCAACAACAAATACACGAGGGAAAATAACTCAAAGATTCATCGACAATACACACCTTATTCTACTAAACGACAAATCTCCCACACACTTTTCAACACACAATACTTACTCACATATCGACCTCACACTCTGCTCTCCAATCCTAGCCCCTCACGCAAACTGGAAAATTGTAAACGATCTTCATGGCAGCGACCATTTTCCTATCATCACGACCCTATTCCCAACGACTAATACACAAAAATTCAACAGACCCTTTTTTAAACTAAAAGAAGCCAACTGGGACCAGTACAGCGCACATACACAACAAATAAACGAGAAATACCCTACCTCCCAAAACGTAAACAAAGAAGCCGCCCAAATCAATAGAATTATTTTATTTAGCGCAAACCTCTCAATCCCACAAACCTTACCAAACGCACATCCCTACAGGGTTCCATGGTGGAACAAGCACCTCGACCAACTGCGAAAGCAAAAGCAACTTGCTTGGAAAAAATTAAACCGTACAATCACCCTAGAAAACATTATTGACTATAGACGTAAAAACGCAAAATTTAGGCACGAATTAAAAAAAAGAAAAAAAGAAGCTTCCAGCTCTTTTACCTCAACCATCAATCCCACTACCCCCTCATCCAAAATATGGACCAATATAAGACGTTTCTGCGGACTTAACCCAATAAAATAAATTCATGCCATATCCAGCCCAGAAAACAACGAAACGACACTAGCTAGCAACGAAATTGCTAACATATTCGCACAACACTTTTCTGAACTCTGCGGCGACTGGAACTTTTCAGAGGAGTTCCGAAACAATAAATACAGAAACAACCTACAGAACTATACCCCCTCTCCAATAGCCCAAACCATTGAAAAAAACATAACATATCTCGAACTCATCTCAGCGCTACAAACATTAAAAGGATCAGCTCCAGGACTCAATAGAATTTCATATCAAATGATAAAAAATAGCTCCCCCACAACAAAACACAGAATAACAAAACTATTTAATGAAATATTTAATAGCCACATACCTCGAGCCTACAAAACAAGCCTAATCATCCCAATCCTCAAGCCTAACACCGACAAAACTAAAACTACGTCTTACCGACCCATTTCTCTCAACTGCTGTATGGCAAAAACACTAGATAAAATAATAGCTAAAAGACTCTGGTGGTTGGTGACACATAGCAACCTACTTAACGAAAACCAATTTGGATTTAAAAAAGGCAAATCAACTTCGGACTGTCTACTCTATGTAGACTATCTCATAACGAAGTCAAAAATGCACACCTCCCTCGTCACTCTTGATTTTTCAAGAGCCTTCGATCGAGTAGGTGTGCACTCCATAATCCACCAGCTGCAGGAATGAAAAACAGGCCCAAAAATTATAAACTACATAAAAAACTTTATGATTAACAGAAAAATAATTGTCCGTGTCGGTCCGCATACATCAAGCCCACTACCCCTATCCAATGGAATCCCCCAAGGTTCACCCATATCCGTAATACTCTTTCTCATAGCTTTTAATAAATTATCTAATATCATATCCCTATACAAAGAAATAAAATTTAACGCATACGCCGACGACTTCTTCCTTATAATAAATTTCAAAAAAAAACACAAACATCAGCCTAGACAACATCTTAAATGATATAGGGAATTGGGGCTCCTACTTAGGGGCATCGCTATCCCTATCAAAATGCCAACACCTCCACATATGTAAAAAACATCACTGTACTTGCAAGGTAAGCTGCAACAACATCCAAATTCCTACCGTTACTTCCCTAAAAATTCTAGCCTAGACAACCTCTTAAATGATATAGGGAATTGGGGCTCCTACTCAGGGGCATCGCTATCCCTATCAAAATGCCAACACCTCCACATATGTAAAAAACATCACTGTACTTGCAAGGTAAGCTGCAACAACATCCAAATTCCTACCGTTACTTCCCTAAAAATTCTAGGTATAACTATAAACAACAAATATAAATGGAACACACACATATATTCACTCTTACCCAAACTCTACAATAAGCTAAACATAATAAAATGTCTATCCAGTCTCAAATTCAATTGCAACACGTATACACTACTTAATGTAGCAAAAGCAACGGTCATCGCCAAATTAGAATATGGCCTGTTTCTATACGGCCACGCTCCCAAAAGCATTCTAAACAAATTAAAAACACCATTTAACTCCGCAATCCGCCTAGCCCTCGGAGCCTATCGCTCTACCCCAATAAATAATTTACTCTACGAATCAAATGTTCCCTCTTTAAAAATGAAACGAAACCTTCAAATAGCCAAGCTATCCCAAAACCTAATCTTTTCGAAAAACACGCCAATTCACAAATTTGTAAAGCACAAAAAATCTAAAAATAAAACACTATCAATAATAGATCACACAATCAAACTCAGCCTAGAACTTAACCTACCTTACAAACCAATAAAACTCCATAAATACAAGCCATAATGGGACCTCCCCAACCTAATAGACACATCACTCAGAGGCCACAAGAAACAAGAAACATCCCCAGAATCATACAGAAAATTATTCGAACACACAAAAAATAAACTAAAGCCACATAGTTTCATATTCACCGACGGTTCAAAAATTAACTGCATTATATCATTCGCCATAACAACTGACACAAACATCTTGAAACAGGGCATACTGCCTCCATACTCATCCGTCCTCACCTCCGAAACAATTGCCATACTAGAAGCAATAGAACTAATTAAAACCCGAAGAGGTAAATTTGTTATCTGTTCCGACTCCCTATCAGCAATAGACTCAATCAGAAACCCGAATAACAACAGCTTTTACCCAAACCGAATCAGATCCCTAATAACACAACATGCCCCTAAAATTAAAATAATGTGGATTCCTGGCCATTCAGGAATAATAGGAAATGAACTTGCCGATCAAGCTGCAAAATCAGCAAGCAATATGCCACTAATTGTCACCCCAAACATAAACAACACAGATATAAAAAGACATCTTAAAGCTGAACTTGAGACAAAACAAAAAGAAAATATTATAAACTGCAATCAATGGTACCAATCACTTAACATAAATAACACACACACCTGCAATTACCTTAAACAAACTCGCCAAAATTGGACCAGACTCGACCAAATAAAAATAATACGACTTCGACTACGACACACAAACATAACCCACCAACACTACCTCAATCCAAATCCTATAACAGTTTGCCCTTTTTGCCAAGGAGATCTTTCAATAAGCCACATAATGAACTCATGTCCATCCCTTATACAAACCAAGCAAGCCATATTTAGCAACACTAACCCCCTAGACCTTCTTAGTAAGCCCAACCCAGAAAATATACAAAAATTCATACGTTTCCTAAAAAAAAACAGAATTATACCACCAAATTTAAAACAAAAAAAAAAACAAATGTACAACAACAAACACAGTAATCATTTAACCAACTAGCCATTAATTAGATTTAAAAAATAATTTAATAAATACAAATTGTAAACCAACATAGCCATAGGCCCTGCAGCCAGTGCTATATTACTTAAGTTAGTTTAGTTTTGTAAACTGCTCTATCTATTATAATAAAAAAAAAAAAAAGGAAAATATATTTTTTTTTCATTAAATCAATCACCAAAAAAGTTTATTGGCGCAGTCGCACAGTGCACAGTGGTTGCGCCTATATGGGGAGAGTGGCCAAAAATACTTCTAGCAGACATATCGTTATGAAATTTTTACTGTAAGTTCTTTGAAAAATAGGAATTGAAAAAAATCTAAAAAATGGGCATGATCGTTAGTTTTACGCCTACCAAAAAGCAAAAAACACACCTAAAAGTATGCTTCAATTTTGTTAATATGAAAGATTATAATTGTAAATGTTTTAATAAATGTTTTTTATAAAGAAAAAATCCAACAAAAGGATAATATATATATCAAGAAATACAAAAAATACTTAGAGATACTAAGGAACATTGATTTCGCATTTAGATATTAAGCAAAAGTTTTAATAAAGACGTATATAATAATGTTACAATAACAAAAAGAAAACAGATTTTTTTTTAATTGATTTGTGTTTAGGTGGCAATTTTCGCTGTCCCGTTACTAAAGGATCTGAAGTTATTATAAATCGGAGTTTGTTGTCGAAATTTTTTTGTATCCTTATTTCTGGATTCAGCAGCTTCCTCTGACAACTTGCCGATCGATATGAGAGCATTTTCAATTATGGCAGGCCCGTGTATATTCTTTTGTGTAAGATAACTCAGCCATCTGCAAAGTTCTGCAGCTGAAATTTTTTTAAACATTATCTACCAGAATTGACCAGAATTTTAAAATTAATTTCATCGTACTATCACTTTTGAATACTTAAAAAGACACAGGTTTCACTATCACTTAATAAACTAAAACAACATGTCAGAAACTCTAAAACTGCAAAAAGTTACAGTAAATACCTTTATTTGTAATATTAAATGATTCCATTTTAAAAACACTTTATAGGAAAATGACGTTCACATAATACACAAAAAAGGTATAATCCATCAAAAATTCACCAAATATGATAAATCAATTCAATGAATTTCACAATAAAAATTTATTAAAGTAAATACCTGAAACTTTAAAATTCATTTTAAATAATTAAAATTGGACCTATCAATCGCACGTTTGACCACTTTGAAATTCACTTTTGTTGCGACGAAAACTCCGAATCAAAACTCCGTGTGCTGCAAAAATGTTCTCCCTTTTCACTATATTTTTAGAATGTCCCGTTAGAGTTAAGTCGAAACGGTTTTGCCATACACATATTTGGACATTTTTGAGACAATCTGGTTACTTTTCGTAAATATTTGAAAACATTTTTTTTTCATTTTTGGCCTATGGGCGCAACCACTGTGCAGTGGTCTGGCTTATATGGGGAGAGCGGTCAAAAATACTTCTAGCAGACATATCGTAATGAAATTTTTACTGTAAGTTCTTTGAAAAATAAGAATTGGAAAAAAGCTTAAAAATGGACGTGGTCGTTAGTACTTACGCCCACCAAAATGCAAAAACCAAAAATAAGGCAAAACCAATCATAGATTTTAGTAGCTTGATCAATTCCGAGTTAGGGTTGACTCAATTATAGTCAATTGTTTGACATTCATTTTTTTACTTTTGCATTATGGGCCAGACCACAGTGAGTCGGCAGGATACTGAAAAAAAATCCTAGTAAACTCGTTGTCCTGTGACAATCTAGTGAAAAAAGGAAACTTGTACGACCAAGTAACCTTTTCTGATTGTACCCGCGAATTGGCCGCAACAAAGTGCTTTCGGTTCGTTTAAATCCGCGATCGGAGTTAATTTAAAGGCCTAATTTTGTGTACCGCTTCGTGAAGTGAAGACCTCCTTTAAGGTGTAATACAATTAAAAGGCGCACAGTGCAGTTCACTTTAGACATAGGTCGCGTCGTACTGTAGCAGTCTGTGAAAAAGAACAAAAACTAACTTATAATTTAAACTAAAATGACGTAAACAGCGGAAAATCTGTCTCAATTACTTCGGCAAATACGCCAAGTACCGCAATTCTCTGGAGACCCATAAAATCTCAGCTCGTTCAACAGACGTATCAAATACCTGTTGAACTTATACCCTTCGAACAACGTTAGACAGAAGGCGGTCCTATTTGGAGCCATCGAACTTCAAATTGTCGGAGATGCGGAAAATGTTTCCCAATTTGAAATGCACATTGGACAACTTTAAGGAACGCCCTAATCACGGAATTCAAGACTCAGACGCCCCTGGAGACCTACTAGGAATATTGTATCGCACACCTTTTAAGGGTAACTTACGTCTATTCTGTGAACAATTAGAAGATAAGTCAACTGTAATTATAAATAAGTTAGCATTAGAGAATGACCGAAATAATATAGCGGTTTATACACAAGCAATGGCAACTACTATAAAATATACAATTCAACGCCCACTCCCCGATAGGTTGTTCATGACATTAGCGAGGGATGACATTTCAACCGTTCAAAAATTAAGACAAACCGCCCAACTAGAAGGTATATTCGAAGACCCAATTTTAAAAACATCCGATAATGAACCAAGGCTTAAATCAAATTTACCTAACACATTAAACATACTAACATTAATCAAATCAAAAACACTCACCCCAACCAACGACTTTTTCGCCCCTTTATTCCATTAATAAAATCCACACAGACCCAAAACACTAACGTAAACAACCAAACCCCTTTTAGACAAATTCCTCCGACCAGACAACAGCAACTTAATCAGTACAGAAATTTATACAACGGATTCAGAACAGACTTACTTCATGACCGTCAAAACGACACCCGAAACTACTATCAGCCCCCCAAACAACCAAAAGTGCCCAATAAGCGTTTTAGAGAAAGCAGCGAACAATCGCGTATGCAGACAAATGAAAATTTTCACCAGCACGAATTAGATTACGATAACGAAACTGAACACTGCATTAATAACGACGAACAGTTCCACGAAGATCTATTACAGAATACTCAGACAGCAATATCAACAAGCTAAACATTTTCCAATACCAATTGGGATCCCACCAATACATAGAGATTATGTTTAATAAGCACAGATATAGATGCATAGTTGATACTGGCTCCTGAATAAACATGATGAGCACAAACTTTTTCAGCCTTCAAGTTAAAGATAAGCAAATAACTGTCCGAAGTATGACAGGCTATTTTAAATTAAATAAATATGTACCCTTCCAGCCAACGGTATTTTTTAACAAACACAAAAATTCTTTATTCATTCATTTTCACCTTATTATGACATTCTATTGGGAAGAAAAATACTAATGGAGAATAACGATTTAATAGACTACTCTCGGAGGGAAACAATATTTAACGAAAGAACATTCATTCACAAAGAACTAGATCCATGTGATGGGAACTCTTCAAAAAAATTTAATGCACTCTTACAAGAAAACAACTTTACATCAGAAGTAAACTATGCCATGGACAATAACATAGACTCAAAACACACATACAGACCCGAACATTTAAATAGTGAGGAAAAATACAGACTTACAAATATATTAAAAGAGTTCAGTGACATTCAATATTGCAAAAATGAAAACCTTACATTCACAAGTATAATACGTCATGATATAAAAACCGCTCACGAAAACCCAGTTTACAAAAGACCATACTCGTATCCGTTTGCCTACGAAGCAGAAGTAAATAAGCCAATTGAGGAAATGTAAAAACGAGGTATTACATATACACGAAATCGACTCCCCTTACTGAAGTCCATTATGGATTGTCCCTAAAAAGATGGATGCATGCCTCTGGCAAACCAAAATGCAGGTTGGTCGTGGACTATCGAAATCTAAATGAAATAACAATAAATGATAAATTTCCGATTCCTAATATGGACGAAATACTAGGCAAATTAGAAAAATGTCAGTATTTTACTACAATTGACTTAGAAAAAGGCTTTCACCAAATCGAAATGGACTCTAAGTCTATACCAAAAACGGCGTATTCGACCAAACATGGTCACTATGAGTACACTCGCATACCATTTGGCTTAAAAATTGCTCCTGCAACCTTCTAACGGTGCATGAATTACGTCCTAAATAAGGATTGCCTAGTTTATTTAGATAATGTGATAATCTATTCAACATCTCTGAACGAACCCCCTGACTCACTGAGGAAGGTTTTTAAAAAAATTAAAGAGGCTAATTTTAAACTCCAATTGGACAAATGCGAATTTTTAAAAAGCAAACAAACTTCTTAGGTCATATTTTAAGTCCAGAAGGCATACGAACTAATAAAGAGAAAATTAAAGCAATCGAAAAATTTCAAAGACACCAAAAGAAATCAAATATTTCTTCGGCTTATGCGGATATTACCGTAAGTTTATTCCAGACTTTGCAAAGATTGCAAGACCTCTGACAATATTTCTAAAAAAAAAAAGGAGCTAAAATAGACACAAGAAACGAAGAACACAATAAATCATTTAAAAAAATTGAAAACACTCATAATGAACGACCCAATTTTGATTTGCCCTGATTTCACAAAAACATTTCAAGTCACTACTGACGCTATTTAGAAGGTAAACTTAATCATGTAGCAGACGCTTTATCTCGCGTCAAAATTTAAGAAAACATGGTAGGCGAAGAAAAAAATATTTTAAAAGCAGCAACAATACACAGTTCATAAGAAAGCAACGAAACCTACATTGAAATTACAGAAAAACCACTACCGTAGACCAATTACGAGTAGAGAAAACAAAATACTTTTCCAAAATAAAACTGACCATCAAATACACTGACATGACCCTGACAAAGGCAAAGGATATCGTTATTAAATACTTCTTAAATAATAACAGTGTTACCTGGAAAACGATAGACTTTTTAGTTTTTTAAAAAGCATATCGAGAAACTATTAACCCACATAGTAACGTGAAAATTGTGAAAAGTATCATTATGCTAAAAGACATAAAATCTTATCCTGAATTTAAAGAATTTATTATTACTCAACATTCTAAATTGTTACACCCTGGTATTGAAAAAATGATACGATTATTTAAAGAAACTCACTATTTTCCCACTCACTATTTTTACAGAACATAGACCAACAAAACTAGTTTTCGAAATAACTCCAGAGACAAATAACCCTCGCGAAATGTATGTTATTGACTTTTATGCAATTGACAACGAACAGTATTTATCTTGTATAGACGTATATTCAAAATTTGCTTCACTTATTGAAACAAAAAGTAGAGATTGGTTAGAGGCAAAACGAGCCCTTACTAGAATTTTTAACGACATGGGAAAACCACAGAAAATTAAAGCAGAAAAAGACTCAGCATTATAAGCACTTCTTTAAAAATTTGGCTAAGCAACGAAGACATACAAATAGATATTACCTTGTGGTAAAACAGGAATAGCAGACATAGAACGCCTTCATAAAACCATAAATGAAAAAATCAGAATTATCAATACTGAAAACAATAGAGAAAATAAAGAAACACGAATGGAAACAATTTTATAAATATACAACCACAAGACTAAACATAACACAGCCGGACAGATACCGGCTAACATCCTTCTTTACGCAGACACACCGACTTATGATACCCAGATGATTAAAGAAATTAAAATCAAAAAACCTAACAAAAAACGACAGAATTTCGAAATCGACACAAAATTTAGACAAGCACCCTTAACGTGCACAAAATCAAAGAATCCCTTAAGAAAAACATGCAGAATAGAACAGAATAGAATAACGAAAATAATAGAAAATAATAATAGATACAAGGCAAAGCGTAGTAACGGCAGTGCGAAGCCCGGAGAAAGAGAGTTTGGAGACTCTAGAGGAAGAGAGTTTGGAGACTCGGGAAATAGAGAGAGAGAGGGTGGAGACTCCGGACTTACTGAAAAGAGAGTTTGAAGAGTCAGCAGGCTCAAAGGCAAATAACGGGACAAATCGAACTTTGGATCCGGAGACTGGAGACCAAAGGGATGAACTGTTAGAGGAGGCCTATAAACAGGCCGAACGCTGGAAGCGGGACAGACAGTCGAGGAGAACAAGTGTACGAGTCAACAACGTTAAAACGAAGTCAGCAGAGGAGCTACAGCCGTGGTAGTCAACAAGTAGCAAGATCGCTACGTCAAGACGTTCGGGACGAGAAGGTCTCCGAATTGAGACGCAGGTAGCTGAGGTCCAGTACGACGAAGCACGAGTAGCCCAGAAGCGCCCAACAGGCGAAGCCAAACACAGGATAAGCAGCAGGGATTGTGGTGTAGACCCGGAGAACTCTGTAGGAGACCGCGAACTTGAACCAGACGATCGCCTAGGTGTGTCCGTGCGATCCAAACAGGCGGGATACCGGCGCCACCAGTCCGAACCAGACGTGGGGTTAACGTGTTGCTGTTCCACAGGGGACAGCACAAATAAAGATCCAAGAACGAAACTGCGAGTGTTATTACTGGTAACCGGGTGATCACGTTATTCTATAAATTTGGTGGGACGAACGCACAAACTCTACTGAGCTAGCTGCACGAATTCCGTAGCGAGCAGACCAACAAAATCAGTTCGTTACAAGAGGTCAAAACGTTATTCATTATAAAAGCAAATTTAACAAGAGAGAACGCTATAGTCGAGTTCCCCGACTATCTGATACCCGTTACTCAGCTAGTGTAAGTGCGAAGGACTTTTTGGCGGTTTGTGGGCGTTAGAGTGGGCGTGGCCAAAAGTTTTTTTTGCAAATCGATAGAAATTTACAAGACCAATGCAAAAATGAAAAAATATTAAAACATTTTTCAAAAATGTGGGCGTGGCAGTTTTGGGCGGTTTGTTGGCGTTAGAGTGGGCGTGGCAACCTGAATCGACAAACTTGCGCTGCGTCTATGTCTTGGGAGTCTGTATGCTTAATCTCAACTTTCTAGCTTTTGTAGTTCCTGAGATCTCGACGTTCATACGGACGGACAGACGGACGGACAGACGGACATGGCCAGATCGACTCGGCTACTGATCCTGATCAAGAATATATATACTTTATATGGTCGGAAACGCTTCCTTCTGCCTGTTACATACTTTTCAACGAATCTAGTATACCCTTTTACTCTACGAGTAACGGGTATAAAAAGAAATGAATGGCATACGCATCTCAAAACGAAACAAACGAGGACTGGTTAACTTTGTAGGTTCCACATTAAAATATCTTTTTGGCACACTAGACGAAGACGACAGACAACATATTGAACAACAAATTTCGACTCTATCACAAGACACAGTACAGATCAGCACTGTAAACCACGTTATTAACAGTCTCAATAATGGCATAGAATTAATTAACAACCAGTACAATTCTTTAAAAAAGGAACAAAAATTGAATCTATTAATATTTAACATTGAACATTTTACCGAATATATCGAGGACATTGAAATGGGTTCACAACTAACACGACTTGGAATATTTAATCCTAAACTACTAAAACATGACAATATTGGCAACGTTAATTACCAAAATCTGATAAACTTAAATACTTCCGCTTGATATAACGTAGCTACTAATAAAATATTCCTAATGTCCCACGTTCCTATAAATTCAATTGAACGACCAACCTTACCCCGACAAGAATGGCCAAATTATTAAGGAAAATATTGAAGGCAAATCACTATGTTCTAAATACACTAACACAGAATATTGTCAAAGACCATTGCATAGCTAATATAATAAAACACGAAACACCAACTTGTACTTTTCAAAAATATCGTAAACAATTCTTTATTCAATTCATTAAACCAAACATACTTACTTATAACCTGGAATATGACAAGAGAAAAACTTTATCACAATTGTAACGGACAAGAGATTTATATCGAAAATAATAAAAATATCCAACTGCACAGCAGAATTTAAAAAAATTACAATATCTAATAGTATTCAAAAATACACAATTGTAATATTTACTGAACACAATGTATCAAAAATCGAACCAATGTCACACATAGAAATTAAATAAATTATTTTGTTAAACAATAAGAGTAACACAATTTACAGAAAAAAATTCTTCATATCTGTTTCAGTTTTAATTTACATATTTTACTTTTATATGAAATGTAAAACAGCGCCACACAAAATGATTATCTCTTACCTAAAACCAAGTAAAACCACTAACAAAAATATCGAAAAGAAACAAAAACAGAAATTGCTGAAATTGAAAATCCAGTACCACATTTATATCCAGAAAAAAATCGCTTTAGGACAAGCTTATATCTAAAAGGTGGGGGAGTGGACATATTCACTCTTCATATTAAAAAGCTAAATCAATCACCAAAAAATTTTAATATTTAGAGCCTTTTGACGAGCCTCTTTGACAGAAATTACAACGAATTTGTTTTTGAACAATCCCGAACATTGTTTTCAGAGCCTGTTTAACAATGTTAATTTCAAATTTCGAAAAGATTTTTGTTCATCGCAGGCTCAAAAGAAGACATTTTGGGCTGCTTCTAAGATGATAGTATGAATATATTATTTACCTGAAACCTCACTACTCGAAATTTGACCTATTCCTATATATTAAGATGAAAACAAATTATATTTTATAATTAAGAGATTATTTACTTAAGACAACATTTAGGTTAAAGGCTTTAATTGACCTGTTCCTGAATAATATTAAATAAAGATGTTAATTAATTTAAAAAAAAAAAAAAAAAACGATGTCAACGTCGATATGACTGACAAGATCCTTAAAAAATTGGTTAAATAACAAATTTTACTTGTGTAAAAAGGTGTTTTTTTTTTATTACTTAAGGCATCACCCTAAATAAATATTATATAGACTTGAAAGAAGTGCAAAAATACCTTTTTACGGGCTTTTAAGCTACTTGCCCCTTAAAACATTTTTGTTTAAACATCCCCATTGTCGATATCTTCGACTGTTACAAAAATTTACATAAATATATATAGAAATATAAATATTTTGGAATGTCGATATTGGAAAGAAATTAACAAAATAGTAAATGTTTACGTGGAAACGTATTAAAACAAATTAGAATCTGCCTATCAATTTTTGTTTAGCTTTTCTAGTTCCCTAGATCACAGATTTTATATGGATGGCCGGACACACATACACATGGCCAGATAATCAGTTTATTATTTAATTTACAAACTTTTTAATATGTTATAACTGAAATCGGAACAAAATTTCCTTCTTAATTCTTGAACCGTACTTTTAATATGAAAAATAGTTAATCATGCAATGAATATTTTGTTTAAAGTGTCCTTGGAATTTTCGCTGAGGTAAGGTATGTACTAACATATTTTTGCGGGATGGTTTAACTTAATATTAAAAGTAATAAATAAATTATACAACTATAGAGTAGTTTTGAATTTGTTTATTCAATTCTTGACATGAAAATAAAATACACCAGATTGGCTGTGTTCACAAACACATTTAAGTTTAATAGAAAATACGTTTTAACAGGCAAATTTATGTAAACAGGCAACTTATTTCTTTAACATCGCTTTTAGCCCTACAAAAACCATTTCTAAGGAAGAGTAAGTGAAGGAAAGAAATATTTTAAGTACGTAGTTTACGAGGCAACTTTTAAGGTACATACAATTATGAAGATAATATATAAGGCAATAAATTAAATATATATTTATATACATATGTATATGTATATATTAATACACCGTTCTGGAAAAGCTATTTTGTGAAATTTCAAAATTGTTTTTACACGTTTAAAGATAAATATATTTAGGAAAATAATATATAAGGAAAAAAATGCATTGATATATATATTCATATACTCCTTCGGAAAGCTATTTGGTATAACAAATGGGAAAGGTGAAAATAATTTTTGAACGTAATCAATGGTTTAAAGCTTTTTAATACAACAAATGATTTTTAATAATATAATATTAATAACTGCTCGTATGTAAATGTGGCCTGCATTTTCTGTTTAGGGCTTGCTTTGCCTGCTTTCGAATTTATCATCTAGCTGTGGCAAAAGAGGCATGGAAGCTGCTGCCGTATCTTTGTCATCGTGTTCTCCACTGTGAAGGTCCTCTACTTCAGAACCTATGTTTTCTGAGACATTGCCCGCATGGTTTAAGTTTTTTAATTTCGTGCCGTCTTGAATGGCTTCGTCGACTTTATTATATACCAAATCGGGAGAGCTGTTCATATTTGTTGGAGAACAATTTACACTTCGGTTAGGTATGGATAGACGTCTCGTACTTTGATTTGATGCAAGACAAAAAGGCTTTTCATCTTCTGTTATAGAGTGCAATAGACGTTCCACTTCGTCATCGAAGGTCTCACTGGAAAATGTCCCAGATTTTCGACTTTTTTCCAACAATGTAGCTTTCTTTGCAGTTAGATACAAAACCCTTTTAATTGTTATATAAATCACATCCGATATAGCACGAACTGAGTAATCAGGTACAAAAGATTGGCGTATTTTTGAGTCCATATTTAAAGACTGCAGAGAACCCATTTGTGTTGGAGAGTCTAAAAAAAAAAAGATTTAATGAGAATTGGTTTGTAATTTGATATTAATAAAATAGGGCAGATCGCTACAGTCGAGTTCCATTGAATCGAAATACGAGAATGATGGGCTCATAAAAACAGAATGCGAATGCTCTAGCATGTAATAAGGTGACGGCTCATTTTTTATTAGCTTAACAAAATTTTTGTTGTTTTAAACTTTAAGCATGTGGGCTTTAATATACGACAGATCGGCTCGATTCTCGAGAAGGTAGACGCAATATAGGACAGTGTGAAGAAACGAGAAAATATATTCATATTAGTAAGATCTATTTATATGTTAAAAAAGTTAGTAATGATCGCTCTAAGAATAACACGTATCACGGCACCATATTTGAAAGCCGTCTGGATCGGAAGGCAATTCCAAATGGCAAGAAATATCTTTAACTGTAAATATCCCATTTTTGTATTGCGCGCCTTAGTGTGAACAAGATAAACAATGATATCGATAAGCGATAGAATAAAGTAGATTTTAAGAGAAAGAAGATCCTAAAAAATCAAGTTTTCTTACAAAAAATATACGATTTACACAGTCAAATGTTTTACTAGTGTCAGTGTAAACGACATCTGGAAGTCAGCCCCGCGCACTCGAGAAAATCATTAAGCTTAATCATAAGCTGTTTTGGGCGGTTTGTGAACGTTGGAATGGGACAAACAAAAAAATTAAAATATAAAAAAACATTTTTTAAAAGTTTGGGCGTGACAGTTTTGGGCGGGTTGTGGGCGTTGCAACATTTGGAAACAAACTTGCCCTGCATGTTTGTCTCTAGAACCTGCATTCCTAACTTTTTCAGCTTTTATAGTTCCTGAGATCGAGGCGCTAATACGGACATGGCCAGATCAACTCGGTTATTGATTCTGATTAAGAATATATATACCTTATATGGTCGAAAACTTAACGGGGGTATGATTTGGCTTTGCAAATTTAACGGCTCGGAAGACGTAAAAACATTCGAATGTACAAACAGTTTAGGAGACTGAACTTATATAAGTAAACAAAAAATATAAAAGAAAAAACTGCTAAGGTCAGTATTTATTTTAGTCGAATAACGAGGGATTTCAAAACAAAAGCAATGCAATGATACAGAAAGTCAACAAGTGGTCACGGCATTGCAGATTTTTTTGGACTGCTACTTAAAAGTTACCAAACGGAAACTTAGCCATCGCGAAATACATACAGCCAAAAAGACAAAAGTTAACTACTGTATTAAACACAGATGACAAAATAAAATTGGAAAATAAACGGAGAGCTCCGCATAAATTAAAGGCCGAGAAGACAATAAACGCATTGATTAAAAAAATTGTTAAGCTAGTTGGGAAAGATATCTTTTACATAATTCCACTCTCAAAAGGAACAATAAGCGAAACTGCAAATCAAAACGGAAGATCACTTCCGAATAGTCACCAAAAAGTTAAATGGTTAAAGAAGAAACTATAAAACAGCATCAAAGCCTTGAACTGATTCTATTGGTCTGCTCGCTACGAAATACGTGCGGCTAGCTCAGTAGATTTCGTGTATTCGTCCCACAAAATTTATATTAAAAACGTGATCATCTGGTTGCCAGTAAAAACATTTGCCGTTTTCGTTTCTTGGGTATTTATTCTGGCCTAGCTTTATAATATAATTTGATTATCGCACGGCAGATAACGGCTGCGACCCCCAAGGCAATCGCCTGGTGGAACGGCAACACGCCAACACGTAGTCTCCGACACAGTCGATCGGGTCTACACCGCAATTCCTGCCGTCTCTTCGGGACCCTTCTGTTGAATGCTTCCGGACTACCGTGGTTCGTCGTATTGGACCTGCGCTACCTGCGTCTCAGTGTCTTGTCCCGAACTCCTTCACGTAGCGATCTTGTTGACTATCACGGCTGTAGTTCCTCTGCTTTTGTGCATCTTTTCATCTGCAGTTGTGCGGAGTTTTAACTCCTCACATCCTCCCCTTTCTTCGGAAAAATTTAAATTCGGCCTTGCAGTTACTGCGGGACATTCCTGAGATCCCGTCGGCGCTCACAGCTCTGTCTTCAGTTCCACAGCGCCGATCTCCTTTCAGTGTATTCTTCTTTCCTCCTTTTCAAATTTTGCGCCGATTTTAATTTCCGTGACGCCACTCCCTTTTTCACTCTTCTTTCCGCATTCCGCATTCCGCATTCTCGTCCTTTCGTCGTTTGGTCACACTACTTCCCGTCGATCGATTGTTGCGGGTAGATCCCGATGACTTTCGTGGGTGCGGCGTTGCCACTCGATGACCATAGTAGTTCTGTAGTGTGACCCGTCATGTGTTGCTAGTTCCGATATTTTCGCCCACCGATTGAACTTTGCCGGTAAGTTGGATTATAAAAAAAACGTTTTACCCTGGTTAATCCTGGACTTTCTTCCCTGCTGTCTTATTTAGCTTGCCTTGCGGTACTTCTGTACCGCCCCTCACCTTTCCTCGGGAGCATGTTGGTTCCTTGGTCTGGTGAGTGCATTGCTTCTCCGTGCCCCGCTTACTTGTGGCATGCCCCCGTTGACTCCGGCTTTGGCCTGACGCTGAAACGGACGCCTCTGTTGCTTGTATTTGGGATACGTTGAGTGTGCCTGAGCCTGACGTTAGTTGGGGAATCCTGATGTCCGCGTGAAAGAAACAGTATTCCGGCTTGCTCGCTGAATGTCCCCGTTGACTCTCGTCTTGGCCTGACGCTGAAACGCTGGCCTTTCCTATATGTGACCTCGAAGTCATACTGCTGTAGCTCAAACGCCCATCTGGTAATTCTTCCCGAAGGGCTTTCTATGTTGTTCAGCCACTTCAGCCATATGATCCGTCACTACCTTAATGTGGAAGCCCTCCAGGTACGGCTTTAGCTTCCGAATAGCCCACACAATTGCCAAGCACTCCTTCTATGTTGTAAGGTAGTTCTTCTCGGCTCTCTTTAGGGTCCGGCTGGAGTACGAAATGACCTTTTTACCATCTTCTGTGCCCTGTGTGAGGATCGCGCATATCCCGTAGTCACTGGCGTCCGTTTGCAGGATAAACATTTTTCGAAATCGGGGCACGCCAAGACTGGGTCGGTAACTAATCTAACTTTTACCTCCTCGAAGGCTTGCTGGTGATCCTGTGACCATCTCCACTTGGTACTCTTGCTGAGGAGGCCGTTGAGTGGCCTTACAATGCGCGCGAAGTCAGGCACGAAACGTCGGTACCAAGATGAGACTTCAAGGTATTGGGTTCGTGCTCCTGGCTCCTTGGCTTGTGACGCGTTGCCCTATGTACAGTAGTTGTTGCTTGAAGAATTTTCATTTCTCTGGGTTTATTCTTAGATTCGCGTTCTTCAAACGGCGGAACACTTCCCTGAGGTTTCTTTTGTGTTCCTTTAGGGTGCGGCCAATCACGATGAATGGCCAATCGCGTTTATCTGCCTGAAGTCTCCATTTACCCGTTTTCTTCTTCACCATGACTATGGGCTGTACGGTCTCCTTGAATGTTCTATTAGTCCCATTTCCAGAAGTTCATCCACTTTTGCATTAATCTCCCCTTGAATCTTTGGATTCTTGGGGTAGTATCTTTGCTTAATCGGTTTGTCATCTTTCATGGTTATCATGTGCTCGGCTATACTAGATGTTCCGGTCATAGAGTGAAATTTCGCGAGCTCATGTCATCCTCTTCGCCGTCCTTTTGGACTTATGCGACCGACAACTTTTCCTCGACCTCGATTTCATGACCGGCGCACCTGATCTCGGCCCGACTTGCGTGAGGAAATTCCACTATTCCTGGTAATATCAGCAAGCTCATGCTGAGTCGCCTGTTGCCGAACTCCACACCAATTTCGAGCTTTGCCTTGATTTCGCCGCACCTTCCATCTGCCAACCTAAACTACCGTCGTATCCATGCTTGTCCGCCAGCTCTTCGCTTATAAAGCTTGCTGTTGCCCCGGTGTCGATCGTGGCCTTGTACGTGTCCCCACCGATCGTTACCGCTGCGGACAAATGCTGCTCCTTCTCGATTAATTTTCCAGTTAGTTTGGAGAGGCGGCAGCTTGCGACCCCGGCTCGCCTCTCTGCGGCTGGGATCGCTGCCCACTTCCCGCTCTCTGACAGCATTCCGTACTTCGGATTCCTATTTTCCCGCACATCCAGCAGAACAGCAGCCTCTGGTTTCGGCAGCCTCTTGCCCAATGGGCATGTCCACCGCACCTACGACAAGCTTCTTGCGGATTGGCAACAGGGGTTGGGCTCTGACCCGAGTTGCCCCCAAGTGTCGTTCCATTGTGTCTCTGGGTGGTGGCTGTCGGCCTCCATAGGGTTGTGTTTTGTCGCCTGGACTAAACCGGGGTATATTGCGCCCACTGTTCCTGGGTCTGTGTACCTAGATCGCCTGCGTCCTCACACCTTCTACACGTGACGTGTGTTGCGGCCGCGGGCCTGTTGCGGCTGAAATTATGTTCCTCCGCGAAGGCTTCCCATTCCGTTTCCCTTTTCCGTACCACAGGGGTCTTATTAGGGTCTGAATCTCGACCATGCAGTCCTTTAATGCTCCACTAAACCCTTGCTTCCTTTGCCTCACCTTGTCCGCGAGTTTCGTAAAGTACCTCCTGGGCAAGAAGAATGTTTTGAAACTATCTATGAATTCGGCCCAAGTCCTCCAGTGTCTGTTATTGGATATGTACCACATTAGAGCCTTTCCCCGCATTTATTCCGGCATTGCTTGGGGAATCATGTTCAGGTCCAAGCCGTACGTGTTTGCGGACGACTCCACCTGTTCCAGGAATTCGAGGGGCTTTTCTTCCCCGTTACGCACTTTTGCGTAATTCGGCTGGTTGGGCCTGGGTCTTTCTGGACTTGGCCTCCTTTCCCTACTCGTCTCCTCCTTCAGCCTTGCTATGAAGTCTTTACCCTCGGGATTTGTCAGCTTTACGCTTGGACCTGGTTTGTCTGAATATGCTGCCTCCAATTCTATCCACATTGCTGCTAACTTTGGGTCGTTTTCCGTCTCTGTGTAGTACACCCCCAGGGCCTTTCGTATGTCCTCTGTACTTCCGGACAGTGATATGCACAACCTCTGTGCGATATATGCGAAATCCTCTTTTTTGAGACGGTAGATCCAACTTCTACCCATACTGCACTTTTTTTTGCGTATACTGCCGGGATAATCACGCCTTTGGGCGCCAGATGTAACGAAGTCTGCTCGTTACGGAACACGTGCGGCTAGGTCGGTAGATTTCGTGTGTTTGTCCCACCAAATTTATATTAAAAACGTGATCTCCCGATTACGTTGGGTGCCCGGCACATGGGCTGAGAATTGTCGTCCTATGCGGACTCACGCAGCTAACGGCTGCGATCCCCAAGGCAATCGCCTGGTGGAACGGCAACATGTCAACCCCATGTCTGCTCTGACTGGTGGCGCCGTCACCACGCCTGCTCGGATCGTACGGACACACCAGGCAATCGCCGGGTTCACATACGTAGTCTCCGACACAGTCGACCACGTTGACTTGTTGCGTAACTGGCAACGGCAGATCCTCCTCATGCCATCTTCATCTGCATTTCTGAGGAGTTTTAACTCCTCATACCCCTGTGAATTTACATATGCACATAGAGTAATATGAGTCCAAAAACCACAAGGTTGAGCTAGAACTAGATACCAACTATTAAAGAAAAACGAAGTTTACTTAATATTTAGACAGGAGTTCTGGTTGCATCAAAAATTTTCAGTAGCAGAGTCGTACAAGCGGAATTGGCCAGTGCAATTTTTGAATTACATGAAGTATGGACATCCTAGGACAGTCTGCGTACGTTGTGGAGACGGCCACAAATCCGAACCGTGCTCTGCTAACAATGAAGCCCCGGTAATAAAAAAGTATGAAGAAAATCATTCAGCAAACTGGGCTAATCTGTCTGCAAGGAGCTGAAAAGTCGAATCCAACGAGCCATAACGGCTTACACCTAAAACTTATAGGATACTTAGTTTAGTTCGCAAGCCACACTTTTACTTCGCAAAAGCAGCCATTTCATCATTAGTGAACGCCCTAAACCAAAACAATTATGCAAAATGAAAACAAGAGAGAACGCTATAGTTGAGTTCCCCGACTATCTGATACCCGTTACTAAGCTGGTGGAAGTACTTTTGGGCGGTTTGTGGGCGCTAGAGTTACGCTGCTTTTAAGTCTCTGGAGTCTGCAGGCTTAATCTCAACTTTCCAGCCTTTACAGTTACTAAGATCTCGACATTCATACGGACGGCCAGACGGACAGACAGACGGACAGGGCCAGATCGACTCCGGTGATTGATTCTGATCAAGAATATATATACTTTATATGGTCCGAAACACTTCCTCCTGCCTGATACATACTTTTCAACTAAAAATTATCTTTTTTATATCCTCCAAATCACATCCGGTCTCCCACAAGGGAGCCACCCTGGTCACCTTATTTTTTAACTACCTTTCCTTAGTAACAAAACATTCGCGTGTACTTATGTACGCAGACGATGTTAAATTATCTTGCCATTCGGACTTACAATCCGGGCTAGATAGCTTTTAAATATGGAGCCGTGATAACGTAAAAAACTTAAGTGGCTCTTGAGTATGGACCGGCTGACCTGGAGTCCACAATAAGGAGAGTCCACTCGGACCGCAGTGAAAAAAAACTTCTTACTGTTTGCTTTACGTGGCCTAAATTGGAATGCAAACCTCATATTACCTCCTTACATTAACAGCCAGAATCTGATGTAAAGGGAGGGGTACAACTACATTTTTGAGTCAGACTGAATGCAACAAAGAAAATTCAGTTCGGCAATAAACCAGTCCAGCGCCCACAAGAGCTCACATGAAAATTATACCCTAAACAACTTCATTAAAACAGTATAACGTCAAATTTAAATTCAACAAGAGAGTACGCTATAGTCGAGTTCCCCAACTGTCTGACACCTGTTACTCAGCTTGTGAAAGTACGAAGGAGACATTTTTAAACTGACATTCTTTGGCGGTTTGTGGGCGTTAGAATGGGCGTTTTTTGGCAAAGCGAGAGAAATTTACAAGTCTAAATAAAAATATCATATATTAAATAACTAACAAAAATGTGAAATAGTATAAAACATTTTTTAAAAGTGTGGGCGTGTCAGTATTAATTGTTTTGTGGGCGTTAGAGTGGGCGTGGCAAAAAAAAAAATTACAAGACTAACAAAAAAAAATCAACGTATTTTTCAAAAGTGTGGGCTTGGCAGCTCAGAGCGGATGTTGGGCGTTGGGCGTGACAACATGGGTTACCCAATTTGCGCTGCGTCTATGCCTTTGGAGTTTATATGCTAAATCTCAACTTTCTAGCTTGTATAGTTCCTGAGATCTCGACGTTCATACGGACGGACAGAGAGAAGGAAAGACGGACTCGGCTATTGATTCTGATATATGGTTGGAAACGCTTCCTTCTGCCTGTTACATACTTTTCAACGAATCTAGCATACCCTTTATTTATTGTCAAAACAGTATTTTTTGTTTTCAATTGGTTAAGTAATCTTAAATTTGAAATAAGTAACCCGCGCCAGCAAACACTAAATTGAAACGCCTGAAATAAATTGAAAATATCGTAACATCTTTCAATTTTGTGATGCGTTTTGCCGGGGTGATGAAGTGATACATTTACGTAGCGGACAATTAATGACATTTTCATAAATTTGTATAAGTTCATTTGGTACTGCTGCCACAAGCCCGTCGTCGAATTATCTTGTACGCATGCCTATGAAACAACACCCTGTCAGGATATATAATAAATTTGTTAACCAGTTTGTACAAAACTTTTAAATGCGGCGAGTGTGTGAGACAGATGCCCAATGTCAGTGTGAACAAATTTCCTCTGAAATTTAGAATTCTGCGAATTAGAAAAGACAAAACAGCTAGAAAAGCAGCGCGAACGAGTATTACGAAAAATGTTGAGCAAGGCCTTGATTTACTTGGGTGACTAAAAGACGGTTGTGAGCAGGAGTATAGCTAGCCGCCAGGGCAAATAATTTTAACCCCATCGTGTCCCTAAAAAATTAAAGAAGCTTAATGAGTCAATATACGAGGAGAAATTAGACGAGAGATTAAATATCGAGGTGACAGTGATAAGAGCCATGACTTGGTAACCATGTTTGAGGCCCTCCGCTCAGAAATATAGGGTATACGAATATATATAAACAGAGCCCGTTTAGGTATATAAAACAATCAACGTGAAAATAAGTCTTTGGCCGATCGTCAATTAAAGAAGTTTAAGTGTATCCGTGATTTCAATAACGATTCCATAGAAAATACAAATTCAAATACAAATGAGGGCAATAAAAAAAGGGCTACTCAAGATCAAGGTCAAGAACGAATTGGGAAACAGTTTGTAATCGGATTGCCATGGAAGGAAGATGTAAGAATGCCGGATAGTTATGTGATGGCTGAGAAAAGATTGTACGCAAATACAAGAGAGAACGCTAAAGTCGAAGTACTCAGCTAGTGGAAGTGCGAAGGAGAGTCTTTAACACTGACAGTTTTTGGCGGTTTGTGGGCGTTCGAGTGGGCATGGCAAAAAGTTTTTTGGCAAATCGATAGAAATTTACAAGACCAATTCAAAAATGAAAAAATATAAAATTATTTTTCAAAAGTGTGGGAGTGGCAGTTTCGGGCGGTTTGTCGGCCTTAGAGTGGGCGTGGCAACATGAATCGCAAACTTGCGCTGCTTCTATGTCTCTGGAGTCTGTATGCTTTATCTCAACTTTCTAGCTTTTGTAGTTCCTGAGATCTCGACGTTCATACGGACGGACATGGCCAGATCGACTCGGCTATTAATCCTGATCAAGAATATATATACTTTATATGATCGGAAACGCTTCCTTCTGCCAGTTACATACTTTTCAACGAATCTAGTATACCCTTTTACTCTACGAGTAACGGGTATAAAAAAGATGCACGCTAATCAAGAATTGGATTAAAAATACAAGACAGAGATGACTAAATATGTCGAAAGGGAGTAATGCTCGCGAGCTAAGTCACTCGGAAATTATTGACACATCAAAACCAGTCTAGTGCATTCCACATTTTACAGTACAGTCGGTTCACAAACCAGATAACATGTTCAGCTACATCGTTTTCGACGAAGCTACTGAAGTCAAAATAAAATATGTGTAACACAATATGCAAAAGGTTCCGCGAAATTACTATCCTATTTAAGCTGCTGCGACCAATTGGATGTGCATATATTCGTCGTCGCGAGTCCAGCAGCATTTTCAGCGGTTGCTTATTTGCGCATATTTGTCATGAGAAAAATACGCCTAGCCCCGAAGAAACTGTTGTCTATTCCTAAACTGGAGCTTCAAGCTGCAATCCGATTAAAGCTTCAATCGATTAAATCGCTTAAGGATCTTAAGTTCGATCTTGACTTTCTGCAGGGGCCTTGGGCATGATAAGGTCAGTTCTGGCTTAGCATTGCTTCAGACTTTTTGCAAAAGTACTTCAGCAAGAAATTCTCAGTGGTTTGGAATGGGTAGCCTTCACCCCTGAAATCGGCTGTAACAGGTAGAAGAAACAGGACCAATTAACGAGTCGATCTGTTCATCTTTACGTCCGCCCGACTGCACGTCCATATGAAAGTTGAAATTATACATGCAGTTTCCAGACACATGAAATATTTGTAATACTATTTAATTTTTTCTTTAGTCTTGTAAATTTCTATTGACTTGCTAAAAAACTTTTTTCTCGCTCATCCTAACGCATACAAACGGTCTCTTTTGAAAAATTTTCTTACTTTTTTAGTTTTTTTTTTTGCGAATTTCTATTGATATGTCAATTGTTTAACTTTCTCGTTCGCACCCCCAATAGCTGAGTAACGGGCATCTCTATTCGGGACCTCGCCTATAGCGTTCTCCATTGTTGTTTTTTAACTAAAAGACATAGACAGACATGGTAAACTTATGTCTAGGACAAGAACAATAAGAATTACAAAGCAAGTCCCCTGTAAGTGCTTCCTAACAATTCCTCAGCCAAATATTTCTTGTTGGACTTAATTTTTGTCGTTAAAAAATTAATAACTTATATATATGTATTATTAGTGTCTCTTTGTCTTCAATGTTCAAATGGTATTGTCTAGCTATGAAAGACCAATTCCTTGAGATATTAAGAATGGTTATGGATAATTTTATACAAGAAGAAAAATTTTTTTTTACATTAAGAATTAACAAGAACTGTGACTCGCGTCGGGGTAAGACGTATTTTGATCGAGGTCGGTATAAAATCAATTTACTTAAGTGAAGTGAATAAATAAAACAAAATAAATTACAAATATCAGCGAAAAGACGCTATTAGCAATGTTAAATTGCAAATCTATAATATTTGTTGTGTGTGGAAACATTAAATTAAATCAAAAGCTAATTTAAATAGACAACAAACAAATCGACAGTTCCAAAATGAGCCAACGCGATTTGCGCGCTCAGCGGCAAAAAGAGCAAGACGAGCGCCGGCTCTCTCTCCAACGAAACAATGCATACTTCACCGTCGTGTCTGACGCCCGCGAGTGCCAAACAATCCATCGGGTCAATGACCTAGCACCTGCAGATAGCAAACGATCGCGGTCTTGCTCACCAATGCTTATGACTGCACGATGTGAACCCGAACGCATTGAGAGCGTCTTTCTCGCGCTCTCCTCATTGCAAACGGTGTCAAGTTCTGTAGCTACCAGCACAGTAACTTCGATATCTACTGCAACTGCACCCATAGCAACAACAACAACAACATCAACACTATGCTCAGTACCGAGAGCTGTGTACATTTCTGCTGAATCAACAACAACCAAAGCAAGTGCAACCTCTCCGACTCTAAAAAACAAAAGCGGACAAGAACCAAAACAAAACACAAAACTGTGTCAAACAGGGCTGGATCGCTACATTCAAATAAAGCGAAAGCTAAGCCCACAACACAAACAGGCTGGCAATCAGCCGAAAATAAATCGCACCAACGTTGACAACTCAACTTCAAATAGGTTTGCACTACTGGATGACTGCGAAGTGCGTCCAATCAAGAACAGGAGCAGAAGAAGATTAAGCCGCCACCAATATTTATACGAGAGAAAACCCCAAGTGCACTGGTTAACAAACTAGCTACGATCATCGGAGAAAACAAGTTCCACGTTATACCTCTTACCAAGGGAAACATACATGAAACGAAAGTGCAGACTCCGGATGAGTCTAGCCATCGATCAGTGACCAAGTACCTGGATGAAGCTGGAAAGAGTTACTATACCTACCAGCGTAAAAGTGCCAAAAGATTGCAGGTTGTCATTAAAGGAATTGAATCATCAGTGACCCCATCCGAAATTATCGAGGCACTAAAGGAGAAAAACCTTAAGGCAAAAACGGTGATCAACATTCTTAACAGGAAGAAAGAGCCGCAGCCACTCTTCAAAGTCGAACTGGAGCCATCGAGTCAAAAAATCAGCAAAAATGAAGTACATCCTATTCTTAAACTACAGTTTCTACTGCACCGCAGAATAACTATCGAAGAGCCACACAAGCGCAAGCAGCCTGTGCAGTGCACTAACGGCCACACCAAAGCGTACTGCACTTTAAAATCTATCTGCGTCATTTGCAGGGATGCTCACAGTACCGCAAACTGTCCTAAGAACAAGGATGACAGCTCAATTAAATTATGCAGCAACTGTTGCGAAAACCACACAGCCAACTGGCGAGGATGCATTGTTTACAAGGAACTTAAGAGTCGCCTAAACAAACGAGTGACTTCAGCTCGTGATCGTACCATACCTGCAATTCACAAAGTAACGGAACCGACTACAACTTATATCCTTTCGTCTGGCAGATACCTAACAATGCCAAATTTTTCCTTTGCAAGTACACTAAAGTCAGAGTCAAATCAGCATACAACCCCATTCATGAAACATACAATCACGAGAACATGCAATAGCAGTCAATTGGAGTTGAACCGATTGTGCTTTCGATGTAGCAAAGCATTAAAGACTTTATGGCATTCATGCAAGCAACTATGCAAGAGCTCGTTTCTTTAAAAACAGCATAATCAGGCATGCTCCGGTAATCGTTATTTTTATTCGACTTCGATGTGGGCCAAATCTTTTGATTTCGTTTTTAGGTGCAAAATTTTTTCTATCGGAGTGTTTCGTTTCTCATCGCTTCTTGCTGCTCAAACAGCATATTTTTTTCTTTAGTCACAATTTAACAATGTGAAAAAATTAGAAAATCTAGAGCTGCCACCTTTTTCACAGTTCTAATTCCGATGTTCGCAATTACATTTTTACTACACTTTGACCATTTAAGCAGTTAAATTAAATAGCATTTTATACAAACAATACTTTTGGCCCTGCTTTAAATGAATTAATAAATTCTTTTATATTTCATAATTATATTTACCTGCCTTTTTCGTTTCACCTGCCTACCGTTTCACGGTATGGCAACCTTCGCGAAAGCTTTTGCCGGCGTACTTATCGACCCGTTGCCAAATCGAAAATTGTTGTTGCCGATGGCAACATTTTGTTTGTCATATATGAGCTAGGGTAAGAAATAAATTTCATAAAATACCTAAAAGGTAGAATGATCTTGTGGTGATGTACAATTAACATCAATAGACCACTGAGTAAATTATTTTTTTCCCTTAGTAAATAATATCTGATTTGATATAAAAAAGACATTTACTTTTTATTTCGGCCAAACAAAAGTGTCCGTTTTACAAATCGAACAATTCTTACGAATTTGAAAACCGGAGAACCAATTTTTTGATTTTAAATCCAAATCGTAAGCATGCCTGAATGACTTCCTTAATAATAGCAACCTGGAACGCTACAAGCGTTTCGCGACACAAGCTTGCTTAGTTCTTAGCTGACAGAAACATTGATGTTATGCTACTCTCAGAGACTCATCTTACTGAAAAGAAACATTTTCAAATATCAGGATAACAATTTTACTTTACAAATCACCCGGATGGCAAGGCCATGGAGGCACTGGCATACTAATCCGATCCCGAATTAAGCACCACTTTCTTAGTAATTGGCAAGAATACTGCCTACAAAAACCTCTATAAGCCTCCAACGCTATAACGGTGACCACATTCTGGCTGCTGTCTATTGCCCACCCCGCTTCACAATATCTGAGGACAAATTCACAACACTTTTCGACTCGCTTGATGAAAGGTTTGTTGCATCTAGCGATTGGAAAGCCAAGCACATGTACCGGGGATCTCGAATAGCGACCCCAAAAGGAAAACAGCTGTACAACGCAATTATTAAACCGGAAAGCAAGCTTAATTATGTTTCTCCGGGTGCGCCTACATACTGGCCAGGAGATCCTAAGAACCTTCCAGATTTGATTGACTTTGCCATCACTATGAGGATATCCCAATCAATAATTACAGCTTACGCACTTGCAGAACTTTCATCTGATCACTGCCCTGTGCTCTTTCATCTTATGTACCAGCTGCAACACATCGAGCGGCCGTATAGGCTTACAAGCAGCAGGACTAGTGGGGAGAGGTACAAAAAATATGTTTGTTGCCATACCGACTTTTCAAGCCCCTTTGAAGTAGAGCAAGACATTGATCAGTTTGCTGGTGACCTAGAATCAACACTAGTTGCAGCAGCAAAAGCATCAACTTCACAAGGTACCCACTCATGCAGTATAAAGACAAGTCGACAAGACATGACAAGTCGGGATACTGATTTGCCTGTGCTCACCTGGTTTCCAGACTTACTAAAGCACTTCAGAAAGAAGAAGCGGACGCACAACTACGTTACCTCGAGAGTCTTACGCCCACCAGCACAAAGAACTCATTGTTGAAAGCCCATAGGAATCTACAGGCACCAACAGAAACTGGGCTCGTAGTGACATGGATAGAGCCAGAGCCTTCACTGATCATCTCAGAAAAGTATTTTAACCAAAGCCAGCCACTAGTTCATTTACACTCCACTCTTAACTCCATCTGACTTAACACCACAAGATCCCATAGAATTCCAGCCAATCGAAATAACGAATATCATTAAAGAGCAACTAAAGACTGGAAAATCGCCTGGCTTATTAACCCCAAAAATGATCACCGAGCAGTTCTACAATGCAGTTCTACAAATTTTCTGGCTCTTCAACGCAATTACCAAAATTGGATATTTCCCTCAAAAGTAGAAAAAATCAGTCATAGTTATGATCCCTAAGCCCGGGAAAGAGAAAACACAGCCATCATCATAAAGCAAGAAGCTTAAGTGCAGCTGCTACGAATCAGTACCCACCTCGAAACACACTACAAACTCCCATCGCACCAATTTGGTTTTCGGGCAATATATGGAGCTATTGAGCAGGTTAACCGCATCACAACAGAAACGCCTTTGAACATCGTAAACACTGCACAGCTTTATTCCTAGACGTTGCACAAGCATTCGATAGAATATGGTTGGATGGATGTTTTAAATAATCAAACTGCTTTCTCAAAACTTACATAAGCTTCTAAAGTCTTACTTATAGAAAAGAGTGTTCGCGGTTAGATGTAGTTCAAGCACTTCAAGCGATTGTACTATAGAAGCTGGAGTGCCCCAAGGAAGTGTATTAGGTCCAATTCTATACACCCTATACACGGCGGACATCCCAACAGATTACCAGTTAACTATATCTACATTCGCTGATGACACTGCAATACTGAGTCGATCCAGATGCCCAGTAAAAGCTACGATGCAACTAGCACGCTATTTAACATGTGTAGAGAATTGGCTTGCAAATTGGCGCATATGAGTAAACGAACTAAAACGCAAACAAGTTACGTTTACCCTTAACAAACAAAGCTGCCCACCCTTGGTTATGAACCACACGCGCATCCCACAAGCCGATGACGTAACATACTTAGGTATTCATCTGGACAAGCGGCTCACCTGGCGGAAACACATAGAGGCCAAGACGACGCACCTGAGACTAAAAGCAAAGGATCTACACTGGCTTATAAACGTTCGGTCTCCCCTAAGCCTGGAGTACAAAGTCCTTTTGTATAACTCCGTTCTTAAACCCATATGGACCTATGGCTTCGAGCTATGGGGCAATGCATCGAGAAGCAACATCGACATCATACAGCGAGCACAGTCTAGGATTCTGAGAATCATAACTGGAGCTCCATGGTATCATACAGCGAGCACAGTCTAGGATTCTGAGAATCATAACTGGAGCTCCATGGTATCTTCGGAACGAGAATATACACAAAGACCTAGAAATAAAACTTGTCATTGAGACAATAACAGAGAGAAAAGTAAAATACAAGGAAAAACTAGGCTCACTTCTAAATCCCCTTGCAAGAAAACTTCTTTGAGTATGCAGCCAAAGTCGACTGCACCGCAACGATCAACCAGCCCAGCGTTAAATTTGTTAGGCCACATAGCACAAATCATCTCATAAAATGATAATTAGCTAGCTTAGAATAAGATTTGAAAACTTATTGTTAGTCTCTTAAGTAAAAGGGAAGATTCAATAAATAAGATTTAAAAAAAAAAAAAAAAAACATTAACAATGTTTTCTTACCAATAACTACATTTGGGACCAACGCCTGTGTTCCGAAATAAGTAAAAGGCCCGCTTTCAAACATAAGCGCTTCCTTGCCAATTGTAACTTCTACACGACCTTCCAGTATAAGTACAAAAAAGTCGACAGCTTTTCCTTGTGTGAAAATATAAAGGCTTGGATCATCTTTACTCTTTCCCTTTGTTTTTATGTTGTGAAACACGTCTTGATTAAGTAACCTCCGCAAAATGAGTTCAGAAATAACATCTTTTTTAAAAGCATCGACAGCTAAAAGTTAAAACATTAAACAATAAATATATGATAAAGTTAAATATATATTACCAGTGCTAAGGTACTGGAAAGTAGCCAGTGTTAATTGAGGAGATATCCGAACAGTTTGCACTTCACGACGTTCGGCAAACGCTGAAAAGTCCGCTTTTTTGTATCTGTTTCTTCTGGTTTTTGTACGGTTGTCAACAAAAACATCGGTTTCGTCAACAATTTCAGCTTGAATCAGTTCTTCAATTACATCTTCCAGAGTAACTAACCCGACAGTTTCATAAAAAGGATCACCATCACCTTCATTATTTACGCGGTGCACAAAAGCAATGTGACCAATTGTTCCTTCTTTAAATTGATTAAACATAATATCCAAGGTATAATCTTCAAATACGAAATGAACAGGATTTTGGTAGAATTCGCAAAGCGTTTTTAAAGGAGTGTTATCATCAGTATCAACAAATGCCAAATCTTTAATATAAAGTAAAGTAACAATGTTTTTTCTATCACCATCGTATACCGGAATACGAGAATACCCAGAATTCATAATTTCTGACACTGTTTCAAAATCAAGTAGCGCATCCAATGACAGCATAAATGCATCATTTATATGCGTCATTACGTCAGCAACAGTTTTCTTACGCAATTCGAGAGCTCCGGATATTATGTTTACCTCATTTTTGTCAAGATCATTTACATCGTTTGTAACCTACATTTAAAATATTTATTAATGATTAAAATATATTTACAAATAAAACATAATTTTTACTCACACGGACAAGTTCTTTTAAACGTTCTCGGTTGTAAACATTACCAATTTCTTCGCCTAATAATTTATCAAGAATACGAGAAACTGGATAAGATAGTGGGGCTGTTATAGCCATTACGGTTTTGGTTACTAAAATGGTCTTAGCTCCAATTGCCAATCCATGTCTTGAACACACTGCCTGTAATTAAAAAAAAAAAATTTAGTGGAAAAACAGCCGAGTTCCCCGATTATCAAAATCGGCCAATTTTTGTGTTTCGCTAGACTGAATGGGACTCTTTAGAGTGGGCGTGACAGTTTTTGTTGGTTTGTGAGTGTTACAGTGGGCGTGGCAGTTTTAGGCGGTTTGTGGGCGTTAGAGTGGGCGTGGCAACAAACTTGCGTTGCGTCTATGTCCCTGGAGTCTGTAAGCTTAATCTCAACTTTCTAGCTTTTGTAGTTCCTGAGACAGACAGACGGACGGACAGACGGACATGGCCAAATCAACTCGGCTATTGATCCTGATCAAGAATATATATATACTTTATATGGTCAGAAAAGCTTCTTTCTGCCTGTTTCATACTTTTCAACAAATCTAGTATACCCTTTTACTCAACGAGTAACGAGTATAAAAGTAGTAGTAGTTGAGATTAAGCATACAGACTCCCAAGACATAGAAGCAGCGCAAGTTTGTCGATTCATGTTGCCACGCCCACTCTAACGCCCACAAACCGCCCAAAACTGCCACGCCCACACTTTTGAAATATGTTTTGAAATTTTTTCATTTTTGTATTAGTCTTGTAATTTTCTATCGATTTACCAAAAAACTTTTTGCCACGCCCACTCTAACGCCCTCAAACCGCCCAAAGCTGATACGCCCACACTTTTGAAAAATGTTTTGATATTTTTTCATTTTTATATTGGTCTTGTAAATTTCTATCGATTTGCCAAGAAACGTTCGGCCACGCCCACTATAACGCCTACAAACCGCCAAAAACTGTGTTTAAGACTCTCCTTTTCCCTTCCACTAGCTGAGTAACGGGTATCAGATAGTCGGGGAACTCGACTATAGCGTCCTCTCTTGTTTTTATGTATGTTCCGATCATTTTTATAATTTTATTTATTTTATGTGATCAGAAATTTAAGAAAACTTACCTGTGGAGTAATTTCACCGAAAAGTACGATGGCCAATGTGGAAAATATAACAGCGAAGAGTCCAGAAGTTAAACCATCCAGCAGAATGGTAAAGGTTGAGTTAACCAACACATTACCCAGGAGGATACTGCACAAAAGATAATTACCTTGATCACGAACAGGTGCAATCTTTGATGCATATTTTTTTTCTTTTTCCGTACCAGTGTTCCGCAAAATCTAAAGTTTTCAGTTATTAAAACATTATATTATATATTCCGCTTTTACCTTTAATTCTGTGCGGTCCATCGACATTAAACCCAAGTTAAGACCTGAAAACAAAGCCGAAAAGCCCAAGCATGTTACGATGATGATTATGGCCAACCAAACAGGTATCAACGGTTCTAATGTTATTATTTTCAAAAAATCGGAGTTTCCTTGATGTTCCAAAGGTGTCGTCGTTGCAGCTCTGCTGTGCTAAAAAAAAAAACACACTTTTAAGCTTTGTGCCGTGCACATTATCAAAGAGACCTTAAGGCGTAAGTGTATATTCTAGATTTGATGAATGGTATGTAACAGGACCAAGATAGCGTTTCCAACACGATACAGTATATATATTATTAATTAGTACAACCAGTCGAGTAGATCTAACCATGCCCGTCTGTCTGTCTCTACGTCTGTATGCACGTAGAGATTTCAGGAACTATGAAAGCTAAAAAGTTGAAATAAGATATGATGAATTTAGTGACGCATACGCTGCACAAGTTTGTTTCAGTACGTTGTCATTCCCACTCTAACGCCCATTAGCCGCCAACAACTGCCACAACCACACATTTGTAATTTGTTGTGTTATATTTTCATTTCTTTATTAGTCTTGTAAATTTTGATGTGCCAAAAAACTTTTTGCGATGTCCACTTTAACGCCTATAAGAAAAAATGAGGAGAGACTTTTGTCATAACATATTTTCGGGAATACAAATGTTGAGCGCAACTGTTTTCGCTAACTAATTAACGGATCCTGGGAAACAATTTTTGCTTCTTACTTTAAAATATCAAAGAATTAGAAACTAAAATATATAGGCCTTGCTGATTTTTACAATCTTACTATGTCGGCAAGGAATTGTTCACATTTTTCCTGTTTATGTATTTATTTATTTGTACGTTGTAGACAAAAGTTTTAAAATTATGCTACAACAGATATCGGTTATAGCTGCTGGCGCTTATAGCCGGACTTCAAAAATATTTACTTAATATTTTCAACAATATTTACAATTATTTACAATAAATATACAGTGATTAACAAATGGAGTATTACGGAAATTTGTTATTTGTGTTACGAAAGAATGTTTACAGAAGATGGAATATGTTTGCTTTTTTTATAAATGTAAGTAAATGCTGTAGATTTTTTGGTGTGGTTTAAGATATCTGTAAGGTTTAAATTCGAATTGCTGGATCTGTTTTTGAAGATGTCCTAGATATAGTCCTATGATTTTTAGATCTCTTCTGGTTATATCACAGGTTTTACCGTGTTTGCTATAATCAGTTATGTTTTCGTTATTTAGGGTTATCGATTGGTACCAGGGAGATGAATTTTTAATTTTTCTTTAACGAAAAGTAAAAAAATAATACATTTTGTGAAAAGTGAAAATAAAAATAAAATTTTATTGTGATCCCAGGGAGATGGAAAAAAAATCTACAGTTTAAAACGGGGGAAAAGCCATTAAATGAGTATAGAAGCCCGAATGGTGTCAAACGCAAAACCACAGATATAGAGGATAGACGCATAAGAAGGATTCGCAATCGCGGAAAATGAGAATTTATTTAAAGAAGGGTCTAGAGCATGTGGAAGAACTACGGATGATCGTCTATCTAGAAGGGTTCGCGGGATCGAGCTATGCCTCGAAGAATTTTCTGTCGGAATTTGAGGAGCGTTATATGGACGCCTATAGCGCCATTGCAAATTTTCCGGTGAGTGTGTGGACTGGCAAGACTAATATGACGCCTTCACAAGCCTCATACACAACAACAAGAATTTGATTAATGTGCAACGATTCACTTTCTTAAAGATTCGTTGCCAGTAGGGCGCGATAATGACATCCGACAAATTCAAGTCACGGAGAAAAATTACGCCGTGGTTTGGGGACTGATGATTAATCTACGTCTCGTTTTTTAGCACCACATGAACGCTAACTATGCGCCGCACAAGCTGCAAAAGGAAAATACAAAATTAATACAGTCTATGTTTGCCTGACTGCATTCCGACGCGTTCAAGCTTCAGACGCGCAGCACTGGTTGCCGCATTACGTAGCATAGCAGTTGCGTAAGGAGACCCATAACGTTTGGGTGCACCATCAAGGGAGCGGTCCCACCGTTCCTAAGAGCGCTCAAGACGACCGGATAGAGCATGTTACCACATCGATGGCGTCCATTTCCTGCGTCGTTGCGCAACCCTTCTTGCTTTGGAGAAAGGAGATAGTGAGCAGGAAAAAATTATGCATCAATTGCTTGAGCAAATCGCATGCAGCAAGAGCTGCATTTCCCAGTATTGACTCATAACCAATCCTCGAGCCGTGCACAGCCGCATTCGAGAAGGTCTTCAGCGCCGCCGCTTTGTGCACCCGCAGCCATGGAAAACCTATCTCAGCAAGGAACGGAGGACCAGAACGCATCTTGCAGATGCTATTGGGCAACTTCGTCGAATGTCCCTTCGAGGAATGTGCTTCTCGCCCCTGCTCGTATCGTCGTACGAAATCCTGTCAACGGCCTACACGCAGTCAATGCTCTAATCAATCAAGGATCTGAGGCAACCATAGTATCGGAACACATCGTTCAGTCCCTGCACCTGAAGCGGTCTGCCACCCGAGCAGGGTTGGGTCCCGGGGTGGATCCTTGGGGCGGCCGTCGTTGCAAGTACTAAGTAAATTTCGAAATCTGTAGTATTATTAACACAAATTTCTTTTTAGGGGTTGATTTAGCATATGTTCTTAATTCGGTTTCTTTTTGCCTGCCAGGTCTTAGCTCTACGCCACAGTATTGGGATATTCGAGGGCTCTCATAGGCAGAAACCCACTAGGCACGATCGATAGGCACGGCCATTTAGGAGTGGACATGCTGGCGCATGTTGCCCGACACCAGGATCGGATTGCCCGACGAGCCCATACTTCGTTTCTGTGAGGCCGAGTCGGTTTAAACCGCCCTACAGCAACAGACGAGGACCTCTGGTAAAAGCAGTTTAATAAGGAATACATCCACGAATAGGCGTGTAGCATCTTGTGTACTTTCACATGACACTGTCTTTGAGAAGGATCCTCAGTCGACTAAACAGCGAATCGTCTTCGATGCCTTATCATTGTCCAGCAACGAAGCGAATATTGTCCGCTCGATTGCAAGAGATCATCAGTGCAGTCGAACACTGACAACTTTCTTAGGATCCACAATATAAGTATTCAGCGGTGTATTTATTATTCACCTGGACACAAAACTTCAACTTAGCTTTACGAGTTTCGTAGGACTCGAGCATGAGGGCGGAACGTGCTACACCTCGCTGTTGGCTGCAAAATGAAAGGTTACTCCTACGAAACCTCTCATACCTAGAACGAAGCTGAGTGGTGCAGTACTGGCCATCAAGTTGGTGAATTGACTAACCACGGAAAAGTAGCTAGAAAACCTTCCCATCCAGACTATTGGACGGATGATACAATATTTCTGCATTGGCTGCACGGGGACGTCAATAAATGGAAGACTTTCGTCGCTAAAAGGGTCACCTTTATTTTAGATCACTCTTCACCGTCTCAATGGAGACATATTGGTACTAGCAAAAAACCAGCAGACTGTGCGACAAGAGCTAAACATTGTGCTGAAGAACTTCGATCCCGGAGTGGCGTACACGCAGTCAAGGTGACTGGCCTTTGTCGGAGATCAGATAAGTCGACATGAATGATGCTTCACTAGAGGCAAAGGCCGAAAAGGCACGCGTTCACCACACAGTCTCAATGCCATCGCTTCTGGAGCGATTTTCTAGTTTCTGCCAGGTGGTACGAGTCATAGCATATATAATTCGGTTCAAAACCAATGCTATCGGGAAAGAAGAGAGGTGCTCTAAGCATTATACTGATAGTATTATGTTACTCGCACGTTTAAACCTTTACTTTGCACTTCGACTAGCTGAGTAACGGGTATCAAATAGTCGGGGAATTCGACTATAGCGTTCTCTCTTGATTTTATTGTTTTTTTACAAAAAAAGGATACAGAATCGAATGTTGAGGAAATGTTTTAATAAGATTTAATTGAGTTAAAAAAGTTAGAATTGTTTGCATTAAGAGCTGCAGAGTATCAAGATTAGAGATAATTGGATAAAGTTATAGTCAGAACATTATACTCTGTAGGGGTTATCAAACTCATCGTTAGATCAAGATTAGAGGTAAGTAGTTTCTAGTTAATCTGCTTGGAACAGAGAAGTTTACCCAACTAACCAAGTCGGTTCTATCAACTTCACCGCGAATAAGCTTACAATAAAAGACTGTTCCAAGTATTGTTCTACGGTTAGCTGGGAAAGGTAAATTAATTAACATTAGTCTACGGAAGTAAGGAAGAAATATAAGGTTTGCATCCCAGTTTAGGCGCCGTAGAGCAAACAGTTTTTTTTGAACCGATTCAATGCGGTCCGAGTAAACTACGTATTGTGGACTCAAAACTAGTGATCCATACTCAAGAATCTGACAGTCAAGCCAAATGAATAGGGATGATCAAATTTTTTTGACCACCTTTTTATAAAACCAGGCACACCCCTGGCCTTATTGATAATGGACGAAATATGGTCTACAAATTTTAGTTACGGGTCTATAAAACCACCAAGATTATTAACCCGTGTTATTCTGTCCAAAGAGCACCCACTTAGAGTAGGTTATCACGGCATCATATTAAATATACGTATATTACTTATATAAATGTTTACTTATATAGTTATAGGGCTACAAAGACTGGGGTAAATTAAAAATAAGGTAAACGTAAAAAAAAAAGGTTTAACTTAATTTTTTACTTCTAATTCCTGATTTTCCCAAGAAATAAAGGCACTTCACAAGAGGCCACAATATACAAAACTTAAGACACGAATCATAAATTTTGACCATTTGACAATTTTGAAAATTTATCTGCACGTAAATTCTTCACTTTGTGGATCTGCGTCTTGAAGTTTTTTTAATTTAAGAACTGCTAAAAATACTTAAATCTGTGCAATAATGGAATTGGAAAGGAAGGTTTTTATTATATTTTATTACATATAATCAATAACAGTACAATTTTGCAGAAATCCCAAAAGTTCTGTCACCACTCATTTCAAAGGACCCGTTGGAAATGGATCACGGCTGTGTTTTTTTTTTAAGTTTTAGGACCATCTCCCGAAGCCTTTGTAACTTTGTCAGCATAGTTAAGCGTGAAAGGTATATCTTCAAATATATAAAGCACCAATCGAATTGGATAAAACAGAGTTGACACATTAAGTTTCCAGTTTAATGTACGTCTTTGCATTGAATATTTTTTAATTTTAAGTAATCATAATTAGTGAAATAAGTTATTTGGTTTATTGCAAGCTTTGTCTTATTTCCAGCATTATATTCTTCCCGAAACGTTTATGATTTTAATCGGCTTAGATATGATTTTAAATAATAATAGAATTTTTCTACTGTTAATCATATTCAAAGATGAAATGGTTTTCGTCTAGCATCTAATGTCTATGGGCTAGCGTTTGCAATTAGAAGGGCTTAACATTTAATTTTAAGCAAAAGACAGCATCGGTACCGTGAGAGATTAAGCCTTCGCCGTCGCCACAAACCGCTGCTTCAACGGTATTCTCAATATAATCTGCCCCCTCCGAAGCTATGTTTGTCCGTCGCGTATCTTACGATATCTCTTAAAACACGCGATCGTTCTACAAAACGATTACCGCTGGTGAGCTACTAGAACTTAGTTACCAATACGAAATCAATAATATGATGATTTCTTCAGTTTATCAGCACTTTTACCTTACAATGATTTACGGTTAAGACATTGTTTCCACTCATTGTGTTTCTTAAAACATATATGAATATAAGATATTCGAATATGCTGGTACGAACCGCTGGTCCGGTGTCCAGACCATTTCTATAGCATCTGCATGCTTAATCTCAACTCTCTAGCTTCTATAGTTTCTGAGATCTCGACGTTCATACTGACAGACGGACTTGGCCAGATCGACTGGCTATAAGAGGAACGACCCACAGCCTCCGGCAAGTGATCAACAGGACCCGACAGCTGATCAACTGTCGATTGCTGCCAGTGCCCAAATGTTGCTAGGAGCGGCAGTTAAAAACGATTAGGAGCAACCCGATAAATCCGCTGTGGAGGAACTTTTGTTTGCGATTGCTAGAGATTCCGATGTGGCTGTTTTGGTTTCACAACCAGGAATCTCTGGTCCTGTCCTAATTTGTGTATCACCAATAGGGAATATTTTAAGTCCAGGTTTTATACAAAATGAAAAAATACTGGTTATCAATCTATATTTTTATACCCGTTACTCGTAGAGTAAAAGAGTATACTAGATTCGTTGAAAAGTATGTAACAGGCAGAAGGAAGCGTTTCCGACCATATAAAGTATATATATTCTTGATCAGGATCAATAGTCGAGTCGATCTGGCCATGTCCGTCTGTCCGTCCGTCTGTCCGTCTGTCTGTCCGTATGAACGTCGAGATCTCAGGAACTACAAAAGCTAGAAAGTTGAGATTAAGCATACAGACTCCCAAGACATAGAAGCAGCGCAAGTTTGTCGATTCATGATGCCACGCCCACTCTAACGCCCACAAACCGCCCAAAACTGCCACGCCCACACGTTCGAAAAATGTTTTAATATTTTTTCATATTTGTATTGTTCTAAGTTTCTATCGATTTGCCAAAAAATGCCCAAAGCTGCCACACCCACACTTTTGCAAAATGTTTTGATATTTTTATACCCGTTACTCGTAGAGTAAAAGGGTATACTAGATTCGTTGAAAAGTATGTAACAGGCAGAAGGAAGCGTTTCCGACCATATAAAGTATATATATTCTTGATCAGGATCAATAGCCGAGTCGATTTGGCCATGTCCGTCTGTCCGTCCGTCTGTCCGTCTGTCCGTCTGTCCGTCTGTCCGTCCGTCTGTCTGTCCGTATGAACGTCGAGATCTCAGGAACTACAAAAGCTAGAAAGTTGAGATTAAGTAAACAGACTCCAGGGACATAGACGCAGCGCAAGTTTGTCGAATCATGCTGCCACGCCCACTCTAACGCCCACAAACCGCCCAAAACTGTCACGCCCACACTTTTGAAAAATGTTTTAATATTTCTTCATTTTTGTATTGGTCTTGAAAATTTCTATCGATTTGCAAAAAAACTTTTTGCCACGCCCACTCTAACGCCCACAAACCGCCCAAAGCTGCCACGCCCACACTTTTGAAAAATGTTTTGATATTTTTTCATTTTTGTATTAGTCTTGTAAATTTCTATCTATTTGCCAAAAAACTTTTGGCCACGCCCACTCTAACGCCCACAAACCGCCAAAAACTGTCCTTCGCACTTACACTAGCTGAGTAACGGGTATCAGATAGTCGGGGAACTCGACTATAGCGTTCTCTCTTGTTTCATTTTTGTATTAGTCTTGTAAATTTCTATCGATTTGCAAAAAACTTTTTGCCACGCCCACCCTAACCCCCACAAATTGTTAAAAACTCTCAGTGCTTAAGATTCTACTTCGCACTCCCACCAGCTAAGTAACGGGTATCAGATAGTCGGGGAACTCGACTATAGCGTTCTCTCTTGTTTTGAAATATTTAAATGCTCGGCAAAATTTTACCTTGCTCAATGCTCAGTGTTAAAAAACTATTTAAACTGTCGTTGGATTCGGTTCGCACAGGATCATTAATGCAAATTCAATGCAAGCTATTACATAGGAATCCTTAAATTGCCGGCTATCCCTTTTTTTTTTGAAAATGTTATAACTCCTCATTTGCAGCACCTTTGTAGGTAAATAATTTCACAATGTCAGCACGCTTTTATAAAACGCAGATTAACAACCATTAACCTTTTTGAGCTAACCTTATTCGTAATACAGGGTTTCTAAAAAACATTTTTACAGCAGCACAGTAGCTGCGTGTCCATCTAACCTCGCGCTCTCTCTCCTTTGTCCTCTCGCGCCTGCACCTTTGCGTTCTGCTGTTCGCACTGAAATGAAGTCAACAGGCTGCAATTTATAATAGAGTGGAACGTTTAGCGGACTACTTATTAACCTCTGCAATAACTTCGTTTGATGAGTCCGTTCTTCATATGAGGTTGGAGCTGATCGATGAGCATCACCAAACATTCAGAAAAAATTCTCGTTATGCTCGAAAAACTTGATATTAATGAAATTAACCCCACATTTCGGGGGGAGATTTCAAAGCGCACCCCGCATAAACTTTACTGATCTTAGAAAAGCTACAGCATCTACGAGGGACACTCCAACCATTCATTCACTGGAAATATCGGATGGCAACAAATTTGCTAATCGAACAGAACAGAACAGATTAGCTAATCGTCGTTTGTTATTTCAGGCACAGATTACTGAAATTCCTAGGCTAAGGGCAGTGCAAAGTGGTTTCGTTTTAATGCTTTGTGAAATGTCGAATAAATTTAACGTTCATACTCGCGCTTTAATGGAATGTGCTCCACGGAACAAATCGCTGGATGCATCATCGTCCATGTACTCCTTCGAAAGCTAGAACTTCGTTGCTTGCCGTGCTCTGTTCGACTGTGTATCTGAACTGCACCTTATAACATTCCTGATTCGCAAATCAAATTTATCTTAAAAAGGCAAAATCGGCAGCTTGTGTTATTGGCTTGTGTTCTTGTCCAGAATAAAAGATACAGCACTAAAAAAAAAGACAGTCCCGGAAAATAGAGATTTCGTGTCAAAAGGGAGACTATCGATTTCATGTCGAAATCTATTGGGCCTAGAGAGGACAGCTTCTTTCAGATCCAGAACGGAATTCTGGGATTTAAAAAGGTTAAAGTTCTTAGGACTAGAAGATATCCTTGACTCAGAAGTGATGAGAAAATCGTGAACTGCGATGGCAAGGCGAAGGCACATAATGAAGGAAGACCCGTATTTTTATACAGCAGCTGAGAAGTTCCAGGATGGGCAGCAAGAAATCCAAAGCCTCCGACAACACCGCCGACTACGTAACTTAAGTATCAGATAGCGGTTAGAGCGCTTTGCGGGTAAACATACATACTGCAATACACCTTTGTACATATTAATTGACAATATTCACTTTGTGTTATTGTTATATCCGTTATTCGTAGAGTAAAGGGGTATACAAGATTCGTTGAAAAGTATGTAACAGGCAGAAGGAAGCGTTTCCGACCATATAAAGTATATATATTCTTAATCAGGATCAATAGACGAGTCGATCTGGCCATGTCCGTCTGTCCGTCCGTCTGTCCGTATGAACGTCGAGATCTCAGGAACTATAAAAGTTTGTCGATTTGCCAAAAAACTTTTAGCCACGCCCACTCCACTCCTTTGCACTTCCACTAGCTGAGTAACGGGTATCAGATAGTCGGGGACTCGACTATAGCGTTTCCTCTTGTTTTTAGGCGTAACCGTTTTTGTTTATAATTTGTTGAATCACGTGTATAAGTTAACACAATCAGTTCTCACGGAGTGAAACTGCCGAATCGCAGGCCATATCCGGTGGTCTGCATGCGCAATAAAGAAACTGCTGATCGCGCACTTCAAGTGCCTGGAGCTGCAGCGGGATCGGACCATTAAGTTAGTTATAAATTGTACTCCGAGGCTTTCGCCTTTATAAAATACTTGGAATATTATGACCCTCGCCCTAACGGTAGAGTGGCGAATAAATATTATTAAACTAAACCAAACGACTTATAACTTATATAAGTCATGTTTAGTTTCAACTTAATATATAGAAATGCACACGATCCAGAGTTTCGAAATCCCATCGCACAGGATTCATTTTGAGTATGTTAAACGAAACTCAGTATGCTAAATTTTATAGTATCTGTCCCCATATATCCTCGAGCCATCTTCATTCTTCTATATGCACAACTTATCTTTGTAAGAGCATTCACAAAAGTTTATTGGGCATTTTCAGCCTCTTCTATACCATGCAATTTTACTGATGAAAATTGGATAAGTCATATTTATATATAAATAAAGTTATCTTTAGCCACCTATCTTTATCATTTTCCCAAGAGCTCCAAAAGATTCTTAATAAAGTTCTCGGTCGACACTTCAGATAGACGTTCGTAGCGGTATCACATAAGACTCATAACTGCAGAAGTGGGTCGAAACCACACATTTATGGGAAAGGCAAGATAGGATTATTAGCAAGATGTCGTACGCATTTCATTTGCAAAGTTATTTCATCCGTTTACGCATCGATCACAAAGAGCTAGTTAAGTACGCCCTCTTAGTAAAATTGTAAGACATTCACACGTAGAAAAGCTATAATCTTGAAACAAAGGGATGGGTGCAATTCGCTCGTAGAATCAGACTGATACAATCAAGGAAAGTACATTGTGACTTGGTGACCACTTGATTAAGTGTTCCAAGATTGGAGGCAAGGAGTCCCAAGCCTTCGACAACACCATTACCGTGATTAACGTGATCCTTAAAATAATTTAGATGTACAAGAGAACCGTGCAGCGGCGACTGGATAACCACCATGCGTTATGAAAGGTCGTGTCTACCATCTTATGCTAAAAACTAACAGTAATCAAATACGTGTTTAAAAAATAACATGTGCAATTGAAGAAGCATACAGAAACACCGCAATTGGAGTATGCCGCAGATGCATATACAAAGCAGAGTGATTTCATTCCCGGAAATGGAAAATACCGACGAGTTTGTAAAAAGGACGAAGCAGCAGTTGCAGATACAAAGGATTTTTGACGATTACAAAATATGAAGATAAAAATGTAACAGCCGAAATTGCCATAGCTAAAAAAGACAGATAAAAGATTTTTGAAAAAAAAAAATAGTTTCCATTGTGTTTTAAATACAGAGGTATTATATATACATATATTGTTTAATGTCTATTTAATAGATATAACAGATTATTTTTCGGTAAAATTAGATAAGCTAATGATATTATTTGTAGTTATTTAATGATGCTATTTTGTTTCTATTTTTATTAGTATGTTTTTAACTGTTCGTGAATAAAATAGATCTTAGAAATTGCACGAAAGTTTTAAGCTTCAAAACTTTCCAACTTCTTCCCAAAAGGCACCTTTACAGCGTTGCAAACTTCTGACTGAAATCAACACACCCTATGTACGGTCATAATAATTTTCGGGTCCAAGATGGTTCTCGGATAATTGTTTTAGATTGGCCATACTCTGAACGTAGATGTAGTTCTACTAACCGCTCCTATAAGAGATCACCGAGGAAACGAGGCAAGGGCTATTTGTCTCTTCTTTTCGAAGGCTCTTTGGCTAGGTTGTTACGGGTTCATTCCGAAGAAAATGTTTGTTTGTGGTTGCTTAAACTAACGTCATCGGTCTCGCAGTAAGTAATAACAGTCATTTGTCGTGTAAGAAGTCATCTGAGTCAAATTACCAAATTTGCAGCGAAGTCATCCTTGAGTTTATTTATCCGTCCCTCCGGTGCTCGCAAAGTGTTATTAATGAGCTCATTAAGATCATTAAAGCGAGAGTTCATAATCTCAAGCAGCTGCTTGTTACGAACGTCCTCTTTATAAAATAATAAGGTACATCTCAAATTATTACTCTTAGGAGGGTCCAATAAGCAATTCCAACCAGTCATGGGTGTAAATGGTTTATATAAATGTTGTAGCCAAAATACTACCAAGCGTTTAAATTATTTACAATAAGTGCAAAATTACTGTACCACTGGGTACATTGTATTTCTTAATTCCAAGGTTATATAAACATGCAATGGACAGTCCTAGTGCTAAGTCGGCATATCTGGCATGTTACTATGAGAGCATAATAATCTCTCTAGCGTATTGTCAAAATAGACCATAATACATAATAATTTTAGAAATTTTAACTTATTTAAACTGCTATAAAATTAATTCTTTATATTTTCCAGTGGCATACATTAAATGTTAATAGTACATTTAAATGACGTTTTTACAAAATCTTGAAGCTGGTGGCCAGACAGAAGTGTTGCGATAGGCGCTACGAGCCTTTTATTTTATTTTATTCGGGAATGGACAATCTGACAACTGTAAGCTCTATTGTTAAGCTAAACAGTTTTGAGGGTATACGTACTTAGACCGTTTTGACATTTTTGGGGATGAAGCTTTATCAAAAACCAATGTTTAAGGATGGTTTGAAGACTATAACAGAGGTTGAAGGCGAATTTCTTGAAGGAATTCCAAAATCCGTTGTTGTTCCAAAAACCATTGATGCTGTGACCTTAGGCATTAGTTAGACCAGCATACATTTAATAATACATGAACATATGACCGTCAAAAAATGTAATCGCGTTGGAACTCACACAGTTTGTCAATCACTTAAAAGAAGGCTCGTGCCGATTGGAAGAAAGAAATGCTTAAAAAAAATATAATCGAGCTTCCACAAATCTCCTCAAACTGTGCATTATTAAGCAACAATGTTTAATTGTTAAGTTCGACTTATTTCCGTTCTTGAAAAATAAAAAGAGAGGTCAATGTTATTTGATTTTGATATCAATCAGTGGCAAAAGTGCTTCGACACTTGGTTGAAACGAGTGCTGAAGTGTAAAGATCTTAATGGGGAATATTTTAAGGCATTTTTGTTTACAAAAAGGGTGTACCGAGTACTAATAATTAAGCTTCGTTTCTGTTCTGAATTGAATGGCAGTGATTGTTATTTGTGTAAAATACAATAATAGCTCTTTTCACGAATCGACAGCTTTTCTCATTTAGAAATTAAAATTTGGTTTCCATTACGTTGCCCTTGGCAAATAACATAACATACCTATGGTTCCCGAAAAGGCGAGTAAGTTTCTACCCCGTCGTTGGTTATTGTTTTTGCAAAAATTGTTGAATGCTTAAGACAATTGATTTGTAAAACAACTATTAATAAAACAACTATTTCGATTTTTGGTAATTTAGAATTCTTGTGAAATTACGAGCTATTGTAAAATTGCATTGAGTTTAGTTCCACGCGTGTTAACCTATACTTATAGACCTGTGTATATGTGCACGCTAGCATGGACAAGGGAAAACGAAATATAAAGCCATTCAATGGCGAGAAGTATGCGATTTGGGAATTCAGAATAAGGGCTTTATTGACCGAACTGGATGTGCTTAAGGTCATCGATCAAGACATACCTGATAAATTACCTGAGCGTTGTGCAAAAATTTATTTCTAAACTTTGCGACGAGGGATATAACGGCGCGTCAAATTCTTGGAAATTCGAACGCGATATATAAAAGAAAAAAAATATCAATTGGCCGCAGGTGCCAAAATAGAAGAGATTGATAAAGTGTCCCAATGTTTATTACATTGCCTTCGGCTTACGATGGCGTCACCACAGCCATTATCAGACGAATATTTAACATTGGGATTTGTTAAGAATAGATGCTAGATCAGGAAACTAAAATTAAAAATGATCGTAAAAACATCAGCAGGAAATTTTTTAAATACGATTGTGCAAAATAAAAACTACAGCTTTGAAAACAACTCATTTAAAATTCGCGTAACTAAACAAAAGAAAACATTGAAGGTGAATTCTAAGAATAGGGTTAGATCTCACTACAAACAGGGACACATTAAAAAGGATTGTTACCACTATAAAAGAATACTAACTGAAAGAAATAAAGATAATACAAACTACAAAAAACAAGCTAAAACCGCAACATCACAAGGCATTGCATTCATGGTAAACGAAGGGAATGAAAACCGCGCGGTAGATAAATGAGGTGCAAGGGATCTTCTCAAAATGATGAGTCGCTGTGCGTTAATTTTGTGGAATTGGTGCCGCCGCTGAAGATCGCTGTGGCCAAGCAAGGCGAATATATTTACTCAATTAAGCGCGGCATTGTGCTGGAAACTTGATGTCCGTGAAGCGCCTACAAGAGGCAGGAATGTCAATCAAATTTGACAAGACTCGGTTAACCATTTTCAAGAATGGATTGATCGTGGCCAAGAATTCAGGTATGTTTAACAACATTCCTATTGTGCAGTATCAATCATATATTATGCAAATATGCGAAAAATAAACATTATTTTCGATTATGGCATGAGAGGCTTGGAAATATAAGCGATAAAAAGTTATTAGAAATACAAATAAATAATGAAATTATTTGATTAAAAAAATTTGTGAATCATGTTTAAATGAAGAGCAAGCAAGGCTACCGTTACCGACTCCTATTTGTTGCGCACTCAGATGTTTGTGGACCAATTTGTCCAGTTACTTTAAGTGACAAAAATTACTTCTTGTTGATCAGTTTACCCACTATTGTGTAACTAACTTAATAAAACACAAAGCTGACTTATTTTATGTATATGTTTAAAGACTTTTTTGCAAAATGTGAAGCTCATTATACCCGTTACTCGAAGACTAAAAGGGTATTCGTTGAAAAGTATGTAAAAGGCAGAAGGAAGCGTATGTATAATCTTGATATATATATTCTACAGTTTTGGGCGGTTTGTGGGCGTTAGAGTGGGCGTGGCAACATGAATCGACAAACTTGCGCTGCTTCTATGTCTATGGAGTCTGTATGCTTAATCTCAACTTTCTAGCTTTTGTAGTTCCTGAGACGGACAGACGGACATGACCAGATCGACTCGGCTAAATGACTCCTAAATGAAAGAAATTAAACAACCTGACTGAGAGTATGGAAAATTAAACAGCTGGATACTTGGATGAAACACGATCTGTAAAGAATCTGATTTAAACTGATGATATTGAAATAACGAGTGGAAGAAGTGAGATATAAAAAAAAGACATCATATAATAAGGATTAAAATAGTTAAAATAAATTTGTTTTAAAAGCTCACATTATCTTTAACGATGTTCCAAATTCATTCCATGAAATTCAGTATAAAATGGACAAAAATGAGTTAATTGGTCATGAATTGAATAATACCTGTACAATCACAGAAAGTCCTAAAAATAAAAACATAGTAGATAGCAAAGGGGGGTTTTCCGCTAAATATAACGAACTGGGAAGTCCTACTAGAGTTAGATTTGTTGCATGATGATTTACTTAGGAATAATATAGAAAGTCGACTATGAGAGACTTTTGGTTCTGTAGCTAGAATATCCAGTTTTCGATTTATATTATCATTGCCAATATAACTTAAAAAACCATCAAATAGAGTTTTCTTAAATGGCACATTGAAACAGGAAATATACATAGCAAGGGTGACAATGTGTATACATTAAATAAGGCAATTTACGGACACAAACAAACGAACTGATTTTATTTGTTTGCTTATTGGTCTTATTTGGTTTTACACCACCTTATAGAAAGTTAAACTTAAAAACTTACATTTGTTGTTTTCTCAGCTGCTTTGGCACAAATAAAAAATTCATTTATAAATGATGGAAATTTTACTGAGTATAGTGCTGAAAATCCATCGCTGGATACTTCTATCGGTGTGTACAGATCAGTAGCTGGCTTTAGACATGGACCGCCATAATCGTTTTTTTCAGTTGTAAACGTTATAGCTGTATTTTCTTTTAATCCGCTACCAAATACTCGAAAATGCTGTTCCTTGTATACTAACACTGTTGGTATTCCGTTTTTAGTTTCTACTGTTTCGTCTTCCAAACGAATTCCAACAATACGAAAAGAATTCGCAATGGTTCGTTGCGTCCGTGAACTGAAAAAAATGTATATGTTGAGTTGTTACTAGTATTGCTAAAATTATATAATGTCAAACGAATAACTTTATAAATAGCAGAAACAAATGAATATGGCCAGGATTAAGCCATTAAAACTCGAAATATATTATATTTATGTGTAATTTATGGAAACATAGTATTGATGGTTTTTTTTATTTTTTTTTAAATTGAACGTTTTTAAATGCAAACGGGGTTGATACTATTGTTTTTCAAAGGGCATTTTGCTTAAAGAAATCCATATAGCTGGCGTTAACATTTTTTAATTTTTGTCAGATTTGTGTTGTTATTGTCTTAATTATTAGTCTATAGTAATATTTTATATTTTTAATAAATCATGATGATCAGGCGTACCTGGTCGAGATGTATCTTTTTCACTTATTTCACAGTTATATTCGGTATCAGGGTTTTTACTTTAATTACCCTGTCTATTTGTTGTGCATATTACTTATTATAAGTACTTCTGGTTAAAACCTTGTATTGGTAATATTAACTAGTTAGCTAGTATATGTCTCTGGAATCTGCAAGCTTAGTTAATCTCAACATTTTTATAGTTACACATTTTTCAACGAAGCAAGTATACCATTTTACTCTACAGGTAAAGAATATAACTATTGAACAGATTTTCCTCATCTATAACTAATTTTAAGGAGCATAAAAATGGTTTAATATAGACTAAATATTTTAAAAACAATTGTCGAATCATGCTGCCATGCCCACTCTAACGCCCACAAACCGCCCAAAACTGCCATGCCCACACTTTTGAAAAATGTTTTGATATTTTTTCATTTTTGTATTAGTCTTAAATTTCTATCGATTTGCCAAAAAACTTTTTGCCACGCCCACTCTAACGCCCACAAACCGCCAAAAACTGTCAGAGTTGAAGACTCTCCTTCGCACTTTCACTAGATGAGTAACGGGTATCAGATAGTCGGGGAACTCGACTATAGCGTTCTCTCTTGTTTATTTTTTATAACGGTTTACAATAATATTTCTTTGATTACTTGTTTGTAATAAAAAATAAATTATTTTAAACAAATAAATTACTAAATAATTGCATTTAATTAATGCAGCCGGCAGCATTAAACAAGACCAATTGTAAAAGTTAAGAGCGAACAGAGCGTTCGAAGAGACAAACAAATCTTAGTCGTCTACATACTCCGCCTGAATACAAACATTTCGCTGTCAAATAAATTATAATAAACTAAGAATATTAATTGAACAATAAGTGTGGTTTATTCAAAGTTTATTTAGTTCAAGGCTAGCATACGAGCGATTTGCAAGCGTAATGCCAATTTTGCTACGCATTCCACGTTTGCCGAAGATGTCACGCCGAATAATTGCAGGTATCCAAGGCATCAGACGCGACATAGTTCGCATATGCGAACTGGACAGACTTTTACTCGATGTTTATAATTATTATAGACTGCCATCCGGACCTAGCCAATTACCATTGCAGCACCTAAAGTATTGGTAATGGATCAGTTTCTTAACTACGGGAACTATCGGAACTATATTCATATTCGCGCTCTCAAAGGCTTGGGCTCGCCTTCATTCGCATTTATGAATTTGATTTCGTCGTGGGAATTGATGGCAAATTTTCTGGAGCAGCGCTGCAGAACATTAGAATCCGTGGACTACGCTATGGCAACCTACTCGCCAGGCGGCCAGGTGTGAGAAAATAGACACGATAACAAATTCTCATTTATAGCTATTGCCCCAACTACTATTTGGTTCCCGGTTCCGGGAGTTAACGCTATCTGATAGTCTTATAGGTAAAAAGGCTTGCCCCGTGTATGAACTGCCTTAAACGAGGGCATAATCTACGGCAATGCAATGCAAGTCACTGCCGCACTTGTGGGTCTAGGCATCACACTTTGCTGAATTTTGAAAATGCAATCTCTTCTTCCGAGCAGGAATGCCACTGCATGCCACTGCACTCATTGCACAGGATTCCGGTAGTGACATTGCGCTTTTAGCCACTGCGTCTGTTTTAGTTAACAGCTGTAATGGATCGTTCATTCCCGGTCGGGCATTGCTTGATTCCGGTTCGCAATTGCATCTTATTACATTCCGTTTTGCCAACTAGCTTTAACTTAAAAAGTTAAGATCCTATGGCGCAGTTTCGGAAATAGGCAATTACACTTTCGTTACTGATGGGTTTTTGGTAGATTTTATCCGGCGGTCCACTGTTTCCGACTACTCTACAAACATAACTGCAACAATTGCTCCAAATATTACTGATGAAGCACTTCGCCCGAATGCCGTCTGGTGATTATTCTATCCGGTTGCAGGCAAAATTAAACTTAGTTCTTTTGGGAGATTCCTATCGGCAGGCGTTGCGGAGGTGTCTATCTCTCGAGAGGAAGCTTATTCGAAATCTTGTCGTAAAGGATCAGTAATTTGCATTAATGAAGAAACAAGAGATACATACATACTCCTTAATGTTGGTCATATATCTCATCTTGTTCCTTCATCTCTGGACCGTTCTTTGAGATACTTTTAACCGTTATGCAAAAACAAGAGCCGATACTCCCCACTAGCCTTTCATTTTTGTATAACACAGTACACATGGCACTAGCCAACAACTTATTAATCAATAAAATTACTCGTATGTTATTATTTTGACTACAACAAAATGATTAGGTAAACAAAAGGGGTGCTGACGCGAGAAGCGGAGTAGGTCAAAAACGATGACATAACGTTTGACGGAAAACGCCTTGACAACAGGGATCGAATTGCGCGGCCTGCGACGGTCCATCAGGCATGCGGACGCATGAAGGAGAGGGAATGTGGCCGAAACCTTGCCCGATCGTTTGACGATCAAGCTACAGCTTATGGGGTAGTGAGGACTGATGACTGACGAACGGTCCGAACTTTTACAGGCACTACTAATATTTATTCTCGTTATGTAGGAGAGAAGGGCTTACCAAGATCGCAAGACCAAAAATCGACGAGCTTACGCTGACAACCTGGTGCCTGAACATCGGATGAACCTCCCTTAGCCTTAGTCCTTACACTGGACACGGGCACTAATACGCCGACATAACATATCTTAATGATCTATTGATGTCGGGTCCAGTCATCCAGCCCAAGCGGTTTCATACATTATTCCAGTTTCGTTCGCACCCTGATGCCATTACAGAGGACATCTGTAAGATGTATAACTGTGTAAGGATTTCGCATGAGGACAGCTATTTGCAGTGTAATTTATGGAGAGACTCCCTAACAGAATAAGTTAAAGTGTATAAACTAGACATAGTTACGTACGGCAACAAGCCGCCTTCTACTTGTCTGAGAGGGCTATGCTCCATTTGGCGATGGATAAGCAAGGCAGAATTTCCCATTGGATCAGAAATTCTTCGTCGCAATTTCTACGTGGATGATCTAATCAGGTGCCAATTCCGTGGAAGATGCTATCAACATTATGCACCAGACCCCTAAAATTCTTGCTGAGGCCACTTCAAGCTAATACAAGAGTGCTCCAAAACTCCGTTACTTTTAGAGGATGTAAACAAGGAGGACAGAAAATCCTACTAATTTGATGATGGGAGTGACATCACCAAAACATCGGGCCACGCTTGGGATCCTATCTCTGATCACCTGTTGTTCTCATTTTCTGTTCTGCAGTCATCATCGACGCCATGTAGACGCTCTGTATTATCCACAATTGCAAGGTGTTATCCGTAATTGCAAAGTGTAAAATTTTTTGGCAAGAGCTCTGTAAGGATAAGTTATCCTGGGATGAAAGCCTCCGCCGAGATTCTTTCCAGAGGTGTTCTGTCCTCTCAGCTCTGCGAGTTCCCAGTCTGGACACACCAGTTCTTTTTAATCGGGAGAAAGAGAAAGATTGGCCATCGACTGGTCTCACTGAGAAGCCGCTGCCTGGGCTTCGTCGAAGTGTATTGCTGGACAATCTCCGTATGTGGACATATCCATTTGATTTAAAATTGCAAACTCCTTTACTTCGCTGCAGCGTGTATTCGGTTATGTCCACATCATGCTTTTATGGTCACTGGAGTCGAATTTTGTGGGCTATTCTTCTACAAGTCGGAGGCTCACATATCTTATTTGCAGTAAATCTTCTGGTCTAAGAGGAGGGACGAGTATCTGGCGAACTGGAGAGTAAGTGGCGATCTACAAGTCCTGGTCTGACGGTGAACGACATTGTTCTTGTCAAGAACGAGAATCTACCCCAAATGAGGTGGCCCCTAGCTAAAGTTTTTCTAGTTGCCATAAAGAACAAGACGTGCAGTAAACAAGCTGTGTCAGCTGCCCCTAAAGGACTCTATTGAATGTCTGACTTGAGCATGTCGGACGGCGCAGCTGGCAGCATTACCCAAGACCAATTGTAATAGTTAAGATTAACGTAAATTAATTATTTTATTTTATTTAATACGTTCTTTATGCTCATCTTTGTACAGAGCGTTTGGAGAGACTCATTTTTGATCTCAGTCGTCTACATACTGCGCCTGCATACAAACTTTTTGCGCTGGTTTAACCCTTTCGCTGTCAAATAAACTTAAAAAACCGAGAATATTGTTTGAACAATAAGTGTTATTAATTATTAAACTAAAATTATTAAAGAGCTCATTGGCTAAACAGTATATAAATAAATATATATAAATAATATAATAATCAAAACACGCTTTTTAAAGTTAACTACTATAGTATTTAAAACAAAAAGTTCAGGAGCACCACCTAGCGTGTAGATTTATAGCTTAGAATCATTGGCCATGGTAAATCTTAAAATCTTATTTGATTCTTACAACTTATGAGCTTATACAACTTTTCAACATAATTTACTGGCAAGAAAAAGCCATTACATTTCCTTCGTAATTTGTGGGCAATTAAGTCAAAATGCTATTAATTTAATTTAGCAAGACAAGTAATAATATCAATACATAAGACGTCACTATGGAATCTGCATGCATAACATTAAGGAGATATCGAGTTCTTTTAATTCACGAGTTTCCGAAGGGAATACTATACCATACGCTTTTTATGCTGGTTTACAATAGTTTCTTTATATCTCTTGCTTGTACATTCGGTAATCTAAAATATCTTGATATATTTTTAATAGTTTCGCTTCTGAGCAACAAGCTGACCGAATGTAATCAATTTGTTGTTCTGGAAGATTGTAAAATACCTGGTTTGTTCCAGGTCTATCAATATTGAGCGTCCTTCTCCTACAATGAAATAACTTGACTTGATATTGCTTTACATATCGTTGTCGCAATTATATTAACTATATTTAAAATTCACCAGCTCCTTTCCTAAACCTGTTCTTTGTAACTGTCCCGCAGTTTCATACACTAATTTTTATCATGTGTGTCACCGTATAAAATTCATTATTATTATTATTCATATCGCACGCTCAATTTGTATAACATCTTTTGATGATTTTAACATTGGCATCGCTAAGACAAACCATCACAAAAACAACACTAGAACGGCAAAAAATCGCACAGTTAATATCCGCAAATTATAATTACAAAATCCTCACTCATTTTCGAAGAAAGAAATTTACAGCTCTTTACCATCATTTTTTTTTTAGCTTTTCAGGAGCAATTTTTATCAACCTTTTACTAAAATAGAACCAAATTATCGAATTCATAAATTTTTTTTATTATTTTTTATGTATTATTTTTAATTTACCATGGGTCTCAACTTGCGCTGCGTCTAATTATCTGAAATCTGCAAGCTTTTTATCAAATTTGATAGCTTTTATAGTTCCTGAGATCCCGAAGTTCATACGGACGGACAGACAGACGGACTGACATGTCCAGATCGACCTGGCTATTGATTCTGATCAAGAATATATATATTTTATATGGTCCGAAAAGGATCCTTCTGCATGGTTCATACTTTTCAATGAGTCTAGTATACGCTGTCTGTCCGTCCGTCTGTCTGTTCGTTCGTATGAACGTCGAGATCACACGAACTATAAAAGCTAGAACGGTAAGATTCACACACTTCCCACACTTTTGTAAAATGCTTTGATATTTTTATACCCGTTACTCGTAGAGTAAAAGGGTATACTAGATTCGTTGAAAAGTATGTAACAGGCAAAAGGAACCGTTTCCGACCTGTCCGTCTGTCTGTCCGTCCGTATGAACGCTGAGATTTTTGGAACAACAAAAGCTAGAAAGTTGAGACTGAGCATACAAACTCTAGAGACATAGACACAGCGAAAATTTCTCGATTCATATTGCCACGCGCACTCTAACGCCCACAAACCGACCAAAACTGCCACGCCCACATTTTTGAAAAATGTTTTGATATTTTTTCATTTTTGTGTTAGTCTTGTAAATTTCTATCGATTTGCCAAAATACTCTAACGCCTACAAACCGCCAAAAATTTAAAACTAGGTGATGCTCCCATATGCCTTCACAGACATGCCATTTGTTTGGACTTTTCAACAGGACAATAATCCAAAACATACAAGTAAACACACCAAAGAGTGGTTCGCAGCCAATCAAGTCGATGACATGGAGGGGCCCGCACAGTCACCCGATCTCAATCCAAAAGAGAATTTGTGACGTAAGGAGAGCAGTCTCATAAATAAAACCGAGTAATAGTTTTGAACTCTGGGAACCTGTACAAAGGTCATGGAACTCTATTCCTGTGCAAATATGCCAGAATTTAGTTAATTCCATTCATATGCGCTATGCGTCTATTATTGCAAACAGAGGCTATTCAAGAAATTACTAAAATAAACATATATATAGGGCTATTACAAAGATTAAATCATTTAAATGTTTTATTTGGCTGTAATGCTGTTTGAGAAAATGCACTAGTAATATTTTAACCGATCAAATTACGGTCCAATTTCACATTTTCATTTCTTTCTGAAAAGTCTTATGAATTATCCAAAGTCAATTTTTTTTTTTTGATTATTTAAAAACCTTTGTGAGCACTACTATTATTTTGACTGTAGCTGTGCTTTTCAACGAATCTAGTATACCCTTTTACTTTACGGGTATAAAAAGTACGTTTTTGATCAAAATTTTGAATATTGTTCGGTAAACACCAACTTTTAAACATAATAAAATATCGAGTGTAAATCGGACGACTTGGTTGAAAGGCAAGAAATAGGTATAAGTAAGCATTTTCTATCCTCTAATATATACATATGTATATTATTTATCAGAATCACTATCTGAGTCAACCGACGTATTAGTCGGTCTGTCCCTTTTACTCTCCGAGTAAGCGCTGTAAAAATAAGCGTGTATTTAAAAAGAAAAGTCCTTATCTTAAATCTGCAATCGCCCAAGACCGAAAAAATCCAGATATTTTTGAATGTCTTCGTATTCATCACTGCAATCCAAATGTTGAAGTTGAACTTCAGGGATAGTTGGATTGCTTAAATACTTATGTATATGTGAAATTTTATAGAGACAACAGAGAAATAATAGCCAATTTCCTCTACAGTCGGATACCCGTTACTCACTTGAGGGAGGGAAAAACTATTTGATGGCATAGCGAATATAATTTGTGAGGAAAATAGTTTAATAAGATTTATCAGAACTTTTTTAATTACTGTGGGTCACACGGTTTTGGGCGGTCTGTGGGCGTTAGAGTAGTGAACGTATTATCCGCATGCTCAGCCTCAACTTTATTGCAGACGAACAGACACACAAGCCAGACCGGCTCGCCTGCCAGTTTGATCAAGAATATACATAAAACAAGAGAGAACGCTATAGTTCCCCGACTATCTGATACCCGTTACTCAGCAAAAGGGAGTCTTCAACACTGACAGTTTTTGACGGTTTGTGGGCGTTAGAATGGGCGCGGCAAAAAGTTTTGTGGTAAATCAATAGAAACTTACAAGACCAATACAAAAATGAAAAACTATCAACACATTTTTCAAAATTGTGGGGCGTGGCAGTTTTGGGCGGTTTGTGGGTGTTAGAGTGGGCGTGGCAACATGAATCGAACTTGCAACTTGCGCTGCGTCTATGTCTCTGGAGTATGTATGCTTAAACTCAACTTTCTAGTTTTTTTAGTTTCTGAGATCTCGACGTTCATACGGACATGGCCAGATCGACTCGTCTATTAATCCTGATCAAGAATATATATACTTTATATGGTCGGAAACGCTTCCTTCTGCCTGATAAATACTTTTCAACGAATATAGTATACCCTTTTACTCTACGAGTAACGGGTATAAAAGGAATATGTTCGGCAGAAACGCTAATACTAATTCGCAGAAGAATATACATAAAAACTGCATATGTCTTAGTATACACTTTATAACCATATTAACATGAAAACGCATTCTTGGTTAGTTCAGTGTTTTAAGCTTTGGGTGTATTACTGTATTACTTATAAGGGTACTATATAAATCTCTGGTCCTAGTTACGCAACCAATATCAGTAATCTTTCTACAAAGGTGTCTGCAGATATTAAGCAAACTAAAGGCCCATATGATCTAAATAGGTATGTATATGCATCGTACCTGTTGCATGCATACGTTTTCGTTATTCTTTGCACCTTTTCCCAAATTAAATTAAAAATAATACATTACTGACAGTGAGGAAAAAAAATATTCAACAACTTTGTATTCGGTTTACAAAAACATTGGAAAGTAATTGCATGCTAAAAGGTTAAGGGATAAGCTGTTTACAACCAGATATATCTGGATATTTAGGAATACATATACATATATGTACTTCTTTGTTTTGCTCTGTAGCCTTTTCCAAATTTTTATTGAAAATTATTACTGACTAAAGAAACCGAAAAATATTAAACTTATGTAATCGATTTACAAATACATTGTTCAGTTACTGTATACATTCTTCACATGTCTAGGTTAAAGCAGTTTACAACCAGATATATCTGGATTGTTAACAATAAATAGAGACATATATTTAAGCATATACGTATCAAATAAATATCACTCATCTTAAATAAGGTTAGAAATAAATGTACGAAATGTGGATTTATGAATATAAAGTAATTATGATGTGAGGTAATTATTGAATAAATACATTTATTAACAAAAAAACTTGCCTTGCTAAATTTTGTGATAATTCAGACGATACGGAGTTGAAGTCATTCCCTTTCTCCAACAAGAATTTATTTCTTGTCTCCGTGGAAATTCCATTTATACCATTAGCAAAAAGAAGTATAGTAATTAATGATGTCAAATATGTGCTTTTCATTTTAGTCGAACCGAGCAATATGTATACTCCGTTTATTGACTTTTTATTGTTCAAAAGTGTTAGGCTGAAAACTTCTAGTATTACAAAATAAATAACTTTTAAACACTTTTCAAAGAAACTAGCTTTACCGGTGTATTTTAAGAGTTCAACCCATTTAGTCTGTATTTGACACATGTGTATACACTGTTTACTATTTTGCATACTACGCTCTTGGGAGTATTTTAGTGGCATCTGTTCACGCCAATTTTATAATCTCATAAATTGTCTACTTGAATGAGAGAAATCTTTTATTATAATATATTTTGTAATAATAAAAGTAGAAAGATTTTCAAAGCACTATTGTACTATTTGTAAAGCACTATTGTATTTTGGATGTTCCTTATATACCTTTTTCCCACTCTCTCTTATCTTGCTCTCTAACTTTTTACTCTCTCTTAAATGTACTTGTATTCTAATACTCAGTGCCACTGAATATTCCAATGAGTACATCGATATTACTATCGATTATTATTAATATTAAAGGCTCTTCATGCCTGCATTAGAATTATAACAATAGCAAAACTGCACTTCTATAATCTCCATTATTATAGCATAAGTCGGATACCGATAAAAACGGAACTGTTAACTTTTTTAACTTTGTTCAGTTATTGGCCCTTTCCAAATTTCACTTCCGAGAGATTCACGCGTATTTCTTTTTTTATACCCGTTACTCGTAGAGTAAAAGGGTATACTAGATTCGTTGAAAAGTATGTAACAGGCAGAAGGAAGCGTTTCCGACCATATAAAGTATATATATTCTTGATCAGGATCAATAGCCGAGTCGATTTGGCCATGTCCGTCCGTCTGTCCGTCTGTCCGTCTGTCTGTCCGTATGAACGTCGAGATCTCAGGAACTACAAAAGCTAGAAAGTTGAGACTAAGCACACAGACTCCAGAGACATAGACGCAGCGCAAGTTTGTCGAATCATGTTGCCACGCCCACTCTAACGCCCACAAACCGCCCAAAACTGCGACGCCCACACTTTTGAAAAATGTTTTGATATTTTTTCATTTTTGTATTGGTATGGTAAATTTCTATCGATTTGCAAAAAAACGTTTTGCCACGCCCACTCTAACGCCCACAAACCGCCCAAAACTGCCACGCCCACACTTTTGAAAAATGTTTTAATATTTTTTCATTTTTGTATTGGTCTTGAAAATTTCTATCGACTTGCAAAAAATCTTTTTGCCACGCCCACTCTTACGCCCACAAACCGCCCAAAGCTGCCACGCCCACACTTTTGAAAAATGTTTTGATATTTTTTCATTTTTGTATTATTCTTGTAAATTTCTATCTTTTCGCCAAAAAACTTTTTGCCACGCCCACTCTAACGCCCACAAACCGCCAAAAACTGTCCTTCGCACTTACACTAGCTGAGTAACGGGTATCAGATAGTCGGGGAACTCGACTATAGCGTTCTCTCTTGTTTTTATATTAAAAAAAACAGCTGTGGAAACGAAACAAACGGTAAATGTTTAAAACGGTAAAATATAAAAGTTTGGGTTGGGCATTTAAAAATTCGATTAAAAAGTATATTAAGACTTAAGCATTCTTTTTGAAGCTCCGTTTTATTTTGTATTTTGTAAAATATCTATCGATATTAAATTTTTAAATTTCATGTTCGCACTTCCATTATGGTATTATTTCCTGTTTTCTTTTTCCTTGTGTAAACTACCATTATCTTCCAACATAATTTGTTAATCTACTAGTAATGTATGAGAAAAACAAAAAGGTAATTAAATAAAAAAAATAAAACAATAAAAACGTAGAAAATTCGGAGTGTGGCCCATTAGATTGGTGTTCATGCCTGGAAATATTCTAATAAACAAAAATATTCTAATTGGGGTTTGACTCAACAGATGTCACTGAACAATTATAACCCAATATTCAAGAATACTAAACTTTTAATCACTAAATAAAAATTCTCGGACTTATAATAAAAAACATATACAGCTCGAACACACACATTAACTCCCTCATACTATGTTTTTTCAACAAATTAATATTATAAAATGCCTGGCCAACCTTAAATTTAACTGCAACACAAAGAGCCGACAGAACATCACAAAAGCCATACTGATCTAGAAAATCGTCTACAGATTTCGGACACATGGAAACGCACCAAAAAGTACGATGACCAAATTCAAATCTACATAAAATGCAGCACTCAGGCTAGTCCTAGGAGTTTTCCAAAGAACACTGACGAACCACTTTCTGTACAAAACCAACATACTGCAACTAGCCAAAAATACAGAAATATTCAAATACATAAAACCAAAAAATAAAAAACACATTTTAACATGAGATCGCGCTATAAAAACATGTTAACTCAACATACACAACAACGCAACATATCCTACAACTCAATGAAACTACCCAGAACCACCAATGAAACTTCCCGAAAATCTAACAACAGCAAATAACGACAACACTGCACCAAAAATATTTCGAAAATTTTTTATGAAACAAAATAAACCTAAAAAAACCACACATTTATCTACACAGACGTTTCCAAACAAAACATCACCACCGAAACGGAAAGTCTGCACCTTGGTACACTACCACCCTACTCATCTACCCCAACAGCAGATAACGCAATAAAATAGTTAGTTTTGGAGAGGAAAGTTTGTAAGAGCGATTTAAGCTTTACTCAACACAACGCACAACAACAAATACCTCACACAAATCAGGTGACAAATTCAAATAAAAAAACCAAAGATAAAAGTCTAACGTAAATGAGGTGATCAAATAGCAAAGAAGGCTAATAAAATGCCGACTATATACACCTCCAACAACATCATAAAATGCATAAAGAATCTTCTAAAACAATAATTACAAAAGGAAAACAGAACCTTATTAAGCAAATTCAACACATGGTACAAAAACATCAACACAAACAACACCCGCCCACCAAACACTTTTAGCATATGTAGTGTGAAACGTCTCCTTTAGGAGGATCTGCTCTGCTGGTTCACGCTGCCATTTTCCGGCTACAGCTCGTCGGCGGGGTGGTGGTCTTTCTTACCAAGATCTTGGACACGGACTACACATCATTATTAACAAGACAAGAAATTACAAGCTAGAACTAAACCGGATGTTTAGTGAAAAGACAGAGAGAAGACGAATTTTTTTTTGCGGAGACACAGAGGTTGTTGTGCTTGCATAATGCCGTAATTAAGGCTATCATTACGTTTTTTTTTTAGATAGGTAGGGAAATAGATTATATATGTCGGCGCTTTATATGAAGTGCCAGGGTCCTTTATGCTGATCTGCTACAAGCCTATAAATACTGAGTGTGGTGTCGAAATGACACAGTCTTCATTTGAGAGTTCAGCATGCCTAGGAAACGCGCTGACCGTGGCATCGACGGTATCGATGTAGTGAACGAAAATAATAATCATGCTCCGACATCAGAAGTAGGATCGCCTCCACACCAAACCATCACCAAAGACAGTTTGTGTTCACTTTTGGAACTACAGCATCGCAATCTAATTGAGATCTTAACTTCACTGAAAATCCTCTGGACGGCAGTGCTTTGCTAATAGCTCTAAGCAGATCTTTGGAGGGCAGTGCTTCTAATTGGCTTTCGCAAATATGCTTTTCTGGAGTGTCATGGAGTAAGTTCAAAGAACTATTTCTGCAGCAATTTGAAGGCAACGAGACCTCAGCATCAACATTGTTCAATGTCTTGAACGGTCGACCTAGTGATGTATATGGAAACTGACTTATAACTACACTAATGGCCCAATGGAAGTCCATGACAAAAGAAGAAATTGCGGTATCAACTGTCTTTGCGCATGCGGCAATTGTTGACACTAGAATTCAACGTACGGTGTTCACAACTACTATCAAGACAATAAGTTTCCCGCGTTTTTATTAGCCAGAAGAAGGGACCAATCTGTACCTGAAAATTCTGCAAGCGGAAAAACAGGCTACAAAATCGCCGATTGCCGTTCACGGAAAACAACATTAAACACCAAAATGCATCTCATCCAAATGCTGGACGTCCGTCTGATGGACAGAATGGAGAAATTTCGTGTTACACGTGTGGAAAATCTGGGCACATTTCACCAAATCGCCCTGCACGAAAACTATCAACAACTCACAACAGGAACGAAGAGAAGCGTGCTAACTTGTGTCAAGTAGCAGAGCCAATTGGTACCCTAAGCTCGTCCGCTGAGTCATATCCATTTTATTTCGATTCAGGAGCCGAGTGCTCCCTTGTGAAGGAATCTGCATCATCCCAACTGGCGGGCACACGCATCATAATACTGTAACTAGCACACTACAAATTCTATCAAAAGTCAATATTAGCGGATAGCCGATCGAAGTCCTTTTTCATGTAGTCCTTAATAGTTACATTAATTATAATATAATAATTGGGGGGGGATTTTTAATCAGAATTTTGGAACTACAATAACTATTGAAAAGATTGAACTTTTTAAGAGTAAGTCTGTGTAAACCCTTTCTGCTATGAATAATACCGCCGAATATTATTTGTCCCAGCAGTTCTCCATTTACCAGTCCCCGTGCTACTAGCTAAATAGAAAAACGGTTCTTATCGACTATGCATGAATTACCGTGAATTAAATGCAAACACCATCGTCGAAAATTGTTCCTTGCGGCGCTAGGTACTTTTCTTGTTTAGTTATGGCTAGCGGTTTCACCCAAATTCTACTGAACGTACTGCATTCGTTACTCCAGAGGGCTAATACAAAATTCAAGCGTTAATTAAATTACCTCCTCCACAGTCAGTTTCCCAAGTAAGACAGTTTATTGGTCGTGCATCATATTTTTGGCAATTGTATGGTCTTACTTGTAAAAGTAAAATATTCGATTGGAAACCAGAGCATGAGCAGATCCGCAGAAAGGTTATGAAAATACGGACAGATGAGCCAGTCCTAATTATATTTGACCATTCAAGTTTTAATGAAATCTGTTCAAAGCAAAAAATAAATTAAAACTTAATTGCAAAAGGCTCCAGTCGCGCAAATAGCCAGGTAGAACGCGGTTTGAGCGTTTGAGCGTGTGTTGGCTTGATAGATGTCTTCCGACTGACGTTTGGCAAAAGGCCGTTTTGGTTGGTGTCCTGAATGTCAGAGTACATTGCAATTTTTGGGAACTCACTGTCCGGCTGTTAAAAATTGTTTACAAATTCAAGTATAAAACAAGAGAGGACGAGAGGAGTTCCCAGACTATCTGGTACCCGTTACTCAGCTAGTAGAAGTGCGAAGGAGAGCCTTCAACACTGACAGTTTTTGGCGGTTTGTGGGCGTTAGAGTGGGCGTGGAAAAAAGTTTTTTGGCACATCGATAGAAATTTACAAGACCAATACAAAAATGAAAAAATATCAAAACATTTTTCAAAAGTGTGGGCGTGGCAGCTTTGAGGCGTTAGAGTGGGCGTGGCAACATGAATCGACAAACATGCGTTGCTTCTATGTCTCTGGAGTCTGTATGCTTAATCTCATAATCTTTCTAGCTTTTGTAGTTCATGAGATCTCGACGTTCATACGGACGGACGGACAGACAGACGGACTGACAGACGGACATGGCCAGATCGACTCGACTATTGATTCTGATCAAGAATATATATACTATATATGGCCGGAAACGCTTCCTTCTGCCTGTTACATACTTTTCAACGAATCTGGTATACCCTGTTACTCTACGAGTAACGGGTATAATTATAAGAATCTAAGAGCACTTGTTTCCAAGAGTGAATGCACTTGAATCCAAGAGAAATCCAAAGACAAATAAAGTCACCAACTCCAAAGCTTTCTCTTTTCATATGATCAGAACCCTAAAGTCTAAAGTCCATTTTAGAAAAGCTCGAAACCGAGGCTTGAACGTCAATCAAACCAGTCACGTCTAAATAAAAATATTGTAATCATTCAGTAAAATAAAAATATATTTTTTTTACATATGAGTGTTGCGATTATTCATCAATTTCAATAATTAAAGTTTAATTTAAGGTAGCGATAATTCATTAACTTTATTTCTTGTGATAGTCAATTCAGGTTTCACTTTCAGCATAGGGTAGAACTTTTTCAAAAATTTTTTAGGCTTTTGTTAAGCTTCCATGACAAAAAAACACTATTTATTTATTATTTATTAACCCTCACGCATCATTTCCATCGGTGAAAGATCGATCACTCGACGGTGGCTGAAAATTAATTGCGGTTCTCGGTCTAAACGAAAGCGACGAGAAATTTTCTTTTTTTTACCCCATTCTTTAGATTGATAAGGAGAACTTTACAATTTACTTAAATTTGATTAAAAATTACTTAAAAAATAAAAAAAAAATATTTGTTTTTGTTTCATATAATCCAAAAGACAGTTCCTCTCATTATTCTCGGATTCTAGTTTCAGCAAAAGTTCACATATAGAATTCGCGCATACACAGCTGTCGGACGACGGACGTTGCCTTTGGCCACTGATCGGGTCTACTCTTTGGTTAAGTTCACTACCGAATATAGGTTAAGTCCGTAAGGGCACGCAAGTCATTTCAGGGTCAAATATTTAAAGCCGCACGGCGTAGCAGGCCATTGAAGAATGTTGCGCAGCCGTGCTTGTGGCCGATTTAACTGCACTAGAAGTTTTTAAAAATGCCTCTGTTCGCTTCCTAGCCGGCCATGCCCCGCTTAGGGGTGCTTCTCGGGATCCGAAGTCAATTCCTCTTTGCTGGGTTCAATCACCCAATAACCCAAACGCTTATTCCGAAATTACCCGCAGAATTAATGGTTCCGATGAAAAATTAGGGGGTGTCCCAGGTCTAACCTCTCGTACTTGAGTACTGGCCGACGCCAGACAGTAAACTTGCCACCTTCGATGGCACTTGTTTCCGTGACCTGGACAAAAACAGAGATACGCATTGTACACATACACAGGCAGTTTTTCTCTATTCACTTGAATTTGCTTAAGCTCCGGCTAAACCCTTTTCTAACCAAATATTTATCTGGTCGTGGACTTAAAGCTTATTGAAAACTTTGGATGCGGAGGAAGCAACTTAAATGCTTATACACTTCACCGGTTCTCGATTTAGAAAATAAATTTAATACGGAAACGGACGCAGCGACTTATGTTCAGGTTCAGCAGCAGCGAAAATTTCCTAATTGGGACCCGAGCTTACAAAATCTTCACGAACGAAGCTATGAGTTATCTGTAATATTTGCCCAAAAGTCTGTCAGACCGAAAAAAAAATGCAGCTCACGAATTTTATGCACGCCCGACTTGGGAATAGCGAAAAAGGTTGCCTGCGTTTAAGCTGAAACACGTTTGCGTTATTTCATACGCCCAAAGCTTTGCTTAAAGCTTTTATTATCTGTAGCATGCTTCTGGACCCAAAATTTAGTTCGCGGCTATTCATTTGGCATCCCAACAACACACGCACTTTACCCTATGCCAATCCTTAAACCCCGTGGACATTGTCCAACAAATGCTAACAAAATCATATTTTGTGTATTCGTCATTACTTTGTTGGCGGTTAAACAGCAATTGATTTAATTTTCGTATGCACGCGTCAAACCGTTTGCTGAAGCTTCACAAATAATTCTCGTGTGATAAGGAATTGAACTCCACTAATGTACAGTGCTCGAAATCATAATAGAGCGTCTCTGATTTGCCAGTCGTGCTCGTGGGCACCACCATATTATTATAAGCTTATGCTTATACATGTATCATGGGCCGGCCACACTGTATTACAACGCTACACCAAAAACGAATAGGGAAACTTCGCCATGCCATATCTGTTTTTAAACACTTATTACATTTTTCTTAAATTTTTTTTATTTTTCTTTTACAATATTAGCCCATTGACTGGCCGATTATGTTGACGTTAACTATTTTTATATTGGTGCATAAAGTTTTTTCAATTCACATTTGATTATTTAGTTATTTTCTTAGAAATGAATGAATAAATTAATTTAAGAACAATTTAATACTATTATTTATTTAAAATACGCAAAAAACGCCAAATATCAGATAGCCGTTACTCAGCTAGTGAAAGTACAAACAAGAAATTGGGAAGAACAATATTAAAATTAAAAAAAATTACAAATTTTTTTTAAAAGTGCGAGCGTGACAGTTTTTTTTGCGGTTTTTAGGCGTTATAGTGGGCATGGAAAACAAATTTTTGCCAAATCGATAGAAATTTACAAGGTTAACAAAAAAATTTAAAAAAATATATAAACATTTTTCAAAAGTGTAGGCGTGGCAATTTTGTACGATTTGTGGGCGTTAGAGAGGGCGGGGCAACATGGGTCTGCAGGCTTAATCTCAACTTTTTCGTTCCTGAAATCTCCACGTTCATACGGACAGACGGACGGACTAACAGGGACAGATCGACTGCGTGCTTAAATCACGAAATTTGATCTGTGTGTGCTCTATGGGATTGATATATTTCAAACTTAGTTTTATAGTCACAATATAAGACTATTATTTTATTTTTTAACGAATTTTAAGAATATAATGATATGAAACATTTGTATAAAGTCCCACAGTCAAAGTCAATTTCATATTTCGTTGTTCCATTTTCAACGGTTTTTAAAATTCAACACATTTAATTCCAATTTCGACAAGGATATTGCCGCTATTTGAACGCATGTTTTTGGGGAACTTTTACCAAGATGCATTTGATGTATTCTACGATACCCAATGAATGTACAATAGAAGTTTGTTTTAATATTCTATTATTTGCTCCGAGTCTTATGCATGCGTAGAAATACGTAGCAGTTTTGGAAGTATTTCTTTCAGAATAATTTTTTTGCATACATCTGAGAACATTAAAAAACTAACAACGCAAGCCCAAATGATCATTTGCATTTGTAAATGAAAAGACTTGAAGAAAACCCGAAAAAGGTAATATTCCCATATAAACAAGTCAATTATTAAATCAGTTTTAACTATGATCTGTGTAATTTTTTTAATACGCAACCGAAACTACCCAAACTGAACAACTAAACATTTTTTTAACAAATTAAAAGCGCTGCGAGGGAAACAATGCAATAAGGTACAGTAAGCCGAACAAATTACATTGCCCTATTGTTTGCATTGATTAAACAGTTGTGCTGGTTGACATTTAAAATAGTTAAAATTAATTAAGTTTAAAATAGTTATGTTTAAGCAACACTGCACTTGTAATCAAAAATGTATATGTAGCTTTATGCAGTGATTAACAGGATTTTTTCCAAATTTATTTAACTAGAGCTGTATTGACTAATCGGTTTATCTTTTTGATAACCGACCCTAGTGCAAAAATTTACCAGTCACGTTCCCGTTTTAGCACGGCAATAACAATAACCATTAGGATTCATGCAACAGCCTCAAAAACTTGATCCAGGAGTGCCCAGTTGGAAGTATGTACATTCACAAGTAGGAATTTACTATTTCATTTTGCTGGGCATGAATGAAGAATATTTCTTTTGCAATTATTCTGAAAACATTCCTTTTCAGAATATTTTTCGTACAGTTCTGTAAACTTTTCTCCCGAACAAAATAAGCTATCCAGAATACTTCTATACTTCTGAATGTGTATAATGATTAAAATAACAATTCATTAATTAATACATATTTTATTTTATTTAACTACCATATTTGAAATTCTAAAAGATATAATATAATTACATTAGGATTAGAATTAATAATTAACTAAGAAGCCGTAAAAAATTTATAATAGAAATTTCCAACTATGTAATAAAAGGCCGAAAAAAATTAAATGATGTATTGAATTTAAACTAAATATGCATAATTAAATTCAAAGTAAATATTTATAAATATTATTAATAATTTGTTACTTGACACAAATTTTAATGCATTCAGGAGAATTTTCGAATGTGTATACTATATACATAAAAAGAAATTAAAGTTTTTTGTGGATTATTTTATTTATTTATTTTTTTAGTATAATCGAAAGGTACCGGAAATACATAACAAGACTTTGAAAAAAATATATATTATTCTGGAGAAAAACAAGTTTAGGTTAAACTAATGACCTATAACTAACTAACTAAAAACATAAGAAATTGTGGCTTAAGGGTACACAATTTTTGTTGACAAAACGCATTGATTGATCTTATATTTAAAATCCGACTTACAAATAAAACAAGATTTTTCTAAATGAAATATTCTCTCTGGCCGTTCGCAACAGAGCGTTATTTTAAAATCCTAATCTAAATTTTACTGTTCAGCAGGTCAATATTAAAACTTTTAGATTTCCCACTTTTGGGGAACTTGGTACTGCCATAACCGTCGAACAAGAGACTTCTGTTACGGTATTTTTGCTTTCAAACATTATAGAAATATAAAGTAGCTGTTTCTCACGTTTTTATACCCGTTACTCGTAGAGTAAAAGGGTATACTAGATTCGTTGAAAAGTATGTAACAGGCAGAAGAAAGCGTTTCCGACCATATAAAGTATATATATTCTTGGTCAGGATCAATAGCCGAGTCGATCTGGCCATGTCCGTCTGTCCGTCCGTATGAACGTCGAGATCTCAGGAACTACTAAAGCTAGAAAGTTGAGATTAAGCATACAAACTCCAGGGACATAGAAGCAGCGCAAGTTTATCGATTCATGTTGCCACGCCGACTCTAACGCCCACAAACCGCCCAAAACTGCCACGCCCACACTTTTGAAAAATGTTTTGAAATTTTTTCATTTTTGTATTAGGTATGTAATTTTCTATCTATTTACCAAAAAACTTTTTGCCACGCCCACTCTAACGCCCACAAACCGCCCAAAACTGCCACGCCCACACTTTTGAAAAATGTTTTGAAATTTTTTCACTTTTGTATTAGTCTTGTAATTTTCTATCGATTTACCAAAAAACTTTTTGCCACGCCCACTCTAACGCTCTCAAACCGCCCAAAGCTGATACGCCTACACTTTTGAAAAATGTTTTGATATTTTTTCATTTTTATATTGGTCTTGTGAATTTCTATCGATTTGCCAAGAAACGTTCTGCCACGCCCACTATAACGCCTACAAACCGCCAAAAACTGTGTTTAAGACTCTCCTTTTCCCTTCCACTAGCTGAGTAACGGGTATCAGATAGTCGGGGAACTCGACTAAAGCGTTCTCTCTTGTTTATGTTCAAATATGTTCCTTTAATTTTAGATTCCCTTGATATGTATTTAACGAATATGTATTAATATATACTTATCAAATGGTGATACTAGTGTAAGACTTACAAAGGTCTTAGAACCGAATTCCAGTGAAGAAATGGCAGAATTTGGTTGATTTCTTACAAAAGAGCTGTGCTTTCTTTAATAAACATCAAGGATATAAACAGGAAACACAAAAATTACCATTAAATTATAGTTTTATTATGCGATGATTTTTATTTCCTTGAAGGAAGTTTTTCTAAAAATGTTGTATACTGTTAAAAATATTTATACCCGTTACTCGTAGAGTAAAAGGGTATACAAGATTCGTTGAAAAGTATTTAACAGGCAGAAGGAAGCGTTTCCGACCATATAAAGTATATATATTCTTGATCAGGATCAGTAGCCGAGTCGATCTGGCCATGTCCGTCTGTCCGTCCGTCTGTCTGTCCGTCTGTCCGTATGAACGTCGAGATCTCAGGAACTACAAAAGCTAGAAAGTTGAGATTAAGTATACAGACTCCAGGGACATAGACGCAGCGCAAGTTTGTCGATTCATGCTGCCACGCCCACTCTAACGCCCACAAACCGCCTAAAACTGCCACGCCCACACTTTTGAAAAATGTTTTAATATTTTTTCATTTTTGTATTGGTCTTGTAAATTTCTATCGATTTGCAAAAAAACTTTTTGCCACGCCTACTCTAACGCCCACAAACCGCCCAAAACTACTACGCCCACACTTTTGAAAAATGTTTTAATATTTTTTCATTTTTGTATTGGTCTTGTAAATTTCTATCGATTTAAAAAAAAACTTTTTGCCACGCCCACAAACCGCCAAAAACTGGCCTTCGCACTTCCACTAGCTGAGTAACGGGTATCAGATAGTCGGGGAACTCGACTATAGCGTTCTCTTGTTTTTTTATGTTGAGTGTTTTTTTTTTTTGTGTTTGAAAACGTTTGTCTTATATATTTTAATTGCAGCTGGATATTTCTTAAGCTATCTAGAAATATCAAAAACCATCGGTCTCTCGGTGTTTACATTTAATAAAACTTGAAATCGAGTTGGCAAAGTCCAAAGCATGTCAACTACAGAGAAAACATCAGAGAACGCTATAGTCGAGTTCCCCGATTATCTGATACCCGTTACTCAGCTATTGGAAGTGCGCAGGAGAGTCTTCAGCACTGACAGTTTTTGGCGGTTTGTGGGCGTGGCAAAAATGAAAATATATCAAAACATGTTTCAAAAGTGTGTGCTATCAGCTTTGGGCGGTGTCTGGGCGTTCTGTGAGCGTTCTTGTTATTTTTGATTACACACAGGTTTTAAACACACTTGCCTTTAAACGACTCAGCACTCTTAAACGACTAAGAATAAAAATAAATGAATCTATGTTATGAGCAACGTGTATGTACACGTCTGTTATTCGAATTTCAGTAGAATTGTCGATTTAATGTAAAATGTTGAACTTTCTGAAAGCTGACCATACGCTCACATGCATACATATGCCATATGTATGTACATACCTTCTTTTCTATCGTTTTGCTATAGGAATGTTTGGTTTCTCATCGCTTCTTGCTGCTCAAACACCTTTTTTATTTTAATTTTCTAAATCAAATAACGTGAAAAATGGCTCTTATATTTGGAATAGCTTGTTCTGAAGCCAGGAGAAGGCAGAAATTGGAGGGCTTGAGAAAATCTATGGCTGCCACCTTTTTCACTGTTTTAATTCCAATTACTTTTTTTACTGCACTTTGCCCATTTAGGTTCTTAAATTAAATATAAATTTTTACAAACAACACTTTTCCCCCTCCTTTTAAAAAATTAATAAATTCTTTTATATTTTATGAGTATTTTAACCTGCCTTTTTTGTTCCACCAACAGTAAGGCAACCTTCACGATAGCTTTTGCCGACGTACTTATCCGACCCCCAAATCGAAATTTCTTGTTGCCGACGTTTTGTTTGCCAAAGATATTTTAGGAATTGCTAGTGCCCTAAACTCCTCATTAGGTTCGTCCACCTCTTATTTATTTTGTTCACTACTATCTACCTCCATGGCCCTTCTATGCGCGTCTTCTAAACTATCTATGGCATTATACTTTTCAAAGTTGGCTGAAATAGCCTCCTCATTCTCTTTATAAAATTCCTCGCAATTTCTTTGAATTAAATCTACCTGTTCGTTTCGCCACGGAGAAAATAGCATTACTAATGATCCAAAATAGTTTACCCTATCTGTATTGATATTAAAAGGCCTATACCTAATAATACTAGCCTTATTTCTTTCTCCTAAATCGTCACTATTTGCCCTCTGACGAGAACTTCTACGGCTTTTCGAAAACTCATAATATGTTGAAAAATCGGCTAAACACAGGCCTTCATGGAAATCTGGTTTGTATCTATACAGCAATCCCTTCAAAAATATGTCAGTTGAATTCTGAGGCATATTTTGAAGGTCGCGTGTAGGTCTCAGCATACGAACTCGTTGTTCTGGAGGGAAGGTGTTTATATGAACGCACTTATTACTTGCTTCTGACAACGCTTTTCCCAGACAACAATATACGGCTTCCTGGGCAGATATCTCAGTGCCTAAAATAAACTTGTGACCAAGATACTGTAGCTTTTGACGAATGCTTGAATTGCCACTTCTAATATCATCGCTGCTTCTCGCATTAACTTCGAAATACCCCGTTGGGATTTGTTAATATAATTAATAATATAGCTACAGCAAGCAAAAGGGTCCAAAATTAACTGGATATCCATATTTGCCCTTTGCAAAAAAGAATGTGTTTATTATAAGCATTTACTTGAATTTCTGCAAATGTTCTCTTCAGAAAAATCTGTGGTTTTTTCAAACTAGACCTAATAGCATAAAAGTAGTCCTCGTAACTGAGACTCACATGGTTGTGAGAAAGAAAATTTTCAAATATGCTTAAATGATTAGCCATCTCCATGATTGCGAAGTAGAAAATCTCGAATTTTTTTAAAAAGTTATCGTGATGAAGAGAATTTTGTTGGTTCGGGAAGTGAATTTAATATTTCCGTCCGGGGCATTGGAGGGTATGGAATACCGAAACGACAAATAGATTGTCCCCGCACTTTTTTAAGACACGAATGCCCGTGCTTATGTTTTTGGTATTCCATATACGGAGCCAAATCTGGGTTTGTAACATCCACAGTTACAAACTGATCAATGAAGGCTTTTACACTACACATAGACTCTTTATTGTTTAAATCCACTTTTGGGGCATCTTTCAGCCAAAACATGCAGTGAATATGAGGCAAATCTCTCTGTTCAAATTCAACTCGCCAGTAATAAGTAGTAACGACCAAAGACACCCCCAGGCTTTTTCATAAGTTTTAAAACTTTTCTATATCTGTAATCGAAATATCTAGCGCACGTTACTGGGTCTGTTCTTATAAGGCGCGCCTTTTCCCTAAACTGCAAGTTTGAAGCTTTTTCTTCATTTATATTAACCCTATCTACATTGCGCTTGAACAGTACTAACAGCTCTGGCCACCTAGTTTCAGCGGCCGATAAAGTTATGAAAAAAGTTGGCAGCCCAAATTTGGCGAATCATGGCCATGACTTTTTTCTTGTCGTCTTCCCAGTGAGCAGGAGACGTGCGAATATCCCTAATATCCCTCATCATGACAAATGACGTTGCTGTAATGGCACTGGAGGTACTCCGCTTACGTAAGCAAGTTGAAATATTATTTCGAATTTTTATTAATTCCAACCTCTTATTATTGAAGAATAACTTATCAGTTCGACAACCTTGTCTATCTACATTCCTAAGTTCAGATCTAACTATGGTTGTGTAGCTTTCTGAAGATGGGCTTTTTATGCCACCATATATGCTAGGGAATGATTATTAGGTCATCGAGAATTACGTCGAGAGGCTTTTGGCCTTCACCTGGAGCTATTGTAATTCTCGTCATTCCTACATTATGTGTCTGGTTATTCTCAAGCAAAGTATTCTGATTAGAATTACGCGCCTCCGAATTTTCATCCTCCTGCTGGATGGCTAGTTGTCCCTCTACAAAGGCTACGTGAGCTTGAGATGCTACGAATGGAACAGTATCGGATGTGAAGTCAGAGATCCACTGCTCTTTAACTGACACATTGTGCTTTCTATAAAGCTCACTATTAAGTAAATACCTAATAGCGTCAGCCATTTTGGCAGGCCGTATGGTTTCTGCCATGAAATCATGTCCGTATTCCATTCTTCGTTTGAGGTGGAGCTGAATTAACTCTGCTTTATTGAAAGCTCGTGGAAGAGACGTCACGATATTGCTTACTGGAATAGGGAGATTAACAACTGCTCCTTTGATAGCACTTTGACGCTCATGACCTATTGACCTAATAATCATTAATGGAAGGCGAGGTGAAATCAGTCGTTCTTCCAAGGGAGTTAGGCCCCTCAAAGAGTAATGAATTTCTGGGAAATCTAAGCCATTTGAAATGGCCCTTTTGGGCTTTCGGCCGAATTTAATATTGCTGTGACAAGTTTTGCAAAACTTAAAAAGATTACCAGCGAAAGCAAGATGTCTTGCATTTTGGTATATCTCTTCCCTGAACTCGCAATGTTCTTCCAAATAAGACCTAGAAAGCTTTCTTATTTGATTGGGGAACCACAATCCTTTGCAACAACCAAGCTTAACATTCCTATTGAATGTAGCTATGAGAGCATCTATTTCAATAGGTCTGATTCTAATAGTCCTATTTTCCTGAGCTATATCAAGTCTAATCTCCTGACTTCGAAGGGCATTCCGAAGATTTTCTGATTGCCTATTAGCACTAAGGATTCTATACTGACTAATCGTGCGCTATGTCGAGCAAGTGTATTTCTCGCCTGCTCGACTATCCTGCGATCCCTACCAGCCCTAGCCCTAGCCCTAGCTCTGTTAGCCCTATCACGCTCTCTTTCTAACAAGCGTTCCTGTGTATCTCTTGTCAGTGCTCGACGCAGGGTATTTGCTTCTTGCTCACCCGCGCGGTACACGGTATCCAAGCGCCTTATTCTATGGTTGGCAGTGTTTTGTTCCTGCGCCATAGCCGTAGTCTCTATATTTGGTCGCCTTTCAGAACGACGTCGAGTATCGGCTGCTTGCTCAGCAGCTCGACCTAATAAAATATTTATAAATATATATATCAAATATTTAGAAATTTTTATTTATTGAACACAGAAAAAATAGTCAACAGAAAAATAATAATATAAGATTAAGTATTTAAAAAGGCTTAAGCTTTTATTATTATTTTAAATATCAATATAATTTAATTAATAGTATTAAAAGTATAAGTCCTTATAAAGACTAACGCTTGCAGCAAATGTATTTATACTTATTAAAATAATAATTTTTATATTTATATTAATTTATAGAATTTGTAGAGTAGATTAAAATTAACTTTGAAAAAAGCGAAATTATATTAAGTTAAGAAAAAGTCTATAAAAAGACTTAAGCTTAAATTATTATTATTAGAACCTACCTAACTAAATTAATAGTATTACAAGTCTTCAAAAAGACAAACTTTTAGTACTATTAAGATTATATACGCTGAGTAAGTATATGAATAAAAATATAAGAGTAAGCTTTTAAAAATGGGAAAATTTATAGAATATATTAAGATTGTGACAAAATGTGAAAAAAATAAATAATAATAAGTTAAAAACCCTTTAAAAAGACTTATGTCTTAAATTATTATTTGTTCAATATAGTATATTAATATATTATAGTATTATACGAGCAAGTCTTTAAAAAGACTTAAACTTTTAGTACTATTATGTTTATATACGCGGAATACGTACATATATGGATAAAAATATAATAGTAAGCTTTTTTAAAGGCTCAGTTCTTATATTAATATGGGTAGAAAAGCGTGGGCGATATTAGAATAAAGGAAAATCAACTACAAATTTGATACTCATCAGTAGCGTAAGGGGGTTGCGGGCTGCCCCGGGCCCCGCGATCAATATTTGAAAAAATGAAATAAAAATTAAATGAGGGGGCCCCTGACTTAAACCCGCCCCGGGCCTCAAGCGTTCTTAGTCCGCCACTGATACTCAGCACTGAGCGCAGCGACGAGACAGCAGCGGGCCAAACGGCAGCGACTTCAATCGAAGCAGCATCAGCACTCACGACCGCGTTGTAATTTAAAAATCTAATTTTACGTTAATGTATGCCACTTATTATTAACAAATCGAATCTTTACGTTAAAAATGGAGCTTAACACTTATTGGTTGGCAAAAAAACGTTTAGATCTGGAAAAATCAATTAAAAATCGCACTCGGCTCTAAAAAGATGTTAAGGCATCGTAAGATTTTTTCGATTTCGATTTGGGCCAAATCGTACGATTTTGTTTTTAGGTGCTCTGGTTTTCGCAAAATTTTTGCTTGAGAAAATCTTGAGCTGCCACCATTTTCACAGTTTTAATTCCGATGTTTGCAATTACTTTAAATTATTTACTTTACTTTAAATTATATAGCATTATTTATAAAGAACACTTGTGGCCCTCCTTTTAATCTTTTAATTCTTTTATATTTTATAAGTACCTTTATCTGCCTGTCTACGAACAGTATGGCAATCTTCGGGATAGCTTTTGGCGACGTACTTCGACCCCTTACCAAATCGTAAATTGTTGTTGCCGACGGCAACATTTTGTTTGTCAAATCTAAGGTGGGATCAAAAAGAAATTTTTTATAAAATAACTAAGTGGCAGAATGATATTGTGGGGATGTGGAATAAACATCAATAGACACCTGAGAAAACTAATATTTTCCCTTAGCAAATAATATTAAAAAATTTTACGAATTCAATTACCGGAGCATGGCTGAATATAATTAATAAATAAATAAATATATCGAAAAGCAATCTAAGTTGGGGAAAATGGAAATATTTAAATGTTTAACTTTTAAATATTTTAAGTCGAAACGAAGGTCATATAAATATATGTTTGTATGACTTTATAACAATTGTGTTGTTCCCTGGGTACCAATTATTACATATTATTAATAATAAACGTAGAACTATACATATGTAAATTGTTGAACTTCTATATTATATATTATATTCATAAGAGCAACGCAATCTCTATTCCTCTTTCTATAGTTAAACAACGAAGAGATCCTTAGCATAAGATCAATCCATTAACTTCGAGTCGCACTGAAGGCTCTCTTATATTAATTTGTATACTCTCAACTGCCTGTGTGCAGTCATATTGTTTCCCACTTTACTTAGTTCTAACAAAGTACTCAAATGAACAGGTTATGGGCCCAGGCCATCGCGAGTAAAATAAACTGCAAAACTGTAAAAGTGAATATTTCTGAGTTTGTAGAATATTCTGGAATTTTCATATTGTCATTGTGAATATTTGTGATTCACAAAATAAGTTCGTCTATACATATGATAGACCAAATTAGATGATGCGTGGGCTGCACACATGAAAAGTGTGTTAATACATTCGGACTTATGGAATGTCACGTATGGTCGAGTCGTCAAAGTGGAAAACGATAGTGCCGAGAAAAAGGCGCTATTTGACGAAAAGGATGAAAAAGCCTTTTCGAGTATAATGTTATGTGTTAAGACATCGCAAATTAACCACATAAAGCATTGTGAAACCGCTAAAGATGCATGGAAAAAAAGGGAAAAATACAAACACCTACGGGACCAGCGCGTCGTATTTACTTATTAAAGCAGTTGTTGCAAATTAGACTGTGTAAAACAGACACTGTGGGAGCGCATGTGTCCAAATTATGACATGGTGGAAAAATTCAAAGAAGTGGGTTTTTCAGTCCAAGAAGAAATCCTAAGTCTTCTACTATTGTCAAGTTTGCCTCAGTCGTTTGAAGGTTTCTTGATTGCCCTAGAAAAAAATCTAAGCAAACGGTTTTTGGAATTCGGTCCACGAATGCAGCGAGAAGAGCGAAAATAAACGAAACGGACAAAAAGAACACAAGCAAGCAGCAAAAGGTAAAAAAAACAGTTACATGCTGGAATTGTGGAGGTAGCGGACACAAAGCTGCAAAGTGCAAGGCAAAGAAGAAATCGCAAGTGAGTGAGAGCGCAACTAGACAAATTGCCGAAAAACATGTGGTGTTTGGACTCGGGAGCCACTGCTCATTTGTGCTCTGAGAGAGCATTATTTAAAAATATAAGAGAATATAAAGAACGCATTCTCTTGGCTGGAAATAATTACATTGAAGCTGCGATTATCAGGAACAGGTTTTTTAAACTGGAAAAATTCAACTATGGAACTGATTAACGTACTGTACGTAAAAGACTTGCAATGCAATTTTATGTCAGTAACGCGAGCAATTGAAAATAGGTTCAAAGTAAAATTTGAAAATAAAAGTGCGGTTATCAAAAACAAAGAGAACAAAAATATTCTGGTTGCTGAGTTGCAAAATGATTTTTTTTTTTAAATGAAGCAAATGGTGCTAAACAATCATGTTTTGCGAACATGTTCAGTTTGAGAACATGTTAAATAAAGAAATTGTATATGTTTTGAAAAAACAAGAATTTAGTGGTACAAAAGAACTGTAATGTATCACGTGTGCAAAGAGCAAAATTTGCATGAAGAAGTTTTCTAGAGCAAGTGAAAGTCGTGCCACCGAAATGCTTGAATTGGTCGGTATGTACCATGTATGTATGTGCTCCTATTCAAGCTGTTTCCATGGGAGGTGCACACTATTTTGCTTTATTCATAGATGACAAGTCTCGATATGTGTCTGTGTTCTGAAGACGAGAGATGAAATTCTAGCAAAATTTAAAGTATTTGCAGAGAATCAGACTAACAAGAAGATTAAAGCCGTGAGAAGCGACAACGGGCGTGAGTAAATACTCAAGTAATGCATTTCAGTCTTTCTTGACAGAAAATGGTATCAATCGACAGTTGACGGCTCCAAACACCCCTCAGCATAATGGAGTGGCGAAACGCGCTAACCGAACTCTGGTAGAAATGGCTAGAGGTATGATGCTGCAAGCTGGTGTTGGTGATTGGGTATGGGCAGGGGCTATTAACACTGCTGCCTATCTACGCAATCGCGCCGAGACGTCTACTTTACCAGGAAGGACTCCATATGAATCATGGACAGGGAAGAAGCCAACTGTGTCGCACTTTTAGGTCTAGGACTGTCGTACTGGACAAAACCCAGAAAAAGAAGTTCGCTCCAAAAGGCCAGGAAAATGTTTTGGTAGGGTACTCTGAAACTTCGAAAGTTTTTTTTTGTATAATCCAAGCAAGCGAAACATATGTGTGACTCGGGACGTCATTGTATTTGAGAATGACCATTGGGACTTTGCTCGGGCCGAAGAAGATTCAGGTACTTCCAACGTTCAACTTGACAAGCTGAATGCCACTTTAGTTGACGTGTTTGATGAAGTTCAGAACCTGTCTAATAATCAAGACGATGATGAACCTTTAGGGAGAATCTTGCTGAAGAAGGAGCAAAGCTTTCCCCTAATGAACCTGAACCAGCTGAGGTCCTGGGCGACCAAAGAAAGTGTACACCGGCCTGCCTGGACGGCCACGTAAGCATTACAATATGGTCAATGCAATGTATGCTGAAGATGTCCCCGTCCCTACGAGTGTGAACGAGGCAATGGGAATGGATAATTCTGATGAATGGAAGGCTTCTATGCAGAAGGAGATAGACAGTCTTGAAGCCAATGCGCCCTGGACTTTGGGTCCCAGAGGGTCAAAAAGCCATCGGATCGATATGGGTGTTTGCAGTGAAGCGCGACAAGACGGGCCAGGTAGAGCGACTGAAATCTCGACTAGTTGCTAAAGGTTGCCCTCAGCGATATGGCGTTAATTTAACGGAGACGTTCTCTCCTGCAGCGCGTTATTCGTTTATCAAACTTGTCATCGCTTTGGCAGTGGAAAATGGTTTTATCATGCACCAAATGGACGTGTCGTCTGCCTACTTGAACAGTGATCTACATACTACTGTTTACTGTCAAGCAAAAGGATTTATCTATGAACAAGATCCGAGACTGGAGGCATAAGGATTGCTCAAAGGCAGTACATAGAGAGGCTCCTGAATGACTATAAGATGCAGGATTGGAAGCCAAACGTTATAACTCTAGAAGCCGGATTCCAAGTAAAATGTGACAAGGTCGATTACCAGAGGGTGGATAAAGTTGACTCTCATTCTATAATCGGATCCCTAATGTATTTGGCAATAACCACTCGGTCTGATATATTGCATTCTGTGACCAAACTGGCACAGCAGGATGCAGACCTACATAAGGAGAATGAAGCTGCTGCAAAGCGGGTGCTGAGATACCTACGAGGCTGACCTGAAGTCGCACTACGAGCGTACTGGTGTACCAGTACACTGCTTTGTCGACGGGGACTGGGCTGGTGATTCCAGCGACAGAAAATCATTCACCGTTTGGGTGTTGATTTGCTGCTGGTGCCCTTTTTACAAGGGCTTCGAAAAACAATAGATGGTTGCCCAAAGTATCACAGAAGCGGAGTATGTGGCACTCTTGACTGCGGCGAGGGAGGCGGCCTATGTGCGAAAGCTGATAAATGAGATGGATTTGGAAGTCTGCAGGTGGTCCAGATTTATGGCGATAATCAAAGCGCACAATGTTTAGTAAAAAATGGCACTTTCCATTCACTTTCCATTTAATATTAATATTAAATATCATTATATTAGAGAATTGTATAAGGAAAAGATAATTGAAATTAACTATGTTCCAACGGAAAACATGATATCAGATGTATTAACAAAGAATTTGAATCAAGTTAAGCATGAGAAATGTATTAAAATGATGGGATTGTATTTCTATAACTCTTTCTATCGTTAATTAACGAAGACACCCTTAGAGTAAGATCTCTCAACTGCCTGTGTGCAGTCATATTGTTTTCCACTTTACTTAGTTCTAATAAAGTACTGAAATGAACATAATAGGTAGCTATTTAGGCGTCGATTTTAAATAACGAATATTAAATGTCTTTGGTAAAAGTGACTACTAGATTTGTTAAAAAGTGTGTAACAGGTACGAGCCCCAACCACTATTAATTCGAACAGCATGTGATTTTTGCAGTGTGCAATGTTCAACACACGATAGTTTCGATACTATTACAGATAGCGTATGTCAATGTATTTTTTCTTAAAGAGAATTTTGTTCTCTTTACGATGATAAAAAAATATTTCTTGTATTTACAACAATGACGGTTAACGCTGCAAAATATATTAATATTTTGGAAGATAGTTTGCTGCCATCAATACCAAAACTGGCAGACTGTGGTGAATTCACCTTTCAGCAGGACGGAGCATCATCGCACACAGCCAAAACAACAAAAAATTGGCTTCAATATAAACAAATGGAGGTTTTAGATTGGCCAGCAAATAGTCCTGATCTAAGCCCCATTGAAAATATTTGGTGGCTAATGAAAAGAAAGCTTCGCAATGAGCCACAAAGGAACATTTCTGACCTTAAAATAAAATTGCAAGAGATGTGGGACTCGATTTCTCGAGAACATTGCCAAAATTTGTTGAAATCAATGCCAAAACGTATTAAATGTGTAATACAGGCCAAAGGTGACGTTACACAATTTTAATTTATATTAATTTGTTATATTAAGCAGCGTTCGAATTAATAGTGGTCAATTTTTTCTTATCTCTTAAGTCTACGTTTTGAATAAAGTACTCATATTTTTGTTGTTGTTGTAAATACAAGAAATATTTTTTTATCATCGTAAAGAGAACCAAATTCTCTTTAAGAAAAAATACATTGACATACGCTATCTGTAATAGTATCGAAACTATCGTGTGTTGAACATTGCACACTGCAAAAATCACATGCTGTTCGAATTAATAGTGGTTGGGGCTCGTAGAAGGAAGTTTTTTAAAAGCCGAGACGATCTGGCCATGCAATAAAGTTGAGATTAATCTAGTTAGTCTTTCCTTGACTGCAAACTTTAAACGAGATTTTCTCGAAACCATGTTTTTCACATTTGCTTAATGGACAATAAAAAGAACGAATGAACTGATTTTCATCATTAAGTTTTCATTTTAAAGAGCAAAAACATTGTTTTTATATAGACTTAAAAAAAAAAAACCTTTTTTGGACATTTAAACATTTTTTTATTACCCCAGGCATTACTTTAAAAAAATATTATATATTATTATTTAAAAAGAACTGTGTTCTACAAAGCGACTGCCAAATTTATTTAACTACTTGTGTTTTGGTATTAACAAATACTTAATAGACGACTATTGCTCACCAGCATTGCAGCAGAGGGTGGTGTGTTCTTTCCGAGCATTGGTAACACAATGCTAATCCCCAAAAATTTGGAGATACTACCATTCATTTGGTCTAAGTACGCTGCTTTAATTATTTCTGATTTTTTTCTTAGATGTTTTTCAAGAAATATATATTGCAATTTAAATTATTGGTTTTAATAAATTAAATTTCTTTCCTTTTGAAAGGTGTCCTAAGCCTTATGTTTTGAAGATAAAGAAATATACAATTAATATGCAATGGGCGTTAAAAAAAGTATTCGTCATTCTATAATTTTCTAAAATCATTGTAGAAGGCAGTGCATGTAGCGGCGAAGCGCACAAGAAAAGTGTACGAAGGCAATCACTATATACACAAATTAACATTTTTCTATGCTTGCTTGTAAACTAGCTTCGCTGTTATTCCTCGCCGCTCTCATAGCCGAAAGATTGTATTGGAAGGGTAACTGCCCTTCGTAGCCTGCTGGCCTAGGGACTCAGTCATAATATAATTTAAAAATAAATTTTAACAGTGGTAATGAGATGTAATCCCCGTTTCCAGACGCTAGATCCGTTGTCCACACGAGCCTGCGCCGCGAGATCGTTGCGAATGAGCTCTCCGATGCCAATTGACAGAACAATTGTCTTATCGAACGTCTTTAATCAAATGGATTTTTCCATTACACTCTGCTATTACGTTATTGCTCGTAAAATTACATGACGATGGGGAAAATTGTGATTTTCTTAAATGCTAACTTTACTTAGGAAATTTGATGACAAAGTGTAAAATGTTATTGGTTGGCTCCTTAAGCCAAACGTTTGCTAAATCTGCGTGGTCTAGGATATTTGGACTGACTATGTTGACAAGCATTAAGTTTTGCAATTCCATCATGATCATCCATTATCGACATTATCATTATCCATTATCACATTATTGTGAATTTTTGGCTGATTTCAGAATTTGATTGACTGTTGTGATAAGGTTAATAATCCGATCTTGTACTCTATTGTTAATTTCTATCTGTCTATTATCGGAACTGATGAGTTGAAGCTCAGTAAATCTGCGTCTGGTGTTTCTGTCACAATCTTCAGTGCTGATCTTAGAATATCTTCTAGCTACCCTGTGGTGTACGCGCAATGAATCGATAAGGTCTAATAGGTAAGGAGAAACACGCTGTCGATGTAGTTGGCCTCGTCAATTACTTGCTTTTTTTAGAAAAGATTCGTTTAAAAGCCGAAAAATTTGATGACTAATGAATAATATAGTTAATAAAAAATGCAGGGCAAATATGAAAACGTACATTAATCGTAAGCGGCCAACGTGGCTGGTGGGAAGTAAAAAAATACCCATCGATTTACACCTTTCTTAAAACCCGATGCTTTGTTTGAAAGTTTTTGGTTTAATACAGAAATATATTTTAAAGTTCCTGAAATCTGTATCTGTGCTAAATATCAATAAAAAAGTTTAGTTCTCCAACCTTTGAAATAAGCGATTAGTTTTGCGGGAACACAGTTATAAATTTAACTTTATCTTTTTACTACCAAAGCTAGCAGAGTTATTGCCAAGCCTTCTGTTGGTCTTTACTTATACTTTTGTTCTACCCACTTTAAAGACTATTTTTCCGGGAGTCCATTTCTTATATTGCGTTCTGAGCGTTCGTAATTGTATTACCGACTAACTGCTGTGGGTCGTTGACGATTTTATACATCCGCTGGCCTCATATTGATGACGGATTGACTTGTTGTATCTGGTGGTGGCAAGCTGGATCACCTCTACTGTGTCCCTAAAACCCTAATGTAATCGTGGGCGGCTTTAACGATGGTTCATTATCGCAGTAGATTACTTTTGCATTGGACAGTCTTTAGTTATCTGTAAGAGGACCGGTTTTGATTCATCGATAGTTCTTGAGGGTACTTACTGTACGATGGGGAATCTGGAGAACTTGTCGATGCAAATTAGGAAATATTTTTTATCTGTGAAAATAATGTCTTTGGTTAGCATTTCTTACACATGAAAGGGTATTGGCGAATCCCTGATCTCTTGTTTCAAAAGTTGTCTGTTGTTCACACTATAAATTAGTGCGTACACTTAAATCTTAAATCTATGCTTGTGGCCTATGACCGCGCTTATAACCTCCCGCGAGGTGCCGCGCTTATCGGCAATAGGCCGCTGCAATCGCACTTAAATGTAGTTGCCACTTATGCTGTAAAGTGACATGTTTATTGCAGCCCATAAATAGAAAATATTTATAGTTTGTCAACTTATCATGTCTAAACACATGTTTAGACATCTGTCGAATTAGACTTTCGCGCATTTCCTGCAATTTGTAACTATTTCGTTAGCCAGTGTTGAAACTTTGAATATTTTGGAAGTAATACTCGGAGTGTAACTGTTTAATGTTTTCTTGTGCCGACTTGTGAGCCCTTTTCTATCTCTTTATTTTGGATTCCGAAACCGATAAGGTCAAAGGCTGGTGGTCGGTAAAAATGTTTATGTCTTTAACCGCGTACTGGTAGTGCCGTAGATTGGCCCTTGCCCATACTATGGCTAAAAGTTCCCGTTCAGTTGTGGCGTAATTCATTTCCCTGTCCTTCAATGACCTTGAGCTTATTGCAATCGGACACCTTACTTGGGAAAGCCCCAAAAGCCTTTTTATGTTCGGGGTACCTGAGCATAAAGTCCGCAGACGCCAATATGTTGCGCAGCTTCTGGAATGCATGTCGCTGTTTCTCGGAAAATAGCTCTTGAATATTTTAGGTGCTGTGTCAACTGAGGCTTCCATTTTCCCCTTTGAGAATGTTTGAGATAGGTTTGCCTATTGATGTGAAATCTTTAATAAAGCATCTGTAATAGCTGGCAAGGTCCAATGACATTACCTGTTGAGGGATATCTTTTAAGGCCTTGACCTTTTCTAGGTCTGTCGTCGTTCCATTTTTGGTGACTATGAACCCTAGAAAGCTTACGCTTCTCTTAAAAAGAATTCTCTGCACGTATAATTTGGTGATTGGCAGGCTCTATCTAAAGTTAAAAAAATTTGGCTTTGACTTGGGCTCCTAATATTATTGTGATATGGCATATTTATCGGATATCGTCCTGTTTAACTTGCGAAAGTCTATTACGAATACGTAAATTCCGATTACTCTCTTCGTCGACGCTTTTTTGGGTTATTGTACGGCGTTATTTGTACATGCCACTTCTTAATAGTTTTTGAATTTTTTTGTTGGCGAAGCTGGCTGCCCCTATGTAAATGGTCCCTCATACAGATTTTTGGTGGAAGCCACCGCCGACGTCTTATGTAGAAGAAATCCTTCCTGGCCTGTAGCATTCTTAGAAACGCAACTGCACTGCCGCATCTGAAAAATCAACGTTAGTAAAGTTAAAATTATTTTCAATTTCTGTGCCCTAGTTAAAGCTAGTCACAGCGACAGTCTTGCTCTTTGTAAGAAGTCAAGGCCAATTATCCCATGGATATGTTGAAATACTTGGTAAAATGAGCCTTTTGTGATAAAGAATTTTTTCCTGATTTTTGTTATTAATTGAGTAAAGAAAAATACTGTCCTGCTCGATGACGTGCATCGGTCGCTGGTTACTATACGTTTTCAGATTCTGAATCGCTAGGGAATAAATTCTGATTTCTATAGTCAAGAACTGGTAAGCTCATCAGCCGTTTACCCAAAAAAAAGCAGTACTTAAGGAGCAACACAAAGCTCGTATTCTTTCTTACGTTGTACAGACTTTACAGAGTGTACGAAATGAATTAAAGTAACAATGTTTTGCAAAAAAAAAATTATATGCCATAATATATCTAAGGTTTTAAATATACTTAATGGGTTTCTTCTTCCTATTTATAATATTTTATTTAATATTTTTTAATACAGATTTTAAAGAAATTATTTTGGGAAGGGCTTACTTTTTTGTTCCTGCTGATGTGGGGTATCTTTCCTCAAAATGTTGCCTTACTGCCAAATTTGTAAAAACCAAAAGGTTGCTTAAAAGCCGAAAAAATTGAAGGACTAAAGAATGATATGGTAAATAAAATATGCAGGGAAAATGTGGCTGGTGGGAAGTAAAAGAATACCCATCGATTTACACCTCTCTTAAAATACGATGCGTTGTTTGAAAGATTTTGGCCGAATGTTCAAAATGAAAGTGCTATTTGTCTGTTTGATACAGAAATATAATTTTGAGCTACGAAAATTTGTATCCGTTCTAAAAATCTATAAATAAGTTTAGTTCTACCAACTTTGAAATAAGCGATTAGTTTTGCGGGAACACAGTTATAAAATGCCACATTTAACTTTAACTTTTTAACTACTAGGGGTAGCGGATATGTAAAGTGTATAAATATATATAAAGGCTGTTTAATACGCTATCTTTGCGCCCTACAATCTTTTTGTCATAATACTACAAACAAAAAGTTTAAAATTAAAGTTTTTCAGTTCCTTATGAAAGCACACCAAGATCTTTATCGCATGTTATTTATTCCTTGCGTGACTTGGGTTGAAGGTAAAGTTTAGTACGTTATCACGGCACCATATTTGAAAGCTACCTGGATCAGGTTCTTAGTCCAAATGACAAGAAATGTCCTTATACTGCGCATTTAAAATTAGGGGTACGTAATTTCTAGAGATTCTGCTTGGATCAGAAAAGTTTAGCCGACTAATCAATTCGGAACTACCAACTTCAACTTAGACTGATCCAAGCTACTTCCTAAGGTCAACTAGGGATGGTAAATTAATTAGCATTAGTCTACTGAAATAGCCATGTAGTATAGGGTTTGCATCCCAGTTTAGGCGCCGTAAGGTAAAATGTAAGAATGTGTTTGAGCCGATTTAATGCGGTCCGAGTGAACTACGTGTTGTGGATCCACGGTGGTGGCTCGAAAAAAAATATGTCGGTCGCAGTGGTCTAAAAGGACTGCGAAAAAGACGACGTGGAAAAATTCCTGGAATCTGAGCTCGTGGGATTTCGCACTATGGCCGGAACATCAAGTTAGCCGAGCACACGTAAACCATTGCGTACAGGAAGGGTCAGTTAAGCGTGGTGGCACATGCGCTATCAAGCAGACATCAGATACGGTGCAAGGAAGGCAAGAGAAAGAGGACAAAGCTGAGTCCATATGATGTTTATTCTGCATCCGCACAAGACCATTCTTCCACTTAGTTATTTTATAACATATTTATTTCTGAACCTACCTCATATTTGACAAACAAAATGTTGCTTTTGTAGTTCCTGAGATCTCAGCGTTCATACGGACGGACAGACAGACGGACGGACATATGGACGGACAGACGGACATGGCCAGATCGACTCGGCTATTGATCCTGATCAAGAATATATATACTTTATATGGTCGGAAACGCTTCCTACTGCCTGTTACATACTTTTCAGCGAATATAGTATACCCTTTTACTCTACGAGTAACGGGTATAAAAAGCATTATTTCAAATCAAAATAAAACTAGAGAGAACGCTATAGTCGAGTTCCCCGACTATTTGATACCCGTTACACAGCTAGTAGAAGTGCGAAGGACAGTCTTCAACACTGACAGTTTTTGGCTGTTTGTGGGCGTTAGAGTGGGTGTGGCAAAATGTTTTTTTGCAAATCGATAGAAATTTACAAAACCAATACAAAACTAAAAAAATATCAAAACATTTTTCAAAAGTGTGGGTTTGGCAGCTTTGGGCGGATTGTGGGCGTTAGAGTGGGCGTGGCAACATGAATCAACAAACTTGCGCTGCGTCTATTACTTCTGTATACCTAATCTCAACTTTCTAGCTTTTGTAGTTCCTGAGATCTCGACGTTCATACGGACGGACAGACGGACGGACGGACATGCCAGATCGACTCGGCTATTGATCCTGATCAAGAATATATATACTTTATATGGTCGGAAACGCTTCCTTCTGCCTGTTACATACTTTTCAACGAATCTAGTATACCGTTTTACTCTACGAGTAACGGGTATAAAAAGGTGTTTGAGCAGCAAGTAGGGATAAGAAACGAAACATCCTGATAGCAAAACAATATACTAAATTTTGCGAAAACCAGAGCATCTAAAACGAAATCAAAAGATTTGCGCAACTCGAATTTGAAAAAAAAATTACAATTACCGGAGCATGCCTTTATGTTTGGGAAGGTAGATTCCGCATAGAGCACGGGACGAAGATGTGGTGACCTAGAAGCTGTGCGTTCGTGACAACAAACTAAATCAACAGCAGCGATGTAAATGTTGAAACAAATCCCGGTGGAGCCCTGGGCAACAGTGTGTGCCCACAGCCACGGCGGAAACGTGCAAAAAACGTTTAGGGAACGCATAGTCGCGAGTTTTGGAGTCTCGAGTGGTGTCCCAGACAACTGCGTACAATTTACGAGCCGGGCGGTCAAGAAGTTCCTCAACGGCATGGGAATAAAGCAGCAGAGACCAGAGTCGGTGGAAGGAAACGCTTCTCATCGAAGGAGATCTTTGAAATAGTGCGGAGAAACCTGAAGAGCGTTATCCAAGACCAGGCAAAACACTAAAAAACGGAAAAGAATGAAATGGAAACCACGGATTGGTGGCGTTGTGTTGGCCAAAGAGCACCATTTGTCGAAAGTGGCCAAGGGATTTGCGGCCAAACTGGGTCCGAGGCTCGATGGTCCGTACCAAATTGTGGATTTCGCACCGCCAGTGATCTGTAAGATTCATCAGTGGCGTAAAGCAACATGATCAATTGGAAAATTATTTCGCTGAGGACAATCAAGGAGAAAGGAGGAGAAAGAAGGAGATGGCGATTGGATAGGACCAGTGACTCGGCGGCCTACCGGATCCTACCGGGGATCGCCCCAGCCTTTGATCAGGCGAGGCAAAATTGCACAGGGAGCGGGGAGGCGTCAGTTGGCGGAGAGAAGCGGAAAATGAACCTGCAAGTAATTTTCTCCTCGTCACCATGTGCTTAAGGAAGGCGGTCGATCGGCACTCGATAGTGTCGATAGATGGGCAGAAATACATGAACTATCGGCACATGACATGTCACACTGCAAGAATACTAAGATCATCGAGTGGCAACGCTGCACCAACGAAAATTGTAAATTTTCAGACCTACCGATAAACTTTAACAAAACGTCTCAAATTCTAAAATCTGATCAATTTGTCCTCGCGATCTGACCCGGCGGAGCTGAGGAACTCATCTCTACGACTACACAGATCGTAGGTCCTGCCTCCGTCCTGGTCGTAGTCTCCTTCGTACGGAGACGTCTTATCTCTGACCGGGGTGTGCGGTGGGGGGTCTTCATCCTCGTGCGGGGGTCAGTCCGACGCGGTCCGGTGGGCTCGTGCCCTAGCGCAGGGGATCATTTGCGAGGGTGAAGTCCCTCGCTCAGAAGTCGGGTGCATGGCTCGGGATGGTCGCCGACGGGGTCTTCTGCGTCGTCATCATCAGCGTCAGCGGAACCTGTGGAAGAGGATTCGTAGAATTCCTTTAAGTCATCTTGGTTGACTAAACGGCCCGTTTGGTTGCCGCATAGGCAAACGCGGAAAGGCGACGGCTTTGGACAGATGGTGCGGAGGAGGGCTTCCAGATTCTATGACGTAGGTTGTACTTCCTCACCTGCTGTCGGTTGGCCTTTTACCAATTATTCTGGACGATTTCGAAGATTTCCTTTAGGCCAGCTCTCTCCGGTGGGCATTGAGGTGAGGTTGCTGTTCCGATTGTTATGTGGTAGTACCAAGATCCGGGTAATCGAGGCTCTCGTGCTTGAAGTAAGAAGGCTGGGCTGTACCCAGTTGTCACCGAGACGCTCGTGTTAATCGCGTGTGACAGTTCCGGAAGTATGTTATCCCACTTGTTTTGTTTGGTCTCGCTCAGTCGGATTCTCTCGTGGAGCGGTAAATTAGAACTCTACCTCTATGTCTTGGGGAAAGTCTCTGAACGCCTCGCTTGTACACTGGGTTCCATGATCGCACACCAGTTTCCTCGGTGCTCTGAAGTGACTTAATATTCGCTCGCGGAAGGCCCATATCAGGATGGGAGTGGTTACTATCCGTAAGGAAAATAATTTGACCCATTTGGTAAAACAGTCTAAAAAGAGGAGGAGCATAGTATATTCTTACTTGGATCTTGGGAAGAGGTCTCACGAAGTCTGCGCATAGGTTTCCAAACGGTTCGCTGACCTGTCGGGTCAGCATCCTTAATACTTGCTACCGCTGTTCAACCTTTTTCCTGCACGGAAGGCATTGACGCACGTTTTGTCGCACGTCTCGGAACATCCCAGGAGTATGCCGATATATCCTCCTCACTCCAGCGGATATAATCCTGGTTGTCGGGATGGTGTCCGAGGTGTCGATAAAGTTATCCGTTTTCGATGGTGAAGTCTTCTTCTGTGGCTCTTCGCGTACCTCCTGTAGACATACTCGCGGCGATGTCGCTCCGGACTCGGCAAAGGCTAGTAATTCGGCTTTTAACTTCGTATTATCACTCTCAATGGCGGTCGAGCTTTCTTACGGTCACGTTGTCTGGCAAACGTCCTTGTAGAAATAAAATCGACGCCCTGGCGGCGGCGGTTCGTATGAGAAGCTAGGACTCGGAATACGGGATGCAATAATGTATACAAAAATGCGGTGGATAATGTTCACAGGATTTCTTTATAAGCAATTTATTAACAGTAAGGAAACTGTCCTAAATGAATCTAGCGCTTACTTGATAGCTGGTTATTCGTTGCTATGCGAGGGTGTGGATGACGGAAACACAAGAGGCTGGCTGAAAACGATAGCGATCGTATTTGAGTTTCGTTCTGTGCTATCGGGTCCCCTCGATCGTGTGGGTTCTTTTCCTAACTAAATACTTAGGGGGACTTCTTATCCTGAGAGTATGCGACGGACTCCGTTTAACTTAACATATTAGTAATTGTAATCACAATGAGTAAGTAATAATAGGTTTACGTTTAGGTTTTACCGGCTGTCGGTTAGCCGACGCACTTAGACCATTAGACCATTGTGATACCGTGTATGTTTTTCCCTTTTGCCCGTCGAGGCTCGTGTGAAGTTAGCAGTTTACCCAGCCAGAGGGGCTGGTGAATTTTTGTATCCGATGTGGATCGGTGTCGGACAGGTCGAACGTATCTATCAGGAATCTGCTTCCTAATTGAGGAAGTCTTTCGCTTGCAGTGCTGGACAGTGGCATAGTAGATGCTCTACCGTTTCTTCCATTTCTTCGTCCCTACAGCTACGGCAGAAATCATTATAAGGGGCATTTAGTCTTCTGGCATGGGTGCCTATCAACCAATGCCCTGTGATGACTTTCATAGCAGTGCTTTGGTCAATCTTAAAAGTTTTGACTTTTTTGAGCTTATTTTTGGCCATATCTGGGGTGTTAGGCGACAGTGTGTGGTGTTTTCCCATATTGTCTGTTTGTTACGGTTTAGGTTTTCCCTAAGTAGTAGTTTACAAGTGGCCAAAGGCATACTCATGTCCTCCATCTCTTGTATGAGTGGCGCGGTAGTGCCTTCTCGAGCTAGCTCATCTGCGATGCTGTTGCCTTCTATGTCCCTGTGTCCGGGTACCCATATAAGGCTGATTACGAATTGTTGTGTCATCTCGTGTAAAGATGAGCGGCAATTCGATACTGTTTTTGAGTGGCTTGAGATTGAGGCAATCGATTTGATAGCTGCTTGGCTATCACTGAAAATGCTTACGTGTGAGCTTTCCGGTTTTAGTGCTTTCAAGTGTTTTAGGGCCTCCCTTATTGCTGCTACTTCAGCTTGGAAGACGCTGCAATTATCGGGGAGTCTGAACGAGATGCGTAGACCTAGCTGTTCGAAGTAAAGTCCTCCCCCTACTCTGTTCTGTAGTTTTGAACCGCCCGTATAGAAGCAAATAGCATTCTGGGGTCCAGGTGTTCGTGAGTTCCAATCGTCCCTCTCTGGGATGATTATGTTAAACGGTGTTTGTATGTACTCCGTTGGAGTGCTGTAGTCTGTCCTGGAGGGGACTATTTGAATGACTTTTAGGATACATAAGTTACTCGCTTCTTGTGTGTTCCACTGTTTGGTATCTCTAAGCCTGATTGCCGCTACTTTAGCCTGTTCCATGCCAGCTAGTTCTGGGCTTGGGGGGTTGAGTATGACATTTAGGGCTTCGTTTGGGGTGGTGCGTAAAGCACTGCTGATGCAGAGTGCCGCGGCTCTTTGCATCTTTGCTAGCATTTTTATGCTGGATTTCTTTTTCAGAGCCGGTCACCATACCACGACCCCGTACAGTAGTATTGGTCTGACGATGGCCGTATATATCCAGTTTACTATATAGGGTGTCATGCCCCATTTGAGCCCTATTGCTTTCTTCTACGAGAAGAATGCTGTTGAAGCTTTCTTGTATCTGTCTGTGAGGTTCAAATTCCAGTTTAGTTTCCTGTCAAGTATTACGCCCAGGTACCTTGCGCTGATACTGAAGGAAAGTCTTTGATTGTTGAGGATAGGTGAGACTAAGCCTGGTACATTATATTTCCTAGTGAAGAGAACCAGCTCGGTCTTTGAGGGGTTAATTCCTAGTCCGTTACTTTTCCGTTACTTTTGGTCCAGCTGGACAGAACACTGAGTTTTTCACTCATGACGTCGCATAGCGTTTGGAGGTAATTACCTGTGAACATAATAGCAACGTCGTCCGCATAGGCTATTATCCTGCAGCCCCCCCCTTCCATGTCGCATAGTATCGAGTTGTCTGCTATGTTCCATAGAAGTGGGTAAAGGACGCCTCCTTGCGGAGTGCCTCTGCTGACGTGCCTAGTGAGGGTTGACTCGTCTAGTGAAGAGCACCCTGCAGGTGAGCAGTTGGTTTATGAGTCCCACCGAGTGGCGGTCCACCCCAAGGTCTGTCACGGCTCCGGTAATCGCCGTAGGGATGACGTTGTTAAAAGCTCCTTCTATGTCCAGGAAAGCTACCAGTGCATATTCCTTTTGGGACATTGAGACGAGACGAGTGTAGTGCTGTCTCTTTCGATTTCCCTTTCTTGTAGGCGTGTTGCGTGTCTGTAATGAGACTTGGATTGAGAGTTGATCTCAGATAGGAAGGATTACAGACTAATTGGTCTGAAATCCTTGGGGGTCGTGTGTGATGGTTTTCCTGCTTTGGGAATGAAGACAATTCGGGACTCTAGCCACGATTGCGGTAGGTGTCGAAGAAGTAGGGACCTTTTAAAAATGTCAAGAAGCCAGTTTATGGCTATATTTCCCGCATGTTGGATTTGTGCGGGTATGATTTTGTCTGTACCTGCAGATGTTTATGGTTTAAAACTGTGTATGGCCCAATGGAGGACCTTTGGGTCTATGCACAGTTCGATACTTGCCAGTGTGGCGTTTGTTTGTTGGGGGTTGAGAGCGTTTTGGCTGTTTCCTGGGAAGTGAGTGTTTAGAAGTATCTCCAGAGATTCCTCACTCGTGCTGGTCCAGGAGTCATCTGCTCTTTTAAGGTAGCCAAGGGTTGTGGCCGGAGAGGATTTTTCTAAGTCTGGCTGCTTCAGTTGTATTTTCAATTTCTAAGCAGAAGGAAGGCACGAGGATCGCTTTGCTTCCTGATGCCTTTTTTGTAGTTTGCAAGGGCTCTCTTGTAGGCGGTCCACAGCCTCCTCATTTCCTGCCTTGGCCCTGTTAAAAAGGTTTCTGCAGTCTATTCGGAGGTGGGATAGTTCTGCTGACCACCAGGGATGGTTTCTTTTTCTTTTGTGCTTGCTATTGGGGTAGGCCTTTTTAGTGCATAGTTGCAGGTTTCTGTGAAAATAGAAACTAGTTCGTTTAGACTAGAAATTGTTTGAGGGTATGGAGGGCGATCCATTGGGATTTTTTCCTTTAAAATATTTTTGTATTTTTGCCAGTCTGTTTTCCTTGGGTTCATAAAAACTGCTGGTTTTGATGGGTTGGTTGTGAGGGTCGTTTCTATATACCTGTGGTCCGAGAAAAAGTGCTTATCTAGCACCCTCTAGTGAGTTACTGTCTCTAATAGTAGTTTAGAGACGAGAGGTTCTTAATGGTAAAAGTGGGGTCATTACCTTTATTACATATGAAGAGATTTGAACTAAAGATAAAGTTAAAAAGAGACTCACCGTGGTCGTTTGTGTCTGTACTTTCCAATTCCCGTTAGCATCACAGCCTATTAGTAGGCCTATGTTTTGCCTTTCGCTGTCTTCTATCAGTCTCCTTACCATCTCATCCTTTTAGAAAAACTTTAACTTCAAAATTTTTTTTTTTTCAACAAAAGTGTCAATTTTTAGACAAATAGCAGAGGGGTTTATCTTCGTTTTTAAGTATTTGTCGATCCTGACCTGGCGAAGATTCCTCCCTCGTCGGAGTTGTGGGCGTTGATCTTACCTTCGCGCTGCTCAGCCGCCTTGAATAGCGCGGGTAGGATAACAACAACAGACGACGATGTTAAAGATTGAATTGTGTTGCTTCGACCGCGCTAAAAATAGCTGCTGGGTCGAAAGGGTTTTTGCTAGCCCTTTTGTAAGGCTTGAACGGGGCCTTTTTATGGAGGAACGACTGTAAGAAATGGTGTTTTTAAGAGACCGAAAGTTTTCACTATATGGAAACTATTTACCGATGATGAAAATGGGAGGTAGAGCTGCCCTATGTTTGACTGATATAGTTGAATTTAATCCTAAGGCCTTTATGTAAGGTAATGCCGGAGCAGCCAGCCGTGATAGCACGCGGTATTGGGCCTTCTATACGGGACAATAGTAAATCAATTTCGCGATGCTTTGTGTCTCAAATTATTTACCGTACTTTTAGCTCGGGATTGGCGGGTGTGCGCCTGTTAGCTAAATTAGCTGATTAGGTCGCGGATGCCGTTAGATTTTTCTAAAGTTTCTATGCACTTTTTCGGGACACACGCGGCTTGGGTCGGAAAAGATAGTTTTTTATAATCGATAAATCGATTGCGAGGATCAGATGGCAACCTTGATCGCCTGATTGTTCGAATATCGTAGGGCGCGTAAGCCGTAATTTTAAATATTCTTTTGAACTTTAATTAATTTTCTCCAAGGCCAACCATTACAACCACAGATAATCCGACGAGTAATCGCAGACAGATTAGCTGGAATTAGCTTCGTATATCTTTTGCGTGATGTGTTCCGATTTCTTTTTCTGTTAACGTTTGTAATAGATAAAACGCATTACCTAATTTCTTTTTAGTTCTACACTTTGAAAATTGATGGCCTAACTTCTTATTGTAATTCTGACTAAAATTGCTTAAGTGAAAGTTTCGCTTAAAGACTTCTTGTCCTTCTCTATATACAACAGGGTTAGATCTTAGGTTGTATTGCTTAACATTCGTTATTCTATTTTATGTCTTTCCGTAATAATGCTAATTGGCCCACTCTATTCAAGCGACTATGTTCCTCTAGTAGAGATAATTGTTTCAAGAGCTTATAATCGGTCCCATGGTTAATCATGTTGAAGCCAAGCAGAGCTTTATATGGAGAACAACCTAAGGACTGATTTTTCTAAGTCTGGCTGCTTCAGTTGTATTTTCAATTCCTAAGCAGAATGAATGCCACGAGGATCGCTTTGCTTCCTGATGCCTTTTTTGTAGTTTGCAAGGGCTCTCTTGTAGGCGGTCCACAGGGCCTCCTAATTTCCTGCCTTGGCTCTGTTAAAAAGGGTTCTGCAGTCCATTTTCTTTCTTTTTCTTTTGGGCTTGCTATTGGGGCAGGCCTTTTTTAGTGCAAAGTTTCAGGTTTCTGTGAAAATTGAAACTAGTTCGTTTAGACTAGAAATTGTTTGGGGGTATGGAGGGGGATCCGTTGGGATTTTTTCTCTTAAAATATTTTTGTATTTTTGCCAGTCTGTTTCCTTGGGTTTGTGAAAACTGCTGGTTTTGAGGGGTTGATTGTGAGGGTCGTTTCTATATACCTGTGGTCCGAGAAAAAGTGCTTATCTAGCACCCTCCAGTGAGTTACTGTCTCTAATAGTGGTTTAGAGACGAGAGTTAGGTCTATTATCTCTTTTCGGTTCTTAATGATAAAGGTGGGGTCAATATCTTTATAACATATGAAGAGATTTGATCGAAAGATAAAGTTAAAAAGAGACTCACCGCGGTCGTTTGTGTTTGTACTTTCCTATTGTGTGTGATGGGCTTTTGTCACAGCCTATAAGGAGGCCTATGTTTTGCTAAGGTGCTTTTTGGCTAAAATGCAGGTCCTTACTTTACCTTCGCTGGGAACTGTTAGAAGCTTATATTCCTTAGTCCCTTATCCTTAAACCTTTCCTCCCACTATCCAAGGTTCCTGGATCAGGACTATGTCGACTCCATCTTCAGCCAGATGGAGTTGAAGAGCAGAGAAAGCTGCCTTACTGTAGTGGAGGTTATTGCCATCTCCACCACGGTTGTATTGGCTCCCCCCTCCTCCGATGTGTCTAGGCCCGTCCCCATTGGACCCATGTTTGTAAGGCTGTGGAGGATTGAGGCATCGGTCGAGTAGCCGTCCTCCGTTTTCGATGCCTCGATCTCGGAGGCAATCTCCTCGATCACTCATCGCCCTCATACACCTCCCCCAGCTCTTTTACTGCGGCCTTGTACAGCGATCACCTTGACGCCGCCTTGGAACTATCCCACGTCTTTGGAGACAGGAGTGGGGCCAGGTTCTTTGGCTAAAATTTCAAAGCATTTTGTGGCTTGGGCTGCTTCCACCCACTTCCCCTTGTTTCGTGGAATCCTGCCACTCGGGTCGTTTCTGTCGACCACGCCTAGGAGAATGCGGTTTTTCGCAATCTCCGCAAAAGATCGCCCTGGCTGTACGCGTTGCCGCTTTGCCGAGGGGTCGGAGGGAACGTCCTGGGAGGGCTCCCTCTTAGTGGAGGTCGCTTTTTGACCTCAGTGGGATTGGGTGGCTTGGGAGCTTCCTTGCCGAAGTTTGGCAAAACGGATCTTGCCCATTTCACCTTCTTCATCCATTCAGCAGAAGGAGCCGTTTTCGATCTCTCCTGGCTGCGTAGGATTTGTTCTGCATATCGTTTCTTTGCGTAGGTGTGTTTGCTTTTACCGGTTGCCACTGAGTGCTTGCCGTCCTTGGCTGCGCCTGAAGGGGGCATCATGGAACTAGGGCCTGAAGATGTTCCCATGGCGACGGCTTTGGGCGGCTTGCACTCAGTCGCCTCAGACTTAAGGCGGGGTTCACCCGAACCCGATCCTTGGGTGAAGGACAGGCAGGTGGGTTCACTCGCCAACTTCGCTGCCTTGAAAGTTGTTCGGCCAGACTCAGTCGTCACTGCCGTTTGGGTAGGTTTTTTGGGAGATCCTAACTCCTTTTTGTTTTTATTTAATGACTCCATGTGATTCCCACGAGTTGCGCAGATAGGAGGGTCCACCCGGGCGAGGATCCGAGACGCCCGGGTAAGGCTTTTTAGAACAGGGGGTTGCCAGGTTCCCTGAGCTCTCCGTTTGAGACTGAGCTATTTTGTGACCCGGGCCCTCAGTCAGGCTGACTTTCGGCACGGGTCGAGTGACACCTTAGTCCGGCTCGGGACGCCCGACTACATTTGTTTCCAGCCGCTCTCGCGTGGAGAGTATAATCGCACTATCGTCCACTGTATGGACAATTACGGCACGTTCTTCTAGCACTACCCGACTGACGGCCAGGAAGTAATAATAATAATATTGAATGGAGCAAATGAAAATATACAAGGGACTCTGTTAAGTAAAAACTCAGGTGTGTTTGTGCTACCTCGAACCACGGTCGTCACAATATCTTAAATATATTATGTATATATTATATATTTATAAAGTATTATTTAAATATTATATATAAAGCGGTTGACCGAACCAATTACATAAATATTATATATCTTATCTAAATATATACATGTATGATACATTATGTATATAGCAGTTGACTAAACAAGTAACATACATATATGTAAGATGGTGAAGCAGCGGAGCGTCACCAGAAAGGCAGCAGGAAGGCAGCAGAAAAGCAGAAGATTACCAGCAGAAAATGCCGCAGAGTACTAGCAGAAAAAACATCAGAATATCAGCAGAGGATTAAGAATTTTAACATTAACAGCAGCAGCTGAAGAGTATATGACGCGCGTACATGGGAAAAAAAGGGTGGCAACGCGGAAGCAAGAGGAAGCGAGATAAGAAGGAGGAATCAGCAGAGACAGGGAAGTGACGCCGAAGCAGAAAAAGTTAAGAAAGCAAAAAGAGCCGAACATTTCCAACAATATATTAATACTTATACGATATAATAAATCGAGATGATAATAATAATTTAGCTCGTCCTAGTCTGAAAAGTGCAAGTGATCACGCGGTCCCGAGGTCTTAAAAGAAACAAGAAGCGGGAAAGAATAACGGTAAGTGAGAAGACAATAAAGCAAGAATTTTCTAGAATTCCGTTTGCGAAAGGATGTCAGCCGTACTATACAAGGTCAGTGGCTGCTGCAGTGAAAAATCGTAAAATGACGGATTTGGATAACGACAATCAGAAGCTTGAAGAAGCAAGTGGAGCGCCCTCCAATGCAGCAGTTGGGGCTACTGAAAACTGCTCGCCGGAAAAAGAGGATTCGACGATAAAAGCAATAATAGTTGCTCAGTTACGGCGGAAAGCTTTGAAAAATCATTCCTGAGTTTGACGGTGAATCCATACCAGTCAAGCATTGGTATGAATCTGCAGCGCAAATGTTCTTGAGCAGCTCCGTGATCGAAAAAAGCGAAAGCAGGAATCATTTTACGAGTATCTAGGCCTTTTTAGTGTATAGTTGCAGGTTTCTGTGAAAATAGAAACTAGTTCGTTTAGACTAGAAATTGTTTGAGGGTATGGAGGGCGATCCATTGGGATTTTTTCCTTTAAAATATTTTTGTATTTTTGCCAGTCTGTTTTCCTTGGGTTCATAAAAACTGCTGGTTTTGATGGGTTGGTTGTGAGGGTCGTTTCTATATACCTGTGGTCCGAGAAAAAGTGCTTACCTAGCACCCTCTAGTGAGTTACTGTCTCTAATAGTAGTTTAGAGACGAGAGGTTCTTAATGGTAAAAGTGGGGTCATTACCTTTATTACATATGAAGAGATTTGAACTAAAGATAAAGTTAAAAAGAGACTCACCGTGGTCGTTTGTGTCTGTACTTTCCAATTCCCGTTAGCATCACAGCCTATTAGTAGGCCTATGTTTTGCCTTTCGCTGTCTTCTATCAGTCTCCTTACCAGCTCATCCTTTTAGAAAAACTTTAACTTCAAAATTTTTTTTTTTCAACAAAAGTGTCAATTTTTAGACAAATAGCAGAGGGGTTTATCTTCGTTTTTAAGTATTTGTCGATCCTGACCTGGCGAAGATTCCTCCCTCGTCGGAGTTGTGGGCGTTGATCTTACCTTCGCGCTGCTCAGCCGCCTTGAATAGCGCGGGTAGGATAACAACAACAGACGACGATGTTAAAGATTGAATTGTGTTGCTTCGACCGCGCTAAAAATAGCTGCTGGGTCGAAAGGGTTTTTGCTAGCCCTTTTGTAAGGCTTGAACGGGGCCTTTTTATGGAGGAACGACTGTAAGAAATGGTGTTTTTAAGAGACCGAAAGTTTTCACTATATGGAAACTATTTACCGATGATGAAAATGGGAGGTAGAGCTGCCCTATGTTTGACTGATATAGTTGAATTTAATCCTAAGGCCTTTATGTAAGGTAATGCCGGAGCAGCCAGCCGTGATAGCACGCGGTATTGGGCCTTCTATACGGGACAAGAGTAAATCAATTTCGCGATGCTTTGTGTCTCAAATTATTTACCATACTTTTAGCTCGGGATTGGCGGGTGTGCGCCTGTTAGCTAAATTAGCTGATTAGGTCGCGGATGCCGTTAGATTTTTCTAAAGTTTCTATGCACTTTTTCGGGACACACGCGGCTTGGGTCGGAAAAGATAGTTTTTTATAATCGATAAATCGATTGCGAGGATCAGATGGCAACCTTGATCGCCTGATTGTTCGAATATCGTAGGGCGCGTAAGCCGTAATTTTAAATATTCTTTTGAACTTTAATTAATTTTCTCCAAGGCCAACCATTACAACCACAGATAATCCGACGAGTAATCGCAGACAGATTAGCTGGAATTAGCTTCGTATATCTTTTGCGTGATGTGTTCCGATTTCTTTTTCTGTTAACGTTTGTAATAGATAAAACGCATTACCTAATTTCTTTTTAGTTCTACACTTTGAAAATTGATGGCCTAACTTCTTATTGTAATTCTGACTAAAATTGCTTAAGTGAAAGTTTCGCTTAAAGACTTCTTGTCCTTCTCTATATACAACAGGGTTAGATCTTAGGTTGTATTGCTTAACATTCGTTATTCTATTTTATGTCTTTCCGTAATAATGCTAATTGGCCCACTCTATTCAAGCGACTATGTTCCTCTAGTAGAGATAATTGTTTCAAGAGCTTATAATCGGTCCCATGGTTAATCATGTTGAAGCCAAGCAGAGCTTTATATGGAGAACAACCTAAGGACTGATTTTTCTAAGTCTGGCTGCTTCAGTTGTATTTTCAATTCCTAAGCAGAATGAATGCCACGAGGATCGCTTTGCTTTCCTGATGGCTTTTTTGTATTTCGCAAGGGCTCTCTTGTAGGCGGTCCACAGGGCCTCCTCATTTCCTGCCTTGGCCCTGTTAAAAAGGGTTCTGCAGTCTATTCGGAGGGGGGACAGTTCTGCTGACCACCAGGGAGGTTTTCTTTTTCTTTTGGGCTTTCTGTTGGGGCAGGCCTTTTTTAGTGCAAAGTTTCAGGTTTCTGTGAAAATTGAAACTAGTTCGTTTAGACTAGAAATTGTTTGGGGGTATGGAGGGGGATCCGTTGGGATTTTTTCTCTTAAAATATTTTTGTATTTTTGCCAGTCTGTTTCCTTGGGTTTGTGAAAACTGCTGGTTTTGAGGGGTTGATTGTGAGGGTCGTTTCTATATACCTGTGGTCCGAGAAAAAGTGCTTATCTAGCACCCTCCAGTGAGTTACTGTCTCTAATAGTGGTTTAGAGACGAGAGTTAGGTCTATTATCTCTTTTCGGTTCTTAATGATAAAGGTGGGGTCAATATCTTTATAACATATGAAGAGATTTGATCGAAAGATAAAGTTAAAAAGAGACTCACCGCGGTCGTTTGTGTTTGTACTTTCCTATTGTGTGTGATGGGCTTTTGTCACAGCCTATAAGGAGGCCTATGTTTTGCTAAGGTGCTTTTTGGCTAAAATGCAGGTCCTTACTTTACCTTCGCTGGGAACTGTTAGAAGCTTATATTCCTTAGTCCCTTATCCTTAAACCTTTCCTCCCACTATCCAAGGTTCCTGGATCAGGACTATGTCGACTCCATCTTCAGCCAGATGGAGTTGAAGAGCAGAGAAAGCTGCCTTACTGTAGTGGAGGTTATTGCCATCTCCACCACGGTTGTATTGGCTCCCCCCTCCTCCGATGTGTCTAGGCCCGTCCCCATTGGACCCATGTTTGTAAGGCTGTGGAGGATTGAGGCATCGGTCGAGTAGCCGTCCTCCGTTTTCGATGCCTCGATCTCGGAGGCAATCTCCTCGATCACTCATCGCCCTCATACACCTCCCCCAGCTCTTTTACTGCGGCCTTGTACAGCGATCACCTTGACGCCGCCTTGGAACTATCCCACGTCTTTGGAGACAGGAGTGGGGCCAGGTTCTTTGGCTAAAATTTCAAAGCATTTTGTGGCTTGGGCTGCTTCCACCCACTTCCCCTTGTTTCGTGGAATCCTGCCACTCGGGTCGTTTCTGTCGACCACGCCTAGGAGAATGCGGTTTTTCGCAATCTCCGCAAAAGATCGCCCTGGCTGTACGCGTTGCCGCTTTGCCGAGGGGTCGGAGGGAACGTCCTGGGAGGGCTCCCTCTTAGTGGAGGTCGCTTTTTGACCTCAGTGGGATTGGGTGGCTTGGGAGCTTCCTTGCCGAAGTTTGGCAAAACGGATCTTGCCCATTTCACCTTCTTCATCCATTCAGCAGAAGGAGCCGTTTTCGATCTCTCCTGGCTGCGTAGGATTTGTTCTGCATATCGTTTCTTTGCGTAGGTGTGTTTGCTTTTACCGGTTGCCACTGAGTGCTTGCCGTCCTTGGCTGCGCCTGAAGGGGGCATCATGGAACTAGGGCCTGAAGATGTTCCCATGGGGACGGCTTTGGGCGGCTTGCACTCAGTCGCCTCAGACTTAAGGCGGGGTTCACCCGAACCCGATCCTTGGGTGAAGGACAGGCAGGTGGGTTCACTCGCCAACTTCGCTGCCTTGAAAGTTGTTCGGCCAGACTCAGTCGTCACTGCCGTTTGGGTAGGTTTTTTGGGAGATCCTAACTCCTTTTTGTTTTTATTTAATGACTCCATGTGATTCCCACGAGTTGCGCAGATAGGAGGGTCCACCCAGGCGAGGATCCGAGACGCCCGGGTAAGGCTTTTTAGAACAGGGGGTTGCCAGGTTCCCTGAGCTCTCCGTTTGAGACTGAGCTATTTTGTGACCCGGGCCCTCAGTCAGGCTGACTTTCGGCACGGGTCGAGTGACACCTTAGTCCGGCTCGGGACGCCCGACTACATTTGTTTCCAGCCGCTCTCGCGTGGAGAGTATAATCGCACTATCGTCCACTGTATGGACAATTACGGCACGTTCTTCTAGCACTACCCGACTGACGGCCAGGAAGTAATAATAATAATATTGAATGGAGCAAATGAAAATATACAAGGGACTCTGTTAAGTAAAAACTCAGGTGTGTTTGTGCTACCTCGAACCACGGTCGTCACAATATCTTAAATATATTATGTATATATTATATATTTATAAAGTATTATTTAAATATTATATATAAAGCGGTTGACCGAACCAATTACATAAATATTATATATCTTATCTAAATATATACATGTATGATACATTATGTATATAGCAGTTGACTAAACAAGTAACATACATATATGTAAGATGGTGAAGCAGCGGAGCGTCACCAGAAAGGCAGCAGGAAGGCAGCAGAAAAGCAGAAGATTACCAGCAGAAAATGCCGCAGAGTACTAGCAGAAAAAACATCAGAATATCAGCAGAGGATTAAGAATTTTAACATTAACAGCAGCAGCTGAAGAGTATATGACGCGCGTACATGGGAAAAAAAGGGTGGCAACGCGGAAGCAAGAGGAAGCGAGATAAGAAGGAGGAATCAGCAGAGACAGGGAAGTGACGCCGAAGCAGAAAAAGTTAAGAAAGCAAAAAGAGCCGAACATTTCCAACAATATATTAATACTTATACGATATAATAAATCGAGATGATCATAATAATTTAGCTCGTCCTAGTCTGAAAAGTGCAAGTGATCACGCGGTCCCGAGGTCTTAAAAGAAACAAGAAGCGGGAAAGAATAACGGTAAGTGAGAATACAATAAAGCAAGAATTTTCTAGAATTCCGTTTGCGAAAGGATGTCAGCCGTACTATACAAGGTCAGTGGCTGCTGCAGTGAAAAATCGTAAAATGACGGATTTGGATAACGACAATCAGAAGCTTGAAGAAGCAAGTGGAGCGCCCTCCAATGCAGCAGTTGGGGCTACTGAAAACTGCTCGCCGGAAAAAGAGGATTCGACGATAAAAGCAATAATAGTTGCTCAGTTACGGCGGAAAGCTTTGAAAAATCATTCCTGAGTTTGACGGTGAATCCATACCAGTCAAGCATTGGTATGAATCTGCAGCGCAAATGTTCTTGAGCAGCTCCGTGATCGAAAAAAGCGAAAGCAGGAATCATTTTACGAGTATCTTTTGCAGATGAGCAAGATTGCAGCACTTGGCACGTTCGGTAATACGCTATATAGTGGATGGCCTAAAAATGAGGAGCGACTTTAAGTACACTCTCTATAGTTGCAAATTTTTTAGAGAGCTGCAGGAGCAGTATGAGGATTTTGAACGCGTAGCTGAAAAGGAAAATAAGCCGTTCCAGTCAAGCAATGGTAATTGGACACCAAACCAGAAGAAGCAGCACGAGTTCAACGATAGAAAGAATCATTGCTTTAACCGTGGGTCCGCAGATCCTTTGGGTACAGATTGCAAGGCTGCCACGAAATGCATTAGTTGCAACAAAGAGGGACAAATGTCTAAGATTTGTACTGGATCAGCTGCTGGTATTCAAGTTGTGCGGAGTTCGAATCGCATGAAGAAGGTCACTTTTAACGACGTAGAAGTTGAATGCCTGGTGAATACTGGAGCCGATGTATCTATATTGAGAAAGTTCATCTTCAACAAAATCCCGAATGTCGTCCTGGAAAAATCGCTTAGAAGTTGCGTGAATTAGGAAAGAAAACAACAAGCACAGTTGGATGCATTTTTGCTAAGGTTGCGGTAGACGAAGTGACAGTTCCGCAAAAGTTTGTTGTCGTAGAGGATTCGATTTCGCGCTGCTTGAATTCGATTTCGTTTCAAAGTTCAATTTTTCATTGCCGGCAGAAGGGTATAAGTTTTCTCCCCCGCTGGGAGAGAGAGCTTGTGAGGAACCAAATCAGATGAGTATTTATAATATTAATACAAATGATGAAATCGATGTTCCGCAAAATAAGTGTCGATGCTGATCAAAAACTATAAGGCAATGGATTCGGTTGCAGAAGTCCCAATTAAGCTGCGAATTGTTCCAGATGGCTAGATCATCCCATTTCGTCAGCCCCCGAGTCGATTCGCAATTGTCAAAGTAAAAGGTGTTGAAAAACAATGGCAAATGGTTAGCTGCTGGAATTATACGACTGTCTACATCAAACATTGCTAGTCGCCTGGTTCTGGCACACGTCGCATTTGCGTTGATTTTCGGAAGCTGAACTCTGTTTCAGTGTTTTCCCGTCCCGGACGATTTAAAAAAACTGCAAAAAGCGAAGTATTTCACCGTGATGGATTTGGAGAATGGCTTCTTTCACGTTGCTATAGAAGAAAAGAGCAAGAAATACACTGAATTTATCACCAAATCAGGACTGTACGAATTCGACAGACCGCCGTTTGAATTTCGAAACTAGCCGACTTATATATGATGATATAATAATTCACGCCGAGACTGCAGAGGACTGTTTGGAAAAGATGGCACTAGTTTTTTTTGAAGATCAAGTGGCGAAAATGTCACTTCTTGCAGACAAAGATTTCCATCTTGAGCCATAACATCGAAAACGTAAATTTGTGGCCTGGGCAAGAGAAGACGGCAGAAGTTAGCAAATTTTCGGTGCCGAAGAACGTCAGAGCAGTACGAGCTTTTTTGGGATTGGCCGGATTTTTCAGAAAATTTGTGTTCAACTATTCACAGTTTGCACGCCCATTAACGGATCTGCGAAAAGATGTTCGTTTTGAAATGGCTGATCCTCAGATGAAAGCATTCCAGAGGCTAAAGTATGCGCTGACAAAGGAGCCTGTTTTGAAAATGTACACCAGAGGAGCCAAAACCGAGTTACACACGGACGCATCGAAAGACGCATTTGCAGCGGTATTAATGCAAGTCGGATTGCAGACTTTACCCAATCCAGTATTGAAGCAAGAAGACAACCGAAGTTGAGTCTCGCCAACACAGTTACATTCTCGAAGCAAAAGCCGTGTATCTAGCGGTTAAGAAATTCAGACACTATTTGCCGGGAACACCGTTCAAATTAATAACAGATTGCGCTGCATTCAAGCAAACCCACCAGAAGACGGATGTGCCAAGAGCAGTAACGCAGTGGATTATTTATCTGCAGAAATTCGAGTTTGCAGTTGAACATCGCCCAGGTGAACGATCAAAGCAAGTTGACTTAGTCGATATCTCAACCGTGTTATGCTCGCGTCCATGGAAATCGCAGCTTGTATTAAAAATGCGCAAGGAAAAAATGAAATGATAAAAGCAATTACGGAAATGCTCGCCAGCGGTTCTTACGAGGGATATAAGATAAAAGGTGGACTTGTATATAAGGAGGTGAAAGGCAGTGATCATCTTGTAATTCCGAAAGCGAGGGAAAAAGATGCTATTGTTGACGCCCACAACGCAGGTCACTTTGCTCTTCAAAAAACGGTCCATGGTGTCAAGCAATCCTATTGGATTCCTAATCTAGAGCAAAAGGTTCAGCAGGTTGTAAGCAACTGCGTAAGATGCATTATTTTTAACAAGAAGATTGGAAAAAAGAAAGGACTTCTATATTATATCGACAAAGGTGATCAGCCAATTCATACGTTGCATGTTGATCATCTTGGTCCCATGGATGCAACTGGAAAGCAAAATAAATACGATGGTAGATTCATTCACGAAGTTCATATGGCTTGTCCCTACAAAGACATTGTACAAACATTGAAGAAAAGCGAGATTTGGTCGGAAGTTTTTGGCAACCCAGTGCGCATTGTTTCTGAAAGAGGCTCCGCATTTACGGCCAACTCGTTTGCAAAGCATATGAAGGAAAGCGGTGTTCCCCGAGAAAACGGACAGATCGAAAGGGTGAACCGCACAGTTTTATGAATAAGGAGGAATCAGCAGAGACAGGGAAGTGATGCCGAAGCAGAAAAAGTTAAGAAAGCAAAAATAGCGGAACAATCTTGTTACATTTACAACAAAATATTAATACTTATACGTTACAATAATAAAGCGAGTTGAGCATTATAACTTAGCTCACATATATATAGTGATGCAGCGAACCTGGAAAGTACAAAGGCGACTACTATATATACACGAAGAAATTTAAAGATGCTGTTTATAAATATTAACGTGTGATACACCACACCAATCAAAAGGTTTTGTAAAATCCATATTTGCATCCCTATATTTAGAAAATTAATTGGTTATATATTCTGCAGTAACAGATATCAAAGTGTAAGTGTAATTAGCACTATACCCACAAACATTATTTTAAAAACCCTATAATACTTGATCTAAATTTAAAATACAATAGCCATTTAAATATTTTAGTTCAGCAGATTTCCTAATTATTAATATAATTTTATACAGTCAATGTAGGGTCTCGCAGCCGCCAGCAGCTTCCAATTTTGTTTAATTGTAAACATGCCAACTTAATAGACAGCTGCTTTGTACCTCTCAACTCATTCGCTTCCGTAACTCATGGCCAGGCGCATGCACATCAATGCCAGATTCGCATTAAAAAACTAAAATAAAATATATGTATGTATTCATTTGATATCGCTACAAATACATCATTGTATTATTATTAAAAATAGCAATTAAGAAAGCTTATTAGTATCAATTATCATCAATAGTAATATATATATATATAAATGCTATATATATAATTGCTATTATATATGTACATATATGTATATGTATGTTAAAATACAATACGTCTGAATTTCAGTATTAGTAGCCTTGTTGGAGGAGGAAAGGCAACCATCTGCAATATATAGATAATGTACAAACATAACTATGTATATTAGAACTTTTTAATACTGTTAACAAAAAAAAAGGAAATTAAAAAGAAACAAAAAGAAAAATTCATATTCAAATTGAAATTAAATATTTATGAATATTTTTAATAATGTGTTACATTCTTGCAAAATACAAACCCATATCTGAAAAAAATGTCTAGTTTCAAAATGGAAATAATAACTAAATAACTTCTATCGTTTACGTCTTTTGCTTTACGTAAGAACCGTTTGATTAAAGTGTGCCTTTCCTTTTTACATAAATCAAAAATATAGCAGGCAATGTAAGACAACAAATGTACATTTTGTTATACCCGTGACTCGTAGAGTAAAAGGGTATACTAGATTCGTTCAAAAGTATGTAACATGCATTAGGAAGCGTTTCCGACCATATAAAAAAAATATATATTATTATTATTACGCCCACTCTAACGCCCACAAACCGCACAAAACTGCCACGCCCACACTTTTGAGAAATGTTTTGATATTTTATCATTTTTCTATCGATTTGCCAAAAAACTTTTTTCCACGAACTAATTAGTTACGATCATGTTTCTTTTTTAGCCACAAATCGCTGCTACTGTACATAGAAAGAAAGATAGCAGGGAGAACCATAAAATTATTGATTGACACCGGGGCTTTGAAAAATTGCATACAAGGATATCGTTTACCAAGTCAAATATCTAATAAATTTCACACAATGCCTAGAGACCGATTAGCCGACTTTGCGGAACTATAAGAAGCATTGTCATATAATACCAACATTATTGCCACTGGGTACTGTGGATTACCAACTACTTCAGTACGGTCCCTAAGAACATCATCAATAGCACGTTGAAAAATACTCGGGGGAAAGGCGTATTATGTTTACGTTGATGACGTATTAATATTTTAAAATGGAACGTACTAGAGGCAAGCATGAGGGTATCTCTTTTTCATCAAGGAAAGGGTCGAGTATCTCGGATTTACGGTATCTAGGTGAGGTACAGTCCTAGCAAAGTAGCTATTCAGAAATATATTCAACCCAATAATCTGTTTAGCGTTCGATCGTTCTAGGGTCTAGCAAGTTATTAAATACTTTGCCTGTATAGCTAGACCGCTGACTTTAATTCTGAAGGGAGAAAACGGAAAAGTTTCTGCAAGCCAGCCTTAAAAGATACCAATTTCTTTCGATAAAAAATAATTTTCTGCTTTTGAGAAACATCAAAATGTTCTTGTCTCTAAAATTGTAATGTTGTTGTATTCCGATTATAGAAAACCGTTTGACATAACTACAGACGCTTCGGCTTTTGGACTGGGTGCAGTCTTATCACAGGTTGGCAAGCCTGTTCCAATAACTTCGGGAACTTTACAGGATAGAGAGTTTAATTTTGCAACAAGTGAACGGGAACTTTTGGCCATCGGTTGGGCTTTAAAATCTCTTAGGAACTATCTATATGGTGGCAAGACATTAAACATTTTTACAGATTATCAACCGTTACGTACGCCGTGTCAGATAGAAATCGAAATGCAAAAATCAAGAGATGGAAGGTGTTTAATGACGAACATTATGCATACAATTTTCTATAAGCAAGAGAATGAGAACTATGTTGCCGATGCACTATCCAGGCAGGCTATTTATATTAAAGAACACGAGCCCCAGTCAGACATGGCAACAATAAATAGCGAAATTTCATCGACTTATACAATCGAAACTATCGACAAGCCGGTTAATTTTCTCAGAAACCAAATAATAATAGATAAGGGGCACCGCAGACTAAACTCGAACTTTTGTTATTTTGTGGAGCATATCAAGGCATATAATACAATTTCTAAACAAAGAGAATTTACTCGGAAGAATTCGTGATGTGGTTAAGCTGGGTGTTGTCAATGCAATACACTGCGAATTAACTGTACAGGGTATCATTCAAAATAGTCTTGTGTTTGAGTTTGAGCAACAACTACCCGACACTATGAAAATTGTTTTAATAAAGCCGAGCAAGGGGAAATAGTATCTATGGAGCAAACAGAGCGCTTAGGGCAGCACAGGAGAATGTAAAACAAATTCTTCAATACTACTTTTTCCCTAAAATTTCACAATTAGTCGATAGTTTTGTAGCTAACTGCTTGGTTTGTTAAAAAGCATGTAGGCGAGACATTGCATGTTGATATATTTTCCATGGACAGGAACTTCTTTCTTGATAACGGATTTAGAACCTGAAATTATGCAATTAATGCACTTCCTTATTTAAAGACAGTATTTTGTAACAATGAGCCGTCGATAAACTCCGAGTCGATCAAGTCACTTTTAATAAATCGTTTCAATGTTGAGATAGCGAACGCACCACCACTTCATAGTTTGTCAAACGGACAGGTGGAAACACACACACAGCACGCTTTTAAAAATAGCTCGATGCCTGAAACTTGAAAGTGGCATCAACCTAAATCTTTAGGCAACAATAAAATACAATACTACTAAATAAAACTGTGCATTCACTCATTAATAACAGACCGATCGACATTATTTATTAAACTCCTCCCTATATGACAAGCGAAATAGTAGAAATGGTTAATGAAGCTCAAGAAAAACAGCTATGAAGAGAAAAAATGACAAGACGACACAGAACCTTTGAGGTAGGAGAAACCGTCTTGGTAAACAAAAAAATCGCTTGGGAAATAAACCAACCCCACGGTATAAGAAAGAAATAATGGAAGCAGACCTCTGGACAACGGTCCTCATAAAAGGGAGGGTCGTTCATACAGATAATCTACGCTATGTTCGTCGAATATTATTATCTTTACTTTTTAAGTGATATTACCTTTCCTTGTGTGACCATCGCCAAGTAAGCAGAATAAGCAGAATGACATTATCATGACATTTAACTTTTAAAAATATTTTATTATTTCCGCGACCTTTGTTTTGAACAGTTTAAAGTACGTGATGAAATGATAGACTTCCTTGAAGTACCATAGAAAAAAAATGCGAAAACAAAACGGGATGATCTCAGTATAGCGAGTGAGTGTTGTATTTAGTGAGTGCACTCTAATTAGATTTGAATTCGAATTCCTGATAAAAAAATTACTAAAGTTATCAATACCCTTTTCTCAATATGTTCAACTAAATAACATTAATATTTGCAATCAATAAGCCTTTTACTAATATCACTAAAATAAATTTTTAGACTTAATTATTGTCAAAGCTTTTGTATTAAAACTGTAACTACATCCTATGTAGCATAGAAGAGGGAATTAAATTATATAAATGTATTAACTACTAAATACATAAGCATAAGCATATAAACTATTTATACCCGTTACTCGTAGAGTAAAAGGGTATACTAGATTCGTTGAAAAGTATGTAACAGGCAGAAGGAAGGGTTTCCGACCATATAAAGTATATATATTCTTGATCAGGACCAATAGCCGAGTCGATATGACCATGTCCGTCTGTCTGTCCGTCCGTATGAACGCTGTGATCTCAGGAACTACACAAGCTAGAAAGTTGAGATGAAGCATACAGACTCCTGAGACATAGACGAAGCGCAAGTTTGTCGATTCATGTTGCCACGCCCACTCTAACGCCCAAAACTGCCACGCCCACACTTTTGAAAAATGTTTTGATATATCATTTTTGTATTGGTCTTGTAAATTTTTATCGATTTGCCAAAAAACTTTTTGCCACGCACACTCTAACGCCCACAAACCGCCCAAAGCTGCTACGCCCACACTTTTGAAAAATGTTTTGATATTTTTTCATTTTTGTATTAGTCTTGTAAATTTCTATCGATTTGCCAAAAAACTTTCTGCCACGCCCACTATAACGCCTACAAACCGCCAAAAGCTGTGTTTAAGACACCTTCTCCCTTCCACTCCCTACTTAAGATCCGCTTTCAAATAGATTTGTAAACTATAAAAAGTCTGTTGAAAGCCTTCGGCTTAGAAGGGGCGTAGTTACAATCACACAGCAGAAATTTATGAAACAGAAAATATAGTCGTAAGCCTAGGTCATTGTCTTGGGTAGTAGGGCAAGCTTTAGAAATAAGAATATTGTTGTACTTTGTTATGTTTAGTCGATTGAGCTTCAGAGATAACAACATACGCGCCGGCGTGCGCGGTGTCTACTCAAAGCCGAATCAACCTACGCACGTTGGTATTATATAATATAATATAAATATTGTTTTTAAAATTACAACAATAAAATCTCGTAATGCATACTCGATAGAAAATTACAAGACTAATACAAAAATGAAAAAATTTCAAAACATTTTTCAAAAGTGTGGGCGTGGCAGTTTTGGGCGGTTTGTGGGCGTTAGAGTGGGCGTGGCAACATGAATCGACAAACTTGCGCTGCGTCTATGTCTCTGGAGTCTGTATGCTTAATCTCAACTTTCTAGCTTTTGTAGTTCCTGAGATCACAGCGTTCATACGGACGGACAGACAGACAGACGGACAGACAGACGGAAGGACAGACGGACATGGCCAAATCGACTCGGCTATTGATCCTGATCAAGAATATATATACTTTATATGGTCGGAAACGCTTCCTTCTGCCTGTTACATACTTTTCAACGAATCTAGTATACCCTTTTACTCGCAGGAGCTCATCGATAATACCACACATTTCCATCTCGGTCCTTTGTTTAAATAATATCCATTTAATTTATAATTATATTCCTGGTATGAATGTATGTAATAAACAATTTTTTTTTATCTAAAGGTAAAATGTACAATTTGAGTGGATCATATACTTCGCCGCAAGATGATGTTCTGTCTGAAAGAGTTCCCCCATCCAGGCAACTTCGTGGTAAGCCTTTTAATAAATTTTAAATGTATTAATCAATAAAAATCAAGAGACCGCTATAGACGAGTTCCTCGACTATCAAATAACCGTAACTAAACTGTTGGGAAATTTATTGGCCATATAGGAAAAAAAAAATATTTTTTTTAAGTTTTCGATGGTTTTTAGGCGCTGCGTTTCAGGCCAAAATATTTTCGGAATACCGATACAAATTGGCAAGACAAATAGTAAAACGAAAAAAAATCGAAACATTTTTTAAAAGTGCGGATGCGGCCGTTTTTTTGTAAAAAATTAGAAAAGTATTAAAAAATGAGAAAATATTAAAACACTATAAAAACTGTAGGTGTCGTAGTTTTGCGCTGTTTGTGGCCGTTAGAGTGGCAGTGGCAAGGTTATACAACAAACTTGCGCAGCATTAGTATCACTAGAGTCTGCATGTTTAATTTCAATTTTCTCGCTTTAATAGTTTCCGATGTTCTTACCGACGGAAAAATCAACTAAACAGCATGATTTTTTTGCAGTGCTCAATTTTCGACACACGAATTTTTTCAATAGTATTAAAGATTAGGAATACCAATATATTTTTTCTAAGAGAGAATTTTATTCTCTATACGATGAAAAAAAAAATGTTATTGTATTTTCAATAACAACAACAATATGAGTAAATTATTCAAACGGTAGACTGAAGAGATAAGAAAATAATACCATTTAATCGTGAATGGTTTTATTTACTGGGAAAAATAATTCATCTCGGCTAAAATATGAAATTAACTCGTGAACATTTTCGTGCGTTCATTTTTCACAACTTTCGACGTGGATAATCACGAGAAGAGTGTATCGATGAACTAAAATTTGTTTGGCTATGAAGCACCATCCTATAGCATTGTGAAAAACTGGTACAACGAATTTAATCGTGGCCGACGCTCGCTCAAAGACGAGTTCCATGAAGGTCGTCCAGAACAACAGTTGTGCCAGAAAACATCAATGCCGTACGGAACTGATAATGCAAGACCGTCATGTAACATACCTACAGATAGAGGCATGCCTATGCATTTCTCCCACCAGCATACATTCGATATTGCATGAACACCTGTCCGTAAAAAAGGTTTGTTCTCGTTGGATCCCGCACAATTTGACAATCGCTCAAAAAAAGGATCGTGTGGATTGGTGTAAAGAAATGGTAAAAATATGATCGCGGTGCTTCAAAAGACGTTTATAAGATCGTCACAGGTGACTAATCGTGTCGGGCTTGGAGCGCCCAACGAGAGCAGTGCTGGCTGCACAGGCGTCTTCCTTCTTGAGGTTTATGTATTATGAGCCCAGAGGGTTGCACTTATGAATTTTTTAGCATGGTAGCCAAGATATTCTCGCTGCAGGTAAAAATGCTTACAATACAATTGCGCATATATTAACCACTGTGGCGTCCAATAAAATCAAGGGCAATTCTTACAGACTACTTGATAATTGTAAGTGACAATTAATAATAATTAATTAATAAATAAATAAATTCCTAAATATTAATTAATAAATAATAAGGGATGAGCTAAGGGCACTGCGCGACATGGCGATCTGATTGGAGTAAGTCGGCCTTTGTCCGAAACGTATTTCAAATGGACTTAAAAATGTGCTGGACTTTGTAGTTATGTATAGTTATCATAGCTAAAGGCTTAAGGAATTTAATGTGTGCGCGTAACACAGTTCACAATAAAGCGCTACTAAACGCTTGACTTGATAGTTGATACTACGTTGAACTGAAGTACTCATATTGCTGTGGCTAAACAAACGTAATAGGATCAGAAACGCTTCCTCCCACCCGTTAAATACCGTTTTTTTTTTTTTTTTAATTCCTTTTATTCCTCTCGGGAACTTAGGGCTTCTACGAGAGCTTTCCATCTAACTCTATTTTGAGCTGTCTGTTTTGCACTTGCCCATGTGGTGTTTATTTGGGCTAGTTTTTGGTGAGCGGTTCTTCTCCAGGTTGCTCTTGGCTTTCCTACTCGCCTGCTTCCTTGGGGATTCCAGTCTAGTGCCATCCTCACTATGCTACTCGGGTTTCTTCTGAGAGCGTGCCCTATCCACATCCATTTTTATACCCGTTACTCGTAGAGTAAAAGGGTATACTAGATTCGTTGAAAAGTATGTAACAGGCAGAAGGAAGCGTTTCCGACCATATGAAGTATATATATTCTTGATCTGGATCAATAGCCGAGTCGATTTGGCCATGTCCGTCTGTCCGTCCGTCTGTCCGTCTTTCTGTCCGTATGAACGTCGAGATCTCAGGAACTACAAAAGCTAGAAAGTTGAGATTAGGCGTACAGACTCCAGGGACATAGACGCAGCGCAAGTTTGTCGAATCATGCTGCCACGCCCACTTTAACGCCCACAAACCGCCCAAAACTGCCACGCTCACACTTTTGAAAAATGTTTTAATATTTTTTCATTTTTGTATTGGTCTTGTAAATTTCTATCGATTTGCAAAAAAACTTTTTGCCACGCCTATTCTAACGCCCACAAACCGCCCAAAACTGCTACGCCCACACTTTTGAAAAATGTTTTAATATTTTTTCATTTTTGTATTGGTCTTGTAAATTTCTATCGATTTGCAAAAAAAACTTTTTGCCACGCCCACTCTAACGCCCACAAACCGCCAAAAACTGACCTTCGCACTTACACTAGCTGAGTAACGGGTATCAGATAGTCGGGGAACTCGACTATAGCGTTCTCTCTTGTTTCTTCCTTATTTGTATGTGAATCGGGGACTCGTCTGTAACGCGCCACAGTTCTGTGTTGGCTATTCTGTTTGGCCAGAATACCCCACATATGACTCTCAGGCATTTGTTGCTAAAAGCCTGTAGCTTCTGCGTTATTTTCTTCGTGGCGAGCCATGTCTCACTATAGTATTATGGTGCAGGATGGATTTCACAAACGCATTGTAGATCCTAAGCTTTGTTCGTCGGCTGATTTGTCGGTCTCTCCATATGCGGTATAATCTCCCAAATGCTGAGCGGGCTTTGCCAAAACGACTGGAGACATCATCATCAACTCCACCACTGTTGGATATGGGTTCCCATTTATGTTGATGTTTCCTAGAGTGGTTGAAGCGCATAGCTTTTGTTTTCGCTATGTTTATCTCGAGCCCTACGCTGCTGGCTATCCTGACGAGGTCGTCATTTTTCCTCTGTATGTCGTCGAGTCTGTGCGATATGAGACAGATGTCGTCTGCGTAGTCCAAGTCCTCAAGGTGTCTGGTGAGGTTCCACGTAATTCCTAAGCATACTTCGCTCATTAACTCGTCGACTACGATGTTGAAGAGAAGTGGTGACAGCGGGCATCCTTGCCGAGTTCCGGTGTTTGTCTGGAAAGGTGCACTAGTTTTTCAATTGTGCAGTACCGCCAGGTTGGCATCGTCATACATCGATTTGATGATGGCGATGAGATTTGCAGGTACTCGTTTTCTTGCAAGTGCTCGCCATATTGCTCCTCTTTCAACTGAGTCGAATGCCTTCTTGAAGTCGATGAACAGGAGGTAAAGCGGGGCTCTCCATTCCACAGCTTGCTCGGTTATTATGCGTAGTGTATTTGCCTGGTCTACGAAACTCCTGTGTGGTCTGAAGCCTACCTGTTCGTCTCGAATTGTTGGCTCAATTTTTTCCTGGAGGCGTTCGTTCAGAAGTGTAGCTAAGATCTTGTAGCTGGTGTTGAGCAGTGTTATCCCTCTCCAGTTGTTGCAGTCACTAAGGTCGCCATTTTTGGGAAGCTTCACAATGATTCCGCTTTTCCAGGAGGCTGGCACCGTCTCGCCTTCCCATATGAGAAATGTGGATGCAATATTTCAGCCATCAGTTGGTTGTCAACTTGAAGCAATTCGGCTGGTATGTTGTCTTCGCCAGCTGCCCTGTTGTGCTTCAGCTTCTTTATTGCATTCACGATTTCTCTTACATTCGGGGGTGCAGAGGGTATCCTGCTACTCCCACTTGGCGGCACAACACTCCTGTAGTCTATGGCCACGTTTGGTGATGTGGTGTGGCTAATTCCAATGAAGTGTTTGATCCATCTTCCATCTTCGGACTGCGTCATCATTGGATAAGAGGTTACCTTCTAGATCTCTGACTGGTTTGTTCTGTTTGTGATGGGTTCCTGTGATCCGTGCAATCTGCTGGTATAGCAAGCGCATGTTGTTCTCGCCGGCTGCTCGTTCTGCGTCTGCCGCAAGTCTATCCAGCTGTACTCTTTTGTCCCCTCAGGCCGACCCTTTCACCGCTCTGCATAGTCCGCGATACTCCTCACGGTACTGTGTGAGCTGGTCCGCAAGATGCTTCAGGTGGTTCCTCCTTCTAATCAGGTCCCAGGTCCCTTCAGATATCCAGTCCGATCTTCCGCGTTGTTGCAGGCCGAGTATTTCCTCCGCCGTGGTCCTTAGTTGCAAGCAGGTGTGCTCCCATGGGTGGTCTTCTAGGGGGATCAGCTGTTCTCGCAGCGTGGACGTCATTCTCGTGTTCAGAGTAGAGTCGCTAAGGAGGTGGAGGTTCAGGGGGGAGCTCGCCGGTGTTGACTGTTGCCAGTGTTCCTTGATTGGTTGCGGTTGAGCTTTATTGAAAATTCTCCAATGACCAACTCATGGTCACTGTCTATGGCTGCTCCCCTTTTGTTCCGGACCTCCAGTAGCGAGTGTCTCCATTTCCTGCGGTGCCTGTCGTTATCGAATTTTTCTCGTATTAGTTTCATCAATCGTTGTAAGTTTTTCGACCGATCTGGTGATTGGCCAGATGCGGCTTATCCCAGTGGTGGGGCTGCCAATTGTCGCCATCGGGGATTGGCGTCTACGGTGTTGTGTTGTTATTCGTAGAAAAGCGAACAGTCTGGTAACGCGCTCGCTCTGCTGGGTGTTGTTGCTGTTTGCAGAAAAACACAGGGTGCGCAGGTACTATGTGGGTGCCCCCGTTTTTCTCCCATGTAGTGAGGAAGGGGGTGGGGCGTTGAGGCAAGTGGAAGTTGTTAGAATAGTCACTTATTATGTGGAAGAATACTTTCTAAAAGTTAGAAAAGCATTTCAGAGAGGAATCTTTTGTATGGCCATGCTCTCGTCATGGGTGGGGTTTGAACCCACGACCCCGTGGTTAGCAGGTAGTTGCGCTATCCACTACACCACGAGGCCCCATTAAATACCGTAACGAACCGATTTTGCTGGTCTGCTCGCTATGTAGTACGTGCGGTTCGCTCAAAAGATTTTGTATGTTTGTCCTACCGCATTTAAAAACATGTTTGCACGGTTACCAGTAACTATCGTTTGTAGTTTTGTAATTCCAATGTACATTAATCTTTCTCCTAGTCCAATTGGATTTAAATGTGTGCTGCGGGATTTTCCTCTGATGGTTGATGGTAAATTCCCCAGGTACTGCCGTGGGTACTGGACTGGGGGGTAAAAGATGGGCTGTTGTCCTTAGGCCTCCCCTGTGCTGGCCGCAACCTCCTGTCCCTTGCTCTGTCCCGGCCGGTACCGCCAGACGCCTGTATAATTCCCACTGAAAATCCAGCCATTCGCCAAGCTTACGGCGCAGCGCCTATTCTAACGCCCACAAACCGCCCAAAACTGCTACGCCCACACTTTTGAAAAATGTTTTAATATTTTTTCATTTTTGTATTGGTCTTGTAAATTTCTATCGATTTGCAAAAAAAACTTTTTGCCACGCCCACTCTAACGCCCACAAACCGCCAAAAACTGACCTTCGCACTTACACTAGCTGAGTAACGGGTATCAGATAGTCGGGGAACTCGACTATAGCGTTCTCTCTTGTTTCTTCCTTATTTGTATGTGAATCGGGGACTCGTCTGTAACGCGCCACAGTTCTGTGTTGGCTATTCTGTTTGGCCAGAATACCCCACATATGACTCTCAGGCATTTGTTGCTAAAAGCCTGTAGCTTCTGCGTTATTTTCTTCGTGGCGAGCCATGTCTCACTATAGTATTATGGTGCAGGATGGATTTCACAAACGCATTGTAGATCCTGAGCTTTGTTCGTCGGCTGATTTGTCGGTCTCTCCATATGCGGTATAATCTCCCAAATGCTGAGCGGGCTTTGCCAAAACGACTGGAGACATCATCATCAACTCCACCACTGTTGGATATGGGTTCCCATTTATGTTGATGTTTCCTAGAGTGGTTGAAGCGCATAGCTTTTGTTTTCGCTATGTTTATCTCGAGCCCTACGCTGCTGGCTATCCTGACGAGGTCGTCATTTTTCCTCTGTATGTCGTCATTTATTAGTCATTTATTATGTCGAAGAATACTTTCTAAAAGTTAGAAAAGCATTTCAGAGAGGAATCTTTTGTATGGCCATGCTCTCGTCATGGGTGGGGTTTGAACCCACGACCCCGTGGTTAGCAGGTAGTTGCGCTATCCACTACACCACGAGGCCCCATTAAATACCGTAACGAACCGATTTTGCTGGTCTGCTCGCTATGTAGTACGTGCGGTTCGCTCAAAAGATTTTGTATGTTTGTCCTACCGCATTTAAAAACATGTTTGCACGGTTACCAGTAACTATCGTTTGTAGTTTTGTAATTCCAATGTACATTAATCTTTCTCCTAGTCCAATTGGATTTAAATGTGTGCTGCGGGATTTTCCTCTGATGGTTGATGGTAAATTCCCCAGGTACTGCCGTGGGTACTGGACTGGGGGGTAAAAGATGGGCTGTTGTCCTTAGGCCTCCCCTGTGCTGGCCGCAACCTCCTGTCCCTTGCTCTGTCCCGGCCGGTACCGCCAGACGCCTGTATAATTCCCACTGAAAATCCAGCCATTCGCCAAGCTTACGGCGCAGCGCCTATAGCGAGACACGGACTCGATGGATCAACGCCAGGGTCTGATCTTGATTGGTGTTGTAGCAAGGCGTTTCAACTCTATTGTTTTGCCTTTGGGGACCTCAGGTTCTTGAGTCTCAATTCGCCGACTTGCTTCTTGCTGACTTTAACGGCCCTATCTCTCTTGCTTCTTGCTCTTGTTTAAGTGCTTCACGTTGTTCACTTGCGTTCTGATTCTCCTCGTCTGTCTAGATCGGCCTGCTTTTAGAGGCCTCCTTTAACTAATTGCTTTAATAAATATCAAATTTGGTCGAAGTCTGATCAAAAATTTGGATGTATATCAGTGCCTTTCAAGCAGTGTTTAAAAAACTGCACTCAAACTAGGAATTTTCGCAGTATTTTAGCTTTTCAAAGCATTACCTACTAAATGGCAAAATCAGAGGTCGCAAAAGGAGGTGTTGCATTCGACACTGCGACGTTGGCAGTCTCAGCGTTATAAGTCGGCTTCCTCTACTTTTGATTTTGGTCGCTGTTGCTTTTGTGCTGATCGAATCAAACAAGGAGACTGAAGCTGATTTCACATTTTCGCCACTCCTTGATTTTTGCTAGAATAAATTATAAAAAAAACGTCATCGGAAAGGATTAGTAAAACTAGATAGTGAAAGTGGTGTTTCTAGACCCTATGGGAGGCTGATTGAAAAAAAAATAGAATTAAAAAATAGGCCATTAACCGTAGTTAAAATACTAGACGAACCCATAACGAAATATTAACTTAAAATATAAATATAGCGACCTCATCTGGCCTAGCATTACCTTATTATTAAAAACAATCCTAACCTTATGGATAGTTTGTCTTAGGAGTTAAAACGAGAAAGAACTAACCATTATCATTAAGACAAGAAGAACATTTATTAAATGAACTATAGCATTTGCCAATCTTACTCTTAACGAGTAACAAGCATCAATTATTTGGGGTACGTCATTGGTAGTGGAGGTATTTGTACCGACCCAGCCAACATCTCGTGTGTACTAAATAAGCCAGCCAGCTCCCTAAATCTAAAGCAAGTAAGGGGATTTCTTGCAGTCCATGCTCAAGCACGGCTGACTTTCAAGGATATTGAAAGCAATAACAGCAGTGATGTAGGTTGAGTAGTTAGACGTTCGAAATCGAATTAAAATAGTTAATGACTAACCAATTGTCTCAAAACTAGAATCGCCTATTCCGGTAACACAAGCTGCCAATTTTGTCCTATTAAGTTGAAGCTGATCTGCGAATCCAGAGTTGAGCAGAGCACGGCAAGGAACGCAGATTCCTAAACGGTTCTTCACTAATACGATGGCAGTGGCTACAAGCACAACATTTTTACTGAGATCCTGTGCAAGAAGCAAGAAGCAGCCGTTCCAAGCAACGCAGAGGGTTGTACTGGATGGTGTAATTCAGAAGCAAGCTTTTCTCTAGGCTTTGAACTTTCATGAGATAAAGGCGAGGCAAGTTTCCCAGATGAAGGAGAGTGTGGTGGAGTTGCACTTCCTCAGTTGATGACCACACTTAAGGCAAATTCAACAAAAAGTCAGGCTCATAGCTTGCCATGACGTCGCTGCTCCAGAAACGATGTCATAGATTCCCATGTTGGAATTAAATGTTTGAAGATTTTGGGTATTCTAAATGCTCCTCCCATTTCGCTAGACTCGATGGATCCAGCATTCGGACATTTACTTGGGCGATAATGCATCCAGCGATTTGTTCCGTTGAGCCCATTCCATTCAGCTTACGAATATGACCGTTGAATTTATCAGACAGTTCGAGAAGCATTGAAACGGAAGCACTCTGCACTGCCCATGGCCCTAGGATCTCAGTGATGTGTGCCTAAAATACCAAACGACGATTGTCGGATTGAACGCTGCTGATGGCTACAATTACACGGAGAAATGCCGTCAGCAAAGGTAGAGTGCGAACGCATTTGCGAGGCGCGCTTTAAAATCTCTCCCTGCCCGAGGATTTAAGACTCACGACAAGTCATTTTCAATTTCCTCAAAATCAAGTTCTTTAAGCTCGTTGAGAATTTGCCAAAGCTCATCGATCACTTCCAACCTCACATGAAAAACGTACTCGTCAACCGAAATTAATGCAGATCTATTATAAATATCAGTTGCCTTGCGCCTTAAAAATGTCGCATCAGCGGGAACAGCAACAAGAAATAAGCGGCAGAAACACTGACACTAAATTCAAGCGGGAAGATGAGCGCAAAAAAGAAATAGCGGAAGCTTCTGTTATTATACCCGTTATTCGTAGAGGAAACAGGGTATACTAAATTCGATGAAAAGTATGTAACAGGCAGAAGGAAGCGTTTCCGACCATATAAAGTATATATATTATATTTATATATGTATATACTATATACTCATATATATATATATAATATATAACCATATATATATATATATATAATAATATATATATATATAATATATATAATATATATATATATAATAATATATATATATATAATATATATATATATATAATAATATATATATAAAATTATATATATATAATCCTATATATATATAGGATCAATAGCCGAGTCGATCTGGCCAAGTCCGTCTGTCCGTATAAACGTCGAGATCTCAGGAACTACAAAAGCTAGAAAGTTGAAATTAAGCATACAGAATCCAGAGACATAGACACAGCGCAAGTTACAAGTTCGATTCATGTTGCCACGCCCATTCTAACGTGCACAAACCGCCAAAAACTGCAATTTTTTTTATTAGTTTTGTAAATTTCTCTCGATATGCCAAAAAACTTTTTGCCACTCCCATTCAAACGCCCACAAACTACCAAAAGCTGTCAGTGTTCAAGACTTTCCTTTGCACTTCCACCAGCTGAGTAACGGGTATCAGATAGTCGGGGAATTCAACTATAGCGTTCTCTCTTGTTAGACTATGCAGCCCGCACATATATAACTCTTTATGTATGTGAAGTCTTGCGTAACCACTCCATTTAATTTTGTCCGAATATAGCTGACACAAATTCTTTATGTATGTGAAGTCGCGAAAGTTAATTTAATTGCAGATCGAACAGCACAAATCAATAGGACACATACACTGCATTAAAAGCTAAATTTACGTATAGCGAAGATTTCCCGAAATTAATTTAGAGCAAAAGTGCTTTGTCAGGCACACGGAATGCCTGACGGGTTCCCGTGACGCATGTTAAGAGAACAAAGCTTGTCCAGGATGGTCTGTACTTCTTCCTCGGACGGCTCTTCTTCCATGTTCTCCGGTATGCTCCCTTCTTTTCGGTCCTCCCTGTATTTGTCCTTGCCTGCCGTTGTTATCTCCAGCTCCAGATTTCCGCACCTTAGTACGCTGTGAGCTCTTGATAGGAAATCAATAGAGCACAATTCAAAGCTTCGGAATGCAACGCGTTTCTTACTGAATTGGGGTTTACGGCTAATATATATATACATATATACCACTTTAAACTCACCACAGCGAAATACGGCCGAGTGTGACAGGAACTTTACTAGTATTTCATGTTTTCCAAGCGGGTAATTTACCCATTATTTGAAAAGACATGCAGGCCAATATTCGTCGTGCCTACGATCGCAATGTGAGCCACTTTAACCTGCGCGCGAAACCCATTTCCTTTAAGCAAGGAAATGCATTCCGTTGAAATTTTGTCCAAAGCAAACTAGCGCAGAATTTCAAAATTATGCCGACAATTTGTAAAGTTCCGAATTAAAAAGAAACTTGGAAATTGGTATTGTCAGTTTTCCAACTTTCCAATAAAAGCACAGCTATATTAATTGGAATTTGGTCGCATATTAATGCCCACGCGGCTACATTAACCTTCTTCTTAACAACCGGAAAAAATTACTGCTAGATTGTTGTGTAAGTCCTCTTAATATGCAACAGCACTTCCGACCATATAAAGTATATATATTTGTTGGAATAAATGTGTATGTCTTGATCAGCTGTTCTGATAAAGCATAATGTAATTTTAAATAACATTTTATTTATTTATATATTTATTATATTAGATAGAGTAGTTTACAACTTGCTGCAGGGGCCTATGGCTATGTTGGTTTACGATGGGTTTGTACCTTAATCTAGTTAAAGACTAAATAATTGCTGTGCTTGGTACGTACATTTGTCTTACTAGTTTCAGAGTTTTTTTTTGTATAATTTGGTTGATTTGGGGAAAAGTATGAGTTTTTGTATGTTATCCGGAAGATCTAGAGGGTTAGTGTTGCCAAATATGGTTTTTTTAGTTTGCAGGATGGTTTAAGGTAATCACAGGTGTGTGAGTTATTCGTATTAATTGATTGGTACCATTGACTGTAGTTTATTAGGGTTTCTTTCTTTTTTGTCGCAAGTTCATCTTTAAGATGTTTTTATGTCTGTGTTATTTATGTTTGGGGTGAGGATAAGTAGCATATTGCTTGCTGATTTGCAGCTAGTTCATTTCCTGTAATACCTGAATAACCGGGAATCCACATTATTTTAATTTTAGGAGCATGTTGCTTTATTAGTGGTCGTATTCTGTTGGGGTAAAATTTGTTATTATGGGTATTTAGGATTGAGTCTTTTGCTGATAGGGAGTCGGAACATGAATATGGAGGCAGTATGCCGTATTTCAAGATGTTTGTTTCCGTTGTAATGGCGAATGTTATTGTGCAGTTAATTTTTGAGCCGTCAGTGAATATGAAATTATGAGATTTAAGGTTATTTTTTGTGTGTTCGTATAGTTTTCTGTATTGGTCTGGAGATGTTTCTTGTTTCTTATGGATTCTGAGTGATGTGCCTTTTAGATTGGGGAGGGTCCATGATGGCCTGTGTTTATAAAGTTTTACTGGTTTGTAGGGTAATATGTCTAATATTGGTGTTATTTTCTTTTTTGATTTTTTATGTTTAACGATCTTTTAAATTGGTGTGTTTTTGGAAGAAATTAGGTTGTGTGATAGCTTGTCTATTTGAAGGTCTCGTTTCATTTCTAAAGAGGGAATATTTTATTCGTAGAGTAAGTTATTTGTTGGGGTGGAGCGATCGGCTCCGAGGGCTAGACGGATTGCGGAGTTGAATGGTGTTTTTATTTCGTTTATAATACTTTTGGGTACGTGGCCGTATAGAAACTAACCATACTCTAATTTGGCTATGACCGTTGCCTTCGCGACATCTAGTAGCTTATTATTATTTAGCTTATGTGTGTGTCCAAGTTACGGGGTTTGGACTGTCACCCGCTCTCCGCTCCCTCTTACGGTAAAGAGCGCTTCACCACAGAGTCTTCAAGGAGTCTCCGCTGCGCTTGGGAGAGCCTAGCTAAGTAGAATAAGATTCAGTGTAAAAACTATTACGAACGATTAAACATACGCCCGGTCGCGCCCCCGCAATTACGAAAAGTGTTCTAGTGTTCGCTTTTCTTCGAGTGTTTCTATTTCAGCATATTTGGAAAATTCCAGAACAGCAGCCCCCTACAATCCAACAGTGTGTTTTCCATTTATATTTGTTGTTTATGGTCATTCCTAGAATTTTTAAGGAAGTAACTGTAGGAATTTGGATGTTGTTGCTGCAAGTCTTGCAAGTACAGTGGTGCTTTTTACATATGTGGAGATGTTTGCATTTGGATAGGGATAGTAATGCTCCTGAGTAGGAGCCCAAATTTTCTATATCGTTTAATAGGATGTCTAAGCTGATGTTTCTATTTGTGTTTTTATTAAAATTTATTATAAGGAGGAATCCTTTTAATATTTGTAAGGTTGAGATATGTTCAAGATATGTTTTGCTTTCTTCTATGGTTTGGGCTATTGGGGAGGGCGTATAGTTATGTAGGTTATTTCTGTATTTATTTTTTCGAAACTCCTCTGAAAAGTTCCAGTCGCCGGAGAGGTCAGAAAAGTATTGTGCAAATATGTTAGCAATTTCATTGCTAGCCAATGTAGTCTCATTGTTAACTGGGTTTGACATGGCATGCATATTTATACCCGTTACTCGTAGAGTAAAAGGGTATACTAGATTCGTTGGAAAGTATGTAACAGGCAAAAGGAAGCGTTTCCAACCATATAAAGTATATATATTCTTGATCAGGATCAATAGACAAATCGATGTGGCCATGTCCGTCCGTCTGTCTGTCCGTACGAACGTCGAGATCTCAGGAACTACAAAAGTTAGAAAGTTGAGATTAAGCATACAGACTCCAGGGACATAGACGCAGCGCAAGTTTGTCGAATCATGCTGCCACGCCCACTCTAACGCCCTCAAACCGCCCAAAACTGCCACGCCCACACTTTTGAAAAATGTTTTGATATTTTTTCATTTTTGTATTAGTCTTGTAAATTTCTATTAATTTCCCAAAAAACTTTTTGTCACGCCCACTTTAACGCCCACAAAGCGCCAAAAAACGTCAGTGTTGCAGACTCTCCTTCGCACTTCCACTAGCTGAGTAACGGGTATCAGATAATCGGGGAACTCGACTATAACGTTCTCTCTTGTTTATAATTCAAACCTACATTTTGTGTTTTTGCGACTATAGTCGATAATGTTTTCTACAGTAATAGTTCGGTTTAATTTTTTCCAGGAAAGTTGTTTTTGTTTTCGTAATTGTTCGAGGTGTTTATACCACCATGGAACCCTGTATGGATGTAAGTTGGGTGAGGTATGTGGGATGGAAAGGTTTGCGCTATAATGAATAATTCTATTGATTTGGGCGTGTTGTTCGAAACATATGCGTTGGGCAGTTTTATGGTCAACTTTTTCTGTTAATTCCTGATTTATTATGAAAGCTGATGGTTAATGTCAGAATTGTTTCCGCAATTTAAGCAGTTATTTTTTATAGAGCATGTTTCTCCGTCGTTTGTGTTTTTTATTTCCGAACAATTGGTGCAAGTTTCTAAACTTTTGCATATAGGTGCTGGGTGAACGAAGCGGAGGCATTTTTTGGATCGAAGTGGGATATAGTCACGTACTTGAACTGTTTCGTAACCGACTCGTAATATTTCACTCAAATATAATAATAATCAATCCAGTTTCAACTAAGGTGATTTTGCTATCAAAGATTGGGGTTTCGTCTTTTCATTATTTTTTTTAGAATGTTGTCTTCGTCGATATATCTAAGGTCGTTGCAATAAATGACTCCTTTTGAACAGTTTAATGTTTTATGTTCGGTTGCTGTTACTTCCACATCTGCGACTTTTGTTAGTTTCAGGAGTGTTCTGGCTTGCAATTCGTTTTTGGTTGTTATTAATAGGCTGCCGTCTCTTGCTCGCTTGCATCCCTCCACTTCTCCTCCACAGGCAAAGTCCACAGATTTGTTTGCAATTAATGGAGATACTCTTCCAAAAGAGCTGTTATCATTCCTTTTAATAACAATTATGTTGCCTAAATGGGATTGGTATGATTTTGAGGTGATTTTGTAAATGTCTGGTGGGTCCGTCATGATTGTTGTTTGAGGGCTTGAGCCCGGGGTAGAGGGATTGGGTTTTTGTTTTTGTTGTTGTGTTTTTTTTCTCTCTTTGTGGTTGATATTTATTTATGCAAAATTCTGCTGATAAGAGTTTTGGATTTACGCAAAGCGAGGCCTTAAACTGTAGTGGCACGACTTATCTCTTCGGAGGTTGAAGTGGTAGTGGATAATTAAGTTACTTGCTCAAAGAATGTGAAACGGAAATGAAGTGCACAAAGCACATGCTCATTAATCAATAAATACATATAAATAAATAAAGAAATCCACTTTTTTTTAAGATGGTAGCAGAGCTACCACCCTTCCACTTTATTATAAGCATGGTAGCAGAGCAAGGTTAATAAAATTAATCCTAGATCTATAACTAAATCCAAGTTTGACAAAAATAAATGTTGTTCAAGTGAAGCCAAGTGAAGCGACAAAAAGAAGAAGTGTAAAAGACATAGAAAAAAGAAAGACAATATTAAAATTGCGAACTTTTAAGAAATACTAATGCCAAAAGAAGACTTTTGATAAATATTAAACAAATAAACGGAAAAGAATTAAAAACATAAACTAACTAGTCAAAGGCAGCAGATGGCAGATGACAGACGGACAGACAGACGGACATGGCCAAATTGACTCGGCTATTGATCCTGATCAAGAATATATATACTTTATATGGTCGGAAACGCTTCCTTCTGCCTGTTACATACTTTTCAACGAATCTAGTATACCCTTTTACTCTACGAGTAACGGGTATAAAAACAAGACTGTAGGCGATATCAGAATACGAATCAAAGAGGCGGTCGAGGCAGAAGTAAACATCATGGAAGTGGTTGCGGACGTGGAACTGGACTCATTACTCATTTACTCAGATTATTTAGGCAATGTGTAAATTTGAAAAATCCGATTGTTGTTAAAGTAGACGAAGGCAAACAATTACAAGCGACCAAGATTGGAAATGTACAAACACAATTTAGAACAAACAACAAAGAAAATGTACATATACTTTGTATAAGGCATACAACAAAATTCGCTAAGCATATCAAAGATAACTGAAAATTTACAGTCGTAGCTAGAAATAATGATACAAAAATATATAACGAAAAAACAGAGTTGTTGTCACTTGCAAATAGTTTATATAATGTAAAAAGCTTCAAGCTTAAAAATTAAACAAATGAACTATATAAAAATTTAACTAAATTAGCTGAAAAAGAAAAATGGAAAAAGGAACAAGGCCGCGTAAATATTCAAAATTTTTAATAGAATTTCTATGAATAAAATGCTAGGGGTCTGCCTGATAAAATCGAAAATACAGAAATGAAATGTGAGATTGTATACAAAGTGAAATGAGAAAGTACCCAGAGAATAAGAGAAAAAAAACTAAAGAAACATGTTGCATTAATAGGGCCTTCTCGATAGGTAGCACGATAGGGCTGATGATTTTGGTAGCGCCACCCTTTGGGAATGCCGTTGGGCGATCTACTGTTTGAATAATCCCGATTCGCTCCGGGATTTCTCTTAAATTGCCTGGATTATGACCAATGACCCAAGGAGAGGATTGGGAATATAGCGGGCAGCATGAAATGCAAATCATAGCTCAATCGCAGCCCTACTAATGAGCCATTAAGTTGCAGCTCGGGCAACTTTAATTTTTCTATCTGTGTGTGAAATTAATAAACAGTGAGTTTAAAAGATTAGTTTCTTTGGGAACTTACTCGCCATCAGGCATTCTGGAGTCAGGATCTCAATCTACTATCTTTCCCGATGCGATCCCAATACCTCCAGTGAGTCCGTTCCAGGAATACGAATAGTCGTCTAATCCCTTGGAGCTCCTTAGGATAAGGTGACCCTACGTGTGTAAATACATCCATTGTAGTTCCGTCTTATGAAGCACCGCCAATTGCGGGGCACGTTTCCGCAGTGTTTTATAGACCTTTCGCTTTGACCCTCCCAAAAGCAGTCGACGATCAAGGGTCATCGCTTATGAGGGATTGATAAAAAAATGTGATGAAAAGTCTGAGCTAGCGGCACCGCCACTAAGGAAGGAAAGCAGTTGGTAACAAAAAGAGTTAATACATACAGACTTAAACGGACCAAACAGGACAACAGGTTATTGTTTTTTTTTTCCAGTTTTTATTTGTTGTATCTTTTCTGTACCGAAAACTAACAACAAGTTAACGAATCTTAAGTATAAATACTAATTAGCAGTACAGTTCTTAAACTGTATCATAAAAGCGGCCCAAAAAAAAAAATTACTGCCTGGTTGGCAAGTCGTTTCGAGGTAGGCGTGATCGGCTGCTTAGCCTTGTTAGACTCCTCGCGAGCTGGTTAGGATGCGTTGATAACTTGTTAATGTACTTTTCCATTTTTTCCGCAATTTCGTCTTTTACAGGTGTCACGTTTAGATCTTTGTAAATGCTGGCGTTTCGAACATACCACGGTGCCCCGGTGATAGTTCTCAATATCTTCGTCTGGGCTCTCTGAACGATATCGATGTTGCTGTTGCTGGCATTTCCCCATAGCTGGCAGCCGTAAGTCCAGATTGGTTTTAGCACTGAGTTGTAGAGGAGCACCTTGAAGTCCAAACTGAGTTGTGAGCGGGAGTTGATAAGCCAATGAAGGCTGTTGGCCTTCAGTTTTAAGTGAGTTCTCTTGGCTTCGTTGTGTCGGCGCCAAGTTAGTCTTCTATCGAGGTGAACTCCCGAGTACGTCACTTCGTTTGCTGTTGGAAGTGCGACGTTGTTCAACGTGAGCGGTGGACAATCTTGCCTGTTAAGGGTGAAAGTTACTTGCTTGCATTTTTGTTCGTTCACCTTTGTACGCCAGTCGAATAACCACTTTTCCACGTCGACCAGGTAAATGGCTAGCTGAGATGATGCTTTGATTGGGCATCTGAAGCGGCTGAGAATAGCTGTGTCATCCGCAAATGTTTAAACTGTCAGGTTGCTGCTTGTAGGGATGTCTGCTGTGAATAGGACGTATAGTGTTGGGCCTAGTACGCTGCCTTGTGGGACATCGGATATCGCAATGTTGCACCTCACTACAAACTTCCTGTTGTAGAGGTACGATTCTAGCAGTTTATGAGTGTTGTTTGGAAGCGTTGTTTTGATTTTGTACATCAGACCGTCAAGCCAAACTCTGTCGAATGCCTGCGAAACATCTAGATATATCGCAGAGCAGTATTCCCGTTTTTCAAATGCGTTTCGTATTTCTGATGTTATGCGGTTAACTTGCTCAATAGTTCCGTGTTTTTCACGAAAGCCAAATTGGTGTGCTGGTATTGTGTTGTGCGTGTTCAGGAATGGAGTAATAGTCAGAGACAGTAGGCATTTTTCGAAAAGTTTTGATAAGCAGGATAGAAGGCTTATGGGTCTGTACGACGATGGAACAGTGTGATCTTTTCCCGGCTTTGGTATCATTATTATTGTTGACTTTTTCCATCTTCCTGGAAAGTAGCCAAGTTTGTTGATGGCGTTGAAGAGCTGGGTAATGCTGCATACGGCACAGTAAGGCAGCTCGATAATCATCTTAGGGGTAATTATGTCGCACCCTGCAGATTTTTTTGGGTTCAGATGTTCTTTGATGATTTTTGAAATTTCGTTTAAGCGAAACACAACTGGTGCATGATGATGCTGGGAGTCGTCTATTGCGGGCGGAATTTCGAACGTGTTTGTTGCAAAATTCGGTTGGAATACTTTTTGTAGATGAGTGGCAAATGTGCTGGCTCTATTTTTGTCGCTACGGGCCCAACCACCTGTGTGGTTTCTAATAGGGACCACTGGTACTGTGAGTGAGCCAAGAGTTGGGTGAGCTTTCCACAGTGAGTTTTTTGTACTGGATGTTGATAATTTTTCAATATAAGTACGTTGGGCAAGCTCTTCTTCTTGCTTTAGAGCTTTTGTAAGTTTGCGTGTGGCGTCTTTTAACTTTTGTTTTGCCGACGGTGATCTGGAGGACTGCCATTCTCGCCGTAGGCGCCGTTTTTCGAGAACAAGTTGTTCGATTTGCAGGTTGGTCTTTTTGTGATTTGTAATTTTGCTTACTGTTTGCGGCGTTGAGCAGCGAGCTGCAGCAACGACGATTGACTCCAGTGAGTTAACAAAGCTATCAATGTCAGCTTCAGGTTCAAGAGGTGGGTTAAGCTCAATGTGTGAGCTTATGTATTTTTTGTATTTGATCCAGTTGGTTTTTTCTGAAGTAAACTTATAAGAGAGGTTTGCTGGTTCTGGGTGTCGGAGCAGATTTATTAGGAGGGGCGAGTGGTCAGATGATAGGTCTGAGAGGCACTCGGCGCTTATCAAATTACGGGGAATGTTTTTGGCGACTGTGATTAGATCAGGTAGTTTTTTGGGGTCAGTAGGCCAGTATGTAGGTGTGCCAGGAGAAACGTGGTCGAGCTTGTTGTTTGCTTTTATAATGGCGTTGTAGAGCTTTTTTCCTTTTGGATTCACGAGTCGAGATCCCGAGTGTGTGTGCTTGGCATTATAGTCCCCAGTTAGTTTTTGGCAGTCTCAATATGACAGTGGTGCTTGAGACGGCTTCTTATCAAAATCCCGGTCCCGCAGTGGGCCTTACCATCGGGGTGATTGGTTCCGTAGAAAATATATCCTCTTATGTTGAAGTTATATTTGTTTGTGAGGTGTGTTTCCGAAAGTAGCATTACGTCGATGTGCTTTTCGAGTAGGAATTGAGCTAGCTCAGGTTTGTGCTGTGAAACGCCATTGGCGTTCCACGTAGAGATTCTTAGCGAGGCCATGAAGATGATTATTTTGATTGTTGTGATACAAGCAGTTGTATCAACATGTTTTGATTGCGCATTAGAAATTGCATGGATGTCCGCATAAACGCCATAAACTTCGCCATGCTCTGCTGCAAGGTAAGTATAATTGCTTCGAAATTGTTTTGTTGTTGTTCCATTGGCTTTTTGTCTTGTACCGAATTGAAGTCGCGCTGGTTAATGCGGCTTTTGTGATCTTTGTATACTGGGCAGCCTCTGTAGTTGGCTGTGTAAATGCCTCCACAGTTGCCACACTTTTTTCTGCTTGTCTTCTTTGGGTGCACTGCAGCTGGCTTTGTCGTGGAGCTCGCCACAGACTACGCACACTGGGCGCAGCTTACAGTAAGACTTTGTATGGCCGATTTTTGGCAGTTTATACATTGTACCAGATTGTTACGTTTGTGAGGTTCTTCTACAGAGATTCTACGATGTAGTAAAAATTGGAGTTTGTAGATTGGATGCACATCGTTTCTTTTTGGCATCTTTGCTTCTGGTGCAAGTTCCACCTTGAAGAGTGGTTGCGGCTGTCTATTTTTGTTTAAGATGTTGAAGACTGATTTTGCGATAAATCCTTTATCCTGTAGCGCCAGCTTTATTTCGTCTGGTGTTACATCAGGCTCTATGCTCTTTAGTACGATTTGCAGACCCTTGCAGCTTTTTAGCTGGTATGTATAATAGCTTTTTTCTCCTTCGTCCAAATACTTTGTTAAGGCTCTAAAGTGTTGTTCAGACTTGGTCTGAACTTTAGTTTCATGAATGTTGCCCCTAACTAAGGGAATTATGTGGAAATTTGCGTCACCTATGAGCTTTATTACATTGTTTACAAATGTACTTGAGCTTTTCTCACGTACAAATATTGGTGGTGGCTTTGGCTTATTTTTGTCGCTTCCATCAGCTTCAACGGGCAGGTCTTCAATAGCTTAGGCTTAGGCTTAGCTTTCGTTATATTTGGATGTAGCGATCCATTCCAGTCTGTATGGCCGGCTTTGCGTTTTCGTTTTCGTTTGTTCCAGTTTGTTTTGCTGTCTGCGCAGCTTTCGTTGTGTTTGTATGTGCTGAGCGGGCAGTCGGCATCGGTGTTGTTTTAGTTATTGAGGTTGTCGCGACAATTGAAGAGTTTGTGCTTGCTGTTACAGCTAAGTTCTGTTCTCTTTTCTTGGTGTAAGCAGATTTTGTTGGTAAGGGAGACGAAAAGCAAGATTGTTCTTTGACGTTCGCTGTAAGCAGGTGTTCGTTTGGCGGGTTGGGAGTTGCCGATCGCGGGCGTTCGGATTGCGTCGGCCCGATAGATAGTAGCGACGGCGACAGGGAGCAAGAGCGTTCACATTCGCGTGTTAAGAGAGAAGGTTCAGCTGTCGGGTTGGGGGTGATTGACCGCTCGCGGTTCGATTCCGCAGAGACGACGAAAAAGTAAGCGTTGTTGCGTTGCAAAGAGAGCCGTCGCTCATCTTGCTGGCGTTGACGCTGCGCGCGAGCTTCGTTTTCACTCATTGTTTTTGGTTGGTTTGTTTATATTTGTAATTAGTTAGTTGATGATTAATAACTTATAGATTTGTTAGAAAATCTATATGTGCAGGCATTGCACTAAGCGTCTTTTCGCTTATGGTTTTATGTTTGGTTCTTTTCACTGTTTTGATTTCTGGAAGTGTTTAACTGGAGCACTGTTAAAAACACGTCCGCACTAAACGAAATGAAGTGGGTTATTGTGAAGAAATATATTTTTTTACATTTGTTGACGACTTTAGTAAATGCGCGAGAATTTATTGTTTTAAAAATAGATCTAAAAATGCGAGCTGCTTAAAATAATATGTAAATGAAATAAAATTAAACAAGAGAAAACGCTATAGTCGAGTTCCCCGACTATCTGATACCCGTTACTCAGCTAGGGAAAGTGCGAAGGAGGTCTTCAACACTGACAGTTTTTGGGCGGTTTGTGGGCGTTAGAGTAGGCGTGGCAAAAAGTTTTTTGGCAAATCGATAGAAATTTACAAGACTAATATAAAAATTAAAAAATATCAAAACATTTTTCAAAAGTGTGGGCGTGGCAGCTTTGGGCGTTAGAGTGGGCGTGGCAAAAAGTTTTTTGGCAAATCAATAGAAATTTACAACACCAATACAAAAATGAAAAAATATCAAAACATTTTTCAAAAGTGTGGGCGTGGCAGTTTTGGGCGGTTTGTGTGTGCTAGAGTGGGCGTGGCACCATGATTCGACAAACTTGCGCTGCGTCTATGTCCCTGGAGTCTGTATGCTTAATCTCAACTTTCTAGCTTTTTTGTGTTCGAAAATAAGTGAATAAACAATCAGTTACATATAAAGTTCTACTCAAGTGAAATTGGTTTCATTTATGCGGGTTGTTACAGTGGCGACAAGGTAAAAATTCAAAAAAAAAAAAATTAAAAAAATAAGGAAGAAATGAAAAAGTAGTATATTAAAATATTTATGATGTTATTTATATGTTATCCGTCTTTCCACCCTCATTCTTCCTTCACGTTCACTGGTGCCGTTATTGTTTTTTTTTTGAGTATGAAAAAGGAGAGCAACAGCGGCACCGATGAGCGAGCTCGTGAGAGCGTTGAATGATTGGAAATGTTTAAAAAGAAAAGAGAAAATATCAGAGAGTGTAAAAAGAACACACGTGAAAGGTACATGTTTTGGCACACATAATGTGCGTGAAGGAGCGTAAGAGGCATAAGTAGATATTCAACGCACACACGCAAACACAGCTTAAAAAAAAAAGAGAGAAAGAGAAGAATCAAGCTGACTTCGAGACGGGGCCTATACTGAGAGTATGTGGTGATTTGGGAAAAAAAAGAATAAAATAAAGCTGACTACAAAGTCAGGGCCAGTACTACTAGCATATGGCGATTGGAAAAAAAAATCTGACTGTAAGTCAGGGCCAGTACCATGAGTATGTGGAGAATGTATATATATATATAATATGTATAACATATACGAATATTTATGACTGAATCTAAAATCACGATCTGACTAAGTCAGAGGCAGTTTGCCAGTAATAACGATATTGCATTTAATTTCAGGTACACTGATATCAATGGCTGAAAATGTAATCAAGCCATTTCTCTGCGACACTATTGAAAAGTCTCTTTAACGTATCGAGTGGGAGAAGTGGCTAAGAGCCTTCGAAATTTATCTCATAGCTGAAGAAATTGACACACCTATTCGGAAAAGAAGTAAACTACTTCATCTAGGAGGACCACAACTTCAGACGGTAGCGTTCACATTATCCGATGCGGTGTTAGAAAATTCCACAGATAATAATATAGATATATACAAGGTCCTTGTTAAAAAATTAAATGCATACTTCTCGCCAAAGCAGAACTCCAGTTTTGAAAGGCATCTGTTTAGGAATCTCTGTCCATCAGAAGGAGAGACTTTTGCTAAATTTGTATTAAGGCTACGCCACCAAATTCAGAAGTGTAATTTTGGGGCTACTAAAGCAGAAAGATGTCTAAAGGACAAAATAATAAACAGCTGGGCCGGAGTAGATCTTAAAAAGAAATTGTTGGGAAAAGAATACAATTTGTCTCAAATGATAGATGCCTGTCAAGTCGATGAGGAAATTAATAAACAATCGGAAATGATGCGATGAAACCCCAAGTAAAAACCTAAAAGCCGAGAGTATAAGAAAAATCTCAACAGAGATCATGAACATTAATAAATCCATCGAATGCAGTAGATGTGGCCGTAAAGGCCACGACAGTTACAGTTCTTTGTGCCCAGCCAAAAATCAAAAGTGCAACAAGTGCACACGAATTGGTCATTTCGCCATAAAATGCAGAACAAACTTAAAACGCGAGAGACCTCAAGGCATAATGAAATCTCTAAACGTCAACGCACCAAGGTACGTCGGGTAGAGGGAGAACGTGATTTGAAATCTGGAGAAAGTTGTTTTAAAATTCAGAGTGATGAGGAGGATGGATTTATTAAAAGTCGAGTTGGTGGGCGCGAAGTTTCCCTAGTAATTGACTCGGGCTCCAAATTCAATCTGATAAGCCCAAAAGACTGGTCATATCTCCAGACAGGAAAGGGAGTTTTATTCAACGTTTGACCAAATTCAAATAATAAATTTAGAGGATATGCTTCACACGAATTGCTTCATGTAATTTGTGTGTTTGTTTCAATTGGCTTGAACCCTGAGGTGATAGCTTCGTTTTTTGTAATAAAAAACGGAACACAATCACTGCTGGGGAAAGACACGGCACTGTAACTTAATGTTTTACGCCTCGGACTGGAAGTTAGGAAAATCGATTCAGTAACTCCGTTTCCAAAATGGAAGGGGCCGCCGGTAAAATTATCAATTGATACAAATATCAAACCGATTAGAAGGATACTAATTGCACTTGAGGATAAAGTAAAGTGCACTTGGAAGAGGCTGTTGCCTTTGATATAATCGAACCAGTAATAGGGCATTCTCCCTGGATATCACCCATGGTCATAGCGTTTAAAGAAAATGGCGACCTAACGATATGCATAGACATGAGGCTTGCCAATAAGGCAATCTTAAGGGAAAATTATCCGTTGCCTGTATTTGAATCGTTTATGACGAAACTAAGGGGCGCACAATACTTCACCCGCTTAGACCTAAAAAGCGCATATCATCAATTGGCGCTAGACGAATCCAGCCGATACATAACAACTTTCATTACACCCCCAGGTTTGTTCAGGTACAAAAGATTAATGTTTGGAGTTAATTCTGCCCCTGAAATTTTTCAAAGAAGACTGGAGGAGCTGTGAGCACCATGCAAAAACGTTATGAATTATATTGACGACATCATTATTTTTGGAACAAATGAAAAAGATCACGACGACGCCGTTCAGAAGATCAGAGATATTCTAAAAGTAAATAACGTATTTTTGAATGAGTAAAAATGTATTTGGAAAACACAACAAGTTAAATTTCTGGGACACATACTATCGGAAAAAGGCATCGAAGTAGACCCGGAGAAGGTGACAATGATCCTCTCATTCAGACATCCCAAAACCAAAGAGAAAACACGCAGCTTTTTGGGACTTGTTACTTATGTTGGGAAATTTATTCCCGATTTGGCCAATTGTACTGGCCGTTAAGACGGTTGCTAAAAAAAGAAAGCAAATTTAACTGGAGCGAGACAGAAACAAAAGCTTTTGAAGACCTAAAGGACCATTTGGCGAAAATTCCAGGTTAATCATATTTCGACCCGAATAATAAGACACGCCTTATAGCAGATGCAAGTCCAGTTGCTCTAGGAGCAGTACTATTGCAACTCGACACAGCCGGTGAACCAAAGATCATTTCGTTTGCAAGTCGCAGCCTATCGGATGTAGAAAAACGGTACTTGCAGACCGAAAAAGAAAGCTTAGCACTTGTTTGGGCAGTCGAAAAGCTATATTTTTATTTAGCTGGACTGGAATTCGAATTGGTCACTGATCACAAGCCGTTAGAGACCATCTTCAAGCCAACTTCTAAACCTCCGGCTCGAATTGAGCGATGGCTTTTACGCTTACAAGCTTTTAAATTCAAAGTCATCAATAGAGCGGGTAAGGAAAATATTTCAGATACCCTGTCCCGACTATGCGATTTTCTATCAACAAATTCTAGCTGGCGCCAAACCGAATTTAACCTATTTCGGGATGTCGAATACACAGTCCCAACATTATTAACTATTTCGGAAATCGCACAAGAGAGCGCAGCCGATGAGGAAATCGTGGACGCGATGACTTTTTTGGATTCTAACGTGTGGGATACTGGTACATCAAACAGTTTCTACCCATTTCGTTTTGAGCTTTCAATGCTTGGGAAAATTTTGTTGAGAGGCACACGGTTAATTATTCCGAAAGGACTACGAAAAAGAGTTCTAGAATTGGCTCATGAAGGACACCCTGGCGAGTCGGCCTTCGGCGAGTTCGGTTTTCGAACAGTACTGCATATTGGACTCAAAAAACTAAAAATTGCACATCTGAATAAGGAAAATTTTCAACAAAAGATTCAGGATTTCATGCTAATGCATAATGTCACCCCACATAGCACAACAGGGACCTCTCCTTCAGAATTTATGGTATGTTCAATCGTATGATTCGAGACAAAAATCCTAACATCCAAGACATCTTGGGCGAAGTCCACGATTCAAGAGAGAAAGATAATGATTGTATGCAAAAACATAAGGGAAAAGTAGATGCAGAAAAAAGAAGAGGGGTGAAAGAGGTAGATATTGAAGTTGGCGATCAGGTGTTAATGAAGAATGTTGTTTTTCCAAACAAGTTAACACCCAACTATGACACAACCACATATGAAGTTTTAGAGCGTAAGGGTAACATTGTTAAGATTTCAGGTGGAGGAAAGGCAATCATCAGAGATGCTAGCCATCTTAAAAAGATTCCAGACGCCAGGAAAAGTATCGACCTTCTGGACTTACCGCCAACAGGCACAGAAGTAGAGGTTTCACCTCAACACCTTATGGCTGACACCTCACCACAAATTGGCACATCATCTGGGCCTGGGTTGAAGCTCAAGCTGGTAAACAAAGGAGGGATGTGGGAGCCCGTGCGGGAGAGCGGCCACCCAAGCAGTGAGAGAGACCATTGCTCTCTCAGGAAAGCCGATGATGAGTAGTATGAACTTGATCACCGGCAGATACGGACGCGTGTTATTGTGTTCGAAAATAAGTGAATAAACAAGCAGTTACATATAAAGTTCTACTGAAGTGAAATTGGTTTCATTTATGCGGGCTGTTACAAGTAGCTTATTTAAAAAATTGCAAACACTGCAGTAAATAAAAGCCCGTGCGAAATATTTTTTGGTATACAACCAAATGTATAAAATTTAAAAATATACGGAAGTTGAGTTTTTGTTAGAGGTTCAGAAGTACCCAGAAAGAGCAAATGGGATAACAAATCGGAAGTAGGGTTTTACTAAACAAAAAAATTAATAATAACGGAAGACATGTTCGAGTTGGTGAAGAAATAACCAAACTAATTTGCCTAGAAAAAAAAACGGAATGGTAATGAAAGTGATATAAATAAAAATGAAGATTATGATGAGGAGAGCGCTAATACAGACGAACTAAATGACATGGATGAAGTTAATTCAATAGACAGTGATGAAAGCGAGAGTGATGAGAGCAATATGTATTTAACAGTCCAGAGAACATCAAATAGAATGAAAAAAGGCTCCAAAAGGTCGTTGAGAATGAAGTGGACTAGATGCTGGCGTTAGGAGTCCACGAGGTAAGAAAGAGTCCGTGGAGCAATCGCACGACAGTAGTGTCCAAACCAGGGAAAGACCTGTTTTGTCTGGATGTCCGCAAGCTGCGGACGGATACCCTCTACCCAGTGTTGATGGTGATCCTCTTCAGGATCGACCAGCACTATATCGCCAGTGTGGATCTGAAGTTTGTGTTCTTGCAGATCAAATTGGATGACAAGAGCAAGGAATATACGGCGTTCACAATTCCTGGGAGATCGATGCATCAGTTCCGTATGGTGCCATTCGGGTTGTGCAACGCAGCGCATCGCTTGGTGCGGCTGATGGACCGGGTAATAACAGCGGAGCTAAGATTCTGCTTCGCGTAGCCTAAAATCAGCTGGGTTAACAATACCCAACATCATGCTGGGTACTACAGACCAACGTCGAAGACAAAAGATAGCACTCTTTTGACTTCGCATTTAGTGTTTCAAAAAATTCAATTCACCATTATCCACCATTCCGAGCCCTGACATTAACCGACATTTTGTTTTTTTTTGTGTAATATATATCAATCAACCAACTTAATGCTATAATAAATAAATAAGAAAATATGACGCGAATTCAGAAACAGAGAAAACTATTTTTATTACAATTGATGAATTAGTGCTATAGGACTTAAGAGACATTGGGTTTTCTTGTCCAGAGATCGCCATGGTGTCTTCGCTTAAGCCGTCTTCTGGTCATCGGGTTAGCCAAGCAGGCTGCCAGGTGCTGTAATGTGAACTGTGGGGCGTTCGTTGTATCGGATGTATAATGAGGGTGACCACAATCGATTTGCATAGAAGCACTTTGTTGCCCAATTCTCAAATGCCACCACCACACTATCAAATTACCATAATTATTTTCCTTCGACAGTCACTGCAATCAAACCATTGAAATAATTATCCTCTGGGCGTAAATATTATTATTATAATAGATAGAGCAGTTTACAAAACTAAACTAACTTAAGTAATATAGCACTGGCTGCAGGGCCTATGGCTATTTTGGTTTACAATTTTTATTTATTAATTTATTTTTTAAATCTAATTAATGGCTAGTTGGTTAAATGATTACTGTGTTTGTTGTTGTACATTTGTTTTTTTTTGTTTTAAATTTGGTGGTATAATTCTGTTTTTTTTAGGAAACGTATGATTTTTTGTATGTTTTCTGGGTTGGGCTTGCTAAGAAGGTCTAGGGGGTTAGTGTTGCTAAATATGGCTTGCTTGGTTTGTATAAGGGATGGACATGAGTTCATTATGTGGCTTATTGAAAGATCTCCTTGGCAAAAAGGGCAAACTGTTATAGGATTTGGATTTAGGTAGTGTTGGTGGGTTATGTTTGTGTGTCCTAGTCGAAGTCGTATTATTTTTATTTGGTCGAGTCTGGTCCAATTTTGGCGAGTTTGTTTAAGGTAATCGCAGGTGTGTGTGTTATTTATGTTAAGTGATTGGTACCATTGATTGCAGTTTATAATATTTTCTTTTTGTTTTGTCGCAAGTTCAGCTTTAAGATGTCTTTTTATATCTGTGTTGTTTATGTTTGGGGTGACAATTAGTGGCATATTGCTTGCTGATTTTGCAGCTTGATCGGCAAGTTCATTTCCTATTATTCCTGAATGGCCAGGAATCCACATTATTTTAATTTTAGGGGCATGTTGTGTTATTAGGGATCTGATTCGGTTTGGGTAAAAGCTGTTGTTATTCGGGTTTTTAATTGAGTCTATTGCTGATAGGGAGTCGGAACAGATAACAAATTTGCCTCTTCGGGTTTTAATTAGTTCTATTGCTTCTAGTATGGCAATTGTTTCGGAGGTGAGGACGGATGAGTATGGAGGCAGTATGCCCTGTTTCAAGATGTTTGTGTCAGTTGTTATGGCGAATGATATAATGCAGTTAATTTTTGAACCGTCGGTGAATATGAAACTATGTGGCTTTAGTTTATTTTTTGTGTGTTCGAATAATTTTCTGTATGATTCTGGGGATGTTTCTTGTTTCTTGTGGCCTCTGAGTGACGTGTCTATTAGGTTGGGGAGGTCCCATGATGGCTTGTATTTATGGAGTTTTATTGGTTTGTAGGGTAGGTTAAGTTCTAGGCTGAGTTTGATTGTGTGGTCTATTATTGATAGTGTTTTCTTTTTAGATTTTTTGTGCTTAACAAATTTGTGAATTGGCGTGTTTTTCGAAAAGATTAGGTTTTGGGATAGCTTGGCTATTTGAAGGTCTCGTTTCATTTCTAAAGAGGGAACATTTGATTCGTATAGTAAATTATTTATTGGGGTAGAGCGATACGCTCCGAGGGCTAGGCGGATTGCGGAGTTAAATGGTGTTTTTAATTTGTTTAGAATGCTTTTGGGAGCGTGGCCGTATAGAAACAGGCCATATTCTAATTTGGCGATGACCGTTGCTTTTGCTACATTAAGTAGTGTATACGTGTTGCAATTGAATTTGGGACTGGATAGACATTTTATTATGTTTAGCTTATTGTAGAGTTTGGGTAAGAGTGAATATATGTGTGTGTTCCATTTATATTTGTTGTTTATAGTTATACCTAGAATTTTTAGGGAAGTAACGGTAGGAATTTGGATGTTGTTGCAGCTTACCTTGCAAGTACAGTGATGTTTTTTACATATGTGGAGGTGTTGGCATTTTGATAGGGATAGCGATGCCCCTGAGTAGGAGCCCCAATTCCCTATATCATTTAAGAGGTTGTCTAGGCTGATGTTTGTGTTTTTTTTGAAATTTATTATAAGGAAGAAGTCGTCGGCGTATGCGTTAAATTTTATTTCTTTGTATAGGGATATGATATTAGATAATTTATTAAAAGCTATGAGAAAGAGTATTACGGATATGGGTGAACCTTGGGGGATTCCATTGGATAGGGGTAGTGGGCTTGATGTATGCGGACCGACACGGACAATTATTTTTCTGTTAATCATAAAGTTTTTTATGTAGTTTATAATTTTTGGGCCTGTTTTCCATTCCTGCAGCTGGTGGATTATGGAGTGCACACCTACTCGATCGAAGGCTCTTGAAAAATCAAGAGTGACGAGGGAGGTGTGCATTTTTGACTTCGTTATGAGATAGTCTACATAGAGTAGACAGTCCGAAGTCGATTTGCCTTTTTTAAATCCAAATTGGTTTTCGTTAAGTAGGTTGCTATTTGTCACCAACCACCAGAGTCTTTTAGCTATTATTTTATCTAGTGTTTTTGCTATACAGCAGTTGAGAGAAATGGGTCGGTAAGACGTAGTTTTAGTTTTGTCGGTGTTAGGCTTGAGGATTGGGATGATTAGGCTTGTTTTGTAGGCTTGAGGTATGTGGCTATTGAATATTTCATTAAATAGTTTTGTTATTCTGTTTTTTGTTGTGTGGGAGCTATTTTTGATCATTTGATACGAGATTCTATTGAGTCCTGGAGCTGATCCTTTTAATGTTTGTAGCGCTGAGATGAGTTCGAGATACGTTATGTTTTTTTCAATGGTTTGGGCTATTGGAGAGGGGGTATAGTTCTGTAGGTTGTTTCTGTATTTATTGTTTCGGAACTCCTCTGAAAAGTTCCAGTCGCCGGAGAGTTCAGAAAAGTGTTGTGCGAATATGTTAGCAATTTCGTTGCTAGCTAGTGTCGTTTCGTTGTTTTCTGGGCTGGATATGGCATGAATTTGTTTTATTGGGTTAAGTCCGCAGAAACGTCTTATATTGGTCCATATTTTGGATGAGGGGGTAGTGGGATTGATGGTTGAGGTAAAAGAACTGGAAGCTTCTTTTTTTCTTTTTTTTAATTCGTGCCTAAATTTTGCGTTTTTACGTCTATAGTCAATAATGTTTTCTAGGGTGATTGTACGGTTTAATTTTTTCCAAGCAAGTTGCTTTTGCTTTCGCAGTTGGTCGAGGTGCTTGTTCCACCATGGAACCCTGTAGGGATGTGCGTTTGGTGAGGTTTGTGGGATTGAGAGGTTTGCGCTATATAAAATAATTCTATTGATTTGGGCGGCTTCTTTGTTTACGTTTTGGGAGGTAGGGTATTTCTCGTTTATTTGTTGTGTATGTGCGCTGTACTGGTCCCAGTTGGCTTCTTTTAGTTTAAAAAAGGGTCTGTTGAATTTCTGTGTATTAGTCGTTGGGAATAAGGTCGTGATGATAGGAAAATGGTCGCTGCCATGAAGATCGTTTAGAATTTTCCAGTTTGCGTGAGGGGCTAGGATTGGAGAGCAGAGTGTGAGGTCGATATGTGAGTAAGTATTGTGTGTTGAAAAGTGTGTGGGAGATTTGTCGTTTAGTAGAATAAGGTGTGTATTGTCGATGAATCTTTGAGTTATTTTCCCTCGTGTATTTGTTGTTGGGGAGCCCCAAGACGGGTGCCATCCATTGAAATCTCCCGTAATTAGAGATGGTGTTTGCTGGATGTTAAATGTGTTTAGGAGTGTCTGGTCAGAAATGTTTTTGGTAGGGGAGATGTATGTGGAAAATATGTTTAGTTTTATTTTAGATTGTATGTTTATGGCTATTGCTTCTGGATCGCTTGTGATATTGAGGATAGTGTATTGGATTGACTTATGAACTAGTAGTGCTACGCCCCCAAATCTATTGGTGGCTATATTGGTTAATAGCTTATAGTTTATTGGAGTTGGAATGATATTAATGTGTTGTATGTGGGTTTCTTGGAGGGAAATTATGTGTGGGGAGTATTTCTTAATGAGAATAAGGAGTTGGCTGTAGTTGTTTACATATCCTTTTAAGTTCCATTGGATTACAGTAAGGGACATTTGGGAGGAGATAAAAGCTTATAACTTAGTTTAAGGGTGGTGTTGACGGTTTAGTTTAAGCTCTGTGTAGGGCTTAAGATTCTATATGGATTCGCTATCGCTGTTGTTAGTGTGTTTCTTTTTGTTTAAAGTTTTGGCCTTTATTTTGGATGCTTTGAGGTTAGTAGATAGGTTATTAGACTTATCTTTTGAGAAAATTTTTATTTTTAGGTCCTCTGTGTGTTGTGATGAGTATGGCGTAGATGTGGGGTGGTCAGTGGGGTGGTAAGTATCCATGTCTTCTGGTTTGTCGTAGCAATGATGGTGGTGGTGTTGAAGCGGTTGGTTTGACAGAGGAGTTGTTTTGGCTGGTCCAGTTGTTGTTGTCTTCGATGAAGTGGTATGTGCTGTTGATGTGGGTGTGATGTACGAATTTTGCGATTGGATTGTGTGTGTATTTGTGTCGATATTAGGTGCTTGAGTGTTTGTTTTCATCTGTGTTGTGCCGTTTGTGAGTGTTTTGGCATAGGAGTCTCGCAATTGGAAGCCGTGTCGTTCAAAATAAATACGTTGAGCAGTTTTATGGTCTACTTTTTGTGTGGTTTTAATGGCTGTTAATTCCTGGTTTTTTATAAAAGTGGGGCATTTGCGATCAAGTGGGCTGTGTTGATGGTTGATTTCTGGGTTGTTTCTGCAGTTTAAGCAGTTTTTTTCGTTTGTGCATGTTTCTCCGTCGTTTGTGTGTTTTACTTCTGAGCAATTGGTGCAGGTTTCTAGGCTTTTGCATATTGGTGCTGGGTGGCCGAAGCGAAGGCATTTTTTGCATCGGAGTGGAAGTGGAATATAGTCTCGTACTCGGACTGTTTCGTAGCCGATTCGTAATATTTCAGGGAGTTTGTGTGATTCAAATGTTATAATGATCAGGCCGGTTTCAATTAAGGTGGTGTTGTTGGTATCGGAGTTAGAGTTGGGGTTTTGTCGTTTCATTATTTTTTTAACTTCAGTTACTTTTTGTGGTTTTAACTCTTGTAGAATTGTGTCTTCGTCGATATATCTAAGGTCGTTGCAGTAGATAACTCCCTTGGAGAAGTTTAATGTTTTATGTTCAGTTGCTGTTACTTCCACATCTGCGATTGTTGTAAGTTTAAGGAGTTTTCTGGCTTGTAGTTCATTTTTAGTTTTTATTAATAGGCTGCCGTCTCTTGTACGTTTGCATACCTCAACTTTTCCTCCACAGGCAAAGTCCACAGATTTTTTAATGATGAAAGGTGATATTCTTTCAAACGAGTTGTAATCTTTCCTTTTAATGACAATAAATTTTGGGTTTCCTAATTGGGATTGGTAAGATTTTGCGGTGAAATTATGAATGTCTGGTGGGTCTGTCATGATTGTTAGATAAGGGCTTCAGCCCGAGTTATAGGTTTTGGTGTTTTTGTTGTTGTGTTTTTTGTTTATCTTTGTGGTTTATATTTGTTTGTGCAAAGTTTTGCTGATAAGAGTTTAGGGCTTGCGCGAAGCGAGGCTTTAAACTATAGTGGCACGACTTATCTCTTCGGAGGTTGAAGTTGTACTGGTGGGCGTAAATATATTACTACAATTAATGTGTAAACGCCGTGGCTTCAAAATGCATTTCGTTTGCTTGTAATGCTCAAAAAACTATTCCTTTGTGTACTTCATTACATCAGCGTACAACATGACCATTGGATACCAAAGCTTGATTCACACCAAATGCTTATGATACATACGAGTAGGCCTACATGTATACAACATAACCATTTATTTAGTCTACACTAAATTTTCGCTAATTAAATGGGGAGTGTCAGGGAGGCCGGACAAATAATAATACTAATAAGCTCTATAGTTTGGGAGTCTGGCAGGAAAGAAAATAGGAGCTGTTGGCCGAGTAATTTACATTAGGACCCTTCCCAAGGAAAATCCAGTGTGCCCCCGACAACCCTTCGCTGTGGGGCGTTCGTTGTATCGGATGTATAATGAGGGTGACCACAATCGATTTGCATAGAAGCACTTTGTTGCCAAATTCTCAAATGCCACCACCACACTATCAAATTACCATAATTATTTTCCTTCGACAGTCACTGCAATCAAACCATTGAAATAATTATCCTCTGGGCGTAAATATATTACTACAATTAATGTGTAAACGCCGTGGCTTCAAAATGCATTTCGTTTGCTTGTAATGCTCAAAAAACTATTCCTTTGTGTACTTCATTACATCAGCGTACAACATGACCATTGGATACCAAAGCTTGATTCACACCAAATGCTTATGATACATACGAGTAGGCCTACATGTATACAACATAACCATTTATTTAGTCTACACTAAATTTTCGCTAATTAAATGGGGAGTGTCAGGGAGGCCGGACAAATAATAATACTAATAAGCTCTATAGTTTGGGAGTCTGGCAGGAAAGTAAATAGGAGCTGTTGGCCGAGTAATTTACATTAGGACCCTTCCCAAGGAAAATCCAGTGTGCCCCCGACAACCCTTCGTTTGCGTCCATCAACCGTCATTTAAGCTTGCGATTGTCTGACATTTTCATGCAAGTCAAGGCAACTAAATTAAATACCTAGCTGAATCCAGACTAGCTCAATGATCGGAAAGCTTACAAGAAGGAGGGTGCGATATGGCCGAATCCATACAACTGACGCTTGTCAAGCTGCTGTACGTTTTTGGGAAAGATATGTGTACCTCCTTTAGTAGGGTGAAGGATGGAATTCCTTTCTCTGGCAAACGCTATACGTTTGGATTAGGCATAGAAAAATAATTAACCATACCAGTATCAGCTCTATGGATTAGAGCATGTAGATTTCAGTGATGCTTACGCAGTGCAAAAAATATGAAAAATGTTAATAGGTTGCTTTAATATTATAAAGATAGCTCCATAATGCAAGCTAAAGCATTTTATTTTTTATTGCTCATCTTTCGCACTTTTATTAAACAAGTAACGGGTCACGCCACCCAACTTTAGAAGAAGAATCGAGAAAATATTAAATATAAGTTAGAACTAATTATGGTTCAAATAAGTTTATTATAATCCCTTTCAGAGCGGCAGAAAGTCACAATTAGAGATAATATGATAAAATTTTAAAGTCAGAACATAATTCTCTGTAGGCGTCATGCACTTATTGTTAGATCTAAATTGATTTAAAATTAGGGTTACGTAATTTCTAGAGAATCTGCTTGGATCTGAAAAGTTTAGCCGATTAATCAAGTAGGAACTATTAACTTCACCACAAATATGATTGCAGATAAACACTGTTCCAAGCGTCTTTCTACGGTCAGCTAGGCAAGGTAAATTAATTAGCATTAGTCTACTGGAATAAGAAGGTAATAAACAATTGCATCCCAATTAAGGCGTCGTAAGTCAAACAGTAAGAAGTTTTTTTGAAACGATTAAATGCGGTCCGAGTGAACTCCGTATTTTGGACTCCAAATAGGTTATCCATACTCAAGAACCGGACGGGCAAGTTATAAAGGGATCATCAAATTCCTTTGACCTAGTAGACGAAATATGATCTGAAAATTTAGTTTTAGGGTTCAGAAGAACATCAAGATCATCAGCCAATGGTATTCTGTCCAAAAAGCAACCACATAGTAAAACGACCAAGAGAATTTCGAGTATGATTTATTAGCGACAACAATATGTCGAGCCACCCGTCAATAACGTCAAGTTTTGCTATACAGAGAAGTATTTTATGTATCTGTACAATACTCAACACAATAATACAGACGGATTTCGACCCGCTCAATAGAGCTTATCAATAAAGTATATATCTACGTATAATTAAGGTAATGTACATTAAAACAAGATCAAACGCTAAGTCAAGTCCCCGTCTATCTGATACCCATAGTGGAAGTGCGAGGGAGAAATTTCTAAGTGACAGTTTTTGGCGATTTGTGGGCGTTAGAGAGAGAGTGGCAAAAATATTTTTGGCAAATCATGAGAAATTTACAAGAGTAACAAAATTGTGAAAAATATAAAAACATTTTTAAAAGTGTGGGCGTAGCTGTTTTGGGCGGTATGTGGGCGTTGGGGTGGGCGGTGCAATTATTTTCACTGCAAATCGATTCAAATTTACAAAACTAATAAAAATATCAAAGCATTTTTCAAAAGTGTGGGCGTGAAAGTTTTGGGAGCGGTAAAAAGTTTTTCAGCAAATCGATAGAAATTTACAAGACTACCAAAGAAATTAAAAAATATCAAAACTTTTTTTAAAAGTGTGAGCGTGGCAGTTTTAGACGGTTTGTAGGTGTGGCAACATGGGTCAACTAACTTGCGCTGCGTCTATGTCTCTAGAATCTGTATGCTTAATCTCAACCTTCTAGCTTTAGTTCCTCGACGCTCATTTGGATAGACCAGATCGACTCGGCTATTGATTCTGATTTATATAGAGGGTATATACTTTATTTAATCGGAATCGCTTTCTTCTGCCTGTTACATACGTATTAACGAATCTAGTATACACCTTACTTTACGAGTAACTGGTATAAATATGTGTATACTTAATTTATTTAATTTCAGACAAAATTCCAGCGCGTTTGGTGCTTTATTTCCTGTCGTGGTCTGGCTTTCTGGTCTCTTTTATGATGCGCAATGATATGAATTTTGCATTGGTAGCAATGATGTCGAACGACAATTCAACAAAAAAGCTATCTGTTAACGAATCGCAGCAAATTCTGGTAATATAAAAAAAATATTATTTTCGTACATACAGCAAAATATAATAATTAACATTTTTAGGGTAGTGGCACTGATGACCAAAGAACAATAGTGAAATCTGTTATTATAAGTTCTTTCTATTGGTGCTATGTGTTATCCCAGGTGGTTGGAGGGGTTGCCACAGAATTGTTTGGAACCAAGTGCGTATTTGGATGGTCACAGTTAGCAACAGCTTTATGTAGTTTTATGATGCCGTCAGCCGGACAATTACATTACATAGCTGTTATTGTGTTACGGTCTATTCAGGGATTTGCCTCCGGTTTGACGTGGCCTGCCATGTATGCAATAGTTGGATATTGGATACCCCTTACGGAACGTTCACGTTTTATGTCAAGCTTTCAAGGTTTTAGCATTGGTATTGGTTTAACGTATCCGTTGTGCGGATTTATTTTATCAGAATGGGGTTGGCCTTATATTTTTTATACTACTGGTACTTTAGGGCTTGGATGGTGTATACTATGGTATTTACTTGCTTTTAATACACCACGCGAGCACCCTCGTATTGCTGAAGATGAATTAAATTATATAGAACTTAACGTAAGAAACGAGGTAAACAGCAATGTCAAAATTAAAGTCCCTTGGCTGCAAATATTCAAATCTATACCTGCTTGGGCAATTGCTGTAACAACTTTTGGTCGAATATTTGTTCATTACATTTTTATTGTTAATGGTCCGACATTTATGGGAAGTGTTTTAAAATTTAATTTTGAAACAAATGGTTTTCTTTCTGGAGTTCCATTTATTTGCTCATATATATCATCAGTTTTTTTTTGTTATATTGCCGACAAAATTGTATTGTATAAGGTTTTAAGTCTTTCTAATGTAAGAAAAGTATTTACTGCTCTATCACAAATTATTCCAGGGGTGTTAATATACTGTATCGGTTATATAGACAATGTGTACATTTTGTTAACGGTATGGTTTATAGCGGTGATATTTATTACTGCATCTTATGCTGGAGCTATGGCCAATATAATTGACTTAGCGCCAAATCATGGTCATTCCGCCGCTGTTTTAGCATTTTGCCAAACAATTCATATGTCTGCGTCCTTTATATCTCCACTGACGGCTGGATTTATCGTCACACAAGAGGTAAAGTATAGAATATTATTTAAAATTGTAAATACAAAACACAATAAGTATTCTAACGATGTAAGACAACGCAGTCAAAGGGTAATGCTATTTATTTCACTTTATACTCCTAGAGTAAAAACGTATACTATATTCGCTTCAATTTAACAATGAGATTGGCTGACCCTATAAAGTGATCAGAATCAATGTCCTTCTGCCTGTATGATTACCGAAAGCTCGGGAACCACAAAAACTCGATAGTTGACATCGATGCATCGTAATCGTGTTTCAGATGACAAAACATACCGTGTAAAAAACTATTACGCCCACACCTTCGATAAATCCCAATATTTCAGTTCACAGTTAAATTAGAACACATCTGCTTTTTAAATTGCGTACAGGGTGGACCTATGGATTATATTAGAATCCCATAACCTTTTAATTTATTTTAAGTTTAATTTAAGTATTTATAGCGTTTGGGGCCTTTGTATATGGACATCGTGGAAGTGGTAAAAGTGGAGGTAATGCAAATAAAAAGTCTAACGTAAGGCAGGGTTTACAATCTCCAAACACCAATTTATGTACTTCTAAAAATCATGCAAATCTGGACTATGCTCTACAAAAAATATCTTTCGCGATTTGAGAAAAACAAAAACGCTATCGGACGTACCAGTGCTAATAACTCTTCTTCAAAGCTGGCGCTGCATTGAACCAACTCCCTTAAATTTAAAAAATATTGATTCGCAGCTTAACAACAAGGAGGGCATAAATTGTTATGCCAATGTACTGGTTTATGTACCGCCCAAACTGAATGGAAAAATGTGTTAGTGTTTTTCGTTTTATTATTTATTTACCCACTTTCCATCGGTAAACCAAAACATTTTTCCACGCCTCTTCTAACGCCCACAATCCAATCCAAACAGTCACACACAGATTTTTGAATTTGCTTTTATTATTTGTCTTACCAAATAGAATTTAAATATATTACAAAATTAAAATAATAATAGAAATTAAAAATACAAATAATACAAAAAAATTTATAACATTTTTCAAAAGTGTGGGCGTGTCAGTTACAGGTGGTTTGTGGGCGTCGCAACAAACTTACTCTGCGTTTAACTACTCTGGTACAAAAAGGTATATGGCGGGTACAAATATAAGTAATTAATTAAAACTTTTAGTTTTGATTAAGTTTTTTTGTTCTATGTAAAAACACACGCAAAAATGCCCCCGTTTTTAGTTGTGAATAGTCAACCTTTTTGTTGAAATGATCCATGTTTCGGGTGGTAAACTCGATGTTACCCGCTATAAAATAGAACAATGATATCTTTTGACGGAAAACCTTGTGTCTTTGTCCTAAAGACAACCCCAAGTGTCAACAAAGTTGGTCGGGCATATATCCATGTGAGCATCGCTTTGTGAGTTACACACATGTAAGCCAATAAAAAGGTTTATAAATTATGCGCAATGAGTAAATAACACTGGCTGTTAGAAAATGTAAATTTATACGGAAACAAGTAGATGGCCGTCTTTAGCAGCTAATCATGTTAAAAGAAAAGCTGTAAATCGCATTACAATGTATTTAATGAGATCCTCTAATAGATTATCAGCGGAATTTCAACACTGAATTTGCGATAGCAGAACAGACCATCAATCAAAAAATAATGTGTGATGCGTAAATTGCTAAACAAAGAAACACTTCACCAAGGAGAAGCCTACATCAAAGAGAAGCGCACGATACTGAATTTGCGATAGCAGAACAGACACCATCAATCAAATGCAAAAATAATGTGTGATGCGTAAATCGCTAATCCAAGAAACACTTCACCAAGGAGAAGCCTACATCAAAGAGAAGCGCACAAAAATATGCATGTGGGATATCTGTACACCTGAATAGTAAAATACAAAACAAATCAAAATAATTTAGCTAATTGTTATAGAATATTAATTTAATGCACTTCTGAAACCCTTAATTACGGTTATCAGCATGCTTTATAACCACTGAACAATTTCACCGATTTGGTTATATCCAAGCGATTTTCTAATGCTGAGATAATAGACTTATATTAGGTATTTTTAATAATAAGACAAAATTTTCGAAACAATGTAATTTGTTTTAGTTTGTTAGGGTGATAATTGGCATCGATGTGCATATGCATAGGTTACCGAATGCGAGTTTAGATGCTCCCGCAGCTTTATATGTATATGTATGACGCTTTTTTGTGTTAACAAAGTTGGCATATTTACAGTAAAAAATTTAGGAACTGCTGGCGGATGCGAGACGTGGCATCTAGTATATAATGGATTATGTAGTACGTAAGTGACACCAGTTTTAAGACTATTTTTAAGCACCGAAGGAAACCCAATAAGCATAAAAAAACAATCAGGCACACACAGTAGCAGTGAAGAGGCGTCAACGCTCTGTAATAACGAGAGCCGAATTGAAGAAACCGCTAAGCGAAAAAAGTCAGAAGGACAGAAGCAGCCGATTAAGAAAGAGAATGGCAAGCAGCGTAAAAAACAATAACGATTACGAATGAGGGACTCCGTATCACTGTGGTTCTGTTCTTCAGTGGTTCGGCTAGACAAATAATGACCGCAGGTACGCAAAATTATCGGGCCACATTTATAAAGGATTCTATAGAGGACCCTATCCTGAATGAGCTCTATTTCTGCCCGTAATTAGCATCCTTATAATTAGTTTTCGAATGTATTTGTTAATTAAAACCAACTGGCTTTAACGTGTTACATACATAAAAGAATAATGAAATTCCATGTACCAAGAATTACATTTCTCTTAACGATTACCCATGTTATTTGACTGTTTAATTATAAAAAAAAATATTTTCCAAAGGCTTTTAAAAAAATTGATTTTTCCATGATTTGTTAATATAAAGTACCTATCCTCACAACACCGTTAGGCCAGTTAGTTTCTCAGGTGACCAATAGAATTGAAAACAACATATGTAGATTTCATTTTTCTTGATTCTGTAGGGGTCAACAAAGTAATTGTGAACGGAAAAATAAGCGACGAAATCTATGTTTTAGTTAAATTAATATATAATTAAAAGCGGATTACTAATATCAATAATTATATTGGTTTTTATAAACTGAGAGTATAACAATGCAGAAAATAAGAATAAAAGCGATACAAGTTTCTTTGGAACCCTATCCCAAAAGTAATGAGATATTTGTTAGATAGGACAAACATTTTTTGGAGAGATGAACATTAATAAGGTTTAAATTAAAAAAAAAACTTTAAAGAATCAATGGTAGGTTTTTCGTAATTAATATATAAGTTCTACAATTTTTTAATAGGTAGCTTGTGGGAAGGTTTGGTTAAACGGCTAGCTTCTCCAAAAAGGTGAGAACACTCGAAGGCCTTATGGTCCATTGCAATACCCGCAGAAATCATTGCCTATTTTCTTTGTGAGAGTCAAACTCTGCGGAACAAGTAGCTAGGCGTTCCAGTTCAATAATGTTTTTGCAGAGTTTTAGTTGACCACAAAAATGAGCATAGGTCCAGACAGATTGCCTAGATATCCACCAGCTCGGTGTGTTAGTTTATAAATATTCTGGCACCTATTCCCTCTTCATTCTTACATTCACCCGTAAAGATTTTAATTGCGTTCTGTATTTTGTTATTGTTTGCATCCTACCAAACAAGCAAAACATAGGTAAGAATCGGGCGGACGACACCTGTGTACAACCAGTAAAAGATGTAAGGTTGCACTCTGGCTCTTCCTTCGAATTTTCTTTGCAGATGTAGAAGGCCGCACATGCTACTCTCGGAGTTCCTTATCCTTGGATAACGCCAAGATATTTTGCTACCAGCCTAGTTGAACATTATATAAGCCAGGTAGATTTCCATCAAGACCCTGACTGTAGAAACTTATAATCAGGAAAACTGAGTCATCCGCGTAGGCCGTACATCTGCATGTCATGCGTACGAGCTTGATTAGGAGGTCATTTAGGACGACTCCACAAGATCGGAGAGATGAAGGTTTCTTGAGGTATGCCCGTCCGACCGTTTTCCTGACATTAGGAAGCAAATAACAGGAGGCCACGGGTATTCTAGGTTTCCTAAGCCCCGACAGTCAATCTCGTTTGTCGAGTGGCTGTGGAAATATCAGGAACAGTTGGCGCTAGCGAGGAAATAAAACCAATAAAAATGGGAAAAAGCTAGTACTTTTTGCGGTTTTTGGGCTTACGATTTTGCATGAACAAATTGGTTTGAAATGAAACTAGCAAGACAAATAATAAAATAAAATGAAAGTGTGGGCCTCACAGTTTTGGGCGTTTCGTAGTCGTTATTCATAAATTGATTTATACTTTATACGGTCGGAAGCGTCTTCCTCTACTTGTTTCCTACACGTCAACGAATCTTGCGAGTAACTGCGAGTTTTCACTGTTCATAATGATTAATAAAATTAAATGTTACCGACATTTTTTTATGGGAAAAATTAGTAACTCCACTAAGTCGCTAAGTCGGTTCTAATAAGTACAGAAACATTTGTACCCTTTTTATAAGAAATAAAATTTAAATTTATTTCTAAAATAATTCAAAAACGCACGAAATTGTTATAGACTTTTTCTTTCGTACCAGCTTTCAAAAGCCATTTTTGAATATAATTTTTTGTGAACAGCGATACTAGATTAGCCTAAAACTCACTGGAGTGCATTATATTTCAATAGTCGGACGCTGACAGTGTTTCGATTAAAAGAAACAACAAAAAATGTATGCTTTACATTCCCATGTGGAGGATATATCGATTTTAGTCAATTTACAAAGAGGTAAAAAAGACATTTTGGAGCATATAAAGTACACGTATATTTTTGTTCAGTATCAACAGTTTCTACTTAAAGCTCCGAGTAGTCTTCTTTGCTAAAATATTCTTTCTATATATATGTATAGTCCATATGTAGGCCGAAACCCTTGTGGAATAATAAAAAATAAAAAAAATAAACAAAATGTACCATCGTGAATTTCGACTGGTTGTTTTTTTAGTCATATCGAGTCTAAAAAATGGAAAGAAAATGGTTGAAATGGTCCTTTTTCCTATTTTCATTTTGTGTCCATTAACATTCATTTATTCTCCTATGTATACTTGTTTGTAGTATGCTTTAAAAAGATAGTTAAAGGGACTTTTTAGAACCGTGGTATTTTTTTAACATATCTTTGCAATGTACTTATTGTCAGCGTCGTAAAATTCGTGTGCTTCCTTTCTGATTTCTTATTTAAATTAATTTATTATTTTTCTTTATTTTAGGACTCTATTGATCAATGGCGAAGAGTGTTTGAGGTGTCCGCAATTATTTCAATACTGACGTATCTAATCTATCAATTTTTCGGGACTGCAGAAATACAGACGTGGAATAAAGGGCTACCAGTAGATGATGATGATTCAGATGAAGGAAAGGTTTTATCGACAGTAAAGGATAATTTCGATAATACCGTTGGACCAATTTAAAAATATCACACTTAGAATAATGAACTGTTTATACAAAATTTGATATACTGTTATATGTTCGCTGTTATTGAAATAAAATATCACAAATATTTTATTGTATTGATTTTTAATGATTTAATATTGACATCATAAAAATTAATTAAAAATATCAGAGAATGATTTAATCGAGTTTCCCGACTATCAGATACCCGTTTCTCAGCTAGTGGAAATATTACAAGAAATTTTGTGGCATATTGAAAGAAATAGGGAAAAACAAGAATTAAATTTAAAAAAAATTAAGCGTTTGTAAAGAGGGGCGTGGCAGTTGGTTGTCTGATTGGGCGTGTCAAATACTTCATTTTTAAAAACCAATACAAAAATCAATCAAAATTTACAAGACTAATACTGCAATAAACTGGTTTAAAAAAATTGTTCAGTTTTAGGCGCTTGTGGGCCTTATAGTAGGCGTGGCATACCGATAGAAATATACAAGGGCGTGAAAGTGGCCAGGTCATTTGGGTCTGATGAAAGCGGCGTTAACGGGCGAGCGTTCAGGATCGCCTCGACGTCAGCAGCTGCAGTGGCTAACTCCTCAAAGTTTAATCTGGTGTCTCGAAGAGTGCGATTGAGTAGTCCCTTGACGCTTTTTAATGCAGCTTCCCATATGCCCCCGAAGTGTGGAGCTCTGGACGGAGTAAAGTGGAAGTTAATAAACTCTGAGCTACAGAAATTCGTTAGTTTCGTCTTTAAAAAGAAACTGTTTCAAAGATTCTAGCTTGTTGTTATCTCCTGCGAAAGTTTAAGCATTGTCACAAAATATGTCTGAGGGAAGCCTGCGTCGGGTCATGAAACGCTTGAGTGATGCAATGAAGCTATCCGTCGTGAGATCCAATTTTAGTATATGTTCTGCCGAAGCAAGAACCACATCGACATGTATAGCCTTTGTGGCTAAGCAAACGAAGACTGCTAGGTAGGCCTCGGCGGGCGGCTTACCCCGGATGCGCAAATATACGGTGATTAGTACGCAAAAGTTTATTCCGCTTCTCGAAAATGGTGTGATTCGCTTCTTAGGCAGTTGGCCCATTAGCTGCTTTTCGAGAGTTGGTCGATAGCGACGACAATTTATGCACGAGCGAATACTTGTCGCGCCAAGTCCCTTGCATTCAATATCCAGGGCTGTATTCGAATTAAAGCGACGAGAGTCCGTGGCCCGCCATGATAGTTCTGTAGATGAAGATTGCGAGCGAATTGTGAAACAAATGGATCCTTAGCTGGGAGCAGGGCAGGATGCTTTTGGGTTTCTGGATAGTCTGCTAGCTCCAAGCGCCCTCCTACCTTTAGCGACCTGTGACCTGGAGGAAGAGACTAAGATTTTTAAGGCAAGTGCGAATCGGATGGCCTTTCAGGACCGAGTACATCTCTTGAGCGAAGTTAATGTTTTGAAAATTCCAGACGATGCAATGTAGCGCCCGTAGCAATTCTGCTGGCGTCGGCGACAGCAATTGGAATGGTGTAAGTTTACAGCAGTGCTGAATAAATCTGTACATCCAGGCGATAACTAGTAGGCAACGATGATGCGAACGGATCTTGTAGATTCCTTCAAGCAGTTAATTAGTGGTCGTGTGTACTGATTTTCTCTTCTCCAGTTGCGCAGTTTTCATATCAATGTCCATGTGGTCTCGACTGTCCTTTGCCCAATGTTGATGATCTTGGCGTGGAAACTTAGGTCCCTCGACCTATATCGATTGTTCCAACTCGGTGATGGTGCAGCCTCTGGATAGGTTACTAGCCGGTTTACATTGGGTAGGACATGTCTCCAGTGGCAAACTGACATGATTTCTTGAGTTTCAGCAATTCGATTGCCGAAACCGCACCATAAGAACGAGGTTGGCTCTCTGTCAGCGAAGATGAGAATGATTTTTTGGTAGAGCTTTGCCAACAAATGTGCTCCACAAAGTTATAATTTCGGCAGAGATAGCTTCTTGGTGGGAGCAACTTTGGACTTCAAAGTGATTAGCTGTACCTTGGTTAGCCCATCTGATTCGAGTGTCCGAGCGTAGATGCAGCATCCATACGCTCTAATGGTTGAAGGCAATCTCGTGGTATACCTAAAGACTCCAACGACGAAAGCGACGCAAGCAGGGACATCCAAGTCGTATGAATGCCTTGGGGTACTGACTCGTCCCAGTGTAGTTTTAGGAGCCACAGCTCCTGGAGGATAATTATGCCACTATGATGATGGGAGTAATTAATCATAACGGATCAAACAGCGAAGAGGCTATGGACATAATCGAGCGCTTGGTAACGTGGTCTGAATCTACTCTTGGCGAAACCGAAAACATAAATGTGTCCCTTTCTTGGTACTTAGGCCAAGCGTGCTGGTTAGCATTTCGTCGTCCAACTGCAAATTTTTGACTGTAGCGTCATCAGTAAACTTGCAGTGATTTGAATGTCATTTTGCGAGTTCTAATTGGCCATCCCGTAGAATCGCTGTAACGTCCCTTTTGATTTGATGTATCTCCTCTACCGTATCCGCTCCTCCTAGGAAGTCATTCACATAGAACGACGGACTTCAGAAATACAGTCGTGGAATAAAGGGCTACCAGTATATAATAATTAAGATGAAGAAAAGGTTTTATCGACAGCAAAGCATAATTTCGATTATACCGTTGGACCAATTTAAAAATATCGCACTTAGAATAATGAACTGTTTATACAAGATTTAATATTGTTATATGTTCGCTGTTATTGAAATAAAATATCACAAATATTTTATTGTATTGGTTTTTAATGATTTAACATTGACATCATAAAAAATAATTTAAAATAACAAAAAATGATTTGGTCTAGTTTTCCTACTATCAGATACCCGTTACTCAGCTAGTGGAGTGCTAACGAGAAATTTTGTGGCATATTGAAAGAAATAGGAAAAAACAAGAATGAAATTAAAAAAAAAATTAAACGTTTGTAAAGTGTGGACGTGGGAGTTGGATTGGGCGTGGCAAAAAAAACATAGCTGATGTGCGATGTCACGCAAAAATCAGGGAGAAACTAAAATTCATTGTGCCTCGACTTGATATTGGTGGTTGCATGTTGTTTGATTCGCGTTTGTGTCTCACCAATGCTTCGAGTCTCGAGGTTGCTCTTACTCCGTGGCAGTCGAAGCCTTTCGGCAAACTTCTCGGATATGAAATTCACCTAAGAACATGAGTCCAGAAACGCTCTTTCTATTCTGTAGCTTCCATATACATCCTTGACAAGAATCAGTGCAGTGGCCAGGATGACACAATCGGAACGAGATTCCGTGTGAGTATGTGCGACTGCAACCGAAACTTGTATAGACTCCGCTTGAGGTAGTGACAAGGGAGCTGCGGCCGATCCTGGTAACGGCCGATTAAGCAGCGAGTGATGCGGTAATGCAGGCAGGTCGGCAGGCAGTTGGCTACAAGATGACCCTTGCCAAGGCAATTAATGCATAGCTTGTGGCGCTTTACTGCATTGAGGCATTAAGGGCGAGATTGATTAGTTCTGGGCATCTAAAGGTCTTGTGGTCTGTCTGTGAACAGACGTTACAGGTTTGTGTTGTGCAATTGAAGGACATACTTGCCTGATTCTTCTGCGAGCGCGACCTATGGCTACCTGGTTGACTGATAGGGGCTTCAGCAGTAGGCTTCTTATCCGATTCCAAATATTGACAATGACGTTCGACGACTTTAACGCATTTGTCCCAAGAAGGCAAGATAGTGTAATCCAGCGACTCATTCCACTTCCTCATAGTCTCCTGGTCCACTTTGCCCATAGCTATGAAGATGAGCATGGCCTCGCAGAACTGTGACTCGGTGCTTAACGAACGCAACTAGTTGTATAATGCGGATGCATTTTCGATTAGGCTGCGCATCTGCTGACCATTTTACTTGGCGCCAGTTGGCAATGCGAAGAGTGACGATATGTTAGGGTTGTCTTAGCGAAGCTTTAAGCGGTTCAGAGCCTTTGTGTAGTTGTCTGCGGTCACCTGGAAAGCTCGAATCGTTTTAAGAGCGGAAGAGCTCGAAGACAGTTTAACAACGGGTTGAACTTTTCGATCTTAGACATGGATGGCTGGTGGCCAACGACTTCGTTAAACGGTACGATGATGTTTTGGTACACGCAGTATTTGCCGTCAAATGCCGGCAATGATAAGAGCGGGAGCTTAACTGCAGATTTGTGCCAAATATTAACAGTGGATTCATGGATGCCGGTGCTTTTTGCGTCTGGTCCAAGTTGTTCCTGAACGCAAGCCTAGACGTGGATAAATAGTTTTTCTATTTCGAAGCGAGTATTTATTTATTTCGATCTGGCAGTGCCTTGCTGCGAGCGAGAGAGACGACGAGATGTATTGGAAAATTTACATTCGCCAAGCCTAGAGTGCAACCGATGTGCTGTGGCAGGTTATGTATGGGGGTGCACCTCGGGGCTATAGATGTATAGATGTGGGACCGAGATGTCCACTCCAACTATGGCGATGACATTTGGAGGATGGTATGTCCACTCCGTCGACGTCCAGGGATGCAGCGGGAGACCCTTGAATATAGCCGGTAGCTGCGCTGCTATGAGTTGTGCTCAAATGCACGAGCGACAATTCTATGCGCATGCTGGGTATACCGGTAGCGACCGCGATGCGAGAATGTACGATAGTTTGGCAGGTCAAAGGTCGTAAATGCACGTGCGAGACTTGGAGCAAAGTAAAAATGGGGGCGAGCATAACAACAACTATCACCAAAATTAACTAAAAAACTTGCACAATCAAAAACAAGAGCTTTTTTCTTGATTATGATGGTGCTAGTTTTAATAGTATCAATTCTGATGACAATTCTTGATTATTTCTCCTCACTTCAACTTTTTTTTTTTTTTCCAGTTTGGAGCTTTTATTTGTTGTATCTTTTCTGTACCGAAAACTAACAACAAGTTAACAAATCTTAAGTGTAAATACTAATTACCAGTACATTTCTTAAACTGTATTATAAAAGCGGCCCTAAAAAAAAATTACTGCTGGGTTGGCAAGTCGTTTCGACGTAGGCGTGATCGGCTGCTTAGCCTTGTTAGACTCCTCGCGAGCTGGTTAAGATGCGTTAATAACTTGTTAAGGTACTTTTCCTTTTTTTCCGCAATTTCGTCTTTTACAGGTGTCACGTTTAGATCTTTGTGAATGCTGGCGTTTCGAACATACCACGGTGCCCCGGTGATAGTTCTCAATATCTTCGTCTGGGCTCTCTGAACGACATCGATGTTGCTATTGCTGGCAGCCGTAAGTCCAGATTGGTTTTAGCACTGAGTTGTAGAGCAGCACCTTGAAGTCCAAACTGAGTGATGAGCGGGAGTTGATAAGCCAATGAAGGCTGTTGGCCTTCAGTTTTAAGTGAGTTCTCTTGGCTTGGATGTGTCGGCGCCAATTAGTCTTCTATCGCGGTACTCCCAGATACGTCACTTCGTTTGCTGTTGGAAGTGCGACGATGTTTAACGTCCTGTTAAGGGTGAAAGTTACTTGCTTGCATTTGTGTTCGTTCACCATTATACGCCAGTCGGATAACCACTTTTCCACGTCGACCAGGTATATGGCTAGCTGAGATGCTTGTAGGGATGTCTGCTGTGAATAGAACGTATAGTGTTGTGTACAACTTCCTGTTGTAGAGGTACGATTATAGAAGTTTATGAGTGTTGTTTGGAAGCGTTGTTTTGATTTTGTACATCAGACCGTCAAGCCAAACTCTGTCGAATGCCTGCGAAACATCTAGAAATATTTCCGTTTTTTAAATGCGTTTCGTATTTCTGATGTTATGCGGTTAACTTGCTCAATAGTTCCGTTTTTTTCACGAAAGCCAAATTGGTGTGCTGGTATTGTGTTGTGCGTGTTCAGGAATGGAGGCATTTTTCGAAAAGTTTCGATAAGCAGGATAGAAGGCTTATGGGTCTGTACGACGATGGAACAGTGTGATCTTTTCCCGGCTTTGGTATCATTATTATTGTTGACTTTTTCCATCTTCCTGGAAAGTAGCCAAGTTTGTTGATGGCGTTGAAGAGCTGGGTAATGCTGCATACGGCACAGTAAGACAGCTCGATAATCATCTTAGGAGTAATTAGGTCGCACCCTGCTGATTTTTTTGGGTTCAGATGTTCTTTGATGATTTTTGAAATTTCGTTTGAGCGAAAAACAACTGGTGCATGATGATGCTGGGAGTCGTCTGTTGCGGGTGGAATTTCGAACGTGTTTTTTGTAGAATTCAGTTGGAAGACTTTTTGTAGATGAGTGGCAAATGTGCTGGTTCTAATTTTGTCGCTACGGGCCCAACCACCTGTGTGGTTTCTAATAGGGACCACTGGTACTGTGGGTGAGCCAAGAGTTGGGTGAGCTTTCCACAGTGAGTTTTTTGTACTGGATGTTGATAATTTTTCAATATAAGTACGTTGGGCAAGCTCTTCTTCTTGCTTTAAAGCTTTTGTAAGTTTGCGTGTGGCGTCTTTTAACTTTTGTTTTGCCGACGGTGATCTGGAGGACTGCCATTCTCGCCGTAGGCATCGTTTTTCGAGAAGAAGTATTTCGATTTGCAGGTTGGTCTTTTTGTGATTTGTAATTTTGCTTACTGTTTGCGGCGTTGAGCAGCGAGCTCCAGCAACGACGATTGACTCCAGTGAGTTAACAAAGCTTTCAATGTCATCTTCAGGTTCAAGAGGTGGGTTAAGCTCAATGTGTGAGCTTATGTATTTTTTGTATTTGATCCAGTTGGTTTTTTCTGAAGTAAACTTATAAGAGAGGTTTGCTGGTTCTGGGTGTCGGAGCAGATTTATTAGGAGGGGCGAGGGGTCAGATGATAGGTCTGAGAGGCACTCGGCGCTTATCAAATTACGGGGAATGTTTTTGGCGACTGTGATTAGATCAGGTAGTTTTTTGGGGTCAGTAGGCCAGTATGTAGGTGTGCCAGGAGAAACGTGGTCGAGCTTGTTGTTTGCTTTTATAATGGCGTTGTAGAGCTTTTTTCCTTTTGGATTCACGAGTCGAGATCCCGAGTGTGTGTGCTTGGCATTATAGTCCCCAGTTAGTTTTTGGCAGTCTCAATATGACAGTGGTGCTTGAGACGGCTTATTATCAAAATCCGGGCCCCGCAGTGGGCCTTACCATCAGGGTGATTGGTTCCGTAGAAAATATATCCTATTATGTTGAAGTTATATTTGTTTGTGAGGTGTGTTTCCGAAAGTAGCATTACGTCGATGTGCTTTTCGAGTAGGAATTGAGCTAGCTCAGGTTTGTGCTGTGAAACGCCATTGGCGTTCCACGTAGAGATTCTTAGCAAGGCCATGAAGATGATTATTTTAATTGTTGTGATACAAGCAGTTGTATCAACATGTTTTGATTGCGCATTAGATCTTGCATGGTTGTCCGCATAAACGCCATAAACTCCGCTATGCTTTGCTGCAAGGTAAGTATAATTGCTTCGAAATTGTTTTGTTGTTGTTCCATTGGCTTTTTGTCTTGTACCGAATTGAAGTCCACATATTTGGCTTGTGAACATGGCGCATTGGAGGCTGGGGGCTCTAGACCTGATCTTAGAGCGCTTGCATATGACGCGTTTTTGGTAACGAATCCTGTACCAAGTGAGGATCTGGCTGCGGTAGAGAAGAAAACTTCTGGGTTGTTTTTGGGGAAATTTTTGTGATCGGTGCGTTTTGTGAGCTGTGGCTATGCGCTGGTTAATGCGGCTTTTGAGATCTTTGTTTACTGGGCAGCCTCTGTAGTTGGCTGTGTGATTGCCTCCACAGTTGCCACACTTTTTTCTGCTTGTCTTCTTTGGGTGCACTGCAGCTGGCTTTGTCGTGGAGCTCGCCACAGACTACGCACACTGGGCGCAGCTTACAGTAAGACTTTGTATGGCCGATTTTTGGCAGTTTATACATTGTACCAGATTGTTACGTTTGTGAAGTTCTTCTACAGTGATTCTACGATGTAGTAAAAATTTGAGTTTGTAGATTGGATGCACATCGTTTCTTTTCGGCATCTTTGCTTCTGGTCCCAGTTTCACCTTGAAGAGTGGTTGCGGCTGTCTATTTTTGATTAAGATGTTGAAGACTGATTTTGCGGTAAATCCTTTATCCTGTAGCGCCAGCTTTATTTCGTCTGGTGTTACATCAGGCTCTATGCTCTTTAGTACGATTTGTAGACCCTTGCAGCTTTTTAGCTGGTATGTATAATAGCTTTTTTCTCCTTCGTCCAAATACTTTGTTATGGCTCTAAAGTGTTGTTCAGACTTGGTCTGAACTTTAGTTTCATGAATGTTGCCCCTAACTAAGGGAATTATGTGGAAATTTGCGTCACCTATGAGCTTTATTACATTGTTTACAAATGTACTTGAGCTTTTCTCACGTACAAATATTGGTGGTGGCTTTGGCTTATTTTTGTCGCTTCCATCAGCTTCAACGGGCAGGTCTTCAATAGTGTCTGCCAAAATGTCTAACCTGTTGGCATTATTCGTTACTTCGCCTAAAGTTGTGTTGGCGTTGGCGCGTGAGATTTTTGGTTTGTTTACATTTTTTGGGGGCTTAGCTTTCGTTTTATTTGGATGTAGCGATCCATTTCAGTCTGTATGGCCGGCTTTGCGTTTTTGTTTTCGTTCCTTGCAGTTTGTTTTGCTGTCTGCGCAGCTTTCGTTGTGTTTGTATGTGTTAAGCGGGCAGTCGGCATCGGTGTTGTTTTAGTTATTGAGGTTGTCGCGACAATTGAAGAGTTTGTGCTTGCTGTTACAGCTAAGTTCTGTTCTCTTTTCTTGGTGTAAGCAGATTTTGTTGGTAAGGGAGACGAAGAGCAAGATTGTTCTTTGACGTTCGCTTTAAGCAGGTATTCGTTTGGCGGGTTGGGAGTTGCCGATCGGAAAAGTAAGCGTTGTTGCGTTGCAAAGGTTGGTTTGTTAATACTTGTAATTAGTTAGTTGATGATTAATAACTTATAGATTTGTTAGAAAATCCATATGTGCAGGCATAGCACTGAGCGTCTTTTCGCTTATGGTTTTATATTTGGTTCACTTCACTGTTTCGATTTTTGGGATTGTTTAAGTGGAGCACTGTTAAAAACACGTCCGTACTAAACGAAATGAAGTGAGACTACTACTTCTTCTTCCCATCTGCCAATCACTCGCTAGTACGAGTTGGCAGCATTATACAACGGATGTTATGTTAACAACATATAAAAGGCACAGAATTCAAATATAAACAACATTATTTTAATTGGGGCTTGGCCCAACAGATAGAGTTTCTGATTAATGCCCTAATAAGTTTATTGCCGGGCTGGGAGGTCGTTGTGCTGCAGCCAGCTTTGACGGCATACTCGGATTAATTTTCTTGCGTGGAGATTTGGATGGTTGGACATCTTTTGTTGTTATTTCATTTTCTTCTCAGTTATTACTTCGATTACTAATTTTATTTTTATGTCTCTGTGTATGTCTTCGTTTATTTTTTTCCTGGCTTTGAGATAATTAGGTTAGGTTAGGTTTTACCGGCCCTCTTAGGTGGAGGCCGCTTTTTGACCTCTGTGGGCTTGGATGGCTTTGGGGCTTCCTTGCCGAATTTTGGCCATACGGATCGTGCCCATTCCATTCGTGCTTCATCCATTCTGCAGGAGGAGCCACTGTCCTCGCTCTGCCCAGCAGATCGTTTTTCTGCATATGTAAATTTATTGCCGTTACCGGTTGCTACTGAGTGCTTGCCGTCCTTGGCTCTGCCTGAATGGGGCATCATTGCACTGGGGCCGGGAGATGTTTCCATGACGACGGCTTTGAGCGGCTTGCACTCAGTCGCCTCAGATTTGAGGCGACGTCACCTGAACCCGATCCTTGGGTGAAGGCCAGGCAGGTGGGCTCACTCGCCAACTTCGCACCGCCCGGGTAAGGCTTCTTAGAACAGGGGGTCGCCAAGTACCCTCAGCCAGGCTGACTCTTGGCACGGGTCGAGTGACACCTTAGTCCAGCCCGGGACGCCCGACTACCATTTGCCAGCATCCTCTGGCAGGGACATAACCTTGCCAAGGGACCTAGTCGCACTTCCGGGTGTATGGACAACTACGACGCGTTCTTCTAGCAAAGCTTAAAGCTACACGTTAGTCCCCTTGTCCATCACCCGACTGACGGCCTTTGAGATCATTACTATGGTCGACTTTTTCAATTTTTGAGGGAAGTATCCAAGCTTGGCGATTGCGTTGAACAACAAGCAGATGTGCAAAATGAACGTTGGCTGTTTTCTTCCTCTTATTTAAGAGCATTGGTAAGCCTGCTTGTGGCTATTTTAAGCATGTGCCTTGTAGTTGGTGATCTATTGGTCTTCCACTCCCTTCCCTTGCCGGTTTTAGTTCTATGTGTAAACAGACATAGTTTTTATATCTTGGCCAGTTTGCTCTAAAATTTGTGAGTCTATAGGGTGGGTCGACTATGTGGGGGCGATATAGCAAATTTAAAAATAAATGATAATAATGAATATAAATGATGATAAATCTGCTAGTACTTCGGCGGTGACCATGTGGCGGGGGACTTGTTTAGTAATTGCAAATTCGATCAAGTCAGGTCACGGACCCGCGTATAGGCCCATATGGCCCATAGCTGTCTGAATGTTTCTTTATGGACCTAGAGAATGTTTTCGTGGTTTTCGAAATCCTTTAGGATCGAGGTATTTTTCGCAAAGGCAAGTAGTTCGCCTGGCTTCTTCCTGGAGGCATCTTCTAGCGATGCCAGAACCGGAGCGCCTAGGTAGTTTATTCTTGCCCTTGTTAGGGCCGGACACTTGCAAATAAGATGCTCCAAGGTTTCTTTTTCCTCGGATTCGTCACATTTCCGGCATCTGGCGTTGTCGGTAATGCCCAGTTTGACTGCGTGTGCCGCAGCTAGGCAGTGATCTGTAATTATTCCCAGTAACAGTCTGCAGTATTTCCTTAAAAGATGCAGCACGTTTTACGTTGCGCTCTTTGTTCTTCTCCATCTGCTTTTGGCTCGTACTTCGGCCCGTCTTTCCAGTTCGCGATCTTTCTTTCGCCAGTCCAACGCCTTCCTTAGCAAGTTCGTCTGCCGTCTTATTACCATCGAAGCCCTGGTGGCTAAGAACCCAGTAGATCCTCACTGACGTGGTCGTGCTAAGGATATTTAGTGCCTCCCTGCTTGCCAGTACACTTTTGGAACTGACCGCTGACGATTGCCAGGCAGGTGGGCTCACTCGCCAACTTCGCACCGCCCGGGTAAGGCTTCTTAGAACAGGGGGTCGCCAAGTACCCTCAGCCAGGCTGACTCTTGGCACGGGTCGAGTGACACCTTAGTCCAGCCCGGGACGCCCGACTACCATTTGCCAGCATCCTCTGGCAGGGACATAACCTTGCCAAGGGACCTAGTCGCACTTCCGGGTGTATGGACAACTACGACGCGTTCTTCTAGCAAAGCTTAAAGCTACACGTTAGTCCCCTTGTCCATCACCCGACTGACGGCCTTTGAGATCATTACTATGGTCGACTTTTTCAATTTTTGAGGGAAGTATCCAAGCTTGGCGATTGCGTTGAACAACAAGCAGATGTGCAAAATGAACGTTGGCTGTTTTCTTCCTCTTATTTAAGAGCATTGGTAAGCCTGCTTGTGGCTATTTTAAGCATGTGCCTTGTAGTTGGTGATCTATTGGTCTTCCACTCCCTTCCCTTGCCGGTTTTAGTTCTATGTGTAAACAGACATAGTTTTTATATCTTGGCCAGTTTGCTCTAAAATTTGTGAGTCTATAGGGTGGGTCGACTATGTGGGGGCGATATAGCAAATTTAAAAATAAATGATAATAATGAATATAAATGATGATAAATCTGCTAGTACTTCGGCGGTGACCATGTGGCGGGGGACTTGTTTAGTAATTGCAAATTCGATCAAGTCAGGTCACGGACCCGCGTATAGGCCCATATGGCCCATAGCTGTCTGAATGTTTCTTTATGGACCTAGAGAATGTTTTCGTGGTTTTCGAAATCCTTTAGGATCGAGGTATTTTTCGCAAAGGCAAGTAGTTCGCCTGGCTTCTTCCTGGAGGCATCTTCTAGCGATGCCAGAACCGGAGCGCCTAGGTAGTTTATTCTTGCCCTTGTTAGGGCCGGACACTTGCAAATAAGATGCTCCAAGGTTTCTTTTTCCTCGGATTCGTCACATTTCCGGCATCTGGCGTTGTCGGTAATGCCCAGTTTGACTGCGTGTGCCGCAGCTAGGCAGTGATCTGTAATTATTCCCAGTAACAGTCTGCAGTATTTCCTTAAAAAATGCAGCACGTTTTACGTTGCGCTCTTTGTTCTTCTCCATCTGCTTTTGGCTCGTACTTCGGCCCGTCTTTCCAGTTCGCGATCTTTCTTTCGCCAGTCCAACGCCTTCCTTAGCAAGTTCGTCTGCCGTCTTATTACCATCGAAGCCCTGGTGGCTAAGAACCCAGTAGATCCTCACTGACGTGGTCGTGCTAAGGATATTTAGTGCCTCCCTGCTTGCCAGTACACTTTTGGAACTGACCGCTGACGATTGCATGGATCTTATCGCCGCTTGACTGTCTAGGAACAAGTTGACCGCTTCATGTGGGCGGCCAATGCTCAGCGCAAGCTCTGCTGCTTTCCCTATGGCGAATACTTCCGCCTGGATTGGCTTGATAGCTTATACGACAGCCTCATTTCAGGGTCTGAACAGTAAATGCCCGCTCAAACTCCTCCTTCCATCTTGCAGCCGTCCGTGTATATATTGAGGTGTCGGGCATGGTCCTGACCGGTTTTCCAATCGTCTGGTCCCATGCATGACGTTGTTCTTACATCCGGGCACGTTCTGGTGACTATGTAGTCAGATATGTATCGACCAATTTAACTATACCCGTGTCCTTGTAGAGACATATTCCTTGATGCAACTAGGCGTTGTGCAGCCTTTCTGGCGATCATTTGCGCCTGGATGTCTAGGGGATCAACTCCAACTATAGCTTCAAGTGCTTTTGTGGGGGTTGACCTCAGCGCCCCTGTTATGCAGAGCAGTGCCTGCCGCTGCGTTTTCTCCATGAGCTTTTTGTAAGTCTTCTTTTTCATAGCCTGCCACCACACTAAGACTCCAAGCATCAGAGTTGGACGCACCACCGAGATGTAAACCCAGTGCATTAGAGCGGGTGAGAGGCCCCATGTGCTGCTTAGCATCTTCTTGGATGCATATAGCGCTATGGTGGCCTTCTTCACCCTCTCTAGTACATTGGGCTTCCATGTCAGCTTGCTGTCTAAAACAATTCCAAGGTACTTGACTTGTGTCTTCGGGGTTAGCCTGGAAGAGTTAATCTTCGGGGGGACCCATAGCGGCACCTTGTATCTCTTGGTGAAGAGAATGATGTCCGTCATGTACCCGTTTATGGTGAGTCCTACCCTCTTCGCCCACTCACATATCTCCCTGAGCGTTGATTCCATAATAGAGTTGAGTGTCGATGGACAGACTCCCGTGATAATTATGGTTATGTCATCAGCATAAGCTGTTATCTTTGGGGCCTTCCCTTCGAAGCTCTTAATCAGGTCACCAGATTCCACAGGAGAGGCGACAGGACCCCGCCTTGCGGCGTGCCCCTGTGTGCTCCTTTCACCATGGAGGCGGTGCCCCAATCGGATTGTACTCGTCTACAGCTTAGAAGATTTCTTATCCACAAACTGATAGCGGGGGCGTGTTGGCCGCTTCTAGGCGGTCTATAATAGCGTCTGTGGTCACATTGTTGAATGCTTCGGATATATAAACAAACACTCCGAGAGCATATTTTTGGTTATGCAGGGCTTTCTCAATGGTGGCTACTAGTGAGTGTAGTGCCCAGCAGCTCTTCTAGCGTTTTGACTAAGAAAGAGGTGAGACTAATTGGCCTGTAATCCTTGGGGCTCATATGGCTGCACTTCCCTGCTTTTGGCAGGAAAACAATCCTGAAGGCAAGCTGTGAATATATCGTGTAGCCATGGGGTGATGAATTTTTCTTTGGTCTGCTAAAAAACAAATGTTTTTTAATTAGTTTTGTCTTAAAGCCTAAGCACTTTTAGTTATTTTTTTATCGATAGCAATAAACAGGCAACGATATCTTTCCAATAACAGAGATCAATTTTTAAAATGAATAACGAAATAACGAAGTCGTGCTAAAGTCAACCTGGCCATGTCCGTTTGTCCGTCCGTCTGTCCGTCCGTATTAGCCTACTTCTCCTTTTCACTAGCTGAGTAACGGGTATCAGATAGTCGGGAAACTCGACTATAACGTTCTCACTTGTTTTTATTTTGTTTTTTTGCGCTGGTAGCACGGTCAAACCTCTCGCCCTACCGACCGACAAGCTCTGCCATGTATCGTACGGCTCGATTCGCGAGTAGATGGACGCGATATGGGAGTCACTAAAGAAACTACGAAATATGACAGGCAAATGACATTTTAAAAATATTTTGGGATAGCTGACAACTTAGAGATACCTCTGTAATTGCTTGAAATTTGTTACCCTTTTTTGGAGAGGGATCATAAAAGTCTCTTTCCATACACAAGGCTTCCGCACAGAACCTAAGCACGAACCTAACGAAATTATAAAACTTGTTACGTCGGCGTATTAGTGCCTTTGTTCTGGATAAGGACTTGGGCTGAGGGAGTGGCAATTTATTTAAAGGGAGAAAAAAACAGGTTTTTACAGATTTTTTTGGGCGTACGGTGAAAGTAAATTTATTTCTGATTATTGTACATTAAAGAGTAGTAATTGAACTATATTCTGGGAAATATTGGTTGAAAAATATTGAAAATTGACCGAATGGCAGCAATTCTTCGCAGGCGCCTCAGAAAAAATACATTTTGCGGTGCACGTCATACCTCAGCACTGGATAATCTGATATGAAATACCCAAAGTTTTTCCATCAATTTTTATGTCCCTCTAGGTATCCCTGTCGAGTTTTTCCATTTTTTTATAATTTTTGAACTTTTTACAAAACTTGAAAGTGAAAATACCGATTTTTGGCCAAAGTTCATGACTATTGTTGTTAATAATAAAGAAAATAAAGTCAAAAACGAAAAAATCTCGACGGGGTTACCTCATAAATTATGTAAGGAAACACTGTAAAAAATTTGAGAACGATCGGTTGAATAGATTTTGAGATACAGAGTGCACCGACTCAAAAAACATCGATTTGAGAAAAACGTGTTTAAAGGTTTTGTTGGTGTTTTCCCCGCTGAGGGATTAGCTGAGGTAGTCGTTCGAGACCCGTCTACTTCCAAAGCTATATCTTTGTGAGTTTTGCTCCGATTGACTTCCTATTTACAGACAACAATCTTGAGTTACTATACTTTCATAATATGCAATTTAAAAAAAACACTTATTTTGAACCCTCAAAACCCTACCCCCCCCACCCCCTTAAACAAAATTTTTCTAATTCGACAACAATTGATTTAGCGCAGGGTATCGAATTTACGACCGGGAAACAGTGCACACGTCAACAAAAGTTGTTGGTTAATTACGACTACAAACGTCGCTCTGATGGCTCTTTGTGCATCAAAAACAAGGCTAATATTTGCCGCCGAGCAGTTAGCTTTTATAGTTCCTGAGATCTCGACGTTCATACGGACAAACAGTAAAGAAGTTTTTTGGTGCCATCATCCAGGAAAATGTTGTTATCTTGGACATAAATGTGTTGCAGCTGCTTCTCGTTAAGACTCCAGTGTCGACAGCATATGTTGTAATTAAAACATCTTTGAACATCTGGTAATTGCTGTATTCTCTTATGTAGTCTATTATTTGCTTAGACATATCTTTCCAATAGTAATTTCCAATTTCGACCTTGGCCAAGGTTTTTGAAAAGCCTGTATGCCGTCCCTGTAAGTCATCGTCATGTAGCGTATACAAAGATGCTTTTTTTTTACATTCTTTACTAGGACCTCTGGGTAGGGAAGCGTTACCCTCCATTTTTTCAATATCTTTTAGACCAATTTTTTAAATAATCCAAAGAAACGTATTCAAAGATATTTCCCCACGGTGCCACTTTGAGTTGACTGATTTTGTATATGCCTTTGAAAAAATTAATCTAAATCAAGAACTCCATTTGTATATAAATCATCAACATCGTAGCGTGCAGCGTGCCCACGCCTAACCACCTAGGGCTGACCCTGGACCGCAGTCTGACATGGCGCCCTCATCTAGTAAACAAACGCATAAAGGCCGATGTACGATTAAGGCAGATGCAATGGCGCATTGGAGAAGATCCAAACTGAGGCAGAACATCAAGCTCCTGGTCTGCAAGGCAATTTTCAAGCCAATCTGGACCTACGGGAAACAGGTTCCAGAATAAGTGCTTGAGAATTGCCTCCAACGCGCATCCCTATCACGAAAACCAAATAATTCACAAGGAACTTAGAATCCCCTTAGTCGCCGAAGAAATCTCCAGGCTCAGAAAGAGATATCTGAGAAAGCTATAGACAATAGCAAACCCGCAAATTACTAATAAGAAAACATCCCCTCGATCTCCCACAATAATAGCCAATAAATTAATAAAATCCTGCCCCTATTACATGTAGTACTTCTTTATGCCAATGTCACCCCCCCCAAATCATTTAATTGTTGAAAGATTTTAAATTAATAAACGGACGCTCAAAATAAAAAAAATGTTTACTTGCTAGGTGAACTACTACCTTACGTACCTTATTTTTGATGACTTGGAATACATTTGGACACTGAAGCTTTTTTTTTGATCGACTTTTTAGTCGGCGAAGTTTTTAGTAAAGGTTCTATAATTCTTGTTATTATAAAATCCAACAAAACGCCTTGGACCATCTGCATCATGGGACACTGAGTAATTTTGGATGTCACTAAACTTCATGTAAGGCCCTGATCAAATACATTTGATAAGTTCTTAATCATATGTTACTCGGGACATCCTATGACTATCAGATCGTCCATATAGAGAAATGCTTGTGAAGGCTCAAGCCATGAGAATACAATGGTCATCATTAATTAAAAGGAATTAGACGTAATCCTCACACAAAACGGTAATCGTGTAAGACGGTATTATCCGCTTTTATTTGAAAATGAAGTTATGCTTCTTAAACTCATTTCTAGCTCAATTTGGTGAAACACTGACATTAAGTCAAGACATGACACATATTTAGCTTGACCTAGTTGATCCAAAATATCATAAATTCTAGGGATTGGAAATTTGTAAGACAAAAGTTTTTTATTGATTTGACGATAGTCAATTACTAATTCTTTTTATCTCTCTGTTGACAAAATAAACTAGTATTAATATTTTAAAACTTATAAATAGTTCTCATATTATAAGAGTTTATAAATTTAAAAAAATTATATTCCGATACTGATGGTTCGGCTATGGAGAAGAAAGCGTTTCCGACCCTATAATGTATATATATTGTTTATTAGAATCAGGATCAGCTGAGTCGATCTGGCCATGTCCGTCTGTCTGTTTGTCCGTCTAGCTGTCCGTATAAACGACGAGATCTGAGGAACTATAAAAGCTAGAAAGTTTATATTAAGCATGCGGCCTCCAGAAACACAGACACAACGCCCACTCTAACGTCCAAAGCTGCCACTCCCGCATTTTTTAAAAATGTTTTGATTGGTTTGGTTTTTTTTTATTTTTTTTATTAGTAATGTAAATTTTTATCAATTTGTCAAAAAAAAAATTTTGTCACTCTAACGCCCACAAACCGCCAAAAACTCAGTTCTGAAACTTCTCCTTCGCCTTTTCACTAGCTTAGGAACGACTATAGAGTTCTCTTTTGTATTTCCAATCCCAGTTCCGCATGTAAAAATTGATGAGTTCCCGCTTAAACCGGACGTGATTTTCAACGCTGCGCGAAATTTAACTATTTCTAACGACGTCGCCGTCAGAAATAGTCAAAGAGTGTGCAGAGTTGCATCCCCCGTTTGCTGCACGTGAATTCCACACTTTCTTTTTTTTCGGTCAATTGTATAAATATATACAATTGTTGCGGGAGGCCTAACTGAACAGCTGATAGTGCTGCCAACCAAGCGCATAAACCGAGTGGCGTTGCCAGACTTTGTCTGTTTGGCGCAAATCGTAAAAATGTCAAAATTCAAAAGAAATCTTGTGCGAAAAGCCGCTAAATAATCAAAAAAAAAACCGCCGGAGTGATGCTCCCAGCAACAAATATCATACTACTTTTCTTCTTTTTTTATAAATTTATTCCAATCAAAAGAAAACCGTTTATATCAATAAGAAATAATAAAAAAAAATGAGTCAGAAAGACCTTCGGGCCTAGCGTCAACTTAAGCAAGACCAACGTCGCCTCTCTTTGCAACGAAACAACGCGTAATTAGTCGTACGGTCAACCAACCAACAACAAGCGAGATAGCGCTGTCTTGCTTTCCATCAACCTTTAAAGAGACCGTTGAAATGACCGAGCAAGAGCTAGCTAAAAATCTTTGCTTATCAACTGGCTCTGTTACACCTGCTGTGACAAAAACAACAACTCCACCGGTAAACGCCCGATCAACGATGACTGCAAGTCATCTATAGACTGGTATATATCGATACATACAAATAAAGCGAAGACTAAGCCCGCAAAATTCTTCAATGGATAATAAATCAAGAATAAATTGTGATAAAAAACTAACATGCCCAACAATGATAACCGATTTGCTATTTTGGCCGATGATTTAGACGATCTGCCAAATTCTGACAAAGACATTAAGAAGACCCCTTAGCCGCCTCCAATCTACATTAGAGCAAAAAAGTTCCAGCGCCCTCGTAAACAAAATAATGGACCTTATTGGGAAAGACAGTTTCCACATAATTACCCTGACCAAAGCGCAACATTCATGAAACAAAAGTGAAAGTCAAAACGGAAGTACTTAAATTTCAGAGCGCTTTCCAAATACCTCAACGATGCCAAGAAAATCTTTTATACGTACCAGTTAAAAAGCAGCAAGGGACTACAAATAGCTATTAAAGGCATTGAGCCTGAAATAAATCCTGAGGAAATATCAGGAGCCCCAATAGAACAAGGTTTTAAGCCGAAATCAGTTATCAATATGTTTAACAAAGATAAAAAGTCACAACCTCTTTTCAAGGTCGAACTTGAACCAGACTCTTGGGCATTGAAGAAAAAGCTGCAATATCTCTTACACCGTAGAGTCTCTTTTGAAGAGCCGCATAAGCGCAAATGACCCGTACAGTGTGCAAATTGCCAAGAATATGGTCATACAAAAACTAATTGTACCCTTCGCACTGTATGTGCAGCTTGTGGTGAGCTTCACAGCTCTGTTAACTGCCCATCAAACAAAGCTGACCCCGGCATGAAAAAGTGTAGTAACTGCGGAGGTAACCACACTGCAAACTACAGAGGTTGCCTTGTATATAAGGAGCTAAAAAACCGACTACATCAAAAAGTGACTATGATACGTTGGCATAGCACGCCGAGCACAATTATAGCCTTAAAACATACACCTGATGTCCACTTAAACAGTCTGACCAACAGGTACGTAACATTTGCAAGTGCGCTTAAATCAGGTCTTGCATCTACAAATCCTACAACTCCTTTCCCACTCGCTGAACAAAACAGGGTAAATGCTGATCAGCCAACAGCACAGCCACAAGGCAATATTGAAACAATGATCTTTAACTTGCAACAAAGCATGACCGAATTCATGACATTTATGAGAACAACCATGGAAAATCTTATGCGTAATTACTATCTATTAATACAGGTGCTGGTATCGCAGCAGTCAAAATAGTCAATGCATCCCTTACGTATAACTCTATGGAATGCCAACGGCGTTTCGCGACACAAGCTTGAAATGGCTCAATTTCCCTGACTTTTATTTTCATTCCTCAATCCATAATACCTATTTACAAATAGGGGTCGAGAGTTGTTAGACTCTAATTCCTAACACTTTGCCAACGAGTTTGATAAGTCTGTTGGATATAGAAAAAATAGTGTTTCTGAGATTGAACCGTTCAATCCAGAAATAAAAATTCTAAGAGCGTTGCTCCTAATTGTTTTATTCATTTCTTTAGTTATTTCGCTGTCTTTTCCATATGTCAGTATGGTTATATTTATCAGTAATGTCATTTTCTTGTTTACTTCGTCGTTCATGCGTCCCTGCCTAAGGATGCTTAATTCTGATTCGAGAATATGGATTAGTCTTTTATCGTTATAAATTAAAATAGAATTCCTTGAAAGTTTAAAACTGTACCACGGTTAGTTAGAGCATCATGTGCTGCTCCCATTATTTTATTACGTAGAATTGTTAATGCGATAAAATAATGTTCCCTTCGAATTTTATATGGCGGTTTCTGCCGCTTCTCTCCAGCCTACATATTGGGTTATTTCTCCTGTGAGCTTTGGTAAAGATTTAACAACCTCTAGGGTAGTTTCACATTTAATAGTTGGGTCGATTGTATTTTATAATCTTCCACTACATTTTTGCTGGCGTTTATCTGTCCTTCTATACCTTTAATATTTCTGGTCACTTCACTTAATTGTACACTTATTAATCGGTTAATTAATTCCATTTTCAGATTGCTGGCGTTGCATATCCCACCCGGAGAAAGGGTTGGTACTGAACCGGTTGCTATTGTTAAATTTAAATCTTCAAAATTTTTTTTATAAATTTCCAGATTGTTTTCTTTTATTACTGGTTAAAATATATTTTAATTTTTTTTAAGACCTTATAGTATTCCTTGTATCTTAATCTTGTTTTATTAATTTTTTTTTTAAATTTTTTAAAGACTTAATATTATTTTATTCTGCTCAGTTTAGTTGTCTTGAATATTTTCTGTTGGGGTCTTCATACAAAAATTTGTTGCATTCAGCTGTGGCGGGGGATTGCTCTCTACTCTTCATTCTTTCCTAGTGTTGATTTTTTATTATTATTTTTAATATTTTGGTCTTAGTTTTTGGTTGGGTTGAGTTTGTGTTTGTTGTTGAGTTCTGTTTAGTATCTTGTGCTTGTAATTTGTACTAAGTATTCAGTCCTCTTCTTTTAACTTCTTAATTGTATTATTGCATTAATTAATTTCCAATTAAGTTTTTCCACTGTCACAGTTGTTAGATGTCGTTGCGAGTTTCGTTTTATATTTAACTTATTATCGTTAATATTTAATTAGAACGTTGGACGCCAATTAAAATTGTTGTTAAAAGATTATTTAAAAAAATATTTTATTTTAATATTTTAGTAAATTTATTGGTGATAAACTTTTTAAACTTAAACATTATTAAAAGACACTATTATCGGATTTTATCTTAGATCGTTCTCGATCCAATCTCGAAACAGACTCCCTTCTGGATTCTAAATGCTGATCCAATCAACTTCGGCCAGAATCTTTTTTTTTGAAACTTCATGAACTTTCAATTATGTTTAGAATAAAAGCTTGATGCCAAAATTATTTCTCTGCGTTGTGAAATTCAATTATGCAGACCGATGCAGTTTGATTGAAGCGCACTAAGTTGACCATGGTTTGATCTCCACGCGGAAGCTGTGTTTCTTAGAGTTTGATTATTTATCTTAGCGGGTAGCTAAGCGTTGGCAAAGGCAATACCAAAAACAAAGACAAAGGAAATGCCTCCTAGATTGAAATTTGTTTATAAAATGGGATAGAGTGCTATGTTTACGCGTTTGATAACTTGTATATGTTAGGGCACAGAGAAGCGTCGAAAAGTGGACTGTATTTGGATGTATTGAATGCCTGTATAAGGACAGAAAAATTATGTTGCGAAAAAATAACTGCGAGGAGTTGAAACTCCGCACAAATGCGGATGGTGATCACATGAGGAGGGCCTGCCGTTGCCAGTTGCGCAACAAGGCAAATCGTAGTAACGGCAGTGCGAAGCCCGGAGAAAGAGAGTTTGGAGACTATGAGCTGGAGAAAGAGAGCTTGGAGACTCTAGAGGAAGAGAGTTTGGAGACTCGGGAAATGGAAATGGAAAACCTAACCTAACCTAAAGAAAAATTCCTGACTTGATTGAATTTGCAATTACGGTTTGGACCTGAACATGACTCCCCGAGCCATGCCGGAATTAATGCAGGGAAAGACTCTGAAATGGTACATAGCCAACAACAAGCAGTGGAGGACTTGGGCCGAGTTCATAGACAGTTTCCAGACGTACTTCCTGCCCAGGGGATACTTCACGAAGCTCGCGGACAAGGTGAGCCAAAGGAAGCAAGGCTTTAGAGAGGCATTCAAGGACTACATAGTCGAGATGCAGACCCTGATAAGACACCTTGGGTATGGGAAGAAGGAAACGCTGGAGCTCATCAAGGAGAACTGCACGCCAGACCTCCGAATACCGTTGAGATCCTACCACGTGGACGACCTAGAGGCCCTCATGATCCTGGCAGATGAGTACGAGGAACTGCACAGGGAACGGGAAGCCTTTGCGGAAGAGCATAAGTACAGCCGCAACAAAGCTCCTGGCACGACACAAGTCACGTGTAGAAGGTGTGAGGACTCAGAAGAGCTAGGCCTGCAGTCCCAGGAGCAGTGGGCACGATATACCCCGGGTCAGGCGGCACAACACAACCCTATGGAGGCCGCCAGTCACCACCCAGAGACACTCTGGAACGACTCTTGCGGGCAACTCGGGTCAACACCCAACCCATGTGGACAAACCACAAGAAGCTTGTCGCAGGTGCGGTGGACACGACCATTGGGCAAGAGGCTGCCGACAACAGAGGCTGCTGTTCTGCTGGATATGCGGAAAAATAGGAGTCCGAAGTACGGAATGCTGCCAGAGAGCGGGAAATGGGCAGCGATCTCAGCCGCAGAGAGGCGAGCAGGGGTCGCAGGGTGCCGCCTCTCCAAACTAACTGGAAAATTAATCGAGGAGGAGCAGCAGTTGTCCGCAGCGGTAACGATCGGTGGGGACACGTACAAGGCCACGATCGAAACTGGGGCAACAGCAAGCTTCATAAGTGAAGAGCTGGCGGACAAGCTGGCTGCTCGTGGAGCGATTACAAGGATACGACGGCAGGTTAGGTTGGCAGATGGAAGATGCGGCGAAATCAACGCAAAGCTCGAAAAAGGAGTTTAGTTCGGCAACAGGTCGCAGTAGTCCAAAAGGACGGCGAAGAGGACGACATGAACGAATTCCTGGAAACAGAGCTCGCGGAGTTTCACGCCATGACCGGAACATCGAGTATAGCCGAGCGCACGATAACCATGAAGGACGATAAACCAATTAAGCAGAGATACTACCCCAAGAATCCAAAGATTCAAGGGGAGATCAACGCGAAGGTGGACGAACTGCTGGAGAGGGGGATGATAGAGCATTTAAGGAGCCCGTACAGCTCACCCATAGTCATGGTAAAGAAGAAAACGGGAAAATGGAAACTATGCGTGGACTTCAGGCAGATAAACGCGAAATCCATAAAGGATGCCTACCCGATGCCACGGATAAACTACATCCACGACCAACAAAGGGAGCCGCGCTCCGCAGTCTGGACCTAACGGATTGGTATTGGGAAATACCGCTGGAAGAGTCAAGCCGGAAAAGGGCTGTTCCAATGGAAAGTGATGCCATTTGGGTTACACTCCGCGTCGGCCACATTTCAACGGGCCCTGGATCAGGTGATTGGACCGGAAATGTCGCCGCATGCATTTGCGTATCAAGACGACATCATCGTGATTGGCCGCACCCTAGAGAAACCTCAGGGAGGTATTCCGCTGCTTGAAGAAAGCGAACCTGAAGATAAACCCTGAGAAATGCCAGTTCTTCAAACAAGAACTTCTGTACCTAGGGCAACGCGTCACAAGCCAAGGGATAGGAACGGACCCAGAAAAGGTAGCAGCCATAGCCCAGCTAAAACCACCGTCATCGGTCCGAGAGCTGAAGCAATACCTTGGAGTCGCATCGTGGTACCGACGTTTCGTGCCTGACCTCGCGCGCATGGTAAGGCCACTCAACGACCTCCTACGTTCGGAAATGCGAGGACTGCGCAAGGTTCAAACCGAATCAGCGGCAGGCGGCTGGAAAGATGTTGACACAGATCCCGGAGGAACCCTGGGCGACAGTGTGCGCCGATTTCGTCGGACCACTATCAAGATCGAAGCACGGAAACAGTATGTTGTTGGTACTGATCGACAGGTTTTCGAAGTGGACGGAGTTAGTGCCTTTGCGAACAGCCACAGCGGAAACGTTGCAGAAAGCGTTCAGGGAACGCATAGTCTCACGATTTGGAGTACCGAAGGTGGTGATCACGGACAACGGTGTGCAGTTCACGAGCCGGGCTTTTAAAAAGTTCCTCAACGACATGGGAATAAAGCAGCAATTTACGGCACCGTATGCCCCACAGGAGAGTCCGACGGAGAGAGCCAACCGCACTGTGAAGACAATGATAGCGCAGTTTGCCGGACAGAACCAGAGGAATTTGGATGAAAGATGGCCCGAAATCATGCTAGCTGTGAATTCCAGTGTTTCAGATTCCACAGGCTACTCACCGGCATTTTTGACACAGGGCTGTGAGCCAAGACTGCAAAACGCACTCTATGACAGAGAAACGCTAGGTACGGGAAGGCAACCAGAGTCACCGGAAGGAAACGCTGAGAAGATGAGAGAGGTCTTCGAGATTGTGCGGAGTAACCTAGAGAGGGTGTCCCAGGACCAAGCCAGGCATTACAACCTGCGGAGAAGGCAGTGGAAGCCAAGGGTTGGTGAAGTGGTGTGGGCCAAGGAGCACCATCTGTCTAAAGTGGCTGAAGGGTTTGCGGCCAAACTAGCTCCGAGGTTCGATGGACCGTACCAAATTGTGGATTTCATATCGCCAGTGATATGTAAGATTCGCCACCGGAAGAACAAAAAGGAACACACGGTACATGTACAGCAGTACCGCAAGGCATGCCAAATGATTCTGCAGGGGAAAAAAAAAGTCGAGGATTACAAGGATGAAACGTTTTGTTTATATTCCAACTTACCGCCAAAATTTTGTTTATAGTCATCAAAGCTTAGGGAAGGGGGCGCCTCAATCACAAGGCGGTCGATCGGCACTCGATAGTGTCAATCGATGGGCAGAAACATCGGAAAAAGCAGCACATGACGAGTCACACTATGGAAACACTATGGTCATCGAGTGGCAACGCCGCGCCAACAAAAGTTATCGGAAAGAATCGATCGACGGCTGGTAGTGTGACCAGATGGCGGGAAGACGAAAACGCGGAATGCGGGAAGAAGAGTGGTGGATGAAGTAGCGTCACGGAAATTCGAATGGGCGGCAAATTTGAAAATAAGGAACGAGGAACGTACTGGAAGTAGATCGGCGCGGTGGAACTCGAGATGGAGCTGGAAGCGTCAGCGGGATCTCAGGAGTGTTCCGCGGTAACTGCAAGGCCGGATTCTACATTTTCCCGAAGAAAGGGGGAGATGTGAGGAGTTGAAACTCTGCACAAATGCGGATGGTGATCGCATGAGGAGGGCCTGCCGTTGCCAGTTAGAGAGAGTTTGGAGACTATGGGCTGGAGAAAGAGAGTACTGGGGTCCAGTACGACGAAGCACGAGTAGCCCAGAAGCGCCCAACAGGCGAAGCCCAACCAAGGAGGGCACAGGATAAGCGGCAGGGATTGTGGTGTAGACCCGGAGAACTCTGTAGGAGACCGCGAACTTGAACCAGGCGATCGCCTAGGTGTGTCCGTGTGATCCGAACAGGCGTGATACCGGCGCCACCAGTCCGAACCAGACGTGGGGTTGACCTGTTGCTGTTCCACAGGCGTTTGCCTTGGGGATCACAGCCGTTAGCTGCCGTGAGTCTGCGTAAGACAACAACTCTCAGCCCAAGCGACGAGCGCCCAACAACGAAGGTCCGCCACATTCAGGACGACAGAAGCGGCGAGACAGCGGAACGAGGCCGGTGGAAAATCCATCCAGCACCAAGGCCTGATAATCAGATTCCTTTGCAAGTCCAAGCACACCAGATGGCCGATTTTAATTATGCCTTTTTTCTCACCACACAATTTCACTTTTCACTTTGCGAACTCGCGGAGTTAAAATTACGGTGACATATAATTGTGCTTGTGTTTGAAGTCACCACTGTTACTTTGTTTTTGCTGGTATTCAGAACAATTCCAGCTTACTGTTTTTTTTGTTTGTTTTGTCGTGTCTGCTGTAGAGCTGCGAGTTTTAATTAGCGGATTGTTATTGTCACTACACTGCTCATATATGCTAATCGGACTCCGCAATGAAATCAAAACTTCTCACTCATTTCATTAGCTGCCCATAAACGTGTGGCTTCGACCCACTCCTGTAGCCAACACTATAGTCGGTGTTCGGATCTGTTTTTGTAAAGTTTTTGTGTTCTGCGGGCGTCCCGTGTGATGTTATCCTTTTCCTCGGTGCCGTTGAAAGGTGATGGGTAAATCTGCTTGAGCTTGAGGACATTTACGGGTATGACGAGTTCCCGGTCTTCCATGATTTTTTAACCATCGATCCACTCTGAGCCCATCCTTTTTAAGCTCTGCCAGTGATCTTATTGGGCATATCAACAGTAAACCACCCATTTTGAAGTTTGTATCATCCTTTAAGAATTCCACAAATTCATCTTCAGCGATCTTGTTTTTTAATTTAGACTATGTAATTCTCTGAAAAATTTTTGTCGACTTATTCCGTATAATTCCCTCGAAATTTAAGTTCCATTTATCTAGCCAAACACCCTTTCGGTACTGAAGCTTAAAATGTTAGAAATTCGGGGTGAAATTGGTGACTGGTCTCCGCTGCTACGCATTGTTGAGGTATCTGCTGTGAAGTAGCCGTTCGTCTGGGCACCCTCGATCGATGCATCTGGCTGTTAAAGGACTTGATGCCTTTGAAAGCTATCCGTGGGGTTTCTGGGTAATCCATGTGGTGGTGCCATTCTTGGTTGCTCCGTATAGGTTTGTGCGGCTTGTAACTCGGAGCGTTTATTTGAGCCCTTTTTTTACAATTGCGTATCTCTTTGTCTCCAAATTCGTCAGTTCTACTCCTCTGGCTGGTTTTCGAGAATCTCTTGCTTTAGTGCCTCATAAAATTTCTAATTACAAAACAAAGGACCTACGATTTAAAAAAATTATTAACAAAAGTGATCTCAAAGTCATACCTCTATTCTGAGCCATTTACGCTTATTCTGCAGAAGTTGGAGACTTTTCATTTATGAAAAATAGTAAAAACATTAATAAGCGTGCAACATTAAAAGATGGAAGTGATGCCTGTTTAGGTACCCTAATCTCCCAATACAGGAATCTAGTTCGTTGAACTTAATAACACAATTCCTTAATGACTACGAAAAAACCTCCCGTTGGACGCCAATTCTGTTACGTTGGCGTATTGGTGCCCGTGTCCTGGATAAGGATTAGGGCCGAAGGAGAGGCATCCGATGTTAGGCACCAGGTTTCCAGCGTAAGTTCGTCGTATTGGGATTGTGGGATTTTGGTTAGTCTCTTACCTCTCCAACATAATGAAAATAAATATTAGAAGTGCCTGTAAACATAATTACATTCGTACTGTTCGTCAGTCAGCAGTCCTCACTGGCCCACAAGCTAAGCAATCGGGCAATGTTTCGGCCACAATCCTTTCCCTTCACGCGTCCGCCTGCCAGATGGATCTTCGCGGGCCGCGCAATGCGATCCCCTTTTGTCGAGGCTGTCCGTCGAACGTTATATCATCATTTCTGACCTCCTCCACTTCTCGCGTCAGCACCTATATGGAAAATGTTTACCTACTTTTTTGTTGTTGTTAAATTAATAGCATATCTTTATTGATTAATATATTGCTGGCTAGTGTCATGTGTAATACAATATATAAAGGCAAGTATACATAAGCTATAAGAAGTGGACAACAATTGTTGTCGCTCTGAGGGCTCTTGTCTTTGTAAATCAAGAACAAGGCGGATACTCGCCGCTGAAAAGCAGATGGACGCAGATCGTCGTGGCATTGGCTTTTTTTAATAGCATTACAGTCTGGAACGGCAAGCCGAGTTGATCAAGAAACATTGAAGACCTTTAAATAAAGAACATAAAATATTGTAATGAACAAAAAAACTCACAGAACTGAAGCTTTATTTTATTTTATGAGAATGGAACATCTAATCTTCAAGCAATTTGCAACTAGGTGCTGTGTCGAGCCGAATGGATCGGCTAAGGCGTGACCAACAGGGTCGCGCTAACTGCGCCCGAACTAATGGCAAAACCCGGCAGTGCGAAAATTATTAAGTGTATTAATAAAGTGCATGTGTGTGTTTGGGTCAATATGTGGCTGTAATGAATGCTGTAAATGTTGTAAAATATTAAAAAAAATAATAATATGTACAAAAACACAAAACAAATCACCGCGGAGTTCAGGATACGTAAGCGTATGCTCAGATATGAGGGTGTAACGGTTTGTGCAACAAAAAGATATTAAAGAAACCTAAAATCTGAATCAAAAAAATAAAAACGTGGAGCCAATCACTGCGGCGAACAGCATACCCGCACGTATGTTCGGATTGGCGAGTTTATCGGTTCACGTGGATATTGCAATTTTGTAAAGAATAACCACTGCGGCAATTTATTTTTTGCAAGCGTTTTTTTTTAAAGAAGGAGATTTTTCAACACTGACAGATTTTGGCGGTTTGCGGGCGTTAGAGTGGGCGTGGCAAAACTTTTTTGCAAATCGATAGAAATTTACAAGACTAATTAATAAATACCAAAATATTTTTCAAAAGTGTGGGCGCGGCAGTGTTGGTCGTGTGCGGTTTGTGGAAGTTAGAGTGGGCGTGGCGACATGAAACGACAAACTTGCGCTGCGTCTATGTCTCTAAAGTCTGTATGCTTAATCTGAACTTTATAGCTTTTGTAGTTCCTGAGATCTCAACGTTCATACGGACAGACAGACGGACGGACAGACGGACATGGCCAGACGGACTCGGCTATTGATCAAGAATATATATACTTTATCTGTCTGTTACATAATTTTCAACGAATCTAGTATACCCTTTTACTCTACGAGTAACGGGTATTATTGTCTCCGATAATGAGAGAGGTTTCCTTTCTCCAACCATTCTTAATTATCTTCGGTCGTTGCAAATACAGCTATACTTAACCCCTACACAGAAGAGCGAGGTCAACGATCAGATAGAAAGATTTCACTCTACCTTCTTAGAGATCTACCGTTGCCTGAGGACCCAATATCCTACATTTAAAAGTTCAGAGCTAGTTTCTATATCTGTTGACAGATACAACAACTCTGTCTACTCAGTGACAAACAAAAAACCTGTAGATATTTTTTCGACCGGACAGCTAGAATTTCTTATCAGGCTTTATTTGATTTCAAACATCAAGTTATGGGAGACGTAAGGGGACTCAATAAAACCTAACTAAAGCCAATCATAATAAAGGTAAAAAAAAACAGTTAATTACAATCGAAACGATAAAATCTTCGTAGCCAACAAATAGATTAAAATAAAGGAAAAGCCTAAATTCAAAGCTGAAGTGGTACTGGAAAACAGAAACATAAGTCGGATATAAGGAACTAGCAAAGAAAAAACACAGAACAAATAAAACAAAAAACAGCCATGCGTTTCACCCATTTAAGCTAATTTAATAACATTTTTCACAATAAAACAAAGAAAGTCACTAAAACAAAAAAACGTACAAAACAAAAACATTAAAAACATGCAAGAAACACTTACATATAAAAAAAAAGAGAAAAATAAAACATAAGGTAAGAAAACACACTAACAACAAGGAAACACTTAAAACAAACATTATATAAAAGAAAACACTAGAGCACTAAAACACGAAACATAAAAAACACATACAAAAAAAAAAACAGATAAGCATTAAAAAATGTTTTCCAACTAATTAAGTAACACTTAAGACAATTTAAAAAACAAGAGAGAATCAAGAGAAATTAACAAGACTAACCAAAATGTGAAAAAATATCAAAACATTTTTCACAAGTATGGGCGCGGCAGTTTTGGTCGGTTTGTAGGCGTAAGGGTGGACATGGCAAAAAGAGTTTTGTTATACCAAGTTTGATGATCAGCCAGGGATCAGAAAATTCTTTTGTATTTAACGGATTTGGTGATGCATCAGGCCACGCCTATGGTTGTTGTATTAATAGGGCGGTCTCTAATCACGCTGCCGCAAGAATCCGACACAGGAGGACTCTTTAGCAAGTCCAGTGGCAAATATTTGAAGCGGTGGCGAATGCTATCCGCTCTCCAGAAGCCGTTTTGGGCCAGTTGGTCCCAGGACTACATCACCAGACTGCAGCATCAAAACAAATGGAGCGTCAGAGGTCGCCATCTGAAGGTCGGGTGATTGGTGCTCGTACACAAGGACAACTTTCCCCCGCAACGGTGGCTAACAGGCCGCATGGTGGCAACAACAGCCGGCGAGGACGGTAGAATGCGTGTGGAGGAGGTACGGACTTCAAGAGGTGTCATTAAGCGCGCCATCCACAAGTTGGCATTGCTGCCAATAAACAATGCTTCGATCGAGGAGATTTAAGCGCCGGACACCTTCAACGGGGCTGGAATGTTGGAGCAGTAGTTTTTAAGTTGTATTGTTACATTTAAATTAGAATAAATACTGAAATTATGAAAATGAAATGTAAACAAACGAATGTAAACAACAAAGCTTATTAGTTAGAGCAAAACCCACTCGGCTATGCGCTATCTTGAGCGTAACTGATAAGCTTTACGCCATTCTCATCGTTGTAAATTTCGGATGCTGCTCGGAAAGACAGTCGCTAAACTGATGTCGAACCTTCTGGGTAATTGTAAGAAATAACCAAGGTATTCAATAAAAAAAAGTCTTTTTACATTATTCGTTTACTATTTATGTGAGCTCAAAAATGAAAACGTTGATCGTGGAATCACTTTTGCTCCCCACATAATATACAGAGGTGGTCAAAAGTATTTTCACAACGAGCTTTTTATACACGTTACTCGTAGAGTAAAATTGTATACTAGATTCGTTAAAAAGTATGTAACAGGCAGAAGGAAGCGTTCCCGACCATATAAAGTATATATATTCTTGATCAGGATCAATATCCGAGTCGGTCTGGCCATGTCCGTCTGTCCGTCCGTCTGTCTGTCCGTATGAACGTTGAGATCTCAGGAACTATAAAAGCAAGAAAGTTGAGATTAGGCATACAGGCTCCAGAGACATAGACGCAGCGCAAGTTTGTTGATTCATGTTGCCACGCCCACTCTAACGCCCAAAAACCGCCCAAAACTACACTTTTGAAATATAATTTAATATTTTTTTATTTTTGTATTAGTCTTGTAAATTTCTATCAATTTGCAAAAAAAACTTTTTGCCACGACCTTTCTAACGCCCTCAAACCGCCCAAAGCTGCCACGCCCACACTTTTGAAAAATGTTTTGATATTTTCATTTTTGTATTAGTCTTGTAAATTTCTATCAACATGAAAAAAAACTTTTTGCCACGCCCACTCTAACGCACTTCAACTAGCTGAGTAACGGGTATCAGATAGTCGGGGAACTCGACTATAGCGTCTCTCTTGTTTTAAGTAAATCAGTGAATAATTATAACGTCTAAATATATTCGATTTGTGTTGGGAACCCCTCTTACAAATGACCTCTTGGTACAACTGTTTAATGAGAATATTTAAAACTCAGTAAGGCTGTCAGAAAGTTTACATAGTTGGAGCTAATAAAATTTATAATTTTAGAGGAATGAGTCTGATTAATTTCATTTTATTTTTGCGTATTATATTATTATTGTTTAGCTATTGAGCTTTTTCAATAGCTGTTGCGAAGAATAAATAGCCGAAGAAATTTTGTTTATTTTCCGATACTGTTTATTTATTTATTTATACACCAGCAACAACATCGAAGTCATCCTCAAGGCACTGAGTGATAGCATTAACTCCCTCCGGGCGCTCCAAGAAAAGCAGATGGAGCTTATGATGATGATGCTAAAGCAGCAGCAACAACAGACACAGCAGCAGGGGCAGATTCTTAATCTGCTTACTGTCCTCCATGCGCAGCAAGCCCCATAATGATGCCGTTGCGCATCCTAGTGTGGAACGCCGATGTCGTATCCACGAAAAATCCCTGAAGTGGAGTGCTTCGTGCAACGTCATGAAATCGATGTGTTACTGCTCAGCGAGACACACTGCAAGGGGACAGAGGCGCCCAAGCTATTCGGCTTTGTAGCTTACACTGCCAATAATCCGAGTGCTGGCAACGCCAAAGGCGGGGCAGCAATCTTGACCAAATCTAGCCTTGCCCACTTCCCGCTAACACCAATAGCCACAGAGAAGGTGCAGCTCGCGCCGGCGGCTATTGAAACGGCACTTGGTCCTATAAGCTTTGGAGCGGTCTACTGCCCACCGAGATTTGCATGGACTACGGACGAGTTTAAGGATATTTTAGAAGAGTTCCAGACGAGTTCATCGTTGCGGGCGATTGGAACGCGTCCCACTGGCTCTGGGGTGCGGGAAGGAGCAACCAAAGAGGCATTGCACTAGCGAATCTCGTACTTAACTCGGAGGTGAACTCGCTAGCAACAGGAGGACCAACAAGATACCCGTATGGCAGTAGAGGCTCCCCAGGGTACATTGATTTTGCACTGACAAAGGGTGTGCTGGGCATTCATGCTAACATAAGTGCGGTTGTTGAGCTTAGCTCCGACCACCTGCCGCTGGTAATTACGCTGGATGCGGGGGCAATATGCTACCCTAAGATGGAGCGGCTTATCACTAGACGTACAAACCTGGAGGTATTCCAATCGCAACTAGAATCCACATTGCCCCTCAACACTACATTAAGCTCTGGTCAGGATGTTGATGAAGCTATTGAACTGCTCACCAATAATATCAAGTCAGCAGCTCGACTGGCAACTCGCAGCATATCTCGGCAGCCCGCGGTAGATCGAATCCCAATAACCAGGGAGATCCAGCTGCTCATAGCTGAGAAGACGCGCTTACGCACTAGGTGGATGAGGTTCCGTCACCCGTTGGACAAGACGGAATGGAATCAAGCGCTGAGTAGGCTCCGATGCGCGCTGGTGCGGCACAAATCCGCATGGTTCGACGAAAGGCTTGCCAATACTGGAGTAGAAAGCGAAGCGACGCATTCGCTGTGGAAGGCCACGCGCGCAATCAAAAGGCGTTGCACGAGGAAGGCGCCTTTAGTCGATAGCAACGAGACATGGTGTCGGACCGACTTGGAACAAGCGGAGGTATTCGCTGCGCACCTCGCTGAGCGATTTCAACCATTCAACCTTGCCAGCCTGCAACAGGTTGAAGAAACTCAGGAGCGGTTGAATCAAGCGCTTCAAATGGACCTGCCAATCACGCCGTTTGAACCCTGCGAGGTAGCCGAAGTCATTGTGCGCCAGAGTAACAACAAAGCACCAGGACATGACGTCATCTGCAACGCCACATTGAAGGCCCTGCCCAGTCAAGCGATCCTCTACATAACGTTGGTTTTCAACGTTACTGTCGAGCAGCTCCATCGGGTCGTCGAGCAAATTCTGACTGCCTACGACAGCAAGGAATATTGCAACAGCCTCTTCTTGGACATTCGAGAAGCGTTTGATCGAGTGTGGCACATTGGACTTCAGCTAAAAATCAAGCAGACGCTGCCTGCTCCATATTATGGGTTGCTAAAATCGTACCTGGAAGGTAGGAGGTTCGCTGTGCGCTTGCATTCAGCAATTTCCACCGAGCACAATGTGGCAGCTGGTGTTCCACAAGGAAGTGTCCTCGGCCCCCTGCTCTACTGCCTATATAGCCACGACATGCCGCAGCCGGATGTAAGCCTCTACGGGAATTCAATGTTGGCCACATTTGCCGATGACGTGTGCGTCACCTACAGGTCCCGATGCGAGCACGACGCAGCGGATGGTATACAGGACTTTGCAGATCGATTCTCGGAATGGGCAAGACGTTGGAACATTGGCATAAATAGCAGTAAATCCAACAACGTCTGCTATACTTTAAAGCGGAGAACGCCACCGCCCGTCTACATCGAGGCAGCCCCTGTACCACAGCCGAATGCAGCCAAATACCTTGGAGTGCTTCTGGATCGCAGACTCACATTTGCCAAGCATGTGACCGACATTAGAACGCGCCTACGTGCTAAGGTGGCGAAGCACTACTGGCTACTTTGTCCGCGCAGTAAATTGTCGCTTTCCAACAAGCTGACAATCTACAAGCAGATTTTAGCTCCAAACTGGAAGTACGGGTGCCAAATCTGGGGCTTGGCATGCGACAGCCAAATCAAAAGGATCCAGGCTATACAAAATAAGGTCGCAAAACTCATCACCGGATGCGAGTGGTTTTTGCGAAACACCACCCTACACAGAGACCTGAAACTCGCAACGGTATTTGACGAGATAAACCAGCACTCGAGCAGATACCATGACAGGTTGGAGCGCCACAGAAAGCGGCTAGCCAGCGCTCTAAATAGATCTCGCCCACTAAGAAGGCTGAATAGAAGACAACCGAGGGATCTCATATCCCGATCTCCTGTGACAAGAGTCAGCAGAAGCTGACGCTTATCTTAATTCCTATATGTTATCTGTGATTGTTATGTAATTGTAGTAAAATCATTGTAAAATAGAAAAAGCTAACTGTAGTTAGCAGGCGCGCCCAAATGGGCTGAATTAATAGAAAATAAGGACACAAAGGGACTCCAAGTTTCCCCGTATGCCTTAATAAATAAATAAAAAAAAAAAAAAAAAAAAAAAAACTGTTTATTTTGCGAATTGTTTACGGCAGCTAGGGCCGACAAAGAGCTATATCGAATGCACAAGTTGAGTCTTTGCCGAAAAACGCAGAAGTGACAATTGGCGGGACAGACAGCCAAAATGCAGCGCCCAAGCTTAGCGTAGATAGATAACAAAGAACAAGGAATGAGCGCCGTACAGATAAATGCGTGCGAGAACAGCGATTTGCACTATGGGCATCGCAATTGCTACCACTGACTACTTTGGCTTACAATATTACGAGTATGAGATTAGTATACTGCACAGTTTTGGCGGCTGCATGACCCAACGTCTTCCCCCCGTTAGAAGCTTGGCTTCCAACAGAGTCCTCAAGGGGAAGCAAAGACAGCTTGTTCACTGCCCGCCATATTACTCCAGACGCGGTCCTTAATTCTGCGATTCGAGCGACGCCGTCTCTGCCAGGAATCATCAAAGGCCATCTCATTGGGGGTAGATTCTCGTCCTTAACAAGAACGACGTTGTCCACGGCTACGCCAGGCTTTGGGGTGCGCCACTTGGAGCGCTGCTGGAGCAACGTCAAGTACTCTTCCTTCCATCGCGACCAAAATATTTTCTGAGATGCGCTGCCAAGAGTCAAGCCGATTATAGTTTAGGCCCGTTATATCTGGCTCGTCAAACGACGGCGGACCACCATTGAGAAAATGCGCCGACAAAGTTGGTGGCGTTGTCTGACCAAATTTGCTTCGGCTTCCGCCGGGTGCATATGAACCTCTTGAGTCCGCACAGAAACGCTACTGTCGAGAGATCCTTGATCAGCTCCAGGTGCACTGCCTTGATTGCAAAGCATATAAATACGCAGACGTAGCATTTAACCGCGGGCTTGTTGCGAGTATCCGACTTGTGAAAGAAGGGTCCACAGAAGTCTATACCAGGAACCTCAAAAGCGTGAGATCCTTCCAAGCGCTCCTTGGGAAGGTTCGCCATTATGTGCTCTGTCAGCCGCGGCTTAATCCGAAAACATCTGATGCATCTGTTCACGGCCTTGGTAACCGTCTTCCTCCCCCCAATAGGCCAATATTGGGATCGAATTGCACCCAGAAGAGCTCGAGGTCAGGTATGAAGATTGGTTTCATGGTAATGCGATATAATTGCCAGAGTCACCGGATGGAACCTTGGAAGGACTTTCGGGTGGCGGACATCAAAGTCCAATGACGAATTCCGGAGGCGACCGCCTACTCTAAGAAGTCAAAATTGGTCCAGGAACGGCGAAAGCGAGGATGGACGAGGAAACTCTTCCAAGCGTTTTTAGGGACTGCATGTCCTCCCATAACTGCGCGCGCTGCACCAAACGCAGCATCATCTGAGTACCTTTGCGACGGTGAGCCCAGGATGACGAATTCCATTACAAAATTTGTAAAGGTATGCAAACACTCGTTGCAGTGAGGGGTAAGAATTTCCAAATTTGGAGCTAGCAATTACATCCACGTACGGCTCAAGCACCGGTTTGTCAGGACAAACAGCTGTTGGCCAATCTCTTTCAGGCTCCGTAAGATAGGCGGGTCCATGCGCCGAGAGTGACGATTCGCTAAGCTCAGACGGCAGGGATCCTCTGGATAAGATGTCAGCCGGATTTAACGCTGTTGGAACATAACGCCAAGCCGTGACATTTGTCAGCTCCTGAATGGCAGCAACCCTATTTGCCACAAATATGTTGAACCTGGCGGGCTCATCTCGGATCCAGGAAAGTGCCACCGTCGAGTCGCACCAACAAAAGAAGCGTCCTTTAAATACTTTCAAGCCAACTATTTCCCTCATGTTTTTAGCCAGAAGATCCGCACCACAAAGCTCCAGCTTTGGTACTGTTATGGTCTTCAACGGAGCTATGCGCGACTTCGAACAAAGCAAATGGCTAAAAATTTGATTCCCTTTAGAAACCACATAAACGCAAGCTCCATAGGCATCAATGCTTGCATCACAAAAACCATGCACCTCAAGACCAGATTCTGCGCTAAACACGAACCGTGGGAAACTAACATGACTTAGTGTTTCAAAACTGCGACATATATCCAGCCATTTCGTGTTATGAGTTTCCGGGAGGCTTTCATCCCAGGAAAGCTTGAACACCTTGTGATTACCGGACCGACCAGGCCGAGAGGATCGTAAAATTTAGCAATCGCAGACAAAACAGAGCACCTGCAGGGTCTCAATGGCGACTGAAAGGCAGAGAACGAAAACAATAGCTGGTCGGAGGCGGAATCCCAAGCGAGACCTAAAGTTTTGGTGAAATCGCTATCATCTTCAAACTTCATGAATGACTCGGCGGGCACACCCTCCAGCACAAGCGGAATGTTAGAGCACCATTTCCTTAGCTTGAGCTTGCCCTTCGCAAGAATGCCAGCCGTCTGCTGCATTATGCTGATAGCATCCTTTACCGTGCCGGAGCCGGAGATAAGATCATCCACGTAAAAATTGCGCCGAAGGATTTCTGATCCAATGGGAAACGATGCCTGCTCATCGATTGACAACTGCTGCATAGCCCTTACGGACAAGAATGAGGCCGGTTTGGTGACGTACTTGAAGGTCATCGATCGGGGAGTCCCTCAATACAATGCACTGCAAATAGCTATCTTCTTGCGAGACCCTTACACATCGGTACATTTTACATATGTCTCCTGTAACGGCAACTGGGTGTGAGCGAAATCAAATAAGGATGTGAAATAGCTTGGGCTAGATGACCGGGCCAGCCATTAACACATCGTTAAGCGAGTAACCAGTGGAAGTGGCAGCTGATCCGTCAAAGACAACGCGAAGCTTGGTGGTAGTGCTTCATGACGCAGTGATGTGGTAAAAAATATCGGCACGAGCTGACCTCGGAGGCAGCACAGGCGACATATGTCCCAGATCACGATATTCCTTCATGAACGCCGCATATTTAACCCTCAAGTCAGGGTGCTTTGTAAGCTTCCTTTCCAGCGACAATAATCTCCGCAAAGCCTGAGGATAGGAATCTCCTAAAGAGTCCAAATGGAGTTTTAGCGGCAACCGTATCGAGTAATCGCCAGCTGGCAGTCGGGTGTAATTTTTAACAAAGGGCCTCGCAATCTAGCTCCTCCTTAGTGGCTTAAACTATTGGACCGGGACAATTTTCTACCTTCCAAAAGCGCTGCAGAAGTGAATCAAGTTCAACATCAATGTTGTTTTCCTTGCTGGCTGAAGAAGGAACGCGTGAAGCTATTAAGGCGCTACCGCAAGGGCGCGCACAGCCTCGAGACACAACCCACAACGAGTTTTTTGAAGCAGTGGCAGTCCTGGCAACAACTTTATCTGACCTACGCACAGCAACTCATAAAACAGGCTAGCTCCTATTAACAGGTCAACACGCTGAGCTTTATGAAATTCCGGGTCGGCGAGCTGCAGGTTTTCTGGAATCTTCCAGTCCCCAATGTCCACATTAAAGCTTGGTTGGCGATCCGTGATATTGGGAGCGATAACTGATGTTATGCTCGTTGAGAAATCCGAAGTGACAGACCGCATCGCAATTCCTACCGAGAATCTATCAGTCGCGAAATTGGAATCCCCGATTCCAGTGATTGCAGCTGCAGCTGATTTGCAAACAGAGAGGTGACCAAGTGCCGTTGAGAGCCAGAATCTAACAAGGCCCTGTAGGGAACGAACAGTCCCGACCGATTCTGCACTAGAACGGTTGCAGTGGCTAGCAGCACAAGGTCACTACCGAGATCCTGGGCAATTAGAGTAGAAGAAGTCGAAAGCGGGGCAGAAGGCTCAGTGTGGGAGCTTGAAGACACCGGAACATGTGGCTGCGAGGAAGACGGACCATCTAGATGGAGCAGCGTATGATGCCTGATTCCACAGGTGCGGCAGCGGCTCGAGCTGCATTGCCGTAGCTGCCGTAGCCTTTAGGCAATTTAGGCAAAGTGCTCTCTTTGTCTCTTTGCCTCGCGCACACAATCTACTGATCGCATGCAAAGCATGCAACCAAGAGAATTTTGGGTGGTAGCAACTAGCGTCGAACGATTTCTGCCCACCTGAACGCCTGGCGCATAGGTTGCCATGGCGCAATCCACGGCCTTCAAAGTCCTACATCGCTGCTCCAGGAATGCAGCCATCGATTCCCACGATGGAATAAGGTTGGCAAACACCGGATCCTCCAAGCGGTCCTCCCACTTAGCTTGGCTCGCCGCATCCAGCTTTTGCAGCAGCACTTGCACTATGATGCAGTCAGCGATTTGTTTAGTGGTGCCCAAACCCTTCAACGCACAAATGTGAGCGATAAACTTGTCCGACAATTCCCGAAGCGATGCCACTGAACCATTCCGTACTACCTTTAAACCCAGAATCTCGGTGATGTGTGCCTGAAAAACGAGACGCCGATTATCAAACCTTTTTTAAAGCAACTCTAAAGCCGCTTCGTAATTGCTGTTTGAGATCTCCAATGATCGGATAGTTTCCAGCGCTGAACAGCGCATTGGCTTTGCGCTTTAAAAAGGTCACCCCGTTTTTGTCACTTTCAGCGGGCATAGCAACAAATCGCTTTTAATTCGGTTCAGCGGGAAGATGAGCACAAAATAAATGCCGAAAATGCAAGCGGAGTCAATGCACGTAACGATATATGTAGCAATGTATGTATGTATATATGTAATGCTAGCTCGCTTAAACACAGCCACTATCACCGAAATCACCACTTACTTGTCGAACCGATTGCGATTTAATGTATTTATATTTATTTATAAACGGGATAAGTGCATCAATTAATTAATTACATCCACGTACGGCGATATTAAGATGAACACACTTCGACGAAGCTCAAGCACCGGTTTGTCAGGACAAACAGCTGTTGGCCAATCTCTTTCAGGCTCCGTATCCTCTGGATAACATGTCAGCCGGATTTAACGCTGTTGGAACATAACGCCAAGCCGTGACATTTGTCAGCTCCTGAATGGCAGCAACCCTTTTTGCCACAAATATGTTGAACCTGGGGGGCTCATCTCGGATCCAGGAAAGTGACACGTCGAGTCGCACCAACAAAAGTAGCGTCCTTTAAATACTTTCAAGCCAACTATTTCCCTCATGTTTTTAGCCAGAAGATCCGCACCACAAAGCTCCAGCTTTGCGCGACTTCGAACAAAGCAAATGGCTAAAAATTTGATTCCCTTTAGAAACCACATAAACGCAAGCTCCATAGGCATCAATGCTTGCATCACAAAAACCATGCACCTCAAGACCAGACTCTGCGCTAAACACCAACCGAGGGAAACTAACATGACTTATTATTTCAAAACAGCGACATATATCAAGCCATTTCGTGTAATGATTTTCCGGGAGGCTTTCATCCCAGGAAAGCTTTAACACCTTGTGATTACCGGACCGACCAGGCCGAGAGGATCGTAAAATTTAGCAATCGCAGACAAAACAGAGCACCTGCAGGGTCTCAATGGCGACTGAAAGGCAGAGAACGAAAACAATAGCTGGTCGGAGGCGGGATCCCAAGCGAGACCTACAGTTTTGGTGAAATCGCTACCATCTTCAAACTTCATGAATGACTCCTTGTCCTCGGCGGGCACACCCTCCAGCACAAGCGGAATGTTAGAGCACCATTTCCTTAGCTTGATTCCCTTCGCAAGAATGCCAGCCGTCTGCTGCATTATGCATCCTTTACCGTGCCGGAGCCGGAGATAAGATCATCCACGTAAAAATTGCGCCGAAGGATTTCTGATCCAATGGGAAACGATGCCTGCTCATCGATTGACAACTGCTGCATAGCCCTTACGGACAAGAAGGAGGCCGGTTTGGTGCCGTAGGTAACTGTGTCGAGTTTGTATACTTGAAGGTCATCGATCGGGGAGTCCCTCCATACAATGCACTGCAAATAGCTATCTTCTTGCGAGACCCTTACACATCGGTATATTTTACATATGTCTCCTGTAACGGCAACTGGGTGTGAGCGAAATCAAATAAGGATGTGAAATAGCTTGGGTTGGATGACCGGGCCAGCCATTAACACATCGTTAAGCGAGTAACCAGTGGAAGTGGCAGCTGATCCGTCAAAGACAATGCGAAGCTTGGTGGTAGTGCTTCATGACGCAGTGATGTGGTAAAAAATATCGGTATGAGCTGACCTCGGAGGCAGGCACAGGCGACATATGTCCCAGATCACGATATTCCTTCATGAACGCCGCATATTTAACCCTCAAGTCAGGGTGCTTTGTAAGCTTCCTTTCCAGCGACAATAATCTCCGCAAAGCCTGAATATAGGAATCTCCTAAAGAGTCCAAATTTAGCGGCAACCGTATCGAGTAATCGCCAGCTGGCAGTCGGGTGTAATTTTTAACAAAGTGGGCCTCGCAATCTAGCTCCTCCTTAGTGGCTTGAACTATTGGGCCGGGACAATTTTCTACCTCCCAAAAGCGCTGCAGAAGTGAATCAAGTTCAACATCAATGTTGTTTTCCTTGCTGGCTGAAGAAGGAACGCGTGAAGCTATTAAGGCGCTACCGCAAGGGCGCGCACAGCCTCGAGACACAACCCACAACGAGTTTTTTGAAGCAGTGGCAGTCCTGGCAACAACTTTATCTGACCTACGCACAGCAACTCATAAAACAGGCTAGCTCCTATTAACAGGTCAACACGCTGAGCTTTATGAAATTCCGGGTCGGCGAGCTGCAGGTTTTCTGGAATCTTCCAGTCCCCAATGTCCACATTAAAGCTTGGTTGGCGATCCGTGATATTGGGAGCGATAACTGATGTTATGCTCGTTGAGAAATCCGAAGTGACAGACCGCATCGCAATTCCTACCGAGAATCTATCAGTCGCGAAATTGGAATCCCCGATTCCAGTGATTGCAGCTGCAGCTGATTTGCAAACAGAGAGGTGACCAAGTGCCGTTGAGAGCCAGAATCTAACAAGGCCCTGTAGGGAACGAACAGTCCCGACCGATTCTGCACTAGAACGGTTGCAGTGGCTAGCAGCACAAGGTCACTACCGAGATCCTGGGCAATTAGAGTAGAAGAAGTCGAAAGCGGGGCAGAAGGCTCAGTGTGGGAGCTTGAAGACACCGGAACATGTGGCTGCGAGGAAGACGGACCATCTAGATGGAGCAGCGTATGATGCCTGATTCCACAGGTGCGGCAGCGGCTCGAGCTGCATTGCCGTAGCTGCCGTAGCCTTTAGGCAATTTAGGCAAAGTGCTCTCTTTGTCTCTTTGCCTCGCGCACACAATCTACTGATCGCATGCAAAGCATGCAACCAAGAGAATTTTGGGTGGTAGCAACTAGCGTCGAACGATTTCTGCCCACCTGAACGCCTGGCGCATAGGTTGCCATGGCGCAATCCACGGCCTTCAAAGTCCTACATCGCTGCTCCAGGAATGCAGCCATCGATTCCCACGATGGAATAAGGTTGGCAAACACCGGATCCTCCAAGCGGTCCTCCCACTTAGCTTGGCTCGCCGCATCCAGCTTTTGCAGCAGCACTTGCACTATGATGCAGTCAGCGATTTGTTTAGTGGTGCCCAAACCCTTCAACGCACAAATGTGAGCGATAAACTTGTCCGACAATTCCCGAAGCGATGCCACTGAACCATTCCGTACTACCTTTAAACCCAGAATCTCGGTGATGTGTGCCTGAAAAACGAGACGCCGATTATCAAACCTTTTTTAAAGCAACTCTAAAGCCGCTTCGTAATTGCTGTTTGAGATCTCCAATGATCGGATAGTTTCCAGCGCTGAACAGCGCATTGGCTTTGCGCTTTAAAAAGGTCACCCCGTTTTTGTCACTTTCAGCGGGCATAGCAACAAATCGCTTTTAATTCGGTTCAGCGGGAAGATGAGCACAAAATAAATGCCGAAAATGCAAGCGGAGTCAATGCACGTAACGATATATGTAGCAATGTATGTATGTATATATGTAATGCTAGCTCGCTTAAACACAGCCACTATCACCGAAATCACCACTTACTTGTCGAACCGATTGCGATTTAATGTATTTATATTTATTTATAAACGGGATAAGTGCATCAATTAATTAATTACATCCACGTACGGCGATATTAAGATGAACACACTTCGACGAAGCTCAAGCACCGGTTTGTCAGGACAAACAGCTGTTGGCCAATCTCTTTCAGGCTCCGTATCCTCTGGATAACATGTCAGCCGGATTTAACGCTGTTGGAACATAACGCCAAGCCGTGACATTTGTCAGCTCCTGAATGGCAGCAACCCTTTTTGCCACAAATATGTTGAACCTGGGGGGCTCATCTCGGATCCAGGAAAGTGCCACGTCGAGTCGCACCAACAAAAGTAGCGTCCTTTAAATACTTTCAAGCCAACTATTTCCCTCATGTTTTTAGCCAGAAGATCCGCACCACAAAGCTCCAGCTTTGCGCGACTTCGAACAAAGCAAATGGCTAAAAATTTGATTCCCTTTATAAACCACATAAACGCAAGCTCCATAGGCATCAATGCTTGCATCACAAAAACCATGCACCTCAAGACCAGACTCTGCGCTAAACACCAACCGAGGGAAACTAACATGACTTATTATTTCAAAACAGCGACATATATCAAGCCATTTCGTGTAATGATTTTCCGGGAGGCTTTCATCCCAGGAAAGCTTTAACACCTTGTGATTACCGGACCGACCAGGCCGAGAGGATCGTAAAATTTTGCAATCGCAGACAAAACAGAGCACCTGCAGGGTCTCAATGGCGACTGAAAGGCAGAGAACGAAAACAATAGCTGGTCGGAGGCGGGATCCCAAGCGAGACCTACAGTTTTGGTGAAATCGCTACCATCTTCAAACTTCATGAATGACTCCTTGTCCTCGGCGGGCACACCCTCCAGCACAAGCGGAATGTTAGAGCACCATTTCCTTAGCTTGATTCCCTTCGCAAGAATGCCAGCCGTCTGCTGCATTATGCATCCTTTACCGTGCCGGAGCCGGAGATAAGATCATCCACGTAAAAATTGCGCCGAAGGATTTCTGATCCAATGGGAAACGATGCCTGCTCATCGATTGACAACTGCTGCATAGCCCTTACGGACAAGAATGAGGCCGGTTTGGTGACGTACTTGAAGGTCATCGATCGGGGAGTCCCTCAATACAATGCACTGCAAATAGCTATCTTCTTGCGAGACCCTTACACATCGGTACATTTTACATATGTCTCCTGTAACGGCAACTGGGTGTGAGCGAAATCAAATAAGGATGTGAAATAGCTTGGGCTAGATGACCGGGCCAGCCATTAACACATCGTTAAGCGAGTAACCAGTGGAAGTGGCAGCTGATCCGTCAAAGACAACGCGAAGCTTGGTGGTAGTGCTTCATGACGCAGTGATGTGGTAAAAAATATCGGCACGAGCTGACCTCGGAGGCAGCACAGGCGACATATGTCCCAGATCACGATATTCCTTCATGAACGCCGCATATTTAACCCTCAAGTCAGGGTGCTTTGTAAGCTTCCTTTCCAGCGACAATAATCTCCGCAAAGGCTGAGGATAGGAATCTCCTAAAGAGTCCAAATGGAGTTTTAGCGGCAACCGTATCGAGTAATCGCCAGCTGGCAGTCGGGTGTAATTTTTAACAAAGGGCCTCGCAATCTAGCTCCTCCTTAGTGGCTTAAACTATTGGACCGGGACAATTTTCTACCTTCCAAAAGCGCTGCAGAAGTGAATCAAGTTCAACATCAATGTTGTTTTCCTTGCTGGCTGAAGAAGGAACGCGTGAAGCTATTAAGGCGCTACCGCAAGGGCGCGCACAGCCTCGAGACACAACCCACAACGAGTTTTTTGAAGCAGTGGCAGTCCTGGCAACAACTTTATCTGACCTACGCACAGCAACTCATAAAACAGGCTAGCTCCTATTAACAGGTCAACACGCTGAGCTTTATGAAATTCCGGGTCGGCGAGCTGCAGGTTTTCTGGAATCTTCCAGTCCCCAATGTCCACATTAAAGCTTGGTTGGCGATCCGTGATATTGGGAGCGATAACTGATGTTATGCTCGTTGAGAAATCCGAAGTGACAGACCGCATCGCAATTCCTACCGAGAATCTATCAGTCGCGAAATTGGAATCCCCGATTCCAGTGATTGCAGCTGCAGCTGATTTGCAAACAGAGAGGTGACCAAGTGCCGTTGAGAGCCAGAATCTAACAAGGCCCTGTAGGGAACGAACAGTCCCGACCGATTCTGCACTAGAACGGTTGCAGTGGCTAGCAGCACAAGGTCACTACCGAGATCCTGGGCAATTAGAGTAGAAGAAGTCGAAAGCGGGGCAGAAGGCTCAGTGTGGGAGCTTGAAGACACCGGAACATGTGGCTGCGAGGAAGACGGACCATCTAGATGGAGCAGCGTATGATGCCTGATTCCACAGGTGCGGCAGCGGCTCGAGCTGCATTGCCGTAGCTGCCGTAGCCTTTAGGCAATTTAGGCAAAGTGCTCTCTTTGTCTCTTTGCCTCGCGCACACAATCTACTGATCGCATGCAAAGCATGCAACCAAGAGAATTTTGGGTGGTAGCAACTAGCGTCGAACGATTTCTGCCCACCTGAACGCCTGGCGCATAGGTTGCCATGGCGCAATCCACGGCCTTCAAAGTCCTACATCGCTGCTCCAGGAATGCAGCCATCGATTCCCACGATGGAATAAGGTTGGCAAACACCGGATCCTCCAAGCGGTCCTCCCACTTAGCTTGGCTCGCCGCATCCAGCTTTTGCAGCAGCACTTGCACTATGATGCAGTCAGCGATTTGTTTAGTGGTGCCCAAACCCTTCAACGCACAAATGTGAGCGATAAACTTGTCCGACAATTCCCGAAGCGATGCCACTGAACCATTCCGTACTACCTTTAAACCCAGAATCTCGGTGATGTGTGCCTGAAAAACGAGACGCCGATTATCAAACCTTTTTTAAAGCAACTCTAAAGCCGCTTCGTAATTGCTGTTTGAGATCTCCAATGATCGGATAGTTTCCAGCGCTGAACAGCGCATTGGCTTTGCGCTTTAAAAAGGTCACCCCGTTTTTGTCACTTTCAGCGGGCATAGCAACAAATCGCTTTTAATTCGGTTCAGCGGGAAGATGAGCACAAAATAAATGCCGAAAATGCAAGCGGAGTCAATGCACGTAACGATATATGTAGCAATGTATGTATGTATATATGTAATGCTAGCTCGCTTAAACACAGCCACTATCACCGAAATCACCACTTACTTGTCGAACCGATTGCGATTTAATGTATTTATATTTATTTATAAACGGGATAAGTGCATCAATTAATTAATTACATCCACGTACGGCGATATTAAGATGAACACACTTCGACGAAGCTCAAGCACCGGTTTGTCAGGACAAACAGCTGTTGGCCAATCTCTTTCAGGCTCCGTATCCTCTGGATAACATGTCAGCCGGATTTAACGCTGTTGGAACATAACGCCAAGCCGTGACATTTGTCAGCTCCTGAATGGCAGCAACCCTTTTTGCCACAAATATGTTGAACCTGGGGGGCTCATCTCGGATCCAGGAAAGTGACACGTCGAGTCGCACCAACAAAAGTAGCGTCCTTTAAATACTTTCAAGCCAACTATTTCCCTCATGTTTTTAGCCAGAAGATCCGCACCACAAAGCTCCAGCTTTGCGCGACTTCGAACAAAGCAAATGGCTAAAAATTTGATTCCCTTTAGAAACCACATAAACGCAAGCTCCATAGGCATCAATGCTTGCATCACAAAAACCATGCACCTCAAGACCAGACTCTGCGCTAAACACCAACCGAGGGAAACTAACATGACTTATTATTTCAAAACAGCGACATATATCAAGCCATTTCGTGTAATGATTTTCCGGGAGGCTTTCATCCCAGGAAAGCTTTAACACCTTGTGATTACCGGACCGACCAGGCCGAGAGGATCGTAAAATTTAGCAATCGCAGACAAAACAGAGCACCTGCAGGGTCTCAATGGCGACTGAAAGGAAGAAAGTTTGTTTATTTTCCGATACTGTTTATTTTGCGAATTGTTTACGGCCGACAAAAAGCTATATCGAATGCACAAGTCGAGTCTTTGCCGAAAAACGAAGAAGTGACAATTGGCGGGACAGACAGCCGAAATGCAGCGCCCAAGCTTAACGTAGGTAGATAACAAAGAGAACAAGGAATGAGCGCCGTACAGATAAATGCGTGCGAGAACAGCGGCTTGCAATATGGGCATCGCAACTGCTACAACTGCTACTTCGGCTTACAATATTATGAGTATGAAATTAGTCTACTGCACAGTTTTGGCGGCTGCATGACCCAACAATTATTATTATTATATTGTATAAAAATATATAGAGATACCATTTGCGATAAAATTAATTTTGAAAAGCTTCCAAACTTAATAAATGTGGGATTGGAGTAAGTTAGTATTATTAGGCAGCCTAGATGTTTTGGGAGTATACACACAGTTTCTTATTCCACCAGAACCGCCAAGTATTTCATCACCAAAACCGAATGGCATTGCCAACAGTCTCTGTCTCCTATGGTGTCAAATAATATGTTAAAGTCAGTTGCTGCAGAGTGCGAGAGTCGAGAGTTTTTTAAGTAGTAATTTAAAACCTTGTAAGTATTACCCAAATAAATAAATTTAATTTTTATTATCCCTACATAAATATATATTAAAACAAAAGAGAATGCTATAGTCGAGTTCCCCGACTATCAGATAACCGATACTCAACTAGGGAAACAGTAAATATTTTCTGACATTTCGCTATCGCTTTTAATAGGGAAAAACAACAATTAAATAATAAAAAAAATTAAAAGATGTTTTAAAATTGTGGGCGCAAAACTGTTTGGGCGACTTGTGGACGTTAAGGGGTTGCGAAAAAGTTTTTCGGCATATTAATAGAAATTTATAAGACTTATAAGAACATGACATGAAAAATGAGCGGTTTGAGGGCGTTTGCAATGTCGGTAAAAATTTGAAGGCCTATTTAAAATATAAAAGTTTATAACATTTTTTTAAATTGTGGGCGTGGCAAATTTGGTCGGCATGCGGGGGTGGCAACATCAGTTAATAAACTTATGCTGCATCTATGTATGTCTTCATACAATTAAATCATTTTTGAACTCTCGTACTACCCGTCTATCTCCAACAATCCTTGTTGGGTTAATAAAAACTTGACACAGCTAGGAAACGTTGAGACCAGTCTTTATACCGTTTTTACTTTACCGTTCTTAATGCTCAGTGTTACAAGAACTTTTTAAACCGTTTTATAATTTCGTTCCTGTCTTAGTCTTACGCGGTGTCAAAGTCAATTTTAATGTTTCGTCCATTTCCAAACGAAAGCTCACTGCTTTTTGATGTGTGTTAAATCTGTCTATGTATCAGACCCCAACGGAATTCCTGGTTGTGTGGTTAGGCTCTGTCCGGAAGCCTTTTGTAAACCTCTACTGAAACTGTTTGCCTTGTCTCTGGAATCTTCACGTTTCCCTCATATATGAAAGGAGTCCTTTGTGATCCCTCTTAATTAAAAAGGTAACAAATACAAGCAATTACAGATGAAACTCTAAATTGTCGTCTATCCCTAAGTTTTTTGAAAATGTTTTCAATCCCTTATTTATAAAACCCAGATCAACAACCACTAACTTTTTGGAGCCAAAAGTGCTTCAAAAATAACCTTCAAATTAATGTAATTTGCACTGAATTTATTAATTTATTTATTATATTTGACGCGGTTTATTATTCACTTTTGGTTAAAAAAGTTCATTTATTAGGTTTCTCTGCTGATCCTTTAAATAGGATTTTAAGTTATCTGAACGGCAACGGGTTCTTTTTAAAAATTCTCTTGAATTTCCCGAGTCGCTTCGTCCCACAAGGGGAGTTTTTAACCTTATTTATAAACGACCTTGCCATTCCGACTTACAATCCGATCCAGACAGCTTACTGAATAAACTTAATGTAAAATCATGACTTTTTGTCGTGTCAACCATCTGCACGCGTTTTACACTCTAAGTGGGTGCTCTTCGGACAGAATAACATGGTTTGATGATCTTGGTGTTCTTCTGGACCCTAAGTTTAAATTTCCTAACCTTATTTCGTCTATCGTTATTGTTTCGATAGTCCGCTACTCGCTAGTCTTGAGTGTGGATCACATGTTTGGAGTCCTCAATATGGAGTTAACTCGGATCGCATTGAATCGGAAAAAAAAAATTTTATTGTTCGGGGGTGCCTAAATTGGGATGCAAACCGAATATTGCCGCCATACTCCAGTAGTCTAATGTTAATTAATTTACTTTCCCTAGCTAACCCTAGAGCAATGCTTGGAACAGTCTTTATTTGTAATCTTATTCGTCGTGAAGTTAAAAGTCCCGACTTCTGTAGTCTGCTTAACTTCTTTCTTCCAAGCAAATTCATTAGACATTACGTAGCTGCCAGACTCGCGCAGACCTAACGCAGCAGACGTCCGCCTTAAACTTAAGAATTTCAGAAAGCCCTGCCCCTCTTGACGTTTTAACTGCAATCGATTTTTATACCCGTTACTCGTTAAAAAGTATGTAACAGGCAGAAGGAAGCGTTTCCGACCATATAAGGATTAATATAAACGTCGAGATCTCTGGAACTATAAAAGCTAAAAAGTTGAGATCAAGCATGCAGATTTCAGAGACATAGACGCAGCGCATGGTGCCACGCCCACTCTTACGCTCACAAGCCGCCTAAAACTGTCACGCCCACACTTTTGAATTTTTTGATATTTTTTTTACATTTTTGTTAGTCTTGTTAATATCTCTCGAGTTGCCAAAAAACTTTTTGTCAAGCCCTCTCTAACGCCCACAAAACCGCCAAAAACTGCCAGTGCACATTAGGCCAACGTGCCGATATTTCGACGAAAATTCCAATTTTTCATAGAAAGTAAACCTGTTTTAATAATAAAATTTGAATAGTATATACTTCATCTAAAATAAATCAAAAGATTTTAGTTGTTTTGATGCATCTCTGAAATTTTGGCAGCCCTTCTAAGTCAGCTGTTTGATTGCATACGTGCGAAACTAAAAAGCGCAGGAAAAATTTGGTTGACTTGCGAGCGTGCCAAAGTTTTTGTGGTTTAACCAATTTTCCCAAAATTTTGAAAAAGAAGGACCAAGGTATGTAGAATATTTGTATTAAAAAATTTCGTTTATGTTTGTTAATGTGTTTTTTGTGTGCTTTTATTTGTGTTGTCCAAAAGTAGAAAAAAGCTAACCCGCTAACCCGTCTTTTGTGGAGTATAACTAATTTTGTGCCAATTTGTGCCAAAAAGTAATTATGTGTCATTATAGTGCAAAGTGTATATAAACTAATTTTAAAAATCTTTTTTGGTCCTTTTTGCTATAATCCTTAATATAACAGCTGTGGTTGAGTTCGCCTATGAGCAACTGCTTGATATCTACATACAAAACAATCGTAGCGCGTCTTCCGTTTTGAGTTGGATTTATGATGAACTGAAAGAATTCGACTTAAGCACAGAGAAAAAGGTTGAAATCAACACCAAAGTGAGAAGCTTTCACCTTTTCATTCAAAAGAATTTGGAAAATTGTAATAGAAATATGGGCAGATTTAAGACAAAGCATACCAAATGCCTTTCGTCCAACATGGATATAACAGTAAGTTCATTGTCGTCTTCAAATCCAAAGCTGTCTACATCAAGACGAGTTGGACGCCCACCTAAGCTACTAGCTGTAATTTGAGGTATTGATGAATTCCTCATTGCATATTTTAGCAATATTTTAATTGCTATTTCTTGTGACTACCAATTGATCCAACACAATTTAAAAAATATTACCAGAAAACCATAACTCAATAGATGTGCTTGTATCCATGATATCCAACATCGGTAACGGTCCATAAAGTGTTAATGCACGGCTACCAAATAATAGAAGCATCAAATTTTCCTCACGGGCTCGCAACAAATACTATAAGAGTGACAGGAGGTTACATGCTCGAAAGAGTACACGGCAGAACAACATGGCAGACGTTTTCCACAGAGCAGTGTATTCCTCAGATCCTCTTGTGTCGAGCATCTATCTAACAAAAAGATTGGGCCAGCAAAATAAACTACCCCTACCAGCAGACGTAATCGAAGGTTTAAAATTACCAAACTTGATAAATTTTGTTGACATGAACAATAATAACAATGTTCCCGATTTTGATGGTAACAATAGTAATAGTGATTCAGATTCTGACTCTGAAAATCCGTTTTCAATAGATCTTGATGTAGAACACGACTTTTATGAACATTTTGAAATGTAAAATACTTATTTATAGTCATTTTGAATGCATTGTTATTTTTTAGTTATTAATATTAAGGTTGTGTTAAAAAAAATTAATTGAAAACATTTGCTGAATTTAACGACTGAATTTAAGAATTTAAGCATAAGAGGAAACCTATCTCATATGAGCGGCTAGGGAAGGCGTGGTATGAGATTTGGATAAGTTTTTATATGCATCGACACTATCATATGTACGAAATTTCAAGAACCTAGCTTTAAAACTTTAATTTCCGTCGAAAAATCGGCTCGCTGGCTCAATGTGCAGTGTTAAAATTCCTCCTTCGCACTTCCACTAGCTGAGAAACGGGTATCAGAAAGTATCGACTATTGCGTTCTCTGTTGTTATACCCGTTACTCGTAGAGTAAAAGGGTATACTAGATACGTTGAAATGTATGTAACAGGCAGAAGGAAGCGTTTCCGACCATATGAAGTATATATATTCTTGATTAGGGTCAATAGCCGAGTCGAGCTGGCCATGTCTGTCTGTCTGTATGAACGCCCCGATCTCAAGAACTATAAATGCTACAAATATTAAGCATTCAGCTTTCGGAGACATGACGCAAGTTAGTTTCCAAATAGTCTCTGGTCGCAAAGGTGTTCGGGGAGGAGCGTTAGCTTGTCTCAAGGACGATACACCCTGCCCCATAACATCCTAAGCCCCGGTCGAGCCCGTAGGTTGGTCCTTTGGCAAGAGCGACGAGTGCCTGGCTTACGCAAGAAGGGACGGTGGAGTCTTTGGTCGGCAAAGGTGGTTCGGGGAGAAGCTCTAGCTTATCTCACGGACGATACACCCTGTCCCTATAACGTCCTAAGCCCCAGTCGAGCCGGCACGGATACGCTGTCGACAGCTACGCGGGCTCAGTGTAGAAGGACGACGAAGGAGAGAAGAGACAACGCGCATCCGAAGGCGAGGATCACAGGATTCTCTTTGTCAATCGTCACTGAATAAAGGTGGTTTAAATCAGAAACTCTGATTTAACTCTTTTCTCTTTGGTCGGGCAATCACACAAATCATAAATTTGGTGGGACGAACAAACAAATTCTCGGAGCTAGCCGTTGCAATCCGAAGCGAGCAGAAACTAAGAAATCAGTTCGTTACAAGTGTCAAATCTCCCATGAACTGTGTCGAAGTGATAGGCCTGGTCCGAAAGCACCTTACATATTTCCGAACAGCCAGGCTTTCTGAAGATCCAGGACGGACTGCCACGAGCCATATCAAGGACCATGTTGCAACCCGGGTGACTGCAAGGGGGGCGGCATGTTAATGTGAGGGGCCACTGTATCGCCTCTGCACACGGAGCTTTCGCTGTATCGCCCCTCTTTTCCGCACTTACGCTCTCGCTCTCATCGCTCGCGCGCTCCTAACTCCACTGTCGGCCGCCGTCGATCTCCCGAGCCCGCTTTAGCGAAGTAAAGCGGGTGGGAGCGCCGCTCTAGTTTAAGCTTGAACTTTTAGTCTCATGTATGCAGCTGAATAAAGCAGAACTTTTACCCACGACGCCCCCGCTTTTTTGTTATTCCTCTTCGACCCCTGGGTGGTGTTTTTCGGAATTAGCTCGGCGCTATCTATTTGCCAACAGCCTGCCGCTTATTTTTGGAGGTCGATCGCCCCCCTACAAACAAAATGGTAAGCGAAGGGTATCCGGTATTTATTATATTATATATTAATATATATTATAATATTATTAGTCTCTTTTAAGCAAAACATTTCATGAACAAAAATTAAATGTTTAATATGTGAACAAATATAAAAATCCTTTCAGCGGCGATATGTAAAAACAAGGTCCCTCAGAGCGACGTGTGTAGTCGTAAATAGCCAACAATTTTTGTTGACGTATGCACCGTTGTCCGGTGGTGCAATCGATAGTGTCCGCTAAAAGAATTGTAAAATCCCAAATGAGAAGACTTTACTCGTTGAGTTTTTGTAAGAAACTGGTTTTATTTACAAATATCTTCGGTTTAAATATGTGACATGAGAATCGGATCTTAAAGTAAATGGCCTACGCAGAGGCCTAAGTAAATATTCCCCGCCTTATCGAGGTCCCACGCTCGGGCACATCTGCCTATCTTGAGCGGCGAGGACCTTATCTGTGGTCTCCCACTAAGGGACTATTTTAGAAGGCGGGGAACGATCTCAAGTGACTGACTCATGTAGCGTGCACTTAGATTACATGTTTTTGAGCACTGCACCCATGTCGCCTTAGATACCAAAATTCTAAATATAAATTATCGCTCTCGATTCATTTACATAAGATATGAACAGAGCCCAAAACTGTAAGTCTTTAAATATATTCGTGTTCATGTGAGAACATTCTGCCAAAAGGCCATCAAAGCTGAGATGTACATTTGTATATTAGTTGCATTTATAACAGTAGTGGACTGTATTTATTTGATATACGTTCATTTATTTTGCAACTAAGATTTCAATGGCCCTAGTTTTCATGGCTTTTAATTTTATTGAATTACAATTATGGTTTTTATTATTTTTAATTCAACAATTTGTACTCAATTAACTTATTTTAAACATTTCGTTTTTTCTATGTAGAAGTACATTTTCTGTAAAACAACGATATAGTGGACTGTATATATATTTTTTTTTTGTGTTATATATGTATAATTTTATTTTTTATTTACTATTGATATTTATAGTACTGGCAACGGACCTGCAAAGGTTATTGCTTGCATTCTTTGTTGCAAAGCACATTTCCGTATGAAATATATTATTAATACTACCATTATTATTAAAGCAATAATTAATCCAGCATGTACGGAAATATGATGGAAATCTAAATCTTTCAATTTTTGATGATTCTCTTTCATAAATTTAATTTCATTATTCAATCGTTCAAATTCCTCAGTATGATTTAATATTGATAGTTTCAGCGGATCCCAAATAATCTTCGGCACTTCGCTAACTTCTCCTATATAAGGTGTTGATAATAATTCTTTACTTTCGGACTAAATGTTATGGTGGCAACTAGAATTTTATCGTCGGTTCTTGCCGTACAATATGGCGCAATGCTTAAAACTCCTTGCTGAGGCAAATTAAACAATTCAATTTTACTTTTCTTTTCTAACTCTACCCAGTAACTTTTAGAGTCGACTACTGTTTTATAGATGCAGTTCGCCTTTTTGGCTCCTGGTCAGCCTCATTTTTGTCAACAGTCTTTATTCCTTCCAAGGGACAAATTTTAGTAATGGGTCTAGTGATATATCCTTCCTGCATCTTTACTTTAGCTACCCGGACCTTATCATCATTCCCCTTATGGACCTTTTCCACCTTTCCTAAAGGCTATCTTGCAGGATGACAATTCTCATCCTTTAATAAAACTATGTGCCCTTCTTCTATATTAGGACTTTCCTTTTTCCATTTATTCCTTTGCTGGAGCGTATGCAAATATTCACTTTTCCACTTAACCCAGAAATCTTTCCTCATTTTTTGGATAAGTCTCCACCTATCCAAATTTCCGATTTTTTCATCTTCCATTGGTTCGACTATTTCTAAAGGCGGTCTTCCAATTAAAAAATGACCTGGTGTTAAAACCTCTTGTTGGTCCATCTCACTAACTATAGTGTATAATGGCCTTGAATTTAAGCATGCTTCTATTTGACATAAAAGAGTTGACATTTCTTCGTAAGTCAAAATAGTGTCGCCGATTATACGCTTTAAATGGTATTTCATTGACTTAACCCCAGCTTCCCAAATACCTCCGAAGTGAGGTCCTGCCGGGGGAATAAAATGCCAATCAATCCTGTCCTTTTCAAGCTGCGCTGCAATCGTTATATTTTCTTGTATTGCATTAAATAACTCTTGATCTAATTTTCTTGCAGCTACTACAAAATTTGTTCCGTTGTCTGAATAGATATTGGAACATTTTCCCCGTCTAGCAATAAATCTTCTGAGTGCTGCTAAAAATGCGTCAGAAGTTAGATCGCTTACCATTTCTAAGTGTATGGCTTTGGTGGCCATGCAAACGAATAAGGCAACGTATCCTTTAAATGTTTTTTGGCCACGATTTTTTGAACATTTAACATGATAAGGACCTGTGTAATCTATTCCAGTATTAAGAAACGGGAATGTCATCGTCACTCTATATTTTGGCAAGTTACCCATTATTTGCTGAGCTGTATTTTGCTTATACCTTGCACACTTTACACATTTTCTTAAATACTTTTTCAACGAATTTTTCAACCCGAAAATCCAATTCTTTCTTTGGATATAGTTTCGCATAAGGTTTATCCCTCCATGCAATGTTTCCGTATGAGCATTTTTTATTAATAAGCTTGTTAGGTGGCATTTTTCTAAAATGATTGACATTAAATTCTGCATTGGAGTTTTGCAATCTTCCTCCAACTCTTAGAACCCCATCCTTGTCCAAAAATGGATTCAATAACAATATTTTATTATTTGTCTTGATTTCCTTTTTGATTTTAAGGCACTTTATCTCTTGCCCAAACTGGTATTCTTGTTGTTTCTTAATAACAACTGTTTCCGCTATTTTTATCTCATTTACTGAAATAATTGATGAATAGACTTTATTTTTTGTTTTCATCTGCACGAATCTATTTATGTATGCTATTATACGTATAAGTTTTTCTATACTGGAATACCTTTCTATTAATTCGTAAATCGGATCATCTATTTCGTCATTTAATACCGTATTTATTAAGACAGGTTCTTCTACAGACTGCTGCCCAGCCAAAGTTCTTTTGGGTCGGCTAGCCATTTCGGACCTTTCCACCAAGGATCACAGTTGATCAACTGGTTAGAACCCACTCCCCTGGATGCTAAATCTGCTGGATTATCCTCTGACTTAACATGATTCCATTCAGTATTTTTTAATTTCCGAATGTCATCCGTTCTTCTTCTTATAAATTTGATCTTACTTTGACCACTGTTAATCCATGCTAAGGTAATCGTGGAATCACTCCAAGCATAGATTTCCATTATATTGTCAATTGATCCTTTTAGTCTTTGGATTAATTCACTAAGCAAGTGAGCTGCACACAGCTCGAGTTTGGGAATTGTCTTCCTATTTTCTATAGGGTTGACTCTACTTTTGCTAGCTATTATATTAACATGAGGTCCTACTTTAGCATAGACTACTGCGGCATATGCTTTTTCGGAGGCGTCCGCAAATCCGTGAATCTGAATGACTGAAGAACTGTTTGAATTAATCACCCTTGGGATTCGAATATTCTCAACAATAATAAATTTTCTTTATATTTTTCCCAATAATTTGTATCTTCTATGGATAATTCCTGATCCCATTCGCTTTTATTTATCCAAAGTTTTTGAATAAAAAGTTTTCCTGAAACAGTGACTGGTGCCAACCATCCTAACGGATCAAATATTTTTGCTAGCGTTGATAACACAACGCGCTTATTTATATTTTTTGATTCATTACAATTTACGCTGAATTTAAATAAATCATTTTGAGGTTCCCATTTTAGTCCTAAAGTTTTAATACATTCATTTTCGATAATATTGAGAACCTTATTGTCCCCTGTGTCCTCCACAGTGGTTAATATTTTGGAATTGTTGGAAATCCATTTCCTTAAGTTGAATCCAACTTGCTGCAATTCTTGGGAAATTAATGTTATTAATTTATTAGCTTCTTCTACTGAATCAGCTCCAGTCATTTGGTCATCCATATAGAAATCATTCCTAATTATTGCACTAATAACTTGGTTTTTACATTTATCTGCAATATCTACCAGAACCCTGGTAGCCAAATATGGTGCAGATGCAGTTCCGTAAGTGACTGTGGTTAATTTATATTTTTTAATTTTTTTTTTTTGGAGAATTTCTCCATAAAATATATTGATATTTTTGATCATTATTATCTACTTTAATTTGTCGGTACATCTTTTCAATGTCTGCCGAAACCACAAATTCCCATTTTCTCCATTTAATAATAATGTCAAAAATATCTTTTTGAACTCGTGGCCCAACCCACATTATGTCGTTCAAACTTTTGCTGAAGCATTAAAAACTACTCTCAATTTGCTCGTAAGGCTTGAATCTCTAATCACTGCCTGGTGCGGTAAAAAATATTTGCCTTCATCACTCACTTCAATCATGTGTCCTAAATCCATGTATTCATTCATGAATTTAGTGTAGTCAACCCTAAGTTTTTCATTTCTTTTTAGTTTTTTTTCCAGATTCATGTAACGAGCTATCGCTTATTTCTTTGAATCTCCTAAGGTGACATCCTCCTTGAATGGAATTGACACAATGCATCGCCCATCTGAATCTTTTTTTGTCGTTTTGATAAATTTATTTTCACAGATTTCAGACTCGATATCATATTTTTCTTCTTCTTCCACTTCCCAGTAGCGATCTAAATCTTTTATTTCTATTGTTCTGGCTACAATGGTTTCTTTTCCTTTGGATTTTTTACATCCAGAAACTATCCACCCGAAATTAGTTTTATGCCCAAGGAGACCATCTATTTTTATACCCGTTACTCGTAAAGTAAAAGGGTATACTAGATTCGTTGAAAAGTATGTAACAGGCAGAAGGAAGCGTTTCCGACCATATAAAGTATATATATTCTTGATCAGGATCAGTAGCCGAGTCGATCTGGCCATGTCCGTCTGTCCGTCCGTCTGTCTGTCCGTCTGTCCGTCTGTCCGTATGAACGTCGAGATCTCAGGAACTACAAAAGCTAGAAAGTTGAGATTAAGTATACAGACTCCAGGGACATAGACGCAGCGCAAGTTTGTCGATTCATGTTGCCACGCCCACTCTAACGCCCACAAACCGCCCAAAACTGCCACGCCCACACTTTTGAAAAATGTTTTGATATTTTAAATTTTTGTATTGGTCTTGTAAATTTCTATCGATTTGCCAAAAAACTTTTTGCCACGCTCACTCTAACGCCCACAAACCGCCCAAAGCTGCTACTCCCACACTTTTGAAAAATGTTTTGATATTTTTTTCATTTTTGTATTAGTCTTGTAAATTTCTATCGATTTATCAAAAAACTTTTTTCCACGCCCACGCTAACGCCCACAAACCGCCCAAAGCTGCTACGCCCACACTTTTGAAAAATGTTTTGATATGTTTTCATTTTTTTTTTAGTCTTGTAAAATTCTATCGATTCTATCAAAAAAACTTTCTGCCACGCCCACTATAACGCCTACAAACCGCCAAAAACTGTGTTTAAGACTCTCCTTCTCCCTTCCACTAGCTGAGTAACGGGTATCAGATAGTCGGGGAACTTCGGGGAACTATAGCGTTCTCTCTTGTTATAACTCCATTTTGCAGAATGTGAGTATATACGTCTGCTCCAATGATCAGATCAATACGACCCGGTTTATTAAAATCGGGGTCAGCTAATTTAAAGTTCTTCCATTTTTTCTGATCAACATTAATTGTGTTGACTGGAAGTGCCTTCATACGCTTTGGAAGAATAAGTGCTTCAATTTCTAAATTTTTCGGAGAATTTCTTATCGAAATAACCGCTTTGTGCTTGGAGATGCACGTTCCTGTGGAAGATACTCCACTTATTTCAGTATAAGACCGAAATTTTTTCAATTTTAGAATTTGTGCAGACTCTTCCGAAATGATTGTGCTTTGAGAGCCACTATCAATCAATGCTCTTAATTGTTCAAAGCCTCCATACCTCGACTTTACTTGAATCAAGGCCGTGGCCAACAAGGCTGGACCTGTTGTTCTACACGTATTCACTTTTTCTGGATTATGACCTGCAAAGTGAAGTAACGTGTGGTGAGGTTTACGACAAGTCGAACAGCTTATGCATTTTTTATCAAACGGATGCCTCAGACATCTTAGGCAAATCCCATTTTTTCTTACCCAGTCAGACCGTTCTGCTGGATTCATTATTTTAAATTTATGGCATTGAATTAAATAATGCCCTGCTAGTTTGCAATATGCACAATTGTCACTATAATTTTAATTCTTGTTATTATTAATCATTTTCTTTACAGGTTTTACTTCCTGTGAAAATGATGATATAGAATTGAGCCTTTGCTCTAAAAAGTCCATGACATCAGAAAGTGCCTGTATTTCTTATGTCTTTTTAACATGGCTTTCATATAAATTGAGCGATTCTTTATCGAATTTCCGAAGAATTATGTGAGCGAAAATTGTATCCACATCTCGTTAATCGTGTCAATAAATGTCTTTATTTGCTTATTGGATTCCAAATTTAAATTTGACATATCCATAAGCCTATTCATATGATCTGAGAATATATTTCTTTTATTCTCATAGCGCTTGGTCAAAAACTCCCAAGTGGCTTCATAATTTTCTCCAGAGCCGAGCAGTAAATGAGTAACCACATTTCTGGCTTCTCCTTTTAATGCTGACTTTAGATAATTAAATTTGAGAGAAGGACTGAGATCCTCTCTCACATGTATGAGCTCTGTAAAGAGTTCATTAAAAGTATCCCATTCTGTGGAATCACCAAAGAAAGTGGGTATCTGTATTTTAGGCAGGGTTGGTAACTCCTCCGCCTTAACAACCGTCGACATTTCAGCTTTATTTATTGTGCCACTGAGTCGACTATTAATGGCTGTTAGAATATTTTGTTTGTCAAATTCAAGTTCGCTAATTTCTTCTTCAAATAGCGAACCCTCAAAATGACCACCCAATGGTGGGGGGTTTGATTTAGGGACAGTGTTTGACTTAGGGACAGAGTTTGATTTAGGGACAGTGTTTTCTCCCGACTCGCCCTTAATTTTTTCATTTTTATTTTTAATTTTTTCTAACACCATCATTATTAAATCATACTGCTTCGTGTTAAAATATTCATGATAGACAACGCCGATCTTCAACAAATTGCTATGATTGGCAATGAAACATTTTTGAAGCTCATTTAAATTTAGAATTTCTACATCTGTTAATGTTGGTTTTACTTCCAACTTTCTAATTTCCAAAATAATTTCGGACTGCTTCTTAAGGAATTGAATAGTCTTTTCTGACATCATTTTGAAAAATTTTGTTTTTATATAGATGGGCTTGATTTGATTGTAAGTTCTTAATATATAGTGACATATTCATTTCTTCATACGACATATTCACTCTTCATATAAAAAAGCTAAAGCCGATCTTTTGGAAAGCTTCACTCTCCAAAAGCCTCATAAATAACATTCCCCCAAGATACGAACCGCTTAACGGTAACGAGCTTAATGATCTGTTAAGCTTGACATATAAAGCTAAGTAGAACTTAAAAGGCTTATGTTAATCCTCTGTTAAAGGTTTGCTGGGCCGAAAGAATACCTTTGTAAATTAGTTCTTAACTGACCTCTGGTGAAACTTATTCAAATAAAGATCATAAAAAGGAAAATATATTTTTTTTCATTAAATCTATCTCCAAAAAAGTTTATTGGCGCAGTCGGTAGGATACTGAAAAAAGTCCTAGTAAACTCGTTATCCTTTGACAATCTAGTGAAAAGAGGAAACTTGTACGACCAAGTAACCTTTCCTGATTGTACCCGCGAATTGGCCGCAACAAAGTGATTTCGGTTCGTTTAAAGTGACTAAAATCGGTATCCGCACAAGAACCTGTGCGATCGAAGTTAATTTAAAGACCTAATTTTGTGGACCGCTTCGTGAAGTGAGACCTCCACTAAGGTGTAATACAATTAAAAGGCGCACAGTGCAGTTCACTAAGACATAAGTCTCGACATACTGTAGCAGTCAGTGAACAAAAACAGTAGCCCACTAAAATCAAAAGTGCGACCGCTACTATTGTATAAAACAATAAAAAGTTAAAACTGTGCAGTTCACTTAAGGCATAAGTCTCGACATACTGCAGCAGTCTGTGAACAAGAACAGAAACTAACTTATAAATAAAACTAAAATGGAATTACCAGCGGAAAATATGACTCAATTACTTCGGCAAATACGCCAAGTACCGAAATTCTCTGGAGACCCATCGAATCTCAGCTCGTTCATCAGACGTATCGAATACCTGTTGAACTTATACCCTTCAAACGACGCTCGACAGAAGGCGGTTATATTTGGAGCCATCGAACAACTTCAAGTTGTCGGAGATGCGGAAAAGGTTACCCAATTTGGAATGCACAACGAATGGACAACTTTAAGAGACGCCCTAATCACGGAATTCAAGACTCAGACGCCCCTGGAGGATCTACTAGGAAGACTGTATCGGACACCTTTTAAGGGTAAATTACGTCTATTCTGTGAACAATTAGAAGATAAGTCCAGTATAATTATAAATAAGTTAGCATTAGAGAATGACCGAAATAATATGGTGGTTTATACACAAGCAATGGCAACCACAATAAAAAATACAATTCAACGCTCACTCCCCGATAGGTTGTTTATGACCTTAGCGAGGTATGATATTTCAATCGTTCAAAAATTAAGGCAAACCGCCCAACAAGAAGGTCTATACGAAGACCCAATTTCAAAAACATTCGATAGTCAGCCAAAATTTAACTCAAATTCACCTAACACCTATAAACATACAAACATTAACCACATCAAAAACACTCACCCCAACCAACGATTCATTCGCCCCTTTATTCCATTAAATCCCACACAGATCCAAAACACTAACGTAAACAATCAAACCCCTTTTAGACAAATTCCTCCGACCAGACAACAGCAACTTAATCAGTACAGAAATTTATACAACGGATTCAGAACAGACTTAGTTCAGGACCGTCAAAACGACACCCGAAACTACTATCAGCCAAATAAATATGTAGACCTTCCAGCCAACGGTCTTTTTCAACAAACGCAAAAATTCTATATTCATTCATTTTCACCTTATTATGATATTCTGTTAGGAAGAAAAATACTAATGGAGAATAACGGTTTAATAGACTACTCTCGGACAGAAACAATAATTAATGAAAGAACATTCATTCACAAAGAATTAGATCCATGTGATGAGAACTCTTCGGAAAACTTTAATGCACTCTTACAAGAAAACAACTTTACATCAGAAATAAACTATGCCATGGACAACAACATAGACTCAGAACACACATACAGACTAGAACATTTAAATAGTGAGGAAAAATACAGACTTACAAATTTATTAAAAGAGTTCAATGACAATCAATATTCCAAAAATGAAAACCTTACATGCACAAGTATAATACGTCACGATATAAAAACCACTCATGAAAACCCAGTTTACAAAAGACCATACTCGTACCCGTTTTCTTACGAAGCAGAAGTAAATAAGCAAATTGAGGAAATGTTGCGACTCTTCTTATTGCAGTCCATTATGGATTGTCCCCAAAAAGATGGATGCCTCTGGCAAACCGAAATTCAGGTTGGTCGTGGACTATCGAAATCTAAATGAAATAACAATAAATGATAAATTTCCGATTCCTAACATGGACGAAAAACTAGGCAAATTAGGAAAATGCCAGTATTTTACTACAATTGACTTAGCAAAAGGCTTTCATCAAATCGAAATGGACCCTAAGTCTATACCAAAAACGGCGTTTTCGACCAAACACGGTCACTATGAGTACACTCGCATGCCATTTGGCTTAAAAAATGCTCCTGCAACCTTCCAACGGTGCATGAATTACGTCCTAAAAGACCTCATAAATAAGCATTGCCTTGTTTATTTAGATGAAGTGATCATCTATTCAACATCTCTGAACGAACACCTAGACTCACTGAGGAAGGTTTTTGAGAAACTTAAAGAAGCCAATCTTAAACTCCAATTGGAAAAATGCGAATTTTTAAAAAAGCAAACAAATTTCTTAGGTCATATTATAAGTCCAGAAGGCATACGACCTAATAAAGAGAAAGTTAAGGCAATCGAAAAATTTCCTCTCCCAAAGACACCAAAAGAAATCAAATCTTTCTTAGGCTTATGCGGATACTACCGTAAGTTCATTCCAGACTTTGCAAAGATTGCAAAACCTCTGACAATATTTCTAAAAAAAGGAGCTAAAATAGACACAAGAAACGAAGAATACAATAAATCATTTGAAAAATTGAAAACACTCATAATGAACGACCCAATTTTGATTTGCCCTGATTTCACAAAAACATTTCAAGTCACTACTGACGCTAGCAATTTCGCCATAGGAGCCGTGTTATCACAAGACAATAAGCCAGTAAGCTTTGCAAGTAGAACATTAAATGATCATGAACAAAATTATAGCACTATTGAAAAAGAACTACTAGCAATCGTTTGCCCATATTTCCGCCCATATTTATATGGAGTCCCCTTTGAGATTTTGAGCGATCACAAACCCCTTGTTTGGCTAAATAATATTAAAGAGCCTAACATAAAACTACAACGTTTGCGAATTAGACTTAGCGAATATAATTTCAAAATCAAATATTTAGAAGGTAAACTTAATCATGTAGCAGACGCTTTATCTCGCGTCAAAATTGAAGAAAACATGGTAGGCGAAGATGAAAATATTTCAACAGCAGCAACAATACACAGTTCATCAGAAAGCAACGAAACCTACATTGAAATTACAGAAAAACCCATAAACTACTTTGCAAGACAAATAGAATTTATAAAAGATAGTAGAGACAACGAAATACTTTTCCAAAATAAAACTGACCATCAAATACACTGATATGACCCTGAAAAAGGCAAAAGATATCCTTATTAAATACTTCTTAAATAATAGCAGTGTTATTCACCTGGAAAACGATAAAGACTTTTTAGTTTTTCAAAAAGCATATCGAGAAACCATTAACCCACATAGTAACGTGAAAATTCTAAAAAGTATCATAATGTTAAAAGACATAAAATCTTATCCTGAATTTAAAGAATTCATTATTACTCAACATTCTAAATTGTTACACCCCGGTATTGAAAAAATGATACGAATTTTTAAAGAAACTCACTATTTTCCTGATTATAATAAACTAATTCAAAACATTATCAATGATTGTGAAGTCTGTAACCTTGCAAAGACAGAACATAGACCAACAAAACTAGTTTTCGAAATAACTCCAGAGACAAATAACCCATGCGAAATTTATGTTATTGACTTTTATGCTATTGACAACGAACAGTATTTATCTTGTATAGACGTTTATTCACTTATTAAAACAAACAGTGAGATTGGTTAGAGGCAAAACGAGCCCTTACTAGAATTTTTAAACCACAGAAAATTAAAGCAGACAAGGACTCCGCGCTTATAAGCACTTCTTTAAAAACTTGGCTAAACAACGAGGACATACAAATAGATATTACCACAAGTAAAACAGGAATAGCAGACATAGAACGCCTTCATAAAACCATAAATGAAACAAGAGAAAACGCTATAGTCGAGTTCCCCGACTATCTGATACTCGTTACTCAGCTAGTGGAAGAGAGGAGAGTCTTGAACGCAGTTTTTGGCGGTTTGTAGGCGTTATAGTGGGCATGGCAGAAAGTTTTTTGGCAAATCGATAGAAATTTACAAGAGCGATATAAAAATGACAAAATATTAAAACATTTTTCAAAAGTGTGGGCGTAGCAGCTTTGGGCGGTTTGAGGGCGTTAGAGTGGGCGTGGCAGAAAGTTTTTTGGTAAATCGATAGAAAATTACAAGACTAATACAAAAATGAAAAAATTTCAAAACATTTTTCAAAAGTGTGGGCGTGGCAGCTTTGGGCGGTTTATGGGCGTTAGAGTGGGCGTGGCAACATGAATCGACAAACTTGCGCTGCTTCTATGTCCCTGGAGTCTGTATGCTTAATCTCAACTTTCTAGCTTTTGTAGTTCCTGAGATCTCGACGTTCATACGGACGGACAGACGGACAGACGGACGGACAGACGGACATGGCCAAATCGACTCGGCTATAGATCCTGATCAAGAATATATATACTTTATATGGTCGGAAACGCTTCCTTCTGCCTGTTACATACTTTTCAACGAATCTAGTATACCCTTTTACTCTACGAGTAACGGGTATAAAAATCAGAATTATCAATACTGAAAACAATAGAGAAAATAAAGAAACACGAATGGAAACAATTTTATACATATACAACCACAAGACTAAACATAACACAACCGGACAGATACCGGCTAACATCCTTCTTTACGCAGACACACCTACTTATGATACCCAGATGATTAAAGAAATGAAAATCAAAAATCTTAACAAAAAACGACAGGATTTCGAAATCAACACAAAATTTAGACAAGCACCCTTAACACGCGCAAAATCAAAGAATCCCTTTAGAAAAACTGGCAGAATAGAACAATTAGACGAAAAACATTATAACGAAAATAATAGAGGTCAAAACGTTATTCATTATAAAAGCAAATTTAAAATGAAAAAGAAAGTTAATGACAGCAAATACTTGCAGCAAACCGACACCTCCCAATCATCGGACTCATAATCACCATAATAACTTGTATTGCGACACAAACTACAGCAGGAACAATCGAAATCAACCCAATAGAAAACAATCAAGGATTTATCTTGTTTGAATCTGGAACAATACAAATCCCCATCACCTTTATGCATCACTGTCTCACCATAAATATTACAGAAGTTGAAGAAACATTTAATAGTATAATTAAACAATGTCAAGAATTTAAAAATGTCACACAAATTAAATATTTAACCGAGAAAATGGAAAGAAAAATAAATGGCATACGCATTTCAAAACGAAACAAACGAGGACTGGCTAACTTTGTAGGTTCCACATTAAGATATCTTTTTGGCACACTAGACGAAGACGACAGACAACATATCGAACAACAAATTTCGACTCTATCACAAGACACAGTACAGGTCAGCACTCTAAACCACGTTATTGACAGTCTCAATAATGGCATAGAAATAATTAACAACCAGTCCAATTCTTTGAAAAAGGAACAAAAATTGAATCTATTAATATTTAATATTGAACATTTTACCGAATATATCGAAGACATTGAAATGGGTTCACAACTAACACGACTAGAAATATTTAGTCCTAAACTACTAAAACATGAAAATATTGGCAACATTAATTACAAAAATCTGATAAACATAAAAACTTCCGCTTGGTATAACGTACCTACTAATGAAATATTCCTAATGTCCCACATTCCTATGAATTCAATTGAACGACCAACTTTCATCATTGCACCTTACCCCGACAATATCGACAATAAGGAAAATATTGAAGGCAAATTCTACTCACATAACAACTACGTTCTAAATACACTAACAAAGAATATTGTCAAAGACCATTGCATAGCTAACATAATAAAACACGAAACACCAACTTGTACTTTTCAAAAATATCGTAAACAATCCTATATTCAATACATTAAACCAAATATACTTATAACCTGGAATATGACCAGAGAAAAACTTTATCACAATTGTAACGGTCAAGAGATTTATATTGAAAATAATAAAATTATAAAAATATCCAACTGCACAACAGAATTAAAACAAATTACAATATCTAATAATATTCAACAATACACAAATGTAATATTTACTGAACACAATGTAACAAAAATCGAACCAATGTCACATAGAAATTAAGGAAATGATTTTGTCAAACAATAAGAGTAACACAATTTACAGAAACATACTAATAATCTTCATATCTGTTTTAGTTTTAATTTACATATTTTACTTTTATATGAAATGTAAAACAGCGCCACACAAAATTATTATCTCTTACCTAAAACCAAGTAAAACCACTAACAAAAATATCGAAAAAGAAACAGAGACAAAAACAGAAATAGCTGAAATTGCAAATCCAGTACCACACTTATATCCAGAAATAATCGCTTGAGGATAAGCTAATATCTAAAAGGTGGGGGAGTGACATATTCATTTCTTCATACGACATATTCACTCTTCATATAAAAAAGCTAAAGCCGATCTTTTGGAAAGCTTCACTCTCCAAAAGCCTCATAAATAACATTCCCCCAAGATACGAACCGCTTAACGGTAACGAGCTTAATGATCTGTTAAGCTTGACATATAAAGCTAAGTAGAACTTAAAAGGCTTATGTTAATCCTCTGTAAAAGGTTTGCTGGGCCGAAAGAATACCTTTGTAAATTACTTCTTAACTGACCTCTGGTGAAACTTATCCAAATAAAGATCATAAAAAGGAAAATATATTTTTTTTTCATTAAATCTATCACCAAAAAAGTTTTTTATATATAGTATGTGTGTATGTATTGTATATGTATTTATATATATATGTGTGTTTGTATAAACAGAAAATTCTTGTTTTGACTTAGCTGATGTCGTCGTTGTTGCTGCTGCTGTTGTTGTTGCTGATGGTGCTACTGCTGTTGCTGCTTCTGTTGCTGGTAGAGGCTCCTTTGAATTTGACTTCCTTCTCTTGACGTCGATGTTTAAAGATGATTTTTTTTTGGCACGTTTTACTATTTTTGTAGTCCAGTCAGATTTTTTGTTTTTTAGCCATTTATTTCGGCATTTATGCTCTTTTGGCATATACACTCTATTTATGAGCTGATTTAATGCTATTAGAGCATTTATAATGCACTGTTTTCAGGCACTTTTTATTTAATTTATGCTCTTTTGGCATATACACTGCACTCTCTTTATGAGCTGATTTAATGCTATTAGAGCATTTATAAGGCACTTTTGTTAATGTTAATTGTTTTTTAATTTCACAATTGCTGATGTATGGCCTCAAGCACGCCTTACTACAATTTATAATGGTACACTAAGCAACCTTTAGCTATAGACTATACGGTGCTTGTTTTATTTAAAACATAAAAGATTCTTTTGTATCTTTTTGCTTTTTATATTTATACTTTGTTCCTTACCATATAGGGGGAAACAAGAGTTTATTATTTTTGCTACCTTTAGCTGCAAGATTAACTTAGCAATGCGTAAAGGAGCTGGCCTTTCTCTGAGTCCCTTACCATATAGGGGGAAACTGCAGAGTTGATTTAAGGCTCGATTGACCAAATGTAAAATCCCATATGAGAAGACTTTACTCGTTGAGTTTTTGTAAGAAACTGGTTTTATTTACAAATATCTTCGGTTTAAATATGTGACATGAAAATCGGATCTTCAAGTAAATGATCTCAAGTGACTGACTCATGTAGCGTGCACTTAGATTACATGTTTTTGAGCACTGTACACATGTCGCCTTAGATACCAAAATCCTAAATATAAATTATCGCTCTCGATTCATTTACATAAGATATGAATGGAGCCGAAAAATGTAAGTCTTTAAATATATTGGTGTTCATGTGTGAACAAAAATTGTTGTCAACTTCTTATAACTTTTGTATACTAGCCTATAATATTTCTATTACACATGGCAAAAGCCAAAAATATATTATTCAATAAATTATGCTATTAATTAAACATTTTCTAAAAGCGAGAAGTGGAGTACGACGGATGGCTTTGACAAAACTAGATCGTATTGCGCGGCCCGCGACGTTCCATCTGGCATACGGACGCATGAAAGGGATGGAATGTAGCCGAAACATTGCCCGATCGCTTAGCTTTTGGTTCAGTGAGGACTGCTGACTGACAAACGTTGTTAATGTGAGGGGCCACTGTTTTGCGCCGTGGGAATTTTTCCCAACTTCGACAAGCAAGCTCAACGTATCTTTGGTGGATGACGCCCCCCTACAAACATTGGTCCTTCGAGCCGGATATTCTTCTGCCAGCAGTTCCCGGCTATTTAATCCGCCAAAATAAGTGCGAGCCTTCTTAAATTTTCTCACTGCCGGTCTTCAGCAGAGCTCCGAACATTCAATTTCGGTCGCACTGCTGTAAGACTATTTTCCGTGTCAATTCCGTATCCGTGAATTTTCCGACACAACGGCAGGTGAGAAACTTAGTTTTCCTCATCGGTCGACATTTTTCTTTTCAGTCCGTCTTCGCTTTGTTCTATTCTTTTTCCGTACATCAACGAGCAATTTGGTCATATGTTTATACATTATACATATCCACATATGTTCATATGATCATACATTAAACATAGTTACATATATAGTCATCCCATACATCCCGTATGTACATACATATGTACACAATTATATGTCGATGCAATTCTAAGTCCGCGAATTTGCAAAGTAAAAAGTGAAATTGTGTGTTTAGAATAAAAAGGCATAATTAATATCGGCCAACTTGTGTGCACTGTCTTCCGGAATTTCCTTGTTTTTCCGCTGTGTTTACGATATTTTTATTTCTCATCTTGGTGTGTGCCATTTTTTCGCCGCATAATTTTTCAGTCCTTTTACAGACATTAAATACAGTCCACTTTTCGATGCTTAACTGTGCCCATGCATATGCATGCATGCCCATATTCCGTATACGTATATTATTTGCCATTTTTCCAGGAACTAACCTCCGCTAATAAAATTCAACTCATACGAGACCAGGGTGGCTTCCGCTCCCAAGGGGTGTGATCTCTGTTCCAGGGAGAGCCACCCTATTCGCTTATGTCCATGGTTCCTCGAAATGGATGTCAATGGTCGCTCCGACTACATTAAGAGAAGGTAGCTCTGCCTGTACTGTTTCGCACGATGGCACCACCAACGGGATTGCACTAGTGCCCACACCCTCCTGCACCGCGGTAATCCATTTGAAACCGCTCCAAGTTCGACTGGGACAGCCAGGACTCGGCCCGCTCCTATTCCAGAATCAGAGAATCCCTCAGATGTGCAAGTATGCTTCGCTTCCGGTTCAAAAACCGTTCTACAGGGCACTGCCCTCATTCACGTGTGCCATTTGGGGGCAGCTTCCAAGCGCCTGATTGACCGTGCCCTCAACCTTCATTACAGAACGGCTGTTCGACTTAATCAGACTCCCTTTTAAGACGATCCAGGCTCAAGTGTCCGGCCTAAACCAGAACGTGACCGGTCACGTCACTAAGGTGTGTAATTTTTCGATTCGATCGCCTTCTTCCGTCTATTCTCCTCGGCAACTAAGTCTGCAGTGGGATCCACCCGTTACGGAAATGCCACCGATTTCTGCGCTTGAGTACCGAGAAGCGCCTACGGCCTGTCCTCGCCAATCGGCACTGCCCCCGCTGTCTGGTCCACGAACACTCCGACCGAACGTGTCGGCGAGGGGACTGCTGCAAAACGTGCGGGCAGGATCATCACACGATGCTGCACCTCTTCGAGCGCCAGTCGCGTCAGTAGGCGCGCCTTCTGCATAGTCAGCCACTCCACGGCCTCCAGCCGCTCCTCGGCTCCCGTCCGCCACTTCACGACGGATTCCAGCCGCTCCTCGTCTCCAGTCCGCCGCTCCACGGCGTTCTTCCGAGTAGCCAGACGAGCGTATCCTCCGCTCCGTCACTGTCGTCCCTGTTACAGCGACACAGCGTCAACCTGCTACCGACTGCTATGGTGCGGATTAATACCGTGCACGCCTACGAGCTGCATCGACGCGTCGCTGGCGACAGCGTTCAGGCAGTCAACGACCAGAATTGGGAATAAGCAGGTTTGCTCGGCCACCGTGAGCTCCAAACGGGACAACAGCGTCCGGTTCGAGATGGTTTTGAAGGTCGAGCCCCACGTGGGCATTCGCACTCCAATCCGGGAGCTGAGCGAGAAAGTGCGGTCCCACTTCCGGGACATTTCCTTGGTCGACGAGCGTTTCTACCTACCCGCTACGATCTCCGTGGTCCTGGGAGCGGACCTGTATCCGCGAGTGACGCAGCCAGGCTTTCTGAAGATCCACGACGGACTGCCGATGGCCCAGAGCACCGTTTTCGGATGGGTCGTGTCCAGAGCCTGCCACAAGTAATAGCAAGGACCATGTTGCAACCCGGGTGATTCCAGGGGGTGCGGAATGTTAATGTGAGGGGCTCGCCCCTCTTTTCCGCACTTACGCTCTCGCTCTTATCCGAGCTCGCGCTCTCTAAGCTCACCCGATCACCCGAGCACGTTTTAGCGATGTAAAGCGGGTAAGAGCGCCACTCTAGTTTTAGGCTACAAGCAGTCTCATGTATGCACCCGAATAAAACGAACTTATGCCCACGACGCCCCCGCTTACTGTGCTTCTTCTTCGGTGGTCCCTTTCCGATCTATTAGTTTGGGCCGTGGGAATTTTTCCCAAGCAAGCTCAACGTATCTATGGAGGTCGACGCCCCTCTACAAACAAACGTTACAAATGTAATTATGTTTACAGGCACTTCTAATATTTATTCTCGTTATATTGGAGAGGTGAGTGACTTACCAAGATCCCAAAATCCAAATACGACGAACTTACGCTGGAAACCTGGTGGTGAACATCGGGTGCCCCTTTCTCGGTCCTAGTCCTTATCTAGGACACGGGCACTAATAGGCCGACGTAACAGTTTTGATATTTTTATACCCGTTACTCGTAGAGTAAAAGGGTATAGTAGATTCGTTGAAAAGTATGTAACAGGCAGAAGGAAGCGTTTCCGACCATATAAAGTATATATATTCTTGATCAGGATAAATAACCAAGTCGATATGGCCATGTCCGTCTGTCCGTCCGTCTGTCTGTCCGTCCGTATGAACGCTGAGATCTAGGAAATACAGAAGCTAGAAAGCTGAAATTAAGCATACCGACTCCAGAGACATAGGCGCAGCGCAAGTTTATCGATTCATGTTGCCACGCCCACTTTAACGGCCACAAATCGCCCAAAGTTGCCATGCCCACAATTTTTAAAACTGTTTTAATATTTTTTCAAAGCTTTTACGCCCACACTTTTGAAAAATGTTTTGATATTTTGTCATTTTTATATCGCTCTTGTAAATTTCTATCTATTTGCAAAAACACTTTTTGCCACGCTCACTCTAACGCCCACAAACCGTACACTCTAACGCTCTCTTTCGCACTTCCTATAGCTGAGTAACGGGTATCAGATAGTCGGGGAACTCGACTATAGTGTTCTCTCTTGTTTTTTATTTGTTTTTTAGTATTGTAAATTTCTAACGATTTGCCAAACTCTTTTTTGCCACGTCCTAACGCCCGCAAACCGCACAAACCTGCCACGCTCAGAATAATTCTTTGATATATTTAACCTTTACCAATACCCCAGTATTACGCTGGTTTATATTTCGGAAGGATTTACCTTTTCGTTTGCAATGCGTTTCGACATAGTATTATATTAGTCTTAAATTTTTTGTTTGGGACAAGCAGCAAACTGAACATGCCGCCCGCCAATGCAAGATACTTGATACTTCTCGCTTGTCCAGTCCATCCTGTTAGAAAAATTAGACAATAAGTGTGCGCAAGATGCAATTCGTTATGATTGAGGTGTGTAAGTAACAGCGGAAATCGGTCATCCTAGATGATGACAAAGTCTTTGAGCTGAAAACCTTCAGCCTCCTGGCACCATTTGGGCCTCTGCTGTAGATGAGCTTTTCCGTCTTGGATAGCTCCTTTCTCCTTTCCCAATAACATTGGTTTTTAACTGAATTATATTTGCTATGACTTATACCCCCATTCTTAAATTGGAACTGCGCGTTGAAGTACCCACATGTCTCCATTGAGATGGTGAAGATTGATCCAAAATTAAGGCAACCCTGTTAGAGAGCATTGTGTTGGCCATGGTTACCTCCTTTAAAATTAACTTCCCGAGATGAGACCCAGCGGGTAATGAGACTAGCTGGTACCTCAAAATTACCTGAAATCCGATTGCACTGATACTCTATCAGAATCGAGAGAACAATACTCACTTCGTTTCTGAACCATTTACGCAACTCCATGCAAATGGATTTTATTGCACCCTTTCCAAAAAACCAAACCGCCTTTGCTGCACCTATGTGTCGCTTTTCTTCTTTTCAGGCAATTCGCGGAGTCAATTTGCAAACTGAGCGCGGCCGTGATCTGACATTATCTATTTAGATACAAAAAACTATCGAATTTAAAGTCTTACCCTTGCAGGTTCACTCCCTGGGCGCCTGAACAGTTGTGTCCCCTTGTATGTCGCTAACAAGAGGTCATTGTAAGAGGGGTTCACAGGCAAGATTAAACACAGGTCGAATATATTTTCTCTGTTTTCTATCTCCCGCCATATACACTGCCCAGAAACGAGCGAGGGATCACCGCTAATCGCCGCTTTCCCGCACATTGGGACAAGCAGCAAACTGAACACTCATAATTGTTCGGCATTTTTGTAAAACGCCTCTGGCGACTTTTTCGGGGGACTATCTTCCAAAGCGAGTAAGTACGAGTGACTTAATTGCAGAACGCGAAGCCAAAAGTGCAGGCTGGAGAGTACCAAAAAGAGATAGAGGCGAGTTTAGAGGCTCACGCAGCTTCTCTACATATGTAATAAAAGAGTCTACTCCGCCCGTTGACGGCGTGGCTTAGTAAAAGATGAAGGCGGACCACCAATTAAAAAATACACTTTAGTTAAAACGTCAGGGCTTGTCAGGGCTTTTTCAAATCAATACTAAAGGTCGAGAATTAAATCACTTCTTTCTAAGCTTAAAACTGCGTCTGGCCAAGAGTGCGGACGTCTGCTGTGTTAGGTTGATGGCCTCTTCTTTGCCGCTGGCGCAAGATATCAAATTATTATTTTTTTTAACGCGTGAGTTTAACAGCTACACCTCCCGACCAACCGACCGAGGGGCGCTGCCGTGTTTCGTAAGGCTCGAATCGCGAGAAGATAGACGCGATATAGAAAATAGTAAAATAATGGGAAAACATATAAGTATTAGTAAGATCCTATTATGTGTTAAAAAGAGATAATAATTGAGATAATTGGATAAAGAATATTAATTTCAAAACGTTATACTCTGTAGGGGTCATGCACCTCATAGTTAGAGTGTAAGTCGCGTGTCTTGTGTTGAAAAGACAGAAGATCATAATTTACACTTTCGAGACGTTTAACGTTACCACGGCATCATATTTCAAAGCTATTTAGATCGGATTGTAAGTCCAAGTGCTGGAGACTTAAAATTCAATGTAGAAGATCAACAGGTGTCGGGTATCGAAGCCGCCAGCAGTACCTAAATTTATGTCCACTTCTTATCAACATCGGAAAAAAATACTCAGTCCTTGGCACCTCAGCTTTATCTATGCGGATCAGCTGCAGATCGCGCCCTGTTGTACTTTCGTCTGCATCTTCATAGTTGGATTATGCTGCCAAATTTCTCGAATAAAAGAGTAAATAAAATCGCTTGAATTCGCTACCATAAAAGTCTTCATTCATTTGCAAAAAAGGCAAGTAAAAATTCTTATTAGCTCAACATGTAGGTGAAACCGACGTGATTTATATAAACAATATTAGTGCAAATTATACAAAGATATTTAAAACTATAACTTCGTTGTTACTGTTGAGTGATTTGTTCATAATAAATATATTGTGCAATCATACAATGCTCTTTAAAGCTTAAACTTTGCTGTTACTGCTAAGAGATTTGTGCATAAACATTAATGTCTACAATAATTGCACATTAAAGCCAAATACAGGAAGCTGCCACTGATTCTTCTTTGCACCAATCTACCCGCTTGAACAGAATTTTTTGTTGTTAATGCACATAGGGTGACATATTTGAGGCGCAAGGCGACTGCCATATATAACAGAGTGGGACGATTAGCACATTCTTTATCAAGTTCTGCGTTAACTTAATTTGAAGATTCCGTTTTGTTGAAGCTGATTGAATAGCTGCAACAAACATTTCGGGAAAATTCTGAGCGAGCTTGAAGAGCTTAATTTGGATGAAACTGAAAGCGATTTTATTGAGAAATTTGATAATGTTCTCATAAGGCTTAAATCCTCAGTTCGTGGGGAGATATCAAAGCGCGCCTCACAAGTCCTCGCCCACTCAACCTTTTCTGACGGCATTTCACAGTGCAAGTGAAGCCATCGGAAACGTTCTTTCAGGAATAGGGCACCATCGCCCCCGCTAGATCTACCAAAACTCCCTGGAGGCTATGTCAACTGGCTGGATGCAGGACTCTGGAGACTATGGATTTCGTCTTGGCAAGCTATGCGCTTGGTAGCCAGATCTAAGCACCACACTCTCTGCATTACATCTTCAGCTCTTATTGCTCACGATGTAGGCAAAGATATGGTACTCCTAGCCATTGCCACTGTGTTAGTAAAAAACCGTTTAGGAACCTTTGTTCCTTGCCGTGCTGTAGTTGACTCTGGCTCCCAGTGGCACTACAACGTCCCGTTTTGTAAACTTGCTTCAGCTTAGAAAAACAAAGTCATCTGCTTGTGTTACTGGAATAGGTGCCTCTAGTTTCAAGACAGATGCTTTGTCAGTTTACTTAACAATGCGATCTCGAACCTACGAGTACTTGACTTCTATCACTGCTGACATTGCTTTGAATATAACCAAACATCACCCCAACTTTAACATCGACGTTTGTAACTGATTATGTTCGATTGCCAGCTTTATATCTTGCATATCTTTATATCAGCAAGCTCTGCAAAGATACTTATCTTTGAGAGAAAACTAGAGCATCGTCCAGCCGTCAAGGCCCAATACAAGGCTTTCTTGAGGAGTACTTGAAAATGGGACATATGTCAGATGCTCCGACATAAGAATTCAATTTCTGTCGGTATTTTTTGCCTCATAATTGTGCCATGAAAGAGAAAAGCACCACCACCAAGCTTCGCGTCGTATTTGATGGATCGGCTTTAAATTCTTCATGATACTCCTTAAAAGAAGTTATGATAGCCGGTCCAGTGATTTAGCCAAAACTATTCCAGATTCTTCTTCGTTTTCGCTCGCATCCAATTGCAATCACAGGAGATACTCGTATCTGTAAAATGTACCGGTGTGTTAGGGTTTCGCCTGAGGATAGCTACCTCCAGTGCATTGTGTGGAGAGATTCTCAAGATGATCTGTGCGTACTTACGGTAGATAATGTTACGTATGGCAAGAAGCCTGAGTCTTACCTAGCTGTGAGGTCGATGCATCTGTTGTCTATGTATGAAAAGGCGACATTTTCAGGGGGGGTTGCTGAGATTCTTTGCCGTGACTTTTGTGTTGATGATTTGATATCTGGCGCCAGCTCCAAAGAAAAAGAAATGAACATAATGTAGCAGACGTCCGCGCTCTTGTCCAGTGTCTTGTCAAATGTTTACTGGGATACGGTGTCTGATTAGCTCTTTCTCCAAGCTCTGAATTAGAGATTCATGCTTTTTGCGATGCCAGCACTGAAGCTTATGGAGCCTGTTTATGTGTCGTGTCTAGGGGACAATCTCACAGCAGCCACCTACTTTATTCAATGTATCGAGAGGTCTCTTTGATAGCCCTAACCGTGCCAGAACTTCAGTTTGCGGAGCTCGGCTTATAGCTGTAAAATTAAATACGTAAATTGAACGTATTCAACTGTGGTGCTTTCCGGGAGGATCCCTCAAAATTAAAAGTTTATGTAGCAAAACGAGTGGCTACAATTCAGAAGTTGAGCGGGGAGCTCTTCTCAGCGAGCCTAACGAGTCCCCTTTGTGGGCCCATGGACCGCCCTTTCTGAGTAGCCCCATAGCAGTATGGCCACAAACATTCAAAGTGGGACTTCTCTATTCCTGTGTCTGGTTAAGTGTGCTCATTTATGGAATGACATACTTGACAATACTTTCACACCAAAGTGGTAGTAGTAGACTTCCGTTGACCGTTTTGTACAGTGATGAGGCGCGCAATAAGGTTCCTGTAAAATGCTACGTTTGTGTTTCTATTCGCTTGCGTGTTGTACTTTAGGAAGAGGGATATTCGATTTTTGTCTGTGAACCATGTATTGCCAGGTATATTAAAATCACCTAGAACTATTAATTGGTCTTAATATGACATCATTTTTGAGACGGATACATCTTCCCAAAATTCAGAGAGCAAGAGCATGTAATATATCGGAAACGACAGCCTTACGCATAAGGCTGAAGTGAGGTTAGACCTAACCGCAATTAAGACTCCACCTTCCCGCCTGGAGGGACGATCATACCTGGTGTGTACACACCTGGGAAAGTTAAATATCTCCGGCTTTAACGAAGTCATCGTAAATACTATGATATGGAATGCAAAGGAAAGGCTATCAGAATACAATTTATTTAGCTTGCTACTCAAGCCCCTTGAATTTTGACAGGAGATAGTGAGACTAGTTGGTAGTTTTTTGAAAAGGTAGAGGAAGGGGAAGAAGTAGAAGAGTAGAAAGTTTAACAATGAAGAAACCGAATTAGAAGGGAATGAAATTGCTCATTAGGGACAGTTATCTTGAAAGATGAAATGTCCCTACCGTAAGAAAAGTTTAATTTTTCAAAAGTTATGTTATCGGCTTTTGTTATGTTTTGTATACAAAACAATGCATCCTATGATTTTTGATCAGGGGAAACCCGATTACTTAGTGGAACCACCTTAAGGGATTTTGGCACTGCAGCTTGTGTATTTGTAGAGCCAACTTGTGCCGGTAGACGGGACTCAATATTCCTTTGTGGTGGTACACAATCGGGACAGGTGGAATTGGTTGAGAAAACAGTGCAGACAAATCGGAATCTCTAGCAATCTCAAATTGAACTCCCTCCACATCAGGTTGATTTGCTGCGATCAACAGATCATTGCCTGTAGCCATAATTGACTGGCCTATTGCCAGCCGCCAACCACTAATTGTTGGCTGCACAGACTTTATTACCTGACTGAATTTGTTTTGAATGCAGACAACACTAGTTTTGATTTTTTCGATTAGAACCACTGCAGTGGTTATCAATTGCATTAAATGTGTGAAAAGACGAGGACAAAAAAATAACGTTTCATCAATAATATTCTAAATTAATTTAATTAAATAATTTTGTGTACAAAATAGAATTACTAAAGAATTTTGTAATAACCACCGCTGGCTTTGGAAAAATCAAAAAAAAAAATCGGAGCGCAAAAAGTCACGAGAAATCTCAACACCCACTGAATATGTCCCTCCTCCATAGATAACTGATGCATGAACCTCACAGCTAGGTATGCTGGCTTCGTGATATACGTCACAAAATGCACTGGAAATAGCTATTCTTAGGCGAAACCTGGACACACCGGTACACTTTACATTTGTCTCCTGTGATTACAACTGAATGCAAGCGAAAACGAAAAAGAATCTGAAATAGTTTTGGCTGAATTACTTGACCAGCCCTCAGTATCAAAAAGAAGTTTATGCTGATCCATCAAAATCGACGCAAAAATTATTGGTGGTGCTGTACTCATTCAAGACGTTTCTCAATACAAGCATCTCGTTCTTCCCCCCAAAAAAGTTAGTTGCATTGTCGTGGCCTTCTTCTTGTGCATATAAACCGTATTAGACCATACAGGAAAGCAAATGTACAGAGATCTTTAATGAGCTCCAAATGTATCACCTTGCCTACAAAGCAAATGAAAACACACACGTAAGATGATTGTGTGGTGACCATTGAAGTCCAGCGAAGAGTTCTTCAGCCAACCATCTACTCGAGGAAGTCCAACTTGGTCAATGAAGGGTCTTTTGGTCGACGAAGATTTAATGTCATGCCACAAATTATCCCGCTGAACCAGACGCAGCACCAGGCAAGTCCCACTTTGAGTGTCAGTGACAAGGTATCGAATGCGGTTGCATAACTTATAGATCTTTCCAAACGTACTTTGCAAAGGACTCATCAAGCGCGGTGGGAGGAGCTCCTCGAGAAATAATATTTGCCGGACTTAAAGCATTAGGAATGTAGCGGCACTCCATTGTAGAGGTCGTGTCCTGGATTGCAGCTACTTTTTTTGCTACAAACACGTTGAATCTTGATGGCTCCTCTCGATTCTAAGAATGCACTACAATTGAGTCTGAGCAGCGGTAGAATTATTCTTCGAATACTGTCCATTTAGATATTTCCCCTATAAGTCGAAATCGAAGTTCAGCTCTAAAAAGCTGAAGTTTTAGCTATGTTAGGGATTTTAAAGGAGATACTGGAGACTTTTAAAAAATTTAGTGACTCCAGTGCTCTTGTCCTCTAGAAACGACATATACACAAGATCCATAAACTTCGATGCTGGCCCCTCAAAAAACATGAATCTCTTTAAGTGCTTAAAGATAACTGGATTTTGTGCAAAATTCTGAATCTTGCGCCAAAGGAGGGTTTTCGGCACATCAACTGAAGAAAAGTCTTGGACTTTGTGATTACTGGGCGAGACCATCATACTAGAATCGAGCAGATGCGGATAAAAATTGCACGGCCACAAGGCCTTGCTGTTGATTAAAGGGCTGAGAATGAGAACAATTGATCAGACATTGAATCACAGGAGGGGCCTATTTTTTTTTTTTTTTTTTTGTATTCCTTGCTTTTCCTCTCGGGAACTTAGGGCCTCTACGAGAGCCTTCCTTCTAACTCTGTTTTGTGCTGTCTGTTTAGCATTTTCCCATGTGATGTTTATTTGGGCAAGTTTTTGTTGAGTGGTTTTTCTCCATGTTGCTCTTGGCCTTCCTATCCTTCTGCTTCCTTGGGGGTTCCAGTCCAATGCCATCCTTACTATGCTACTCGGGTTTCTGAGAGCGTGCCCCATCCACATTCTTCTTCCCTATTTGGGTGTGTATCGGGGGCTCGCTCGTAACGCGCCACAGCTCTGTGATGGCTATTCTGTTTGGCCAGAATACCTCACATATGATTCTCAGGCTTTTGTTGCTGAAAGCCTGTAGCTTCTGCGTTTTTTTCTACGTTGCGGGCCGTGTCTTACTTCCGTATAGCACAATGGATTACACACACGCATTGTAGATCTGGAGCTTTGTTTGTCGGCTTATTTGTCTGTTTCTCCATATGCGGTATAGTCTTCTAAATGCTGAGCGGGCTTTGCCAAGACAACTCGAGACATTATCATCCACTCATCCACTGTTGGATATGATGGTGCCAAGGTATGGGAAACTGGTAATGAACTCGATTGGGTTCCCATTTATGTTAATGTTTCCTTGGCTGGAGTGGTTGAAGCGCATAGCTTTTGTTTTCGCTATGTTTATCTCGAGCCCTACGCTGCTGGCTATCCTGACGAGGTCGTCACTTTTCCTCTGTATGTAGCCAAGTCTGTGAGAGATAGGACAGATGTCGTCTGCATAGTCCAAGTCCTCAAGGTGTCTAGTGAGGCTCTACGTAATTCCGCGCTTGGACAAGCATACTTCGCTCATTGACTCGTCGACCACGATGGCGATGAGGTTAGCAGGTACTCCTTTCCTTCCAAGCGATCGCCATATTGCTGCCCTTTCAACTGAGTCGAACGCCTTCTTGAAGTAGATGAACAGGAGGTAAAGCGGGGTTCTTCATTCCACAGCTTGCTCGGTAATTATGCGTAGTGTGTTTGCCTTATCTACGCAACTCCTGTGTGGTCTGAAGCCTGCCTTTTCGTCTCGGATTGTTGGCTCGATTTTTTTCTGGAGGCGTTCGTTCAGCAGGATCGCTAGGATTTTATAGCTAGTGTTGAGCAGTGTTATCCCTCTCCAGTTGTTGCAGTCGCTGAGGTCGCCTTTCTTGGGGAGCTTCACGATAATTCCACTTTTCCAGGAGTTAGGCACAGTCTCGTCTTCCAATATGCGTGCGAAATGTGGATTCGGCGTATCAGCCATCAGTTGAGTGTCAACTTGAAGCAGTTCGGCTGGTATGTTGTCCTCGCCGGCGGCCCTGTTGCGCTTTAGCTTCTTTATTGCATTCACAATCTCTCTTACATTCGGGGCTGCAGAGGGTATCCTGGTATTCCCACTTGGTGGCGCAATGCTTCTATAGTGCCGTAGCCACGTTTGGTGATGTGGTGGGGCTAATTTCCGTGTTGGCGCCACCTCCGGATCTGTGCATCATCATTGGATAAGAGGTTGCCTTCTAGGTCCCTGACTGGCTGGTTCCGTCTGTGGAGGGTTCCGGCAATCCGTGCAATCTGCTGGTATAACGAGCGCATGTTGTTCTCGCCGACTGCTCGTTCTGCGTCTGCAAATGTGGTCGATCTGGTTGCGCGTGTTACCACTAGGAGATGTTCAGGAGTATTTGTGGACATCTTTGTGTGGAAATATTGTGCCGCCGATGACCAGCTGGAATAGCTGGCAGAGTTCCACTAATCTCTCTGTTGTCATTGCGAGTCCCAGGTCCATGTTGGCCCATGATAGATCTTAGTCCGGTGTTGTTGGGGCCTACTTTCGCATTAAAGTCACCCATGAGGATGTTAATGTGACCTTGCCGTGTCTTGTTGAGGGTTGCTGTGAGGGCAGTGTAGAAGTCGTCCTTGGTGTTATCGTTGGCGTCTTCCGTCGGGGCATAGCATTGTATGATGTTTATATGTCTAGCTCGAAATGGGTTCACAGGAGTGCAGTGTCTTTTTTATGCGCTTGGACACGTAAATCCCCACTCCGTATCTGCTGCCGCCATTGTTGCCACTGTGTAGGTTGCTATTTGATGTTGTTGTTTCCAGCTCCTTGGTGGGTTTGGTGGCTACTGGGGTTTGATTCCAGCTATTGCAATATGGAGTCTCTCCATCTCCGCCTCGAACTGTGCTAATCTAGATGGTTCTCTCCATCTCCGCCTCGAACTTTGCTAATCTAGATGGTTCTCTCAGAGTTCTAACGTTCCATTGTCCAATTCGTGTCCGTTTTGATATGCCTACGGTCGTCATCGAATTTGGGGGGCCGTTTATTTTTAATTCTCTCGTATTTGTTTCGATAATCGATTAAGTTTTTCGACCGATCTGGTGATTGGCCTGGTGCGGCTTATCCCAGTGATGGGGCTGCCACCTAACGTCATCGGGGAGTGGCGTCTACGGTGATGTCGCTTGTCGTAGAAAAGCGAACAGTCTGGTAACTCGCTTCAGGCCCTGCTGGGTGTGGATGCTGTTCGCAGAACACAGGGTGCACTTGGTAACTATGTGGGAGACCCCGTTTTACTCCATATAGAATGGAGAGGGGGTGAGGCGGTTGGTCAAGAGTAAGCTGCCGAAGATTGTTGCATCAGGCGTTATGAATGGAAGAATACCCTCTAAAAGCTAGAAAAGTATCTTTTTGAGAGGAAAGTTTGTGTGGCCATACTCTCGTCATGGATGGGGATTGAACTCCCAACCTCGTGCTTAACAGGTAATTGCGCTATCCTTCATCGTGAAACTTCAAGAAGGAAGCTCCCCCCTCCGAAGCTCCCTTGCTTGTACATTTAAACACTACTTCCTTAGATAAAAATTGACTCTGGACAAGAATGACTGATTTTTAACTTGCTGGTAAGACTTATTTACGAATCAAGAAAATATCAGGTACAGTAGATAGCCCAAGACGCGTACAGCGCGGCAATGAACAAAGGTTTACCTCTTTACCTAATTTGTGTGCAATAAGTGCTGAAGACGTGTTATGCAATACAAAGGGTTCCATGGCGTGCCTAATTGAATCTTAGGCCACCGTTTTAGTAAGCTGTAATTTTTCGTGTGACGAAGGCGAGGCTAAGATTCCCATTGAAGAAGAGACTGTTGCTTAGATCCGCAGGCACGGCAATAGCCGAAGTCGCACTGTCTCAATTGATTACCATTCTTTAGGAAATTTATACAAAGAGTGGACGGTTAGAACACAGGTCGGACGGTTAGAACTTGTGGGGGAAAAGGTTGACTTACTCATAAAAGATGTATGATTAGTTCCCACCTGGCGCATAGATTGTTATAGCGAAATCCATATTCTCCAGAATCCTGCATCGCTGCTCCAGAAATTATGCCATGTATTCCCACTTTGGAATTAAAATTCTGAAGGCTGGGTCCTCGAAATGCTTGTCCCGTTTGGCCTAACGGATCCTGCTTTTGGACATGTACTTGAAGCACCCCGCGATTTGCTGCTTTGTTTCCAATCCATTTAGGGCGGGAATATGGCCGTTGAAGAATTACGTTGCAGCATTAGCATTTTAATCTACTTAGCCCCAGAATCTCAGGCACATGAGTCTGAAGAACCAAACGCCGATTATTAATTCTGTTTTGTAACAATTCCAAAGCTAAATCGTAGTTGCTTTGCGAAATTTTTAGCAAGTGAATAGTTTCCAACGCAGAGTCCGACATATATGATCCTAGATGCTTTAACATAGCTATGTTTCTGAAATCCGCTGTGGGTTTAGGCGTACTGGAAAAATGTAGCAAATAGGTTTGCTGCAACTAAATCATTTGAGAGAGGTATATTGTCAAAATCAATTTACCCGAGGAATATCTGAGGAATTTCCGGAGAATATCAAAAAATAAGCAAGGTCTTATCCCGAGGAATACTACAGGAATTCCTAGGGAATTTCTTGGGAGTTCCTCGGAATTTCTTCAAGTATTCTATTCGTAAATTACTCGGGAAAATACATGTAAATCCAGAAAAATTTAATTTTTATTTTTATTTTTTATTCCATTAATTTTTTCCTATTTTTGTTTGCATTCTTTTTAATACATGTTAGTGCGTGGGGAAAGGCCTTCTCCGGTGGCTACTGGGCTGGCCTTCTAATGTGATTATGCTCTCAGTAAAGAGAAATATTTGAATAATATTAATATCATGTAGCTTGGAATGCAATTAGTTTTGCTTATTTATCAATGCGAAACACTACTAACCGGTTTTATATATTTTACGTTGAAAATTTTCTAACCACCACTTGACACGTTCTACATTTGAATGCAAATGCAAAAGAAGAAATGTGACCGAAAACGAAACCGAAAATTCTAAAAGGCACGCAGGGTATATTCGACCGTAATGATCCCAGGTAATTAGAATTCCATAGGCAAACAATTAAACACGGACGCATTGGCGTTGCCTAAAGCGGCAGTTTAATTTATATCAAAATTAAAAATCCCTAAATCAACAAAAAAATATAAATTAAATATACACTTAAAAATATAAAAAATATCCCACCAATTATTAGAACGGTATTCAGAAGTCTATACATAGCGTTTTTTTCATCTCATCTCTCACTCTCATTTTCGGTCACTGCTCTGAACTACTAACAAATATGAACTTCGAACTTAGGCAGCGGCAGAGCCACGACAGAATTCGGCTTGACTTCGGTGTTTGAAACTTTGCTAGAAAAGGCCTGTGCGATTTGAATTTTCGAACTATCGCGACGAAAAATACGGGCGAGGAGTTTTTGCTACTGAAGGGTATACATATACATACATACAACATACATATACATATACACAAATATTAAATGCTTTGGCCAAATTGAAGAATCAATAATTGTTGGAAAATGTCCGTCTGAAAGCTCAACCTTAAACGAAGAAATCATACATATCTGGTTAAAGTTATACTTAGAGACGAACAATTCTGTTGCAAAACATTAAACTTTTAGCTTTGGTTAGTTCGAATATCGTCTGGGGCTGTTGGGTTAAGACGGGAGATGAAGATATAATTACAGCAGGCAAAGCTAAATATCGGTTTTGAACGCTTCATCTCTTTTCCAAAAATAGAATTTCCGGGGTTTCCATGTAGGCAGTTACAACTGACTTCTGTTACATACGTGGCCGATTATATGAGCAAAGGTTCTGTCGAAACTGAAACCTGCGGTGCAGATGTAGGCGCTGATTGAAGAGTGGAGACGCTTAGATTGAGCCCTGCCACTGCTTTTCGATTTCGTAACGGAATACATTATTTTTTTATTATAACTATTTTTGTCTGACTTTTAAACTCGGTTATTAGACCAGCACTGTGCTCGAAGTCAAGACATTTCTGGTGAACATAAGGCTGCCGAGATTAGATTTTGCTAATGATATATGGAACAAGCAAAAGAATTTCAATGTAGTTTAAATGCTTATATTAGCGTAGATATTGGCTAACTATAAACAAAATGTAAACAAAAATCAAGTTAATAGAGCTTGCGCAGCTATGTGCTTTTGAGTGCGAGAAATAGGAATAGAGTGATCGGGATAAACAAAAAGACCATTGGTTTTGCCGTAAACCCAAGCCCAAGAATAAAGCATTAAAGCAAACACAAAATTTTGGGTCGTTATTTTGTCACTGTCAGAAGTCAATCTCTTATTTTACGATCTAAACGTATTGTAATGATTAAGACCACCAACACTCTGAACAGGTAAAAAAACGTAATTAAAAGCCTTAATTTATGACGTCTTTTCTAAATGAATTATTAATAATAAATGATGCAATTTTGATGTTTTGTAGAGAAAATAATGAAAAGAGAAATAAAATACAACGAATTAGTGAAAGATATGTACCTCGTGTTGGAACTAATTTGTTTTACATAAGATGATGCTGGCAAACTATTGATAGTCAAACATACAAAAGTAAATACTCTCATGGAAGCTACTGACATAGGGCATATTTACCAGTATATTATATTTTGTTATTGTATTTATAGCAATTGTTATGCAGTATGAAAGAAGTCAAAGCAAGTGCACATCATTTGGAGTCGACTTTTCGACGGTCAGAAAAATTCCCCAAAGCCATAGGAATGATGTAGACAACTCCAAAAGATTTTGGCATGAGGCTATATAACTTTACAATTGAGAATTAAAATTGTCTTGGGGTAGCCGGTCCTTAGAAGGTATCAGCGGGCTAGTTGATCATTTCACTGCATTCGTCTTAAGCTGCGAGCTTAAAGTTACCCTTTGGCATGGGGATTCGGAAGCGCATCCAGCTTGTTTAAGTATTTTACTTTTCCGGATATTTTGGATATTTTGCCCCTTAGGTCAGAGTCGTAACACCATATGGACGTAAGTACAGTGTTGTTATACCTGCGCCAAGTATACCCGTTACTCGTAAAGTAAGAGGGATATTATTTTCGTTGAAGAGTATATAACAAGCAGAAGAAAGCGTTTACGACTATATAAAGTATGTTTATTCATGATTAGTCATGATCTAGTCACGATCTAGTCATGTCGGTCTCTACGACCGTCTGTCTTTCCGTCCGCATAAACGCCTCGATCTCAGGAACTATAAACACAGTTGAAAAATATTTTAATGTTTCTCATGGTTCACTGGCCAGTATGTAGGTATACCCACGAATACGTAGTTGAGCTTTTCTTTTGCTTTGATTTTTGAACTATAGTGCTGCTTACTTTTGGGGGTAAAAAGGAGATATCCGCAAACAGTATGCTTTGCATTATAGTCTATGAGTTATGCTTAGTATGAATGCTGATGATAGTGGATTGTAGGTGTTCGTTTTGGAAAGTGTTCTGGAAATCAAGTATCGTACGTGTTCTTATTATTACTCCAGTACGGATCATAGAACGTTTACGTTGAAACAATTTTAAAATTTTTTCATTTTATTATTTTTTTTCTTAAAATTTCTCGTTTGCACTTTCTCCAGCTGGGTAATGGATACTGATACGCCGATTATTAATTCTGTTTTGTAACAATTCCAAAGCTAAATCGTAGTTGCTTTGCGAAATTTTTAGCAAGTGAATAGTTTCCAACGCAGAGTCCGACATATATGATCCTAGATGCTTTAACATAGCTATGTTTCTGAAATCCGCTGTGGGTTTAGGCGTACTGGAAAAATGTAGCAAATAGGTTTGCTGCAACTAAATCATTTGAGAGAGGTATATTGTCAAAATCAATTTACCCGAGGAATATCTGAGGAATTTCCGGAGAATATCAAAAAATAAGCAAGGTCTTATCCCGAGGAATACTACAGGAATTCCTAGGGAATTTCTTGGGAGTTCCTCGGAATTTCTTCAAGTATTCTATTCGTAAATTACTCGGGAAAATACATGTAAATCCAGAAAAATTTAATTTTTATTTTTATTTTTTATTCCATTAATTTTTTCCTATTTTTGTTTGCATTCTTTTTAATACATGTTAGTGCGTGGGGAAAGGCCTTCTCCGGTGGCTACTGGGCTGGCCTTCTAATGTGATTATGCTCTCAGTAAAGAGAAATATTTGAATAATATTAATATCATGTAGCTTGGAATGCAATTAGTTTTGCTTATTTATCAATGCGAAACACTACTAACCGGTTTTATATATTTTACGTTGAAAATTTTCTAACCACCACTTGACACGTTCTACATTTGAATGCAAATGCAAAAGAAGAAATGTGACCGAAAACGAAACCGAAAATTCTAAAAGGCACGCAGGGTATATTCGACCGTAATGATCCCAGGTAATTAGAATTCCATAGGCAAACAATTAAACACGGACGCATTGGCGTTGCCTAAAGCGGCAGTTTAATTTATATCAAAATTAAAAATCCCTAAATCAACAAAAAAATATAAATTAAATATACACTTAAAAATATAAAAAATATCCCACCAATTATTAGAACGGTATTCAGAAGTCTATACATAGCGTTTTTTTCATCTCATCTCTCACTCTCATTTTCGGTCACTGCTCTGAACTACTAACAAATATGAACTTCGAACTTAGGCAGCGGCAGAGCCACGACAGAATTCGGCTTGACTTCGGTGTTTGAAACTTTGCTAGAAAAGGCCTGTGCGATTTGAATTTTCGAACTATCGCGACGAAAAATACGGGCGAGGAGTTTTTGCTACTGAAGGGTATACATATACATACATACAACATACATATACATATACACAAATATTAAATGCTTTGGCCAAATTGAAGAATCAATAATTGTTGGAAAATGTCCGTCTGAAAGCTCAACCTTAAACGAAGAAATCATACATATCTGGTTAAAGTTATACTTAGAGACGAACAATTCTGTTGCAAAACATTAAACTTTTAGCTTTGGTTAGTTCGAATATCGTCTGGGGCTGTTGGGTTAAGACGGGAGATGAAGATATAATTACAGCAGGCAAAGCTAAATATCGGTTTTGAACGCTTCATCTCTTTTCCAAAAATAGAATTTCCGGGGTTTCCATGTAGGCAGTTACAACTGACTTCTGTTACATACGTGGCCGATTATATGAGCAAAGGTTCTGTCGAAACTGAAACCTGCGGTGCAGATGTAGGCGCTGATTGAAGAGTGGAGACGCTTAGATTGAGCCCTGCCACTGCTTTTCGATTTCGTAACGGAATACATTATTTTTTTATTATAACTATTTTTGTCTGACTTTTAAACTCGGTTATTAGACCAGCACTGTGCTCGAAGTCAAGACATTTCTGGTGAACATAAGGCTGCCGAGATTAGATTTTGCTAATGATATATGGAACAAGCAAAAGAATTTCAATGTAGTTTAAATGCTTATATTAGCGTAGATATTGGCTAACTATAAACAAAATGTAAACAAAAATCAAGTTAATAGAGCTTGCGCAGCTATGTGCTTTTGAGTGCGAGAAATAGGAATAGAGTGATCGGGATAAACAAAAAGACCATTGGTTTTGCCGTAAACCCAAGCCCAAGAATAAAGCATTAAAGCAAACACAAAATTTTGGGTCGTTATTTTGTCACTGTCAGAAGTCAATCTCTTATTTTACGATCTAAACGTATTGTAATGATTAAGACCACCAACACTCTGAACAGGTAAAAAAACGTAATTAAAAGCCTTAATTTATGACGTCTTTTCTAAATGAATTATTAATAATAAATGATGCAATTTTGATGTTTTGTAGAGAAAATAATGAAAAGAGAAATAAAATACAACGAATTAGTGAAAGATATGTACCTCGTGTTGGAACTAATTTGTTTTACATAAGATGATGCTGGCAAACTATTGATAGTCAAACATACAAAAGTAAATACTCTCATGGAAGCTACTGACATAGGGCATATTTACCAGTATATTATATTTTGTTATTGTATTTATAGCAATTGTTATGCAGTATGAAAGAAGTCAAAGCAAGTGCACATCATTTGGAGTCGACTTTTCGACGGTCAGAAAAATTCCCCAAAGCCATAGGAATGATGTAGACAACTCCAAAAGATTTGGCATGAGGCTATATAACTTTACAATTGAGAATTAAAATTGTCTTGGGGTAGCCGGTCCTTAGAAGGTATCAGCGGGCTAGTTGATCATTTCACTGCATTCGTCTTAAGCTGCGAGCTTAAAGTTACCCTTTGGCATGGGGATTCGGAAGCGCATCCAGCTTGTTTAAGTATTTTACTTTTCCGGATATTTTGGATATTTTGCCCCTTAGGTCAGAGTCGTAACACCATATGGACGTAAGTACAGTGTTGTTATACCTGCGCCAAGTATACCCGTTACTCGTAAAGTAAGAGGGATATTATTTTCGTTGAAGAGTATATAACAAGCAGAAGAAAGCGTTTACGACTATATAAAGTATGTTTATTCATGATTAGTCATGATCTAGTCACGATCTAGTCATGTCGGTCTCTACGACCGTCTGTCTTTCCGTCCGCATAAACGCCTCGATCTCAGGAACTATAAACACAGTTGAAAAATATTTTAATGTTTCTCATGGTTCACTGGCCAGTATGTAGGTATACCCACGAATACGTAGTTGAGCTTTTCTTTTGCTTTGATTTTTGAACTATAGTGCTGCTTACTTTTGGGGGTAAAAAGGAGATATCCGCAAACAGTATGCTTTGCATTATAGTCTATGAGTTATGCTTAGTATGAATGCTGATGATAGTGGATTGTAGGTGTTCGTTTTGGAAAGTGTTCTGGAAATCAAGTATCGTACGTGTTCTTATTATTACTCCAGTACGGATCATAGAACGTTTACGTTGAAACAATTTTAAAATTTTTTCATTTTATTATTTTTTTTCTTAAAATTTCTCGTTTGCACTTTCTCCAGCTGGGTAATGGATACTGATAGTTCTGAAACTCGACAATAGCTTTCTATCTTATTATAATCATAAAGTTTTATTAAGTATATAACTATTTACTGCAAAGGCATCTAAGCTTCGTCTTCATGATTACAGCCAATTTTTTTTTGCTATATGAACATTTTCTTTAAAGTTTTGAAAGTCACTTCCGTCTGAGTTAGCCGAGTAAGAATCTGGTGTTTAAAGACTATTGCCATCGAATTCAACTGGTGTTTAACCTGGAGGTCCAAGTGTTGATCTGATTCTTTGCAATTTATTTACTATTACTTACAAACCTGTTCGATAAATAAATAATAAATAAATTTTTTAAATCTCAAATGACTGGAAGTAAATTTCTTCTTAAATTCTCAAGTTCATCATTACGTACGATTAAGCAATAGCAAAATTAATTCTTTTTATCCATCTAAGCTGGTGATTCCACTTCAGTATAGCGTCAAAAGGACGCTATCCTTTTCAAGGATATTAAATAAATAACACACATGTCAAAATCTTATTCCCCTAGTCATTTCATAAACATCAACAGTTGATCTTTGTAAAGGATTATTTAAAGCAAAAATAACTGATGCGAATTTATTTACATGTTCTTCAAAATATGCTTTTTTTATTCAGCTGGGACTCTGCTTTTATCCACTTCTGGTTTTGTATCATCCGGATCCAAGCTTAGGCATTCTGCAAAAAATTGCTCCATAGAAGAATATACATGTTCGAGTACACCGCTTAAGTCGTGGCCTTCATCTGCATAAGTCTGAAAAACAAAAATTGTCAGTATATTGTACATGATTTTTTTTTATATACCCGTTAATCGTAGAGTAAAAGGGTATACTAGATTCGTTGAAAAGTATGTAACAGGCACTAGGAAGCGTTTCCGACCATGTAATAAATATATATTATTGATCAGGATCAATAGCCGAGTCGATCTGGCCATGTCCGTCTGTTCGTCTGTCTGTCCGTATGAACGTCGAGATCTCAGGAACTACAAAAGCTAGAAAGTTGAGAGTAAGCCTACAGACTCCAGAGACATAGACGCAGCGCAATTTTGTCGATTCATGTTGCCAAGCCCACTCTAACGGCCACAAACCGCCCAAAACTGCCACGCCCACACTTTTGAAAAATGTTTTGATATTTTTTCATTATACCCGTTACTCGTAGAGTAAAAGGGTATACTAGATTCGTTGAAAAGTATGTAACAGGCAGAAGGAAGCGTTTCCGACCATATAAAGTATATATATTTTTGATCAGGATCAATAGCCGAGTCGATCTGGCCATGTCTGTCTGTCCGTCCGTCTGTCTGTCCGTCCGCATGAACGCTGAGATCTCAGGAACTACAAAAATCACTACTTTCACAAACACAAACCGCCTAAAAAGTTTTGATATTTTTTCATTTTATTATTAGTCTTGTAAATTTCTATCGATTCGCCAAAAAACGTTTTGCCACCCCCACTCTAACGGCCACAAACCACCCAAAGTGCCACGCCTACAATTTTGAAAAATGTTTTAATATTTTTTCATTTTTGTATTGGTCTTGTAAATTTCTATCGATTTGCCAAAAACCTTTTTGCCACGCCCACTCTAACGCCCACAAACCGCCCACACTTTTAAATTTTTTTTTGATTTTTATTAGTCTTGTAAATTTCTATCGATTTGCCAAAAAACTTGAACTCCCATTTTGGTTTTTGGAGCGAAATTTGGCATTGATGCGCGCATGCATGGGCTGCGAAAGTAAATCCGTATACATAATTACAGAACGTAGAAGCGCGAGAGAAAGCGGTTTGTCGGTCTTCGAGTAGGCATGGCAACATGGATCTACGAGTCATGTAAATTTCTATCGATTTGCCAAAAATCTTTTGCCACTCCCACTCCAGCTGCCCAAAACTGATACACCCACACTTTTGAAAAATTTTTTGATATATTTTCAGTTTTGTGTTTGTCTTGCAAATTTCTATCGATATGACAAAAAGTTGTTTGCTTCGTCTACTCTAACGCCCACAAGCCGGCCAAAGCCCACAGTTTTGAAAAATGTGTTTCACTTTTTTCATTTTATTATTAGCCCTGTACATTTGCCGAAAAACGCCCACCCATTTGAAACATTTTTCTAATTTTTTTTTCAATTAATTCTTGTTTTCCCTATTTCTATCAATATCAAAAGAAAAATGTGAGAATTACAGATAGTCGGGGAACTCTTACATAGCATTCTCCCTTGTTTTACCCGTTACTCGTAGAGTAAAAAGGTATACTAGATTCGTTGAAAAATATGTAACAGGCAGAAGAAAGCGTTTCCGACCATATAAAGTATATATATTTTTGATCAGGATCCATAGCCGAGTCGATCTGGCCATGTCCGTCTGTCCGTCCGTCTGTCTGTCCGTCCGTATGAACGCTGAGATCTCAGGAACTACAAAAGCTACAAAGTTGAGATTAAGCATACAGACTCCAGTGACATAGACGGTGCGCAAGTTTGTCGATTCATGTTGCCACGCCCACTTTAACGAACACAAACCGCCTAAAACTGCCACGCCCACACTTTTGAAAAAAGTTTTGATATTTTTTCATTTTTGTATTAGTCTTGTAAATTTCTATCGATTCGCCAAAAAACGTTTTGCCACGCCCACTCTAACGGCCACAAACCACCCAAAGTGCCACGCCTACAATTTTGAAAAATGTTTTGATATTTTTTCATTTTTGTATTGGTCTTGTAAATTTCTATCGATTTGCCAAAAAACTCTAACTCCCACAAACCGTCAAAAACTGTCAGTGTTGAAGACTCTCCTTCGCACTTCCACTAGCTTAGTAACGGGTATCAAATAGTCGGGGAACTCGACTATAGCGTTTTCTCTTGTTTTTACCTGGTATCGAAAGAGAATATTGGCGCTTGTTAATGATTTTGCTAATTGCACTCCATGGACAAAAGGAGCTGTAGTATCTGCTAGACCGTGAATCAAAAAATATGAATTGGATTTAATTAGACGTGCCCTTTGAGTTGCATCTGCTTCAACATAGCCTTTAAAATTTTCAGCAGGCAGGCCTAATATACGCTCAGTAAACGCTGAATCTATTGGGAGATAGTTATTAATAATTAAATAAGGTTTTTGTAAATTTAAAGATGTAGCTTTTTAAATTATTAATGTTAGTACTTACTTGAATATAGCCAATCTGCAGTAGGAGAAACTGCGATTCCACATTTAAATACGTCCTGTTGAGTACCGAGAGCCATTGAGGTTACATAACCTCCATAGCCCCACCCCCACATACCTACTCTTGTTTCATCTAAAAAACCTATAGTGTCCAGCAAGTATCTAAAAAAGTAAACCTTTTACATAAATTGTAAATATAATAAAATAAAAGTACTCACCCAAGAACAGAAATTTGATCTAATACTTCTACTCCTCCTAAATGACGATATAGTGTTTTTTTACTTTGACCCTTGGACCCTCGTACATCTAGGCGGATATAGACAACATCATTTCTTGATGACATGTATGTACCCCAGTCGATCTTAAACTTCTCAGAAACGGATTCTGAGCCGGGACGTCCATTGCTGAAAGAGAATCCATATATTTTAAGCATTCTTAATTAGTAATAATTAAAATTTTATAAACAAATAATTTCATTCGAATACTGGTTAATATGTTTTTTTTTTTGAGCGCAAGACTCATATCCACACCTCCTACCCAACAAACCAAGGGGCGCCGCCGTAAATCTTACGGCCGTTAGAGTGGGCGTGGCAAAACGTTTTTTGGCGAATCGATAGAAATTTACAAGACTAATACAAAAATGAAAAAATATCAAAACTTTTTTCAAAAGTGTGGGCGTGGCAGTTTTAGGCGGTTTGTGTTCGTTAGAGTGGGCGTGGCAACATGAATCGACAAACTTGCGCACCGTCTATGTCACTGGAGTCTGTATGCTTAATCTCAACTTTGTAGCTTTTGTAGTTCCTGAGATCTCAGCGTTCATACGGACGGACAGACAGACGGACGGACAGACGGACATGGCCAGATCGACTCGGCTATGGATCCTGATCAAAAATATATATACTTTATATGGTCGGAAACGCTTTCTTCTGCCTGTTACATATTTTTCAACGAATCTAGTATACCTTTTTACTCTACGAGTAACGGGTAAAACAAGGGAGAATGCTATGTAAGAGTTCCCCGACTATCTGTAATTCTCACATTTTTCTTTTGATATTGATAGAAATAGGGAAAACAAGAATTAATTGAAAAAAAAATTAGAAAAATGTTTCAAATGGGTGGGCGTTTTTCGGCAAATGTACAGGGCTAATAATAAAATGAAAAAAGTGAAACACATTTTTCAAAACTGTGGGCTTTGGCCGGTTTGTGGGCGTTAGAGTAGACGAAGCAAACAACTTTTTGTCATGTCGATAGAAATTTGCAAGACAAATACAAAACTGAAAATATATCAAAAAATTTTCCAAAAGTGTGGGTGTATCAGTTTTGGGCAGCTGGAGTGGGAGTGGCCAAAAGTTTTTTGGCAAATCGATAGAAATTTACATGACATGAATAAATATTCCAACTACCGCAGTTTCCCAGTTCGTTCATCAGATGAATTGAATACCTGATCAACTCATACCGAACAAACGGTGTTTGACAGAAGACCGTAATTTTTAGAGCCATTGAACTACAAGTCATCGAGGATGCGGAAAGGGTCTGCCAAATAGGTTTTCACAACGAGTGGTTAGCTTTAACCAAAATAATTTATTAGTTTATTCACAAACAATGGAAACACAATAAAAACACTAATTAAAGCTTAGTCTGTGATAAAATTTTCATGACCCTAGCAAGGCATGTAATTCAACTGTTCAAATATTACGACAAATTGCCCAACGGGAAGGTCTTTTGAAAACCCAAATTAAATCACTAATCACTCAAACACTAATACCAATACCAATATAAAATAAAAATAAAATCTCTCACCCCAATCAATAATTTGGTGTCCCCTTTAATCCATTTATAAGTCCCACGCAGTTTCAAAAAGCATATGTAAACAATCAGACCCTTCATAAAAAAGCTTTTCTGTCGATTCGATCAGAACAGATCAAATTTGTATAATGAATTTAGAACAAAAAATGTCAGTGTTGAAGACCCTCCTTCGCACTTCCAATAGCTGAGTAAGTATCAGATAGTCGGGGAACTCGACTTTAGCGTTCTCTCTTGTTTTTTTCTGTTTTGTATTTAAGTTTACGGAAGTATTCTGGGTTACCCTGACATTATTGGTAGGATTTTCATTCTGGTTATTGCTGTGGCTACCTTAACCTTGACTTTGGAAATTATTTTGGTTACTGCCTCATCCTCTGTTTCTTCCGCGATAACCACCTCGGCTCTGTAATTATTATAGTAACTTCGGTTCTCACCTCTGCTTTGGTAATTTTTTCGGTTATAATTATCTTTATAGTGTCCTCTATTGGTATAGAATAGAGTGGCCGGTTATTTCCCTAGAGCAGTGAATATATTTTTCTTCATCGTATTAAAATTTCCGGCTTCTACGATTATTTATATCTTATTATGTTCAAAATGCTTTATCATTGCGGATTGCGCGTTTTCTGATTCTAGGCCATTATCTATGTAGGCTGCTTTCAGCGACCCAGCTTTTCCTTCTAGACAACAACAAATTGATCAGAACAGATCAATTGTGTATAAAAAATTCAGAACATATAGAACTTAATTTAACCCGATACTCGTAGAGTAAAAGGGTATACTAGATTCGTTAAAAGGAAGTATGTAACGCTGAGATCTAGGAAAGAAAGCTAGAAAGCTGAAATTAAGCATACAAACTCCCAAGACATAAAAGCAGCGCAAGTTTGTCGTTTCATGTTGCCACGCCCACTCTAACGCCCACAAAACGACCAAAACTGTCACGCCCACACTTTTGAAAAATGTTTTAATATTTTTTCATTTTTGTATTGGTCTTGTAAATTTCTATCGATTTGCAAAAAAACTTTTTGCCACGCCCACTCTAACGCCCACAAAACGCCCAAAACTGTCACGCCCACACTTTTGAAAAATGTTTTAATATTTTTTCATTTTTGTATTGGTCTTGTAAATTTCTATCGATTTGCAAAAAAACTTTTTGCCACGCCCACTCTAACGCCCACAAACCGCCAAAAACTGTCAGTGTTAAAAACTCTTTCCCGCACTTCCGGGGAGTTCGACTATAGCGTTCTCCCTTGTTTAGAATATATTATCAATCCCCTCAACAATCAAGAGTATCAAATATGCGTTATAGAGGATGCAGCGGACCAACACGTATCCAGATGGATGATAAATACAAGTTAAATTACAATTAAATAGCTGACCAAGCTAATAACAAGGATAAAGATAAATTACATTATACACAAAACAAGAAGAATGCAAATCAGCAAATTCAACAAACCAAAAACTTTCCAATGCTTTGCAATTTTCCAGCCTAAGATCATGTTCAACAATCACAGATACCAATGTATAGTTGACACTGGCTCATCAATAAACATGATGAGCTCAAACTTTTTCAATCTTAAAGTTTACGATATACAAATTGAGAGTAGTCTTTAAGCTCCTCACAAATCCGTGTGCAGGAGAGCGGCCTAGCAACAGCGAAGACCGCTGAAATGCGAGAGGAGTCAAGGGCGGCGATAAGTGAACACTCCGCGAGAACACACTGAAGGAAAGAAGCCAGTGAGTGTTGAAGCTGACACCCAAGGAGGATCCCTGCAAGTGAAGAAGGGAAGAGCATTAACTTGACCTCACGGAGGATACATCCTGCTCCCATAACATCCTAAGCCCCATTCGAGCCGTCAGGTGGTCCGTTGGCAGAGACGACAAGTGCCAGACATAGTCAGAAGGGACATTGGAATCAGTGGTCGGCAAAGGTGGTTTGTGGAAGAGCGTTAACTTAGCATCCTAAGCCCCATTTAAGCCGGCGCGGGTACGCTCTCAAGGACGAAGCGAGACAATGGAGGAAGGACGAACGAAGGCGCGACGACGCTCAGCTGACGGCGAGGACTGTGGGAGTCAGAGAACTGCAGCAAGCCACCGGCACCCTAAGTGTACCCGCTAAACACCGGGAGTCTCCGCACCCGGGTGTTTGGAGACACCCTATTTTTAGCAATGACAAACAACCGGGTGTGTGCCACCAGGGAGTTTTTTTTTACTTGCACAAAAACAACCGGGTGTCTGCTGTGCAAAGAAGTTTAGGGTGGGTGACGCGCAAGCAAGGATCGGCCGCAGGTACTTTTCTGTATGCATAAAAATTGTATGGGTGGAAGCGAGACACGGTCCAAAAAATTTAGGGTGAATGAAAACACCCAAGAAAAAGGTCGCGCACATGTTTTTGCTTTTTGATGTATCTAATGTCTTAACAGAAAACAAACTTATGTATTATTTAATAATATATTATATATATTTTGCGTTTTGATGTATCTAGTGTCTTAACAGAAAACAAACTTATTTCTATTCTATTTCTATTGTTTTTTTTTTCATTTTAAAAAGAAAAATTATACATACAAAGTTAAATATGGGAATTAAATATTAAAAATTGTAACAAAGCAAATAATATAAGATATAAAAAAGAAATGTCTATTTCGCATTTTTTAAATTTCTGTAAAAAGAATGCATAAATCTACAGATTTTAGGCATAATATATTTCGATTTTCAGTACTTACTGTACTTGTGGATTTTCTTTTAAAAATCCATTTATTTATTTGGAGCCTCTGTTAATGTTAACAATGTTAATTTTCAAATTTTGGAAAACACTTTAGTTCATCGAAGATAAAAAGCCCTCTCAGACTTAAATAGTGTACGATGTCAGCTCGATCTCTGAAAAATTAAAACCAATAATTTTTTTTCCACTTAGGACCCCCTTAACGGTTTACTCTATAACAAATTGCAGTTGCTTTGCGATTTAAAAATCTTGTTTGCGGTAACATTTAAAGTACTTTTAGCAGTCATGGCATCAAAAACAACAACAAACTGGGAAAACAGCGTCATGAAATTCAGAATTCAGACAACTATTTGTTACTTGGCTATGTACGCGCTTACGTTTAATATTTACTGTACTTATCCTTTTCTAAGACTAGGACTAATGTTTGTTGCTCAGCCAACACACTCCGCAGCAACAGTGTTTTAATAATTAACTTGCACTATGTATAAATAATAAAATATGCACAATAAGCATTTTTATTTGCTATTTTTAAGATAACAATTAATGTTGTAGCGCTTTTCGAATGAATATATTTTATTTTATATTGTTAGTGCGATAATTGGCATCGATGCGCACATGCGAAAAGCTGAACGCTAAGTCAAAAGTGAAATCGCTTGAGTACAGGACAGGGAGATAGAGCGGCTAGCTTAGATATTCCCGCAGCATATCTGCATATTTACGTAATTGTAATCTCACAGTTGTCATGCTTAAAATAAACAAATTTAAGATCCGCTGGCGGTGGCGAGACCCAACAAATGCTATACTTTATGATTGCCCATGTAGACAAACTATAACTAATATTATTGAGTAAACTTCACGGTTAAAAAACCACGAAAATTTCTTTCCACTCGCCTGTTCAAATTCTGTCTAAATCAATTTCTTCTATCCTGTAATCTAAGACGCGTCACAGGCATTTGAGAGAGTATATATTAAAGGTCTAAGTAGTTACTCCCGCAAAGCGCAAGATGCTGAAATCTTGGCGCCTGCTTTCGTCTCCTGTGTCCTTTGAATTTCCCGCGTCTTTGATAAAACTCGCCACCTTTTTGCCCGCATTTTAGCGCATTTATCAGGCGAGTCGATCGTCGTAGTTGTCGCAGTTGTAGTTGTTCAAACCCAATATTAATATCTACATATGTATATAACTATAATATATCATTTTAATCAGAGCAATGGTAAATCTGTATTTAGTCACTAAACTATATTGTTAAATATATAATCTTGAAAACGGAATTGCTAAGAGCAACGCAAAATCAAAATGTGTTCCGCGTTTTGTAGTGACGCAGACTACTGGCTCTTAACTTTACTCCGTATATGCATTTTTCACCGTATTTCAAATGAAATAAAAAAGAAACAAGAGAGAACGCTATAGTCGAGTTCCCCGACTATCTGATACCCGTTACTCAGCTAGTGAAAGTGCGAAAGAGGTCTTCAACCCTGACGTTTTTTGGCGGTTTGTAGGCGTTAGAGTGGGCGTGGCAAAAAGTTTGGCAAATCGATAGAAATTTACAAGGCCAATACAAAAATGAAAAAATATCAAAACATTTTTCAAAAGTGTGGGCGTGGCAGCTTTGGGCGGTTTGTGGGCGTTAGAGTGGTCGTGGCAACATGATTCGACAAACTTGCGCTGCGTCTATGTCCCTGGAGTCTGTATGCTTAATCTCAACTTTGTAGCTTTTGTAGTTCCTGAGATCTCGACGTTCATACGGACAGACAGACGGACGGACAGACGGACATGGCCAAATCGACTCGGCTATTGATCCTGATCAAGAATATATATACTTTATTTGGTCGGAAACGCTTCCTTCTGCCTGTTACATACTTTTCAATGAATCTAGTATACCCTTTTACTCTACGAGTAACGGGTATAATGAAAAAATATCAAAACATTTTTCAAAAGAGTGGGCGTGGCAGTTTTGGGCGGTTTGTGGCCGTTAGAGTGGGCTTGGCAACATGAATCGACAAACTTGCGCTGCGTCTATGTCCCTGGAGTCTGTATGCTTAATCTCAACTTTGTAGCTTTTGTAGTTCCTGAGATCTCGACGTTCATACGGACAGACAGACGGACGGACAGACGGACGGACAGACGGACATGGCCAAATCGACTCGGCTATTGATCCTGATCAAGAATATATATACTTTATATGGTCGGAAACGCTTCCTTCTGCCTGTTACATACTTTTCAATGAATCTAGTATACCCTTTTACTCTACGAGTAATCAAAATTATAACCATATTGGGTAATTAAAAAGACAATAATACTCAAGCCACTCATCCAATGCAATACCTCAATAATATATATATAAACAATTTTGCACAAACATTTATCAAATCCTAAACATGAAAGAATAAGAATTTCGCCGGAGAAAGTACTTTCGCCGTGGGAGAAAACAACATGTATGTGATATCTTAAAATTGGTCTCTCTTGTTTGCAGAGATATAATATGAAAACAAGGCATTGCATTTGTTTTTTTTTGGTTGTTGGCTCTCCAAGTCTTTTAATAATGCAGTTATCTATATTGAATTTATTATATTTTGATCATCTAATTCGTTGCGAAAACAAAACCAAGGCCTGACCTACAACAACATTGTACATTGTACATTGTACAGTGTACATTGTTTACATCGAGCCTCTCTCGTGTGAAATTGCAGTCGAGGGTAGCATCATAGTGCCTGCTTTAAAACACCATGGTACAGTGAAGGCCCAGAATATAATCATACTTACAATTAAAAGTTAATGAATAATACTAATAGAAAATAATTTGTATAATAGCTACAGTAGTAAATTGGAAAATAATTTAATTTTTTATACCCGTTACTCGTAGAGTAAAAGGGTATACTAGATTCGTTGAAAAGTATGTAACAGGCAGAAGGAAGCGTTTCCGACCATATAAAGTATATATATTCATGATCAGGATCAATAGCCGAGTCGATTTGTCCATGTCCGTCTGTCCGTCCGTCTGTCCGTCTGTCTGTCCGTATGAACGTCGAGATCTCAGGAACTACAAAAGCTACAAAGTTGAGATTAAGCATACAGACTCCAGGGACATAGACGCAGCGCAAGTTTGTCGAATCATGCTGCCACGCCCACTCTAACGCCCACAAACCGCCCAAAGCTGCCACGCCCACACTTTTGAACTATGTTTTGATATTTTTTCATTTTTGTATTGGTCTTGTAAATATCTATCGATTTGCCAAAAAACTTTTTGCCACGCCCACTCTAATGCCCGCAAACCGCCCAAAGCTGCCACGCCCACACTTTTGAAAAATGTTTTGATATTTTTTCATTTTTGTATTGGTCTTGTAAATATCTATCGATTTGCCAAAAAACTTTTTGCCACGCCCACTCTAATGCCCGCAAACCGCCCAAAGCTGCCACGCCCACACTTTTGAAAAATGTTTTGATATTTTTTCTTTTTTGTATTAGTCTTGTAAAATTCTATCGATTTGCCAAAAAACTTTTTGTCACGCCCACTCTAACGCCCACAAAGCGCCAAAAACCGTCAGTGTTGCAGACTCCCCTTCGCACTTCCACTAGCTGAGTAACGGGTATCAGATAGTCGGGGAACTCGACTATAACGTTCTCTCTTGTTTTATTATTGAACTATATTACATTCATACTATATTAATACCTATCCGAATTGTATAGGTTGTTGTTGAACATATTTTATTTTCAGCCACTGTATTTTCACTCATATTTATATATAACGACTATTACAATGAATAAATAACTTTGGAATAATTTCTTGTGCATTAATAAATAAGATATTATAAAAATATATATATATAATAATGATAATATTATAATCGCAATTATAATATTTAAAAGAACAAAATAAGATTAGGAGGTACAAATAATTTCTTGGAGTTTAATTTTTTTGTTTTTTTTTAAATAATATTTTCCTATTTTACATGTCATCTAATTAGGATCTAGTTTAAAAATTGAGTTAAGTAGGAACAACAACGGTTGTTGTTTAATTAGATTTAATGAATCAATTTATAGTGAAGTACGAATATTGATCTGGGATTATGAACAGCGGATATGATGCAGTGACATGAATTCTTAATGGACCAACAAGATCGCCAATAAATATGGTTTTGCTCCTGGCGATCATGGAAGGGTGGGGCAGCGGCCACTCCACAACATGGGGTGCGCCTTAAGATCCACTATAATATTTTGTTTGAGATTCCCTTTTCTTTTAAATTCTATTCGCAGGCTCCAAATGAATAATAAAATTCTTTTTGGTCACTTACATCTTTCGACCGCGTCCAAATAATCTTGATATCCTTATTTCTTTTGGTGACTCAGTTACAATGAATTTTCTAGTACCTTGCGTTTTGAAAAATGTTTTGATATTTTTTTATTATTATATTATTCTTGTAAATTTCTATCGATTTGCCAAACAACTTTTTGCCACGTCCCCTCTAACGCCCGCAAACCACCAAAAACTGTCAGTGTTGAAGTCCTTCGCAGTGCACTAGCTCAGTAACTGATATCAGATAGTCGGGTAACTCGACTATAGCGTTCTCTCTTGTTTTAAGCTACAACCAGTCTCATGTATGCACCCGAAAAAATCACACTTATGCCCACGACGCCTCGCTTCTTGTGCTTCTTCTTCGGTGGTTCCTTTTCGACTTTTCGTTTTACGCTGTGGGAATTTTTCCCAACTTCGACAAGCAAGCTCAACGTATCTTTGGAGGATGACGCACCCCTACAAACATTGGTCCTTCGAGCCGGATATTCTTCTGACAGCCGTTCCCGGCTATTTGTTCCGAAAAGACAAGTACGAGCCTTCTTAAATTTTCTCACTGCCGGTCTTCAGCAGAGCGCCGAACATTCAATTTCGGTCGCACTGCTGTAAGACTTTTTTCCGTGTCAATTCCACATCCGTGAATTTTCCGACACAACGGCAGGTGAGAAACTTAGTTTTCCTCATCGATCGACATTTTTCTTTTCAATCCGTCTTCGCTTTTTTCCATTCTTTTTCCGTACATCAACGAGCAAACGGTCATATATGTATGTATGTAACATACATTTGGTCATATGTTTATACATCATACATATCCACATATGTTCATATGATCATACATTATACATGGTTACATATATATATTTACGAATTCAGTCCGAGAGTTTAATAAAAAAAATACCACGTTTGGTTTGTGCTATATACGAGGGTCGTTTGATAAGTCCGTGACTTTTTGAATAAAATATATTTTTTTCGTCAAAGAAGCGTTTTATTTCTCAACATAATCTCCTTTTAGCTCTATACATTTAGTCCAGCGTTTTTCCAATTTTTTTATTCCTTCCAAATAATAGGTTTTCTCAAGGCCCTCAAAATAGTCGTTTGTTTCTGTGATGACCTCTTCATTTGACCCGAATCTCTTACCGCCGAGCCATTTCTTCATGTTTGGAAACAAAAAATAGTCACAGGGGGCTAAATCTGGAGAATATGCTGGATGGGGTAGCAGTTCGTAGCCCAATTTATGAAATTTTGCCATGCTGACTACACACGTGTGCACCCGTGCATTGTCCTGATGGAACAGCACTTTTTTTTTCGCCAAATGCGGTCGTTTCTGCTTCAAATCAATATCGAATCTGTCCAAAAGCTCTGAATAATATTCGCCGGTGATCGTTTTACCCTTTTCAAGGTAATCGATGTGAATGATACCTTGTGCATCCCAAAAAACTGTGGCCATGACCTTGTTGGCCGACAGACCCACCTTGGCCTTCTTTGGTGCACGTTCACCCGGAGAAACCCACTGTCTTGATTGTTCTTTGGTCTCTGGTGTGGTGTGGTGGATCCATGTTTCGTCTACGGTAACGAAACGGCGCAAAAATTCGTTTGGATTGCGGTTGAACATCGCCAAACACTCCTTTGAAATGGTCACACGGTTGCGCTTATGGTCGTGTGTGAGCAATCGCGGCACCCATCGCGCGGAAAGCTTTTTCAATGCCTATAAAACGCAAACCAAAAAACGCAGCTTTCTCAAAATTTTACAGTCAGCTGTTAATCGATAACTGCTGACAGGAGCAGTGTTGTATTTAGAGCAGGTGCGCGGCAAATACAAAAAGTCACGGACTTATCAAACGACCCTCGTATTTATACAACGTTTTATTTATCCTAATAGAGGAAGAACTAGAGCCTTTGGATTATCACTTAGTTGGACAATGGATTTCGAAGTTGAAATGGGCTTTAGCTAAGCTATCGCAATTGATAGCGTACTCAGAACTGAACTGCCTTATGGGGACATGTTTGCGTTTATATAGGCAGATTGGGATAGCTTAAGAGTGAAGTTTAAGAGAATTAAGTTATAATTGTTTATTAAGAGAGAAGCTCTCGAAAAATATGAGAGAGAAGTTCCCGAAAAATAGGAGTAATTGGAGAATCCTGAGACCATTGCGTGGGCTGAAGTTTTTGTTATTTCAGTTGGCCTCGCCAAGTGGTCAAATGTTTACGATTTGTTATTTCAGTTGGCTTCATCAAGTGATCGAATGTTTAGGGGACGACGTTGGCTCGCCAACGTAAATGACAGCTAAGCTTAATCGAAGGGTGTGTGGTTTTGTACTTAGATATTAATGTGAGTGTGTGAGTTGGGGAGTTGTGGGTGTAGAATGGATATGTTACTTCCCCATCCTTAAGAAAAAAGCCTGTCCTCAGGCGTTAAGATTAGGGCACAATACGGGGGTATTGGGGGGTACAATATTGTTTGATTCAGAACTTATAACATTTTCGTTTTTTAGAGTTTGATTTTTGAATTTTACAATTAATTTTTGGGGTATAGTCCTCAATTTATAGATAGTGTACAATAATGCAATTATAACAATTATGATTAATGTTGTAAGTGTTATTACTTGAAATAAATTATTCGTCTGATTGTGTTGTTCGATTATTTCTTTGTTTGAATGTATTCGAGTGGTTCGAGTTTTGTTACATTATTATTTACATAGATAGTTTGAGTATAGGTCTAACATTGGTTTGGTAATTAATATTTCTTCTAGTTGAACAGAACAATTAAATGTTTTTATCATGTAATTGCCTTCTATTATAGTTCTCTATTGATACAATTTTGGCTTAGGATAGTCTTGGGAAGGTTCCAAGTTGTAATTATATTAGGCTCTACATATTTTATTTCGAAATCAGAATGTGTTTTACTGTATCTACATTGTGTTGGAACCTGGTTTAGTATACCAGTTTTACATTTATTTATAACTAAGCTTTGAGAACTTGCTGTGTAAGTTTGATTATTGTGTGAAAAATATTTGTCATGTATTGGTTCGGTTAGTATGTTACTTTTTTATCTGGGTATGGAATTATTTCAAAAACTGGTGTTTTGATTATGTCTCTTGGAATATGGGATATTATCAGAATTTCGTTAGTATCAGATTTAAGCCAGGTTGAAGTTTTGATATTAAGAAGTTTTTCAGAATTGACGTGGATTAACGAATCGTGTTTTAAAAGTTTTGGGTTAAAGATACCTAAGCGTGTCAATTGCAAACCAAGCTCTATGTCTTCAATATATTCAGTGAATTGTTGTAAGTTGAAAATTATTAAAGCTATCATTTGTTCTCCTTCAAAATTATGGTGTAAATGATTAGTCAGTTCGATTCCTTGATTAATGACTTCTATTACGTGGTTGAGTTCGCTTATTTGTACATTATTTATAGAGATGTCGGCTATTTGTTGTTGTAATTCTTCTTTATCTTCTTGATCTAAAGTACCGAATAAGTATTTGTAAATTGTTTCTATGAAGTTAACAAGACCGCGTTACTGCGTTTTACAATTCTTATACCGTTCATTTCTCTGTTTAGTTTTTCTACTAGATACTGAATTTGTGGTAAGTTATTAAAAGGTTGAGTTTGTTTAATAAGTTCTTCATAAGTATTTTCGGTTTTAGTTAAGTTAATGGATAAGTAATAATATTCATGGTTTTTTGGTAAGTCTATTGATCCGGTTTGAAAGATTAGGCTCAATGTCAGAAATTCCATTTTTACTTGTTGTTATATTGAGGGTCACTCCTTCTGATTCTAACCAGAGTTTAAGTGCAGCGCACATGAAAGCGGAGTCTTTGTCGGCTTTTATTTCTGTGGGTTTACCCATATCGTTGAATATGCGTAAAATAGCTCTTTTAGCTTCAAGCCAATCTCTACTGTTTACTTCGTATTTAGAATAAATGTCAATACATGATAGGAATTGTTTATTGTTTACTACGTAAAAATCCATGACATACTTGTCTCTGGGATTCAAATTTTCTAAAGTTATTTCAAGAGTTAATTTTTGTTTCTATGTTCCGTTTTGGCGATGTTACAGATTTCACATTCGTTTATGATATTTTGGATAAGTTTTTGATAATCAGGGTAATAATAGAGTTCTTTGAACTGAAGCGTGAGTTTCTCTATACCAGGGTGTAATAGTTCTTTGTGTGTTTGAGAATGAGTTCCTTTGAATTGGGCGTATGTTTAAATGTCTATTAGTTATACCCGTTACTCGTAGAGTAAAAGGGTATACTAGATTCGTTGAAAAGTATGTAACAGGCAGAAGGAAGTGTTTCCGACCATACAAAGTATATATATTCTTGATCAGGATCAATAGCCTAGTCGATTTGGCCATGTCAGTCTGTCCGTCCGTCTGTCTGTCCGTATGAACGTCGAGATCTCAGGAACTACAAAAACTAGAAAGTTGAGATTAAGCATACAGACTCCAGGGACATCATGCTGCCACGGCCCATTCTAACGCCCACAAACCGCCCAAAACTACCACGCCCACACTTTTGATATTTTTTCATTTTTGTGTTCGTGTTGTAAATTTCTATCGATTTGCCAAAACACTTTTTGCCACGCCCACTCTAACGCCCACAAAACCGCCCAAAGCTGCCACGCCCACAATTTTGAAAAATGTTTAGATATTTTTTTCGGTTTTGTATTAGTCTTGTAAATTTCTATCGATTTGCCAAAAAACTTTTTGCCACGCCTACTCTAACGCCCACAAACCGCCAAAAACTGTCAGTGTTGAAGACCTCCTTCGCACTTTCACTAGCTGAGTAACGGGTATCAGATAGTCGGGGACTCGACTATAGCGTTCTCTCTTGTTTATTACTGGTTTTCATAGTTTTAGTGAAACTGTCGGGCCTATGATTTGAATATACGCATTTTGAAAGATTTTAAAGTCGACTTCGTTAGGGAAGTAAATAACACTTTTTTTAGTGCAGAAGTATTCTTTAATTAGATCTTTGGCAAGGCTATCAGTCATTTCTTTATAACTGATTTTTATTCCGATTTTATGGAAATATTTTATTATCTGGACGTCGTCAAAATCGTCTTTTATGAATTCGAATTGTCTGTTATAATAGTTAAGAGGTCTTCTTGTTATTGAGATGTGACTTTGGTTGTCTTCTGGTGCACTATGCACAGTAGCTGCTGTGGGAACGGAAACTGGGTCATCTTCTCCTAGGAAGTTTTCTGGTATTTGGACTCTAGATAGAGCGTCAGCGACGTGGTTTTCTTTACCGGGTAGATATTGAATCTTATAATCGTATTCGTTAAGTTTTATCTTCCATCTCTGTAGTTTCATATTGCGGTCTTTTATGTTACTTAACCATACAAGTGGCCTATGATCGCTTAATATGTCGAACTTTCTCCCGAATAGGTAGGACCTGAAATATTTTGTTGCCCATACTATAGCTAATAGCTCTTTTTCTATGGCCGAATTGTTAAGTTCATGTTCATTTAAAGTTCTGCTTGCATAACAGAATGGTTTATGTTCTTGGGATAATACAGCACCTATGGCTATATTACTCGCATCTGTTGTCAGTGAAAATTTCTTTTCGAAGTTGGGATATATTAGGATTGGATCGGACGTGATGAGTACTTTTAGTTTATCGAAAGCGGATATATAATCATTATCTTTTGTGTTAATTACTGCTCCTTTTTTTAGTTTGAGAGTCATAGGTTTTGCTATTTTTGGAAAATTGGGAATGAATTTACGATAAAATCTTTATAAATTAAATCTTCTAAAAGATTGTTCTTGCAGCGTTGAAATGTTGCTGGTGCATTATTCAGACCAAAGGGCATACGAATATATTTATAATGTCAATTTTTTGTTGAGAATGCTGTTTTGGGTATTGATTGTTGGTCCATTTGGATTTAATGGAAACCTTTAGCTAGATCAATGGTTGTGAAGCTTGTCTAATATTTCATCCATTACAGGAATAGGGAATTTGTTGTCAATGGTTATCTCGTTGAGACTACGATAGTCTATGACTAATCGAAATTTTGGTTTCCCAGAAGCATCGCTTTTCTTTGGGACGATCCAAATTGGAGAACAATAGGGGGATTTCGATTTCCTAATTAGTTTTTGTTCTAACATATCGTTAATTTCTTTGTTGACTTCTTGATCAAATGCTTGGGGGTACATTATATTCAAGCAGAACGTGGGAAAGTTGTTCCCTTTCTTCTGTATTCAAATGTTCTAATCTGAATACGTAGGATTCTCTTAACTCGTCGTCTAAGGCGTATTTAGAGGATGTTACTAGAAGGGCTTCTTCTATGTAAGGGGTAATAAGAGGGTTTTCCTCAGATTTAGAAGGCTTGGGATACTCATAGGTAATCTTGGTCTCTTCTGAATTAGACGGTCTGGGGCACAGCACTTGGTGTTCTTTGACTCATCTGGTTTTAAGTGGGCTTTCCGCTTAATTTTCAGGAGGGTCTTCACCTTTTTTGGGGTTTGTAGAGGGGTTTCCTCTGGGTTAGATGACTTGGGGCACTCATTGGTAGCCTTGGACTCATCTATTTGGATGTGGTCGTACCACATTTTGAATGTATAGCCATTTATAGTAACTGTTTGTGTTGAATAATCAATTTGAGTGTTAGTTGGCTTTAAATAGTTTCTGCCTAACAGTAAATCATACTTTTCTGAGAAATTGTGAATATAAAATTTTTGATTAGTGGGAAAAAGTTTGCTTGACTGCAATGAAACACTTTGGTTCAATGTTATAACGCCATTTATAGTGTGGACATTTACTTTAGAAGGTTTGATTGGAAAATTAAAGAAATTTTGTTTCATAATGTTAATAGACGAACCAGTGTCTTCTAAGCATTTGAGAGTGATATTATTCATTTTAATTTTTAGGAATGGGTTTCCACTTCCTCTGAATCGCTTTCTGATTCCGAGGCTGGTTGAAGAAAATTTTCGCATCCTGTGTCCATTCTGAATTGAGCACTAGCGTTTTCTCTCTGCCTTTTGGTTTGGTGCACTAGTATTTTGTTGTTGAAAATTTAAATGATTTTGCATTCTACCTGTATTTAGCCTTTGTGTGAATTCCCTTGCTAACCTTGGATTTATTTCAGCTGGTCTTGAGTTGGTATTTTGGGTCTGTGTAGGGTTTGTTAGTGGAATAAAAGTAGGAACGAATCGTTGGTTGGGATGGGTGTTTTTAGTTTGGTTAATGTGTGTATGTTTATGTGAATTTGGGTTGAATCTTTGCTGACTATTGGGTGTTTTTGAGACTGGGTCTTCGTAGAGACCTTCTTGTTGGGCGGTTTGTCTTAATTTTAGGATAGTTGAAATGTCATGCCTCGCTAGGGTCATGAACAGTCATTAGGGGAGTGATCTTTGAATTGTATTCTTTATAGTGGTTGCCATTGCTTGTGTATAAACTGTAATATTAGTTCTGTCATTTTCTAATGCAAACTTATTTATGATTACATTTGATTTATCTTCCAATTGTTCGCAAAATAGACGTAAGTTACCTTTGAAAGGTGTGCGGTACAATCTTCCTAGTAGTTCCTCCAGGGGTGTCTGTGTCTTAAATTCTGTGATTAAGGCGTCCCTTAGAGTTGACCAATCATTATGCATTCCGAATAGGGAAACTTTTTTTGCATGATTTAAAGTTCGATGGCTTCAAATATGATCGCCTTCTGTCGAGCGTCGTTTGCAGGGTATAGGTTCAACAGGTATTCCATTCGTCTGATGAACGAGCTGAGTTTTGATGGATCTCCAGTGAATGGTGGTACTTGGCGTATTTGCCGAAGTAATTGAGAAAGATTTTCTGCAGGTAACGCCATTTTAGTGTTATTTATAAGTTATTTTCTGTTCTTGTTCACAGACTGCTACAGTATGTCGAGACTTATGCCTTAAGTGAACTGCACTGTTTTAACTTTTTGTTGTTTAGTACAATAGTAGCGGTCACACTTTTGATTTTAGTGGGCTACTGTTTTTGTTCACAGACTGCTTCAGTATGTCGAGACTAATGTCTTAGTGAACTGCACTGTGCGCCTTTTAATTGTATTACACCTTAGTGGAGGTCTCACTTCACGAAGCGGTCCACAAAATTAGGTCTTTAAATTAACTCCGATCATACAGGTTCTTGTGCGGATACCGATTTTAGTCACTTTAAACGAATCGAAATCACTTTGTTGCGGCCGATTCGCGGGTACAATCAGAAAAGGTTACTTCGTCGTACAAGTTTCCTCTTTTCACTAGATTGTCAAAGGATAACGAGTTTACTAGGCCTTTTTTTCAGTATCCTACCGACTGCGCCATTCATTCTGCATTCAGTCCGAGAGCTTAATAAAAAAAATAACACGGTTGCTTTGTGATGTATTATTAAACGTTTTATTTATTCCTATAGAGGAAAAACTAGACCCTTTTGATTATCACTTAGTTGGACAATGGATTTCGAAGTTGAAATGGGCTTTAGCTAAGCTATCGCAATTGATAGCGTACTCCGAACTGAACTGCCTTATGGGGACATGTTTGCGTTTATATAGGCAGATTGGGATAGCTTAAGAGTGAAGTTTAAGAGAATTAAGTTATAATTGTTTATTAAGAGAGAAGCTCTCGAAAAATATGAGAGAGAAGTTCCCGAAAAATAGGAGTAATTGGAGAATCCTGAGACCATTGCGTGGGCTGAAGTTTTTGTTATTTCAGTTGGCCTCGCCAAGTGGTCAAATGTTTACGATTTGTTATTTCAGTTGGCTTCGCCAAGTGATCGAATGTTTAGGGGACGACGTTGGCTCGCCAAAGAGTATAGACTTCGGAATATGATGCTGTGCGTAAATGACAGCTAAGCTTAATCGTAGGGCTTTCGATCTTTGATTACATTTTGTTCTTAGACATTAATATGTGCATGTGAGTTGTTACAATAGTGTGTGTGGTTTTGTACTTAGACATTAATGTGAGTGTGTGAGTTGTGGGTGTAGAATGGATATGTTACTATATTCATCCCATACATCCCGTATGTACATACATATGTACACAATTATATGTCGACGCAATTCTAACTCCGCGATTTTCCAAAGTACAAAGTGAAATTATGTGGTAAGAAAAAAAAGGCAATTAATATCGGCCAACTTGTGTGCACTGTCTTCGCGAATTTCCTTGTTCGCCGGACAGTCCGCCGCGTTTGCGATATTTTTTTTCTCATCTTGGTGAGTGCCATTTTTTCGCCACATTTATGTCCTTTTACAGACATTAAATACAGTCAACGTCTCGATGCTTTACTGTGCCCATACATATGCATGCATGCCCATATTCCGTATACGTATATTATCTGCCATTTTATTCAGGAACTAACCTCCGCTAATAAATTATTAAATTACGAATAAATATATTTAACAAGAGAGAACGCTATAGTCGAGTTCCCCGACTATCTGATACCCGTTACTCAGCTAGTGGAAGAGAGAAGGAGAGTCTTAAACGCAGTTTTTGGCGGTTTGTAGGCGTTATAGTGGGCATGGCAGAAAGTTTTTCGGCAAATCGATAGAAATTTACAAGACCAATATAAAAATGACAAAATATCAAAACATTTTTCAAAAGTGTGGGCGTAGCAGCTTTGGGCGGTTTGAGGGCGTTAGAGCGGGCGTGGCAAAAAGTTTTTTGATAAATCGATAGAAAATTACAAGACTAATACAAAAATGAAAAAATTTCAAAACATTTTTCAAAAGTGTGGGCGTGGCAGTTTTGGGCGGTTTGTGGGCGTTAGAGTGGGGTGGCAACATGAATCGACAAACTTGCGCTGCTTCTATGTCCCTGGAGTCTGTATGCTTAATCTCAACTTTCTAGCTTTTGTAGTTCCTGAGATCTCGACGTTCATACGGACGGACAGACGGACATGGCCAGATCGACTCGGCTATTGATCCTGATCAAGAATATATATACTTTATATGATCGGAAACGCATCCTTCTGCCTGTTACATACTTTTCAACGAATCTAGTATACCCTTTTACTCTACGAGTAACGGGTATCATTATTACAAGTCCATAAGGTCGGGACAGCGATTGTTTTTTGTCCACTTAACCGCTGCAGAGGCCGTGGTGTTGTTTGTTCTCCCTCTATCTTCTGTCTCTACGCACACACTGCTTGCCGGTGGCAAAACAGCCAAGGTTTTAACTCTACCGTTCCAGCTTCGCAATTATTTAGTTTGAGAATAATTGAATTTTTTGCGATTACTATTTTCTGATGTTTATGTATATGAATATATATGTTACATACTTTTCAACGAATACAATATACCCTTTTACTCTACGAGTAACGGGTATAACTATTAAAAATTAAAATAAAATGATAAAACAGTCGGTCTTATCATTAAAATCCAAAACCAATCCCACAAACCTATCTGAAAAGTGCAAAATTAAAACGACGAAGAATTAAAAAGAAAGAACATTTAATACGACAAAAGCGGTGAAAATAAAGAACTTAAACGAGGAAAACTTGAAAACGACGTGTGTAAATGACGCTACAACTACCAAGCTTATCTGCATTCATACATTTATTACGACGCGTATGTGTGTGTAAACGACGAGCAGAAGGAGTGTGTATACTAGCAGAAGGAGTGTGTCACGACGAGAACAACGAGTACAAAGATTAAAAACAAAACAGAACGCGTCGAATTCCCCGACTATCTGATACCCGTTACTCAGCGAGTGGAAGTGCGCAATGCTTCTATGTCTCTGGAGTCTGTATGAAGCAGCGCAATGCTTCTATGTCTCTGGAGTCTGTATGCTTATTCTCAACTTTCTAGCTTTTGTAGTTCTTGAGATCTCGACGCTCATACGGACGGACAGGCGGACATGGCCAGATCGACTCGGCTATTGATCCTGATCAATAATATATATACTTTATGTGGTCGGAAACGCTTCCTTCTGCCTGTTACATACTATCCAACGAATCTATTATACCCTTTTACTCTACGAGTACTTTACTCTACGTACGAAGTACAAAGTACATTTACTCTACGAGTAATCAAAATTAAAACCATAATGGGTTAATAAAAAGGCAATAATACTCAAGCCACTCATCCAATGCAATACCTCAATAATATATATATTAACTGTTTCACTCCAAGCTTCGAGAAGTAAAGACGTCTGACTGCTTAGCAGCGAGTAATAATCTCTTATCAGTGTTAACAATAACACAACTGTTCAACAGGCTATTTTTAGAAAATACACAAACAACAATTCGTAATACAGCAACAAGTGAACAAGTGCAGTCGGGCAATAGCCCAACAACAACAATGCCGCCTGACATAAACAGACTGTTCAAAGCAACAGCAATTGAACCTACGTTTGTAAGTGTGAATAGAACAGACAACAAAACGTTTGAAAATTTTTCACCATTTATTATTAAAAAAGTAATAGACTATACTTGTAACGGAGAAGTCGAATCATGCAAAAAAACAAGAGCCGGTGCTCTGCTAATTAAAACGAAAAACACTATACAAGCCCTAAAACTCTTAAAACTTACCACCTTTGCCGACTTCCCTATAACTGCAAGTGAACACAAAACACTTAACTTAACTAAAGTAGTTATCTACTACAACGAACTGCGCAACATCGAGGACGAAACAATTGGGCTGCATAACACCATTCAAACCGGCAAATGAGACATTCGTGTTGAAACGAACGAAGTGAATTCGGCGCGTTTGCAAATGAACGAAGTGAAGTCGGCAACGCGCGCCGACTTCAATTCATTCAATTCAAACGGCACATTCTGAAACGAATGAAGTGAAGACCGAGTAAAGTGAATGGGTGATTCGAATGTCTCGTATGTCTCTGCGTATGTGTGGTGTGTGTGTGAGTTTCAATAAAAGATGCTAAATTCGTGTTTTAATATTATTGTTTATTATTACTTAACTGATAATACATTATATTCTTATCTTATAAATATATATATATTTTTTCTTTAATTTTCAATGTTATTGTGTAAAAACATAATTTTATTAATATTTTCTGAGTTAAGCGAAATGGCAGAACGTTTATCTGTTATTAAATTGCGAGCATCTGAGAATGCTCTTTCAGAGGCAGCGCTAGTTGCTGGTATACAAAAAATTTTGCAGCTGGCTTTATACAAGTTTGGGAACATGTTTTTATGCTCGTTCCACCAAGCCAGACAATTAAATCCATCAAAATATGTAGTGTTTGTACTAATGTACATATTAATTTCTTGATCGATATGATCACTGTTGTTGTTGTCACTACGTATTTCGATGAAGTCGTCAAATGTATCATCATGTACTGGTACATTTTCTTTATTTTCCATTTCGAAATTTTCAAATTCAAAACGGGCCAACAGTGCCTTGCAATTCTGAATAACATTTTTTTTTTCTTCTTCAGCAAATTGAAGCAACTTATTGGTTGGTGGAAATAGAAATAAAGAAATTTTGTGGAATTTTGTAACATAGGGAAGAATTGTTTGTGTTATTTGTTGGGAAAGAGTTAACTTAATATCGGAGACAAGGTCACTATCGGACAATTGTGGTTGACAGGCTTTTTTTAATTTGTTAATATAAGGGATTGTGAAATGAATAGTAGGAAATTGGCTGCTTTCAAATTTTTTGGATAAGTCGGTAAATGTTTCAAGAACTCCTGTGATACCTGTCAGTTCGTTTATATGAATGCTTTCAATTTTAGCAGTTTGGTTTTTTTCTTTTAATGTGTTTGAAATCTCAATCCAATTTCCCTCTATAGATTTTAATAGAAAAAAAAACTGTGTTCCATCGAGTTGGGCACAAGCTCTTCAACGTCTCATTTAAAAAAAAATTTGAGCCTGACTTCTTAAAAAACTTGACTAACTTACTGCAATTATCAACCAGTTTAGAGAATTCTGTAATATGTTTAACCGTTGCCTCTACAATGTTGTGCAATAAATGATTGACGCAGTGAATATGATCATAACTTTGGAAAGCCGCAATCATGTTAGAACCTCTATCCGTAACAATCACAGGCTGGTCCTCATCAAGGTTGCACCCAAAATTTTGTAATATATCCATGAGTTTGGTACGAATATTTACACCTAAAAAATAATTAAATAACTAGCATTAATCATTTTGTCATTCAATTTATAGTTAAATTCAATTACCTGTGCAGGATTCTCCTTTCATACACTTTACTGCTAAAAGTCGGTTTACCAAAACGCCCTCTTTTATATAATGAATGGTACAGGACAGATACGACAATCTTAAATGATTGTCTGTCCATACGTCACTGGTGACTGCATAGCCAAACCGCTTAAACTTTCCAATTTCAGCTTTAACTGGACCAAAGCGCTCTTCATATAAAGATGCCACGTTCCTTGAAATTGTTGTCGAATGGGGCAAAAGATTGTCGACATCTACGTTAGCACCGTACGTTGCTCCTACGCCGATCAAGAACGTGGCAAATTCTTTGAGACCAGTATCGCCAATCATTTTAAATGGCCGACAATTCCTTACAATCCACTTCGTAGCAATTGCGGTGGCTTCCTTTTTTGTTTCAGAATTGACATTGGTTAGGACATGGTTATTTCGACAGCTTATAATATAACACTTATGTTTAACTAAATTCGAGGTGTTGCCGGAAAATTTATAAACACTTTTACATATCTTGCAGGCCACAAAATCTTTTATCTGATTTCCATCTTCATCGTTTACTTGAAAAAAATATTCCCAGACTTTGCTACGACCTCTTTTCCCCTTTAACGAATATACACCGTTCTCCAATTTCTGTTTTATTTCAGTCGCCGACTCCTCGATAAACGATGCGTCGCCTGACGTTAGCTATATAAACGATTTTATTATTTTTTTTTACTATTCTTTTTTAAATATTTATATTTGACAACACAATTTATATATTCGTATTAGACAAATGCTGCAATATTATTAAATAAGACGCACACGCACATAATAATACACAAACACAGAAAACTTCGACTTACCTCCGCGCTGTCCGAACTCATTTTACACAATGACGACATAAAGTATTCAGAGTACTCTGAATTTCTATTGAAAATTCATTGGCTTCATTTAGTTTTCGCGCGCATTCATTGAGTTCATTTCGCTCGGGTACCCAAAACTCCGAACGCATACGAAGTGAACGCAAAGAGATCGCGACAACTGAATGGTATGTATTCTGAATACATACTAAAACGAATGAGTACTCTAAATGCAATCAAAGAGAATGGTGTTATGCAGCCCTCTAGGACGCAATCATCTTAAACAAGCTAAATTCCCAAAAGGTCACTGAAATAAAAAAAACAAGAGAGAACGCTATAGTCGAGTTCCCCGACTATCTGATACCCGTTACTCAGCTAGTGTAAGTGCGAAGGACAGTTTTTGGCGGTTTGTGGGCGTTAGAGTGGGCGTGGCCAAAAGTTTTTTGGCAAATAGTTAGAAATTTACAAGACTAACACAAAAATGAAAAAATATCAAAACATTTTTCAAAAGTGTGGGCGTGGCAGCTTTGGGCGGTTTGTGGGCGTTAGAGTGGGCGTGGCAAAAAGTTTTTTTGCAAATCGTTAGAAATTTTCAAGACCAATACAAAAATGAAAAAATATTAAAACATTTTTCAAAAGTGTGGGCGTGGCAGTTTTGGGCGGTTTGTGGGCGTTAGAGTGGGCGTGGCAAAAAGTTTTTTTGCAAATCGATAGAAATTTACAAGACCAATACAAAAATGAAAAAATATTAAAACATTTTTCAAAAGTGTGGGCGTCGCAGTTTTGGGCGGTTTGTGGGCGTTAGAGTGGGCGTGGCAGCATGATTCGACAAACTTGCGCTGCGTCTATGTCCCTGGAAACTGTATACTTAATCTCAACTTTCTAGCTTTTGTAGTTCCTGAGATCTCGACGTTCATACGGACAGACAGACGGACAGACGGACGGACGGACAGACGGACAGACGGACGGACAGACGGACATAGCCAAATCGACTCGGCTATTGAATATATATACTTTATATGGTCGGAAACGCTTCCTTCTGTCTGTTACATACTTTTCAACGAATCTAGTATACCCTTTTACTCTACGAGTAACGGGTATAAATATGAAAATGGAAAACAACAACTTTAAAGAAACCGGTCTAATTATCTTAACTTTTGCATCACTAAACCTACCAGAGACACTAATGATTGGCTGCGAACGCGTAAGTATCCGACCGTACATCCCACTACCACTAAGATGTCGCAATTGCTTAAGACTTGGACACCCCACATCCACTTGCAAACCCACAAATTATGCAAAAACTGCTATGCCGAAAAACATACCATTGAAAATGAACCTTGCATTAAGACAAATTTTTCATCAACTGCAAATATGATATCAACAAGCAAAACAATCACAGCCCTACAGACAAGTCATGCCCAGCTTTCATAAAGCAAAAAGAAATAACATCAATAAAAATCTTAGAAAAAGTAGATCATAAAACAGCAACCAGTATATATTTCACACGGCACTTACACCAGGACTCCAAATTCTCCAAAATAGCAGCGGCCCAACCAAGTCATCTAACAGCCACAACTTACAAACCAACAAACAAATCTACTACCCTCAGCAGCAACACATCAAACACCAATCAACAACAAAGAACAATAACAACATACCAAGATCTAGAAACTGAAATGGACACATTGTATTTCCCAACAAAATCTAAAATTATATCATCAACCAAAGAAGGACTATCTGAAGAACTCAAGCTTAGATTATATGGTAGCAAACAGGCTACTCTCAAAAAAACACTAAAATTTAAAGATAAAAATTAATCTAAACCAAAGAAAAAAATAACAGAAACAAATGCACCACCCTAAACAGTGATAGCGAAAGCATATTACACCCGCTAACCTGCATACTGGTGCGCTTGGAGTGCAACATGCGCACCAAACACTCAGACAAGTGTCTCCTATCTAATGATATTATATTAGAAGATAGAGGACACATAAAAACCAACCCATAATGCAACTGAAAAACTCTTATTAGTATCTTAATTAAATAAAACCTATATAAACTCCCATTATAATATATAATTAATGTTAAAAATACTTCAATGGAATATTAATGGATATTTAAACCATTATGATCAGTTGCAAATCCTTATAAAATTTCATAATCCAAAAATAAACTCTGTGCAAGAAACTTAACTACTTCTCACAACAAATATACAAATCCCAATCAATTTCACAATATACAACTCAAATTCCTCTATCAATAGACACGGAGGTGTTGCCCTCCTAATACATAACACAATACAGCAACAAAACATTCCTATAAACTGTCAAAACTTCGACAACATACCAGTACAAGTTCACTCAAAAATCAAATTTACTATAATATCTTCGTACATACCTCCCAATAGGATATTCAACATAAAAAACCCAAAAGACACATACAACAACCTTCAACCACCTGTTTTAATAACAGGAGACTTCAATAGCTGGCACAGATCTTGGGGATCACAAAACAATAACTCCAGAGGTATTACACTATTTAAATTCATTAATCAATCCTCTCTCACAACCCTCAACGATGGCTCCCCAACTCACTTTAGAACCCACCACACATTCACAAACATTGACCTGTCTCTAGCTTCACCCTCTATAATGTTACACTGTAAATGGAGCAAAAACAACTTACTCTCAGGAAGCGATCACTATTCAATTCACATTAGCCTATTCGACGACACTGACTGTATTCCTCCGAAAACATGTCCAAAATTCAACCTCAACAATCCAACTGGCCCTTTTTAAAGAGATAACAGAGACACTCTCATCCAATAGACCACAATTCAAAAACACTAACAAAGAAGCTGCCAATATCACAAAGTTCTTAATCCATGGGGCCAACCAAACAATCCCGCAATACCAACAACAACGAAAAACCAAACTTGTCCCATGGTGGGATCCTACGCTGCAAAAATTAAAAGGCAATAAACAAACAGCATGGATTAAATTAAATAGCGATATCAACACAAAAAACATTATAAACTACATAAAAGCCCATCCCAAACTAAAAACGGAAATAAAAATTAGGAAAAGAATATCTATGCAAAACTTTACGAGTGAAATACACCCAAATACACCAATAAGGAAAATATGGTCGAACATTAACCGCTTCTGCGGCTTAAAATCACTACATGATATTCACTGCCTCTCTAAACTAAATGATCAAACTACTAACATACAAAATAGGAATGATATAGCTAACACGCTCTGCTCTCATTGGTCAGAAGCAGCGCTAGAAACTAACTTCCCGACAATATTCAGACAACACAAATCCATCTCGCGACCACTTAACACCCTCATAGCCTCGCCCCTAGCATTGAATATAGAAAAGGACATCACCATGGTCGAACTCCTACCCGCTCTCAATCAATTAAAAGGTAAAACCCCCGCGCGAGATCGCATAGCCTACCCAATGCTAAAGAATCTCCCTCTCAACCTTCTCCAAAGACTCCTTAACTTATTCAATAACATCCTCAACACACAAATTCCCCAGCAATTCAAGGTTAGCTGCATCATACCCATTCTGAAACCAAATATGAATAAAACATCAATAAACGCCTATCGCCCCATCTTTCTCAATCCATGCTTGCCAAAACACTTGACAAAATCATAGGAAGACGGCTATGGTGGATTGCCACAAACGGCAACCTTTTAAATAGCCGCCAAATGGGCTTCAGAAAAGGGAAATCAGTGTATGACTGTCTAGCCGTATTCGATTACCATACCACGTCCTCCCTTTCAACTAAAAGTCACGCCTCTATTATATCGCTAGACTTTGCCAAGGCATTTGACAGAGTCGGTATCCATAGCATTATCGACGAACTTATCGAATGGAAAATAGGACCGAGAATAATCATATATATCACTAACTTACTAACAAACCGAAAAATTAGTGTGTTAGCCAATAATGTATACTCCTCCCAGCAGCCGCTTAACAATGGAATCCCACAAGGCTCACCCCTGTCGGTAATTTTATTCGCTACAGCCTTTAACAAATTAAACAAACTTATTGACAAACACAAATGATGACTACACAATCATCTACAAATTAAATAAAAAACCAAATACACTTAACATAGACCCATTACTCACTGACATCAAACAATGGTGCAACTACTCAGGAGCATCACTAGCAATAGACAAATGCAAGCATTTTCACGTCTACAGAAAAAGAATTTTCTACCTAACTTTCCAATCCAACACATACACCCTACAAAACGTAGACTCACTAAAAACTCTCGGTATCACAATTGACAATAAATACAGATGGAACAAACACATCGACAATCTTACACTCCAACTTTCCAATAAACTTAATATAATCAAAAAATAATGACAGTACAGCAAAGAACACTTATAATTTTCCTTTAATCTTCGAAAACAACTAGAATACATCTGATATAAACAACTTCATAAAGCAAAGCACCCAACAATACTTTAAACTAATACTTAACAACGCATCCCAATACTACAAAGCAATCTGCCATGACAAAGCTACAAAATCAACAATAAACAAGAGAGAACGCTATAGTCGAGTTCCCCGACTATCTGATACCCGTTACTCAGCTAGTGGAAGTGCGAAGGAGTGTCTTCTACACTGACAGTTTTTGGCGGTTTGTGGGCGTTAGGGCGTGGCAAAAATTTTTTTTGCAAATCGATAGAAATTTAAAAGACTAATACAAAAATGAAGAAATATCAAAACATTTTTCAAAAGTGTGGGCGTGGAAGCTTTGAGCGGTTTGTAGGCGTTAGAGTGGGCGTGGCAAAAAGTTTTTTGGCAAATCGATAGAAATTTTTCAAGACTAATACAAAACTGAAAAAATATCAAAATATTTTTCAAAAGTGGGGGCGTGGTAGTTTTGGGCGGTTTGTGGGGGTTAGAGTGGGCGTGGCAACATGAATCTTCATACTTGTACTGCGTCTATGCCTCTGGAGTCTGTATGCCTAATCTCATTTTCTAGCTTTTATAGTTTCTGAGATCTCGACGTTCATACGGACAGACAGACGGACAGACGGACATGGCCAGATCGAGTTGACTATTGATCCTGATCTAGAATATATATACTTTATATGGTCGGAAACGCTTCCTTCTGTCTGTTACATACTTTTCAACGAATCAAGTATACCCTTTTACTCTACGAGTAACGGGTATAATAATACATCACGAATCGACTCCTTGAAATTCACAAGACTAAGAGTAGGACATACAAACCTAACCCATAGCCATCTCCTTTCTAATCCCAAAATCTTACCACCACTTTGTACAAAGTGCAATTCAACACTCTCCATTACACACATACTCATCGATTGCCCACTATATAAATACAGAAAGATCCTTAACTCTGCAAAAAAAAATTAAAAGAAATAACATCATTCCAAAACATACATAGATAAAACAATAGAGTTCCTCAAACAAACAAATATTTTCCATCTAATTTAATTATTACAAATCCAAATCATGTAAATAAAAAAAATCAAAACGAAAAATCAAAATCATTTAAAAAAAAAAAACAAGCTTAAGGCCATAGCTGATATATATATATATATATAAACAATTTTGCACAAAACATTTATTAAATCCTAAACATGAAAGAATAAGAATTTCGCCAGAGAAAGTACTTTCGCCGTGGTTGTTGGCTCTCCAAGTCTTTTAATAATGCAATTAATCCTATTTTGATCGTCTAATTCGTTGCGAAAAGAAAACCCAGGCCCATGGTACAGTCGAGGATCGAAATATTGTGTACATCGAGCCTCTCTCGTGTAAAATTGCAGTCAAGGGTAGCAGCATAGTGCCAACTTAAAAACAGCACGGTACAGTGAAGGCCAAGAATATAATCATACTTATTGAACTATATTACATTCATATTATATTAATACCTATGCGAATTGTATAGGTTGTTGTTGAACATATTTTTTTTTGAGCCACTGTATTTTCACTCATATTTATATATAACGTCTATTACAATGAATAAATAACTATGGAATAATTTCTTGTGCATTAATAAATAAGCTATGATAAAAATATATATAATTAAATAATCGCAATACTCATATGTAAAAAAAAATATAATTTTATTTTACTAAATGATTACAATATTTTTAGTTGAGAAGAACACCGACCGATTATAATTAGCAACGATGATGCGATGATGTTTAAATTAGACAACGGATGTTTAGTCTACCAGTGGGTGACTTATCAGGGATCTGGTATCTGTTGGGTACATCCAGAGTTGTGTAGGGTGTGTGGGTGTGTTTGGGTGTACATGTTGTATGTGTATTAGTGTGTAGGCATGTGCTTAAATCTTAGGGACTTATGGATATGTCACTCCCCCAATCATTGAATTTGGCCTGTCCTCAGGTCGTTAAATTTGGATATATCATAACATTGTTTTCTGGTTGAATATTTTCCTTGACATTAGTTTCGAGGTGTGGATGTTCTTCTTTTTGTTTACAATATCTGACAATAATTTTCTTAGGTATATTTTTAGACTTATATGCTAAATACAGGGTCAAACTTAGTATCATGATGACAAAAGTTGTAATGCATATAATTTGGAAAAAGTTGTAGTGTTTTACATGAAATTTTATCATTTCTTTTGTTTCTAAGTGATTTATTGGTTCTAAACGTGTAACATTATTAGTGATATAAATCGTTAGTGTAAAATCTGCTACATCATTAGAAATTAGGAATTCATCTATTTGCATGGTACAATTTTTAATTTTAATGATGTTGTTTCCTGATATTAATATTTTGTTGTTTGTACATTCTTGGTTGACAACTGTTTCAGGAATATTCCATGTTAAAAGTATATTTGGTTCTATATAATTTATTTGGAAATTTCTTTGGGTTTTAATGTATTTGCATTGAGTTTGCTCTTGTTTAATAAGTCCAACAATATATTTGTCGAATATTAATTTATCTGTATCTTTATGAAATACTTGGTTATTGAATACATAAAACTTATCGAATACTTGCTCGGTTAGAATATAGTAATGTTCATCTGGGTACGGAACTATTTGAAATATCGGAACTTTTGTGACCTCGCTAGGAATGTGGGATATAATCAAAATTTCGTTCGTGTCTGTCTTGAGCCAAGTTGATGTTTTTATCTTTAGCATTTTCTCCGAATTTACGTGTTTCAAATAATGTTTTAGTAATTTTGGGTTAAAGATTCCAAATTTGGTTAATTGCATACCTAACTCGATGTCTTCTATGTATTTTGTAAACTGCTGTAGGTTGAATATCAGTATCGCAATTTGTTGGTTCTGTTCTTTTTCCACCTTGATCCCATTAATAATGTCATACCGCTGTTGATTATGTCGATAACTATGTTTAGATCATGGGTTTTAACGGAGTCTTCTGACATGTTATTAATTTTTTCCTCTAACTCCTCCCTGTCGTCTTCATCTAATGTACCAAATAAGTATTTATATGCCTTCCCTACTACGTTCAAGAGACCTCTTTTGCTTCTGTTAATAATTCTTAATCCATTTATTTCCCGTTTTAGTTTATCGACTAAATATTGTAACTGAGGTACATTGGGATAGTCATTTGCTTCAGTTACTAGATTTTCGAACATAGGCATTGTCTTTGTTATGATTATACTCAAATAGTGGTATTCGAAGCTTGTTGGAATTTCCATCGTTCCGGTTTGGAATATAAGGTATCCATTTTTCGCACTTATTGGGTTTACTTCGATGTTGCTGCATTTGACCATAGTGATAAGTGATAACATGCAACTAAGCATTATTAGAAATATATTGCGTACTTTGCGCTTCTCTGGCTGGTCTGGAATTATCGTATTTGCTCTTATTAATCTTTTTTTTGTTTCTTGAATTTTGATTTATAATGAACGATTTTCCTGCCGCGGTTTGTTTCCTCAAAATGTTTACTGTCTACTTGTTCAATTCTTCCTGTCTTTTTAAATAGATTGCTGATTTTACTATTCACGAGTGGAGCCTGTCTATATTTTATATCAACTTCAAAATCATGTCTATTCTTATTAAGATATTCGATCTTATCAATTTTGTTTTGTTTTACGTTAAAGTCTGGGCTGCCTGCATATAGAAAAATGTCTACCGGAGATCGTTTTGTACTATTACGTTAAGTTTTATGATTATAGACGTATAAGATTGTTTCGAGCCTTGTAAACCTATCTTCGATATTTTGTTCACTACCGATGATTCTTAGCTTTTCGTTTACGGTCTGGTGAAATCTTTCTATATCGAATACACCATTTTTGCTGGTCGTTACAGAAATTCTTACGCCTTCGGATCTTAACCAATTTTGAAAAGCTATGCACATAAAAGCTGAATCTTTGTCTGCTTTAATTTCTTGTGGCTTTCCCATATAATTGAATAATTCAGTAATGGCTCTTTTCGCTTCTAGCCAAACTCTACTTTTTACTTCAACTAGTGAGGCAAATTTGGAATAAATACCAATACAAGGTAAGAAGATCTGGTTACCCGTGAGATAAAAATCTATCACGTATTTTTCCTTTGTGTTTAATATTTCTGGTGTTGTTTCAAATGTCATTTTTGTGTCTCGATGTTCTGTTTTTGCCAGATTACAGATTTCACATTCATTAATAATATTTTGAATTAGCTTTTGACTATCTGGGTAATAGTATTTTTCTTTAAACCAATTAATGGTTTTTTCTATACCTGGGTGTAAAACTTCCTTATGTCCCTTTAGGATTAAATACTTAAATTCCGCATAAGTTAGTATATAAATTAGCTTCGTGGTACATCTCAATAGTTTTGTGAAATTTTTAGGGCTTATGATTTTGGTAAATGCCCTCTGGAAGATCAGAAAATCGTCATCATAAGGGAAGTAAATTGCGCTTTTCTTGGTGCACACATATTCCTTAATGAGGGTTTTGGCGAGTTCAAGTGTCATTTCTTTATAGATTATTTTAATCTTTAGTTTCTGAAAGTAGTGGCTTACACTTGTTGTGTTACTGTCGCCTTTTTCTATCTCTATTTGTCTAGAGTAGAAATTGATTGGTCTCTCCGTTATGGATGTATAATTATACCCGTTACTCGTAGAGTAAAAGGGTATACTAGATTCGTTGAAAAGTATGTAACAGGCAGAAGGAAGGGTTTCCGACCATATAAAGTATATATATTCTTGATCAGGACCAATAGCCGAGTCGATATGACCATGTCCGTCTGTCCGTCTGTCTGTCCGTCCGTATGAACGGTGTGATCTCAGGAACTACAAAAGCTACAAAGTTGAGATTAAGCATACAGACTCCAGAGACATAGACGCAGCGCAAGTTTGTCGATTCATGTTGCCACGCCCACTCTAACGCCCACAAACCGCCCAAAACTGCTACGCCCACACTTTTGAAAAATGTTTTGAAATTTTTTCATTTTTGTATTGGTCTTGTAAATTTCTATCGATTTGCCAAAAAACTTTTTGCCACGCCCACTCTAACGCCCACAAACCGCCCAAAGCTGCTACGCCCACACTTTTGAAAAATGTTTTGAAATTTTTTCATTTTTGTATTGGTCTTGTAAATTTCTATCGATTTGCCAAAATACTTTTTGCCACGCCCACTCTAACGCCCACAAACCGCCAAAAACTGTGTTTAAGACTCTCCTTCTCCCTTCCACTAACTGAGTAACGGGTATCAGATAGTCGGGGAACTCGACTACAGCGTTCTCTCTTGTTTTTTTTTTATTTTTTATTTTTTTTATTTACAATCTGTCGTAATCTGACAATAAGTAAAGTATATAATTAAAATTAAATTAACAGAGGTAGTAGTTATTCATTAAGCCCCACTACATATTCTATATTTCACATGTTTTAATAGTTTTTATCTACCTATGAGGGATATCGAGCACGTGAATTCGTTTAAGTCTTCTTACATTGGTATTATTATTAATCAAACTTATGTCTAAATTGTTTTCATGATTTCTTAGTCTATCTATATATTTTTTACTACATTTTTTAATTTCATTTCAAAAAATCGGGGTAGATTAATATCGGATCTGAAGTTATCAAAACCTTTAGTCTTTCAAATGATTCGATGTAGTCTTTACATTTAATATCTATTACAGCACCTTTCTTTAGTTTAAGGGTCATGGGTTTAACTATCTTGGCAAAGTTAGGAATGAACTTGCGATAGAACCCACATAATCCCAAAAATGATTTTATCTGTTTAGGTGTCTTAGGTAACGGAAAATTTTTGATTGCATTAGTTTTGTTTGGGTTTGGTTTAATGCCATTTGTTGTGACAATATGTCCCAGGAATTCAGTTTCTTTTTTCATGAATTCACATTTGTCTAGCTGCAACTTCAAGTTGGCGTCTCTCAGTTTCTCAAAGACTTTCTTAGACTTAGTTGAAAAAGCTGTTTTTGCAATAGAATTTTCGGACATCTGGATTTGGTGAAAACCCTTACCTAGATCAATGGTGGTAAAATATTCGCATCTACCCAATTTATCCAATATCTCATCCATTCGAGGAATGGGGAATTTGTCATTAACAGTTATCTCGTTTAGATTCCCGTAATCAACTATCATCCTAAATTTTTGTTTCCCAGAGGCGTCTGCCTTCTTCCCAAATAGGAGAACAATAAGGGGACTTCGATTTGCGAACGATCCTTTGCTCTATCATTTCTTTGATTTGTTTCTTGACTTCTTGGTCAACACTTTGGGGGTACTTATAGGGTTTACGGTATACTGGATCCTCATGCTGAGTCTGGATGACATGTTTAATAGTACTGGTGAAGGTCAAATTTTCGCCTTCCTTGTACTGAATGTCTCTATATTCGTATAGAACTTTCTTTAAACATTCAATTTCCTCTACATTTAGATGTTCGAGTCTGTACTCGTTACATTTGCGTAACTCATTGTTGATCGCGAAGTTGACTATATCGTTGTCAACGGACATGGGATCGAGATGTGTTACATCATTGTCCACTGTGTCACTAACAACTTTTGAAGTGAGGCATTTTGGTAATGCGGTCTCCTTCTTCTGTTGTTGATCTTTGGATTGATTTCCTCCACTGGAGCATAATCATCCTTCCTTCCCTTCCTGCTGTGGGTCGAGGCATTTAGATGCGGTCTCCCCCTTCTTTTCTCCATACACAAACTTAAAGGTTCTTGAATCGTCTCGTTATCATAATCTATCTTAGCTTTCGTATCCTCTAGATACTTTCGACCTAACTGGAAATCATAATTGTCGGAAAATTTGTGGATGTAGAATTTCTGAACAGACGGACATACTGAAGTGGGTTTCAGTATTATGCTTTTCTTTAATTGTATTGCCCCTTTAATGGTATACACTATTAGATCTTCTTCTTTTTCTTCTAAATTTTCAAAATTTTCCCTTATGATATTGATGGATGAACCTGTGTCGATCATTCCCTTGTAAATTTCGTTATGATAACCTATTCTTACATGGGGACTGGTACGTCCTCCTGTGTCACTTGGGTGTCCGAGGCAGTTTGATGAAAATTTACATCCATTCTGCTTTGGCCACTTTGACTCTCGCGTTGTCTTTTCACCGGCATCTGACCGTTAGTATTATTTGAAGTTGAAGGTTGGAAATTAAGGGAATTGAATTGAATTAAGAGGATTGTTTTGTTGGCCTTTTGTTAACTCCCTTCTAAACGTGTAATAATTTCCCCTTTGATTAACCGTTATGGGACGAGTGGAATACTGATTTTGATTTATTGTATGTTGATTCGAATTTTGAGGTTGCGTATTGTTATTCTGATTCGTTCCAGGATAATAATTGCTGTGATTGTAATTTCTATTATTGTAATATCTTTGATTATTGCTTTGACTATGATTTCCCCTGTTCCTGCGTCTGTTCCCTTCTGATCTATTAGAACGCTGATTTTCTGGACTGGCGTCATAGAGGCCTAGCTCCATTGAAGCTTGTTTTAATTTATAAATAGTATCAATATCTTTGCGTGCCAATGACATATAAATTCTATCCGGCAGTTTTCGATCTATTACAGATTTAACAGTTCTTTTTAACATTTCAGTGTAATTTGATTTATATACAGGGTCGGTATTAATTCTAACTTGTCAAACATAATCCAATATTGTGATTCGAGCTTCTCGATGAACTTACAGATGCTTCCGGGGTATGATGTATCCTCCAGTTGACTTTTAACTTTTATGTAGGGCCTGTGATCCTTGAATGCCATCGCCAGGACCGTCTTTGTATCCAGCCATGTGTTTACTCTTTCTTGGGTCACGATCTCCAATGCTGCATCCACTAGTAACCGTTTTACTGTTCCGTAGATAACGTGTGCTTGTCTGGCATCTTGGGTAGGGTATAAGATGAGTAGCTGCTCGACCTGGTTAACAAACACAGACAGCTTGTCAGGTGTGCCATCGTAGTAGTTCAGTTCTTTAATTTGATTTAATAATTGATTTAGGTGGGTTTCCGAAAGTTGCGGAACTGCCATGGTGTATTTGTATAAGTATCTGGATACACGGTGTTTTTTTTTATTTCTTGTTTTAAGTTACGGAATTAAAAATTGTAATTAATTTTGTTTCCGACCGCACGGGATTTTAAATTGTTTTGCAGATGTTACTGACCACACGGGATTTTTCTTGAATACTACTTTCACGTAGATTCTTTTGCGGATCTCAAAATAATTTTAGAATCACTGTTTTAAATCGCCGATCCTGGATAGCTAGTTGTATAGCGTATCCTTCAATGGATCAGTACCGTACTAAAAGGACTCTTTATTTAACAGATCCGACTGCGCCAATTAAATAATCGCAATACTCATATGTAAAAAAATATGGACTTATGTATGTCCATAATAGACTTTAGGGTGGACTTTAGACTTTAGGGTTCTGATCAAATGAAGAGAGAAAGCTCTGGAGTTGCTGACTTTAATAGTCTTTGCATTTCTCTTGGATTCAAGTGCATTCGCTCTTGGATACAAGTGCTCTTAGATTCTTATAATTTTGTTTATTGAAATCTAATACTTCTGTTTTTCGGGTTTGAGAGTCCGAGCTTTGAACGTGGGAACGCAACGATGATGCGAGGGCTTAAGCATAGATTGTTTAAATTAGACAACGGATGTTTAGTCTATTAGTGGGTGACTTATGAGGTATCTGGTATCTGTTGGGTACATCCAGAGTTGTGTAGGGTGTGTGGGTGTGTTTGGGTGTACATGTTGTATGTGTATTAGGGTGTAGGCATATGCTTAAGTCTTAGGGACTTATGGATATGTCACTATATATATAATAAAGATAATATAATAATCGCAATAATAATATTTAAAAGAACAAAATAAGATTAGGAGGTACAAATAATTTCTTGGAGTTTAATTATTTTGTTTTTTTTCTTTTTAGTAATATTTTCCTATTTTACAAGTCATCTAATTAGGTTCTAGGTTAAAAATTGAGTTAAGTAGGAACAACAACGGTTGGTGGGTGTGATGGGGGTTGCTGTCCTGAAGTTTTCCAAATCGGCTAAAGTAGAAACCACTCGAAAGGGCGAACACTTGAGTTTTCTTAGTTGCGCGGGCGCGACCGGGCGTATGTTTAATCGATTGTAATAGTTTTTACACTGAAGCTTATTCTAATTAGCTAGGCTCTCCCAAGCGCAGCGGAGACTCCTTGGAGACTCTGTGGTGAAGAGCGAGAGAGCGTAAGAGATCGGAAGAGAGCGGGCGACACTCCAAACCCCGTAACTTGGACATTCCACCCACCTTGCAATCACTGGGGTTGCAACATAGCCATCCTACGGCAGGCTGCAGGCACCGGACACGATCCACTTAAAAGCAGTTTTCTGGGCGACCGGCATTCCCTCGTCGAAAGTCAGGAATCCGGATTGGATGACCTTTGGATAAACATCTGCTCCCAAGACCATGGAGACGGTAGCAGGCCGATGGAACTGGTCATCAGCCAGCATGATGTCCCGGAACTAGGACACCACTGTGTCGCTCAATGCCCGGACAGGTGTGCGGATCCGCACACTAGGCTCGTCGTTCGTGTTCGCGTCGTGCAGACCTTCTCGTCACCAACATTGGTCATCGGAAGCGTAAAGGCTGACGCCAACGATCGATGAGTGCTGCGGTCTCGAAGGTCTTCGTCCCGGTCTCCAACTTGACCAGCGATGTCGGAAGGATGTTCACGCTGTGGCGTTGCAGCAGCTACGAGAGCGATGGGCCTGGTGTGTTCGATTCCGGGCGTCGTGGCGGTGAACTCCTACGCATAGTTGGCGGATTTTGCCGGCGGGAACGTTGGGACGTGGCCGAAGTCGCTTGCCGGGTTGGCACCGGTTAGAGACGCGAGCGCGCTCGCGACAACGAGCTAACATGGAGCAGCGTGTGTTGGGATCGGTCGCACTTCTTGCAACGATCACCGCTTCGGCAGTCTCCCGTGGAATGCTTGTGAGCGAGGCAATTGGCGCAGTATTTGTTAATGAGGACTGCTCGCAGACGCTTTTCAGCGCTGAGCTTTAGGAACCTCGCGCACTTCCGAAGAGGATGGATACCGCGGCAGACTCGGCATCGGTAGGATTGAATACCTCGGGTACGTCTGCTCTTCAATGCACGAGCACTGCGTGCTTTTTGTTGACGATGGGCCAAGCTGCGCGTAGTTGAATGTCGAAAGGAGATCGAATGATTAGTGCTAGTGAACTACAACTAAGGACGAGAGGAGCGCCTATTATTGTGGAGATTCGGAAGACTCTGTCGGCAAAAGCACCACTTTTGCCACTGGACGTTTAACAACTCCACGTGCAGTACGGATATTTTCTACACGGACGTTGCCGTCGGCTCCTGGGAAGACAGACTCAATTCTGCCGAGCCGCCATTCATTAGAGGGTAAGTTGCCGTCCTTGATCACGACCATGTCATCGATGCGGAGATTTTTGGACGGGGCCTGCCGTTTAGTGCGCTTGTGGAGTTCTTTGAGGTACTCTTCTTTCCATCGCACACGGAACTGCTGATGGAGAGCTTTCAAATGCTGCCACCGATTAAGAATGGATTTCGTTTCTCCCTTTACTTCGGGTTCCACCGTGGACATAAGGGGCGTCAGAGCCAGCAAATCTGTCGGATCCTCAGACATAGGAGAGAGCGGCCTGGAGTTTAGGCACGCTTCTATTTTTGCCAAGAGCGTGGAGAGGTCTTCGAACGTGTATTTTCGTGTGGCAGTGCATTTGTAATATAGCGTCTTAAAACGTTTTAAAAACGGGGTGCCCCCGGAGGATTAAATTGCCATTGCATCTCTTGATGGCTATAAGCATTCGTCACCGACTCTTTTACGGCTTGAAGGAAATCGCGGGAAAGCAGGGTGGCAGCGCCAACAAAGGTTTTGCCATTGTCTGTCTGGACTTGACGTGGACACCCTCTTCTGGATACAAAACGAGCGAAAGCGGCAAGAAACTTTTCGGTCGACTTAACGAGATGTAGGCCTTGGTGGAGAAACAAACAAAAACTAACACAAACCCCTTTGTAATAAGACATGCTCTTCCCGTATAGTTCTTTATATCGAACGGACCGGCGTAATCCATGCCAGTATACGTGAATGGTCGGGAGAACGATGCTCTTTCTTTGGGCAGGACACCCATCAGTTGGCTTTGCAGCCGCTTTTTGTGGATCACACATACTTTGGACGGATTTTTTACTGCTTTCATCAGGTTCTTAATTCTCGGAATCCAGTATTTCGACCGGATGAGGCGCACCATTAACTGGTTACCACCATGGAGAGTTATGCGATGAGTGAAATTCGCAAGGAGGCGAGAAAGCAGGCAGTTATACGGAAGAATCACTGGATGCCGTTCATTGTATTGAAGGCTTTCGGAAGCCGCCACACGGCCGCACGCCCTGATCAGTCCTTGCGGATCTGGAAACGGGTTCATGCTTAGGATGGCACTTGAACTTGGCACTGAACGCTTTTCACTTAGGCAGTGATATTCCACAGGGAATTCTCTGCGCTGAGTGTTCGAAATTAGGAACCGCTCGGCGGCGGCGATTTCAGTGGCCAGTGCTTGCTGCACTGCTGAATGAAGCGATGAACATAAGCAAGGACCCGTAGAGCTTTCTCAAGCTTGGAGAAACGTGCCAACTACTCTTCAGAAGGAGCTTTTGCGAAATGGACTTCTAGAGCACGCTTCTCCAGGTCGGTCACCGGAGCGTTGTCGACCTGAGTTGGCCATTGGTTGCGTGGATTTTGCAACCAAGTCGGTCCATGCCACCATAACAGGCTATCGGCTAGATCTTGGAGGGAAACTCCTCTACTTGCCAGGTCTGCTGGATTATGCTCAGATTGAACATGAGACCAATTCTCTGTTTTTGTGGCCTGGGCGATCTTCGTCACCCTATTGGCTACAGATGTGGTCCACTGGCACGCTGTCTTGCTTAACCATGCAAGCACTATCGTGGAGTCCGTCCAGCAGTAAAGTTCGGAGTTGATCGTAGGCATCTGTGGAATGATTGCTGCAGCCATTTCGAAAAGCAATAACGCTCCGCTCAGCTCCAGTCTTGGGAGCAAAACCGTTTTGACTGGTGCTACCCGGGTTTTCGCGGTTAGGAGTTGCACCATAATGGAGCTGCCCACTTCTACGCGGACATATATTGCCGCCCCATAAGCCTTTTACGATGCATCGCAAAAGCCATGATGCTCGACCTTGAAATCTGGATGAAACGATAGCCAGCGTGGAATGCGTATCTGCTCTAAAACCGAATAACTTCGGAGAAAATTAAGCCATCGCTGAAAAAGCTTATTTGGAATGTTTTCGTCCCACCCAAGCTCCTGTAGCCAAATCTCCTGCATGAAAATTTTAGCTCGAACGATAAATGGCGCTAACCAGCCTGCAGGGTCGTGTAGTGTGCGCATACGTAATATTAAGAACAATAAGTATACAAACACATGGCAACACTTTGTTGCTATGTTTATGTCAATAAGCCTCAAGACGGATGTAACATGATCGTCCACTGGAAGGCTACAAAGTATAAGTGCATGGTCAGCATTCTCACGCTGACCAAATGCACAATACATATGTGCATAACTCACTCTCGCGATAAGCATAGATATATAAGATATACATAAGAGAGAGCCGCTCCGCTGCTGGCGTATCCGGCAGCGCAGCCACGCTGCTTAAGCTTAGCCGAAATATACTTAAGATCGAATATTGAGAGCCTTGTAAACCACCGAACGGGCAGAACCTTTTTCTGCCCAACTAAAACTCTCAGAATAAATAAAGAGTTATAAACTTAAATGTCTGCCCTATCAATTCACCACGTTTGGAATACTACATGGCGACCGTGACAGTCGTCCAACGTTGGACTAATTAGTGAAGCACACGTTGGACTAGCTGGTGAAGGACAAATTGGACAAAAACGGATGGAACCGCAACAACAAAAAAAAAATCTGAGTGAGTAGAGTTAAATCGAGATATGGGAAAGCACCGCGGCGGGTTGAAGACAAAGTTGAATAAACGTATAGCCCACGTAAGGTGGCTCATATACGGTCAACAAACCCCACCGCCTTGGCCGAAAGCTCTAAAGCTACATGCAGAGCTAGACCACTTGCTAAACTACCAGCAAGAATTAAAGAAAACACAACTCGAGAAAACTCACTCAGATAACATAAAAAATATAAAAATCGTTAATGAAGCTCCCAAACCAACAGCATGTCCAGCACCAGCACCGGCTCTAACGAAGCCTAAGAAGACCTGCCCACGGAACTGTACAGGAGTCTGGAGTCCTCACTGCCTGGGGACGTGTATGCAGCCCTCGTCATCATCGACACATATATAGACAGCAGCGAGGGAGTGTCAGCGTGCCACCACCGGCGACGCCCAGCTGACACCGGAGGATCAACGTCATCATCGACACATATATAGACAGCAGCGAGGGAGTGTCAGCGTGCCACCCCCGGCGACGACCAGCTGACACAGGAAAATCAATAACGTTAAAAATTTTTTTTTAATATTTTAGTTATATACATATATATATAAATACAAAAAAAAAAAACATTTTGTAAAACAAATTGTAAAATGGAGCATATACTCGTACTATTGTGCCCCATTAACCCAATATGGCCCGTGAAGCCATAGCTAGAAACAGGCAGGTAAAATTGTAAACATAAAATGTCCATAGAGACAAATACAATAAGTAAAACAGAAATATACCAAAATACAGAACAGTTTTTAGAAAATTTGGAAATTAGTATACCCAAAATGGGTTTAATAGACTCGAAAACTGTTGACTCCACAGCAAATGTAATAAATAAAGTGGAAGTCCAAAATGCAGACTTGTTCTGGATAACCATATTGCTAATTGTAATTGCTATGATTATGGTTACCCATGCATTAATAAAAATATACAAGCTGCATAATAAGTGTCTCAAAAAACAATACCGTAGCACTGCTAACGGTTTAGATAATATTTAAGAAAGATTCACTAATGCGTGGAACTCAGTTATGAATGAGATATAAAAGTAAAAAAAAAAAATATAAAACGTAATACTATTGTTGTCTGATTACAAAAAGAGAAATATATATCAATAGCAGACCATGAGTGTAGTTCAAATACGACACACTAAAGGTAAAGTTTATATCAAATTGGCCAGTACCACAGCATGGACTGGAAGCAGCTTGTTGATCAAATAGAGGAATCAAAATCAAATTTCAGAAAATCTTATAAATGCTTAACGCAAAACAGATCAATACAAGCTGCAACAATAAATAAGAATGCTCAGACATTAGTAAACAGTTATAATGAGGTAAGAGAACTTATACAACAGTATAGGAAGAATTTAGACAATAAACAGTGTACTAGAGTTTCGGAACTACTGGTGGCATTAAGGGAAAAATTAATACTAATAAAAAATAAATTCAGCCTCCAGATAGAAATTCCATCTATACTAAACACTCCATTAGCAATAGATGTTAATGAAGAAAACGCTGACACAGACGAAGAATATCCGACTGTAGTCGGGAAAGACATTAAAGAAGAAGATCTTCACGATCTGACTATACCAGCAACGTTAATGCTGAAGGAAGAAAATACTACCAATAACGCACCTGACTTAGAAAATACCTTAACCATGGCTGAGCAAGCAGCAGCCATTAGGTCTTACATTAAGGATGTCGCGTGCGCAGTGCCCGAATTTGATGGACAAAAGATCCATTTACAACGATTCATTAAGGCAATCAAATTGGTAGATTTAGGTAAAGGACCATATGAAGAGATTGCAGTTGAGGTCATTAAGTCAAAAATAGTTGGCACAATTTTGAACTCAGTCGAAAATGAAACTACGATTCCAGCAATTATAAACAAATTGCAGAAGGTAGTTGTCGGTGAAACATCCGGCAATATCAAAGCAAAGCTATTAACAGTTCAGCAAAGAGGTAAAACTGCAACGCAATTTACCACTGAAGTTGATAGATTGAGAAAGCTGTTAGAAGCGTCATTTATCGATGAGGGTATACCTCTGGAACATGCCACTAGCCTAAGTACTAAAAAGGCAATTGACACCATGATAAATCGCGCTGAGCACGAAAGTGTCAAAACAGTATTAGAAGCAGGGACTTGCACCACTATGGACGCGGCGATAAGCGCATATATAAGAACGAGTGCAAGAGTTACCGGTGACATCAATAAAGTGATGTACTTAAGAGGTAACAGATCTAACAGAGGATACGGCAATGCCAATAGAGGTCCCAACCGAGGTAGAGGCTTCAATAACAATGGCTATAGAGGCAATTATAATAACGGTTACCAAAATAATCGTTACCAGAATAATGGTTATCAAAACCGCAATAATGGAAATAGTGCCTGTTATAATGGCAATAATAGAGGCCGCAATAATGTAAACAGAGGCCGTAACAACAACAACCAAAATAACTATAACGGCAATAATGCCAATGTACGAGTAACCTAGAATCAGGGAAACTCGCAACAGCCCTTAAGTACCCAGTAGGAGAAGATCGTAGGGTATACGCCATCAATTACAGTCTCAATATATTTACAACATTTAGTCATGTCGAAACTGGTGTAAAACTAGTTTTCCTCCTTGATACAAGTGCAGATATCTCTATTCTCAAAGAGAATTCTGACAAATTTTCTAATATTCAAGTAACTAACAAAATAAATATTCAAGGCATAAGCCAACAGACAGTTCAGTCTCAAGGACAAACTTTTATTGAGATACAGACAGGTAAATACATTATTCCACATGATTTTCATTTAGTAGATAAAAATTTTCCCATACCTTGTGATGGAATAATAGGAATAGATTTCATAAAAAAATATAATTGCCAAATTGATTTCAAACCAGAAGAAGATTGGTTTATACTTAGACCCAACAATTTGAAGTTTCCCATTTATGTTCCCATTACATACAGCTCTGGTAATAATACAACACTATTACCAGCAAGATCCCAAGTTGTCCGAAGATTAATGGTATCGTTAAAAGATGATAACATTTTTATTCCGAACCAGGAAATACAAACTGGTATTTATGTTGCAAATACAATTACAGCATCTAGTAATACATTTGTCCGAATTTTGAACACAACAGATTCTGATCAATTGGTCAATATAGATACTTTAAAATATGAGCCACTTTCGAACTACAATGTAGTTCAGGCAAGTGGCGAAAACAGAAATAAAACTGTCTTGTCTCAGTTGAAGAAAAATTTCCCAAAATTGTTTAAATCACAATTAGAAACCTTATGCAGCAAATATACAGATATATTTGCATTAGAATCAGAACCAATAACAGTTAATAATTTTTATAAACAACAGTTGAGATTGAAGGATGATGAGCCCGTATACACAAAAAATTATAGAAATCCTCATAGTCAAGTAGATGAAATACAAGCCCAGGTACAAAAACTAATAAAAGATAAAATAGTTGAACCATCAATTTCAGAGTACAATAGCCCTTTGCTGTTGGTACCTAAAAAGTCAAGCCCAGGTTCAGATAAAAAGAAATGGAGATTAGTAATAGACTATCGCCAGATTAATAAGAAACTTTTAGCTGACAAATTTCCACTACCGAGAATAGATGATATTTTGGACCAACTAGGTCGAGCAAAATATTTTTCTTGCCTTGATTTGATGTCAGGTTTTCATCAGATCGAGCTGGCTGAAGGCTCAAGAGATATAATATCTTTCTCAACCAACAATGGCTCATATCGTTTCACGCGATTGCCATTTGGTCTAAAAATAGCGCCTAATTCATTCCAAAGAATGATGACTTTAGCATTCTCCGGAATAGACCCGTCTCAGGCATTCCTCTATATGGATGACTTAATAGTCATCGGTTGTTCCGAAAAGCATATGGTTAAAAACCTCACTGAAGTTTTTGATAAATGCAGGGAATACAACCTAAAATTACATCCTGAAAAATGTTCATTTTTCATGCATGAATTCACATTTTTGGGACATAAATGCACAGGCAAAGGAATTTTGCCGGATGACAAAAAATATGATGTCATTCAGAACTACCCAGTTCCACATGATGCGGACAGCGCTAGACGTTTTGTTGCATTCTGCAATTACTACAGACGTTTCATCAAAAATTTCGCCGACTATTCGCGGCACATAACAAGATTATGTAAAAAGAATGTTCCATTCGAGTGGACAGATAAATGCCAAAATACATTCATACATTTAAAATCGCAGCTAATAAACCCAACGCTCTTGCAGTACCCAGACTTCAGCAAAGAATTTTGCATACTCGTAATAACAGATGCAAGCAAGCAAGCATGTGGCGCAGTGTTAACTCAAAACCACAATGGCCACCAACTCGCAGTTGCTTATGCATCAAGAAGTCTTACCAAAGGTGAGAGCAATAAGAGTACAACAGAACAAGAGTTAATAGCAATTCATTGGGCAATAGTATATTTTAGACCATACATCTACGGAAGACACTTCACTGTGAAAACAGATCATAGACCATTGACATATTTATTCTCAATGGTCAACGCCAGTTCTAAATTAACAAGAATAAGGCTTGACTTAGAGGAATATAATTTTACGGTAGAGTATTTAAGGGGCAAAGATAATCATGTAGCTGATGCGCTATCAAGAATAACCATCAAAGAGCTAAGAGAAATTACTGGAAATATATTAAAAGTCACTACAAGATTTCAAAGTAGACAAAAATCCTGCGCAGGAAAAGAACAAGTGGATTTGCATGAGCAATCCAAAGAAAAAGCTTCAGAGCCCAACGTATACGCAGTCATAACAAATGACGAGGTACGAAAAGTAGTGACATTGCAATTGAATGATTCGATATGTTTATTTAAACATGGAAAAAAAATCATTGCAAGATATGATGTTGGTGATCTTTATACTAATGGAGTTCTTGATCTAGATCAATTTTTCCAAAGGCTTGAATCGCAAGCCGGTATATACGATATCAGCCAACTCAAAATGGCACCGTGGGAAAAAATCTTTGTACACGATTCAATAGATGAATTTAAAAATATGGGCAACAAAATATTAAAGAAATTAAAAGTAGCGCTACTTATCCCGGTGACCACAATAAATAATGAAAAAGAAAAAGAAGCTATATTGTCTACACTACATGATGATCCAGTACAAGGTCATACAGGCATTATAAAAACCTTGGCCAAGGTCAAAAGACGTTTTTACTGGAAAAATATGAGTAAATACATAACAGAGTACGTAAAAAAGTGTCAAAAATGCCAAAAATCAAAAATAACAAAGCATACAAAGACCCCAATGACTATAACAGAAACACCAGAACATGCTTTCGATAGAGTTGTCGTGGACACAATCGGTCCACTACCCGGTCGGAAAATGGTAACGAGTACGCAGTCACCCTCATATGTGATTTAACCAAGTATTTAGTTGCCATTCCAATAGCAGATAAAAGCGCAAAAACAGTTGCTAAAGCTATATTCGAATCCTTTATTCTGAAGTACGGTCCGATGAAGACGTTCATAACGGACATGGGAACAGAGTATAAGAATTCAGTAATTACTGACCTATGTAAATATTTAAAAATCAAAAATATAACATCAACAGCTCATCACCACCAGACAGTTGGAGTGATCGAACGAAGTCATAGAACTTTGAACGAGTATATACGATCCTATATATCGGCGGACAAAACCGATTGGGATGTATGGCTTCAGTATTTTGTATACTGCTTCAACACAACCCCATCTATGGTACATAATTATTGTCCATACGAATTAGTTTTCGGTAAAACAAGTAATTTACCAAAGCATTTTAATAAGTTACATAGCATAGAACCAATATATAATATAGATGATTACGCTAAAGAAAGTAAATATAGATTAGAAGTAGCATATGCTCGAGCAAGGAAACTGCTTGAAGCACATAAATTGAAAAGTAAGGGAAATTACGACTTAAAAACAAAAAATTTAGAGTTAGAAGTAGGAGATAAAGTTTTATTAAAAAATGAGGTAGGCCATAAATTAGATTTTAAATACACAGGGCCCTATAAGATAAAAAGCATAGGAGAAAATAATAATATTACTTTACTTACAAATAAAAACAAGAAACAAATAGTTCATAAAGATCGATTAAAGAAATTCCATTCATAACTGACGTTACACTTATATTTTTCTTGATCATTTATACAAAATTTTTATTTCTTATTACAAAATTCACTTTTGTAATAGTATTGTTCAAGCTAAACAAAAAAAATAAAATAAAAAAAAAAAATATAATAATATATATATAATATGCATTCATTAAATAAAATAACTACACTAGGTTACGTTATTTTTCAAAAGGAGGGAGATGTAGTGTGCGCATACGTAATATTAAGAACAATAAGTATACAAACACATGGCAACACTTTGTTGCTATGTTTATGTCAATAAGCCTCAAGACGGATGTAACATGATCGTCCACTGGAAGGCTACAAAGTATAAGTGCATGGTCAGCATTCCCACGCTGACCAAATGCACAATACATATGTGCATAACTCACTCTCGCGATAAGCATAGATATATAAGATATACATAAGAGAGAGCCGCTCCGCTGCTGGCGTATCCGGCAGCGCAGCCACGCTGCTTAAGCTTAGCCGAAATATACTTAAGATCGAATATTGAGAGCCTTGTAAACCACCGAACGGGCAGAACCTTTTTCTGCCCAACTAAAACTCTCAGAATAAATAAAGAGTTATAAACTTAAATGTCTGCCCTATCAATTCACCACGTTTGGAATACTACAGTCGAACAATTTGGCAATTTGGAACAGGACTTGGCGTTTTTTAAAGGACGTTTCAATAGCCAAATCTGGCGGGACGAAGAAGAATTCGTCGGAGGATGCCTTCCAGCGAATACCGAGTGTTTTGGCAGTGCTTTCTGCATCGATCTCGAGAAAATCAGTATTTAATAGATGGTTGCTCTGAATGGCCGCTAAAACTTCCTTTTGGTTGGAGGTCCATTTTCTCAATGGAAATCCGGCGGACTTCAGAGCGTCTCGGAGCTCTTGCACCATGAGCTGAGCTTCTTCCGTGGAGTCCGCTCCGGCTAGAACATCATCCACATACATGAAATTTCGAATGATATTGCTAGCTTTTGGATGCCTGAGTTCTACGTCAGCTGCTAGCTGCTGCAGTACTCGGATGGCCAGGAAAGGCGCGCAATTGACTCCAAAGGTTACTGTTTTCAATTCGAAATCCCCTCTATTGTTACGGAAAAGTATTCGCTGGAATGGAGTGTGTTTCGGATCTACCCAGATCTGCCAATACATTTTTTTGATATCGGCACGTATCGAACACGTATCGGAAATAGCGCCACTTCAGAATTTGAATGGTCAAGTCGGACTGTAAGACAGGGCCAGCATGAAGGATATCATTTAAACTGGTACCATTCGACGAAGGGCTGGAGGCATTGAATACTACACGGAGTTTAGTAGTTATGCTCTGCGGTTTTAAGACGGCGTGATGTGGCATATAATAGGCGTTGCAATCATGGGTAGGAAGAACTTGTCGCATGTGCTTTAAGTCGAGATATCCCTGGATCACCGTATCGTATCTCGCTTTTAAGGCCTCATCTCTTTTTAGACGCTGCTCATTTCTTAAAAACTAAGCCAACGCGAAAGACCTAGAATGCCCTAGCCCGGAACCGATATGTTCTTGGTCGCGAAAAGGCAGAGTAACGACATATTTGCCGCACTCGTTTCTCGTGGTCGTTTGAAGGAAGTTCTTCTCGCACATGGAATCGGATTCTTTTACCAACTTTGTTGGTATATTCTCCACCTCCCAAAATTTTGTGAGTAGTTTGTCCAGTGAATTATCGTACGCGTGGGAGATCTGCGTCGAAAGGAGGAAATTCTGCTTTGGGCTGAGGCTGACACTGGCCCAGTTAGTACCCAGCCGAAAATGGTCTCTTGCCCCAAGAGAGAGCCACAGATGTTGGTTTTTGCTCCACTCAGAAGCACCGAAGCCAGAATGTCGGCTCCGATAAGGACATCTATTTGTGCGCTCTCATAGAATTTTGGATCCGCCAGTGGAAAATCGGGAAGATCCCGAAGGAAATTTTGCGGAATTGGGTAGAAAGGCAGATTTCCGGCTAGTTGAGGGAGGACATAGGCCGTCGTCTCCAAATGCAACGCGGGCCTAGTCGGAGATCGGATGGTGAAGCTGCAGAGCTTCTTGGACTGTTTGGTTTAAGCCTGAGACTTGGGCTTGAACCACCTGGAATGGTAATCTAATTAGATTGAAGAGTCGCTCGGTTACGAATGTTGCCTCTGATCCGGAGTCGATCAGGGCGCGTGCCTTAAAGTTAGTGCCAAGATGGGAAATATTGATTACGGCAGTGCCAAGAAGGATAGCTCTTGAGCCCGTGGCGAACTTATTTTGAACACCGGCTTGCTCATTTGGAACGAAATTGGCCTGATTAGCGGAAATTGGCCTTGCAGGATTTGAAGGGCTTGAATTGCTGGAAAAGGGGTTGTTTCGGTGCAACAACGTGTGATGCCGGCCACGGCAAGTAAAACAATTGTGCGTGCTTTTGCACTCATGAAGCTGATGTCCATTTGCAAAGCAGTTTAAGCATAACTGCTTCTGTTTTATGTAGGCTGACCGGTCGTCAACCGACATTTGGAGAAAACGCGGACATACACGGACAGGATGGTTTTCCTTGTTGCACAAGTCGCAACTTTTCGATTTTGGAGCCACTTTCGTCTCATTGGAATTTAGTTTTCTAGAGGGCCCACTTGAGTTCATCGCTTTGGAGTGCGACTGACTTGGTACGGACGATCTCACATCATCGATGGCCTCTAGGGTTCCATGACGTTCTGTGAGGAAGGTGTTCAGCTCTGCCCATGTCGGGATGTCGGCTTTCTTATGGAGCGACTGCTCCCATAAGGAGAAAGTTATCTTCGGGAGCTTGGATGAACACAGATATACCAGCAGGCAGTCCCAGTTCTCAGTGTTGATGCCTGACAGTTCTAAGGCAGTCAAGCAACCTTGAACAGTACTTTGCAGTACCTTCAAGGCCGCCCCAGATTCCTGTGGTATCGACTGCACATTAAACAGTATTTTCAATTGACTGTTTACCAACAATCGTTTATTTTCGAAACGCTCTATTAGGTTTTCCCACGCAGAGCGGAAACCCCCGTTGGTGAGAGGCGAAATCGAAACGATGGCATGCGCGTCGCCACTTGTTTTGGCATTTAAATGGAATGACTACCGGAGTCAGCCGTGGATTATTGATATAAATGGCTGTAAAAAGATCCCGAAAAGTCGGCCAGCGAAGATAGTCGCCTGCGAACTGTTCTGTATGGCATGGAGGCAACCGACAGCCAGAGGAAATGTAGGCCTGGGTCGCAGCGTTTGCGGCTGGGATGAACTGAGACGTGCCCTGATCGATTTTATCAACGAGCTGGGCAACATTTCTTTCATAGACTGAATAGCAATAACTGTATTTAGCCCTGAGAATAGGCATGTTGCCTGCTGCCGCTTCGCCTGCTGACACAAGGCCCTCTAAGCAGAGGTCGAATTCCTTTTCAACCTTGTCCCATAGGGTTCGGACTTGGTCGCGACGGACGCTGAGCATCGTGACGGTTGGAGCTGCGGATTCCGGAGTGTTAATCTGAGCCTCAAATTCGCTTAAGCATTCAGAAACCGAAATGAATTTGGCTAGCGCTAGATCGGAAGCAGCCATATTTTTAGCTGTGCGCTGTACTGTGGCTTTGGATGGAGTAGCACAGTCGTCGGAAATCTGCGCAGGCGTTTTCACCGAAATGCTTGGGATGCTTGAACTCTTGGGCCCTTGTGGTGAAAAAATAGACCTGGGTTTGTCAGCGGACAATTGCGAATTGGAAGGAAAGCGGTTTCGGAGCCCGGTCACACTTTTGTAAATGCAGACAGATTCCTTAGACTGCACTTAATAAATTTAAGCTTGCCGCCGTGAACGGTATAAAGCAGCGGAAAAAAACCGTAAGGGGTGAGAAAGTGGTGTAAAATTTACGAAGTGGAAACGCCGTAGTTTCGACTAATTGGACAGGTGACTTGGAGTGAACAGCGAATTGTATAAATTACCTGTGATTTATGGTAATTAAGTCCACCTGATTTACGGTTGGAACACTTGGAATGTGGAACACGGTGAAAAAAATGTTTATTAGAACGTAGAACATTTTATTTTTTTTGTTTACAACTGGAAACGGAGAAAATGGAATGGTAGAATTGGAGTCTTTTCTCCGCGTTTTAAGTACTTCTAAAACAAACACAAATTAATATCCAAGCAATACAGGAAAAAATATTTGTCGGGTGAACGACTTATATTTATTTATGGATGAAAATAAAAAAATTATTGTCTTGTAGTTTTTTTTTTAATTTTGTTGAAAATTTAAAAAATAATTTAATAAATATTGAAATATTTATTTGTTAAAAAAAAAAGAAAAAAAACCGCTTTTAATTTATTGCTCGGAAATTAATTTGGAAATTTACGGCGTTTTACAAAACGCCTTTTCCGCGTCGGCACTTGGAATTTCATTTGTGGTTTGAATTTGCCGACGGGAAACAATTTACGCTGTGGTATATGTTTAAAAGGAATGCAGATAATATGCGCAATGTATGTCGGTAATATATGTGGATGTAATGTATATGTGATAAATGTGGATATAATATATGTAATGTATATGTGCTATATGTAGATGTAATATATGCAATGTATATGGATGTAGTATATGTTGATGTAATATATGTTGATGTAATATATGTTGATGTAATATATTTTGATGTAATTTATGTTGATGTAATATATGTTGATGTAATATATGTTGATGTAATATATGTTGATGTAATATACATATGTTGATGTAATATATGTATATATGGAACTGGCGGGTAAATGTTTAATTAATATTTTACTTGGAATGGCCAGAGGGTATGTGTTGTTTGTTTCGTTATTGTATTCTTGGATAGCGAAGCAAATTGTATTAAGTGGACTGCCGAGTTAAAGCAAAAATGTGTTGCGAAAAGAATTTGCCTTACGTTGGACACAGTGAAACGAGAACAGAATTTTTGCCACTTTTGGCAGAGCTTTGGACTTAGAAATTTTCACTGAACTTGAAACTTGATCCAATACTTAGACTTAGAAATTTGGACTTAGAAATTTTCACGAATGAGAGTGAAGGGTAATATGGCGGCGCCCGCCGCCTAAATCTTACAGCAAGTTGAACGAAATTGGATTTTCAAACCTTTTGCTGCAGACCGGCAATTAAAAGGAATGGAAATTTCGTACTTATCTTGTAATTTGTTCGCTGGTGGACAAACTTGAAAATCCAGGTGATCTGGCTCGAATGGATCAAAAATGGTGGGTGTTATGGGGGTTGCTGTCCTGGAATTTTCCAGATCGGCTGAAATAGAAAACACTCAAAAGGCCGAACACTTGAGTTTTCTTAGTTGCGCGGGCGCGACTGGGCGTATGTTCAATCGATCGTAATATTTTTTACACTTAAGCTTATTCTAATTAGCTAAGCTCTCACAAGCGCAGTGGAGACTCTGTGGTGAAGAGCGAGAGAGCGTAAGAGGGAGCGGAGAGCGGGAGACAGTCGAAACTCCGTAACTTGGACAACGGTTGTTGTTTAATTAGATTTAATGAATCAATTTATAATAAAGTTCGAGTATTGATCTGGGATTATGAAAAGTGGATTTGATGCAGTGACATGAATTCTTAATGGACCAATGGGATCGCCAATAAATATGGTTTTGCTCCTGGCGATCATGGAAGGGTGGGGCAGCGGCCCCTTTTCTTTTAAATTCGGCAGGCTCCAAATGAATAATAAAATTCTTATCGGTCACTTACATCTTTCGACCGCGTCCAAATAATCTTGATGTCCATATTTCTTTTGGTGACTCAGTTACAATGAATTTTCTAGTACCTTGTGTTTTGAAAAATGTTTTGATATTTTTTATTATTATAATATTTTTGTAAATTTCTATCGATTTGCAAAAAAACTTTTTGCCACGCCCACTCTAACGCCCGCAAGCCGCCAAAAACTGTCAGTGTTGAAGACTCTCCTTCGCAGTGTACTAGCTCAGTATCGGGTATCAGATAGTCGGGTAACTCGACTATAGCGTTCTCTCTTGTTTTAAGCTACAACCAGTCTCATGTATGCACCCGAAAAAATCACACTATGCCCACGACGCCCCGCTTCTTGTGCTTCTTCTTCGGTGGTTCCTTTTCGACTTTTCGTTTTACGCCGTGGGAATTTTTCCCAACTTCGACAAGCAAGCTCAACGTATCTTTGGAGGACGAGGCACCCCTACAATCATTGGTCCTTCGAGCCGGATATTCTTCTGACAGCCGTTCCTGGCTATTTGTTCGGCCAAGACTAGTACGAGCCTTTTTAAATTTTCTCACCGCCGGTCTTCAGCAGAGCGCCGAACATTCAATTTCGGTCGCACTGCTGTAAGAATATTTTCCGTGTCAATTCCACATCCGTGATTTTTCCGACACAACGGCAGGTGAGAAACTCAGTTTTCCTCATCGATCGACATTTTTCTTTTCAATCCGTCTTCGCTGTGTTCCATTCTTTCTCCGTAGATCAACGACCAAACGGTCATATATGTATGTATGTAACATAAATATGGTCATATGTTTATACATCATACATATCCACATATGTTCATATGATCATACATTATACATAGTTACATATATATTCATCCCATACATCCCGTATGTACATACATATGTACACAATTATATGTCGACGCAATTCTAACTCCGCGAATTTGCAAAGTAAAAAGTGAAATTGTGTGGTGAGAAAAAAAAGGCATAATTAATATCGGCCAACTTGTGTGCACGTCTTCGAGAATTTTCTTGTTCGCCGGACAGTCCGCCGCGCTTGCGATATTTTTTTCTCATCTTGGTGTGTGCCATTTTTTTGCCACATAATTTGTATGTCCTTTTACAGACATTAAATACAGTCCACTTCTCGATGCTTTACTGTGCCCATACATATGCATGCATGCCCATATTCCGTATACTTATATTATCTGCCTTTCTTCCAGGAACTAATTTTCTGCTAATAAATTATTAATTTACGAATTAATATATTTAATAAATTAAAAAAAAAATAAATTATTAAATAACGAATTAATATAAAAACAAACTAAAAGCGAGACAAAAACAACAACATTATTAAAAATCCATAAGGACGGGACAGCGATTGTTTTTTGTCCAGTTAACCGCTGCAGAGCCCGCGGTGTTGTTGTTTGTTCTCCCTCTATCTTCCGTCTCTACGCACACACCGCTTGCCGGTGGCAAAACAGCCAAGGTTTCAATTCCACTACTCCGGCTTCGCAATTATTTAGTTTGAGAATAATTGAATTTTTGCGATTACTATTTTCTGAATTTTTAATTATATATTTTCGAATTACGGGACAAGATCAACCCTTCGTGGACCTAATTTAGTTTTCTGACCCAACAGAAAGAAAGCTCAACGTCCGAGGAACGAAATATTAATATTTGTATTCAGAATATAAGAAAGCTCAACGTCCGAGCAACGAAATATTAATATTTGTATTCACATATTCATGTCCGACGACATCGAGATTTTGGATCTTCTCTCGCCGATGACAAGCTGGTCGCGCCAAGAGCATTAGTGTGACCGCCTGGTCGCTTCTTCCAAGGCACCCGTTGCCCAAGTCAGGTGACAAGCCCTGATCAGCTGCAGAGCCCGCGGTGTTGTTGTTTGTTCTCCCTCTATTTTCCGCCTCTACGCACACACCGCTTGCTGGTGGCAAAACAGCCAAGGTTTTAATTCCACTACTCCGGCTTCGCAATTATTTAGTTTGAGAATAATTGAATTTTTGCGATTACTATTTTCTGAATTTTTAATAAATTATTTACGAATTACGGGACAAGATCAACCCTTCGTGGACCTAATTTGGTTTTCTGACCCAACAGAATATAAGAAAGCTCAACATCCGAGCACCGAAATATTAATATTTGTATTCACATATTCATGTCCGACGACATCGAGATCTCGGATCTTCTTGCCTACACTTCCGTTTCCGGATAGGGCACCATCCGCCCGCGCAACTTTCGACAGTTTAGGATCCGCTCCGGAGTCGCGGCGCACACTTATTCGTGCGCCACACAGGTCGTGTCATCGTCGTTGGTTGTTGGAGTTAGGTTATTTGCGGGCAAGCGTTTTTTAAACTTTTTTTTGGCTTCTTCCGCCGTTCTAAAATAACACATTTTTTTCAACCGGCTTCAGCGGCCGCAAGCCATTAGCGCCATGAGCATTAGTGTGACCGTCTGGCCGCTTCTTCCAAGGCACCCGTTGCCCAAGTCAGGTGACAAGCCCTGATCAGCAGAAGTCGATTCTGAGAATGCCCACGGGAGGCGACAAGAAACTGCATACGGTCCCTTCGATCAGCTTGGACAGGTCCCAACCCGCATCTCCGCGGCCATCTCAGTTAAAGCCAAAGGCTGCCACCACCATTCAAAGGGCAAAAAGATATGGCCGAGTCCATCTGGACGAAATCCGGGCTATATGGGAAAATGTGAAGAAAGGCTATGATAGCTGCTCCGATCTCCTTTCCTTGTCCGCCGAGGATCCCGACACCTTCACAGTGCTGGAATCCGTCTATTTGAGGTGTTTTGCCAATCTTCAAGAGATAATAGAAAAGGCGGCAGTCCAGTCCACTTAGGCTTCCGTCAGTGTTCTAACACCTTCGACGACAGGGTGTCGTCTACCGCCAGTGGACACCGAAGTTTTCGCTGGTGATTATCTTCGGTGGCTCACATTCCGAGACCTTTTCACCGCGATATATATCCAGAATCCCCGTCTCACACCGGTGGAAAGGTTGTTTCACCTGCTTGGCAAGACGAGTGGCGATGCACAGGTGACGCATGAAGGGTTTAGTTAAGCGTGGCGAGGCCTTACAAATCGCTATGAAAACAGACGCTTGCTGGTTAACAGCCACTTGAAGATTTTACACGGCCTCCCAACTGTCCACCAAGAGTCCGGGACCGCCTTAAGAGGCTTACAGAGCACAATTCAAAGCTGCTTGATAGCCTTGAAGACATTCTCCATTCCAGTCGAGGCTTGGGATTGCCTCTTGGTGTTTATGGTGTCTGCAAAACTTCCTAAAACCACGCTATTCTTGTGAGAGCAATCAATCCACAACAAGGCCAAAATTCCAACTTGGGATAAGATGGATGCGTTCCTGACTGAGCGCCATCCCGAAACGCTAGGACGGACGTCGTCGACGTCCTCCAATTTCCACCGAGACCGGCAACTGCAAGCGCCCCACCGCGCAGGCTCAACTCATACGAGACCAGGGTAGCTTCCGCCCTCAAGGGGTGTGATCTCTGTTCCAGGGAGAACCACCCTATTCGCTTATGTCCACCGTTCCTATAAATGGATGTGAATGGTTGCTCCGACTACGTCAACAGAAGTCAGATCTGCCTGAACTGTTTCCCACGAGGGCACCAGCAATGGGATTGCACTAGTGCCCACAGCTGCTTCACATGCCACTGCCGGCATTACACCCTCCTGCAATGCGGTAATCCATTTGCAACCGCTTCAAGTTCGACTGCGACAGCCAGGACTCGGCCCGCACCTATTCCTGAAGGCACGGGCGCCTCAGGGAATCCTCAACAATTCTGTATTGAAACCTATCTGGACCTATGGCTCACAGTTATGGGGTTGGAAAAATAATACAACTGTTCAGAAAAAAAGGAATTGTTATAGTTCAGATTTTTAAACTTATTGTTAGTTCTTAAACAAGAAGATTCAATAAATAAAAGCAAAGTAATATAAAAACAAAAAATCATGACGTTTTCTTTTCCATCTCTGTAATTTCATATTGGGATCTCTTATGTTACTTAGCCATACAAGTGGCCTATGAAAGTGTTTGTCGCGTCAGTAGGCGCGCCGGCCGCAGAGCCACAGGCCGCGGAACTCGTCAGCCAATCCACGGCCTCCAGCCGCTCCTCGGCTCCCGTCCGCCGCTTCACGGCGTTCTCCAGCCGCTCCTCGGCTCCAGTCCGCCGCTCCACGGCGTTCTCCAGCCGCTCCTCGGCTCCCGTCCGCCGCCCCACGGCGTTCTTCAGCCGCTCGTTGGCTTTTCCCGACGTCTTTGAGATGCTCCGCGTCCTCGTCCTCATCCGCCTCACTGCGGCGTTCTTCGGCCTCTCATGAGGGTGCGTCCGTTGCGCCAAGGCAGTTTTCCGCCGCCCGTCTGAGTAGACCGCCGAGTGCATCCTCCATGTCCGTGGTCCTGGGAGCGGATCTGTATTCGCGAGTGATGCAGCCAGGCTGCCTGAAGATCCAGGACGGACTGCCAGTGGCCAGAGCACCGTTTTCGGATGGGTCGTATCCGGAGCCTGTCACCAGCCATAGCAAGGACCATTTTGCAACCCGGGTGAATGTTAATGTAAGGGGCCACTGTATGGCCTCTGCGCACAGAGCTTTCGCTCTCGTCCGCGATCGCCCCTCTTACGCACTTACGCTCTCATCCGAGCTCGCGCTCTCCAAGCGCACCCGATCACCCGAGCCCGCTTCAGCGATGTAAAGCGGGTAAGAGCGCCGCTCTAGTTTTAAGCGACAATCAGTCTCATGTATGCACCCGAAGAAATCACACTAATGCCCACGACGCCCCCGCTTCTTGTGCTTCTTCTTCGGTGGTTCCTTTTCGACTTTTCGTTGTACGCCATAGGAATTTTTCCCAACGGCGACCAGCAAGCTCAACGTATCTTTGGAGGACGACGTCCCCCTACAAACACTTTCAAAGGCCACTAATGGCTAAGTAACATAAGAAATCCCAATATGAAATTACAGAGATGGAAAAGAAAACGTAATGATTTTTTTTTTATATTACTTTGCTTTTATTTTAAGAATTTTCTTGTTTAAGAACTAACAATAAGTTTAAAAATCTTAACTATAACAAGTATTTTTTTCTGAACAGTTGTATTATTTTTCCAACCCCATAACTGTGAGCCATAGGTCCAGATAGGTTTCAATACAGAATTGAAGAGCAAGACTTTGTGATCTAGGCTGAGCGGAGAACCGGAGTTGATGAGCCAATGTAAGTTATTGGCTTTAAGTTTCAGTTGAGTTTTTTTTGGCTTCAATGTGCCTGCGCCATGTGAGTCTTCTGTCAAGGTGTGTAGGTACGCTACCTCATCTGTATTCGGGAGTGGTATGTTGTTCAATAAGAGCGGAGGGCAGTCTTGTCTGTTTAGCGTAAACGTCACGTGCTTGCATTGTTGCTCGTTTACCTTTATTCGCCAGTCAGAGAGCCACTTCTCAATGTCGGTGAGGTGCAATGCCAGCTGTGCTGTGGCTTGGGTAGGGGACCTTGAATGGCTAAGGATAGCTGTATCGTCGGCAAATGTGGATACCGTTAAGCGACTATTTGTAGGAATGTCGGCTGTGTAGATGAGGTATAAGGTTGGCCCAAGAACGCTGCCTTGGGGGACTCCAGCCTCAACTACATGATCAGTGGAAGTGGCAGTGTTGCACCGCACTGCAAACTTTCTGTCATAGAGGTAAGACTTTAGGATTTTGTGTGTGCTTTCGGGTAGGGCTGTTTTAATTTTAAACATTAGGCCGTCAAGCCAGACTCTGTCGAATGCTTGGGATACGTCTAAAAACACTGCTGTACAGTATTCGCGATTTTCGAATGCAGTTCTTATTTTCGTTGTTATACGATTCACCTGTTCAATGGTTCCGTGGCATTCGCAAAATCCAAATTGATGGGCTGGGATTATGTTGTGGGTTCTCAGATGTAGATTAAGTCGGACCAGCAGGCATTTTTCGAATAGTTTCGAAATACATGAGAGTAGACTTATTGGTCTGTAAGATGAAGGGACTGTGTGGTCCTTAGCAGGCTTTGGAATCATTATTATAATCGACCTCTTCCATCGTTGTGGAAAGTAAACAAGTTTGGTGATGGCATTAAAGAGCTGGGTTATGTAGCGAACTGCAGAGTGAGGCAGCTGGATGATCATTTCCGGTGTTATAAGGTTGTCTTTGATTATTTTAATTACTTCTTTAGGACGAAACACAATTGGGGTGCATTGCTGGTGACAGTTTACGGGTAAGGACGGTAGCGCGAACGTGGTGAGCGGCAAATGTAGTGGCTCTGTCTGCATCAACACGGGCCCAGCCGCCTGAGGAATTCCTTATCAGCAAAACGGTTTCAGTCGGTGGGCGAAGAGTTGAGTGGGCTCTCCACAGTGACTTATGTTTCGTGCCTGTTGGTGTGAGTTGCTCTATGTATCGGCGCTGATCGTCTTCCTCTTCTTGTTTTAGAGCGTTGGCCAGTTTTCGTGTGGCTACTTTTAGCTTTTGTTTTGCAGTTGGGGATCTAGAAGATTGCCATTCTCTGCGTAGGCGTCGTTTTACGTGGACGAGTTGCTCGATTTGAGCGTTGGTCTTTTTTGAATTAATTGTAGTATTTGTGATTTTGGGTGTTGCAGTAAGAGCTGCTGCTTATATATACTTATATATTTTTTATACCTGAGCCAGATTGTTTTGTGAGAAGTCAATCTGTATGGTGGTTTCACGTTTTCTGCGTATCGGCGGAGGTGAATTAGTACAGGCGAGTGATCAGATGACAAATCCGGCAGACATTCAGCTTTAACCAAACTGCGGGGAATATTTTTCGTAACTGCGAAGTCGATCAGGTCAGGCAGCTTATAGAGGTCTGATGGCCAGTATGTAGGACTACCAGGGGAAACATAGTCAAGTTTATTAGTGGTTTTTGTTATAGTCTTATAAAGCTGTTTTCTTTTTGGGTTCACAAGTCGCGATCCCCAGTGAGTATGTTTAGCGTTGTAGTCGCCAGCTGCAATGAAGTGTGGCCCTAGTGCTTGGAAGAAATTCAGGAATTGAGCTTCCAATCCTGTGAAAGGGGCGAGGGGCTGTATGTTGATAGATGTGGCCTGAAGATGATTTTCCGAAAATTCTTTGTAAAAGTGGTGCTTCATACGGTTTCTTATGAGTGTGGTGGTGCCACCGTGTGCTTTTGATGATTTGTACCACAGAAATGGTATTCTTTTATTTGAAAATTGTATTTGCTTGTGAGATGGGTTTAAGAAGCATTACGTCGATATGCTTCTCATGTAGGAATTGAGCTAGCTCAAGTTTGCGCTATGAAACGCCATTGGCGTTCCACGTACCTATGCGTAGGGTAGCCATTATTTATTTGATTGTTGGGCTACAAGCATCTGTATCAAAAGGTTTTGATTACGCAACATGTCATGTATGGTGGTCCTCATAAATGTCATAAATTCCATCATGCTCTGTTGTAAGGATTGCATCATAGCTTCAGTTTTTGTTTCTTGCTGCGTAGCTGGGTTTTGTTGTGTGTCTAATTTTGTATACACTTCATGTGGGGTTCGGGTATTTTGGCTTGGAGGCGTCATACCTGATTTTAAAACGTTTGCAAAGGTTGTCTTGTTACTGCTGGGTGTAGACCAGGGAGCGAAACTTATTGCTTTCGAAAAAAGTACATCAGGAATTGTTTCTGATGGTGTCAAAGGAACTGGAGTTTATAAATTGGATGAACCTCGTTTTTTTAGGAGGCTTGTTTTCTGGTTCAAGCTCAATCTTGAAGAGTGGTTGGGGCTGCCTGTTTCTGTTTTTGATATTGAACACGCTTTAGGCGAAAAATCCCTTTTCCTTTAGCGCCTCACTTATCTCTTCGGGCGTAACATCAGACTCAATGCCCTTCAGTACTTCTTGCAGGCCCTTGCTGCTTTTAAGCTGGTAGGTGTAGAAGCCTATTTTTTGTGCGGTAGTTTGTGACTTTTCTGTAGTTGTCCTCCGTTTTCGTTTGAAGTTTTTATTTCATTGATAGTACCTCTTACGAGGGGAATTATATGAAAGCTATCTATCCCAATAAGGCCGATCAAAGTATTTACCAAACCTCTTGTTCTCTTTTCGTGGATATATATTGGTATCAACGGATCCCAGCGGCACGTCCTCAGCGGTCTCTGCCAGCAAGACAAATCTGTTGGTATTTGCGGGGGCTACATTGTTGATCAGGGTAGAGTTGTCGCGTGTATTATTCAGCTTGTTTTCCAAATCTGAATTTTCCGGACTGAGCTTTCGATTTATTGTAATGTAGCGGTCCATTCCAGTCTGCCAGGTCGACCCAGCTCTTTTGTTTACGTTTTCGTTTCGTTTTGCTGGAAGTGCAGCAGTACCGTTTGTTGCTTGCGGGTTTAATTTCGTTGACTCAGTCAGAGCGTGAGCGGGTGCAGCGGACGACGAAATAGAGCGGGCTGTCGGTATAGCTCCAGCTGTTGTTGTTGGAGGTTGCGGGGCTTGTGTCGGAGTTTAATGAGCGGGAGAGCAAAAGCGCGCTCTTTCTTGATTTGTTGGTAGAAGAAGGTTTCTTGGACTATGGGTTATTGACCACTCGATGTCTGCGTTGGAGGCTGTCGGTGAGACGTAGGAAAAGTAGGCGTTGTTGCGTTGAATTGAGAGCCGGCGTTCGTCTTGCGCACGCTGTGCTGAGCGCGAGTGCGCGAATCACTATTCTATTTAAGCGATCTTGCATCGCATAGAGCGTATCTTTCGCTTTCGGATTATTTATTTAGTTTATTTTATTAGTCGTTCACTTCAATCAAAATAACCGATTTTGTGTGGAGCTCGATTAAAAAAACACGTCTTCACACGTCGGCGATCGAATTATTATGCAAATGAAATACGATTATAATGAATACGATTATAATATTCAATATCTACCCGGCAAAGAAAATCATTTCGCTGATGCTCTATCCAGAGTCCAAATTCAAGAAAACTTCCTAGGAGAAGATGACCCAGCTACCCTTCCCACAGCAGCTACTGTGCATAGTGCACCAGAAGACAACCAAAGTCACATTTCAATAACAGAAAGACCTCTTAGTTATTATAACAGACAATTCGAATTCATAAAAGACGATTTTGACGACGTTCAGATAATAAAATATGTCCATAAAACTAGAATAAAAATCAGTTATAAAGAAATGACTGATACCCTTGCTAAAGATCTAATTAAAAAATACTTCGGCACTAAGAAAAGTGTTATTTACTTCCGTAATGAAATCGATTTTCAAATCTGTTAAAACGCGTGTATTCGAATCCCGACAGTTTCACTAACACTATGAAAACCTGTAGTAAATTAATAGAAATTCAAACATACGGCCAATTCAACGAAATTTTCCTGAAAACACATAAAGAATTATTACACCCTGGTATAGAAAACCTTACACTTCAGTTCGAAGAACTTTATTATTACCCTGATTACCAAAAACTAATCCAAAACATCATAATTAATGATAAATTCGTAACATCGCAAAAACTGAACATAGAAACACAAAATAACCCTTGAAACGACACCAGAAATCTTCAATCCTAGAGACAAGTACGTCATGGATTTTTACTTAATAAACAATAAACAATTCCTATCATGTATTGACATTTATTCTAAATACGAAGTAAACAGTAGAGATTAATTTTACTATTTTACGCATACTCAACGATATGGGTAGACCTAGAAAAATAAAAACCGACAAAGACTTCGGTTGCATTCGGTTGTGCATTGTACTTAAAATCTGTTTAGAATCAGGAGTGACTCCAAATATAACAACAAGCAAAAATGGAATTTCTGACATTGAGCGATCTCATAAAACTGTTAATGAAAAATTAAGAACAATAACAAGCGAAAATGACCCTGAAAATCAATTCACAAAATTCGAAAAAATACTATACATATACAATCTCAAAACAAAACATAACTAAACACAACTGGTCGAACTCCAGCTGACAACTTTCTTTTTGCAGGAATCCCTGCCTAAGGCACACAACAAAATAAAGTAAGCAAAATTGAAAAACTCAATGTAAAACGTAGAGAATGCGGCCTTGTTAACTTTATGAGAACAATTTACATATAATTATTCGGTACCCTAGATCATGAAGAATTGCAACAACATATAGCCAACATCGCTTAAAATTATGTACAAATAAGCGAACTCAACCACGTAATAGAAGTCATTAATAAAGCAATCGAATTGACTAATATTTTAAATTATAACTTTAAAGAAAAACAAATGATAGCTTTATTAATTTTCAACTTACAAGAATTCACAGAATACATTGAAGACATAGAGCTTGGTTTGCAACTGACTGAGGTATCTTTAATCCAAAACTTTTAAAGCATGATTTTTTAATCCACGTCAATTCTGAAAACTTCCTAAGATCTAAACTTCAGCTTGGCTTAAATCTGATACCAACGAAATTTTGATAATATCGCATATTACAAGAGACATAATCAAAACACCAGTTTTTGAAATAGTACCAGACGAAAAATGTAACATACTAACCGAAACAATACATGACAAATATTTTGTACACAATAATCAAAATTACACGGCAAGTTCTCAAAGCTTAGTTATAAATAAATGTATAACTGGTATACCAAACCAGGTCCCAACGCATTGTAGATACAGTAAAACACATTCTGATTTTGAAATAAAATATGTAGAACCAAATATAACTACAACTTAGAAACTTCCCAAGACTATCCTAAAGCAAAATTGTATCAATAGAGAAACTATAACTGTAATAATTGTATTTCATTTTTGTAGTTGTGTAATAATAGTAATTCATTTATTGAAGAGAGATTCAAGATTAATTAAGGCTTTAGATTCATTGAAGACTTGTTGAAGACTCATTTAATACTTATTGAAGACTGATTTGTACTTGTTCTTAAAGAGTCCAAGCTACCCAAGTGCAATCCGTCTGCGCAGGCAGAGAGGCCGTCGGCAGAGACGTTGCTTTGCTCTTATGTACTTAACTTAGGCAGCGAGAGCGGCGCTGTTTAAGAGAGTCATGTGCACATAAAGATCGAACAGTCGCGCATGTCAATTATGCCGACTCTGCACTTCTGGTCTGAATAGCATTCTTGTGTGGTCAGATTGCTGAGTACTCAAGATATGCCTGGGAATTGAAAAGTCTTATTGCAAAAGTGCTACAATGTGATTGTTCCCAATGTTCTGATTTGATACAGTGCTTATTCGATATGTGTGCACATTAAATCTTCCTCCTTTTGGAAAATATGAAGTTATTTTATAACTAAATTTTTTTTTAAGTTTATAGGAAATAGACAACATTTGTTTTTTTTTGTATTTTAAGGAAGTATTTAAAAAAAAAAAAATTTGTTTTTTATTTTAATTTTAGTTTTAGGAAAATTAAAGGAAACATTGTGTACAAACATACATGTTCTTAGGTTTTTAAATTCAAACTTTATATATAACATTTTTTTTTTAATCGTTCAACCAAACAAAGATGATAAAAGAAAAATGTTTTCCTACATTCAATGCACTTATATGTATATTTATACCCGTTACTCGGAGAGTAAAAGGGTATACTGATTCGTTGAAAAGTATGTAACAGGCAGAAGGAAGGGTTTCTGACCATATGAAGTATATATATTCTTGATCAGGACCAATAGCCGAGTCGATATGACCATGTCCGTCTGTCCGTCTGTCTGTCCGTCCGTATGAACGCTGTGATCTCAGGAACTACAAAAGCTAGAAAGTTGAGATTAGGCATACAGACTCCAGAGACATAGACGCAGCGCAAGTTTGTCGATTCATGTTGCCACGCCCACAAACCGCCCAAAACTGCCACGCCCACACTTTTGAAAAATGTTTTGATATTTTTTCATTTTTGTATTGGTCTTGTAAATTTCTATCGATTTGCCAAAAAGCTTTCTGCCACGCCCACTATAACGCCTACAAACCGCCAAAAACTGTGTTGAAGACTCTCCTTCTCCCTTCCACTAGCTGAGTAACGGGTATCAGATAGTCGGGGAACTCGACTATAGCGATTGTTATTGTTTTTTTTGTTTTTTTTGCTGGTGGCAACCATATTTCTTTTAAGAACTAGACATTTTTAACCTATCCTTATGTACCGTTTGTTGTTTTTTCTTATCATTTGAGATTAATATATTTTCAATTTCTTCTATCTTTACTACCGTATATGGTCCAGTATATTTGAAATCTAACCTATGTTCGGTTTCGATTTTTAATAACACCTTATCTCCCATTGGTATACTTATATCGTTTAATTTTAAGTCTTATAATTCCTTATTCTATTTCTTCAGTTCTTCGATCATAATTCTTGCTTTGTTATATGCTACTTTTAACCTATATTTACTTTCTTTAGCATAGTCGTCCATATTATAAATGGTTTCTATTCTATCTGTGCTATTGAAATGGCACATGCTTTGGTAAATGGCATGTTTTACCAAAAATCAACTCATATGGACAATAATTATGTGCCATAGAGGGTGTAGTATTAAAACAAAATTCGAAATATTTTATCCATACGTCCCAGTCAGTTTTATCAAACGATATGTATGACCGGATGTATTCATTAAAAGTTCTATGACTTCTTTCCACCGTTCCTACCGTCTGATTGATGATGGTGTGCTGAAGAAGTTATATTTTCTACTTTCAGGTATTTGCATAAATCTTTGATTATTAAATTTATGTATTCAGTTCCCATGACCGAAATGAACGTCTTCATTGGACCGAACGTTAGTACAAAAATATTGCTTTTGCTACTGTATTTGCTTTTTTGTTTGCGATTGGAATGGTTACAAAATATTTTGTCAAGTAGCATATAAGTATAACACCACATTCATTACCGTTTTCTGACTTTGGTAGTGGACCTATCGTGCCCACTATGACTCTGTCAAATGCGCTTATTGGTGTCTCTGTAATAGATAAAGGAGTTTTTGTGTGTTTTATAATTTTTGCTTTTTGGCATTTTTGACATTTTCGTATGTACTCTGTTATATCCCGAGTCATACCATTCCAAAAGTAATGTCTTTTAATCCTGGCCAGAGTTTTGTAATGCCTGCGTGTCCTCCTTGTGTTAAATCGTCATGGTGTTTAGACAGGATTGCTTCTTTTACTTTCTTTGTATTCACTAAGGTCACCGGGTTGAGTAGCGCAACTCTTAATAGTTTTAATGTTTCATTGCCCATTTTCTTAAATTTATCTATTGAAATGTTATCAAAGATATTTTCCCACGGTGCCATTTTAAGTTGATTGATATTATGCATACCGGCCTGCTTTTCAAGCCTTTGGAAAAATTGAGCTAAGTCGAGAGTTCCATTAATATACAAATCTTCAACATTGTATCTTGCAGTAATTTTTCTTCCATGTTTAAAAAAACATATCATATTATTTACATGCAATGTTACTACTTTGCGAATTTCGACATTATTAATGACTGCGTATACTTTGGGCTTAGAAGCTTCTTGAGTAGTTTGCTTAGGCAATTCTACTTTATCATTTTTATTTCCTTTTCCTGCGCAGGATTTCTGTCTACTTTGATTTCTTGTAGTGACTTTAAGTACTTGTTTGGATATATTTTTTGTTGGTCGATGGTTATTCTTGATAACGCATCTGCTACATAATTGTGTTTTCCCTTAAGATATTCCACAGTAAATTCATATTCTTCTAAATCAAGCCTCATTCTGGTCAGTTTTGAACTTGGATTAACCATCGAGAACTAGTATGTTAATGGTCTGTGATCTGTTTTGACGGTGAAGTGTCTACCATATATATATGGTTTGAAATGATTTATCGCCCAATGTATTGCTGACAACTCTTGCTCTGTTGTTGACTTGTTGCTCTCACCCTTAGTGAAGCTACGGGATGTAAAGCTACTGGCAAGTGGATACCATTATAGTTCTGGGTCAATACCGCTCCACATGCCTCTTTCCTAGCATCAGTTATGATACAGAACTCTTTGCTAAATAAAGTAAAGGGGTATTTCAACAATGTTGGATTTATTAGTTCTTTTTTAAGGTGTTCGAAGGCATGCTGGCAATCAGCTGTCCATTCGAACTTTACATCTTTTTTACATAATCTTGTTATGTGACGGGAAGTGACTTCACTCATAAAAAAATTAGCACTTATTGAGGTTGTTTTTTCTGCATAGTTCAAAAACATTTATAAGATTCTTGGCCATGTGTTTTTCAGAACAGCCTATGACAATTAAGTCATTCATGTACAGAAATGCTTGAGATGGTTCCAGAGCTGTAAATGCCATTGTCATCATTCGTTGAAAGGAATTTGGAGCTATTTTTAATCCGTATGGTAGTCGCGTGAAGGGATAAGAGCCACTGCTCGTAGAAAAGGATTGTAGCATATCAACCCAATAAATATACTAAATTAATGGGTACAACTTATCTTCAAAACATTGTGACACTTTGTCATAATAAACATAACGTTCAAGTACCCAAAAGACCACCAACAATTACACAAGTATTCCAGCCCTCAAGTAATACGATCTAACGCTTATACATAAGCCGATCGCGAAGCGTGGGAATGCTGAGCCTTCACTTAGCAGCTCAAGTGGTCAGGCCATACATGACATATGCATGCCTTCTGCATACATATGTATATGTATATGGAACTATATGTATATAGAATAAGTACTATATGTACGGGTCAGCTCAGCCCAAGTTGAGCGCACAAGAAACATTCGAATAAAGTAACTCTAACTGAGCAGACGCTCTGACTCTTCAACACCGAACCTTCTTTGGAATCCTTTCGAACATTATATGGCGACCGTGACAGGACATGAGACGTAGTCTTGCCTCCGCCTGACAAAAAAATGCCTTGCCACCTTGCCAACCAAATCACCGATAAAATATGTGCAAAAATAATAACAACAACACGCAACAATTGATGGCAGAGGAGGCACAATTCTTAAACGCGCAGCCCACGATAAGAGGGACTTGCCAACGTTAGAAGAAGCTCTGCAGCAAAACCCTGCAGATGGACCACGCCCAAAGGACCAAAGGAAGGAACCAAAAAAGCACAAACGCTATGGAAAAAGGGTAAAGCTACTACAACAACGCCGACTGGTCAAGGAAATTACCCAGTTGGCCAGAGACGAGACGTCTCGGGAACGCTACAAAGAGCGTCTTGAAGACATTGAAAACAAGAGAGAACGCTATAGTCGAGTTCCCCGACTATCTCATACCCGTTACTCAGCTAGTGGAAGAGAGAAGGAGAGTCTTAAACGCAGTTTTTGGCGGTTTGACTAATACAAAAATGAAAAAATTTCAAAACATTTTTTAAAAGTGTGGGCGTGGCAGTTTTGGGCGGTTTGTGGGCGTTATAGTGGGCGTGGCAACATGAATCGACAAACTTGCGCTGCTTCTATGTCCCTGGAGTCCGTATGCTTAATCTCAACTTTCTAGCTTTTGTAGTTCCTCAGATCTCGACGTTCATACGGACGGACAGACGGACAGACGGACGGACAGACGGACATGGCCAGATCGACTCGGCTATTGATCCTGATCAAGAATATATATACTTTATATGGTCGGAAACGCTTCCTTCTGCCTGTTACATACTTTTCAACGAATCTAGTATACCCTTTTACTCTACGAGTAACGGGTATAACAAGCTTTCGCAAGGTGGGAAACAACGCAAACGGGCTGCATAAATAAATGCCAATGACCCAATTTGCCTTAGTTTTAATTTCGAAATCCAAGCCGATGCGGGAAACCGCTGCTTGAAAAACACTAATATCTTTTAGGCTTTTTACTAACAATGCGGTTGGAAAATTTTATTTTTATTATTGTAAACAAATATGTGAGCCAACCACATTTATTAACAACTAATATTTCCACGTCTGCAAAATTTTCTTTAAATTGACAAAATATAACAATTCTTAATTCTTAAACGTAAAAATTTTTATTTTTGATTTTCTAGAAGAAGAAAATAATATAATAATAATAAGAAAAACTCATAAATAGAAAATCTCACTTTTTTCTTTAAAAAAAACGTTTCATTGAATATAAACTAAAATAAATATGCAAATAGACTCTTATCTGAACATAACAAATGTTTAAGGGTTATAAAATCCCTAAATACAAGATTAAATAATATCAGAAAAATAAGGCATATTCTGAAAGTCTAAGTCAATTGGTTGAATTAAACCCAGACCAGTTCAAAGAACTAGACGAATCTGTACAATCAGCAGGCGCTGAGTCCGATAGTGACATTGAAACACTAGAAGGAAGCGACCGAATTGAATTTAAATCTGAAACAATAACAATTTCTGAAATGGCACAGACATTGACAGACTTTATCAGGTTAGCCACATCTCTGATACCAGAGTTTGACGGTAAACCAGAAAAAAGTTTTTTGGATGCTCTTGGTCTACTAGACAGCTTAAAGAGCACACATGAAACGACTGCGATAAGCCTAATAAAAACTAAACTTAAGGGCCATGTAAGAAACCTTATAGGCAGACAATTGCTGCAATCATTACACAATTGTCAAGTGCAGTAAAAGGAGAATCGGTAGAAGTGATATCTGCCAAGCTTCTCAATCTACAGAGAAATAAAACGGCTTACCAATACACCCAAGAGGTGGAGAAACTGACAAAGGCCCTTGAAGGTGCCTATATTAGTGAAGGTCTCAGCCATTCCTTAGCGAATAAATAAAGCACTACAACAGCTGTAAAAGCAATGACACAGAAATGCTCCATTGACAAGGTAAAACTTATCATGCAAGCAGGCACATTCACAAACATGAATGATGCCATCTCCAAATTTGTAAACAGTTGCACAGAGATAATAGGTTAGAGTTACACTGTACTCTATTATCGACGAGGTGCAAATAATAATAATAGAGGAGGCCGAGGTTATAATCGTTGAAGAAATAACTACCATAACAATTAGAACCGAGGCAGCAATAACAACAACAATAATAACTTTAATAACCGTGGAGGTAGAAGAGGCCAAAGCCAAGGAAGAGGCCGCGGAAACTACTACCAGGGTAATAATAATAATAGCAATGTGAGAATCGCGCAAAATACGTCGGAAAACTCACAGAACCCTTTAGGAAACAACCAATAAATGTTAAAGTTCATTCCATCAATTATAGTCTTAATATATTCTTAACTTTCCATAATCATTCAACTGAAAATAAACTAACATTTCTCATTGATACTGGTGCAGATATCTCACTTTTGGAAGTAAATTCTGATAACTTCAAAATTCAAAGAGAAAAAATAATAAACATCGAAGGTATAGAGCAAGGTGTGATAAAGTCTCGAGAAACAACCTCAATAGAACTCCAATCAACAAAATATATTATTCCACATGAATTTCACTTGGTAGACCCAAATTTTGCAATACCATGTGTTGGAATAATCGGCATTGATTTTATAAAGAAATTCAGTTGTCAACTAGATATCAAACCAAGTGAAGACTGGTTTATAATTAGACCCAAAATTTAAAATATCCAATATATGTTCCGATAACATATAGCGCTGGCAAAAATATAGTTCTTCTGCCAGCCAGATAAAAATTTATTCGGAAAATAGACATTAATGCTGTAAATGATTACATATTTGTTCCTAATCAGGAAAAACACAATGGGATTTATGTTGCAAATACAATAGCAGCATCCAAACATGTATACATACGACTTCTAAATATAACTAATTTCGACCAATTGGTCAAAGTAAACCAAATCCAATATAAAAATTTAAAAGAATTTGACATTCATAATACCAACACTGAAAATAGAAGCGAACAAGTACTTTCAAAACTAAAGAAACATTTCCCATATGTTCCATATACGAAGTTACATTTCTAGGTCACAAATGCACAGACAAAGGAGTATTGCCAGATGACAATAAATATGACGTCATCAAATTTTATCCTGCCTCTCATGATGCGGAAGCGCTAGACGATTTGTAGCATTCTGCAACTATTATCGTCGATTTATAAGGAACTTCGCCGACTATTCACGGCACATAACTAGATTATGTAAAAAGAATGTCCCTTTGAATGGTCAAGCGAATGCCAGAACGCATTCGAATATCTTAAAGAAAATCGTATGCACCCCACATTATTACAATATCCTGATTTTCGCAAAGAATTTTGCATTGTAACGGATGCTAGTGAACAAGCTTGTGGAGCGGTTCTTACTCACAACCGTGACGGGATTCAGCTCCCAATAGCTTATGCATCACGTTCATTTACAAAAGAAGAAAGCAATAAGAGTACAACGGAACAAGAACTAGCGGCAATTCATTGGGCAATTACCCATTTTAGACCATACATTTATGGCAAACATTTCACCATTAAAACGAAACGACCATTAACGTACCTATTTTCTATGACTAATCCCAGTTCTAAATTAACTCGCATGCGGTTAGAGCTTGAAGAATATGACTTCACTCTAGAATACCTAAAGGGGAAAGATAATTTTATAGCAGACGCACTCTATAAGTATAAATATAGCAGAACTCAAAGACATGCAACATAAAGTCCTGAAAGTCACTACCATGCAACAGAGTAGACAAGATAAAAACTGTACAGTAACAAACAAGGAACTATTTCTTAGGCAAAGTATCCAAAATGTATCTAAGCCCAACGTACACGAAGTCATAACAAATGATGAAGTACGAAAAGTAGTGACCTTGCGAATAACTGAATCTATTTGTTTACTTAAAACGAGGAAATAAAGTTATTGCAAGAATTGATGTTGACGATTTATATACCAATGGAATTTTTGATTTAGGTCAGTTCTTCCAAAGGCTTGAAATGCAAGCCAGTATACTAAAAATCAGCCAACTCAAATTGGCACCGAGTAAAAAAGTCTTTGAAACCATTTCAATAGATAATTTCAAAAATAAGGGCAATATAAAATTAAAATCCAGTACCACTCACTTCGAGAAGTAAAGACGTGCGACTAATTAACCAACAACAACACTAACTTTTTTTTTTGACAAACAAACGACATAAAAAGAGAAACAAAAAAAGAGACAAAGCGAAAAGGGCTAGTGCCCAATAAACAACAACAACAATGCCTCCCGATATAAATAGATTATTTAAATCATCCGACACTGGACCCAAATTCATAATCATAAAAAGAACAGACAATGAAACTTTTAAAAACGTAAGCCCATTCTTAAGGAAAAAAGTTATTGACTACGCATGCAACGGTGAAGTGGAAACAGCCAAGGTCACAAAAGAAGGATCGATGCTAATCAAAACTAAAGATACCCTACAAGCACAAAAACTTCTATAAATGGTCAACTTTCACAACTTCCCCGTAGAAGTAAGTGAGCACAAGACCCTCAACTTCTCCAAAGGAGTTATATACTCCAATGATCTCCGTAACATCGACGACGAAACAATTGTAAATGAACTAAAACCCCAAAACGTGACAGAAATACGGAAAATTGAAAAAATTGAAAACAACGAACCTAAAGAAACTGGCCTCATCATTATCACCTTTGCATCACTAACGATTCCAGAGACACTGATGATTGGATACGAGAGAGTGAATGTACGCCCATATATTCCTCTTCCACTCAGATGCCGAAACTGCCTAAGATTTGGACATCCTACAAGTGCTTGCTCATCAAACAAAATATGCATCGACTGCTCCGCAGAACAACACACAACAACAGACGAAATATGCACCACAACTAAATTTGGCGTAAACTGCAAATACGATATCCCTGACAACAAGCACAGCCCATTAGAAAAAACATGCCCAGCATTTATAAATCAAAAGGAACTAACATCTATAAAAACCCTCGAAAAAGTCGACCCCAAAAAGGCCCTAATGATTTAGTACTCACGACATACCCACCAACCTACTCTATGCTCAACCATGACAACCGAAAAAACAATAAAAGAAGCCACGCCAATCTCCAAACTACCCAACGTCTTACCCAACTCACTTCAGAACGGAAAAAATACTGCCGCTAAACCCCCATCTAGAAACACAAAATTGTCTCTATTTCCCTAATTAATTAAAATCCCAATTTAAAAAAATGCTATAAGTAATACAGTGGAACATGAACGGTTACATTAACAACTACAACCAATTGCAAATTATTATAAAAAAACACAACCCAAAGATAATATCAATACAAGAAACACACTTACACTCTACTCAAAACATACCTATTCCAATAAACTACACTATCTATCACGAAAACACCGCCACAAACAGTTTTGGAGGAGTTGCAAGCCAACAACCAAAGAGGAAACACATTATTTAAATTTATCAACCAAAACTCACTCGTTACACTTAACAACGGCTCAGAAACCCACTTTACCACACATCATACATTCACACACATAGACCTTTCCATTGCAACACCCCCAATTAACCTGAACTCAAAATGGTATACGGACAGCTCGCTTTCAGGCAGCGACCATTATCCAATTCACATAGACCTATTCGAAGAACATAACATGAACAACCCAATCGAAAGACCAAGATTTAACCTTAAGAAAGCAAACTGGCCCCTATTCCAGGAAATTGCGGATAAGCTGTCTAATGAAAAGCCCCCAAGCTCCAATGTTAATAAAGAACTCGCTATTATTACAAGAATAATAATTCAATCCGCCAATGAATCCATCCCCCAATCACACCAGTCTAAAAGACAGTGGAACGTTCCATGGTGGGACCAAACCCTCCAACAATTAAGAAATGAAAAGCAAATAGCATGGAAAAATCTCAACAATTACACTAATATGACAACCGTATTAGCCTACAAAAAAGCCAACGCCAAACTCAAACGAGAAATAAAAATAAGAAAAAAATCAGCAATGGAAAGCTTTACAACCGATATTAGCCCAAGTTCACCCATCGGAATATGGACTAAAATAAACCATTTCTGCGGCCTGAAAACTAAGCACCACATCCATTGCCTTACCGATCCCAATGACACAACACAAAGCATTATGGACAAAAATGAAATAGCCAACAACCTCTGCACCCACTGGTCTAAAGCATCGCTTGACAGCAACTTCGACACAACATTCATACAAAGGAAATCAAATGCAATCCCTCACACACACGTCCCATCCCCTACAGCGCTTAGCATCGAACAGGACATATCTCTTACAGAACTGATTGCTGCACTTAACCAACTCAAAGAAAAAACTCCAGGCCGAGACCGTATAAGCTATCCTATGCTTAAAAACCTATCCACAAACCTACATAAAAGACTGCTAAACTCAGCAACTTAAAGTAAGCAGCGACATACCTATACCCAAACCTATACCCTATCAAAGAAAAGCCACGCGTCTATCATCTCACTAGATTCCGCCAAAGCGTTTGACAGAGTAGGCATCCACAGCATCATTGACGAACTCATAGCCTGGAAAATAGGCCCAAGGATCTCCAACTACATAACAAACTTCCTCACCAATAGAAAAATAACAGTCCTTTCCAACAAATCCTACTCAAGCCCCCAACCACTACACAATGGAATCAACCCTGAGCAAACCAAGAACGATTTACCACTCAGCAATAAGAATCGCCTTCTATGCCTTTCGCACCACCCCAATAAACAACCTATTGCATGAAGCTAACATACTGCCAATAGAACATAGAACAACATATGCAACACAAAAAAACATCAAAATCATAATCAACTCCAAGCTCTCACCAATTGAAAAAATTTACAACAAATTAAAAATTCCAAAAGAATACCAAAAGTCCCGTCTTCACTACACAACACAATAGAACAATTAAAAAATAAATATTGATGTATCACCCGAAACAAGCAGGAAAGAAAAACCCCACACTGGCTGTGCAGTAATACAAGCACTAACACCGCACTACACACCTCATCCAAAGCAGAAGCGGCACCATTAATATACCAACAAAATGTCAATGAATTAAAAAACACACTAGCAGGCAAACACTTTCTTTACACAGATGGATCCAAGTCAGCTAGCGGAGTCTCATATAGCGTAACAACGGAAACAGAAAGTATTTATCACCATATACTCCCACAATACTCCTCCATATATACAGCCGAAATAGCAGCAATTCTGACAGCATGCAACCACGCCAGCAAACAACGAGGACAATTTGCAATCTGCACAGATTCCCTATCAGCCCTAAAAGAAATTGAAAACATAAAAAGCCAAAACTACTAAAGCCAAAACTATCTTTTGTTTGTACAAATTATTTGTAGTGATTGGCTCTGTCTCCAATCCAAAAATATCAGTATATTGTGAACACAGTTCAGTCAACATTTTCTTATGTGCAAATGGAAAGTTTTTCTTTTATCTGCTTAAAATTGATTCGGCTCTTATGGAGTCGTTTAGGTCTGCTACTTTGTAGTTAGTTAATGGTTCGAAATTGATTTTGCTGTTGTTTAAAATTTTATTGCTGTTAGTTGTGTTTAGAATTCGGATGTACGTGTTTTTTGAATCTGATATCATATTTTCCACAAATACACCATCTTCTATTTCCTAATTGGGTATTAGAATTTGGTTATCCACCGAACTTACGTTAATTTGCCTGATAACCTCACAACGAGATGGTATGGTTATCTCAGTGTTATCAATATTATGAAAAATTGGTATTTGTATTTATTGTTTAATATTATTTGGTCTTAGAATGAAAAAATCACTTTCTGTAGTTAAATCTAATTGGCAATTAAATGTTTTTATATAGTCGATTCCAACTATTCCGTCACCAGGGATCGGAAAATTGTCGTCCACAACATGAAAATGGTGCGGTACTATATAGTTACCGGTTCTGTGTCTACTGGAAATGTAAGTATCCTACCTGTGTTCTTTTTGTACTTTAATGAAAATATTTAGATTGAGATTGATGGTATGAACCTTTTGTTTTACTGTTCTTGATTTCCTAAGGGAGCTTGCTGGTTTTCCGACGTGCCTTGTGCATGTCTGACATTACCATTTTGGCTATACTTTGAGAAATTGCGGTTTTGGCTGTTATATAATAGTTACCACCACCTCTGTTCTGGTAGTTATTTCCTCTATATCCTCCACGTCCTCTGCCATTGCCATTGTTATAATTATTATAGTTGTTGAATTGGGCATTGTTGTGGTTATTATTATTTCTATAATTACCACCTCGACCATTTCCTCGTCCTCGGTAGTTATCTCTGTTGTAACTTCCTTGTCCTCTCTTGTAAAACAAAACGGAACTTGCACTTCCTGTCATCTCAGTGCTGCTCAGTCAGTCAAGAGACTTGCGTAAATTTTCAATTTCATTTGTAAATTGTATGGCTGTTTTACCTTTTTGGTAAACATTTGCCATTTTTGCTCTTACTACGTCCGTTGTTTCTCCTACGACCACTTCTTCTAGTTTTCTGATAATGGCATCAATTGTAACTTCATTTTGTACTCTATAGAGTGTCGTTCCGATTATTTTTATTTTTTTATCACTTCTATGTCAATAGCTTCATGTGGTCCCTTAGTCAGGTTAACCAACTTGATTGCCGTGATAAATCTACGCAAATTGATCTTTTTACCGTCAAATTACCGTCAAATCGCCGTAGAAATCTCTTTTATGTATGCCTACATGTGTATGACTACAGATTTTGTTTCCATTTCCTCTATGTATGACTCAGCCAATTCTTCCTCCGTCAATAAAGCTAGTGTTAATATAGCTGGAATTGTTAAGTTGTTCAAGTCTTCTTCTTTTCTTTCCGTTTCTGACTTGTGAGAATCTTTTGTTAGATCTGTTTCTGGTTGTTCGTCCGAATTTAAAATGTTTGGTATTGAAATATCCAAGCCAAGTTTCAATTTTATTGAAAACAAGTTCGATCTAAGTTTTATGAGAACTTTCGATACCTGGGACCAATGATCTGGATTTAGTCTTTCCATGTTATCATACCCTAGTATTCGTGCTTCATTGAAGGAATTTACCAGAATATTCGCATGTTTCTTTATTGTCGCTCCCTGATTGGGGGTCAATTTTGCGATTTTTCAAATTTGTTTCTTATTATACCCGTTACTCGTAGAGTAAACGTTTCCGACCATATAAAGTATATATATTCTTGATCAGGATCAATAGCCGAGTCGATCTGGCCATGTCCGTCTGTCTGTCCGTCCGTATGAACGCCGAGATCTCAGGAACTACAAAAGCTAGAAAGTTGAGATTAAGCACATAGACTCCAGAGACATAGACGCAGCGCAAGTTTATCGATTCATGTTGTCACGCCCACTCTAACGCCCACAAACCGCCAAAAACTGCCACGCCCACACATTTGAAAAATGTTTTCATATTTTTTCATTTTTGTATTAGTCTTGTAAATTTCTATCGGTTAGCAAAAACACTTTTTGCCACGCCCACTCTCACGCCCACAAAGCGTTCAAAGCTGCACCGCCCACACTTTTAAAAAATGTTTTAATATATTTTCATTTTTGTATTGGTTTTCTAAATTTCTATCGATTTGCCAAAAAACTTTTTGCCACGCCCACTCTAACGCCCACAAACCGCCAAAAACTGTCAGTGTTGAAGACTCTCTCCCGCACTTCCACTAGCTGAGTAACGGGTATCAGATAGTCGGGGAACTCGACTACAGCGTTCTCTCTTGTTATACCCGTATACTAGATTCGTTGAAAAGTATGTAACAGGCAGAAGGAAGCGTTTCCGACCATATAAAGTATATATATTCTTGATCAGGATCAACAGCCGAGTCGATATGACCACGTCCGTCTGTCCGTCCGTCCGACTGTCCGTCCGTATGAACGCTGAGATTTTAGAAACTACAAAAGCTAGAAAGTTGAGACTAAGCATACAAACTCCAGAGACATAGACGCAGCGCAAGTTTATCGATTCATGTTGTCACGCCCACTCTAACGCCCACAAACCGCCAAAAACTGCCACGCCCACACATTTGAAAAATGTTTTCATATTTTTTCATTTTTGTATTAGTCTTGTAAGTTTGTATCGGTTTGCAAAAACACTTTTTGGCACTCTCACGCCCACAAACCGTTCAAAGCTGCACCGCCCACACTTTTAAAAAATGTTTTAATATTTTTTCATTTTTGTATTAGTCTTGTAAATTTCTATCGATTTGCCAAAAAACTTTCTGCCACGTCCACTCTAACGCCTACAAACCGACAAAAACTGTCAGTGTTTAAGACTCTTCTTCTCCCTTCCACTATCAGATAGTCGGGGAACTCGACTATAGCGTTCTCTGTTGTTTTTCTTATGTATTTACATAACTCATTCCATTCCATGCTATTTTAAATATTCATACTTCCTTAGTATATACTTATATAGGCATTCTTTATTTTTTTTTATTAGTTTTTTTTTTTTTCAGTTACAGTTTTTTTTTTTTTTTTGATAATTTATTATATACTTTTTGCTTGTATAGCTTATTTGTTTTGTCTAAGCCCTGTCTAGATTGTTCGCCCTACCTATATATCTTCTTTTTAATATTTTGTTATGCTTTACGTATAACGACAGAAGGAACTGGGCCACACTGGTAACTGTCGTACTTGGTCTTGAAGAGTCCAAGCTAGCCAAATGCAATCCGTCTGCGCCGGCAGAGAGGCCGTCGGCAGAGACGTTGCTTTGCTCTTATGTACTTAACTTAGGCAGCGAGAGCGCCGCTGTTCAAGAGAGTCATGTGCACATAAAGATCGAGCAGTCGCGCATGTCAATTATGCCGACTCTGCACTTCTGGTCTAGCATTCTTGTGTGGTCAGATTGCTGAGCATTCAAGATATGCCTGGGAATTGAAAAGTCTTACATAAACATTATTTCAAAAGTGCTACAATGTGATTGTTCCCAATGTTCTGATTTGATACAGGGCTTATTCGATATGTGTGCACATTACATAATAGAAGACAATAACATGATAAAAGCATTTAAATGTTCTGTTCAATAAGAAGCAATTATGCGTAATTAGAATTAATTAGCAACACAATGTTAGACTATCTATGTAACAAAACTTGAACCACTCGAATACATTCAGACAAAAGAAATAATCGAAAAACACAACCAGACGAATAATGTCTTTCAAATAATAGCACTTACAACATTAATCATAGTTGTTATAATTGCATTATTATACTCTATCTATAAATATAAAACTATACCCCAAAAGTTAATTGTAAAATTCAAAAATCAAACTCTGGAAGACGTAAATATTATACGTCCTGAAACAGACAAGATTGTACACCCCAATACCCCTGTATTGTACCCTAATCTGAACGCCTAAGGACAGGCTTTTTACTTAAGGATGGGGAAGTAACATATCCATTCTACACCCACAACTCCCCAACCATACACACTATTGTAAACACTCACAAAATGTAATCAAAGATCGAGAGCCTTTCGATTAAGCTTAGCTGTTATTTACGCACAGCATCATATTCCAAAGTCTAGACTCTGTGTCCCCTAAATATTCGATCATTTGGCGAGCAAAATGAAATAATAAAAACTTTCGCCCACGCAATCGTCTCAGGATTCTCCAATTAATCCTATTTTTCGGGAGCTTCTCTCTTCACGAGAGAATAGATTTAACATTTCTCCATGAATTAGTTCAGTACTGAGTACGCTATCAATTGCAATAGCGTTGCTAAGCCCACTTCAACTTCGAAGTCCATTGACCAACTTAGTGATTATCCAAAGGCTCTTGTTCTTCCTTTATTGAAATTAATAAAATGTTTTATAATACATAAAAAACCAACCGTGTTTTTTTTTTATTAAACTCTCGGTCTGTATTTGTAAATATATATATGTATGTATAGATATAATATCTTTACTTTGTGTATTTTTTTGTTTTTGTGTATTACGTTATTGTTCAGACTATAAATTAGTGGTGCACAAATAAAGATTTTTTTTTTTCGCGCATGTCCTACGGCCACACCTCCTGGCCAACCGACGAGGGGCGCTGCTGTGTATCGTATGGCTCAAATCGCGAGAAGATAGATGCGATATAGGAGACAGTAAAGGACGAGGAAATATATATATACTAGAAAGATCTAAGAATTTAAAAAAAAAATTAGTATTGATTGCTTTAAGAACGGCAGAGAGTCAGAATTAGGGATAATAGGATAATATCTATTATATCCAAAACATAAAACTCTGTAGGGATCATGCATCTCATAGATCTACATTGATTTAAAATTAGGGATGCGCATTATCTAGCGAATCTGCTTGGAACAGTGAAGTTTAGCCGACTAACCAAGTCGGGACTATAAACTTTACCACGAATGAGGTTAAATATAAAGACTGTTCCAAGCATCGTTCTACGGTTAGCTATGGAGGATAAGTTAATTAGTCTACTGGAATAAGGAGGTAATTTAAGGTTTGCATCCCAAATAAGGCGCCGTAGGGAAGTGTGACCTAGTGCTTGGAAGAAGTCCATAAATTGATCTTTTAATAATGTGAAACGGGGAGAGCAGAATACGGCCGCTAGTGTGAGGTGAGTCTTGTCCTCCAGCTGTATGTTGATAGATGTGGTCTGAAGATGATTTTCAGCAAACTCTTTTTAAAATGGGGGCGTCATACGGTTCCTAATGAGTATGGCGGTCTCCCCGTGTGCTTTTTTTTTGCCACGCCCCCTCTTACGCCCAAAAACCGCCAAAAACTGTCAGTGTAGAAGACTCTCCTTCGCACTTCCACTAGCTAAGTAACGGATATCAGATAGTCGGGGAACTCGACTATAGCGCTCTCTCATGTTTTTTTGTTTTTTTTGGGTTGAAGGCGTCAACCCACGCTTTAAAACGTTAGCAAATGTTATCTTGTTAGCGGTGGGTATAGGCCATGGAGCAGATACTCAAAAATACTTTTGGGTTTGTTTCTGAAGGTGTCAGCGTATCTGTTCTTTGGTGTGCCTGCGCCGTGTTCATTCTTTTGTGAAGACGGCTTTTCAGCTCTTTGTAGATTGGACAGCCTCTGATGATCCCCCACAGTTATTGCACTTTTTCTCGCTTGCATTTTCTTTATTGGTTTGACAGTGTGTGGAGTCGTGGAGATGTCCACAAATTACGCACACCGGGCGATGTGTGCAATACGATCTCGTGTGGTCGTATTCTTTTCAGTTTGTACATTGTACAGGAGCGTTCCGTTTATGCGGCTCTTCTGCCGTGATCCTACGGTGCAGAAGGAGCTTGAGTTTGTAAATTGGATGAACCTCGTTTTTTTTAAGATTATTGTTTTCTGGTACAAGCTCAAGCTCGAAGAGTGGTTGCGGCTGCCTGTTCCTGTTTTTGATGTTGAACACGCTTTTTGCGCAAAACCACTTTTCCTTTAGAGATCTAGTTATCTCTTCGGGCGTAACATCAGACTCAATGCCCTTCGGTACTACTTGTAGGCCAATGCTGCTTTTAAGCTGGTAGGTGTAAAAGCCTGTTTTTTGTGCGGTAAGGAATTTTGTGACTTTTCTGTAGTTGTCCTCCGTTTTCGTTTAAAGTTTGATTTCATTGATAGTACCTCTTACAAGGGGAATTATATGAAAGCTTTCTTTTCCAATGAGCTCGATCAAAGTATTTACCAGACCGCTTGTGCGGATGTATATTGGAGGAGGCTTTGTTTTCTTTGGTTCAGTATCATCGGACTCCAGCGGCACGTCCTCAGCGGTATCTGCCGGCATAGCGAATCTGTTGGTATTTGCAGGGGCTACAATGTTGATCCGGTTAAAATTGTCGCGTGTATTTTTCGTCTTGTTTCCTGAATCTGAATTTTCCGGGCTAAGCCTTCGCTTCATTGTAATGTAGGGGTCCATTCCAGTTTGCCAGGTCGACCCAGCTTTTTTCTTTACGTTTTCGTTTCGTTTTGCTGGTAGTGTAGCAGTACCGTTTGTTTTGTTTTTGCTGTCGGTATTGCTCCAGCTGTTGTTGCTGGGGGTAGCTGGGCTTGTGTCGGAGCTAAAAGAGCGGGAGAGCAAGAGCGTGCTCTTCTTGATTTTTTGGTAGGAGAAGGTTACTTGGGCTATGGGTTATTGACCAGTCGATGGCTGCGTTTGCAGTTGTCGGGGAGACGTATGAGAAGTACGCGTTGTTGCGTTGAGCTGAGAACCGGCGTTCGTCTTGCTCTCGCTCTCGCTGACGCTGAGCGCGAGTGTCGTTCTGACTCATAGTTCTATTATTTAAGATAAAGATAAAAAATCATTATATTTATTTTAGCGATTTTGCATCGCATAGAGCGTCTCGTTCGCTTTCGGATTATTTATGTAGCTTATATTATTAGTCGTTAACTTCACTCAAAACAACCGATTTGTGCGCAGCTCGATAAAAGCACGTCTTCACACTTCAACGTTGACCGATTGAAATGTTTAATGTTTAATATTGGCTTAAATAAAAATATCTTTTAAGCGGCGAGTATCCACCTCGTTTTTGATATGCAAAGAGCTCTTAGAGCGACGTTTGTAGTCGTGAATAGCCAAAAATTTTTGTGTACGTGTGCACCGTTGTCCGGTGGTGAATTCGAAACTCCCCTCTAAAATAATTGTGGTATACTAGCCTTTAATTTTTGTGTTACAAATGGCACTAGCCATTAATATATTATATTTATCAATAAAGTTATGCTATTAATTAGGATTCAACAAAATTAGTAGGTAAATATTTTTAAAAGGGGTGTTGACGCGAGAAGTGGACTAGGTCAGTAATGATGACATAACATTTGACGGACAGCTTAGATAAAAGGAGATCGTATTGCGCGGCCCGCGACGATACATCAGGCATGCGGGCGCAAAAGGGGGAGAAAATGTTGCCGAAACATTGCCCGATCTTTTTACGACTGACGAACGGTACGTATGTAATTATTTTTACAGGCACTTCTTATATTTATTCTCCTTATGATGGAGAGGTGAGAAAATCCTACAAAGATCCTACGATCCGAAATCGACGAGCTTACGCTGGCAACATGGTACCTGAACATCGGATGCCCTCCTTCGCCCATAGTCCTTATTCAGGACACAGGGACTTAAACGCCGGCGTTACAGCTGCACTATTTTCGTCTAAGCCCAAAAAAAAAATAAGACAACCAAACCATAAGGGAGAGCGAAATAGACCCAATTGCGAAACAGCTCGCGTGGATCCAGCGCAGCACATTTCTAGTTACGGTCATTTCAGGAGAAAACACCTTACTCAACTAAGGGATCATAAAAAATCTTTATAAGATAATAGTGTAGACACCACCAGAGTGTCAAAAGGAGTTCGTTAGGTGCTTTGTTTGATCCAAATAGCGCTTGGCTGATTATGTGAAACGTGGATTCTCATATTGTCCGGCACCATCCGTTGGTGCACTGTAATTTTCCAGTAACCAGCACAACAGTTTTTCCAGTCACGTACCCGTCGAAACCGGACGTGATCTTAAGTGGAGTGGCGTTAAAGTGGGCGTGGCTAAAAGGTTTTTGTCAAATCGATAGAAATTTACAAAACTAATGCAAAAATGAAAAAATATCAAAACATTTTTCAATAGTGTGGGCGTGTCAGCTTTGGGCGGTTTGTGGGCGTTAGAGTGGGCGTGGCAAAAAGTTTTTTGACAAATCGATAGAAATTTACAAGACCAATACAAAAATGAAAAAATATCAAAACAATTTTCAAAAGTGTGGGCGTTAGAGTGGGCGTGGCAACATAGATCAACAAACCTGCGCTGCTTCTATGTCTCCGGAGTCTGTATGTTTAATCTCAACATTATAGTTTTTGTATTTCCTGAGATCTTGACGTTCATACGGACGGACAGACGGACATGGCCAGATCGACTCGGCTATTGATCCTGATCAAGAATATATAAGTTAAGACCAAATAAGAACACACAAGAACCCAAATCTCGATCGGCAGAGAATAGGTTTAATAATTAATTGTAAAACTTAGTCCAGTTAGTTCCAAAGGTAACTAGTTTTTTTAAAGAAAATTAAAAATATCTTTTAACTGGCGCCCGAACAGGGACCGGTAAACAGAGCCTTCGTCGAAAGGATCACGCGTAACGTTAAAGTACCTAAAGCAGCTACAAGTTCGCGTCGAAGTGCCTAAAATATAGCCACAGTGAACACTGACTAATCAACAACTACAAAAAATAAGTAGAAGTGACAAAAAATCGCACAGTGTAAAAGTGCCTTTAAAAAAGAAGCCACAACATCAAGTGCGTCCAGTGAACAAGTGCGAAAGATCCTAAGGTTCAGTTTAACCGGTCTAAGAACTATCGCCGACTCTCCTGTAGTGTCCGTCCGCAGGAGCCTTCGAAGGAACTCAGTGCCACTAAGGGTCCCGAGTCACCCACACCCGAACACCGCTACGTCGCTGCCCAACGTGGGAAAAAAAGAATCAAACCCAAGGGGTCATCGAGGGAACGTCGCCGAAAATGTTATTTATCGCGTAAGCTAGAACAATAAGTTTAAAAACAAACACTACTATACTAACAAGAAGAATTAAAAAAAGGGAAAGAAAAGTAAATTTAAAAACTAGAAAAAATTTTAAAACAAGTAAGATAAGAATCTTATGAGAATAATAATCTATTGAAAATAAGTCAAAATAGAATTTAAACAACAATACTTAAAAGAAATATACAATAAGCTTAAATAATTTTAGAAAAAATACATCGATAAAACACCCGAAAACCCAAAACATCTATTAGTTGTTGTCCGAAATAAACAAATCCTTAAGCCTTTAACATGTCAAAAGATAGAGAATTGGCAAGTGCATTAGCTGCACTTAATATAGGTACCGATAGCGGGGAACAACCCGGGGGAAGCAGGCCTACGGCCGCCAGTACACCGGTAGCTAGCCCAGAGCTAAAACAGGTAATTATGTCTCTCATCAAAGAGACATTAGGCGGAACCGAGTTTATTGGGGAACTTTTGAATAAAGGCAGACCATCAGAAATGTTAGAAGATGTCCCCTTTATCGGCCCACTACCAGGCGAGTCCGAAAAACTACCAGACCTTACAAAATTAATCAGAGAATTTTCAAACGCACAGAATTTGGTTCTTGAAAGAAGAATGTATCTAGAATAATGAGTTTGTACGAGGGTAGGGAAAACACCAACGCATATTTTTTGATAACGTTGGCGATTAGGAACAAAATCACCGGCGAGGCCGATGCCGTGTTAGAATCCTATAACACCCCTCTGAACTGGAAGGCGATTGCAAAATACCTAACGGATCAGTTCGCTGACAAACGCGACCTCAAGACCCTAGAGTACCAATTGTTCTCGATGACTCAAGGACGACTGACCATTGCCGAATTCTATCAGGCCGTTTACTACCAATTATCGCTGATCCTTAATCAAATCAGCGTGCAAGAATTAAAACCTGATAGTGTCCATGCCCTGAAACAAAATTATCGAGAAAAGGCCTTAGATACTTTCATACGGGGATTAAATGGAGACTTGCCCAGACTCTTGGCCATCAAAGAACCCAGAGATCTCGGTCACGCCTTACACTTGTGTGAATTGGTTGACAATCAGAAACAAAGGAACGCGTTCGCGCCCAAATTCAGGCAGCATGCACCTCCTGTACCTCCTAGGCAAGCGCAGCCGCCTGCCTTTAACAGGTCCATACCAAGGAGATTGCTTACAGCAGACTCTGCGGGAAATTGGAGAGTTTTCAATCCTAGACTATATTATAGTCCAGCTCCCCAACATACGACAGACCCACGCACTACCGAAAATCCGGATCGAACCAGAACTACATCCAACCAAATCTGGTGCCACACCCAAAAAAGAACGAAGGGAAATTTTTCGCAAATTCAGTGGGAGGACAAACCCCAATAACTCACCATACTTTTCTCACTCTGTTCAATAACAGAGATAGACCATTAAATTTTTCTTACTGCCTACACTCAAAACTTTCCACGGCATCCTAGGGAACGACACACTAAAACAACTAAACGCGGTTATTAACGTTAAAAACGATATACTAACATTAAATGGAAACTATAATATCCGAGTGAAACAACTAGTGACTCAATCAGTAAACAACATAAAGCTCAGAATGGAGCATATGTCGAACAGTCAGAAGAATCTTATAAATTCACTCACCCAGAAACATTCGAACTTATTTGCGGACCCAGATGACCCAGATATCACTACCAGAGTAATAGGTGAAATAAGGACATCATCGGATGCACCGGTGTATAGTAAACACTACCCGTACCCAACTTCTTTAAGGCCCGAGGTAGAAAAGCAGATGGGACAATTGCTACAAGACGGCATAATACGACCTTCACGGTCACCATACAACGCACCCGTATGGATAGTCCCCAAAAAAAGCGACGCGTCCGGAGAAAAGAAGTATAGGATAGTCATTGACTATCGAAAACTTAACTCCGTAACTATTTCGGATAGGTACCCTATCCCTGAGATTGGAGAAATAATCGCACAATTGGGTGACAATAAATATTTCTCCGTTCTAGATCTCAAAAGCGGATTCCACCAGATACCGCTTAAAGAAAAGGACATAGAAAAAACTGCGTTCGCAATCAACGGCGGAAAATTCGAATTCACTCGATTACCTTTCGGTTTAAAGAACTCACCGTCTATTTTCCAGAGAGCATTAGACGATATTCTAAGGGAACACGTAGGAAAAATATGCTACGCGTATATCGACGATATTATCGTCTTTAGTCGGTCCGAAAATGAACATACCACGCACTTAGATAAGATATTTGCCACATTAGAAAAAGCCAATATGAAAGTGCAGATGGACAAATGTGAATTCTTCAAAGAGGAGGTAAATTTCTTGGGATTCACTATCTCACAAAAAGGCGTCAAAACAAACGCGGATAAAGTAAAAGCAATAGAAAAATTTCCGATCCCCACAACACTAAAGGAACTTAGATCTTTCCTAGGTCTGGCAAGTTACTATAGGCGTTTTATTCGCGACTATGCTAAACTTGCAAAACCACTGACTAACTTATTGAGAGGCGAAAACGGTCGCCTCCCAAAAAATATTTCAAATAAAACAAAGATAGATCTGAACAACGACGCGATAAGCGCATTTGATAAGATAAGAAGAACTTTAGCCTCACAAGACGTCATACTGGCGTACCCAGACTTTAGTAAGGAATTCAAGTTAACAACGGACGCCTCAAACTTCGCTATAGGCGCCGTCTTAGAACAAGAATCCCGACCGATCACTTTCATTTCCCGTACGCTCTCGAAGACCGAAGAAAACTACGCAGCAAATGAGAAAGAAATGCTAGCAATAGTTTGGGCACTTCAGAGCCTACGAATGTACCTTTACGGTACAGCCAAGGTGATAATATACACTGACCACCAACCGTTGACTTTCGCTCTTAGTTCAAAGAACCATAATGGGAAACTTAAAAGATGGATACCTAGAGGAATACAACCACGAGCTAAGATACAAGCCGGGTACCTCTAACGTAGTAGCCGACGCACTTTCCAGAATCCCAACAAACCCCCAAATAAATAGTACAACGGCGACGGTTCATAGCGACGAAAGTTCCTCGCATAATTTGATACTAGTCGAAAATGTCCTCATTAATGTATTCAAAAACCAACTATTTCTCCTGATATCAGAAGAAGAGGAAGAGTCGTTCGAAATTCCCTTTCCTACTTTTCATAGGCACATAATAAAAAAGAAATCATATTCCGAGGAAGATCTGGTGGATATTCTAAAAAAACACCTAAACCCAAAAATCGTGAACGGGATCTTCACACCCAAACACGTAATGGGCAAAATCCAGAATATTTACCCACAGCACTTTAACAATTACAAAACTAGATACACGCAGAAACAAGTCACGGACGTGAGTTCAGAGAGCGAACAGGATAATATCGTAGCTTCCGAACACATGAGGGCGCATAGAAACGCCATTGAAAATAAAATCCAGATACTAAGCAAGATTTTCTTTCCTGGCCTTCGAAAAAAAAACAGAAGCCACGGCAAAAGCATGCGGGACTTGCAAAATAGCCAAATATGACAGACATCCGCATCATGGGGAGATTCAACCAACCCCATACCGACGTACCCCGGACAAATCATTCATGTAGACATCTACACTACACAAACCAGCTAGTACTAACGGCCATAGCTAAATTTTCAAAATATGCCCAGATAAAACTATTGAGATCAAAAGCATCGGAAGATATAAAACATCCACTAAGAGAAATCATGATAGCATTCGGTATGCCCAAGCAGATTGTAACAGACAACGAAAAGGCTCTAAATTCAGCAGCTATCAAGTTTCTGCTGCAAGAGCAGCTGCAGGCAAAAGTCTACACGACACCGCCCTATACTTCGACTAGCAATGGGCAAGTTGAAAGATTTCATTAAACTCTAACAGAGATAATGAGATGCCTTAAGCTAGACGAAAGCACACTTGAATTTGAAGAACTACTCTTTAAAGCAGTTGAAGAGTACAATACTTCAGTTCATTCAACAACACAAAAAAACCAATAGACTTATTTTTCGGAAACCAATTAAGCGCAAACCCCCAAGAACTTCAAGATGCTAGGAAAAAGATCAGCGAAAAAATAGAAAAAAAACAGAATACCGACTTAGAATACCACAACCAAAGAAAGAACCCAATAAAGAAATACGAGGTAGGGGAAACAGTTTATGTGAAAATAGATAAAAGGTAAGGGTCAAAACTAACACCGAGATACAGAAAAGAAATAGTCCAAGAGGATAGGAACACCACCATAAAAACACATTCAGGGAGAATAGTACACAAAAATAATATTAAGAAATAACATTCATTCGCAGGTTACTCTTATTGCCAACATGTTTCGGACGGGTTACCATACTAGACTACACCCACTCCCAACTCATTCCCATAAAACCGCTGTTCTACAAAACGGGACATTTAAAATTATCCACGTGTTCAACATTGAAGAATACGAATCCGCGTTCGGTGACATATCGAACAGATTAAATGAAATTAATAAAACGCACCCACTTCTCCCTTTCTTAAAATTCGAACTTATGAAGTCGGAATCAGACTTAAGAAAACTTAAACCTTTTAAAAAACAAAAAAGGGCAATAGATGCTTTGGGAACGGCATGGAAATGGTTGGCCGGTTCACCGGACCACCATGACAAAGAATAATAATCAATAAAATAAACGAACAGCTCGAGAACAATAATAAACAGTTAATAATAAATAAAGTACTAAATGATAGAATTAAACAGTTAAGCTTAATAACCAACAATATAATTAAGGCCACGTCAGAAAATATAAATTTTATAAACGAAAAATCTCTCTGTTGCAATATAAATTACACATACTTAAAGAAGAACTTAATAACCTAGTCCATGCAATAGATTGGGCAAAACAGATACCATAAATTCCATTATATATCATAAATACCATTATATTATCAGAATATGAACCGAACAAATCGAAAACCTATTCAATAAAGAAATGGTTTTCATGAACATAGAAGAACTGCTAGAATTTTCCAAAATAAAAATAGCCACCAACGGCAAAAACCTATTGTACATTATTAGCCTTTAATTTCTAACGAAACCTGTACACATACAATTTTAAAACCAATAAAAAATGGTAAAATAATTTACGATATAAAATACACTAAAATCATCCAATGTAACCAAATAAATTACGGCCTTAAAGGAAATTGTGAAACCCATAACGATAAGTCAATTTGTAATAAAATAAACCTAGTAGACCTAAGCAACGACACGTGTATCACACCGCTACTAAGAAGCCGAACACCTAACTGCAAGATCATCAATAGCCAACACGTAGCGGACCACGAGGAAATTCTGACCGGCACCATTCTCCTGAATGACTTCAGAGGCACCGTACTCATCGACAGGGAGGAGACAACCTTGGAAGGAACGTTCCTAGTCCAATCCCAGAACTCTACAGTCGTCATAGCAAATGACGTGTATGAGACAAAGATGATGACGTACGCCGAGGCTGCACCCCCAGTTCTTCAACTCCAAGCACGAGAGAGCAAGGTGGAAGAAGTTCTTTCGCTATAAATGCTAAAGGAATTCAATATCAACAATACCAGGGAGCTTGAGATGATAAGAGACGACAGCACCAAGACAGCAACAATCAACGTCTCGGTGACAGGGACTCTGCTTTTGGCACTCATCGCGGCAATCGGCTGGATAGCAAAACAAAAGCTATCTCATAGGGGCAACCAGCTAAATAAGGAAGTTGAAACACCAGGAACAAAACCAAAGACACCTACTGGACCAACCCGGAAACGCCTCTACATCGCATCCGAGGACGTCTGCGTCTAAAGGGGGAGGAGTTAAGACCAAATATGATAAGAACACACAAGAACCCAAATCTCGATCACGACTCCACCACATGCAGTACATCCGCCACGAGCAGACAGTCATCGAAGTCCCAATAACAACAACAAGCCCAATGCAGCCCAACATAAACCAAGAAATTGCACAACAAACAGCAGCTCAGCAAGAACAGGCACATTGACTCCAGTTACGACGGCAGTGCATCCGCCACGTGCGCCGCATCAGCAGAATGTCTGCACCGGCCAAGTCGTGGGAACGCCAACGACATCGGACACCATCAGCGACAACGGCGCAGCCACAACGGCAGCGGCAAAGCTACAGCGGCAGCGACGGCTTCGACGACATCAGCGACGTCGGCAGAGAATAGGTTTAATTATTAATTGTAAAACTTAGTCCAGTTAGTTCCAAAATTAACACCAATAAAATCCGACGTGTTCTTTTTTTTTTAAAAGAAAATTAAAAATATCTTTAACTTATATACTTTATATGGTCGGAAACGCTTCCTTCTGCCTGTTACATACTTTCCAATGAATTTTACTCTACGAGTAATAAGTATAAATATCGAAAAAGAAACAGAATCAAAATAAGAAATAGTTGAAATTGAAAATCCAGTACCACACTTATATCCAGAAATTATCGCTTGAGGAAAAGCTAATATCTAAAAGGTGGGGGAGAGTCATTTAAAAAAGCTAAAGGCGATCTTTGGAAAGCTTCACTCTTCAAAAGCATCATAAATAACATTCTCCCAAGATACCAACCGCTTAACGGTAACGAGCTTAATTATCATATAAAGCTAAGTAGAACTTAAAAGGCTTATGTTAATCCCCTATAAAAGGTTTGCTGGGGCGAAAGAATACATTTGTAAATTAGTTTATAACTGACCTCTGGTGAAAACTTATCAAATAAATATTATAAAAGGAAAATATATATTTTTTCATTAAATCAATCACCAAAAAAGTTTATTATATATACATATAAACATATATTCGTACACATACATACAAACATATATAAATACACACATTGGCGGTTTGTGGGCGTTAGAGTGGACGTGGCAAAAAGGTTTTTGGCAAATCGATAGAAATTTACAGGACCAACACAAAAATGAAAAAAATATCAAAACATTTTTCAAAAGTGTGGGCGTGGCAGTTTAGGGCTGTTTGAGGCCCTTATGCCTTATCTCAACTTTGTAGCGTTTGTAGTTCCTGAGATCTCGACGTTCATACGTACGGACAGACTGAAGCACGGACAGACAGACAGACGGATGGACAGACGGACATGGCCAGATCGACTCGGCTATTGATCCTGATCAAGAATATATATACTTTATATGGTCGGAAACGCATCCTTCTGCCTGTTACATACTTTTCAACGAATCTAGTATACCCTTTTACTCTACGAGTAACGGGTATAATAAGGAACAACAACCAATTTTCAAAATCGAGTTGGAGCCAGATACTGAACAAAAATTAAGTTCACCCAATCTACAAGTTACAGCTCCTACTGCATTGGCGTATCACAGTAGAAGAGCCACACAAGCGCAATCGCCCAGTGCACTACCTACCAAGAATATGGCCACACTAAGACTTACTGTACACTGAAATCTATTTGCGTAGTCTGCAGTAAAGCCCATAGCACATCAAACTGTCATAAGAACGAGCACGAAAGCTCTGTAAAAATGTGCAGCAACTGCGGTGAAAGTCAGACAGCGAATTGGCGTGGCTGTGTAGTATTTAGCCGTCTTAACAAACATGGAGAATCAACACGAGCTCAGGCCACACTCCGCCACAATCGGGCCCCCTTAAACACAGCACCCCTTCCTACACCTCGTACCTATCATAGAGTTTCCTTCGCTAGTGCCTTAAAATCGAGAATTGAATCTGTAAATCCAATAACACAAAAGTCAAATACTACGCGGGAGGAACAGGAAATAACTACTTCGAATGAACAAAAGCAGCAACTGGCATAAAAACGATGATGATCTCACTCCAGCAAACCCTTAAAGAATTTATGTCATTCATGCAAACCGCAATGCAAGAGCTTATGCGAAGCCAAAATATTCTGATTCAGCTTCTCGTGTCATTAAAATCCACATAATGTGGAGACTTGAAATATCTATGTGGAACGCGAATGGCGTTTCACGGCATAAACTCGAACTAGCCCAAAACTTCTTATCACGTCTAACAGACAAGCATAGGTTTCCAGGAAACCTATTCTACGCAACAAACCATTCGGACTGGCATACTTATCAGGGTCGCATCAAACACCACCTTCATAATAGAGCTGAAACGGACTACCTGTAATCCACTTCCATAAGCATGCAATCTAGCAACGGCCCCGTCACTCTGGCCTCAGTCTAGTGCCCACCTCGTTTTGTAGTTTCTGAGGACCAATTTCTGGAATTTTTTAACTCTCTCGCTGAGCGATTTATAGCGGCCTGTGACTACAATGCCAAGGACACGCACTGGGGATTACGCCTTTTGACTCCAAAGGGCAAACAACTTACAACGCTCAATAGGCCGCGAAAATTAGCTCGATTATGTGACTCCGGGTAGGCCTACATACTGGTCAGCAGATCCAAATATACTCCCAATAAGCTCGCAATAACAAGAAAGATCCTAAGATATAATATTACGATCGAGTCACTTGCAGAATTATCATCTGATCACTCTCCAGTTTTACTTACTCTCAGGCATCGACCACATATAACTGAGCAGCCCTACAAGCTGACAGGCACCAGGACCAACTGGGCAAGGTACACGAAATTTGTTTGTACTCACACGAAACCAACTCTAACAGTGTTTACCGATGAGAGATGTTGACCGCCTGACAGAATCTATGGAGGAAACACTTGTTTCTACAGCCAAGACCTCTACCCCTCCAGACACACACAAAGAACAAATCATATCAAGACAACACGAGAAATCGAGCCGCTAGTGCTTGAAATAGCCAAAGGCTATTATACAGTTTAAAATAGCAACACGTAGACTAATCAGGGCAATGTAGCTTGAGGAAGCAAAACACCAGCATCTATACATCGAACAACTATCGCCCAACAGCAAGAGGAACCCTTTGTGGAAAACACACAAAAATATTCAGCTGCGACGCCCTCTGGAAGCTGAAAATAGAGCAAATGCATTCGCCGATCACCCTTCAGAACGTATTCCAACCAAATTCTGCTAGCAATTCATTTGTCAAACCTGCAGTAATAAAAATCTTGCCACCAATAAATCCAATAGCACCATGTACCCTAAACACATTCATCCCACAATCAGACGTAGTAACATGTCTTCGACGCTTCACCTGGCGGCGACATATAGAATCTAAAAGGACTCATATAAAGCTTAAAGCTTCACTGGCTTATTAATTGCAACTCTCCACTTAGGAATACAAAGTACTTCTCTTCAATACCGTGTTGAAACCCTATGGGGAAACGCGCGAGCTCAGTCAGCGATCCTGCGAACTATCAATGGGGCACCATGGTACCTACGCAACGAAAGTATTCACAGAGACCTTCACATAAATCTCGTCAACGAGACCCTCTAGCGATTTTCCTACTCGCTTATGCGGGCATGTAGTCAGGGCAGGCTGAAGAGCAAAGATTCTCCAGCCCAGCAAAAAAATCCTAGGGCCGTCTCTAACTAATACAATTATTTTAAATTGTAATTAATCTAGTTATAAAATATTAATTTAATTATTGTATAATAACTAATACAAATATTTCAAATTATAATTAATCTAGTTATAAAATGACACAAAAAGTTTGAAAAAAAAAAAATCGAGAGACAGTGTAGAGCGCAAACTGGCCATTAGCCTGATGACACGCAGTTCTCCCAACCAAGTCTAGTGAAATGTGGTCACTGGATAATATCCAGGACCATGGAGGGCAGTCACTCAGATCGGCGTCAGAACATACAGAATGAACTTTCCTTATGTTGATATCCCCCATAAATAAAAAAAGAACTAGTTCAGTTGAGCGATCTACCATTTCCTCGTACGTAATCCTTTATCTAACCCGTATGTGATGTATGTGATTATAAATTAAAATAATGAACATCCGGGCATCATAACAAGTCGGCTATAATCCCAACGAATCCTCTTAACCGATCAGAGAAAACAGCTGTGCAAGCGCGTACACCGCTATTAAACGTTAAGTGCTACAACTTCCAACAACAATTTCAACGATCAGCAGTTTGGTCGTCTTGCTTTTGTCCTTTTCCCGTAGTCTGCAGTAAAGCCCATAGCACATCAAACTGTCATAAGAACGAGCACGAAAGCTCTGTAAAAATGTGCAGCAACGCGTGAAGTCAGACAGCGAATTGGCGTGGCTGTGTAGTATTTAGCGTCTTAACAAACATGGAGAATCAACACGAGCTCAGGCCACACTCCGCCACAATCGGGCCCCCTTAAACACAGCACCCCTTCCTACACCTCGTACCTATCATAGAGTTTCCTTCGCTAGTGCCTTAAAATCGAGAATTGAATCTGTAAATCCAATAACACAAAAGTCAAATACTACGCGGGAGGAACAGGAAATAACTACTTCGAATGAACAAAAGCAGCAACTGGCATAAAAACGATGATGATCTCACTCCAGCAAACCCTTAAAGAATTTATGTCATTCATGCAAACGCAATGCAAGAGCTTATGCGAAGCCAAAATATTCTGATTCAGCTTCTCGTGTCATTAAAATCCACATAATGTGGAGACTTGAAATATCTATGTGGAACGCGAATGGCGTTTCACGCATAAACTCGAACTAGCCCAAAACTTCTTATCACGTCTAACAGACAAGCATAGGTTTCCAGGAAACCTATTCTACGCAACAAACCATTCGGACTGGCATACTTATCAGGGTCGCATCAAACACCACCTTCATAATAGAGCTGAAACGGACTACCTGTAATCCACTTCCATAAGCATGCAATCTAGCAACGCCCCGTCACTCTGGCCTCAGTCTAGTGCCCACCTCGTTTTGTAGTTTCTGAGGACCAATTTCTGGAATTTTTTAACTCTCTCGCTGAGCGATTTATAGCGGCCTGTGACTACAATGCCAAGGACACGCACTGGGGATTACGCCTTTTGACTCCAAAGGGCAAACAACTTTACCAACGCTCATTAGGCCGCGAAATTAGCTCGATTATGTGACTCCGGTAGGCCTACATACTGGTCAGCAGATCCAAATATACTCCCAATAAGCTCGCAATAACAAGAAAGATCCTAAGATATAAATTACGATCGAGTCACTTGCAGAATTATCATCTGATCACTCCCAGTTTTACTTACTCTCAGGCATCGACCACATATAACTGAGCAGCCCTACAAGCTGACAGGCACCAGGACCAACTGGGCAAGTACACGAAATTTGTTTGTACTCACACGAAACCAACTCTAACAGTGTTTACCGATGAGGATGTTGACCGCCTGACAGAATCTATGGAAACACTTGTTTCTACAGCCAAGACCTCTACCCCTCCAGACACACACAAAAGAACAAATCATATCAAGACAACACGAGAAATCGAGCCGCTAGTGCTTGAAATAGCCAAAGGCTATTATACAGTTAAAAATAGCAACACGTAGACTAATCAGGGCAATGTAGCTTGAGGAAGCAAAACACCAGCATCTATACATCGAACAACTATCGCCCAACAGCAAGAGGAACCCTTTGTGGAAAACACACAAAAATATTCAGCTGCGACGCCCCTCTGGAAGCTGAAAGATAGAGCAAATGCATTCGCCGATCACCTTCAAACGTATTCCAACCAAATTCTGCTAGCAATTCATTTGTCAAACCTGCAGTAAAAAAATCTTGCCACCAATAAATCCAATAGCACCATGTACCCTAACACATTCATCCCACAATCAGACGTAGTAACATGTCTTCGACGCTTCACCTGGCGGCGACATATAGAATCTAAAAGGATCATATAAAGCTTAAAGCTTCACTGGCTTATTAATTGCAACTCTCCACTTAGGAATACAAAGTACTTCTCTTCAATACCGTGTTGAAACCCTATGGGGAAACGCGCGAGCTCAGTCAGCGATCCTGCGAACTATCAATGGGGCACCATGGTACCTACGCAACGAAAGTATTCACAGAGACCTTCACATAAATCTCGTCAACGAGACCCTCTAGCGATTTTTCCTACTCGCTTATGCGGGCATGTAGTCAGGGCAGGCTGAAGAGCAAAGATTCTCCAGCCCAGCAAAAAAATCCTAGGGCCGTCTCTAACTAATACAATTATTTTAAATTGTAATTAATCTAGTTATAAAATATTAATTTAATTATTGTATAATAACTAATACAAATATTTCAAATTATAATTAATCTAGTTATAAAATGACACAAAAAGTTTGAAAAAAAAAAAATCGAGAGACAGTGTAGAGCGCAAACTGGCCATTAGCCTGATGACACGCAGTTCTCCCAACCAAGTCTAGTGAAATGTGGTCACTGGATAATATCCAGGACCATGGAGGGCAGTCACTCAGATCGGCGTCAGAACATACAGAATGAACTTTCCTTATGTTGATATCCCCCATAAATAACAAAAAGAACTAGTTCAGTTGAGCGATCTACCATTTCCTCGTACGTAATCCTTTATCTAACCGTATGTGATGTATGTGATTATAAATTAAAATAATGAACATCCGGGCATCATAACAAGTCGGCTATAATCCCAACGAATCCTCTTAACCGATCAGAGAAAACAGCTGTGCAAGCGCGTACACCGCTATTAAACGTTAAGTGCTACAACTTCCAACAATTTCAACGATCAGCAGTTTGGTCGTCTTGCTTTTGTCCTTTTCCCGAAACAGATGCCTTTATCAACTTCGAAAGGAGAGAACACCTTTATTCTCGATGCATGCCACTACAAACATCGTACGTACAAAATGAAAATATGGCCTTGCCGTCTGCCACGGATGACTTTTGTATTGCACAGGGCTCTTTTTGTATTGGCCTCCTTATTTGTCTTCATTTCGTGGCCCACTTCTCATGTTTGCCATGCAAATAGCAAGGCTCTCACCGCTCTCTGTGTATCTGCGCTTCCGGTCTTTCTGGTTCGGATGCGTATGGGCTTTTGAAGATTATGCTCCCTTCGCTTATTACGCCGCCTTAGGCTTAAACTATGGTTTGGAGCACCCATACTTATTTGCGTCAACATTCTGCTTAGTTTCCTCTGTGGAAACTTTGGACACACCTCACTCACTTATGGTTTCCTGAACAGATCTAATTCGGATTATGAATATTTTTATACCCGTTACTCGTAGAGTAAAAGGGTATACTAGATTCGTTGAAAAGTATGTAACGACCATATAAAGTATATATATTCTTGATCAGATCAGTAGCCGAGTCGATCTGGCCATGTCCGTCTGTCCGTCTCTGTCTGTCCGTCTGTCCGTCTGTCCGTATGAACGTCGAGATCTCAGGAAATACAAAAACTATAATGTTGATTAAGTATACAGACTCCAGGGACATAGACGCAGCGCAAGTTTGTCGATTCAGGTTGCCACGCCCCCTCTAACGCCCACAAACCGCCCAAAACTGCCACGCCCACATTTTTGAAAAATGTTTTTAATATTTTTTCATTTTTGTATTGGTCTTGTAAATTTCTATCGATTTGCAAAAAAACTTTTTGCCACGCCCACTCCAACGCCCACAAACCGCCCAAAGCTGCCACGCCCACAATTTTGAAAAATGTTTTGATATTTTTTCATTTTTGTATTAGTCTTGTAAATTTCTATCTATTTGCCAAAAAACTTTTTGCCACGCCCACTCTAACGCCCACAAACCGCCAAAAACTGTCCTTCGCACTTACACTAGCTGAGTAACGGGTATCAGATAGTCGGGGAACTCGACTATAGCGTTCTCTCTTTTTTTATATACGTGCGAGTCACACGGCCACACCTCCCGCCCAGCCGACCGTGCCGTGTATCGTACGGCTTGATTCGCGAGAGTATAGACGCGATATAGAAAAGAGTACAGGAAATGTATAAATATTAGTAAGATCTAAATATGTATTAAAAAAGTTAGAATTGATTGCTTTAAGAGCGACAGAGAGTCAAGATTAGATTAGGCTAAAAGTTTAAAATAGGCTAAATAGTTAGAGCATAATACTCTGTTCAAATAAAGACTGTTTTAGGCATCGTTTTACGGTAAGCTAGGGAAGTTAAATCAATTTTTTAAACCAATTCAAGGCGGTCCGAGTGATCTAGGTATTGTGGTCTCCAAACGGTGTATATACTCAAGAATCGACGGATGTAATCGGAGTCATGTAAAAATCATAAAAAAAAAATTTTTTTTTATACACTGCTTTTATTTTTTGAATCTTCTTAATTTCGAGACTAACAATAAGTGTAACAAATCTACTATAACCTAACTAGCAGTCATGTCGACTGCAACGGTGAAAATGGTCCTGACAAATTATGGCTGACTTGGAAGGTCGATACGTTGAAGGCGGGTTCGGTTAGAAACCCGAATCAAGGCCCTTGCAAGGGATTTGGGTGGGCGGAGAGTTTTCATGTGTGAGAATGCCAATTTCCCTGTGTATGTTTTGGTTTCGAATATACCACGGTGCCCCAGTGATAGTTCGCAGGATTTTGGATTGCGCGCTGTATGATGTCTATGTTGATTTCTCTCGCGTTCCTCCAAAGCTGGGAGCTATACGTCCAGATTGGCTTAAGATTGGAGGTGTAGAGCAGGACCTTGTAGTCCAGACACAAGGGCGATCAAGCGTTTATGGAGGCTGCTGTAAGGTGCTCAGGTGTATTTTATTGCATTCGATATGTCAACGCCATGTTAGGCGTCTGTCGAGGGAAATGGCGAGATACGTTACTTCTTTGACTTGTGGGATCTGCATGCTATTCAGGCAGAGCGGAGTTCAAGTTTGTCTGTTAAAAGTAAACGTTACGTGCTTGCACTTTTGTGCGTTTATTTTAATACGCCAGTCAGATAGCCACTTCTCGACTACCATAAGGTGTTTGCGAGTTGGGTTTTGCACCGACTGGCATCTGGAGGCTAAGGATCGCAGTGTCGCCAGCAAAGGTGGATGTTGTTAGTCGGTCACTCGTGGGAATATCCGATGTGTAGAGGTAGTATTAAGTTGGCCCAAGTGCGCTGCCTTGTGGAACTCCAGCTTCGATAGGGTAGTTGTCGATATGGTTGTATTGCACCTTACTGCAAAGGCTCTGTTGTAGAGGTAAGATTCAAGGAGTTTATGAGTGTACCTAGGCAACTGTGTTTAGTTTTATGCATAAGTCCTTCGAGCCAGACGTGGTCGAATGCTTGAGATACATTGAGGAATATCGCGCTGCAATATTTTCTGCGCTGGAAGGCTTTCCTCTGAAGTCAAATTGATGGGCTGGAATAATTTTGTGAGCTTCCATATGTTGTATTATGCGCGTTAGGAGGCATTTTTCGAATTTCGGCAGGCATTATAATAAACTTATTTTTCTATATAATGATGGAAACGTGTGATCCTTTTCGTGATTAGGTATTATAATAATGATTTATTTTTTCCATTTACTTGGTTAGTAGCCGAGGCTTATGATTCCGTTGAAGCGTTTACAGATGACCTCAACAGCACAGTACGGAAGTTCCATTGTAATTTTTGTAGTTATTAGGTCGCCGCCTAAAGCCTTTTTTGGTTTTAGTTCCCTAATGACTTTAGTGATCTTAATCGGCTGAAATTAAGTTGGCGTAGGTTCCAAGCCGGAGTGATTTGGGGAAGAATATGTGCATTTGCTAAGGGGTTCGTCTGAAAGACGCCCCTGAGGTGTACGGCAAATGTTTCGGCTCTGTCTTTGTCGCTGCGGGCGCAGCGACCTAAATAATTTTTTATCGGGGTGACGGTCTCAATTGGAGAGCTTAGATTTGGGTGAGCCTCCACAAGGGATGCTTTGTTACTGGTTGGCGAGAGTTTTCCAATATAGTTTAGTTGGGCATTTTCAGCGTCTTGCTTCAGAGCCCGCTTTGCCCGGTTGCGGGTGGCTTCATTAAGTCGTTGCTTTGGGCAATGCGATCTGCTGGTTTGCCACACCCGTCGAAGACTATCCTTTTCCAGAACTAGCTGTTCGCAGGTTGGTTTTGAACATCTTAATTTCCACATCCTTCCGTTTTGGTGTTGAGATCCTGGCTGCTGTTACGAGTACCTCTTTCAGAGCGGCGGTAGAGCAGTCCATGTCCGCTTCTATATTTAGCTGAGGAGTTAGATCAATGTGGAACTCACATACTTTCTGTATTTCATCCAATTTGTGTTGTGCGACGTATTTTCTGGGCGTTGAAGAAGGGTTATGGTCAAATGAGATCAGGTAGGGCCATGGCTCTTATTAGATCGCGTGGGATGTTTTTTGTCACCGGAAATTAATAAGATTTGGGATCTTTCTGGGTCGGCAGGCCAATATGTGGGGCTACCAGGAGAAACGTAGTCCAGTTTATTGCTCACTTTTGAATTTAGGAATTGCGCTATTTTAGGCATTCCACATGGAAATACGTAGTTTATCCATTAATAATTATTATTACTATTGTGCTACAAGCAACTGAATCACCATGTTCTGGTTCTGGACAAGGTTTGCATAGTTGTTTTCATAAACGACATGAGTTCCATAATACTTTGTTGCATGGTGACCAGCATAGCTTCCAAATTGCTTTGCGGCTGGCTTGGGATCTGCTGAGCGTAGGAGATTTCCTTAGTGGTACTCGTATTTAGCGGACCGAATGAAAATCTGGCTGCCTTGCCGAAATATATGTCTGGGGTACTTTTTGGGCTATGATACGCTTTAGCGTATTTTGTTGACGCGTAGCTATCGCTCGGTTCATGCGACTCTTCAACTCCTTGTAGTCCGCACAGCCTTTGTAGTTTGCCGTATGGTTTCCTCCCAAGTTGCCACATTTATTCTTTACGGGGTCTTCTTTGTTTGCGGGGCAGCTTACGGAGTTATGGAAGTCTCCACAGACTACGCAGACTGCCCTTAGTATGCAGTTTATACATTGTACAGGCCCCTGCGTTTGTGTGGTTCTTACACGGTGATCCTTCGATGCAGTTGGAGCTGCAGCTTGTAGTTCCGGTGCACTTCGTTTTTCTTTAAGGCTTTGCTATCAGGTTCGATTCCTTTTAATACAACTTACAGTCCCTTGCTGCTTTTAAGTTGGTAGGTGTAGAAGTTCTTTTTTGTTTCCTCCAGGTACTTAGACACAGCTCGGAAGTGTTCTTTGGATTTCGTTTGAACTTTGGTTTCGCGGATGTTCCCTTTAATAAACGAAACAACATGGAAATTATCGTCGTTTGAGTTTTTTCCCTTATATAAATAGGTGGGGCTTTGGTTTCCTTTGGTCCCCTGACCCAACTCTGCTTGGTTGTTCTCCGCCTATGCTAAGATGGAAAAACGGTTATCATTTTGACTCCTAGTTTGTTCGTTGCTTGTTTGAATGGTTGATCTTTGGTTTATTACCAACCGTGCTTATAACCGAGACCACTTGTTACTTATCGAAGCTTACGGTTTTTGTTGCAATTCTATTTTGTTCTCCAGCTGTTGGCACCGAATTCGCCATAATGTTAGTTGGTTTTAGTTTGTGTTGCTTTTGCTGCGACTGCAGTAATTGTAGCCCTGCTAGTTGTTGTAATTTCATCTATCAAGGCCGGCGGTGGTGGGTTTGACTTTGGTAGCTCCATGATGTAGGAGTTGGGTGAGCAGAGTGGGTTAGCAAGAGCTCGCTCTCATGCTGACGACGGTCAGTAGAGCCGGGTTGGTCTTTGATGACTTGCTTACTTCGTCGATATCGCATGTTGAGAAGTAAGAGAAAGAGGCGTTTCTTGGATTGAAAGAGCTTCTACGCTCGCTCTTAGGAACGCTGGTCATTTTTCGAGCTTTTTACGCGTGGAACTTTAAGACAAATATGTTGTCTAGTCATAACACTAGTTGTGGATGTTATATTCTTTGAGGAATGTATATTTTTTTGTTTGATTGATTGTTAGCGTCTTTTTGCACGAGATTTAGATGAGTTCAAATTTGAATTTTAACGATTGGCACCAAACGTACAGAGTCTGGCAACGCCACTCGGCAGCATTATCAGCTGGGCCATCCCGCGTTTTCCGCGATCGGTTTGTAACCCTATCAGCTGTTTAGTCAACCGGGCCTCCCGCAACACTTTTTTGTATTTTATACTTGGCCAAAAACAAGCGGTGAGTTCACGTTTTTCTGCCTGTGATCGTGCAGCAAAACGGGGTGCGAATTCAGCACAACTTGGCACACTCTTCGACTATTTCTGATAGCGACGACGTTAAAAGAGGTTTGTTTCGCGCAGCGTTTAATATCACGTCCGGTTAATTCGATAGATCGATGACTGACATTTTTTTGACCACCTTTTATTAAACCAACTTCTTGCCATATTGATAATAGACGAAATGTGGTCTGAATTTTTAGTTTAGGGTTTAGAAAAACACCAAGATCATTAACCCGTGCTATTCCGTTTGAGCAAGTATAAGTGTCCGTGTAAGTCGCGTGTCTTGGGTTGACAAGACAGAAGGTCATAACTTTACACTTCCAGCCACTTAAGTTTAGTACTTCATCACGACACACCGAATTGTAAATCCAAATGGCAAGAGATTCCTGTCATTTCCGTGTTTCGGTGTGCTCCGTAAAACTATAGATTTGTGGAGATAAAAAAGGTCGAGAAACGGACAGACCATCGGTGATCCGTAAATGGACGCAAGTGAGTGCGATGTGCCTTATAACTAAAAATTTTTGAATAAAATCAGTTCGAAAAGCTAAATACTTTGACAAGCGGTGTGCTAACGATTGTTTGCAGTGCCAACTATCACCAGAGGGCGGCATTGTCCACAAATCACCGCTTGGTGTTTGCCCCTACCCGACGAAAGGTGGCATGCTCAACTATTAAAAATTTGTACAATTAAATGCAAATTAACAAAAAGACTGCATAAAGATCAAGAAAGCGATATGCGCGTGTTGGATAGACGCAAAGGCATGAGAATAATAGTATGAAGGTAGACGAAGTGGAAACAGCATCAATTATGAAGTCTTAATGGCTAACGCTAAAGCCTAAAGTCTTTCCAGTTAAAAGGTGTCTCCCGGAACCTGAAAAGCACCCAAAACAGTTCGTGCTGTAGATAAAAAAGGCTTATTTTTTGTACAGTAAGGCAATCGAACCAGAGGGATGGTCGACGGTGATTACATTTTCCCGAAGAAGACGGCTAAGAAGATCATGATGCTGGATGATGTCCGCCTAGTGGTCCCAGATGATAGCTTCTCATACAACGCCACTGGAGGCCGGTGCGTCCGAATTATGCCCAAAGATACTAGTCCGACTTAACGAAAAATAGTAATCACATGGACGAGCCTATTAGTAATGGCTTTTCGCACGTTCCAGCTTAAGGAGAATCGCGCTTTCCGTTTTGTAATTAAAAAACTACACTTCGTAACGGCAGCTGGCTTCGGACACACTGTCCAAACTTAAAGAATGAGGTATCTAGAAAAACCAATAACAAGGAGGTGTTATAGGTAACCAGTCACCGTTGAAGAGCCCAGGAAAGCAGATGACCAGGTACAGTGCTCCCGATGACAGGCCTTCAAGCATACCAAGAGGTATTGCAGACTGCAGAACACACAGTGCGGTCAAGAGCATGTCTCTACAGAGTGCAAAAAGCCACTGCTACCTGTAGCAGCGTCATATTAAAGCTGTCGAGTCTACATTGATGCCATAAAGTGGCCCAACTGGCAAGTATACCAGCTAAAAATTCATTATAAACACACATGGTGGGGCTCAAGGATTGTTAACCCCAAAGAAAGCATACTTTATAAATGTATTAGGAATATGGGTGGCAGTGTCTACTCAACTAGAGTACCCCGTCAGGATTCCTGATCTCTTGGACCTTTGTTCGAATCATAGCATGGTCAAGATCCTCTTAAAAAGTTACTCATCTGCAACATAATGCGCAACAGAAATATTAGCAATTAAAAAAGCTGGCTAGAAGAACACGCAGATCCTCAGCCGAGAATCCAAAGTCCGGGGAAAATTGATGATGCGGTACAAAGTCTCACCAGAATGATCCAGGAGGGTCTGCAGATAAGCAAAAAAAAGGGACAAGACTGCATACAATCAAACACGTAAAGACCTCAACAGAATGCTTCTAGAGCTGGAAGCATTTGTGTCGCTCTAGTCAGGAAAAAGCAAACGCTTTTCTGAACACTTAAAAGGCAGCTTCCAGCCGTTCGACCTGTGTGACCCGGAAGACATAGACGATACAGTTCTTGGATGTAGCGCGTCCAAGGTCTTACATTAACCTGAAATTGTTGGTGATGAAATTCAACATGAAATCATCAGTTTGTAGATATCTAAATCTCCAAGATACGACTGCATAGACGCTGCAGCTATAAGTCACCCACCGAAATGCATTGAAAATTTAAAGGTAATTACGATTCAAAGTCTTAGATTTGGTAAATTTCCATCCCAGTGGAAATGTGCAGAGGTCACCGGCCAAGCCGGATGCTGAACTGTCTTCCAACAGGCCAATCAGCCTTCTAACCATCAAGTCAAAATTTTTGGAAAAGCTATTCTTAAAAAGACTAATGCCAATATTAGAGAAAAAAAAATCTTTTGGGACCACCAGTTTGGCTTTAGAAGGGGTCATGGTGCTATTCAGCAGGGTCAAAGAGCTGTGAGTTTAGATGTATTGTTTAGGTGTATTGTGCATCAGTTTTCCTAGATGTTAGACAAGCCTTCGACGGAGTGTGACCTCTGAATATGCTTGTCAAGGATTACTTTATAAGCTGAAGTAATATCTTCCTACACCTTACTACTTGGTCTTACAAAAGATAACTCGATAATAGACGTTTATCTTACACAGAAGCAACCAAGCAGAATTTGCTATACAGGAAGTGCAAGCTGGGGTACCTCAGGGCAGTGTACTGGACCGATATTGTACTCCGTGTACACTGCTGAATGCCTATGACTATGGAAAATAACTAAACAACGTGGACATATGCTGATGATACAGCATTTTTGGTATTAGCTGACACGCTTGCTATAGCAACGTAAGAACTGCAGCAGACTCTGGATTATTTGCACTGCTGGTTCCTGAGATGTAACATCGTTATAAAGGCAGGCGAACACAATGCGACACACAAAACTTTCAAGAGACGAGTCTGCACTTTCCTGGAAACGGACGTCTTTCGATAGCACTGCGCGAAAATTTCGTTTTTGATGTGGTTGTACCGAACAGTGATAGCGGCAAATCTGCAAAAACACACGGTGGACTTGTGTCATAGTTCCGCGCGTAACCTAAGTTGGCAATTTCTGCAGCTGATAAAACAGCTGACAGCGCTGCCCACTTATCTCGGAGGCGATCTTGATCGAGTGGCGTTACCAGATTAATGGTGAGACCAGTCCTGAGGTGCGACCGTTGACCGCGTAATTTCAAAATTAAATTCAAATTGTAAATTTATTTTAATACTACTTTCCTGTGAGCGTACCATACTTTAGAAAGGGAAAAAAGCACAAAGGTCGCGGACAGACTAATAATCATCCTCTTACCGTGCTGGTGCCTAAGTGGAGGCTCTGGTGTCCGAGTCAAGGCGGAACAATCCTCCATCAGTAAAACGCCAATCCGTGGCCGTCGTGGGAACCCTTTACAAAGTTGGTGCTCCACACTGGTAAGCGTTGGAATTCCATATAGAAGATGGATAGCGCATTGAAGGACAATGCACACCGATCCCAATGATCCGTTCAGGAGAAGCTCCAGAATGTCGAGATCCCACATTTCCGGCGGTGGCGAGGGTGAGCAAGCGGGCCCCCCGCCGTTGGTGTCTAGCGACTGCAGCGCTGCTGTAGATGTGAAGAACTTGTCTCCTTTAGCTTGTACTACGAAGCGGAGAGAAGTCCCCAGCTGGATCGCCACACCGGTCTTCGGACCTAATCACGCCACATTAGGACGGGAACCTGAAGAGCATTTTTGTCAGGATGAATGGCAAGATCAATATACTGCTATCGGCATTTGTGACCCAGCGGCACGTCACCAGGGAGACCAAGGGTGTAGTCACAGCTCTTCACAACAGGGCGATTGAGCTGCACAAAGGGGCCGCAAACAAGCACAGTATGGCGAGCGTTGCTAGAGCGCTGGCTAGAGCGCTGGCTAAATGGACCAAGGTGAAGCCTAAGCGCCTGCGTAAAAGGCCTGAGGCACTTATCGTGAGGAAGACGGGTGAGGCTTCTTACACAGAGATGCACCGGGAACTAAAATCGGTCCCGAGCCTTAGCGAGCTCGGCAAACACGTACGCAAAATACGGAGAACTTATCAAGGTGAGCTGCAGCTGGAAGTAGGGGAAGAAGCCTCCTAAGTTTAAGAGCGATCTTGAGGAGACGCTCAAAGAGAAAGCCACGGTGCATACGGGTGCGCAGAGAATTGCGCTATCTTGTAGCGAATGGACGAGGCTACGACAGCAGAGGAGCTTCTGCCTAGTCACCCAATTCCAGAAGTACGGTTAAATCCTGAGGATGTCAGAAGCCTTTGCAGGATGCGCAGATAGCCGCAGAGCGATGAAAAGGAAGTTTAGAGCCATAACAATGCTCACCCAAATTAACGTAATCAGATCAACGTTAATCATTGTGCAACTGCTCAGAGCCTCCTGGCGCAGACTGCGGCGGAGCGCAATGTAGACATCATGCTATTAAACGAACCTTACGCCACTGGATGGGGACACTTCTCCACGATCCTAGACGAGTCATCGAAAGCAGCCATTAAGTGTTCCAGCCCTTTCCACATTCATGAACTTGCTTCCTGACCGATGCTGGGAATTGCATACGCAAAGATAAAAGACGTGCATATGTACAGTTGCTATGCTCAGCCTTCGACAGCCCCGACCAGTTCGAAGAGATGCGGAATGCGTGGTTGTGCACCACGCTAGAGGGCGAAGGGCGAAGATTATTGCCGGTGACTTCAATGCCTGGACAGTGGAATGGGGAAGCAGGGTATCCAACCCCAGCGGTCGAGCTGTGATAAACGCTATGGGAATGCTGGACCTAACACTGCTGAACGACGGACGGAAGCCAACGTTTAATAACGATAGAGGTACGTCATTTATCGACGTAACTTTTACCAGCAGAGGTCTTGCGGCTAATTCATCGACATCGGCAAAATCAAGAATGAGGCACTTGAACAAAATAAACGAAGATATTAACCTAATAGCTGTCATGATGCTGGACTTCTCAAATCAACATCGCAGGCTTAAGAGATGGCACCTTCTTGACTCTCTCAAATACATCATCCTTAGGCCACACCCAACCTAACACCTAAATTTACAATATAGCAACATCCGACAATATAGAGTACTCTATATTACTCTATAGCCAATGTTATCAAACGTTGTACACTGTGCATATGTAAATAAAGATTTAATGATTTAATGACAATAAATGTCCTTATACTAGAGGCATAATTTAACATCGTCTGCGTACATAAGTACACGGAAATGTTTTATTACTCAGAGAAGGTTTTTAATAAATAAGGTAAAAAGAAGCGGACCAAGGTGGCTCCATTGTGGGACACAGGATGTGACTAGTAGAATTAAAAAAAAAGGATTTTTAAATAGGTCAGGGGGTTGTTGATCTGCGTTTCATAAAACCATGCTGACATAGTGATATATTTGACCTACAAAGGTACTGCAAATGAGGAATGATAACATTTTCAATAAACTAAAATAGTCCTCTGTAATTCCATGCATAGAATTTGTTACCTTTGTTATGGTGAGGGATCACAAAGAAATCCTTCTATATATGGAGGAACTGCGAAGATTTCAGAGATAAGGTAACCGCAGAGAATCTAAACAATCAGCCGGGGATTCCGTCGGGCCTGGCGAATAGATAGGCTTAACACGCTGAAGATCGTAAAGCAGTGAGCTTTCGTTTAGAGTGGGACAATATTAAATTCGACTTTGATACCGCGTAAGGGTAAGACTTTTCGGAATTAGGTAACGTAATGTTTCTTGAAACTTGGCTTAACACAAGCTTCAACTCGGCAGAATTTTGTTTGTTGTTTTTCGCCTCTTGAGGATGGCAAATTATTTATTGTAGCCTCTTTATACCACGTTGAAGCGACGCTGCTCTTTATCAGGCCGACATGGATAACATCTCCCATATTAAGGCCAACTTGGGGGAGTTCGATGGCTTCTTTGTAGCAGATGACTCTAGTTTTGACTCTGTTGTATGGACATTTGATTCGCATTTGTCATCCATTGTTTGATTTTTATAGCTTATGCCTCACCCAAATTAATAATGTTTTCAATGCTTTGCGCATTCAAGCTGCAAAGCGAACGGTCGTTTTTTTTTCTGCGCTCCGAATTTATTTTTGTTTTGCTAAACCCAGCGGTGGAATTTAACAAATTCTTTTATAATTCAATTTCGTAATCCGTACTAGTTAAAGTTCCGTTCGCTTCGCGAGTGAATCTTTTGTGATAAGTGCATTATTTTAATAAATTAATTCAATCTGTTCTGTTTCTGTCTTTGCGATTTGTTTACTCTCTCTTTCGTGCGTTGTCCGTTGTGCTGTTTGGTGTTGTTTTTGTACTTAACTGTACGTTGAACCCGCTCTCTCGCTCTCCCACACAAAATCTTAAAGTGCAGACTGCGCTCTTGCGGTACATTTTCTGATTTTGTCTTTTGGTACAGTGGTCAAAACCCAATTAAACATGGAAACCAATGTTGTCTGCTTCCATAACAAATGCCGTCAGGTAATAAAGCCTGAGCAGTCAAAATGACCTGTTGTGCTATGTGATAGAATGGTGCACACTAAGTGCGCTGGTTTTAACGGCCGAAAAAAGTGATGACCTAGCTAAAGGCCCTAATCTAAAATACTGTTGTGATACTTGCCTAGGAGTTGCGAATGAAATGCAAACTCTTTATGCGCCAAACTAAAGATGGCTTGAAAGGACTGATCAGCAGTTTTTGGCCGTGGCTAGAAATATTTTTCGTCGAGCTGATGAATCTTCTTTCTGCGCTTGATTCACAATTTAATAGACTCAAACTATTAGAAGAATCTCCAAGGCGCAAGAAAGCCGCTGGTGGTAGGCTGCCTAAAGGAATGCCCCGCAACCTTCGGCAAGTGATCAACAGGACTCCACAGCTGATCAGTTGACGATCGCAGCAAACCCTCAAATGTTGCTTAGATCGGCAGCTAAAAAAGATTCGGTGCAATCCGATCAATCGGTTATGGAGGGAGTCCAGCCTGGGATTGCTACAGATTCCGTTTTTGTCCGCACTGGTTTCTCAACCGGTGATTCCACCCCGTACCGAATTGTTTACCACCACAAAGAAATATTGATCCGGACTACCGGCTCAAGTTGGCACTTCAGAAATACAACCTGCAGTGCCAAAACCCCTCTCGGTGGTTCCACTAAAGAAACAAATTTTTTTTTTCTCGGCTTTCCCCCGATCAAACATCATCTGATGTACTGTCTTATATACAAGACAAAACAAAAGCCGACAACATAAAAGTGGAAAAATTTAACTTTTCTTATGCTAGGGACATCTCATCTTTCAAGATAAACTGTCCCAAATGAGCTATTCTCAACCATATGTTTCTGGTCGGAAAGTATGATTGTTTGAAGAGTTTGAAGCTAAGATTAAAAATAGAAAAAAAAGGGCCCGTGGGAATTAAACTTCCCAGAAGTGGCCAGATCACTGCCCCATCCTCCTCTACTACTTCTACTCTTTAATCTTTAAAAAACTAAAATCTAGTCTCACTATCTGTTATCAAAGAGGCAAAAAGAAAGCAAAAAGAGGCTTGTGTAGTAAGCTAACTTATTTGTATTCTAATAGCCTTCCTTTGCATCCCATATTATTGTGTTTACAGAGGCTTGGTTAAAACCGGAGATACTTAACTCCGAAGTTTTCCCAGGTATGTACACAGTATACAGGCATGATCGTCCCTCCAGGAAGGAGGGGGAGTCCTAATTGCTGTTAGGTCTACCCTCACGTCAGAGGAGGTACTTTTTGATGAGTTCCGTAACTTAGATTGTTATGCGTAAAGCTATTTTATATTACGTGCTCGTACATTCCGCCCGTCTTCTGAATTTCCTGAATATATTAACCATTTGTCCGCTATCCAATCCGTTTCAAACAGACTGTCCGATAGGGACCAACTAGTTGTTCTAGGTGACTTTAATATACCAGGCACTAAGTGGTCTACAGAAGAACAGTCGAATATTCTTCTGCCTATAGCACAGCATGACTTTATTGACGGCTTGCTTGACATATCGTTGTCGCAAGTTAATTATATTCGAAATTCTCTTGGTCGTTTATTGGATCTATGTTTTGTTACAAGTCCTGAAAGTGTGTTTCTGACTAGAGTAGCACCTCTTAGTCAACCAGAAGATCCATATCATCCAACTTTCGAGGTGACAATCGCACAGGTACCGTAATAAAAGAGAGGCCATTTAAGTCAACCAAACGAATTCATTGTTTTCGTAAGGCAAACTTTCGGAGGCTAAATCTTTTTATATTTGGCTTTAATTGGTCCGATTTATATTCTTACAGCATAATGGCCGATGCCATAGATATTTTTTATACTGCAATTAAATCATTTTTCAACTCTTGTGTTCCGATGTACTATCCGTCTACCTCTAACAAACCTCCTTGGTTTAATAAAGAGTTGACACATCTATGAAATGTTAAGTCCAGACTTTATATAAAATTTAAAAATACCGTTTCTCAATCTATATTTTCTAAATATGTAAGTGTTCGGATAAATTTTACCGTGCTTAACGCTCAGTTCCAGTTCGCACAGGATCCCAAACAGTTTTATAATTTCGTTAACACTAAGCGCAAAACAACCAGTTACCCTTCCTCGCTATTTTTTTAAAAAGAATTCCTGGCTGTGTCCTTAGATTCTGTGCGGAAGCCTTGTGCAAGCCTCAACTAAAACTGTTTAACTTATCTCTGGAATCTACACAGTTCCCCCAAATATGGAAGGAGTTCTTTGTGATCCCTCTCCATAAAAAAGGTAGCAAATCGGATGCAAGCAATTACAGAGGAATCTCCAAATTGTCTGCTATCCCTAAGCTTTTTGAAAACGTTATCACTCCTCATTTGCAGCACCTCTGTAGGTTAATTATATCACCATGTCAGCATGGGTTCATAAAACGCAGATCAACAACTACTAACCTTCTGGAGCTAACCTCCTTCGTAGTACAGGCCTTCAAAAATAATCTTCAAACAGATGTCATTTATACGGATTTTAGTAAAGCATTCGACTCTGTTAATCATTCACTTTTAATAAAAAAACTTGATTTATTAGGTTTCCCTGTTGATCTCCTATATTGGATTCTAAGTTATCTGAATGGCAGGACGCAACGGGTCCTCTTTAAAAATTCTCTTTCTTGTATTCTCCGAGTCACATCCGGCTTCCCACAAGGGAGCCACCTAGGTCCGCTCCTTTTTACCTTATTTAATAACGACCTTCCTTAATAATAAATCATTCGCGTGTACTAACGTACGCTGATGATGTAAAATTATGCTTGCAATATAAGGACTTTTCTCGCCATTTGGACTTACAATCCGATCTAGATCGCTTTCAAACCTGGTGCCGTGATAACGTATTGAACTTAAATGGCTCTAAGTGTAAAGTTATGACCTTTTATCGTGCACGCAACTTACACTTTAAGTGGGTGCTCTTTAAACAGAATAAGACATGTTGATGATCTTGGTGTTCTTCTGGACCCTAAACATAAATTTTCAGACCATATTTCGTCTATTGTCAATAAGGCCAGAGGTGTGCTTGGTTTTATAAAACGGTGGTCAAAGGAATTTGATGATCCTTACATGACCAAAACCTTATTTAATTCTCTAGTCCGTCCGATCCTCGAGAATGGATCACCTGTTTGGAGTCCACAATATGAAGTTTACTCGCGACCGCATCGAATCGGTTCAAAAGAACTTCTTACTTTTTGCCTTAAGGCGCCTTAATTGGGATGCAAACCTTAGATTTCCTCCCTATTCAAGTAGATTAATGTAAATTAACTTACCCTCCTTAGCTAACCGTAGAACGATGCTTGGAACAGTCTTTATTTTTAACCTTATTCGTGGTGAAGTTGATAGTCCCGACCTGGTTAGTCGGCTTAACTTCACTGTTCCGAGCAGATTTACTAGAAATTATGTACCTCTAATTTTAAATCACTGTAGATCTAATTATGAGTTGCATGATCCCTACAGAATTCTATGTTCTGACTATAATAGATTGTATCCTATTATCTCTAATTCTGACTCTCTGCCGTTTTTAAAGCGATCAATTCTAACATACTTAACGAATTTTTAGATCTTACTACTAGTTATATACATATATTTCCTCGTCCTTTACTGTCTTCTATATCGCGTCTATCTTCCCGCGATTCGAGCCGTACGATACACGGCAGCGGCCCTCGGTCGGTTGGGCGGGAGGTGTGGCCGTGGGACTCGCGCGAAAAAAAAAAAAAATACTTCTTTTAATTTATTCCACTTCTGTTCTTAACCTCTCAATTGCTCTCGCCGGATTCACTATTTCATATTGTGATTTACATCACCGTTATGTTGAGTTCTAAATTTTCTATAGTTTGTTAATGTAATTACTAAATTTAATCTAAATACTAAAATTAAAAATTTTCTTTTATGATTAGATTGGGTATCGAATGCTTTCCTTGAAACTAACTATATCTTCTTTTGGCCCTCATATCGACTCTTGACATCTATACTTCCTTTTTTTTTAGAACTTTATTTTGAACATTCTTCTTCCTCTTAGTGGGCTTTTTTCGTCATCATTATCTAAGATCATGTCGATTCACAAAAATTGTAGTAAAACTGATGTCTCAAACTAAAAGCCAACTGCTTAAATCAGCAATATAATGTATTCTAATCATACTTATATCGATCCAATTCACCCTGGGATTTTGCCCAGGCGCTTAACTACCAGCCCAAACTACTATTAATTCGAACAGCATGATTTGTTTTCAGAGCGCAATGTTCAACACACGATATATTCAATATTATTACAGATTAGGAATACCAATATATTTTTTCTAAGAGAGAATTTTATTCTCTTTACAGTGAAAAAAATTTATTGTATTTCCAATGATAACAACATTATGAGTAACTCTTTGAGGATCTTCAAAATCAATTCAGAATCCACAATAAACGAGCACGCAGGCACGTGAATACGCAATATTCAATTACCATTACTCGACTAAATTCAAAACTCGAGTTTACAAAATGTCTCGACCAAGCACGCAAAAATAAAAAAAAAGAGAGATCGCGTATATAGTTGAGTTCCCCGACTATCTATCGTTACTCTGAAGTACGAAGGAGAGTCTTTAACACTGACAGTTTTTGGCGGTTTGTGGGCGTTAGAGTGGGCGTGGCAAAAAGTTTTTGGCAAATGGATAGAAATTTACAAGACTAATACAAAAATAAAAAATAAAACAATTCCACATTTCCAAAGTGTGGGCGTCGCAGCTTTGGGCGGTTTGTGGGTGTTAGAGTAGGCGTAGCAACATGAATCAACAAACTTGCGCTGCGTCTATGTCTCTGGAATCTATATGCATAATCTTAACTGTTTAGCTTTTGTAGTTCCTGAGATCTCAGCGTTCATACGGACGGACAGACCGACAAACGAACATGGTCATATCGACTAGGCTGTTGATCCTGATCAAGATATATATACTTTATAAGGTCGGATACGGTTACTTCTGCCTGTTAAATACTTTTCAACGAAACTATGTAGTGTACCCTTTTACTCTACGAGTAACGGGTATAAAAACTATGGCACACGGCTAACAGTCGATCAGCAACGTCTCCTCAGATGGCAAATTCTCCTGATCCTCACTCCTCGCTCCTCACATACGAAGAGATATGCGGCTTGTATGGTAAACGGCAGGTCTGTCCTCTCGTTGTCGTTCAATACCTATGCAAGGCTATGGTGCCGCACGTGGCTGCGACTGGCTACCACAGAGTCTAAAACGGGACAAATAAAGATCAAGAAAGAACAAACTGCTATTTGCTGTTACTGGTAACCGGGTAATCACGTTATTATAATTTTGATTGGATCTTTGTGAGCTAGTCGCACGTAACTTGTAGCGAGTAGCAGACCACCATGGAGACGGTAGCAGGCCGATGGAACTGGTCATCAGCCAGCATGATGTCCCGGAACTTGGACACCACTGTGTCGCTCAATGCCCGGACGCAGGCTGACGCCAACGAAACGTCGATGCAGCTCATGGGGGTGCACGGATCGATAAGTGCTGCGGTCTCGGTCTTCGTAACGGTCTCCAACTTGACCAGCGATGTCGGAAGGATGTTGACGCTGTGGCGTTGCAGCAGCGACGAGAGCGATGGGCCTGGCGTGGTCGATTCCGGGCGTTGTGGCGGTGAATTCCTACACTGAGTTGGCGGATTTTGCCGGCGGGAACGTTGGGACGAGGCCGAAGCCGCTTGCCGGGTTGGCACCGGTTGGAGACGCGAGCGCGCTCGCGACAACGAGCTAACCTGGAGCAGCGTGTGTTGGGATTGGTCGCACTTCTTGCAACGATCAGCGCTTCGGCAGTCTCCCGTGGAATGCTTGTGAGCGAGGCAATTGGCGCAGTATTTGTTAATGAGGACTGCTCGCAGACGCTTTCAGCGCTGAGCTAGGAACCTCGCGCACTTCCGAAGAGGATGGATACCGCGGCAGACTCGGCATCGGTAGGATTGAATACCTCGGGTAGGTCTGCTCTCCAATGCACAAGCACTGCGTGCTTTTTATTGACTAGGGCCAAGCTGCGCGTAGTTGAATGTCGAAAGGAGATCGAAAACGAAATGAAAAATAATGGATGATTAGTGCTAGTGAACTACAACTAAGGACGAGAGGAGCGCCTATTATTGTGGAGATTCGGAAGACTCCGTCGGCAAAAGCACCACTTTTGCCACTGGACGTTTAACAACTCCACGTGCAGTACGGATATTTTCTACACGGACGTTGCCGTCGGCTCCTGGGAAGACAGACTCAATTCTGCCGAGCCGCCATTCATTAGAGGGTAAGTTGTCGTCCTTGAAGACGACCATGTCATCGATGCGGAGATTTTTGGACGGGGCCTGCCGTTTAGTGCGCTTGTGGAGTTCTTTGAGGTACTCTTCTTTCCATCGCACACGGAACTGCTGATGGAGAGCTTTCAAATGCTGCCACCGATTAAAAATGGATTTCGTTTCACCCTTTACTTCGGGTTCCACCGTGGACATAAGCATTCGTCACCGACTCTTTTACGGCTTGAAGGAAATCGCGGGAAAGCAGGGTGGCAGCGCCAACAAAGGTTTTGCCATTGTCTGACTGGACTTGACGTGGACACCCTCTTCTGGATACAAAACGAGCGAAAGCGGCAAGAAACTTTTCGGTCGACTTAACGAGATGTAGGCTCTAAAATGGATGGCCTTGGTGGTGAAACAAACAAAAACTAACACATACCCCTTTGTAATAAGACATGCTCTTCCCGTATAGTTCTTTATATCGAACGGACCGGCGTAATCCATGCCAGTATACGTGAACGGTCGGGAGAACGATGGTCTTTCTTTGGGCAGGACACCCATCAGTTGGCTTTGCAACCGCTTTTTGTGGATCACACATACTTTGCACGAATTTACTACTGCTTTCATCAGGTTCTTAATTTCGGAATCCAGTATTTTGACCGGATGAGGCGCACCATTAACTGGTTACCACCATGGAGAGTTATGCGATGAGTGAAATTCGCAAGGAGGCGAGAAAGCAGGCAGTTATACGGAAGAATCACTGGATGCCGTTCATTGTATTGAAGGCTTTCGGAAGCCGCCACACGCCGCACGCCCTGATCAGTCCTTGCGGATCTAGAAACGGGTTCATGCTTAGGATGGCTCTTGAACTAGGCACTGGACGCTTTTCACTTAGGCAGTGATATTCCACAGGGAATTCTCTGTGCTGAGTGTTCGAAATTAGAAACCGCTCGGCGGCGGCGATTTCAGTGGCCAGCAAATGCACATCAGATGGAGATGTCTGCTTCCTGCACCGCTGAATGAAGCGATGAACATAAGCAAGGACCCGTAGAGCTTTTCTCAAGCTTGGAGAAACGTGCCAACAACTCTTAAGAAGGAGCTTTTGCCGAGATGCACTTTTAGAGCAGCGGAGCGTGGTCGACCTGAGTTGGCCATTGGTTGCGTGGATTTTGCAACCAAGTCGGTCCGTGCCACCATAACAGGCTATCGGCTAGATCTTGGAGGAAACTCCTCTACTTGCCAGGTCTGCTGGATTATGCTCAGATTGAACATGAGACCAATTCTCTGTTTTTGTGGCCTGGGCGATCTTCGTCACCCTATTGGCTACAAATGTGGTCCACTGGCACGCTGGCTTGCCTAACCATGCAAGCACTATCGTGGAGTCCGTCCAGCAGTAAAGTTCGGAGTTGATCGTAGGCATATGTGGAATGATTGCTGCAGCCATTTCGAAAAGCAATAACGCTCCGCTCAGCTCCAGTCTTGGGAGCAAAACCGTTTTGACTGGTGCTACCCGGGTTTTCGCGGTTAGGAGTTGCACCATAATGGAGCTCCCACTTCTACGCGGACATATATTGCCGCCCCATAAGCCTTTTGCGATGCATCGCAAAAGCCATGATGCTCGACCTTGAAATCTGGATGAAACGATAGCCAGCGTGGAATGCGTATCTGCTCTAAAACCGAATAACTTCGGAGAAATTAAGCCATCGCTGAAAAAGCTCATTTGGAATGTTTTCGTCCCACCCAAGCTCCTGCCAGCCAAATCTCCTGCATGAAAATTTTAGCTCGAACGATAAATGGCGCTAACCAGCCTGCAGGGTCGAACAATTTGGCAATTTGGGACAGGACTTGGCGGGACGAAGAAGAATTCGTCGGAGGATGCCTTCCAGCGAATACCGAGTGTTTTGGCAGTGCTTTCTGCATCGATCTTGAGAAAATCAGTATTTAATAGATGGTTGCTCTGAATGGCCGCTAAAACTTCCTTTTGGTTGGAGGTCCATTGAAGGGCTGAATGCATTGAATACTACACGGAGTTTAGTAGTTACGCTCTGCGTTTTAAGACTGGCGTGATGTGGCATATAATAGGCGTTGCAATCATGGGTAGGAAGAATTGTTGCATGTGCTTTAAGTCGAGATATTCCTGGATCACGAATCGTATCTCGCTTTTAAGGCCTCATCTCTAAAAAGACGATGCTCATTTCTTAAAAACTGAGCCAACGCGAAAGACCTAAAATTGCCCTAGCCGGAACCAATATGTTCTTGGTCGCGAAAAGGCAGAGTAACGACATATTTGCCGCACTCGTTTCTCGTGGTCGTTTGAAGGAAATTCTTCTTTTAGGAACTTTGTTGGTATATTCTCCATCTCCCAAAATTTTGTGAGTAGTTTGTCCAGTGAATTATCGTACGCGTGGGAGATCTGCGTCGAAAGGAGGAAATTCTGCTTTGGCTGAGGCTGACACTGGCCCAGTTAGTACCCAGCCGAAAATGGTCTCTTGCCCCAAGAGAGAGCCACAGATGTTGGTTTTTGCTCCACTCAGAAGCACCGAAGCCAGAATGTCGGCTCCGATAAGGACATCTATTTGTGCGCTCTCATAGAATTTTGGATCCGCCAGTGGAAAATCGGGAAGATCCCGAAGGAAATTTTGCGAAATTGGGTAGAAAGGCAGATTTCCGGCTAGTTGAGGAGGACATAGGCCGACTGAAGAGTCGCTCGGTTACGAATGTTGCCTCTGATCCGGAGTCGATCAGGGCGCGTGCCTTAAAGTTAGTGCCAAGATGGGAAATATGATTACGGCAGTGCCAAGAAGGATAGCTCTTGAGCCCGTGGCGAACTAATTTTGAACACCGGCTTGCTCATTTGGAACGAAATTGGCCTGATTAGCGGAAATTGGCCTTGCAGGATTTGAAGGGCTTGAATTACTGGAAAAGGGTTGTTTCGGTGCAACAACGTGTGATGCCGGCCACGGCAAGTAAAACAATTGTGCGTGCTTTTGCACTCATGAAGCTGATGTCCATTTGCAAAGCAGTTTAAGCATAACTGCTTCCGTTTTATGTAGGCTGACCGGTCGTCAACCGACATTTGGAGAAAACGCGGACATACACGGACAGGATGGTTTTCCTTGTTGCACAAGTCGCAACTTTTCGATTTTGGAGCCACTTTCGTCTCATTGGAATTAGTTTTCTAGAGGGCCCACTTGAGTTCATCGCTTTGGAGTGCGACTGACTTGGTACGGACGATCTCACATCATCGATGGCCTCTAGGGTTCCATGACGTTCTGTGAGGAAGGTGTTCAGCTCTGCCCATGTCGGATGTCGGCTTTCTTATGGAGCGACTGCTCCCATAAGGAGAGAGTTATCTTCGGGAGCTTGGATGAACACAGATATACCAGCAGGCAGTCCCAGTTCTCAGTGTTGATGCCTGACAGTTCTAAGGCAGTCAAGCAACCTTGAACAGTACTTTGAAGTACCTTCAAGGCCGCCCCAGATTCCTGTGGTATCGACTGCACATTAAACAGTATTTTTCAATTGACTGTTTACCAACAATCGTTTATTTTCGAAACGCTCTATTAGGTTTTCCCACGCAGAGCGGAAACCCCCGTTGGTGAGAGGCGAAATCGAAACAATGGCATGCGCGTCGCCACTTGTTTTGGCATTTAAATGGAATGACTACCGGAGTCAGCCGTGGATTATTGATATAAATGGCTGTAAAAAGATCCCGAAAAGTCGGCCAGCGCAGATAGTCGCCTGCGAAAACTTCCGTATTGCATGGAGGCAACCGACAGCCAGAGGAAATGTAGGCCTGGGGCGGCTGGGATGGACTGAGACGTGCCCTGCTCGATTTTATCAACGAGCTGGGCAACACACCTTTCATAGACTGCATAGCAATAACTGTATTTAGCCCTGAGAATAGGCATGTTGCCTGCTGCTGCTTCCCATAGGGTTCGGACTTGGTCGCGACGGACGCTGAGCATCGTGACGGTTGGAGCTGCGGATTCCGGAGTGTTAATCTGAGCCTCAAATTCGCTTAAGCGGTCAGAAACCGAAATGAATTTGGCTAGCGCTTCACCGAAATGCTTGGGATTCTTACTCTCTTGGGCCCTTGTGGTGAAAAAATAGACCTGGGTTTGTCAGCGGACAATTTCCTCTTTTCGTCCCCGATGGGCATAATCGAAGAAATGCGAAATGGAAGGGAAGCGGATTTGGAGCCCGGTCACACTTTTGAATATGTAGACAGATTCCTTAGACTGCACTTAATAAATTTAAGCTTGCCGCGGTGAACGGTATAAAGCAGCGGAAAAAGACCGTATAGGATGTAATGGGTGAGATTTAAAATTTACGAAGTGGAAACGCCGTAGTTTCGACTAATTGGACAGGTGACTCGGAGTGAACAGCGAATTGTATAAATGACCTGTGATTTATGGTAATTAGGTCCACCTGATTTACGGTTGGAACACTTGGAATGTGGAACACTGTGAAAAAAAATGTTTATTAGAACGTAGAAAATTTTATTTTTTTGTTCACAACTGGAAACTGAGAAAATGGAATGGTAGAATTGGAGTCCTTTCTCCGCGTTGTAAGTACTTCTAAAACAAACACAAATTAATATCCAAGCAATACAGGAAAAAATATTTGTCGGGTGAACGACTTATATTTGGCGGTCGTATTATTTATTTATGGATGAAAAAAAAAAAAATTATTGTCGTTTAGTTTTTTTTTTAAATTTTTTTGAAAATTTAAAAAATAATTTAATAAATATTGAAAAATTTATTTGTTAAAATAGAATAGAAAAAAGGAATGCAGACAATATGCGCAATGTATGTCGGTAATATATGTGAATGTAATGTATACGTGATATATGTGGATATAATATATGTATGTAATGTATATGTGATATATGTAGATGTAATATATGCAATATATATAGATGTAGTATATGTTGATGTAATATATGGAACTGGCGGGTAAATGTTTAATAAATATTTTATTTGGAATGGCCAGAGGGTATGTGTTGTTTGTTTCGTTATTGTATTCTTCGATAGCAAGGCAAATTGTATTAAGTGGACTGCGGAGTTAAAGCAAAAATGTGTTGTGAAAAGAATTTGGCTTGCGTTGGACACAGTGAAACGAGAACAGAATTTTTGCCACTTTTGGTAGAGCTTTGGACTTAGAAATTTTCACTGAACTTGAAACTTGATCCAATGGGATCGCGGAAGGGTCGGGCAGCGGCCACTCCAGAACATGGGGTGCGCCTTAGGATCCACTATAATATTTTGTTTGAGATTCCAAGTTCACTTTTTCACATTTGGAATTTTGCACTTTTCGGACTGGATGAATATTTAAATATATTCGGAAATTTGGACTTAGAAATTTTCACGAATGAGGGTGAAAAAAGAACGGTGGGTAATATGGCGGCGCCCGTGGGAATGAATAAGTACTTTTCTTTAATTGCCTTTTGTCGGAGAAAATCCGTTAGATTTGACAATAAAATCTTACAGCAAATTGAACGAATGTGGATTTTCGAACCTTTTGCTGCAGACCGGTAATTAAAAGGAATGGAAATTTCGTACTTATCTTCTAATTTGTTCGCTTTTGGACAAACTTGAAAATCCAGGTGATCCGGCTCGAATGGATCAAAAATTTTGGGTTGTAGGGGGCTGCTGTCCTGGAATTTTTCAAATATGCTGAAATACAAACACTCAAAAAAAAGCGAACACTAGACTTTTCGTAATTGCGCGGTCGCGACCGGGCGTGTGGTTAATCGTATGTAATAGTTTTTACACTGAAGCTTATTTTAATTAGCTAGGCTCTCCCAAGCGCAGCGGAGACTCCTTGGAGACTCTGTGGTGAAGAGCGAGAGAGCGTAAGAGGGAGCGGAGAGCGGGTTACAGTCCAAGCCCCGTAACTTAGACACCCGTTACTAGTAAAGGAAAAGGGTATACTATATTCGTTCAAAGGTATGTAACAGGCAAAAGGAAGCGTTTCCGACCATATAAAGTATATACATTCTTGATCAGGATCAATAGCCCCAGTCGATATTGACCATGTCCGTCTGCCCGTCCGTATGAACGCTGAGATCTCGGGAACTACAAAAGCTAGAAAGTTGAGACTAAGCATGCAGACTTCAGAGGCATAGACGCATCGCAAGCTTCTTGATTCATGTTGCCACGCCCACTCTTACACCCACAAACCGCCCAAAACTGCCACGCCCACACTTTTAAAAAATATTTTGATAGTTTTTCAATTTTTCATTTGTCTGGTAAATTTCTATCTATTGCAAAAATCCTTTTTGCCACGCCCAACCTAACCCAAACAAACCTTCAAAGCTGCTACGCCCACAATTTTAAAAGTCTTTTGATATTTTTTAATTTTTTATAAGTATTGTAATTTTTTTTCTTGATCTGCAAAAAAACTTTTTGCTTCGCCCACTCTAACGCCCACAAAACCCCCAAAACTGCCACGCCCACATTTTTGAAAAAGGTTTTAATATCTTTTTACATCTTTGTTAGTCTTGTTAGTTTTTCTCGATTTGCCACTTTAACTCCCACAAACAAAAAACTGTCTGTAAAGTCTCTCCTTCGCACCTCCAAAACTGAGTAAGGGGTATCAGATAGTCGGGAAACTCGACTATAGCGTTCTCTTTTTATTTTAATTTGTTAATACTGTATTCTTTATTTCTATAGTGCGTTGGTTAATTTTATTACATTGTTGCCTGCATGGATTTGTGAAACATTTCGCAATCTTGTTCAGTTTGCGGTATATTTAAATTATATGTTACAATGTGATGATAATACGAGTATTAGGCTTTACTTTTATAAATTCATTTTCTGATACAAATGTGTGTTGGAATTTTACTAACTGATTATAAGGGATGATTAGTGACTATACATTTTTGGTTTAATATGTTTGCTAATGAATTTGGTGAGCTTTTCTAAAAAAAAATATTTCTTATTTCATTACTTATAAAATACTTGTTGTTATTGTTATTTGACGGTCTATGTATTGTAGGTATTTTAAAATTCTGTATTTTTGTTCTTCTTAAAATTAAGTTGGTTATATGTGATTAAATAAAAGTGTTTTTAGTCTGGCTACTTAACAAATGTAAAGTTTGGGTTCTCTAACTCGCCGTGTTGTAATATTTAAGTATTAAATATTCATACTCTTGTCAATTGTACACTCGTTTGCAGGTCTTTAATGTTTTCATGAAAATCATTTAATAAATATCCTTTACGAGTCTGTTTATATCTTTGAATTGTTATACCCGTTACTCGTAGAGTAAAAAGGGTATACTAGATTCGTTGAAAAGTATGTAACAGGCAGAAGAAGCGTTTCCGACCATATAAAGTATATATATTCTTGATCAGGATCAATAGCCGGGTCGATCTGGCCATGTCCGTCCGTCTGTCCGTCTGTTTATCCGTATGAACGTCGAGATCTCAGGAACTATAAAAGCTAGAAAGCCAAGAGCTTAAGGGTCCGAAGCAACCTTCAGACCGTGACCGTCACGTCACTAAAATGTGTAATTTTTCGATTCCGATCGCATTCCAGACCTGGGGCTACAGTTAGAGACCGCAGCCCATGTTCTTCCGTACCTGGCCGGAAAATCTGCCGTCGTATCCAATTCCACAAGATTTTCTTAGGGATCTTCCGGACATCCCCTTGCGGACCCCAAGTTCTTTGAAAAGCTCCCAGATTAATGTCCTGATAGGAGCAGACATTCTTTCGTCTATTCTCCTGGGCAACTGCAAAAATAAACATATGTGGATCCCTTTCCGACCAGGAAACCAATTTTTGGTTGGGTGTTGACACTCCAAGTCCATTCAGCAGACCCACGGAGGGTATCCGCCTTCTCCACACGAGTTACCTGCGCCCTCGAGGACTCGCTGGACCAGCACCAGAATGACGCTGTCGATCCCAGAACACCTTGGCTTAGGTCACATTGCCTGTCCACTCGTCACTGTGTCGTTGTGTAGTTAGTCCAATTCGTAGTTTTACCAGTACTTATTTTCGCTTCTCTCTCTATCCAATTCCTCCAGTCATATCAAAGCACGATGTCTCCCACGTCCGCACGCGCCACCACATTGGAAAGCAGATGTACTTAATGCTCCTTAATGATCCACCCGTTACGGAAATGCCACCGATTTCTGCGCATGAGTGCCGGGAAGCGGCTAAGGCCTGTCCTCGCCAATCGGTACTGCCCCGAACTGTCTGGCCCACGAACACTCCGGACGGATCGTGTCGGCGAGGGGACTGCTGCAAAACGTGCGGGCCAGGATCATCACACGATGCTGGACCTCTTTGAGCGCCAGTCGCGTCAGTAGGCGCGCCGGCCGTAGAGCCACAGGCCCGCGGAACTCGTCAGCCACTCCACGGCCTCCAGCCGCTCCTCGGCTCCCGTCCGCCGCTCCACGGCGTTCTCCAGCCGCTCCGTCGGGCTCCCGTCGCCCGACGGCGTTCGTCCGTTGCCGCCAAGGCAGTTTTCGCCGCCCGTCCGAGTAGACCGCCCGAGTGCATCCTCTGCTCCGTCGCTGTCGTCCCTGTTACAGCGACCACAGCGTCAACCTGCTACGACTGCTATGGTGCGGATTAATACCGGGACTCAGGTCTTCGACACGGCGGCGCTCATCGACCCGTGCACGCTCGGCCACCGTGAGCTCCAAACGGGACAACAGCGTCCGGTTCGAGCTGGTTTTGAAGGTCGAGTCCCACGTGCGCATTCGCACTCCAATCCGGGAGCTGACCGAGACAGTGCGGGCCCACTTCCGGACATTTTCCTTGGCCGACGAGCGTTTCTACCTACCTGCAACGATCTCCGTGGTCCTGGGAGCGGACCTGTATCCGTGAGTGATGCAGCCAGGCTTCCTGAAGATCCGGGAGGGACTGCCGGTGGTCCAGAGCACTATTTTCGGATGGGTCGTGTCCGGAGCCTGCCACCAGCCATAGCCAATGACCATGTTGCAACCCGGGTGATTGCAACGGGGGGCGGGAATGTTTATGTGAGGGCGCCACTGACGGCCTCTGCGCACAGAGCTTTCGCTCTCGTCCGCGCTCGCCCCTCTTACACACATACGCTCTCGCTCTCCAAGCGCACCCGATCACCCGAGCCCCGCTTTAGCGATGTAAAGTGGGTAAGAGCGCCGCTCTAGTGTTAAGCTACAATTAGTCTCATGTATGCTCCCAAATAAACAACACATGCCCACGACGCCCCGGCTTGCTGTTCTTCTTCTTCGGTGGTCCCCTTTTCGATCTATTCGTTTGCGCCGTGAGAATTTGATATACTAAGCTATGGAAATTTATCATTGCTAGTTATTTTGTTGAGCAATCAATAGCCAAACGAATATGCTTGGGTACCATTACAATTGAACTCCATCGGATTATCTGATGATACCTTGTTTTATTATTTATTTAATTTTGTTTTTCTACTTCTGTGTCGTAAGTGTAGGGTCTTCTATATGGACTTCCTATGGTCTTCTATATATTGGTTCCTTGTGGTATGTTTTCATAAAATGTTTGATATCATTCTCGAAAGTCATCATACTTAGTTTTAAAATATTTCGTCATAATGAAGTCCAGTTTTTTCTTCATTACTTAAATGATCGATTCCAATATTATTGTCGTTTAGCAAGGCATAATTATATTCGTCAACGTCTACTACTTTCAAATAGGGTTAATTACTTTTTTCCAAATAAATTTACAATAGGAAATTCAAAAGTATTTAATTTTTTGTTATTATATATAAAATAAATTTTAGCTGAAGCATCATTTAGAATTTTAATCTTATAGAAAGGGAAGAATATTTGAACTGGTAATTTTTAATTGCAGCTAATGTAAAACTCAATGTTCTTAAAACTAAAACTGTGCCTGATGGATTATTGTCTCAGTTTACAACATATTCTATTTGGTCTGAGCTAATTTCTTATACGTATTAATATATTGTACCTGTTACCCATAAAGTAAATAGATTCGTTGAAAAGATTGTAATAGTAGGTAGAAGGAAGAGATTCCGATCAGAATTAGAAACAATAGCCGAGTCGATTTGGTCATGTCCGTATAACCGCTCCGATTTCAGGAAATACAAAAGTTGAGATAAACCATGCAGATTTCAAATAGACGCATCGCAAGCGTATTGTCATGCCCCACACACCGCCCAAAAATGCCAGGCACACACTTTTGAACAATTTTTTGAATGTTTTTTAAATTTATTATTTATATTTTTAATTTTTATAGATAAGGCACTCTCACGCCCACTCTAACGACCATAAACCGTAAAAAACTTCAACGCGCCGAATTGAGTTTAAATTAACAAACTTTATATAAATTAAAAAATTTTGTTTCTTCAGTTAAAGCGGGACTTGAGGTACGCAAAATCCCTCAATATCTTTTGCTAGTCCGAGTTTTGTACAGTGGCGGTCAGGGTGACTGCACTACTGTTGCACTATTGTTTCTTGGGCGTCGTAACTTTGGATCGGGACCAAAACTGACAGCTTATAAGAGTCCTAAGTTTTGCTAAAGTTTTGTAGACGCAAGCTCCATATCAGCAAAGAAATGGAATTTTTGTTTTGTAATATTAAATAAGTGGCCTAACCCAGTTGGATCAGACTTAAACATCATATTTACTAGAACAGAAACTGAATTTAATTTTACAATCCGAAAAAAAAATATTTAGAACGGAAAGACGGCTAGCATTTATTGGCTGTCTTCAAGGTCGAAAGAGGTTTTTATGTTTGCTTTTTTTTTGGTTTATAATATATAATTAATGAATTTTTATTTATTTATGTTATTAAATTCTAAGCTAAACTACATAATGTGATTTCATATATTTGACCCAAAAAAGTATTATATGTAAATAACACTTATATTATAAGTAAAAGCAAAGCCCAGTGCCGGATACACGAATGCAAAGTAGGGCGATACTGGTCAGTCCGTTAATCTTAAAGAGCCCAGAATTGCCTTGGCTTACCTAATCAATGATTTCAACTACGTGTCGTGCAACAACTTACGATGTAAGAACGCAGAGCCAATATCATCCGCATTGGCAAATGCACAAAACCTACACACATACTTATGCTTATCGACACAATCCTTGGCAGGGTATTGCTTAGAAGCACAATGCGGTGCTCTCAGAGAACATTACGAAAATACAGTACCTCTGAGTTCTGATAATCGTATTATAATCCACTTTGGGCGAAGTACGAACTGGCTTTAATTTTGACTTAACCGCTAGATACTCTCAGGTGACATCTCAAAGATGTACTGCCAATATGTCGTTGACAAGCACGAAAGGAATTTTCAGATAATTCTGTGGAGTGAAACCGGTTCAGACCCTCTATTCCCAGACCCCCATTCGTAGCCTTTTTTATTTAGCACGCTTATACAAAGCTGAAAATGCTCTTGCAGTCACAAACGATCTAGAAACAACGCAACACAAGCTGACTGCAGAAACAGTTTACCAGAATATTCATTAAAATTCTCAACGTGGGAACAAATCAAGTTCCACAGTGCAACAGTGTTCCACAGAGAAAGTGCCGAGTATAATTAAGCCCTGGCACATTCGGTTTGACGGATTCAGGTACAGCTTATACAGGCGTTAGCACAACATAATCTTAATGGAGATCGTCACATTCTGTGTGGCCATTTACATTTGCTTTTCGTTGGCAAGGCAAGGGAGTGATACTGGAAGCTCCATCGGTTTAATCTGTTTAATGGATAGAGTTTTGTAGGGAATTTCGGAATACTGACACGAGTCTTTGGGAATAATAAAGCGATGATATTTACTTTTTTCTTTGAGAAATTTGGCAGCGATGCTCATGCATGGGGTACGAAAACGAGAGTAAGAATAGTACAACAACAACGAACAGCATAACCTAACAAGAGAGCACGATATTAAGCTGATCCGCATATATAAAGCTGAGGTGCCGTGGACTAATTGTTTTCTCCAATGTTGACAACAACTGGCGGCTGCGAGAATCCGTTTAGACCGCTTATATGACCGTTGAAATGACCGGACAGCTTACGAAGCATTAAAACTTAACCACTCTGCACTGCCCCTAGTCCCAGAATCTTTTGTAACAACTTCAAAGCTATAGCATAGGTGCCCTCCTAAAGTGAGCAAACGGTTTCTCTAACGCCGTGTCCCTCAAACAGGATCGTAAGCGCTGCAGCTTTTCTATGTTTGTGAGGTTAGGATGGCTATCTTTTATCCTCGTAAACAGGACTTGTGAGGCGCGCTTTGATATCTCCCCACGAACTGAGGATTTAAGCCTTATGAGAACATTTAAATACCTCAATAAAATCGCTTTCAGTTTCATCCAAATCAAGCTCTTAAAGCTCGCTCAGAATTTTCCAAAATGATTGTTGCAGATCATCGATCAGATCCAACCTCAGACAGCAGACGCAGAACGGTATCGCTAAATGAAGTCAACGAAAACTTGATAAAGAATCTCCACTCCAGAATCGTTCTACTTTGTTATATGGCAGTCGCCTCCTCAAAAATGTCACCCTGTTTGCATTAGCGGTTACGTTTCCAGAACTTTTAGCAGCCATGGCAACAGCAGCAATCAGCGGCAGCTTCCGTTATTTGGATTTAATGTAGGCAAATATTGTTAATGCACAAGTCACTTAAAAGTAACAGCAAAGTTTAATCTTTAAAGGGTTTTGTATGATTGCACAGGTAATGGTTGCCTACACTGAACAAAAGTATTAACACAAGGCATCATTATCTGCTCCTGACATATTGTAGCTGATCAAATAATTCAAATCCCAAGGTCGCGAAAGAATTTCATCTACTCACTCATAATTGTGCGGATCAAGATATGAAGTACATAATTATTTATTCAATAATTTTCAGAAAGCATAACGTAAACAAAATTTCAGATGTATGACATGATTACGTTTGCGTTGTTTCATTATTAATTATTGATTCAAAATTAATTAAGAATTATAAGAATTAATATTTAAGTAAGATTTTAATATACTATATAATCTTAATTTGATTCAAATGTCTATACTTCTTTGGGTTTCATAGTTGCCTTCGTTACTATTTTCCTACTAAGCGCATCGTTCCTTAGCATATTCTTATCTTAGTTAATGATCATTTGGTATCTTTTATTATGATAGACAAATATAACCGCAGGACAACAACAACAGCGAACGAAGAAGACAATGCGCATTATCAATTAACTAAAGGCGAGATTCCCTATGAGAACTTCCTAAACGATCATTATTACAGTCATTTAGGCGCAAGCTTAGTTGCAATCCAGCACATCAAAACAAAACAAAATCACGGACGGAGCTTAAATGCTCTATACCGTCAGCCGTGGGCAATTGGATTGGGGCAGTATACAACGGACAGCTCATTCACATTCATTCATTAGGTTGACTTAATAATTTGCTTTTCTTTGTGTTTATACCCGTTACTCGTAGAGTAAAAGGGTATACTAGACTCGTTGAAAAGTACGTAACAGGCAGAAGGAAGCTGATAGCAGATATGTTCTTGATCAGGATGAATGGCCAAGTTGATTTGGCCATGTCCGTCTGTCCGTCCGTCTGTCTGTCCGTCTGTTGTCCGTCCGTATGAACGCTGAGATCTCAGGAACTACAAAAAGCTGGAAAGTTGAGATTAAGCATTAAGACTCCAGGGACATAGACGAAGCGCAAGTCTATTGATTCGTGTACCCACGCCCACTCTAACGCCCACAAACCGCTTAATTTTTGACTGAATTTTTCTTGTTTTTGTTTTTATCCTCGCATTTAATATGTCTCTCTTCAACTTCTCCGCATTCTATGCGTTCTGCGTCTACATATTTATAATTGTTTACATTTTCGTGGCAGAGGAGAAAAGAATGTGCTCAGAAAAACTTTAACTTTAATATTTCTTTTTCAACAAAAGCGCCAACACTAGCCTAAAAGCTTTAATAAAAATAAAATTTAGTCAAATGGCAAAGGGGTTTATCTTGGTTTTTAAGTATCTGTCGATCCTGGCCTGGCGAAGATTCCTCCCTCGTCGCAGTTGTGGACGTTGATCTTACCTTCGCGCTGCTCAGCCGCCTTGAATAGCGCGGGTAGGATAACAACAACAGGCGACGAAGTTAAAGCTTGAATTGTGTTGCTGCGACCACGCTAAAAATAGCTGCTGGGTCGAAAGGGTTGTTGCTAGCCCTTTTGTAAGGCTTGAACGGGGCCGACTGTAAGAAATGGTGTTTTTAAGAGACCGAAAGTTTTCACTATATGGAAACTATTTACCGATGATGAAAATGGGAGGTAGAGCTGCCCTATGTTTGACTGATATAGTTGAATTTAATCCTAAGTCCTTTATGTAAGGCAATGCCGGAGCAGCCAGCCGTGATAGCACGCGGTATTGGGCCTTCTATACGGGACAAGAGTAAATCAATTTCGCGATGCTTTGTGTCTCAAATTATTTACCGTACTTTTAGCTCGGGATTGGCGGGTGTGCGCCTGTTAGCTAAATTAGCTGATTAGGTCGCGGATGCCGTTAGATTTTTCTAAAGTTTCTATGCACTTTTTCGGGACACACGCGGCTTGGGTCGGAAAAGATAGTTTTTTATAATCGATAAATCGATTGCGAGGATCAGATGGCAACCTTGATCGCCTGATTGTTATCAACTAGGTCTGGAGAAGGAGTTTGAATATCGTAGGGCGCGTAAGCCGTAATTTTAAATATTCTTTTGAACTTTAATTAATTTTCTCCAAGGCCAACCATTACAACCACAGATAATCCGATCTATCCAATTCCTCCAGTCATATCAAGCACGATGTTCCACGTCCGCACAGCGCCACCACATTTGGAAAGCAGATGTACTTAATGCTCCTTAATGATCCACCCGTTACGGAAATGCCACCGATTTCTGCGCATGAGTGCGCGGGAAGCGGCTAAGGCCTGTCTCGCCAATCGGTACTGCCCGAACTGTCTGGCCCACGAACACTCCGACGGATCGTGTCGGCGAGGGGACTGCTGCAAAACGTGCGGGCAGGATTCACACGATGCTGGACCTCTTTGAGCGCCAGTCGCGTCAGTAGGCGCGCCGGCCGTAGAGCCACAGGCCGCGAACTCGTCACGCACTCCACGGCCTCCAGCCGCTCCTCGGCTCCCGTCCGCCGCTCCACGGCGTTCTCCAGCCGCTCCGTCGGGCTCCCGTCGCCCGACGGCGTTCGTCCGTTGCGCCAAGGCAGTTTTCCGCCGCCCGTCCGAGTAGACCGCGAGTGCATCCTCTGCTCCGTCGCTGTCGTCCCTGTTACAGCGACACAGCGTCAACCTGCTACCGACTGCTATGGTGCGGATTAATACCGGGACTCAGGTCTTCGACACGGCGGCGCTCATCGACCCGTGCACGCTCGGCCACCGTGAGCTCCAAACGGGACAACAGCGTCCGGTTCGAGCTGGTTTTGAAGTCGAGTCCCACGTGCGCATTCGCACTCCAATCCGGGAGCTGACCGAGACAGTGCGGGCCCACTTCCGGGACATTTCCTTGGCCGACCGAGCGTTTCTACCTACCTGCAACGATCTCCGTGGTCCTGGGAGCGGACCTGTATCCGTGAGTGATGCAGCCAGGCTTCCTGAAGATCCGGGAGGGACTGCCGGTGGTCCAGAGCACTATTTTCGGATGGGTCGTGTCCGGAGCCTGCCACCAGCCATAGCAATGACCATGTTGCAAACCCGGGTGATTGCAACGGGGGGCGGAATGTTTATGTGAGGGGCCACTGACGGCCTCTGCGCACAGAGCTTTCGCTCTCGTCCGCGCTCGCCCCTCTTACACACATACGCTCTCGCTCTCCAAGCGCACCCCGATCACCCGAGCCCGCTTTAGCGATGTAAAGTGGGTAAGAGCGCCGCTCTAGTGTTAAGCTACAATTAGTCTCATGTATGCTCCCAAATAAACAACACATGCCCACGACGCCCCGGCTTGCTGTTCTTCTTCTTCGGTGGTCCCCTTTTCGATCTATTCGTTTGCGCCGTGAGAATTTGATATACTAAGCTATGGAAATTTATCATTGCTAGTTATTTTGTTGAGCAATCAATAGCCAAACGAATATGCTGGGTACCATTACAATTGAACTCCATCGGATTATCTGATGATACCTTGTTTTATTATTTATTTAATTTGTTTTTCTACTTCTGGTCGTAAGTGTAGGTCTTCTATATGGACTTCCTATGGTCTTCTATATATTGGTTCTTGTGGTATGTTTTCATAAAATGTTTGATATCATTCTCGAAAGTCATCATACTTAGTTTTAAAATATTTCGTCATAATGAAGTCCAGTTTTTTCTTCATTACTTAAATGATCGATTCCAATATTATTGTCGTTTAGCAAGGCATAATTATATTCGTCAACGTCTACTACTTTCAAATAGGGTTAATTACTTTTTTCCAAATAAATTTACAATAGGAAATTCAAAAGTATTTAATTTTTTGTTATTATATATAAAATAATTTTAGCTGAAGCATCATTTAGAATTTTAATCTATAGAAAGGGAAGAATATTTGAACTGGTAATTTTTAATTGCAGCTAATGTAAAACTCAATGTTCTTAAAACTAAAACTGTGCCTGATGGATTATTGTCTCAGTTTACAACATATTCTATTGGTCTGAGCTAATTCTTATACGTATTAATATATTGTACCTGTTACCCATAAAGTAAATAGATTCGTTGAAAAGATTGTAATAGTAGGTAGAAGGAAGAGATTCCGATCAGAATTAGAAACAATAGCCGAGTCGATTTGGTCATGTCCGTATAACCGCTCCGATTTCAGGAAATACAAAAGTTGAGATAAACCATGCAGATTTCAAATAGACGCATCGCAAGCGTATTGTCATGCCCCACACACCGCCCAAAAATGCCAGGCACACACTTTTGAACAATTTTTTGAATGTTTTTAAATTTATTATTTATATTTTTAATTTTTATAGATAAGGCACTCTCACGCCCACTCTAACGACCATAAACCGTAAAAAACTTCAACGCCCGAATTGAGTTTAAATTAACAAACTTTATATAAATTAAAAAATTTTGTTTCTTCAGTTAAAGCGGGACTTGAGGTACGCAAAATCCCTCAATATCTTTTGCTAGTCCGAGTTTTGTACAGTGGCGGTCAGGGTGACTGCACTACTGTTGCACTATTGTTTCTTGGGCGTCGTAACTTTGGATCGGGACCAAAACTGACAGCTTATAAGAGTCCTAAGTTTTGCTAAAGTTTTGTAGACGCAAGCTCCATATCAGCAAAGAAATGGAATTTTTGTTTTGTAATATTAAATAAGTGGCCTAACCCAGTTGGATCAGACTTAAACATCATATTTACTAGAACAGAAACTGAATTTAATTTTACAATCCGAAAAAAAAATATTTAGAACGGAAAGACGGCTAGCATTTATTGGCTGTCTTCAAGGTCGAAAGAGGTTTTTATGTTTGCTTTTTTTTTGGTTTATAATATATAATTAATGAATTTTTATTTATTTATGTTATTAAATTCTAAGCTAAACTACATAATAGTGTTGATTTCAATTATATAATTCTTCCCAAAAAAGTATTATATGTAAATAACACTTATATTATAAGTAAAAGCAAAAGCCCAGTGCCGGATACACGAATGCAAAGTAGGGCGATACTGGTCAGTCCGTTAATCTTAAAGAGCCCAGAATTGCCTTGGCTTACCTAATCAATGATTTCAACTACGTGTCGTGCAACAACTTACGATGTAAGAACGCAGAGCCAATATCATCCGCATTGGCAAATGCACAAAACCTACACACATACTTATGCTTATCGACACAATCCTTGGCAGGGTATTGCTTAGAAGCACAATGCGGTGCTCTCAGAGAACATTACGAAAATACAGTACCTCTGAGTTCTGATAATCGTATTATAATCCACTTTGGGCGAAGTACGAACTGGCTTTAATTTTGACTTAACCGCTAGATACTCTCAGGTGACATCTCAAAGATGTACTGCCAATATGTCGTTGACAAGCACGAAAGGAATTTTCAGATAATTCTGTGGAGTGAAACCGGTTCAGACCCTCTATTCCCAGACCCCCATTCGTAGCCTTTTTTATTTAGCACGCTTATACAAAGCTGAAAATGCTCTTGCAGTCACAAACGATCTAGAAACAACGCAACACAAGCTGACTGCAGAAACAGTTTACCAGAATATTCATTAAAATTCTCAACGTGGGAACAAATCAAGTTCCACAGTGCAACAGTGTTCCACAGAGAAAGTGCCGAGTATAATTAAGCCCTGGCACATTCGGTTTGACGGATTCAGGTACAGCTTATACAGGCGTTAGCACAACATAATCTTAATGGAGATCGTCACATTCTGTGTGGCCATTTACATTTGCTTTTCGTTGGCAAGGCAAGGGAGTGATACTGGAAGCTCCATCGGTTTAATCTGTTTAATGGATAGAGTTTTGTAGGGAATTTCGGAATACTGACACGAGTCTTTGGGAATAATAAAGCGATGATATTTACTTTTTTCTTTGAGAAATTTGGCAGCGATGCTCATGCATGGGGTACGAAAACGAGAGTAAGAATAGTACAACAACAACGAACAGCATAACCTAACAAGAGAGCACGATATTAAGCTGATCCGCATATATAAAGCTGAGGTGCCGTGGACTAATTGTTTTCTCCAATGTTGACAACAACTGGCGGCTGCGAGAATCCGTTTAGACCGCTTATATGACCGTTGAAATGACCGGACAGCTTACGAAGCATTAAAACTTAACCACTCTGCACTGCCCCTAGTCCCAGAATCTTTTGTAACAACTTCAAAGCTATAGCATAGGTGCCCTCCTAAAGTGAGCAAACGGTTTCTAACGCCGTGTCCCTCAAACAGGATCGTAAGCGCTGCAGCTTTTCTATGTTTGTGAGGTTAGGATGGCTATCTTTTATCCTCGTAAACAGGACTTGTGAGGCGCGCTTTGATATCTCCCCACGAACTGAGGATTTAAGCCTTATGAGAACATTTAAATACCTCAATAAAATCGCTTTCAGTTTCATCCAAATCAAGCTCTTAAAGCTCGCTCAGAATTTTCCAAAATGATTGTTGCAGATCATCGATCAGATCCAACCTCAGACGCAGAACGGTATCGCTAAATGAAGTCAACGAAAACTTGATAAAGAATCTCCACTCCAGAATCGTTCTACTTTGTTATATGGCAGTCGCCTCCTCAAAAATGTCACCCTGTTTGCATTAGCGGTTACGTTTCCAGAACTTTTAGCAGCCATGGCAACAGCAGCAATCAGCGGCAGCTTCCGTTATTTGGATTTAATGTAGGCAAATATTGTTAATGCACAAGTCACTTAAAAGTAACAGCAAAGTTTAATCTTTAAAGGGTTTTGTATGATTGCACAGGTAATGGTTGCCTACACTGAACAAAAGTATTAACACAAGGCCGTATCTGCTCCTGACATATTGTAGCTGATCAAATAATTCAAATCCCAAGGTCGCGAAAGAATTTCATCTACTCACTCATAATTGTGCGGATCAAGATATGAAGTACATAATTATTTATTCAATAATTTTCAGAAAGCATAACGTAAACAAAATTTCAGATGTATGACATGATTACGTTTGCGTTGTTTCATTATTAATTATTGATTCAAAATTAATTAAGAATTATAAGAATTAATATTTAAGTAAGATTTTAATATACTATATAATCTTAATTTGATTCAAATGTCTATACTTCTTTGGGTTTCATAGTTGCCTTCGTTACTATTTTCCTACTAAGCGCATCGTTCCTTAGCATATTCTTATCTTAGTTAATGATCATTTGGTATCTTTTATTATGATAGCAAAATATAACCGCAGGACAACAACAACAGCGAACGAAGAAGACAATGCGCATTATCAATTAACTAAAGGCGAGATTCCCTATGAGAACTTCCTAAACGATCATTATTACAGTCATTTAGGCGCAAGCTTAGTTGCAATCCAGCACATCAAAACAAAACAAAATCACGGACGGAGCTTAAATGCTCTATACCGTCAGCCGTGGGCAATTGGATTGGGGCAGTATACAACGGACAGCTCATTCACATTAGGTTGACTTAATAATTTGCTTTTCTTTGTGTTTATACCCGTTACTCGTAGAGTAAAAGGGTATACTAGACTCGTTGAAAAGTACGTAACAGGCAGAAGGAAGCTGATAGCAGATATGTTCTTGATCAGGATGAATGGCCAAGTTGATTTGGCCATGTCCGTCTGTCCGTCCGTCTGTCTGTCCGTCTGTTGTCCGTCCGTATGAACGCTGAGATCTCAGGAACTACAAAAGCTGGAAAGTTGAGATTAAGCATTAAGACTCCAGGGACATAGACGAAGCGCAAGTCTATTGATTCGTGTACCCACGCCCACTCTAACGCCCACAAACCGCTTAATTTTTGACTGAATTTTTCTTGTTTTTGTTTTTATCCTCGCATTTAATATGTCTCTCTTCAACTTCTCCGCATTCTATGCGTTCTGCGTCTACATATTTATAATTGTTTACATTTTCGTGGCAGAGGAGAAAAGAATGTGCTCAGAAAAACTTTAACTTTAATATTTCTTTTTCAACAAAAGCGCCAACACTAGCCTAAAAGCTTTAATAAAAATAAAATTTTAGTCAAATGGCAAAGGGGTTTATCTTGGTTTTTAAGTATCTGTCGATCCTGGCCTGGCGAAGATTCCTCCCTCGTCGCAGTTGTGGACGTTGATCTTACCTTCGCGCTGCTCAGCCGCCTTGAATAGCGCGGGTAGGATAACAACAACAGGCGACGAAGTTAAAGCTTGAATTGTGTTGCTGCGACCACGCTAAAAATAGCTGCTGGGTCGAAAGGGTTGTTGCTAGCCCTTTTGTAAGGCTTGAACGGGGCCGACTGTAAGAAATGGTGTTTTTAAGAGACCGAAAGTTTTCACTATATGGAAACTATTTACCGATGATGAAAATGGGAGGTAGAGCTGCCCTATGTTTGACTGATATAGTTGAATTTAATCCTAAGTCCTTTATGTAAGGCAATGCCGGAGCAGCCAGCCGTGATAGCACGCGGTATTGGGCCTTCTATACGGGACAAGAGTAAATCAATTTCGCGATGCTTTGTGTCTCAAATTATTTACCGTACTTTTAGCTCGGGATTGGCGGGTGTGCGCCTGTTAGCTAAATTAGCTGATTAGGTCGCGGATGCCGTTAGATTTTTCTAAAGTTTCTATGCACTTTTTCGGGACACACGCGGCTTGGGTCGGAAAAGATAGTTTTTTATAATCGATAAATCGATTGCGAGGATCAGATGGCAACCTTGATCGCCTGATTGTTATCAACTAGGTCTGGAGAAGGAGTTTGAATATCGTAGGGCGCGTAAGCCGTAATTTTAAATATTCTTTTGAACTTTAATTAATTTTCTCCAAGGCCAACCATTACAACCACAGATAATCCGACGAGTAATCGCAGACGGATTAGCTGGAATTAGCTTCGGTTATCTTTTGATATTTTTTAATTTTTTTATAAGTATTGTAATTTTTTTTCTTGATCTGCAAAAAAACTTTTTGCTTCGCCCACTCTAACGCCCACAAAACCCCCAAAACTGCCACGCCCACATTTTTGAAAAAGGTTTTAATATCTTTTTACATCTTTGTTAGTCTTGTTAGTTTTTTTCGATTTGCCACTTTAACTCCCACAAACAAAAAACTGTCTGTAAAGTCTCTCCTTCGCACCTCCAAAACTGAGTAAGGGGTATCAGATAGTCGGGAAACTCGACTATAGCGTTCTCTTTTATTTTAATTTGTTAATACTGTATTCTTTATTTCTATAGTGCGTTGGTTAATTTTATTACATTGTTGCCTGCATGGATTTGTGAAACATTTCGCAATCTTGTTCAGTTTGCGGTATATTTAAATTATATGTTACAATGTGATGATAATACGAGTATTAGGCTTTACTTTATAAATTCATTTTCTGATACAAATGTGTGTTGGAATTTTACTAACTGATTATAAGGGATTGATTAGTGACTATACATTTTTGGTTTAATATGTTTGCTAATGAATTTGGTGAGCTTTTCTAAAAAAAATATTTCTTATTTCATTACTTATAAAATACTTGTTGTTATTGTTATTTTGACGGTCTATGTATTGTAGGTATTTTAAAATTCTGTATTTTTGTTCTTCTTAAAATTAAGTTGGTTATATGTGATTAAATAAAAGTGTTTTTAGTCTGGCTACTTAACAAATGTAAAGTTTGGGTTCTCTAACTCGCCGTGTTGTAATATTTAAGTATTAAATATTCATACTCTTGTCAATTGTACACTCGTTTGCAGGTCTTTAATGTTTTCATGAAAATCATTTAATAAATATCCTTTACGAGTCTGTTTATATCTTTGAATTGTTATACCCGTTACTCGTAGAGTAAAAGGGTATACTAGATTCGTTGAAAAGTATGTAACAGGCAGAAGAAAGCGTTTCCGACCATATAAAGTATATATATTCTTGATCAGGATCAATAGCCGGGTCGATCTGGCCATGTCCGTCCGTCTGTCCGTCTGTTTATCCGTATGAACGTCGAGATCTCAGGAACTATAAAAGCTAGAAAGCAAGAGCTTAAGGGTCCGAAGCAACCTTCAGACCGTGACCGGTCACGTCACTAAAATGTGTAATTTTTCGATTCGATCGCATTCCAGACCTGGGGTACAGTTAGAGACCGCAGCCCATGTTCTTCCGTACCTGGCCGGAAATCTGCCGTCGTATCCAATTCCACAAGATTTTCTTAGGGATCTTCCGGACATCCCCTTGCGGACCCCAAGTTCTTTGAAAGCTCCCAGATTAATGTCCTGATAGGAGCAGACATTCTTTCGTCTATTCTCCTGGGCAACTGCAAAATAAACATATGTGGATCCCTTTCCGACCAGGAAACCAATTTTTGGTTGGGTGTTGACACTCCAAGTCCATTCAGCAGACCCACGGAGGGTATCCGCCTTCTCCACACGAGTTACCTGCGCCCTCGAGGACTCGCTGGACCAGCACCAGAATGACGCTGTGATCCCAGAACACCTTGGCTTAGGTCACATTGCCTGTCCACTCGTCACTGTGTCGTTGTGTAGTTAGTCCAATTCGTAGTTTTACCAGTACTTATTTTCGCTTCTCTCTCTATCCAATTCCTCCAGTCATATCAAGCACGATGTCTCCACGTCCGCACAGCGCCACCACATTGGAAAGCAGATGTACTTAATGCTCCTTAATGATCCACCCGTTACGGAAATGCCACCGATTTCTGCGCATGAGTGCCGGGAAGCGGCTAAGGCCTGTCCTCGCCAATCGGTACTGCCCCGAACTGTCTGGCCCACGAACACTCCGACGGATCGTGTCGGCGAGGGGACTGCTGCAAAACGTGCGGGCAGGATCATCACACGATGCTGGACCTCTTTGAGCGCCAGTCGCGTCAGTAGGCGCGCCGGCCGTAGAGCCACAGGCCGCGGAACTCGTCAGCCACTCCACGGCCTCCAGCCGCTCCTCGGCTCCCGTCCGCCGCTCCACGGCGTTCTCCAGCCGCTCCTCGGCTCCCGTCGCCCGACGGCGTTCGTCCGTTGCGCCAAGGCAGTTTTCCGCCGCCCGTCCGAGTAGACCGCCGAGTGCATCCTCTGCTCCGTCGCTGTCGTCCCTGTTACAGCGACACAGCGTCAACCTGCTACCGACTGCTATGGTGCGGATTAATACCGGGACTCAGGTCTTCGACACGGCGGCGCTCATCGACCCGTGCACGCTCGGCCACCGTGAGCTCCAAACGGGACAACAGCGTCCGGTTCGAGCTGGTTTTGAAGGTCGAGTCCCACGTGCGCATTCGCACTCCAATCCGGGAGCTGACCGAGACAGTGCGGGCCCACTTCCGGGACATTTCCTTGGCCGACGAGCGTTTCTACCTACCTGCTACGATCTCCGTGGTCCTGGGAGCGGACCTGTATCCGTGAGTGATGCAGCCAGGCTTCCTGAAGATCCGGGAGGGACTGCCGGTGGTCCAGAGCACTATTTTCGGATGGGTCGTGTCCGGAGCCTGCCACCAGCCATAGCAATGACCATGTTGCAACCCGGGTGATTGCAACGGGGGGCGGAATGTTTATGTGAGGGACCACTGACGGCCTCTGCGCACAGAGCTTTCGCTCTCGTCCGCGCTCGCCCCTCTTACACACATACGCTCTCGCTCTCCAAGCGCACCCGATCACCCGAGCCCGCTTTAGCGATGTAAAGTGGGTAAGAGCGCCGCTCTAGTGTTAAGCTACAATTAGTCTCATGTATGCTCCCAAATAAACAACACATGCCCACGACGCCCCGGCTTGCTGTTCTTCTTCTTCGGTGGTCCCCTTTTCGATCTATTCGTTTGCGCCGTGAGAATTTGATATACTAAGCTATGGAAATTTATCATTGCTAGTTATTTTGTTGAGCAATCAATAGCCAAACGAATATGCTTGGGTACCATTACAATTGAACTCCATCGGATTATCTGATGATACCTTGTTTTATTATTTATTTAATTTGTTTTTCTACTTCTGTGTCGTAAGTGTAGGGTCTTCTATATGGACTTCCTATGGTCTTCTATATATTGGTTCCTTGTGGTATGTTTTCATAAAATGTTTGATATCATTCTCGAAAGTCATCATACTTAGTTTTAAAATATTTCGTCATAATGAAGTCCAGTTTTTTCTTCATTACTTAAATGATCGATTCCAATATTATTGTCGTTTAGCAAGGCATAATTATATTCGTCAACGTCTACTACTTTCAAATAGGGTTAATTACTTTTTTCCAAATAAATTTACAATAGGAAATTCAAAAGTATTTAATTTTTTGTGATTATATATAAAATAAATTTTAGCTGAAGCATCATTTAGAATTTTAATCTTATAGAAAGGGAAGAATATTTGAACTGGTAATTTTTAATTGCAGCTAATGTAAAACTCAATGTTCTTAAAACTAAAACTGTGCCTGATGGATTATTGTCTCAGTTTACAACATATTCTATTGGTCTGAGCTAATTCTTATACGTATTAATATATTGTACCTGTTACCCATAAAGTAAATAGATTCGTTGAAAAGATTGTAATAGTAGGTAGAAGGAAGAGATTCCGATCAGAATTAGAAACAATAGCCGAGTCGATTTGGTCATGTCCGTATAACCGCTCCGATTTCAGGAAATACAAAAGTTGAGATAAACCATGCAGATTTCAAATAGACGCATCGCAAGCGTATTGTCATGCCCACACACCGCCCAAAAATGCCAGGCACACACTTTTGAACAATTTTTTGAATGTTTTTAAATTTATTATTTATATTTTTAATTTTTATAGATAAGGCACTCTCACGCCCACTCTAACGACCATAAACCGTAAAAAACTTCAACGCCGAATTGAGTTTAAATTAACAAACTTTATATAAATTAAAAAATTTTGTTTCTTCAGTTAAAGCGGGACTTGAGGTACGCAAAATCCCTCAATATCTTTTGCTAGTCCGAGTTTTGTACAGTGGCGGTCAGGGTGACTGCACTACTGTTGCACTATTGTTTCTTGGGCGTCGTAACTTTGGATCGGGACCAAAACTGACAGCTTATAAGAGTCCTAAGTTTTGCTAAAGTTTTGTAGACGCAAGCTCCATATCAGCAAAGAAATGGAATTTTTGTTTTGTAATATTAAATAAGTGGCCTAACCCAGTTGGATCAGACTTAAACATCATATTTACTAGAACAGAAACTGAATTTAATTTTACAATCCGAAAAAAAAATATTTAGAACGGAAAGACGGCTAGCATTTATTGGCTGTCTTCAAGGTCGAAAGAGGTTTTTATGTTTGCTTTTTTTTTTGGTTTATAATATATAATTAATGAATTTTTATTTATTTATGTTATTAAATTCTAAGCTAAACTACATAATAGTGTTGATTTCAATTATATAATTCTTCCCAAAAAAGTATTATATGTAAATAACACTTATATTATAAGTAAAAGCAAAAGCCCAGTGCCGGATACACGAATGCAAAGTAGGGCGATACTGGTCAGTCCGTTAATCTTAAAGAGCCCAGAATTGCCTTGGCTTACCTAATCAATGATTTCAACTACGTGTCGTGCAACAACTTACGATGTAAGAACGCAGAGCCAATATCATCCGCATTGGCAAATGCACAAAACCTACACACATACTTATGCTTATCGACACAATCCTTGGCAGGGTATTGCTTAGAAGCACAATGCGGTGCTCTCAGAGAACATTACGAAAATACAGTACCTCTGAGTTCTGATAATCGTATTATAATCCGCTTTGGGCGAAGTACGAACTGGCTTTAATTTTGACTTAACCGCTAGATACTCTCAGGTGACATCTCAAAGATGTACTGCCAATATGTCGTTGACAAGCACGAAAGGAATTTTCAGATAATTCTGTGGAGTGAAACCGGTTCAGACCCTCTATTCCCAGACCCCCATTCGTAGCCTTTTTTATTTAGCACGCTTATACAAAGCTGAAAATGCTCTTGCAGTCACAAACGATCTAGAAACAACGCAACACAAGCTGACTGCAGAAACAGTTTACCAGAATATTCATTAAAATTCTCAACGTGGGAACAAATCAAGTTCCACAGTGCAACAGTGTTCCACAGAGAAAGTGCCGAGTATAATTAAGCCCTGGCACATTCGGTTTGACGGATTCAGGTACAGCTTATACAGGCGTTAGCACAACATAATCTTAATGGAGATCGTCACATTCTGTGTGGCCATTTACATTTGCTTTTCGTTGGCAAGGCAAGGGAGTGATACTGGAAGCTCCATCGGTTTAATCAGTTTAATGGATAGAGTTTTGTAGGGAATTTCGGAATACTGACACGAGTCTTTGGGAATAATAAAGCGATGATATTTACTTTTTTCTTTGAGAAATTTGGCAGCGATGCTCATGCATGGGGTACGAAAACGAGAGTAAGAATAGTACAACAACAACGAACAGCATAACCTAACAAGAGAGCACGATATTAAGCTGATCCGCATATATAAAGCTGAGGTGCCGTGGACTAATTGTTTTCTCCAATGTTGACAACAACTGGCGGCTGCGAGAATCCGTTTAGACCGCTTATATGACCGTTGAAATGACCGGACAGCTTACGAAGCATTAAAACTTAACCACTCTGCACTGCCCCTAGTCCCAGAATCTTTTGTAACAACTTCAAAGCTATAGCATAGGTGCCCTCCTAAAGTGAGCAAACGGTTTCTAACGCCGTGTCCCTCAAACAGGATCGTAAGCGCTGCAGCTTTTCTATGTTTGTGAGGTTAGGATGGCTATCTTTTATCCTCGTAAACAGGACTTGTGAGGCGCGCTTTGATATCTCCCCACGAACTGAGGATTTAAGCCTTATGAGAACATTTAAATACCTCAATAAAATCGCTTTCAGTTTCATCCAAATCAAGCTCTTAAAGCTCGCTCAGAATTTTCCAAAATGATTGTTGCAGATCATCGATCAGATCCAACCTCAGACGCAGAACGGTATCGCTAAATGAAGTCAACGAAAACTTGATAAAGAATCTCCACTCCAGAATCGTTCTACTTTGTTATATGGCAGTCGCCTCCTCAAAAATGTCACCCTGTTTGCATTAGCGGTTACGTTTCCAGAACTTTTAGCAGCCATGGCAACAGCAGCAATCAGCGGCAGCTTCCGTTATTTGGATTTAATGTAGGCAAATATTGTTAATGCACAAGTCACTTAAAAGTAACAGCAAAGTTTAATCTTTAAAGGGTTTTGTATGATTGCACAGGTAATGGTTGCCTACACTGAACAAAAGTATTAACACAAGGCCGTATCTGCTCCTGACATATTGTAGCTGATCAAATAATTCAAATCCCAAGGTCGCGAAAGAATTTCATCTACTCACTCATAATTGTGCGGATCAAGATATGAAGTACATAATTATTTATTCAATAATTTTCAGAAAGCATAACGTAAACAAAATTTCAGATGTATGACATGATTACGTTTGCGTTGTTTCATTATTAATTATTGATTCAAAATTAATTAAGAATTATAAGAATTAATATTTAAGTAAGATTTTAATATACTATATAATCTTAATTTGATTCAAATGTCTATACTTCTTTGGGTTTCATAGTTGCCTTCGTTACTATTTTCCTACTAAGCGCATCGTTCCTTAGCATATTCTTATCTTAGTTAATGATCATTTGGTATCTTTTATTATGATAGCAAAATATAACCGCAGGACAACAACAACAGCGAACGAAGAAGACAATGCGCATTATCAATTAACTAAAGGCGAGATTCCCTATGAGAACTTCCTAAACGATCATTATTACAGTCATTTAGGCGCAAGCTTAGTTGCAATCCAGCACATCAAAACAAAACAAAATCACGGACGGAGCTTAAATGCTCTATACCGTCAGCCGTGGGCAATTGGATTGGGGCAGTATACAACGGACAGCTCATTCACATTAGGTTGACTTAATAATTTGCTTTTCTTTGTGTTTATACCCGTTACTCGTAGAGTAAAAGGGTATACTAGACTCGTTGAAAAGTACGTAACAGGCAGAAGGAAGCTGATAGCAGATATGTTCTTGATCAGGATGAATGGCCAAGTTGATTTGGCCATGTCCGTCTGTCCGTCCGTCTGTCTGTCCGTCTGTTGTCCGTCCGTATGAACGCTGAGATCTCAGGAACTACAAAAACTGGAAAGTTGAGATTAAGCATTAAGACTCCAGGGACATAGACGAAGCGCAAGTCTATTGATTCGTGTACCCACGCCCACTCTAACGCCCACAAACCGCTTAATTTTTGACTGAATTTTTCTTGTTTTTGTTTTTATCCTCGCATTTAATATGTCTCTCTTCAACTTCTCCGCATTCTATGCGTTCTGCGTCTACATATTTATAATTGTTTACATTTTCGTGGCAGAGGAGAAAAGAATGTGCTCAGAAAAACTTTAACTTTAATATTTCTTTTTCAACAAAAGCGCCAACACTAGCCTAAAAGCTTTAATAAAAATAAAATTTTAGTCAAATGGCAAAGGGGTTTATCTTGGTTTTTAAGTATCTGTCGATCCTGGCCTGGCGAAGATTCCTCCCTCGTCGCAGTTGTGGACGTTGATCTTACCTTCGCGCTGCTCAGCCGCCTTGAATAGCGCGGGTAGGATAACAACAACAGGCGACGAAGTTAAAGCTTGAATTGTGTTGCTGCGACCACGCTAAAAATAGCTGCTGGGTCGAAAGGGTTGTTGCTAGCCCTTTTGTAAGGCTTGAACGGGGCCGATTGTAAGAAATGGTGTTTTTAAGAGACCGAAAGTTTTCACTATATGGAAACTATTTACCGATGATGAAAATGGGAGGTAGAGCTGCCCTATGTTTGACTGATATAGTTGAATTTAATCCTAAGGCCTTTATGTAAGGCAATGCCGGAGCAGCCAGCCGTGATAGCACGCGGTATTGGGCCTTCTATACGGGACAAGAGTAAATCAATTTCGCGATGCTTTGTGTCTCAAATTATTTACCGTACTTTTAGCTCGGGATTGGCGGGTGTGCGCCTGTTAGCTAAATTAGCTGATTAGGTCGCGGATGCCGTTAGATTTTTCTAAAGTTTCTATGCACTTTTTCGGGACACACGCGGCTTGGGTCGGAAAAGATAGTTTTTTATAATCGATAAATCGATTGCGAGGATCAGATGGCAACCTTGATCGCCTGATTGTTATCAACTAGGTCTGGAGAAGGAGTTTGAATATCGTAGGGCGCGTAAGCCGTAATTTTAAATATTCTTTTGAACTTTAATTAATTTTCTCCAAGGCCAACCATTACAACCACAGATAATCCGACGAGTAATCGCAGACGGATTAGCTGGAATTAGCTTCGGTTATCTTTTGCGTGATGTGTTCCGATTTCTTTTTCTGTTAACGTTTGTAATAGATAAAACGCATTACCTAATTTCTTTTTAGTTCTACACTTTGAAAATTGATGGCCTAACTTCTTATTGTAATTCTGACTAAAATTGCTTAAGTGAAAGTTTCGCTTAAAGACTTCTTGTCCTTCTCTATATACAACAGGGTTAGGTCTTAGGTTGTATTGCTTAACATTCGTTATTCTATTTTATGTCTTTCCGTAATAATGCTAATTGGCCCACTCTATTCAAGCGAGTATGTTCCTCTAGTAGAGATAATTGTTTCAAGAGCTTATAATCGGTCCCATCGTTAATCATGTTGAAGCCAAGCAGAGCTTTATATGGAGAACAACCTAAGGACTGATGCAAAGCCGACCAAAGCGCAGACGAGATACTTGTTAAGTTCAAATCCCAGTCTGTTTGATCTTCTCGCAGATATGATCGTATGGCTGACAATAAAGAACGATTGACTCTTTCGCCGCATTACTTTGCGGTGAATAAAGAGCGGTACAAACATGACGAATACCCCATTTGGCTAACATTGCCTCGAATTCTTTCGCCTTAAACTGGGATGCGTTGTCACTAATTAGTGTCTCTGGTACTCAAAATTCACCAAATATTCGTTTGCATAAAAAGGTATTATGGCTAAAGTAGTGAATTTTTTAAGTGGACAGAGCCAATGATATCGGCTGAAATGATCTAGGTTTAGGGTCTGGTTGATACAATCTGCTCTCCCATGGGCGTTCGTAAAATTTTGTCGGGTCCCTTGTCTGTTTACACATTTCACACTTATTTATATAATTGCGAACTTCTTTCGACAATCCTGGCCAAAAAAGATTTCGTCGTAGTCTTTCAACAGTCTTTTGTATTTCTCCATGTGCAGAAACGACACTATCATGGGCCTGCCAAATAGCAGCAGCTCTCAGCTTTTCTGGGACCCAGAGTTTCCAACTATCGGCTTCTTGTTCTATATTCCCTTTTGGATGGTCAGTTCGTATGTATACGAATTTACCATGGACTCGTAAATCCGAAAATTTATCGAGATTTTCTACTATTCGATTTCGGAGTTCTACATAGTCTTGCTCATTAAGAGCATCAGAGTCTAAATCTATTTCAGGACCTACAAATTCTAGACTTTCAATGTTTTCTTAACATATCGTCGATGAGGCATCTGGCACGATATGATCCTTCCCTTTTCAATGAGATATGGTAAATTGAAATCCTTGTAACCGAAAAATCCATCTGGCAAGACGACCTGATACATTTTGTTGCCTCATCAGCAAACTAGGCTGGAGTAATCGGTTTTTACCTCAAATTCTTGCAACTCGAGATAGAAACGGAATTTTTCGATTGACAATATTACTGCCAAGCGCTAACGTTCCGTGACACTATACTTTCGTTGTAACTTGGAAAGTTTCTTCGATATAAACGCTATTGGCATTTCATTTCCTGATTCGGACACTTGAACTAAAGCTGCTCCAATGCCATAGTCACTCGCATCGCAATGGAGAAAGAATTTTTGCGTAAAGTCAGGATTATGGAGTACCGGAGCAGAGGTAAGCTTCCGCTTTAATGCATCCATAACATCCTGTGCTTCTGGTTTAAGGGTCTTACTTTTTGACAAGTTACTTACTTTTTGAAAAGTTAAGTCAACAAAATTGAAAATAAAACGGCGATACCAGCCGCATACACTTAAAAATCCTCGGAGATGCTTTATATTACGAGGATCGGGCGAATGATGTATACTGAATAGTTAACTTTGGTCACACAGAAATGGATCTTACTAATGTTTATTGTTAAGATTGCCTTTCGGAACTGCTCTGCAATTCGATTCAGTACAGGCAAATGAGATTCAAAGTCTTCGGTAACTATTCATAAGTCATCTAAATATCCAAATACACAGTGACGCAGATCAGCAGGAATTAAATCATCCATTAGACGACACATAGTGGATGGTGCGTTATATAAACCGAATTACATAACGGCGAACTGAAAAAGAGTTCGACCCGGCACTGTGAAAGCCGTGAGTGGTTTTGCCTCTTCTGTTAACTGTATCTGCCAATAGGCATCCTTCAGGTCCAATTTACTAATTATATTGGCCTTCGGCAAGCAAGAGAAAATTCCATCGATGCTTTGTAAGGGGGACGCATCTTTTTAAGTGGCATCATTTAATTTTTGCGCATCCAAGCAAAGTCTCACTTTATTGGAATTTGTGAGCTCCAAGAACTGTTTAAAGGTTCTATCACACCAAGCTCTAACTTTCGATCAATCTCAGTATAAAGAACTTTTTCGACGGCTGGACTAAATGGGTAGTGTCTTTGTTTCACTGGAGTGGCCAATCCTACATCGATGTGATGCTTTATTAACGAAGTACGCCTTAAACCTTGTTTCGCAAAATTTGGAAACAAGTCCTTCACCGCTTCTAATTTTTGAAGTTGAGTCTCATTGAACGGATAGTAGTCCTGGCTCATTTCCAAGTCGAGAGGCTTTTCGATGGCTCCGACTATCTTAGGCGCTAACTCAAACGTTTTCTAAAAATCGATCCTCAGTATAAGTCTCTGAGCTATGGTGGGAATGATATACAGTTCCATATCATGAACATTTTCCTTATATTTCATACAAACTTTCAATATTCCTAACACCCTATGTGTCTTGGCATCGGCCGTTTTCACTTGTGATACAATGGCTTTAACTATACAGCTTACATTTGCTCCTGTATCAAGCAATCCCCATTCCGTAAAATTAAGAAAGGAAACGTTTACATAACTTCGTCTTAACATAACATAAGTCTTTTTTCTTAAACTCAAATAATATTTATACCCGTTACTCGTAGAGTAAAAGGGTATACTAGATTCGTTGAAAAGTATGTAACAGGCAGAAGGAAGCGTTTCCGACCATATAAAGTATATATATTCTTGATCAGGATCAATAGCCGAGTCGATCTGGCCATGTCCGTCTGTCCGTCTGTCCATCCGTATGAACGTCGAGATCTCAGGAACTACTAAAGCTAGAAAGTTGAGATTTAGCATACAAACTCCAGGGACATAGAAGCAGCGCATGTTTGTCGATTCATGTTGCCACGCCTACTCTAACGCCCACAAACCGCCCAAAACTGCCACGCCCACACTTTTGAAAAATGGTTTGATATTTTTTCATTTTTATATTGGTCTTGTAAATTTCTATCGATTTGCCAAGAAACGTTCTGCCACGCCCACTATAACGCCTACAAACCGCCAAAAACTGTGTTTAAGACTCTCCTTTTCCCTTCCACTAGCTGAGTAACGGGTATCAGATAGTCGGGGAACTCGACTATAGCGTTCTCCCTTGTTTTTTTTCGTATTGTATTTTGCTTTTTAGTCGGAGTTTTCTTACAAATTACTCTGTCTCTAACTAAATAATAGTTTCGAAGCTTTTCTTCATATGGCCGAAACCCTGATTTCTGTTCTCTTGACTGTTGAGTGTTATCTCTTTCTATTACTACTTTAGACGAAAGATGCTTTATTTCAATATTTTTCTTCTCCGTTATCCTGTTCTCAAATAAATTAGCTAAATCCTTATCTACATCTGGGACATCCGATTGTTTAGGGATGCCCCTGCCTTTCGGTTTTCCGACCGGTTTTTACAATTCAAACAATTTGGTTTATAAATCTCTCTTCTAAGCAAATGTCATTGAACTAATTCAATTAATTCCTTTTCCTCGAACTGTACTGAAAGTTTATCCATAAGTTTGCAAATAGCTTCGTAAAAGGTATCAAACGATTTGCCGGGTTTTTGTTAACGCGGACGAATTTGTTCGAGAAGCTCTGCCATAGTTCGACCTTCTGTGTATTGGGCACGCAGGGCGGTAGCAATTTGTTGCCAGTTAAGGTTCCCTGTTTGTTTAGGCATTCGCCAAAGCCAAGAACTAGCTTTGCACATTAAAAGTTGATAAAAATTTGACCAGTGCATCAAAATCATTATTTAGATGCTCTCGAGTCAACACAAGAATTCTTTAACAGACAAACCCTGAGATGTTCCTTCAAAACGCACACCCCACTTCTGAATAATATTTGCGACCCTATGGGTTGCGAGAATGGATGAAGTATGAGAAATAGCACTTTGGTTAGCCATGGATGGTCTTTCTTGCTGTTGAGTTTCCTAAATGTTTCTAATCGCTAAAGATTGCATCATCTGCCTCAGAGTTTCTCTAGCTAAAGCCTCAATGTCCGTTTGCGACCAATTATCGTCATTAATATTGTTGTCACTCCGATGTTATCTTCTAGCAGGTATACCTTGACGTTCATTTCTCCGAGTTCCATTACCTCTGTCCATATTATTGTTGTTACCCCTGGCACCTCGATTACTTTCGGCAGCCGCCATTAGTGAACCTTCATTAGATATTAATTCTTGTTGCTGCAGAAAATCTCTGACCTGTTGTGGCCTTTCTCCTAGTTCTAGTTGTCTAGCAACTGATCGTCCAGTCTGCTTTTCATGCGGGTCGATTCTTAGCTCCGGAGAGCAATTTCCAATAACTACTTTAACATCCTTTAACAGAACTTTACTAAAGCACACCGGGCATCCGTTTTCTTTATCCGGGTGAAATCTATTCTCAACACAAGCTTTATGAAATATATGCTTACAAGGGGTTATCGCACAAGGCTGCGTATCGGCCACTGGATCTCCCTTAGGGCTAAACCTTTTTCTGGACTATGATGGATTGGCATATTGTTTTTGTTAGGTTATTTGTCTTGTAAAAAGTTATCAAAATTTGTATTTATGTTACTATTTTGTGTTTTTATATATTTATTTATTTTATTTTCGCTTAGACCTTTTTCTTTGCGGGAAATAATAATTTGATCTTACACCAATATATTTTGAATTGGTGTATATATATATATATATTTTTTAAATATATTTTTACGTATGTTTGGGCTATTTCCTTTACCTAGAATGATTCTTCCTGTATAACTTTTGTTAAGAAAACTGCTGATCAGAATTGACGGACATATGTATGTACACTTACGCATACACTATGTATTCCAGTTAAAAAGACTTTGCAAGCAGCCAACCGATAAACAGTTTCCTCACACCGATGATGATTCTTAATAAAGTTACTTTGCAGTTTAATAAAGAATACCTATACTTCGGTCGTCAGTGTCCACTTTCGCAAACCTACGATGTCCAGAAATAAAAGAATATAGTTACCCTATTTAGTGCAGTTCACTATCAGTAATTTATCATTCGAAAACAAACGAGCTATCAATCTAGTAAGTGTTTTTTAGTTTAACACCAGTCAACAGCGTAGTAAACTAAACCTCTCAGGATAGCAGAGTGTACAGCGGCGCGGAACCCCTTGTAATTTCTAGCTCTTCCGGAATGGGAAGTGGTTATTGCTGTATCTGCTCCTGTCATTACATTAAGAATATTTATAGAGTCCCTGTCTGAAACTAATAAGCCATCCGATCATGGCGAAAATACAAAAGCTATTTGCCCTAGAAACAAATCAGAGCAAATACTGTAACCAATAAAAAAGTAATTTAAGCGAGAGGGAAATTTGTGGAGCACCAGGATTAATTTTGTGGCGTCTTAGATGTTTGACACACACGAAGTCGCTACCCACCCTACCAATGCCTTTGACTTTTAATTGTTAACAAAGACCCCATATTGTAGCTGATCAAATAATTCAAATCCCCAGGTCGCGAAAGAATTTCATCTACTCACTCATAATTGTGCGGATCAAGATATGAAGTACATAATAATTGATTCAACAACTTTCAGAAAGCTTAACGTAAATAAAATTTCAGATCTATGACATGATTACGTTTGCGTTGTTTCGTTATTAATATACTATATTATATTATTATTTTAATATACTATATAATCTGAATTTGATTCTAATGTCTAGACTACTATTTTACTTACATATGAATGGTTAATTACTAAGCGCATCGTTCCTAGGCATATTCTTATCGTTGTTAATGATCATCTGGTATCTTCATTAAGATAGCAAAATATAACCGCAGCACAATAACTAATTTGGTAATGAACAGCGAACGGAGAAGGGAATGCGCATTAACTTAAGGCGAGATTCCATATGAGAACTTTCTTAACGATCATTATTAATCAAATTATTATTACAGTCATTTAGGCGCAAGCTTAGTTGCAATCCAGCACATCAAAACAAAAAAAATATAACGGACGGAACCTAAATGCTCTATATCGTCAGCCGTGGGCAATTGGATTGGGGCAGTATACCACGGACAGATTATTCACATTAGGTTGACTTAATAATTAGCTTTGCTTTGTTTTTTTTTTGACTTTATATTATATATTCATTTAGATTGGTTCACTCACCCACATTCCGATCCTCGTTGAAGGCCCTCACGATAACAGGGATGAAGAGCTGTTTCCATGTTTAAGGGGGGTTAACTTAATATGAATGATTTGTTTTGGAGTTTAATTTCTCTAACTTATGACTGCATTTTCTTGTTTTTGTTTTTATTCTCGCATTTACTATGTCTCTCTTCACCTTTTCCGCATTCGGCGTTCTGCGACAACATATTTATAATGGTTTACATTTTCGTGGCAGAGGAGAACAGAATATGCTCAGAAAAACTTTAGGTTAGGTTAGGTTTTACCGGCCGTCGGTTATCTGACGCACTTAGACCATTAGAGGTCCATTGTGATACCGTGTATGTTTTCTCCTGCTTGTCGATGTTCGTGTGAAGTTAGCAGTTTCCCCAGCCAGAGGCGCTGGTGAATTTTTGTATCCGATATGGATTGGTGTCGGACAGGTCGGACTTACACTTCTTCGTTCCTACGGCTACGGCAGAAATCATTATACGGGGCATTTAGTCTTCTGGAATTGGTGCCTATCAATCAATGCCCTGTGAAGACGCTCATAGCAGTGCTGAGGTTTGCTCTGATCAATTTTAAAAGTTTTGACGTTCTTTTTGAGCTATATTTGGCGTGTTAGGCGACAGTGTGTGGTGTTTTCCCATATTGTCTGTTTGTTACGGAAAACGCTGCAATAATCGGGGAGTCTGAATGAGATGCGTAGGCCTAGTTGTTCGGAGTAAACTCCTCCTCCTACTCTGTTCTGAAGTTTTGACCCGTCCGTATAGCATTCTGGAGGCCAGGTGTTCGTGAGTTCCAATCGTCCCTCTCTGGGATGATTGTGTTGAAAGGTGTTTGTATGTACTCCGTTGGAGAGCTGTAGTCTGTCCCGGGGGGGACTATTTGAATGTTTTTTAGGATACATGAGTGATCCGCTTCTTGTGGGTTCCACTGTTTGGTATCTGTAAGCCTGATTGCCGCTACTGTAGCCTGTTCCATGCCAGCTAGTTCTGGGCTTGGGAGGTTGAGTATGGCATTTAGGGCTTCGTTTGGGGTGGTGCGTAAAGCACTGCTGATGCAGAGTGCCGCAGCTCTTTGCATTTTTGCTAGCATTATTATGCTGGATTTCTTTTTCAGAGCCGGCCACCATATCACGACCCCGTACAGTAGTATTGGTCTGACGATGGCCGTATATATCCAGTTTACTATATAGGGTGCCATGCCCCATTTGAGCCCTATTGCTTTCTTGCACGTAAAGAGTGCTATTGAAGCTTTTTGTATCTGTCTGTGAGATTCAGCTACAAGTGCATATTCCATTTGGGACATAGATTTTTCTATCTTGAAGACGAGAGAGTGTCGTGCTGTCTCTGACGAATTCCCTTCCTAGTAGGCGTGTTGCGTGTCTGTGATAAGACTAGGGTTGAGAGTTGATCTCAGATGCAGGCCGATGATTCTTTCAAGGGTCTTTGGTACATAGAAAGGATGACAGACTAATTGGTCTGAAATGCTTGGGGGTCGTGTGTGATGGCTTCCCAGCTTTGGGGATAAAGACAATATGGGATTCTAGCCACGATTGTGGTAGGTGTCCAAGATGAAGGGGCCTTTTAAAAATGTCAAGAAGCCAGTTTATGGCTATATTTCCCGCATTTTTGATTTGTGCGGGTATGATTTTGTCTGTACCTGAAGATTTGTATGGTTTAAAGCTGTGTATGGCCCAAAGGAGGACCTTTGGGTCTATGCACAGTTCGATACTTGCCAGTGTGGCGTTTGATTGTAGGGTTGTGGCAGATTTGGATAGGATTTTTCTAAGTCTGGCTGCTTCAGTTGTATTTTCAATTCCTAAGCAGAAGGAATGCCACGAGGATCGCTTTGCTTCCTGATGCCGTTTTTGTAGTTTGCAAGGGCTCTCTTGTAAGCGGTCCACAGGGCCTCCTCATTTCCTGCCTTGGCTCTGTTAAAAAGGGTTCTGCAGTCCATTTTCTTTCTTTTTCTTTGGGGCTTGCTATTGGGGCAGGCCTTTTTTAGTGCATAGTTTCAGGTTTCTGTGAAAATTGAAACTACTTCGTTAAGACTAAAAATTGTTTGGGGGGATGGAGGGGGATCCGTTGGGATTTTTTACCATAATATAATTTTGTATTTTTGCCAGTCTTTTTTCCTTGGGTTTGTGAAAACTGCTAGTTTTGAGGGGTTGATTGTGAGGGTCGTTTCTCTATACCTGTGGTCCGAGAAAGAGTGCTTATCTAGCAACCTCCAGTGAGTTACTGTCTCTAATAGTGGTTTAGAGACGAGAGGTTCTTAATGGTAAAAGTGGGGTCATTACCTTTATTACATATGAAGAGATTTGAACTAAAGATAAAGTTAAAAAGAGACTCACCGTGGTCGTTTGTGTCTGTACTTTCCAATTCCCGTTAGCATCACAGCCTATTAGTTTTTTTTCAACAAAAGTGTCAATTTTTAGACAAATAGCAGAGGGGTTTATCTTCGTTTTTAAGTATTTGTCGATCCTGACCTGGCGAAGATTCCTCCCTCGTCGGAGTTGTGGGCGTTGATCTTACCTTCGCGCTGCTCAGCCGCCTTGAATAGCGCGGGTAGGATAACAACAACAGGCGACGATGTTAAAGATTGAATTGTGTTGCTGCGACCGCGCTAAAAATAGCTGCTGGGTCGAAAGGGTTTTTGCTAGCCCTTTTGTAAGGCTTGAACGGGGCCTTTTTATGGAGGAACGACTGTAAGAAATGGTGTTTTTAAGAGACCGAAAGTTTTCACTATATGGAAACTATTTACCGATGATGAAAATGGGAGGTAGAGCTGCCCTATGTTTGACTGATATAGTTGAATTTAATCCTAAGGCCTTTATGTAAGGCAATGCCGGAGCAGCCAGCCGTGATAGCACGCGGTATTGGGCCTTCTATACGGGACAAGAGTAAATCAATTTCGCGATGCTTTGTGTCTCAAATTATTTACCGTACTTTTAGCTCGGGATTGGCGGGTGTGCGCCTGTTAGCTAAATTAGCTGATTAGGTCGCGGATGCCGTTAGATTTTTCTAAAGTTTCTATGCACTTTTTCGGGACACACGCGGCTTGGGTCGGAAAAGATAGTTTTTTATAATCGATAAATTGATTGCGAGGATCAGATGGCAACCTTGATCGCCTGATTGTTATCAACTAGGTCTGGAGAAGGAGTTTGAATATCGTAGGGCGCGTAAGCCGTAATTTTAAATATTCTTTTGAACTTTAATTAATTTTCTCCAAGGCCAACCATTACAACCACAGATAATCCGACGAGTAATCGCAGACAGATTAGCTGGAATTAGCTTCGTATATCTTTTGCGTGATGTGTTCCGATTTCTTTTTCTGTTAACGTTTGTAATAGATAAAACGCATTACCTAATTTCTTTTTAGTTCTACACTTTGAAAATTGATGGCCTAACTTCTTATTGTAATTCTGACTAAAATTGCTTAAGTGAAAGTTTCGCTTAAAGACTTCTTGTCCTTCTCTATATACAACAGGGTTAGGTCTTAGGTTGTATTGCTTAACATTCGTTATTCTATTTTATGTCTTTCCGTAATAATGCTAATTGGCCCACTCTATTCAAGCGAGTATGTTCCTCTAGTAGAGATAATTGTTTCAAGAGCTTATAATCGGTCCCATCGTTAATCATGTTGAAGCCAAGCAGAGCTTTATATGGAGAACAACCTAAGGACTGATGCAAAGCCGACCAAAGCGCAGACGAGATACTTGTTAAGTTCAAATCCCAGTCTGTTTGATCTTCTCGCAGATATGATCGTATGGCTGACAATAAAGAACGATTGACTCTTTCGCCGCATTACTTTGCGGTGAATAAAGAGCAGTACAAACATGACGAATACCCCATTTGGCTAACATTGCCTCGAATTCTTTCGCCTTAAACTGGGATCCGTTGTCACTAATTAGTGTCTCTGGTACTCAAAATTCACCAAATATTCGTTTGCATAAAAAGGTATTATGGCTAAAGTAGTGAATTTTTTAAGTGGACAGAGCCAATGATATCGGCTGAAATGATCTAGGTTTAGGGTCTGGTTGATACAATCTGCTCTCCCATGGGCGTTCGTAAAATTTTGTCGGGTCCTTTGTCTGTTTACACATTTCACGCTTATTTATATAATTGCGAACTTCTTTCGACAATCCTGGCCAAAAAAGATTTCGTCGTAGTCTTTCAACAGTCTTTTGTATTTCTCCATGTGCAGAAACGACATTATCATGGGCCTGCCAAATAGCAGCAGCTCTCAGCTTTTCTGGGACCCAGAGTTTCCAACTATCGGCTTCTTGTTCTATATTCCCTTTTGGATGGTCAGTTCGTATGTATACGAATTTACCATGGACTCGTAAATCCGAAAATTTATCGAGATTTTCTACTATTCGATTTCGGAGTTCTACATAGTCTTGCTCATTAAGAGCATCAGAGTCTAAATCTATTTCAGGACCTACAAATTCTAGACTTTCAATGTTTTCTTAACATATCGTCGATGAGGCATCTGGCACGATATGATCCTTCCCTTTTCAATGAGATATGGTAAATTGAAATCCTTGTAACCGAAAAATCCATCTGGCAAGACGACCTGATACATTTTGTTGCCTCATCAGCAAACTAGGCTGGAGTGATCGGTTTTTACCTCAAATTCTTGCAACTCGAGATAGAAACGGAATTTTTCGATTGACAATATTACTGCCAAGCGCTAACGTTCCGTGACACTATACTTTCGTTGTAACTTGGAAAGTTTCTTCGATATAAACGCTATTGGCATTTCATTTCCTGATTCGGACACTTGAACTAAAGCTGCTCCAATGCCATAGTCACTCGCATCGCAATGGAGAAAGAATTTTTGCGTAAAGTCAGGATTATGGAGTACCGGAGCAGAGGTAAGCTTCAGCTTTAATGCATCCATAACATCCTGTGCTTCTGGTTTAAGGGTCTTACTTTTTGACAAGTTACTTACTTTTTGAAAAGTTAAGTCAACAAAATTGAAAATAAAACGGCGATACCAGCCGCATACACTTAAAAATCCTCGGAGATGCTTTATATTACGAGGATCGGGCGAATGATGTATACTGAATAGTTAACTTTGGTCACACAGAAATGGATCTTACTAATGTTTATTGTTAAGATTGCCTTTCGGAACTGCTCTGCAATTCGATTCAGTACAGGCAAATGAGATTCAAAGTCTTCGGTAACTATTCATAAGTCATCTAAATATCCAAATACACAGTGACGCAGATCAGCAGGAATTAAATCATCCATTAGACGACACATAGTGGATGGTGCGTTATATAAACCGAATTACATAACGGCGAACTGAAAAAGAGTTCGACCCGGCACTGTGAAAGCCGTGAGTGGTTTTGCCTCTTCTGTTAACTGTATCTGCCAATAGGCATCCTTCAGGTCCAATTTACTAATTATATTGGCCTTCGGCAAGCAAGAGAAAATTCCATCGATGCTTTGTAAGGGGGACGCATCTTTTTAAGTGGCATCATTTAATTTTTGCGCCTCCAAGCAAAGTCTCACTTTATTGAGCTTAATAACCATTCGAATTTGTGGGCTCCAAGAACTGTTTAAAGGTTCTATCACACCAAGCTCTAACTTTCGATCAATCTCAGTATAAAGACGGCTGGACTGAATGGGTAGTGTCTTTGTTTCACTGGAGTGGCCAATCATACATCGATGTGATGCTTTAGTAACGAAGTACGCTCTTAACCTTGTTTTGCAAAATTTGGAAACAAGTCCTTCACCGCTAATTCTAATTTTTGAAGTTGAGTCTCATTGAACGGATAGGAGTCCTGGCTCATTTCCAAGTCGAGAGGCTTTTCGATGGCTCCGACTATCTTAGGCGCTAACTCAAACGTTTTCTAAAAATCGATCCCCATGTAAGTCTCTGAGCTATGGTGGGAATGATATACAGTTCCATATCATGAACATTTTCCTTATATTTCATACAAACTTTCAATATTCCTAACACCCTATGTGTCTTGGCATCGGCCGTTTTCACTTGTGATACAATGGCTTTAACTATACAGCTTACATTTGCTCCTGTATCAAGCAATCCCCATTCCGTAAAATTAAGAAAGGAAACGTTTACATAACTTCGTCTTAACATAACATAAGTCTTTTTTCTTAAACTCAAATAATATTTATACCCGTTACTCGTAGAGTAAAAGGGTATACTAGATTCGTTGAAAAGTATGTAACAGGCAGAAGGAAGCGTTTCCGACCATATAAAGTATATATATTCTTGATCAGGATCAATAGCCGAGTCGATCTGGCCATGTCCGTCTGTCCGTCTGTCCATCCGTATGAACGTCGAGATCTCAGGAACTACTAAAGCTAGAAAGTTGAGATTTAGCATACAAACTCCAGGGACATAGAAGCAGCGCATGTTTGTCGATTCATGTTGCCACGCCTACTCTAACGCCCACAAACCGCCCAAAACTGCCACGCCCACACTTTTGAAAAATGGTTTGATATTTTTTCATTTTTATATTGGTCTTGTAAATTTCTATCGATTTGCCAAGAAACGTTCTGCCACGCCCACTATAACGCCTACAAACCGCCAAAAACTGTGTTTAAGACTCTCCTTTTCCCTTCCACTAGCTGAGTAACGGGTATCAGATAGTCGGGGAACTCGACTATAGCGTTCTCCCTTGTTTTTTTTCGTATTGTATTTTGCTTTTTAGTCGGAGTTTTCTTACAAATTACTCTGTCTCTAACTAAATAATAGTTTCGAAGCTTTTCTTCATATGGCCGAAACCCTTCTGTTTCTGTTCTCTTGACTGTTGAGTGTTATCTCTTTCTATTACTACTTTAGACGAAAGATGCTTTATTTCAATATTTTTCTTCTCCGTTATCCTGTTCTCAAATAAATTAGCTAAATCCTTATCTACATCTGGGACATCCGATTGTTTAGGGATGCCCCTGCCTTTCGGTTTTCCGACCGGTTTTTACAATTCAAACAATTTGGTTTATAAATCTCTCTTCTAAGCAAATGTCATTGAACTAATTCAATTAATTCCTTTTCCTCGAACTGTACTGAAAGTTTATCCATAAGTTTGCAAATAGCTTCGTAAAAGGTATCAAACGATTTGCCGGGTTTTTGTTTACGCGGACGAATTTGTTCGAGAAGCTCTGCCATAGTTCGACCTTCTGTGTATTGGGCACGCAGGGCGGTAGCAATTTGTTGCCAGTTAAGGTTCCCTGTTTGTTTAGGCATTCGCCAAAGCCAAGAACTAGCTTTGCACATTAAAAGTTGATAAAAATTTGACCAGTGCATCAAAATCATTATTTAGATGCTCTCGAGTCAACACAAGAATTCTTTAACAGACAAACCCTGAGATGTTCCTTCAAAACGCACACCCCACTTCTGAATAATATTTGCGACCCTATGGGTTGCGAGAATGGATGAAGTATGAGAAATAGCACTTTGGTTAGCCATGGATGGTCTTTCTTGCTGTTGAGTTTCCTAAATGTTTCTAATCGCTAAAGATTGCATCATCTGCCTCAGAGTTTCTCTAGCTAAAGCCTCAATGTCCGTTTGCGACCAATTATCGTCATTAATATTGTTGTCACTCCGATGTTATCTTCTAGCAGGTATACCTTGACGTTCATTTCTCCGAGTTCCATTACCTCTGTCCATATTATTGTTGTTACCCCTGGCACCTCGATTACTTTCGGCAGCCGCCATTAGTGAACCTTCATTAGATATTAATTCTTGTTGCTGCAGAAAATCTCTGACCTGTTGTGGCCTTTCTCCTAGTTCTAGTTGTCTAGCAACTGATCGTCCAGTCTGCTTTTCATGCGGGTCGATTCTTAGCTCCGGAGAGCAATTTCCAATAACTACTTTAACATCCTTTAACAGAACTTTACTAAAGCACACCGGGCATCCGTTTTCTTTATCCGGGTGAAATCTATTCTCAACACAAGCTTTATGAAATATATGCTTACAAGGGGTTATCGCACAAGGCTGCGTATCGGCCACTGGATCTCCCTTAGGGCTAAACCTTTTTCTGGACTATGATGGATTGGCATATTGTTTTTGTTAGGTTATTTGTCTTGTAAAAAGTTATCAAAATTTGTATTTATGTTACTATTTTGTGTTTTTATATATTTATTTATTTTATTTTCGCTTAGACCTTTTTCTTTGGGAGAAATAATAAATTGTTCTTACACCAATATATTTTGAATTGGTGTATATATATACATTTTTTTTTAAATGCATTTTTACGTATTTTTGGGCTATTTCCTTTACCTAGAATGATTCTTCCTGTATAACTTTTGTTAAGCAAACTGCTGATCAGAATTGACGGACATATGTAAGTTATAATTTTAAGTATTTGAATATATTTATTCGAGTAGTTATACAAATTATGACATGGCTTGTGCGGTCTGCACTTAATGAGGCGAATTGTAGGTACGTGGCGATGACCGACGCTTCCAAACTCCCAAAATCGACTGACTTAAGTATAACAAGAGTTCTTATCTCTAAAGCTTAATCTACAATAACAAGGTACAGTTTCTTATAGGTAAAGCTCGATCTATGGTATAAATAGAAAAATGACTTGAGACTTACGACTATATTTCGTCAGTTTGGTGATTGTGTTAACTCCTCCCCTTCTAAGACGAAGGCTGTCCACAGACTTTTTACAATTGGCAAATCTATTTGAAAGCGGATCTTACGGGTAACATTGGTTGTGCTTACAGCTTACTCATTGCCACTAAGTTTCCATACTGCCAACTTGGTACTGCGGTAAACCATCGAAGGGAAGGCAGCTCTGCATAACTGGATGATCCAAGAAGTTCGTAAATGGTGTTGATTCTCCATGTCATGGGTTCGCAACAAAGTTCTGGAGATGATCGTAGCGAACTTGGAAAACATCTTTATTGTAGCCGTCGACTTGTTGACGACGATGATGTTGATGTTGGTTAAACTGGTTGACCATCAAAACGTATTTGTTGAACGCACTCTGGATGGCGTCTGATGGCAGATATTATTCAGTTCGTCGTTTCAGTACCCAGGCGCAGAAATAGTTGCCGCATCTTTATATCTTTAGCAGATACTACGTTGATAGATCTTAATTCATTCTCATCTACTTAAGAGGTAGTTACAGTTTTAATACTAAAGTTTTGACAATAATTAAGTATAACAATTATAATTTTATAATAAAGTTCATTCAGATATTTTTGATATTAAAGTATGTAGTAAAAGTATTGGTTTCTAAAGAGGATGAAGCGGATATAATATAGATAAAATAAGTAAGATTTGACAAATGTTTAATTGAAATACTTTTGTAAACTCTTTTACTAGTGTCCAGACTTCACGTTTGTATTTTGCTAACTTGGCGATGGTCACAAAAGAAAAAAAAATAATAAACCTAGCGTAGATTATCTTTATGAACGACCCTCCCTTTTATGAGGACCGTTGTCCCGAGGTCTGCTTCGATTAGTTCTTCCCTATATCGTGGGGTTAGTTTATTTCCCAAGCGATTGTTTTGTTTTACCATGACGGTTTCTCCCACCTCAAAGGTTCTGTCTCGTCTTGTTACATTTTCTCTTCTTAGCTGTTTTTCCTGAGCTTCGTTAACCATTTCTACTATCTCGTTAGCCAATTCGGGAGGAGTTGAATGAATAATGTCGATCGGTCTTCTATTGGTGACTGAGTGCACCGTCTTATTGTATTCTATTGTTGCCTGAAGAATAAGGTTGACAGTATCATTCATTCCACTGCCAAGTTTCAGGCATCGAGCTATTTCTAAAAGCGTGCTGTGAAGCCTTTCAACCTGTCCGTTTGAGGTACTATGAAGTGGAGGTGCGTTCGCTATGTCAACATTAAAACGATTTTTCAAAAGTGACTTGATTGACTCGGAATTTATGGACGGTTCATTGTCACAAAATATTGTCTTTGAATGGGGATAAAAGTTCATTAATTGCATAACTGCAGGTTCTAAATCAGTTATCGTTCGAGAGCCGATTGGTTGCACAATAGCGAATTTGGAAGGTTTATCAATACATGTCCAAAAGTACTTCCTATCCGTAGAAAATATATCAATATGCAATGTCTCGCCTACATGTGACGGAATAGGTGTTTTCCCGAGGATTTGCTTTTGCGGATGGCGGTCGTATTTGGCTTTTTGACAAACCAAGCAGTTAGCAACAAAGGTAGCGGCTATTTGGGACATTTTAGGGAAAAAGTAGTATTGAAGAATTACATTACATTCTCCTGTGCTGCCCTATGCGCTCTGTTGTGCTCCAAACACACTATTTCCCGTTGCTCAGTTTGATTAAAAATGTCGCTAACCATTTTATAGTGTGTCGGAAGGTCGTTGCTGGAAACTCATTTACAAGACTGTTTTGAATGAAAGCTAGTACAGGTAATTCGCAGTGTATCGCATTCACTACATCCGGCTTAACCACATCACGAATTCTTCCGAGTAAAGTCTCTTTGTCTAGAAATTGTATTAGATGCCTTGTCTTGCTTCCGAAAATAACAAAAGTTCGAGTTGAGTCTGCGGTGCCCTCATCTATTACTATCTGGATTCTAAAACAGTTAACCGGCTTGTCGATAGTTTCGATTGTAAAAGTCAATGAAATTTCGCTATGTATTGTTGCAATGTCTGACCGGGGTTCGTCCTCTAGGACATGAATAGCATACCTGGATAGTGCATCGGCAACATAGTTCTCCTTGCCAGGTTTATAGAAAATTTTAGCATTATGTTCGTCTATAAACGCCTTCCATCTCTTGATTTTTGCATTTGGATTCCTATCTGACACGGCGTATGTTAACGGTTTGTGATCTGTAAAAATTTTTAAGATTTTGACACCATATAGATAGTTCCTAAGAGACTTTAAAGCCCAAACGATGGCCAAAAGTTCTCGTTTATTTGTTGCGAAATTAAGTTCTCTATCCTGTAAGTTCTCGAAATCATTGTAACAGGCTTGCCATCCTGTGATAAGACTGCACCCAGGCCAAAAGCCGAAGCATCTGTTGTTAAGTCAAAGGCTTTCCTATAATCGGGATACAATAACATTACATTTTCGGAGACAAGAACATTTTTAAGTTTCTCAAAACCAGAACATTGTCTTTCATCGAAAGAAATTGGTATCTTTTTAGACTGGCTTGCGGAAACTTTTCCGTTTTCAGAATGTCAGTCAGTGGTCTAGCAATAGAGGCGAAGTCCCTAATAAAGCAGCGGTAATAACTTGCTAGCCCTAAAAACGATCGAACACTAAACAGATTAGTAGGTTGATTATATTTCTGAATAGCCTCTACTTTGCTAGGACTGGTTGTGATACCTCCACTTGACACCATAAATCCGAGATACTCGACGCCTTTCTTGAAGAAAAACGATTTCTCTTTAGAAACCCTCATGTTTGCCTCAGACAGTCAACGTCGTTTACGTGGTCCTCGATTCCGTTTGAAAATATTATTACGTCATCAACGTAAACATAACATCCTATACGGTCCCTAAGAACATCATCAATAGCACGTTGAAAAATTCTTGGGGCATTTTTCAAGCCAAACGGCAAACGGCAAAACTCGTATTTTCCATTTCCTACTGAAAAGGCAGTTTTCTCCCTATCCTTTTCTGCGAGCAGAATTTGGTGAAACCCCGATTTAAGGTCAAGCGTTGTAAAGAACCTGGCCTTTCCCAAATTTGACAAGATGGATACTACGTTTGGTATAGGGTACTTGTCGTCGATTGTTTTTAAATTTTGTTTTCTAAAATCTATAACCAACCTTTTCTTAGTGTTTCCCTTTTCATCTGTACCTTTTTTATCGACTACCCAAACCGGATTGTTGTAAGGTGACGACGAGGGCCTGATAATTCCGTCCTTTAACAAAGCATTTGTTTCCTTATTCGCCCATGGGGTACGGATAGAGTATTGAGTAAATGGGTTGGTCGTCCTCAGTACGTATTTGTAACGTATCACATCCAAGAATAACGTCAGGCAGGGTGTTCGATGGGTATCGAGCGCACGCGAGCGACGGTCCGGCTGCTGCTTGTCGGTAAAAGGGGGTGGTGGTCTTGCTGCGATCCCATATTTGCATATTTTTGATTATAAAACTTATTTTCGCGTGCTAGACAAGCTAACCTGATCCGGAAGTAGGAGAACTCATATTACAGACATCTAGAGAGGGAAAACATGTTCTAATAGTTTACGCCAAACCAAACCACGCCAGCCTCCGGTGTTGTTGGAGGCCTTCGTTGACCCGCCCTACCAATGGCCATCTTATCATCAAAATTTTCCCTGACGGCCCCTTTGGAAACCTAATCTACTCGCAAGGGCCTCATGCTAGCTGCGGCGAAAACTTAGGGAATTACCACATTATAAATCCATTTTATTACTAGTGCATATAAAAATTCTTAAAACTAGGCATATAAAATAAATTGGAATGAATGTGTAAAAAGATACATTTTTCACATAAATAAATTATTGTTTTTGGAGTTCACGAAAAGTGAGGATTAAAAATATATAAAAATTGACAAAAAAAAATTACAAGACATTAATATACGTGAATTTAAATAGCGATTGTCTCGGATTTCTCTCAGTGTGAATATGTTTAGTTCTTTTGCATTTCCTTTTATGATCTTTACGTTATCATTTATTTGAACATTTCAAGGGGAAAAACAATAGGGACATCTAAGTTAATGCTTTTGGTGTTGAACTCATTTTAATTTGGCCAACATACATAATTAACATGGTTTTCTTTGGTGACTCACCCTTTTCTTTGGTAACTTCCATCGGAGAAAGCGCTTTCGGCGACGGCAGCTATTTCATTGGGAGTAAAGTTTTCTTTTTGGATTTAAAATATAAAAATTATTGATTATCTCGCACACATTCTTATCCCTGTTATTTTTTTTTTCTTTCTCCTTTTAAAGTCGGGACATTTTTTTTTCCCGTGTGGCTTACAAATTAAACACAAATATAAAACACAAAACAAATTTGCACATTATTTTTCTCCACAATAATAAAAAAAAATTCGTAACCTAATTGACTAAAACATAATTATCTTTTCTTTTCCCGTAGTTAGGGTTTTTCTCCCTTTTTCCTTGGATTTTTTCTTTCTTTTTTTAAGGCCTTCCTTGGTCGCAGAAGCTGCAGCCGAAGATTTGTTGTCTGCACTGCCTTTTAATTCCCTTTTGTGGCCTGACAAAAAAACTGCAATCTCTGGCGCTGCCTGGCTGTAGCGCTTCTTCCTTCCGGATCAGTAAGCTGGTTAAACTTGGTTCTTTTAAAACGATAAAAATCTGGGTTTCTTAGCCCTTTTCCTCCACTTACCCCAGCTCTCCGCCGGTCCAAGCTATTCGCCAATCTGGTTCGCCTGTAGCACTTGTACTTATTTGGCTTAAATTGCCCACAATCACAAAGCGAACTTTCTCCGCCGATCTTTAACTGGAGAATGGCTGCTGATGACGCCAGAATAAGGCGGCAACCTAGCATCTGCCCGATTTGTAGAAATTTTACTCTCTCTGGGAAAACTGGCAATTAGCCCTGTAAGACCCGTGACCCTGCCGCTAACCCCTTCACGCGTTATGCAGGTGGCGCACGCCTCGCAATATGACACCTAGATGGCGTTGCAGTTTTAGCTCTGCCGCAAGTGCCACATATTGTGGCAACAATGTTGGTATTATACGGCAGTGCTTCTTCCGGTTCCGCAAAGACGGCCAATCGGTTTCGAAGCATTGTATGGAATTTATTAGATATCTGATTTGGAACCACAATATTCTCTATGTTGGTGAAATTTACGCTGTCACATCTCAAAAACTGAATAGATTCCACTTCATTGTTGATATTCAACGTTTTGTTCTTAAAATCTAACGTTGCATTTCCCTGTTTCAAAAGGTCAAGTCCTATTATTGCGTCAAAACTAGAGAGACTTGGAAGAATAAAGAATTGAACAGATGTGTTAAATAGCTTAATAAAACATTTCTGTTTGACGGTGTTGCAACCATGATGCGATTTTACCGTGAATTTATTTTGTACCGGCATTAAGTTTTTTAATTCAGGGAGGGGCAGTATATAATTTTTCGAAGCCCCGGTGTCAATCAAAAGTTTTATGGTTCTCCCTGCTATCTCTCTTTCTTTGTACGGTAGCAGGGATTTGTGGCTAAAAAATAAACATGATCGTAATTCACTAGTTCGTCCTCATAATCATCAACCTCCGCTTCTGCCTCCTTTTGATAATCGTCTGTGTCTTCCTCACATTGACCTTTCTCATGAGGTAAGTGGTTGATCCTCTGCTGTTTTGGCCCTGTAAACCTTGCACTGCCACTAGTTAGTCTTTTTGATGCTTGCGCATACCCAACATGTCCCTGAGTCTGACTTGTGTTTTGCTGTTGGGGTTGTGATGCGAATTGATTTTGTGTTTGAAATGACTTTTGTTGTTGGGATGGCCAAGAATATTGTTGTTGAGATGGCCAAGAATATTGTTGTTGAGATGGCCAAGAATATTGTTGTTGAGATGGCCAAGAATTTTGTTGTTGGGATGGCCAAATATTTCCCTGAGTCGGAAATGGAGCTTGTCCAAAATTTCCAGTTCTTCTAGATCGCATGGAAACATCAGGATTTGTTAACTGGACTGGATCTTGTCTTTCCTGGTTATCAAAAGTAGGCACCTGGCGCTTGCTAAAATATGGGTTTTTAGTTTGCATGGGCATGATTGAATTTCTATCCCTATCGCTATGGTTTTGTTCGGTTTTCTGACCCCTGTCTCCAATATTTTTAGAATAAATAAGGGCGAATTGGTAACGCTCATGGTTCGACTCGACCTCTTGCGCTAAAGCGAGAGCAGTTGGTAAATCTTTTGGACCTTTTGCAAAAAGAATGTCGCTCAACGATTTCCTAGCTCCGGTTACAAATACACGTAACGCGTCTGCTCTGTACTTTTCATTCAGTGACATCGCCAAGGCACTATCAAATGTCATTATTGTCTTGTTAGTAAGTAGGGTCAGTTTTTTCTCGACTTCATCGTAGAATTCAGTAAGAGTCATGTCTCCCTGTCGCAAAGTTGATAGCTCTTGTTCGATTAGGTAGATCGGCCTTTTGTCGGAATATGTGAAATCAAGACGGCTGATCATTGCCTTGAAATGTAACGGAGTATTAAAAGAAGCCAATACTGTATTTGCTGGACCTTTTATTTTATTTCGCATAATACCAAGAGCTTGGTAAAATGTTGAACTTCCCTCGTAATCTTTAAAAACTTTAAAAGCGACATGAGCCGCTTTTCTCCACGACACATATGTTTCACTTTTGCCCTCAAAATCTGGCAGAGATTTAACTATATCTAGAGGCTCGTTACAGACAACACCTGGTCTAATTCCAGCATCTACATAAGTTTCCACCTCTGGCGTGTTCACTGTTAATTTCCCGATTCGTTCATTCATCTCCTGCAATTGCTTTTCAAATGATTGTTTTTGGACTGTGAGCGCACCGGCAACAGCACTCTCTACGATCGCTTTTAACTGAGCTTCAAATTCCATTTCGCTAGTTGTATTTGTTTTTGACCACCGTTTGCAACAACAATAATGCACGCAAAGAAGAATCAAAACAAAAGCAGAAGTCGATTTCGACTGTGCAGACTGGCATGGATCGCTACATCCAAATCAAGAGAAAGCTCAGCCCTCAAAACAATAAGGCAGGTAATCAACCCAAAATCAATCGAACCAACAACGGCAATGAAAACTCTGCAGTAAATAATTCAAACCGATATGCTATCTTGGCTGATTCTGCGACCGAACAACCCGACGAAAAAACGGTAGGGGAACCAAAAAAGACCAGGCCTCCACCAATTTTCATACGAGAACAAAGTACAAATGCACTTGTAAATAAACTCGTTATATCCCACGTATCCCACTTAAAAAAGGAAATATTCATGAAATAAAACTACAGATCCAAACAGAAGCAGACCACCGTATAGTGACTAAATACCTAAATGATGCTGGTAAAAACTACTACACATACCAATTAAAAAGTTGCAAAGGGCTACAGGTAGTACTTAAGGGCATTGAAGCAACAGTGACACCAGCTGAGATAATTGAGGCTCTGAAGGCCAAAAACTTTTCTGCAAAGACAGCTATTAATATTTTAAACAAAGACAAAGTTCCGCAGCCACTATTCAAAATAGAACTCGAACCAGAGCTCCAGGCACTAAAGAAAAACGAAGTGCACCCAATATACAATTTACAGTACTTGCTACATCGGAGGATCACCGTGGAGGAGCCGCACAAACGTATCAATCCAGTTCAATGTACTAATTGCCAAGAATACGGCCACACCAAGGCATACTGCACCCTTAAGTCCGTATGTGTTGTCTGTAGCGAACCTCATACTACCGCAAACTGCCCCAAAAACAAGGACGATAAGTCTGTGAAGAAATGCAGTAACTGCGGGGAAAAACATACTGCAAACTACAGAGGCTGTGTGGTGTACAAAGAATTGAAGAGCCGCCTAAACAAACGTATTGCCACAGCACATACATACAACAAAGTCAATTTCTACTCTCCGCAACCGATTTTTCAACCACCCCTAACTGTCCCAAGCACTACTCCAACAATTTCTTTCGCTAGCGCCCTAAAATCCGGACTAGAAGTGCCCGCCCCACCGACAAGAACTGCTCATTCCGAACATACACCGACAAACATCCAACAAACACAACAAAGTGGCATCGAAGCTATGATGCTATCCCTACAGCAAAGCATGAAAGACTTTATGACGTTCATGCAAAATACTTTGCAAGAGCTCATGAAAAACCAAAATATCCTGATTCAACTTCTTGTATCTTCAAAATCCCCATAATGGCTTCCCTACGGATATCTCTGTGGAACGCAAATGGCGTTTCACGGCATACACAAGAGCTCACACAGTTCATTTACGAAAAAAACATCGACGTAATGCTACTATCAGAAACGCACCTCACAAATAAAAACAATTTTCATATACCAGGATACTTGTTCTATGGTACAAATCATCCAGATGGTAAAGCTCATGGAGGCACTGGAATACTCATCAGAAATCGCATAAAACACCACCACTTAAACAATTTTGACAAAAACTACTTACAATCTACGTCCATAGCCTTACAACTCAACAATGGTTCAACGACTCTAGCCGCAGTCTACTGCCCACCGCGCTTTCCAATCTCTGAGGATCAATTCATGGAATTCTTTAACACACTAGGTGACAGGTTCATCGCAGCGGGTGACTATAACGCCAAGCACACCCATTGGGGATCTCGACTTGTGACGCCAAAGGGTAAGCAATTGTACAATGCGCTTACGAAGCCAGAAAACAAGCTAGACTATGTATCCCCGGGTAAGCCTACATACTGGCCAGCAGACCCAAGAAAAATCCCAGACCTGATCGATTTTGCAATTACTAAACATGTCCCCCGCAACATGGTCACCGCCGAAGCACTAGCAGATTTATCATCAGATCACTCACCTGTTTTTCTAAATATGCTAACTCGCCCCCACATCGTCGACCCACCGTATAGACTCACAAATTTTAGAACAAACTGGCCAAGGTATCAAAAGTATGTCTGTTCACACATAGAACTAACGACGGCATTATCTACAAAGGAGGATATAGACAAGTCAACGGAAACTCTTGGAAACATTTTAGTTTCGGCTGCAAAGGCTTCAACCCCGCCAGTGACGTATGCAAAACCAAACTACATCAAAACTAATCGCGAAATCGAGCGGCTGGTATTAGATAAACGACGCCTACGAAGGGCTTGGCGTCTAATAGATCACCAATTACAAAGCACATGCTTAAGATAGCCACACGCAGGCTTACCAATGCTCTCAAACAAGAGGAAAAAAACAGCCAACGTTCATATATCGAGCAACTCTCTCCCACCAGCACTAAGTACCCTCTTTGGAGAGCTCACAGAAACCTAAAGACTCCAATAGCGCCAATTATGCCACTACGAAGTCCCTCTGGCACCTGGTTTCGAAGTGATGAAGAAAGAGCCAGTGCTTTCGCTGACCATTTACAAAATGTATTCCGACCAAATCCCTCTACCAACACATTTATTCTCCCTCCTTTGATAGCAGCCAATCTAGATCCTCAAGAACCCTTTGAATTCCGACCATGTGAACTAGCAAAGGTTATCAAAGAGCAACTGAACCCAAGAAAATCGCCTGGCTACGACCTAATAACTCCAAGAATGCTCATTGAACTCCCAAAGTGTGCTATTCTTCACATCTGCCTGTTGTTCAACGCAATCGCCAAGCTTGGATACTTCCCTCAAAAATGGAAAAAGTCGACCATAGTAATGATTCCAAAGCCAGGAAAAGATAAAACGCAGCCATCATCATATAGACCGATAAGCTTACTAACATGTCTTTCAAAGCTGTTTGAAAAAATGCTACTCCTTCGGATTAGCCCTCATCTTAGAATAAACAACACACTTCCAACACATCAATTTGGCTTTAGAGAAAAACATGGAACCATCGAACAGGTCAATCGAATCACGTCAGAAATTCGTACTGCTTTTGAACATCGAGAATACTGCACAGCCATTTTTCTAGACGTCGCGCAGGCATTTGACAGAGTGTGGCTCGATGGACTTTTGTTTAAAATAATCAAGCTGTTGCCCCAAAACACACATAAGCTACTGAAGTCATACCTATATAACAGAGTGTTTGCAATAAGATGCAATACAAGCACTTCACGCGATTGCGCAATCGAAGCTGGAGTGCCGCAAGGCAGTGTACTGGGTCCAATCTTATACACCCTGTATACGGCGGATTTCCCCATAGACTACAATCTAACAACCTCCACGTTCGCTGATGATACCGCGATACTCAGTCGCTCCAATTGCCCAATAAAAGCCACGGCACTCCTATCCGGACACTTAACATCTGTAGAACGATGGCTTGCCGACTGGAGAATTTCAATAAATGTTCAAAAATGCAAGCAGGTTACCTTTACCTTAAACAAACAAACATGCCCACCACTGGTCTTGAATAACATATGCATTCCACAAGCCGACGAGGTAACATATCTGGGTGTTCATCTGGACAGGCGGCTCACTTGGCGCAAACATATAGAAGCCAAATCGATACATCTTAAACTTAAAGCAAGGAACCTCCACTGGCTCATAAATGCTCGCTCTCCACTTAGTCTGGAGTTCAAAGCTCTTCTATACAACTCCGTCTTAAAACCTATCTGGACTTATGGCTCCGAGCTGTGGGGCAACGCATCCAGAAGTAACATAGACATTATTCAGCGAGCACAGTCAAGAATTCTGAGAATTATCACTGGAGCGCCGTGGTACCTTCGGAACGAAAACATACACAGAGACCTAAAAATCAAATTAGCAATCGAAGTAATAGCTGAGAAAAAAACGAAGTATAACGAAAAGCTGACCACCCATACAAATCCCCTCGCAAGAAAACTAATCCGAGTATGCAGTCAAAGCCGGCTGCACCGCAACGACCTCCCAGCCCAGCAATAAACTTATTAGGGCATTAATGAAAAAAACTATCACTAAGTGAAAGTTAATTAAGTTAGATTAAGATTTGAACACTTATTGTTAGTCTCTTAACACAAAGGAAAGATTCAATAAATAATAAAAAAAAGCAAAAAAAAAAAAAAAAAAAAAAACAAGGGGTTATCGCACAAGGCTGCGTATCGGCCACTGGATCTCCCTTGGGGCTAAACCTTTTTCTGGACTATGATGGATTGGCATATTGTTTTTGTTAGGTTATTTGTCTTGTAAAAAGTTATCAAAATTTGTATTTCTTTTACTATTTTGTGTTTTTATATATTTTATTTTCGCTTAGACCTTTTTCTTTGGGGGAAATAATAAATTGTTCTTACACCAATATATTTGAATTGGTATATATATATATATTTTTTTTTTAAATATATTTTTACGTATTTTTGGGCTATTTCCTTTACCTAGAATGATTCTTCCTGTATAAATTTTGTTAAGCAAACTGCTGATCAGAATTGACGGACATATGTACACTTACGCATACACTATGTATTCCAGTTAAAAAGACTTTGCAAGCAGCCAACCGATAAACAGTTTCCTCACACCGATGATGATTCTTAATAAAGTTACTTTGCAGTTTAATAAAGAATACCTATACTTCGGTCGTCAGTGTCCACTTTCGCAAACCTACGATGTCCAGAAATAATAGAATATAGTTACCCTATTTAGTGCAGTTCTCTATCAGTAATTTATCATTCGAAAGTGTTTTTAGTGTAAGTTTTTTTTAGTTTAACCACAGTCAAGAGCGTAGTAAACTAAACCTCTCAGGATAGCAGAGTGTACAGCGGCGCGGAACCCCTTGTAATTTCTAGCTCTTCCGGAATGGGAAGTGGTTATTGCTGTATCTGCTCCTGTCATTACATTAAGAATATTTATAGAGTCCCTGTCCGAAACTAATAAGCCATCCGATCATGGCGAAAATACAAAAGCTATTTGCCCTAGAAACAAATCAGAGCAAATACTGTAACCAATAAAAAAGTAATTTAAGCGAGAGGGAAATTTGTGGAGCACCAGGATTAAGTTTTTGGCGTCTTAGAAGATGTTTGACACACACGAAGTCGCTACCCACCCTACCAATGCCTTTGACTTTTAATTGTTAACAAAGACCCCATATTGTAGCTGATCAAATAATTCAAATCCCCAGGTCGCGAAAGAATTTCATCTACTCACTCATAATTGTGCGGATCAAGATATGAAGTACATAATAATTGATTCAACAACTTTCAGAAAGCTTAACGTAAATAAAATTTCAGATCTATGACATGATTACGTTTGCGTTGTTTCGTTATTAATATACTATATTATATTATTATTTTAATATACTATATAATCTGAATTTGATTCTAATGTCTAGACTACTATTTTACTTACATATGAATGGTTAATTACTAAGCGCATCGTTCCTAGGCATATTCTTATCGTTGTTAATGATCATCTGGTATCTTCATTAAGATAGCAAAATATAACCGCAGCACAATAACTAATTTGGTAATGAACAGCGAACGGAGAAGGGAATGCGCATTAACTTAAGGCGAGATTCCATATGAGAACTTTCTTAACGATCATTATTAATCAAATTATTATTACAGTCATTTAGGCGCAAGCTTAGTTGCAATCCAGCACATCAAAACAAAAAAAATATAACGGACGGAACCTAAATGCTCTATATCGTCAGCCGTGGGCAATTGGATTGGGGCAGTATACCACGGACAGATTATTCACATTAGGTTGACTTAATAATTAGCTTTGCTTTGTTTTTTTTTTTTGACTTTATATTATATATTCATTTAGATTGGTTCACTCACCCACATTCCGATCCTCGTTGAAGGCCCTCACGATAACAGGGATGAAGAGCTGTTTCCATGTTTAAGGGGGGTTAACTTAATATGAATGATTTGTTTTGGAGTTTAATTTCTCTAACTTATGACTGCATTTTCTTGTTTTTGTTTTTATTCTCGCATTTACTATGTCTCTCTTCACCTTTTCCGCATTCGGCGTTCTGCGACAACATATTTATAATGGTTTACATTTTCGTGGCAGAGGAGAACAGAATATGCTCAGAAAAACTTTAGGTTAGGTTAGGTTTTACCGGCCGTCGGTTATCTGACGCACTTAGACCATTAGAGGTCCATTGTGATACCGTGTATGTTTTCTCCTGCTTGTCGATGTTCGTGTGAAGTTAGCAGTTTCCCCAGCCAGAGGCGCTGGTGAATTTTTGTATCCGATATGGATTGGTGTCGGACAGGTCGGACTTACACTTCTTCGTTCCTACGGCTACGGCAGAAATCATTATACGGGGCATTTAGTCTTCTGGAATTGGTGCCTATCAACCAATGCCCTGTGAAGACGCTCATAGCAGTGCTGAGGTTTGCTCTGATCAATTTTAAAAGTTTTGACGTTCTTTTTGAGCTATATTTGGCGTGTTAGGCGACAGTGTGTGGTGTTTTCCCATATTGTCTGTTTGTTACGGTTTAGGTTTTCCCTAAGTTGTAGTTTACAAGTGGCTAAAGGCATACTCATGCCCTCCATCTCTTGTATGAGTGGCGCGGTAGTGCCTTCTCGAGCTAGTTCATCTGCGATGCAGTTGCCTTCTATGTCCCTGTGTCCAGGTACCCATATAAGGCTGATTATAAATTGTGGTGTCATCTCGTGTAAAGATGATCGGCAATTCGATACTGTTTTCGAGGGACTTGAGATTAAGCCAATCGATTTGATAGCTGCTTGGCTGTAACTGAAAATGTTTACATGTGAGCTTTCCGGTTTTAGTGATTTTAAGTGTTTTAGGGCCTCCCTTATTGCTGCTACTTTAGCTTGGAAAACGCTGCAATAATCGGGGAGTCTGAATGAGATGCGTAGGCCTAGTTGTTCGGAGTAAACTCCTCCTCCTAATCTGTTCTGAAGTTTTGACCCGTCCGTATAGCATTCTGGAGGCCAGGTGTTCGTGTGTTCCAATCGTCCCTCTCTGGGATGATTGTGTTGAAAGGTGTTTGTATGTACTCCGTTGGAGAGCTGTAGTCTGTCCTGGAGGGGACTATTTGAATGTTTTTTAGGATACATGAGTGATCCGCTTCTTGTGGGTTCCACTGTTTGGTATCTGTAAGCCTGATTGCCGCTACTGTAGCCTGTTCCATGCCAGCTAGTTTTGGGCTTGGGTGGTTGAGTATGGCATTTAGGGCTTCGTTTGGGGTGGTGCGTAAAGCACTGCTGATGCAGAGTGCCGCAGCTCTTTGCATTTTTGCTAGCATTATTATGCTGGATTTCTTTTTCAGAGCCGGCCACCATATCACAACCCCGTACAGTAGTATTGGTCTGACGATGGCCGTATATGTCCAGTTTACTATATAGGGTGCCATGCCCCATTTTTGCTTTTTATACCCGTTACTCGTAGAGTAAAAGGGTATACTAGATTCGTTGAAAAGTATGTAACAGGCAGAAGGAAGCGTTTCCGACCATATAAAGTATATATATTCTTGATCAGGATCAATAGCCGAGTCGATTTGGCCATGTCCGTCTGTCCGTCCGTCTGTCCGTCTGTCTGTCCGTATGAACGTCGAGATCTCAGGAACTACAAAAGCTAGAAAGTTGAGATTAGGCATACAGACTCCAGGGACATAGACGCAGCGCAAGTTTGTCGATTCAGGTTGCCACGCCCCCTCTAACGCCCACAAACCGCCCAAAGCTGCCACGCCCACACTATTGAAAAATGTTATGATATTTTTTCATACTTGTATTAGTCTTGTAAATTCCTATCTTTTTGCCAAAAAACTTTTGGCCACGCCCACTCTAACGCCCACAAACCGCCCAAAGCTGCCACGCCCACACTTTTGAAAAATGTTTTGATATTTTTTCATTTTTGTATTAGTCTTGTAAATTTCTATCTATTCGCCAAAAATCTTTTGGCCACGCCCACTCTAACGCCCACAAACCGCGAAAAACTGTCCTTCGCACTTACACTAGCTGAGTAACGGGTATCAGATATTTGGGGAACTCGACTATAGCGTTCTCTCTTGTTGTATCTGTCTGTGAGATTCAGCTACCAGTGCATATTCCATTTTGGACATAGATTTTTCTATCTTGTAGACGAGAGAGTGTCGTGCTGTCTCTGTCGATTTCCCTTTCTAGTAGGCGTGTTGCGTGTCTGTGATAAGACTAGGGTTGAGAGTTGATCTCAGATACAGGCCGATGATTCTTTCAAGGGTCTATAGGGTACATAGGAAGGATGACAGACTAATTGGTCTGAAATGCTTGGGGGTCGTGTGTGATGGCTTCCCAGCTTTGGGGATAAAGAAAATATGGGATTCTAGCCACGATTGTGGTAGGTGTCCAAGAAGTAGGGACCTTTTAAAAATGTCAAGAAGCCAGTTTATGGCTATATTTCCCGCATTTTTGATTTGTGCGGGTATGATTTTGTCTGTACCTGAAGATTCGTATGGTTTAAAGCAAAGGAGGACTTTGGGTCTATGCACAGTACGATACTTGCCAGTGTGGCGTTTAATTGTTGGGGGGTGAGAGCGTTTTGGCTGTTTCCTGGAAAGTGAGTGTCTAGAAGTATCTCCGCCATCTGCTCTTTTAAGGTAGCCTAGGGTTGTGGCCGATTTGGATAGGATTTTTCTTAGTCTGGCTGCTTCAGTTGTATTTTCAATTCCTAAGCAGAATGAATGCCACGAGGATCGCTTTGCTTCCTGATGCCTTTTTTGTAGTTTGCAAGGGCTCTCTTGTAGGCGGTCCACAGGGCCTCCTAATTTCCTGCCTTGGCTCTGTTAAAAAGGGTTCTGCAGCCCATTTTCTTTCTTTTTCTTTTGGGCTTGCTATTGGGGCAGGCCTTTTTTAGTGCATATGGAAGTTTCAGGTTTCTGTGAAAATTGAAACTAGTTCGTTTAGACTAGAAATTGTTTGGGGGTATGGAGGGGGATCCGTTGGGATTTTTTCTCTTAAAATATTTTTGTATTTTTGCCAGTCTGTTTCCTTGGGTTTGTGAAAACTGCTGGTTTTGAGGGGTTGATTGTGAGGGTCGTTTCTATATACCTGTGGTCCGAGAAAGAGTGCTTATCTAGCACCCTCCAGTGAGTTACTGTCTCTAATAGTGGTTTAGAGACGAGAGGTGTGTCTATTACCTCTTTTCGGTTCTTAATGATAATGGTGGGGTCATTACCTTTATTATATTATTTATCTGTCGCTCCTGACCTGGCGAAGATTCCTCCCTCGTCGCAGTTGTGGGCGTTGATCTTATCTTCGCGCTGCTTAGCCGCCTTGAATAGCGCGGGTAGGATAACAATAACAGGCGACGATGTTAAAGCTTGAATTGTGTTGCTGCGACCGCGCTAAAAATAGCTGGTGGGTCGAAAGGGTTTTCGCTAGTTCTTTTGTAAGGCTTGAACGGGGCCTTTTTATTGAGGAACGACTGTAAGAAATGGTGTTTTTAAGAGACCGAAAGTTTTCACTATATGAAAACTATTTACCGATGATGAAAATGGGAGGGAGGGCTGCCCTATGTTTGACTGATATAGTTGAATTTAATCCTAAGGCCTGTATGTAAGGCAATGCCAGAGCAGCCAGCCGTGATAGAACGCGGTATTGGGCCTCCTATACGGGACAAGAGTAAATCAATTTCTCGATCCATTTTGTCTCGAATTATTTACCGTACTTTTAGCTCGGGATTGGCGGGTGTGCGCCTGTTAGCTAAATTAGCTGATTAGGTCGCGGATGCCGTGAGATTTTTCTAAGGTTTCTATGCACTTCTGTTCTGGTGAATCGGCGGAAAAGCAAATAACTTTTTCGGGACACACGCGGCTTGGTTCGGAAATTTTAGTATTTTTATTATCGATAAATCGATTGAGAGGATCAGATGGCAACCTTGATCAGCTGATTGTTATCAACTAGGGCTGGAGAAGGAGTTCGAATATCGTAGGGCCCGTAAGCCGAAATTTTAAATATTCTTTTGAACTTTATTTAATTTTCTCCAAGGCCAGCCATTACACACAATATATTTATTATGCACAAATCACTCAACAGTAAGAACGAAGTTGGAGTTTTAAATATCTTTGTATAATTTGCACTAATATTGCTTATATAAGTTAACAAATTACTTCGTTGGTAGTTTAATATTTTTATTACCCGCTCTCCCGTTAAGGCGAGTATTTAAATTGATTTATCAAGACTGTTAATCCCCGGAGTACAAAATTAGATTAACTTCAAGAGCTACCCGTTTCGCAGCTTGAGGCCTTCTCCAAAGCACCAGGTAGCATTCCGATATCCGGTGTCAGTCACCCGCTCTGCGAGTGCTCCGACCGGGCTTCGGGCAATTGTCCTTGGAATGCGCGATCAGCAGTTCTTTCACTGCGCGTGCAAGCCACCGGATATGGCCGATGTTGATGTTTCGTGTCGAGCATTCAGCTACCAGGTTGCCTATTTCGAGGTCTAGGATCTTCGTATGGCGCTGAACTGGGAAGACAGTTATCTTTTTACACCTAAGCTTAGGACTAGGAAATTTTATGAGGAAATGTAAAATTTCAGAATTTTGTAAAACATTAATAGATACTTCTAATAATTCTATTACGCTAATGTCAGTAGGCTGTCTGTCTTTCAATTCGCCAATATCGGAGTCTTCCAGTATCGCTGGACTTGCAACGATTAGTTTAGCTAGGGTTAGGCCATTTAAAATATTCTCAGGATCTGTAATTACAATCCTATTTTTAGCTAAGATAATCTCTAAAAGGTGGGTTTCCCTGTCTGCCATGAATTTTTGGATTTGATTTGTTGCAGCTACAAGTTTGTTTAGGCGCTTTTCGAATTTCAAGTTTAACTCTGTTTGCCCTTCCTCCGTTCTTAGCAGCTGATTGAATTTTACCTGCTCCCAATCGTTAAAGTCGGGGTTACCGGCGATAACTTTTAGTGCAGTCCCGATTAAATTTATGATCCTAGTATTTTTATGGTGAAATTTTAAGGTTGTTATCAACTTGCGAATATATGTTAGGTCCTTCATTATAACCGTTGTCCTGTGGTCGTCCGTAAATGTCCTCGTCATCGTTTCTGTCTGGTCAGCAAAGTCTTCATAAGTCGTCATTTTCGTCGAGTGCTGTAGGTATCCGTAAGAATCCCAGATGACAATTTCGCCATCTTCTATTGGGATGTAGTCCGCGCTCGTGTAGTCATTGAGTCTTATTGTCGCGTTCGTTCTAGCGGTCTTAAGTACGAGGACTAAAAGATAATTTCATAGCCTAAGAAGAATATGGAAAAAGGTCATTAGTCTCGCTGGAGCGTAGATTGTCCTTACGGACCACCCTCCCCTTAATAAGAACCGTGGTCGCCAGGTCTGCTTCGATGGTTTGTTCAGAGCAAAGCGGAGAAAGTTTGTTTCCCAAGCGCTTTTTGACTTTAGAAAAACTTTATCGCCTACTTGGTAATTTTTATCTGTCCTTTCTTTATTGGATGTTTCCAAGCTCTTATGCTGCGCTTGTTGAATTTTCTCGCTGATTTCTTTCTCGAATTCTACTGGTGTTGAGTGTATTATTTCTATTGGTTTTTTGTCCATTACCGAATGTATGGTTCTAATATACCTGGCAGTTGGTAGTAGAATTAGCTCTTTCGTGTCGTTTATCCCTTTTTCTATTTTCAGGCACCGGACTATTTCCGCTGGTGTACTGTAAACCGTTCTACTTGTCCGTTGGAAGTACTATGTAAAGGTGGTGCGTCTGCGATAGAAATGTTAAAATTGTTGAGGAACACTGATTTGATTGTTTCTGAGTTTAGTGACCTTTCGTTGTCGCAATAGATGGTTTTTGTGTTTAAAAAAAAGTTGGCTATATTTAATATTGCTGACTTTACGTCCACGATTTCCCTTGATGCGATTGTCTGTCCAATGGCGAATTTTGAAAATTTGTCGACACACGTAAGGAAGAGGGTCCCATCTGTTGAGAATATATCGATGTGAAGTATTTCTCCAGCATAAGAGGGAATTGGCGTGAGTCCGATTTTATGTTTATTGGGGTGTCGACTATACTTGGCCATAGAACAGATCTTGCAGTTAGATGCCGTTTCCGTTGTTAGGCGAAGCATTTTTGGTAAGAAGTAGTCTCGTAAGATCTGCTTCACATTTTCTTGGGCTGCGCGATGGGCCCTATTGTGTTCGGCTGTGGCGATTTCCATTAGTCTGTAATATCTTGAACCACATGTTTTGAATATCTAAATGTGGTATTTGGGAATGTGTTTAAGTGAGTATTGAATAAATGCTAGGATTGGAAGTGTGCAATGTATTGCGTTGACGACTCTCGCATTCACCACATCTTTAATGGTGTTTATAAGGTTCTCCCGGTCGGAAAATCTTTTTACGTGCCTCATTTTGTTTTTAAAGATAATAAGGTTACTCACTGAAGAATTTTTATCTTCTATAATGATCTGATTCCTGAAACAATTAATTCGCTTGTCTGTTGTGTCAATGGTATAGGTCAGTGATTCTTCGCTATGTATTGTGGCTGCGTCTGACTCGTATGTGTCTTTACACACCCTTTTGCTTTGGCAAGATAATGCGCCTGACTCGTATGAGTCTTCTAATGCGTTTACGTTCTAACGAGATAACTAGACTGTCACTAGGTTTTCTACTCCTGGCGTGTAAATAAGTTTCGCCCCATAGTCTTCGATAATCCCATTCCAACGTTTTAGCTTCGTATTAGGATTTTTGTCCAAGATGGCGAAAGTGAGTGGTTGGTGGTCGGTGTAGACGCGCAATTCTTTTATCCCGTAAATGTAATTACGAAGGTTGTTAAGCGCCCAAACTATGGCCAGAAGCTATCGCTCGTTGGTTGCAAAATTTTTTTCGTTATCACGCAGCGTGCGCGATATCATTGTAATTGGGCGCTTGTCTTGGGATAATTCGGCTCCAAGTCCGTACCCAGATGCATCCGACGTAAAGTCGAATGGTTTTTAAAAGTCTGGGAACGAAAGAAGATCATCTTCTGATGCCAGTATCTCTCTTAGCCTCTTAAATGTTGACAATTTTGCCATCTTTTATTGGGATGTAGTCCGCGTTCGTGTAGTCATTGAGTCTTATTGTCGCGTTCGTTTTAGCGGTCGTAAATAATAGCCTAAAATGAATATGGAAAAAGGTAAATACTCTCGGTGGAGTGTTTAGCGCAGATTGTCCTTATGGACGACCCTGAGAACCGTGGACCCCAGGTCTGCTTCGATGGTTTGTTCAGAGCAAAGCCGCGAAAGCTTGTTTCCCAAGCGCTTGTTTGACTTTTGGAATACTTTATCGCCTACTTGGTAATTTTTATCTCTCCTCTCTTTATTAAATGTTTCCTGGCTCTTATTCGGTGCTTATTGAAAATTGAAATACTAATCAAACATGATTTAAAGCAGGACAAAGGAGAATTTCGCAAGAGTTTGCAAATTCTTCATCCGAATAAAGTATTCACACAGAAGTTTCGAAATACATATACATTTTCGGATATCGAGCAGCATATGTGAAATGACTCAGCTTGGCTTGGCTTTCGTAGTATTAGTGAAATGCTCCGAGGTGAGAAGAAATAGAACATTGTGATCCTGCATAGATCGCGTATTTAAAAAAGAGGGAAATAGAAAGGCGTATACCGAAGTTTGCTTTAAGCTTTCGGGATATAATGGACTCAGTTCGATCGTTCAGGTGTGAAGACAATCTATCAATAGACGACTATAACGTTGACTATAATAATAATGGAGAGTGAATTGACAAGTTGGGTGAAGCTGAAAATCACCCTTTAGATGAATTTATAACCGCACCCAACAGTGCACAGCTACATAAGCTCATGTCGGAAAGAAAGATTAAAAAGGCAAGAGTTTACAGGAATACTTCTTGCACATAAAAAAAATTAACTTCCAGAGGAAACATTGAAAACAGTTCTCGAATTTAATACATTATCAACGGAATTTTGTGCTACGAGGTTATATGAGGAATATACAGAAACTCAACAATAATTTTGTTTTCTTGGATGTTTCCAGGCTCTTATTCGGTGCTTGTTAAATTTTCTCGTTGCTTATACCCGTTACTCGGAGAGTAAAAGGGTATACTAGATTCGTTGAAAAGTATGTAACAGGCAGGAGAAAGCGTTTCCGACCATATAAATATTCTTGATCAGGATCAATAGCCGAATCGATCTGGCCATGTCCGTCTGTCTGTCCGTCCGTATGAACGCTGAGATCTTAGGAACAACTAAAGCTAGAAAGTTGAGACTAAACACACAGCCTCCAGAGATATAGACGCAGCGCAAGTTTGTCGATTTATGTTGCCACGCCCACTCTAACGCCCACAAACCGCCCAAAACTGCCACGCCCATAATTTTGAAAAATGTTTTGATATTTTTCCATTTTTGTATTAGTCTTGTAAATTTCTATCGATTTGCCAAAAAGCTTTCTGCCACGCCCACTATAACGCCTACAAACCGCCAAAAACTGTGTTGAAGACTCTCCTTCTCCCTTCCACTAGCTGAGTAACGGGTATCAGATAGTCGGGGAACTCGACTATAGCGATTGTTATTGTTTTTTTGTTTTTTTTTGCTGGTGGCCACCATATTTCTTTTAAGAACTAGACATTTTTAACCTATCCTTATGTACCGTTTGTTGTTTTTTCTTATCATTTGAGATTACTATATTTTCAATTTCTTCTATCTTTACTACCGTATATAGTTCAGTATATTTGAAATCTAACCTATGTTCGGTTTCGTTTTTTAATAACACCTTATCTCCTATTGGTATACTTATATCGTTTAATTTTAAGTCATATAATTCCTTATTCTATTTCTTCAGTTCTTCTAGTCGTCCATATTATAAATGGTTTCTATTCTATCTGTGCTATTGAAATGCTTTGGTAAATGGCATGTTTTACCAAAAATCAACTGTTATGGACAATAATTATGTGCCATAGAGGGTGTAGTATTAAAACAAAATTCGAAATATTTTATCCACACGTCCCAGTCAGTTTTATCAACCGATATGTATGACCGGATGTATTCATTAAAAGTTCTATGACTTCTTTCCACCGTTCCTACCGTCTGATTGATGATGGTGTGCTGAATAAGTTATATTTTCTACTTTCAGGTATTTGCATAATGTGGTGTAAGAGCGCCGTTGAAGAAGAGAAACATTTACTGGGTATCCTTGTTGGCGATTCGATTCCAAAATGTTCACCCTTTTCAGGCTTGTCGACCATTAACCATCAGCTGAGCGGGACCCATTGATTCCTAGCTCTAGCGGGAGATGTGGGGGGGTTTTTTTGCTGTGGATAATGATTGCTACACCAAAAGGTTTTATTATAGAGTCCCTCCTGAATTTAAACAATGAGACAATCCTCATATGAACGAACAGCGGAAAAAAAAAACAAACAACTCCACTGTCTCAGTTTCATCTTTTAGAAAATGAACAGCAAGCGAAACTTAATTAAACTACAATGTGAGAGAAGGAAGCACGAATTTGGATGTAAGCCTGGCGGGGTGGTTTTAGATGTTAATTTCCACTCCCACTATCATTACCCTCCCAACCATAGTCTTCAGTGTAACCTTTTTTTAGAAGACCCCAAATGTAATTAAATATGCATCATCTAATTATGCTCCCCTGCCATGAATAAGAACTTAGAGTTTCATCTTTACAACAATTTTAATTTTCAATAAACAATTTCTTCTTTCTTGTTGAGTGCATTTCTTGCAGTGTACATATTTCTAACTAATTAGCCTTACTAGTTTTAATCTTATAATTCCATACTCTTAATTCCCTAAGTCTGATTCCGTATTTTTCTAAGTTTTGCTCCTTATTTTACATTATTTATCTTTATTTATTTTTCGCAAAAATCTCTATTCATTTTTATTTTTTTTATTGATTTATTTTTTTGTTTTATTTTTATAGTGCCAAGCTTTTCTTTTTCTGGTTTGTTACCAACAAAAGAACATTGAAGTGGTGTGGGTTTTTTTTTTTTATGTTGTAATTGTTAAGTATTTATTAATCCTAAACAACTATTAAGTGTTTTTCTTTTTTTCTATGGAGTTTATTTATTTAATCGCATCATTGAAAGAAAAAGCTTTCTATTGCTAAAAGGGAGAAAATATGTAGGTGCCAATCATGTCAATATTAATTTCTTTCAGTGTAGTCGTTAATGTTTACGTTACATTATAGTGCTTTAAATTACCATGTTAGAATTTGGATAAGAATCAAAAGAGTAATCTACAAAATAGACAAATTAATCGGCGCGAGCGGTTGATAAGCCTTAACTCAGGTAGCCAGGCTCTACACTGAACTACATAATTGCAATTTAGTAACTTGAAGTTTTAGTTTTGTTTTGGTTATATATATAAAATTTAATTTTTTTATTTTTACTCACCCACTGTTGGTTCTCGAAGAAGGCCTTCTTGTCGATGCGGTGTTGGGGGTTATTAGTAAGAAAACTTCAAACTATAGATGCACTATTTAGTTTTTTTCATAAGTGATAATTAAAATATAGGATTATTTATTTCAATTTTTTTTATGCATTTTTTTCATTTCATTTTTTGTTTATATTGTCATGATGAATTATTTTTATTTTTGATTTGAAGTATTTTATTTTTGGCATTGGCAACGAAACTTTGTTTTTCTTTCAGTGTACGATTTTACATTGGGTTGGCCAGCTTGTATTTCTTTTTTTCTCTTATTTTACTTATCACCTGCACACACTCACATCACTATCAAATGCTTTTGTTTTATGTAATATGTACAATGTAATATGTTTAACTTCAATTAATTTTTGGGTTTTTTGGCACTGAAGGTATTTTAATCTGTTTTTGTTTTACACTAGTTTTGTAAGGGTTTTTATTTCTATGTAGGTTTTCTGTAGATTTTTTCCTGCGACCTCCGAACAAATTGTCTCCCAGCAGAGGTAGCTGACTCCAGCCGAACTTTTGGGTCGGCGTGGAAGAGTTTAAAATTCAGCTTCGTTTCCTCGGGTAACTGCGGGAATATAACTCATTCATTTCGGGCAATTTTTTCCCAGAATTACTTGGATATTTACCCAGTGATTTTCTTCTTTAGTGGAATCGATCGACCTGGCGATTTCTCGCTGTGTAGTCGACGATAAAAATAACACGCGTGACCTAAACGTGCACAACTGTTATTATAATTTGGTAATTTTTTTTGAAATTTTCATTGAAATATTTACCTTGCCGACACGGCAATCCACGGGCATTTATTAATTGCCTTTTCTTTGTTGCCTTTTAATCTTGATGCCGAAATAAACGCTGGATTAAAGTTGGGAGCACATGTGATTGTACTCTCCAGTTCTTTTTTCTTGATTTGCCTTTTTGCTAGGTCTTATCTCTGCTGGGACTGAACTTATCAGCTTGACGATCGTCGTAAGAAAAGATCGAAGCTAGATACTGGGGATCCGAAGAACCCTTCTCCGAATCAATATTCACCAGCTGGTCAATTGCCATTTAGATGACGTTGCCAGATAAGGTTCCGATAATTATTATCGCTACTAACTAAGGCGCAAATTTTGGGGATTTAAAAAAAAAAATCTTGATATATGGGGACATTACAATAAATCTTTGATTATTAAATTTATGTATTCAGTTCCCATGACCGAAATGAACGTCTTCATTGGACCGAACTTTAGTATAAAAATATTGCTTTTGCTACTGTATTGTATCGTCATGGTGTTTAGACAGGATTGCTTCTTTTACTTTCTTTGTATTCACTAAGGTCACCGAGTTGAGTAGCGCAACTCTTAATAGTTTTAATGTTTCATTGACCATTTTCTTAAATTTATCTATTGAAATGTTATCAAAGATATTTTCCCACGGTGCCATTTTAAGTTGATTGATATTATGCATACCGGCCTGCTTTTCAAGCCTTTGGAAAAATTGAGCTAAGTCGAGAGGTCCATTAATATACAAATCTTCAACATTGTATCTTGCAGTAAATTTTCTTCCATGTTTAAAAAAACATATTATATTATTTACATGCAATGTTACTACTTTGCGTATTTCGTCATTATTAATGACTGCGTATACTTTGGGCTTAGAAGCTTCTTGAGTAGTTTGCTTAGCCAATTCTACTTTATCATTTTTATTTCCTTTTCCTGTGCAGGATTTCTGTCTACTTTGATTTCTTGTAGTGACTTTAAGTACTTGTTTGGATATATTTTTTGTTGGTCGATGGTTATTCTTGATTACGCATCTGCTACATAATAGTCTTTTCCCTTAAGATATTCCACAGTAAGTTCATATTCTTCTAAATCAAGCCTCATTTCTGGTCAGTTTTGAACTTGGATTAACCATCGAGAACTAGTATGTTAATGGTCTGTGATCTGTTTTGACGGTGAAGTGTCTACCATATATATATGGTTTGAAATGATTTATCGCCCAATGTATTGCTGACAACTCTTGCTCTGTTGTTGACTTGTTGCTCTCACCCTTAGTGAAGCTACGGGATGTAAAGCTACTGGCAAGTGGATACCATTATAGTTCTGGGTCAATACCGCTTTCAATACCGCTCCACATGCCTCTTTCCTAGCATCAGTTATGATACAGAACTCTTTGCTAAAGTAAAGTAAAGGGGTATTTCAGCAATGTTGGATTTATTAGTTCTTTTTTAAGGTGTTCGAAGGCATGCTGGCAATCAGCTGTCCATTCGAACTTTATACTTTTTTACATAATCTTGTTATGTGACGGGAAGTGACTTCACTCATGAAAAATGAGCACTTATTGAGGTTGTTTTTTCTGCATAGTTCAAAAACATTTATAAGATTCTTGGCCATGTGTTTTTCAGAACAGCCTATGACAATTAAGTCATTCATGTACAGAAATGCTTGAGATGGTTCCAGAGCTGTAAATGCCATTGTCATCATTCGTTGAAAGGAATTTGGAGCTATTTTTAATCCGTATGGTAGTCGCGTGAAGCGATAAGAGCCACTGCTCGTAGAAAAGGATTGTAGCATATCTACCCAATAAATATACTAAATTAATGGGTACAACTTATCTTCAAAACATTGTCACACTTTGTCATAATAAACATAACGTTCAAGTACCCAAAAGACCACCAACAATTACACAAGTATTCCAGCGCTCAAGTAATACGATCTAACGCTTATACATAAGCCGATCGCGAAGCGTGGGAATGCTGAGCCTTCACTTAGCAGCTCAAGTGGTCAGGCCATACATGACATATGCATGCCTTCTGCATACATATGTATATGTATATGGAACTATATGTATATAGAATAAGTACTATATGTACGGGTCAGCTCAGCCCAAGTTGAGCGCACAAGAAACATTCGAATAAAGTAACTCTAACTGAGCAGACGCTCTGACTCTTCAACACCGAACCTTCTTTGGAATCCTTTCGAACATTATATGGCGACCGTGACAGGACATGAGACGTAGTCTTGCCTCCGCCTGACAAAAAAATGCCTTGCCACCTTGCCAACCAAATCGCCGATAAAATTTGTGCAAAAATAATAACAACAACACGCAACAATTGATGGCAGAGGAGGCACAATTTTTAAACGCGCGGCCTCGATAAGAGGGACTTGCCAACGTTAGAAGAAGCTCTGCAGCAAAACCCTGCAGATGGACCACGCCCAAAGGACCAAAGGAAGGAACCAAAAAAGCACAAACGCTACGGAAAAAGGGTAAAGCTACTACAACAACGCCGACTGGTCAAGGAAATTACCCAGTTGGCCAGAGACGAGACGTCTCGGGAACGCTACAAAGAGCGTCTTGAAGACATTGAAAACAAGCTTTCGCAAGGTGGGAAACAACGCAAACGGGCTGCATAAATAAATGCCAATGACCCAATTTGCCTTAGTTTTAATTTCTAAATCCAAGCCAAGGCGGGAAACCGCTGCTTGAAAAACACTAATATCTGTTAGGCTTTTTACTAACAATGCGGTTGGAAAATTTTATTTTTATTATTGTAAACAAATATGTGAGCCAACCACATTTATTAACAACTAATATTTCCACGTCTGCAAAATTTTCTTTAAATTGACAAAATATAACAATTCTTAATTCTTAAACGTAAAAATTTTTATTTTTGATTTTCTAGAAGAAGAAAATAATATAATAATAATAAGAAAAACTCATAAATAGAAAATCTCACTTTTTTCTTAAAAAAAACGTTTCATTGAATATAAACTAAAATAAATATGCAAATAGACTCTTATCTGAACATAACAAATGTTTAAGGGTTATAAAATCCCTAAATACAAGATTAAATAATATCAGAAAAATAAGGCATATTCTGAAAGTCTAAGTCAATTGGTTGAATTAAACCCAGACCAGTTCAAAGAACTAGACGAATCTGTACAATCAGCAGGCGCTGAGTCCGATAGTGACATTGAAACACTAGAAGGAAGCGACCGAATTGAATTTAAATCTGAAACAATAACAATTTCTGAAATGGCACAGACATTGACAGACTTTATCAGGCTAGCCACATCTCTGATACCAGAGTTTGACGGTAAACCAGAAAAAAGTTTTTTGGATGCTCTTGGTCTACTAGACAGCTTAAAGAGCACACATGAAACGACTGCGATAAGCCTAATAAAAACTAAACTTAAGGGCCATGTAAGAAACCTTATAGGCAGACAATTGCTGCAATCATTACACAATTGTCAAGTGCAGTAAAAGGAGAATCGGTAGAAGTGATATCTGCCAAGCTTCTCAATCTACAACAGAGAAATAAAACGGCTTACCAATACACCCAAGAGGTGGAGAAACTGACAAAGGCCCTTGAAGGTGCCTATATCAGTGAAGGTCTCATCCATTCCTTAGCGAATAAATAAAGCACTACAACAGCTGTAAAAGCAATGACACAGAAATGCTCCATTGATAAGGTAAAACTTATCATGCAAGCAGGCACATTCACAAACATGAATGATGCCATCTCCAAATTTGTAAACAGTTGCACAGAGATAATAGGTTAGAGTTACACTGTACTCTATTATCGACGAGGTGCAAATAATAATAATAGAGGAGGCCGAGGCTATAATCGTTGAAGAAATAACTACCATAACAATTAGAACCGAGGCAGCAATAACAACAACAATAATATCTTTAATAACCGTGGAGGTAGAAGAGGCCAAAGCCAAGGAAGAGGCCGCGGAAACTACTACCAGGGTAATAATAATAATAGCAATGTGAGAATGGCGCAAAATACGTCGGAAAACTCACAGAACCCTTTTGTAGTTCCTGAGATCTCGACGTTCATACGGACGGACAGACGGACGGACAGACGGACGGACACACGGACGGACAGACGGACATGGCCAGATCGACTCGGCTATTGATCCTGATCAAGAATATAAATACTTGATATGGTCGGAACCGCTTCTTTTTGTCTGTTACATACGTTTCAACGAATCTAATATACCCTTTTACTCTAGGAGTAACGGGTATAATTAACGGTACGTAATTTCTAATAAAACCGCTTGGAACAGTGAAGTTTAGCCGACTAACCAAGTCGGGACTATCATTTTCCCCACGACTAAGGTTAAAAATAAAGACTGTTCCAAGCATCGTTCTACGGTTAGCTAAGGAGGGTAAGTTAATTAACATTAGTCAATAAGGCAAAAATTAAGAAGTTCTTTTGAACCGATTCAATTATTCATTATCAAATTCCTTTGACCAACGTTTTATAAAACCAAGCACACCCCTGGCCCTATTGACAATAGACAAAATTAAAGTTTAGGGTCCAGAAGAATACCAAGATCATCAACATTATACTGGAGACATCATTTTACATCATCAGCGTTCATAAGTACACGCGAATGCTTTATTATTAAGGGAAGATCGTTAATAAATAAGGTAAAAAGGAGCGGACCTAGGTGGCTCCCTTGTGGGACACCGGATGTGACTCGGAGAATACAAGAATGAGAATTTTTAAAGAGGACCCGTTGCGTCCTGCCATTCAGATAACTTAGAATCCAATTTAGGAGATCAACAGGGAGATCATGGATGACAAAGTCTCAATGGCGGAGTTAGATATAGGGCTAGAAGTCGAAGCTGTTGTGCTCCCAAAAGTCCACACGATGTCAGAACAGCAGAAAGATAGACTAGACGCTGTTATAGCTTTATTACCATCACACGAAAAGAGCGGTCTAGGTCTAACACATGTGATAGAACATTGTATTGATGTAGCAGCGATACCAGTCTACAAGCGGCATTGACTAATCTCGCTGCAAAAGATTACCTCATGTTTTCCAAGTTGAAGATCATGTTAGCGTTAGGGGTCATAGAATATTTTAAAATCCCGTGGAGCAGCAACTGTGCTTTGGTGAAGAGAGGACCTAAAATTCGCTCAGGTCTGGATTCTCGGGTAGAGAAGAATTTGACTGTAAAAGACGCCTTTCCATTGCCTCTCATAGACGGCATATTGAGTCGATTCCCGTGAGTCCCGCTCACTTAACCACATGCCTCGATATGAAACACGCATTCTGGCTAATACCACTAGAGAAAAACTCCAGACAGTTAACCGTATCTACAATACAGATCAGGCCCTTGTATAAATACAAGGTAGTGTCCTTTGGCTTTGTAATGCACTCAAACTTAGTGTAGACTAATGGATTTATTTATCCCAGCGAGGTTACGTACTAGAGAATTCCTTTGTTTAGACGATCACATATAGGGTATTTATAATAAATCTTAGAGAGGCAAACCTGACAATTAACATTGCCAAGCCGAACATTCTGTATGACTGAAGTTAAGTGCGTAGGTTTTTGTCATTGGTAATTGGGAGCTGTAAGTCGATCCAGAGAAAAAAATAAGTGCGATCAAATAATTTCTTGCACCTACCACTGTCAAGCAAATGCGTAGATTTCTCGCACTCGCCAAATGGTACAGAAGTTTTGTAGACAAATTTGCTACAATTGCTGTTCCACTAACCGACCTGCTTAGGAAAAGCAAAATTCTCAAGAGGCAGAGCTTAAGTCCAAGCTGATCGCATCTCCAGTTTTGATGACACCGAATTTCAAAAAGTCGTTTATACTGCTTTGCGATGCAAGCTTAAGCTTACATCAAAGGACAAAAATTTTGGCGTTTTAAGAGATCATGCTTCGCTTTAATGTCTAATAAAACAAAAAGACTAATTCTGACATTTAGCCAGGTGGTCCATTTCCTTACAAGGATTTTCATTTACGAAGAACAGAGAATGTTGTCGCCGATGCTCTTTCGCGTAGCAGTTTCTGAAGTAGTACCTGAAATAGCTAACGAAGGACCTATTATTGACTTAGGGTCAAAAGACTTTGATAGCCCTAACAAAGTTCTTAGACCACTCATGGGTAGACCCACAACTTCAGATGGTTTATTTCATTTTATTTAAGCTTATTTAAGCTCTATTTGGATCTTCTTGGTCCATATTCACGATCCAAGGAAGGAAATATAGGTATTTTGATTATAGTGTACGAAGTTTCATTGTCTACAGCAAAGGATTTGTGAATTTCTCGAGAAGGATGTCTTTTACACCTTTGGCCCCCTGGAATCAGTATGTACTAAGCGTTTCTACCAAAGTTTGGAGTTAAACATGTTTGCACAGCTATTTACTCACCACAAGCTAACGGAAGTGAATGAGTAATAGGTCAATAGCTCTTGCTGCGATTAAAGCATATATCAATACAGGATTTTCTCCGTATTTGCACAGTTTGGGAAAAAAATGGTAGCAAACGGGGAGGATTATGAGTTGCTTACATTTTATATATTGCCGACATATTGCAAATAGTACGACAACAGGCGAAAAAAAAAGATATCAGAATTCCACGTAGCAAATGCTAGCCCATATAATTTGCAAAGTCAGACAGTTCAATTAAAGGACGAAGTCACAGTATTTGCTTCCACATTTGCCCAGAGTATTGCTGGCAAAATAGCTAGTATAATAGCAAGCTCTCATTCTGCGTCTAAGCTCGGTATTTCATTAAGCTCAGCGTATAGTATCACAGAGAGTTTCGGACACCAACTAGTTGAACCGTTCCCACGCTATTAGAATAGAACCCTCTCCAAACCAAAACTTCCAGAACCAAATCTAGAAAAATACCGTTTAGTGGTTAAGTAAAGATCAGAAGTTTATAGCCAGCTGTCGTGGGAGTTCATTTGTTTAGGAATGAAGATATCTCTTTATTTTCTGAGCATAACGAACCGTGTATACCACACAAAAAATGTTGTCAGGAATTAATGCTTAAATAACTTTGCAAAAGAAAATTTGTGTAAGGCGACTATTTACGCAAACAATTGAAAAGATTTAAATATTGCGTGTATATACATAGATAACGGAGTGTTTTAGATTGATGGTATGATTTATAACTTTTTTAGATTGAAATAAACATTATATTCGCGATTCACCACGCCATGCGACTGATATTGAGACGATTCTATTTGGTGTTGTTTTCCATTTGCCACACGGAGTGGCCACATCTTTATTAAATGTGATTTTGGCCGTCGAAGAACAATTACGAAAAGTGGTAAAATTCACATATACACAGACAGTGAAAAGATTACCGATCTGCTCGAGGAAAAGCATTGAAACAAAAGCGTTGATTTTCATGCAGACAGATGGAACTGCGGAGCAAGGAAAAGTTCATGTTTGACTCCAGAGTCATGGCTGCCAATTCGACAACAAGACCAAATGGTGAGTCTACGTGTGAATCCAATGGTGGGTCAGCTTCGGAGGACGACATGGAGTCCGACAAAGAAAGTACAATAATGAGCGTAAAGCAAAATGATCCGCAAAGCGACATTTACCGGGACCTAATGGAAATGATGAAAAGAATGAAAGTTGAACAGGCAAACCAAATTGCCAAATTGGAGGAGCGATTGGTGAACATGTGTCAAAGTAAAATAAGTTCTCCATGTGAAACATTAGAAGAAGAAGTACGGCGTAAGAATGTACATTATTTGCAACCAAACATGCACAACCAAGATAACAGGGTGATTACTGTACAAGAATAGAGCGCTATTGCGGGTGCAAACAACCGTGCTGCCACTGATGGCAGGCATCGACTCGGTGTCATTGGGATCGCTCAAGATCTTGGCGCATATGGAGGCACAGATCACCCTTGTGCTAGTGGAGGCACCTATAACCCTGTTGCCATTGGCGCGACCTTTGGCGCTCACAAACCTTGTGCCACTGGAGGCAAGCACATCCCTGCTGCCATTGATGGGAGACATGGACTCGGTGTCATTGGGGACACTCAAGATCTCGGCGCGACTGGAGGCGCAGATCACCCTGGTGCTATTGGAGGCACATCTAGACTCGATGCTATTGGAGGTACATACATCCCTGATGCCATTGGAGGCACGCATGGACTCGGCGCGACCTCTGGCGCCTACAAACCTGGTGCCATTGAAGGCAGACACATCCCTGGTGCCATTGGGGGCACTCAAGATCTTCGCATTACTGGAGGCCTGGTGCCATTGGAGGCACATCTGGACCTGGACTCAATGCCATTGGGGGCACTCATACTCTTTGCCCGACTAGAGGCTTAGGTTACCCTGGTGGCAGTGGAGACACATGCTACCCTGGTGCTATTGGAAACGCAACGAGAAGAGGCGCTGTGGGTGGAGTTAACCCTGGCGCTACAGAAAACGCACATGGTAACAGCGCTACTAGCGCATATGGTAATGGCGTTGCTGGTGTCACATCCAAGAGCGCTACAAGAGGCGGAGATTGTCTTGGCGCTACTGAAGGAAGACATGGTTTCGGATCTGCTGAAGAAGGATCTGGAAATCAACCCTTTTGAAGTATCGGTATGTACAGGCATGATAATATTGGCGGTGATAATTTGAATGGTAACTTTAATGGAAATATGTACGATAATCAGCACTCTCAAAATACAAACCCACGAAAATTGATTGATTTCCTAGAATTTGATGGCAATCCAGAAACATGGCCTGTGTTCTCAACAATGTTTTGGGAATCATCAAATGCATGTAGGTATTCACAATTGGAGAACCTTATGAGGTTGCAAAAGAGTCTAAAAGGGGGCGCAAAGGAAGGGCTCTTAAATTAATCCTGTTACAGTAGGATTTAAATTCCGGCAAGGGAAATTTTGCCATATGTGCTGATATAAAGGACATTATTTTGCAGGTTGAAAGAGAGTCAAAATAATAAGACTTTCCTCATTCAGTTTTTGTAAGAAACTGATTTTATTTAGAAATATCTTCGGTTTAAGTAGGTGACATGAGAATCGCATCTTAAAGTAAATGGCCTACGAAGAGACCCAAGTAAATAGTCCCCGCCTTATCGAGGTCCCACGCTGCGCCAATGGCTGACTCATGTGGTGTGCACTCAGATTACATGTTTTTGACCACTGCACCCATATCGCCTTAGATAACAAAATCCTAAATATAAATTTAACACTCTCGATTCATTTACACAAGATATGAACGGAGCCCAAAATTGTAAGTCTTTAAATATATTCGTGGTCGTCTGAACACAGGTACAAGTTCAAAAATAAGATCAGGATTCTTTAAGATTCCTTTGGATACATGGCAATCGTAATGCTCAGGTTGAAACATATAAGATGTCCTTGTATTTGGAGCAGCATGCTCTGCCTGTTGTGCACAATACGTAAAGAAAATCAACACACAAAATGCTGAATGTTTCAAGGAAGAAGTTATCGATGCCATTCAGATAAAGCGTTATGTAGATGACTACGTTGTTAGTTTTAAGTCCAAAAAAGAAGCATTGGAGATCAGTCAGGAAGTCAAGAGAGTACACAGGATGGAAAAATTTGAGCTCATAGGCTTTGTATATAATTCCAAGCAAATTCAAGAAATATTAAATGGTACAAAAGAAAACAGCGCGGTTGAACAAACCGTTCACATGAGTTGCGATCCAAACACAACGCATGCGCGCGCCAAGATCGTGCGCGAAGGGTCACACTGGCCCGGAATAGATCGACCACACTAATGTAGCCTAAAATCAGTTGGGATATGCGGGCACACTACCCTCCGCCCAAAACCGCTATATAAGGCGCATCCCAGGCCTCTGGAAGGCATTCAGGTCGGCCGGAGATCGGCGACGAGACCTCCAGGAGGAACTAGCAGGAACAGAGCAAGATCAGCGGTATGGAGTCTACAGAGCCATAGGAGGCTGGCAACGACGTGCTAACTAACTAACCATAGTAGCCTTTGCGTATTACGTCTCATTCTCCGGCTCGGTTCACCGGCCCGTGTGTGTAACTAGCAGACCTAATAGGCCTCTAAACTCTTCTTATCATTAGCAGACCCAATCGGCCTCTAATCTCTTTTCATAATTAGCAGACCTAATCGGCCTGGCCATCCGAACACCGACAATGTATGTATGAATATGTGTATATTTTTCTATAGTTATATATATAAAGTGACATATGTTGTTGCTGCTGCTGTGGTTGCTGCTGCGTTTTGCGGTGCGTTTCTTCCTTCTCTAACTAGGCTCCGTTGACGTCGATGTTTAAGATGATTTTTACTTTTTTAGTTTTTCATAACTGTTTTTGCCTTGCGGGCACTTTATTTTTTGCACTTGCACTGGAGGTGGCTTGAGTTAGGAGGCGCACTTGAGGTGGTAAAATTTATGTGGCGCCCTTAAATTTCGGTGGCGCACTGTAGGTATTTTGATTTTGGGACGTTTGTTTTTTTTTTTTTTGATATGGTCACTTACATAGAGTTATTTCACTTTGAGGTGGTTTTATATTTGCTGGAATTATTTTTGGGATTCACATTTCACAATACTTTTTTTCGATGATTATGGCCTTGAAATACGCCCACTATAAACACTTTGTTTATAATTTTTTTTGTCGATTTCTCGACCACAAAATTTATATTAACCAACCATTTTTGTAGTTGGACAATTTTTGTTTTAATCAATAAGGACTCTTCTTCTATCCTTTTACTTTTTTATTTATACTCTGTTCCTTACCATAGAGGGGAATAAGAGTCAATTATTTTGCTTCCTTTAGCTGCAAGTGTAGTTTTGCGTTGCTTTAAGAAGCTGGCCTTTTTTCTGAGTCCTCATTAAGTTTTTGTAAGAAACGGATTTCATTTAGAAATATCTTCGCTTTAAGAAGGTGACATGAGAATCGCATCTTAAAGTAAATGGCCGACGCAGAGGCCTTAGTGAATAGTCCCCGCAATATCGAGGTCCCACGCTCGTCACATCCGCATATCTAAAGCGGCGAGAACCTTATCTGCGGTCTCCCACTAAGGAATCTCCAATGGCTGACTCATGTGGTGTGCACTTAGATAACATGTTTTTGAGCACTGCACACATATCGTCTTAGATAACAAAATCCTAAATAAAAATTTAAAACTCTCGATTCATTTTCAGTAGATATGGAGCCCAAAATTGTAATTCTTTCAATATATTCGTGTTCGTCCGAACATTCTTAGTTGCATTATAAAAACAATGGACTGTATTTATTTCATTCGATATAATTTTCGATACAATTTTGTGGTTTTGTATTATTTGAATTAATTGTTCTTAATTTAACAATTTGTATTTAATTTTGTGTTTATTTTAAGCATTTAGTATATTGCTAGGTAATGCTAGGGTTTGCAGTTGTCTTTGAATCTTTTTTTTGTCTTGCATGTCTTGTATAATTAATTATATAATTATAACAATAATTGCCAGTATCAAAGATGTATGGCCAGTAACGTGATGAAAATCTAACTCATGTAATTTTAGCTAATGTGTTTTTAAATCTTGTATTTTGTTTAACAGGTTATTAATTTTTATTGTGTGGTTTACCATTGGAGGTACTCCTCCAAACAATTTTAGGTATTTCGTTAATCTCACCTGTATATATGTCAGTGCAGTTCAATCTGATCTAATTGTTAAAATTCCTTGTTCAGGCAAATCGACTATCTCTAACTTCGAACTTCCGCATTGAACAGCCAACTGCTTCGTTTATCTAATTCAACCCAGTACGATTTATCCTCAATAATTGATTTGTACCTACAATTTGATACCCTAGTCGGTTCAAGAGGCGTTATCTCACAACTATTATCGTTGGCACTTCTCAAAGGCCAACCCTCTTCACCCTTTTTTTTTTTGATTGCCACCTTTGGCATTTATTAAGTGTGGATTCTGTCATTAAATGATAAGCATCTCTTTCATTATTATAGAGTAAATATTGGGACTCGAGATGAACCATAATCAAGCGCTCGACAATTTTAATCGGTACTGGAACGATCCTATAAAGTACTGAAGCATGCCTACCAAACAATGTTATTTTTGCATTGATTTGTATCAACAAAAAGTCCTCTAGCTGTTAGTAAGGTATACACCTCAGGACTAACTCCTACTCTAACGCCCACAAACCGCCCAAAGCTGGACCGCTCACACTTTTGAAAAATGTTTTAATACTTTTTCATTTTTTATAACCGTTACTCGTAGAGTAAATGGATATACTAGATTCGTTGAAAAGTATGTAACAGGCAGAAGGAAGAGTTTCCTACCATATAAAGTATATATATTCTTAATCAGGATCAATAGCCGAGTCGATCTGGCCATGTCCGTCTGTCTGTACGTCCGTATGAACGTCGAGATCTCAGGAACTACAAAAGCTAGAAAGTTGAGATTAAGCATACAGACCCCAAAGACATAGACGCAGCGCAAGTTTGTCGATTCATGTTGCCACGCCCACTCTAACGTCCAAAACTGCCACGCCGACACTTTTAAAAAATGTTTTGATGTTTTTTCATTATACCCGTTACTCGTAGAGTAACTGACCACACGAGTCGATCTGGCCATGTCCGTCTGTTCGTCCGTTTGTCTGTCCGTCCGTATGAACGCTGAGATCTCAGGAACTACAAAAGCTAGAAAGTTTAGATTAAGCATACAGACTCCGGAGACATAGACGCAGCGCAAGTTTGTCGAATTATGTTGCCACGCCCACTCTAACGCCCACAAACCGCCCAAAACTGCCACGCCCACACTTTTGAAAAATGTTTTGATATTTTTTCATTTTTGTATTGGTCTTGTAAATTTCTATCGATTTTCCAAAAAACTTTTTGCCACGCCCACTCTTACGCCCACAAACCGCCCAAAGCTGCTACTCCCACACTTTTGAAAAATGTTTTGATATTTTTTCATTTTTGTATTAGTCTTGTAAATTTCTATCGATTTGGCAAAAAACTTTCTGCCACTCCCACTATAACGCCTACAAACCGCCAAAAACTGTGTTTAAGACTCTCCTTCTCCCTTCCACTAGCTGAGTAACGGGTATCAGATAATCGGGGAACTCGACTATAGCTTCTCTCTTGTTTTTGTATTGGTCTTGTAAATTTCTATCAATTTGCCAAAAAACTTTTTGCCACGCCCACAAACCGCCCAAAGCTGCAACGCCCACACTTTTGAAAAATGTTTTAATATTTTTTCATTTTTGTATTAGTCCTGTAAATTTCTATCGATTTGGCTAAAAACTTTTTGTCACGCCCACTCTAACGCCCACAAACCGCCCAAAACTGCCACGCCCACACTTTTGAAAAATGTTTTGATATTTTTTCATTTTTGTATTGGTCTTGTAAATTTCTATCGATTTTCCAAAAAACTTTTTGCCACGCCCACTCTTACGCCCACAAACCGCCCAAAGCTGCTACTCCCACACTTTTGAAAAATGTTTTGATATTTTTTCATTTTTGTATTAGTCTTGTAAATTTCTATCGATTTGGCAAAAAACTTTCTGCCACTCCCACTATAACGCCTACAAACCGCCAAAAACTGTGTTTAAGACTCTCCTTCTCCCTTCCACTAGCTGAGTAACGGGTATCAGATAGTCGGGGAACTCGACTATAGCGTTCTCTCTTGTTTTTGTATTGGTCTTGTAAATTTCTATCAATTTGTTTAAAAAAACTTTTTGCCACGCCCCTAACGCCCACAAACCGCTAAATGCTGCTATGCCCACACTTTTGAAAAATAATTTGATATTTTTTCATTTTTGTATTAGTCTTGTAAATTTCTATCGATTTGCCAAAAAACTTTTTGCCACGTCCACTCTAACGCCCACAAACCGCCAAAAACTGTCAGTGTTGAAGACTTTCCTTCGCACTTCCACTAACTGAGTAACGGGTATCAGGTAGTCGGGGAACTCGACTATAGAATTTTCTCTGGCCAGTCGGTCTGGCCGTGTCCGTCTGTTCGTCCGTTTGTCTGTCCGTCCGTATGAACGCTGAGATCTCAGGAACTACAAAAGCTAGAAAGTTTAGATTAAGCATACAGACTCCGGAGACATAGACGCAGCGCAAGTTTGTCGAATTATGTTGCCACGCCCACTTTAACGCCCACAAACCGCCTAAAACTGCCACGCCCACACTTTTGAAAAAATTTTTGATATTGTTTTTATTTTTGTATTATCAGATAGTCGGGGAACTCGACTATAGCGTTCTCTCTTGTTTAATAATGTACTTATTAACACAGGTTCTTCAACAGACTGCTGCCGAGGCCAAAGTTCTTTTGGGTCAGCTAAACATTTCTTTTAATTCAGTGCCTGTCCTTTTCCCTGGAAAACTAAAATTTCGGATAATAAATCTTTAATCTTAGAAATCTCAATATTTAACCGGCTATGATGTAACATATTAGCATTAACCCGCCCATGATTGATGTCAATTAATAAGCTTATGATTTCGGACTGTATATTTTCACAATCATCTATTATATTGCTTACTTGCTTGGCAATCATGATTGGTTGATTCCTTGTAAACATAATATGATTCTTTTAGAAGAGCATTCATATTTTCAATCTTTTATTCATGCCTCTAAAGATGGTATTAATGTCATCTGTCGTGCTTTTCAGAATATTAGCTGTAGATTCGACAATTGACGTTTGTTTTTTACTCAACTCACTAAGACTGTGCTGATTGCTTACAAGATTCCTCTTATTTTCTTCCATTTGTAATCTATTATCCTCATCCATTATCCCTAACACAATGTGTTAAGGAGATCCCATAAAGCCAAACCAAAGACACTATAATAACAAGATGCGTAACGGTCATACATTGGTTTTGCACTATGAAGCCGCTTTTTTTGGTGACGACCAAAATTGCTCTCTTTTCGCTCGCCTAAAATCGAGAGCGTTAAAATCTAAAAATAGAATTGTCTTGCTTGTATGAGTAAAAACAATAAAGGAGATCGTGTGTATGTGTGCTTGTGCTATCCTTTTACTTATTATTATTATTTTGCTTCCTTTAGCTGCAAGTGTAGATTTGCGTTGCTTTAAGAAGCTGGCCTTTTTTCTGAGTCCCCTTTTTTCATTATACCCGTTACTCGTAGAGTAAAAGGGTATACTAGATTCGTTGAAAAGTATGTAACAGGCAGAAGGAAGCGTTTCCGACCATATAAAGTATATATATTCTTGATCAGGATCAGTAGACGAGTCGATCTGGCCATGTCCGTCTGTTCGTCCGTTTGTCTGTCCGTCCGTATGAACTCTGAGATCTCAGGAACTACAAAAGCTAGAAAGTTTAGATTAAGCATACAGACTCCGGAGACATAGACGCAGCGCAAGTTTGTCGAATTATGTTGCCACGCCCACTCTAACGCCCACAAACCGCCCAAAACTGCCACGCCCACACTTTTGAAAAATGTTTTGATATTTTTTCATTTTTGTATTGGTCTTGTAAATTTCTATCGATTTTCCAAAAAACTTTTTGCCACGCCCACTCTTACGCCCACAAACCGCCCAAAGCTGCTACTCCCACACTTTTGAAAAATGTTTTGATATTTTTTCATTTTTGTATTAGTCTTGTAAATTTCTATCGATTTGGCAAAAAACTTTCTGCCACTCCCACTATAACGCCTACAAACCGCCAAAAACTGTGTTTAAGACTCTCCTTCTCCCTTCCACTAGCTGAGTAACGGGTATCAGATAATCGGGGAACTCGACTATAGCTTCTCTCTTGTTTTTGTATTGGTCTTGTAAATTTCTATCAATTTGCCAAAAAACTTTTTGCCACGCCCACAAACCGCCCAAAGCTGCAACGCCCACACTTTTGAAAAATGTTTTAATATTTTTTCATTTTTGTATTAGTCCTGTAAATTTCTATCGATTTGGCAAAAAACTTTTTGTCACGCCCACTCTAACGCCCACAAACCGCCCAAAACTGCCACGCCCACACTTTTGAAAAATGTTTTGATATTTTTTCATTTTTGTATTGGTCTTGTAAATTTCTATCGATTTTCCAAAAAACTTTTTGCCACGCCCACTCTTACGCCCACAAACCGCCCAAAGCTGCTACTCCCACACTTTTGAAAAATGTTTTGATATTTTTTCATTTTTGTATTAGTCTTGTAAATTTCTATCGATTTGGCAAAAAACTTTCTGCCACTCCCACTATAACGCCTACAAACCGCCAAAAACTGTGTTTAAGACTCTCCTTCTCCCTTCCACTAGCTGAGTAACGGGTATCAGATAGTCGGGGAACTCGACTATAGCGTTCTCTCTTGTTTTTGTATTGGTCTTGTAAATTTCTATCAATTTGTTTAAAAAAACTTTTTGCCACGCCCCTAACGCCCACAAACCGCTAAATGCTGCTATGCCCACACTTTTGAAAAATAATTTGATATTTTTTCATTTTTGTATTAGTCTTGTAAATTTCTATCGATTTGCCAAAAAACTTTTTGCCACGTCCACTCTAACGCCCACAAACCGCCAAAAACTGTCAGTGTTGAAGACTTTCCTTCGCACTTCCACTAACTGAGTAACGGGTATCAGGTAGTCGGGGAACTCGACTATAGCATTTTCTCTGGCCAGTCGGTCTGGCCGTATCCGTCTGTTCGTCCGTTTGTCTGTCCGTCCGTATGAACGCTGAGATCTCAGGAACTACAAAAGCTAGAAAGTTTAGATTAAGCATACAGACTCCGGAGACATAGACGCAGCGCAAGTTTGTCGAATTATGTTGCCACGCCCACTTTAACGCCCACAAACCGCCTAAAACTGCCACGCCCACACTTTTGAAAAAATTTTTGATATTGTTTTTATTTTTGTATTATCAGATAGTCGGGGAACTCGACTATAGCGTTCTCTCTTGTTTAATAATGTACTTATTAACACAGGTTCTTCAACAGACTGCTGCCGAGGCCAAAGTTCTTTTGGGTCAGCTAAACATTTCTTTTAATTCAGTGCCTGTCCTTTTCCCTGGAAAACTAAAATTTCGGATAATAAATCTTTAATCTTAGAAATCTCAATATTTAACCGGCTATGATGTAACATATTAGCATTAACCCGCCCATGATTGATGTCAATTAATAAGCTTATGATTTCGGACTGTATATTTTCACAATCATCTATTATATTGCTTACTTGCTTGGCAATCATGATTGGTTGATTCCTTGTAAACATAATATGATTCTTTTAGAAGAGCATTCATATTTTCAATCTTTTATTCATGCCTCTAAAGATGGTATTAATGTCATCTGTCGTGCTTTTCAGAATATTAGCTGTAGATTCGACAATTGACGTTTGTTTTTTACTCAACTCACTAAGACTGTGCTGATTGCTTACAAGATTCCTCTTATTTTCTTCCATTTGTAATCTATTATCCTCATCCATTATCCCTAACACAATGTGTTAAGGAGATCCCATAAAGCCAAACCAAAGACACTATAATAACAAGATGCGTAACGGTCATACATTGGTTTTGCACTATGAAGCCGCTTTTTTTGGTGACGACCAAAATTGCTCTCTTTTCGCTCGCCTAAAATCGAGAGCGTTAAAATCTAAAAATAGAATTGTCTTGCTTGTATGAGTAAAAACAATAAAGGAGATCGTGTGTATGTGTGCTTGTGCTATCCTTTTACTTATTATTATTATTTTGCTTCCTTTAGCTGCAAGTGTAGATTTGCGTTGCTTTAAGAAGCTGGCCTTTTTTCTGAGTCCCTTACCTCGGGTGGGGGGAAACTGCAGATTGACCAAAATAAAAGAGAGTCAAAATAAGAAGACTTTCCTGATTCAGTTTTTGTAAGAAACGGATTTTATTTAGAAATATCTTCACTTTAAGAAGGTGACATGAGAATCGCATCTTAAAGTAAATGGCCTACGAAGAGACCTAAGTAAATAGTCCCCGCCTTATCGAGGTCCCACGCTGCGCCAATGGCTGACTCATGTGGTGTGCACTCAGATTACATGTTTTTGACCACTGCACCCATATCGCCTTAGATAACAAAATCCTAAATATAAATTTAACACTCTCGATTCATTTACACAAGATATGAACGGAGCCCAAAATTGTAAGTCTTTAAATATATTCGTGGTCGTCTGAACACAGGTACAAGTTCAAAAATAAGATCAGGATTCTTTAAGATTCCTTTGGATACATGGCAATCGTAATGCTCAGGTTGAAACATATAAGATGTCCTTGTATTTGGAGCAGCATGCTCTTCCTGTTGTGCACAATACGTAAAGAAAATCAACACTCAAAATGCTGAATGTTTCAAGGAAGAAGTTATCGATGCCATTCAGATAAAGAGTTATGTAGATGACTACGTTGTTAGTTTTAAGTCCAAAAAAGAAGCATTGGAGATCAGTCAGGAAGTCAAGAGAGTACACAGGATGGGAAAATTTGAGCTCAGAGGCTTTGTATCTAATTCCAAGCAAATTCAATACATTTTAAATGATACAAAGGAAAACAGCGCGATTGAACAAACCGTTCACATGAGTTGCGATTCCACAGACATAATTTTGGCTATGTATTGGGATAGTAAGTCTGAAAATTTTGGTTCGATTTCAAATTGAACCGTGTCGACAAAGAAATTGAAAAAGAAGAGAAGTGCCCCTCTGAGCGCCAACTACAAATCCTTGTCATGTCCGTATTTGACCCCTTTGGAATGTTATCGGATTTAATGATACATAGAAAAATCTTGATCCAAGATGTTTAGAGGGGAGCTACAGCCGTGATAGTCAGCAAGAAACAAAATCGCTACGACGAGACGTTTGGGGCAAGGAGAGTCTCCGAATTGAGACACAGGTAGCTGAGGTCCAATACGACGAAGCATGGTTAGTCCGGATCCGGATGCATTCAACAGGCGGGACCAAACCGAACAAGGACCCCAAGTAGGTGCAGGAATTGTGGTGAAGACCCGGTCAACTGTGTCGGAGACTACGTACGTGTAGCAGGTGTTTGCCTGGTGTGTCCGAGCAGGCGTGGTACCGGCGCCACATGTCAGAGCAGACGTGGGCTTGGCGTAACCGCCCAGGTCTGTGCGCACCAGCTAGAGAGAAAGGGTAGGGTGGAACGTTCGTCTTTACCTGGGCGTCTTGCTACAGGGACTGCGGCGTAAGCCGGACGATTGCGCGGAGCGTCGGTAGGAACTGAACAGGTGTTTGGCGGGACCGGTCGGGACAGAGGAAGGGACAGGAGGTTGCTTCTAGCGAGGTGTCCGCCTTTAGAGCTCAGCACTTTTTCACCCTAGTCTGGGAACGGTGACGCTTCCCTAAGCCCACAGCTTTCTTCTCACCACCAATCACGTGTGACCGCGGCAGTACCAGCATCATTTCAGTAAGCTGTGATTTTTCGTGTGGCAAAGATGAGGCTTAGTTGCCCAGCTGAGGTAGAGTCTGTTGCTTAGATCTACATGCACGGCTTTTGCCGGAGTTACACTGTCTCGATTGATGACCATTCTTAAGGTAATTCATGAGTCAGAGTGAGTCATAATAATTCTTAAAATCGATTTTCCCAGTTCGGAGTTAAGATTTGTAAGAGGTTTTGCGAGAAAGGCTGACCTACGCATATTAGATGTAAAATTACTTCCCACCAGGTATCCGTAGTCTCCAGAGTCCTGTGTCTCATCTTCAGAAATTGTGGCAATGATTCCCACGTTGGAATTAAATTTCTTTAAATGCTTATTCCTTTTTGTCAACTTGCCAAAATGCCGTCCAAATGCTGTCAGAAAAGGTTAAGAGAAAGTGCATTTGCGAGGTGCGCTTTTAAAGAGTTATGAGAACATCCTATATATTTCTGACTCAGATTACTTTCAATTTCGTTCAAATCAAGTTCCTTAAGCTCGGTAAGAATTTTTTTTTTTTTAAATTAACATATTTGGCATCCAATGGCATTAAAAATCAATATTACAATTGAAATCAAGAGAGAAAATCATTTTGGAAAATCGATAGAACTTTACAAGACAAAATACAAATACAAAAATGAAAAAAATGTCTACACATGGCAAGACTGGTGCACCACTGTACAGACTTGTGAGTATGTGTGCCTAATAATATTTGTGCCAAATGTGGATCATCACCAAACTGGAGTAGCAAGTCTCATATCATCGATCTGGGCCACCTTAGCGCCAAGAATTGTCTTGGCTCATCTGATCAGTGATTTGAAACACGTGTCATGCAATAACTTACGACATAAGAATGAAGAGCGCCGTTACAAACCACCAGAACGGTCATATCGCGAGCTGTAAGTATACACATAGACTGTTTGATTTATCTATATTCCAAATGTAGCTATGCACCCACACTTTTCCGCAGTTTAGAAGTTGTTTTCTGAATATTGGATCCGAGAATTTGATAGTAAAGAACCCCTAGCTGCACTTGGTATGATTTTCCCAGCAGAAGAACATTAGTATTTCGCATTAGTAGCCGCACTTGTAGAATCTAACCGGAGAGAAACACCGTAATCGCTCGACTGCCATTTTCAAATTTTGGAATAGTTTCTTGGCAATTATCACAGCTGCAAATTAGAATCAAGGAGATAGATGAAGATGATGCCCTTTTTACAGGTAAAATCGTTGTTATCGAAGCAAAAACAAAACTAACACCATAAACAATTACCAAAGATGTAGCACACACACAACAAGTGCACATCAAGCCCCATTGCTACGCTTGAAATCGCGTATTGGGTTATAGCAATGGGAATCGTAATGTCTAAAGTATTCGCTTGTGAACTCCCATTCTCGATAACTGGCGTCGAATTTTGTGGGCCCTATCGGACCTACCTATATTTTCAAGGTAGGTGACACTATAAAAGATGGCCTTTAATTTTCGTTTACTCGAAAGCGCTTCGAATCTAGCAGTTTCCGGGCTTGAAACCAATGCTTTCCTCTCCTGAATTCGAAGGTTTATCACACGTCTACTGCGACAACGCAGTTTGAGCTAGCAGCAAAATTAACGAGTTCAGGACCGAACTTCTTAAACCTAAATCTATCGGGGCACTGGTGTCCTACAGCGCATGCAAAGGACTCTCATTCTGTTGTATTCCTCATAGACCATCCAATTTTCGTGTCTTTAGGAGACGGTGACTAAATCAGTAAACTACTGAAAAACTTCAATGAAGCCCGAACCACGTACGAGGATCTCGTGACCGTCCTCATAGATGTCGAAGCTATACTAAATTCGCTCCAATCGCGCCGATATCAGACGGCCCTAACGTTGGAACTGCATTGCCGCCAGTGCAATTTCTCATTTTCCGTTGATACGTCGCCATATTAGTGCCCTGATCTTGAAAAAGAACTTGGACCGAGGAAGAGGCATCCGATATTCAGGCACCAGGTTGCCAGCGTTAGCTCGTCGTATTCTGGTTGTGGAATCTTGGTAAGCGTTTCAGCTCCAACAACGAGAATAAATATTATAAGTATCTGTGTATTTAAGGTAAGAACTCCGCTTCCGGTGAAAAATGTGTAACAAAATTCTAAGAATCAGTGTGGCAAACGCTTTCGGACCCACCAGCTCACGTGATTCTAGAAAGACTCCCCCTCGACGGGGTACGGAGTTGGATCTGGGTTTCCGTTTTGAGGATCACCTTGAACTTGGTGGCTTCCGTCACCGGAGAGCGTATAACCGCCGAGCACGGCTACTCTTGGCCGACGCGCGCTGCCGTTAGGCCGAACGCCGGAATCCTGTGCATCCTCGGCAGATGCGGCACTGGAAGACTCTCGCGAATTCAGGATGGGAGTTGTTGTTGTTGCGTGGTCGTGGAGTCATTTTTGTGAACTGCTTGTAGGGGATATAGAGAGTTTTGAGAATTATTTTACGGAACACTGTAGAGACGCAAACATGACAAGCACGTAGAAGGAGGAAAGATCCAGAATCACAGCTGGGTCGGAAAAAGTATCAGTTCCGCTACTGGTCTCCTGACTGTTCCTCTGCTTGTGAGGAGGTCGACTACCCGGACAAAGTCGTCAGCGACAGGATGAGCGCTGATCCCTCTTCCCAGGCACCACTCATTGGGTGCTGCGAGGAGAGGCCCAATTAGAAAAAGGCCTGGAGTAAGGGCCAACAGATCAGTCGGATCCCCGGATGAAGGAGAAAGTGGTCTGGAGTTCAGGGAGGCTTCTATTTTACACAGGAGGGTTGAAAGCTCCTTAAAGGTGTATTTGTAGAAGGAAGTTGCCTTATAAAAAAGGTCGTGGTGATCAAACACACTCTGGCAGTATAGTTATATCTCAAAGGGCACGGCAATGTCAACACCAGTGTGTGTAAACGGGCGTGAGAAGGTGGATCGCTCTTTGGGGAGAACTCCAATGAGTTGCGATTGGAGTGAATTGTGCAAACCCGACAGGAGTTTGTTATGGCTTTCAACAAGTTTTTTAACTTCGGTACCCAAAACATGGATCGCATGAGCCGTGTCGTGAGCTGGCTCCCGCCATGCAACGAAATCTTGTGAGTAAATTGAGCCATGAGCCGTATGAGGTTACTGGGATATGGAAGGATAATCGGATGTTTCTCATCGTAGCTTAAGGACTTCGATGCCTTCTCTAAATTCCCTTTGGATCTAGGAATGGATTAAGGTTAGCCAAGGTACTGTCGCAAATCCTGCTCTTTGGGTGTACTGTATCAGCCTTTCTTGTGCTTGGGCTAATTAGTCTACGCTAAATTCGAAAGGAAATATATCGGGATTTTTGCATCGACTTATGAAGCGTTGGATAATCGCAGTTGCTCGGACTACTCGATTGAAGTTGAAAAATCGCGTGGAGAAATCATACGGATTCGGAACGGCCAGAAAACAATTTTTGACTGGACGCTTTTCCAGGTCCGTTTCCGATATACCAACAAACCAAAGGAGCCACAGCTCTCGTGCGCTACTCAGCCATTGGAGCCCTTGCCCCCACAGCTGGCTATCCCGTAAGTTCTGAGCTGACACCCCTCTGCTTGCCAGATCGGCAGAGTTCTGTTCGGACTTGACATGGTGCCACGTTTCGTCAACTGGGCTCTGGGCAATTTTCGCAACCCAATTTGCCACGAAAGTCATGAAGGCCACGGAGGCTTTTGTAGCCATGCCAAAACAATCGTAGACTCAGTTCAAAATGAAAAATTGGAGCCTCCTGGAAGGGAAGGAGGGAGCGCTGCGCATTGTTCTAGCAACACGACACCGCACAGTTCTAAACGTGGTAAAGATATTGTCTTAATGGGTGCAACTCGTGTCTTTGCAGGGAGAAGATGAGTGGATACCATACCATTGCATTCTACACGAACGTATATTGCCGCTCCACATGCCCTTTGGGAGGCATCACAAAAACCATGATATTGAATAAGCGCCTTAGGATGGAAATGTACCCATCTAGGGATACGAATGTCGCGGAGAAGATCCACTTCCTAAGGGGGAACCCTGCTGACGCTAGACCTTCCCGCAGTTCACATTTTGACACAATGACATCCTATATATGGTGTGCGCCATCCAGGACATCGTCAACGTCCTTTTTAGAATATGACTCGCGATGGGATATTGCGAAAGGATATCCTCGGAAAGAAGTTGCAAAACCCGGATGGCTAGGAACGGGGCACAATTTATGCCAAACTTGACCGTTTGCATCTCATAGTCACAGATTCTTTCTTCTTTGGTGCGAAAGAGAATCCTCTGAAAGCGAGTATGTTGCGGATGAACAAGGATCTGCCGATGCATCTTGGTTATATCGGCGTTGAATACCTAGCGGAAAAAACGCCATTTAATAATCTGAATCGTGTGTACAAATTGGAGGACTGGTCCTGGATGAAGGAAGTCGTTGATACTTTAAATACAACAAAATGTGGCAAGTAAAAGTTGTCGCTATTATTACTAGGAGGAACCTCTCGCATGTGGCCCAGGTCCAAATACTTCTGGACTATCGAACCGTATTGGAGTCTCAATTCGGGGTTCTTTTTGAACCTTGTTTCGGAGAAATTGAGACAAAGCTATGGATCTTGAAAGTCCCAAGCTTATGCTGTCAGGAGTCTTGAATGGGAGAGTCACAACATACCTTCCCTCATTATTCCTGGTAGGGGTGCGAACAAAGTTGCACTCGCAGTCGGAATCTGGCTTGTCTACCATCTTCGATGGTAAAAGGTATGTTAAAAGGTTTTCGAGTCTTTGGGTTTGGCTGATCGAGACGCGTGTGGTAAACGCCGAAATCACCCTGATATTGGCTAGATCTTTCACAGGACCTGAAGAGATCCACCCGAAAATAGTCTCTTGACTGAGAAGTGACCCACAAATATTGGATCTGGAGCCGCCTAGGAGAATTGTCGGGAGGATGTCTGCGCCAATAAGCACGTCGATCTGCGAACTCTGGTAAAAGGAAGGATCAGCCAGTGGTAAATCAGGAATTTTACTTACGAAGTTGGGAGGCATCGGAAACGATGGAAGATTGCCAGCCAGCTGAGTAAAGACGAAGACCAAAGCGTCGATCTTGATGCGAGGTTTGGATGGAGAACCAATAGAACTGACATATCTTCTGAAGCCTTGCAGCTACGGCTTGGTTCATGGACATTTTGGAAAATGGGTCTCACTATGTTGAATATGCGTTCTGAAATAGGGTCGCCTGAGATCCGAAGTCGATCAAGGCACGAGCCTTAAAGCATGTTACACGATGACAAATATTAATCACTGCGTTTCCTAATAGGACATTCTGAGTGTTGGAGACGAAACAATTCTGAACATTTGGGGAATTAGTGGAGTGTATCGGATTATGTGAGCCTGTTGGAATGACGGCGGTTGCCGATCTGGAAGACGCCGCAGGAGTTTGCGGATTGACGCCACGGTGAAGCAGAGTGTTATGGCGTCCTTTGCATGTGAAACAATTACGGATGCTTGTACATTAAGCAACGTGATGTGGGCGTGTAAAACAGTTTAAACAAAGCTTTTGCTGTTTGATGTATGTGCAGCGATCTTGGACGGGCATTTGTAGGAACTACGGACATAAACGGATCGGATGATTTTCGTTGGAGCACCGTTTGCACGACTGTGGTTTGATATTAACTTTATTCTCGAATGATGGGATCCTTTTCAGAGGCACAGGATCCTTTTTGGACTTCTGCAAGTTCTGTGCAGTAGAATTAGGTTTAATATCCTCAATAACCTCGAGAGTTCTATACCTCTCTTGGAGGAAGAAGTTTAATGTCTGTTTTCCCGTGAAGCGATTGCTCCCATAAGGACAAAGTTTGTTTGCGGAGTTTGGAGGAGCACAGAAACACCAAAAGACAATCTCAGTTTTAACCTTAGAGATTTCCAGCGCGGTTAAGCAACCCTGGACAGTGCGCTGAGGGTGTTTGATCGCTGGATCCGACTCATGCGAGATGCGTTTATTTTCAAAACGTTGTGTCAAATTTGACCAAGCCAAAACGAAGCCATCATTTGTGTCATGAGCTTCGCCACTCGTTTTGGAGTTAGAACAGTTTCTTAACATCAGTCAGCCTTGGATTGTTTATATAAATGGCTGTAAACAGGTCTCAAAAGGTGGCCCAGCGCAAATAGTCGCCACTGAAAATCTCAGTGTCGCAAGGGGGCAGTCGGCTCCCACTGGAAGTTACAGTAGTCGCTGCCTGCTATGCTCTGGGAGTTGTAGCATCGATTTGCTTACTAAGATGAGCTGCACAGCTTTCATGGACAGAATAACAATAGTCATATTTGGATTGCATGGCTGTCATCGTCTCGTCTGTCTCTTCTCCAATAAGGACGGAGGAACAGGTCTGGTCAAGACGATTCTTGCAAGTCTGTCGCTAAGGGGGAACAGCGACAGCGCTTCTGCTCGGCGTGTTAAATTTGCTAACACGATCGCTGACAGCAAAATATTTTGAGAGGGCTGCATTGGCTTTGGACTGGGACAATTTGGTGGCTGATCTGGTGGTAACCGGAGTATTGACGGACGATGTTGGGACAACGGACTTGTCGGAGAGTAGTTAGATGATTCGCTATTCGGTCTGACTCTACTGAAAGTCTTCGCTGAGGGTAAGGACAACCTTTGCTTGCTCTTGTCGCTATATTCACCAGGCATAATAAAACTCCCATAGGAGTGACCAATAATGAGGACGGAAAAAAACACTACAAAACAAGAGAGAACGTTATAGTCGAGTTCCCCGACTATCTGATACCCGTTACTCAGCTAGTGAAAGTGCGAAGGAGAGTCTTCAACACTGACAGTTTTGGCGGTTTGTGGGCGTTAGAGTGGGCGTGACAAAAAGTTTTTTGCCAAATCGATAGAAATTTACAGGACTAATACAAAAATGAAAAAATATTAAAACATTTTTCAAAAGTGTGGGCGTTGCAGCTTTGGGCGGTTTGTGGGCGTGGCAAAAAGTTTTTTGGCAAATTGATAGAAATTTACAAGACCAATACAAAAACAAGAGAGAAGCTATAGTCGAGTTCCCCGATTATCTGATACCCGTTACTCAGCTAGTGGAAGGGAGAAGGAGAGTCTTAAACACAGCTTTTGGCGGTTTGTAGGCGTTATAGTGGGAGTGGCAGAAAGTTTTTTGGCAAATCGATAGAAATTTACAAGACCAATACGAAAATGAAAAAATATCAAATTATTTTTCAAAAGTGTGGGCGTAGCATCTTTGGGCGGTTTGTGGGCGTTAGAGTGGGCGTGGCAAAAAGTTTTTTGTTAAAAGATAGAAAATTACAAGACTAATACAAAAATGAAAAAATATCAAAACATTTTTCAAAAGTGTGGGCGTGGCAGTTTTGGGCGGTTTGTGGGCGTTAGAGTGGGCGTGGCAACATGAATCGACAAACTTGCGCTGCGTCTATGTCTCTGGAGTATGTATGTTTAATCTAATCTTTCTAGCTTTTGTAGTTCCTGAGATCTCGACGTTCATATGGACAGACAGACGGACGAACAGACGAACGGACAGACGGACGGACATGGCCAGATCGTCTCGGCTATTGGTCCTGATCAAGAAAATATATTCTTTATATGGTCGGAAACGCTTCCTTCTGCCTGTTACATACTTTTCAACGAATCTAGTATACCCTTTTACTCTACGAGTAACGGGTATAATAAAAAAATATCAAAACATTTTTCAAAAGTGTGGGCGTGGCAGTTTAAGGGGGTTTGTGGGCGTTAGAGTGGGCGTGGCAACATGAATCGACAAACTTGTGCTGCGTCTATGTCTCTGGAGTCTGTATGCTTAGTCTCAACTTTCTAGCTTTTGCAGTTCCTGAGATCTCAGCGTTCATACGGACGGACAGACAGACAGACGGACAGACAGACGAACGGACAGACGGACATGGCCAAATCGACTCGGCTATTGATCCTGATCAAGAAAATATATACTTTATATGGTCGGAAACGCTTCCTTCTGCCTCCTTTCAACGAATCTAGTATACCCTTTTGCTCTACGAGTAACGGATATAAATACTATATAGTAGCATAATATGCTTCTCATATTACGCTTACATAAACTTAAACCTAACAAAAACAACGCGCATACAATCTTGCGCGTGCATAAATACACAACATAACGTAACGAAACTTGAATCCACAAAAAAGTAAAGCGCATGATTGTTGTATAACTTCATCATTCTTTTTGCATGCACTTAAACACAAATAAATAAAAATGCTGACAAACACATTTCCGTTTCTCGCGACTCACTTCGAGCCGATCAAAACTCTGTACATTCAGTCTTAAGCTGACAGTTTTAAAATAAAGACGCTCACCGAAATCGTTCGTGTTTTAATTTATACTTGGCTTCAGCGTTGATCTTTGTCTTCGTTACAGACGGATCATTTATTTGACTCAAGAAAATAGTAACTACGTAAGTGGCGCAGTCGGTAGGATGAAACATTGTTGATGCGATAGAAACCCTATTAAATTCTTCAATCATCATCCGCTAAAGAACTTTCGCAAATCGCGTCGGTAATATCGGTACAATCGGTTCACAACAAAAAGTGCCAACCAACGGTGTACCTAATCCCACAAAGTGATTGTGAACGTGAAACAACTTAAAATTATAAAAATTTTAAGAAGACGCCTTTGAATTCGCTGAGTAGTAAATCCACAAAAGGTTACTCAAAACAAAGCGAAATAGCAAAGTGTGCAACAAATAATAACAGCTAAACTAAGTGAAAACCAAATAAACGTAAATACAACTAAGTGTACTACAATAACAACAGTTAACCTAAGCGAAAAATAAACTTAACCAGAAATAAACGAAAAATAATAATAACAGTGTAACTTAGTGAAAACTAAATAAACTTAAGTGAACTAAGTGAACCATAATAATAACAGCTAAATTAAATGAAGACTAAATAAACTCAATTACAACTAAAACGAATTATAACGATAACAGTGCAACTAAGTGAAATATTATAATAATAAGTGAGCGAACTACAAGAAACCCTACCCAAGTTACGAACCGACAAATAAACCAACAGCATATACACAAACATTAATCAAAATTCAAAGCCAACAAACCACAATGGCAGTAGCAGCGCCAACACAAATAGAACTGTCTGACTCGAATATGATTCAAGTCGAAAGACAAATACACGCAATCGAGGTTTTCAACGGAGATCCTAACACCTTGTACACTCTCATCAGTCGCATCGACTTCATCTTGGCTCTTTATCAGACTACAGATGAAAGGCAGAAGTTAATAATCTTTGGACACATCGAACGGAACATCAGTGGCGATGTTATCCGCGCCCTCGGAGTGACCAACCTCAGCAACTGGAGTGAACTCAGGACTCAACTTATACTTAACTACAAGCCCCAAGCACCGAACCACCAACTTCTAGAGGAATTCAGGAACACACAATATCGAGGTAACATTCGTCATTTCCTTGAAGAAGCCGAAAGAAAACGGCAGATACTTATAAGTAAATTAGAACTAGAAAACAATATTAATGAAACCACTCTATATACTAGATTAATACAAACCAGCATCGAAAATCTAATTCAAAAACTTCCAAGCCACATTTATCTCAGAATAATTAACTGTAATATTCCAAACCTGAGATCATTAATAAACATATTACAAGAAAAAGGTCTTTACGAGGCACCAACCTCAAGTAAAGATAATATAAAGCCAACTTCAATTCCAAACAAAGTAACAAACACTCCCCAAAACAGGCAAATGAGCAATCAAACCAGACCCCTTGCACCCTTCCAACCATTCTATAAGAACGTCTATCAACCCTATCACCAAGCATATTCTCATGTACCCAGGTTTAACACAAATCCGATACCTTAATATCAAAATAGACCTATCTACCCATAACCTAACATACCCCTGATACAAGCAACCAGACCAAACACAGCTTTTAACCGACAAAATATTTTTGACCAAAATCACTCACATGCCTACCACATATCCACAAACCGGAAACGTACGGACTAATAACCCAATAAAAAGACAGAGACCATCAGACAGCGGACAGTCTAAAATGAGCACAGAAGAGATAAGATACCAAGAAGTATCGTCTAATCAACCCGAATATCCTTATAACTATAATTACTATTATCCCTACTATCCAGAATATTTTCAACCTCAGCCTTATCCCTATCAATCGAACTATACCCCAGAATTAATTCAATGTCCCCCTGAACAGAACTATGACAATTCAGAAACAACAGAAAAGGAGACACCGACAACAAATGACAACGAACCAGACGACCCCGAACAAGCAGAAAATTTTCGGCTAGTAGCCCCGGATCAAGCCAATATATAACGATCAAACACAATAATACCGAATTGAAATGTCTAATTGATACAGGATCTACGATAAATATGCTCACGCGAAATATTTTTCAAACACCAACACAAGAAACCAATTACCTAATCCACACCAGTAATGGCCCGTTAATAATTAATGAACTTACGAATATACCACCTAACAACTACTTCCCTATTGCCCAAGAGTTCTTGATCCACCAGTTCTCAGATCATTATGACATGCTGATTGGACGCAAATTGTTGTCCGAAGCCAAAGCAATAATCGACTATAAAAATAAAACTGCCAATAGAGTAATAACAAATATAACAAAATATACAAGATAAAAGACGGTAACAACATTACAGAACAGAACCATATTCAAATGGACACTTCATTTCCACAAGACCCCACTTACTTAGAAACCTCCACACTTCAGGAGAACTTGTTCCGATTAGAACACCTTAACGTAGAAGAAAAACTGAAACTAACCAATCTACTGACAAAATACCAAGACATCCAATTTCGCGAAGGTGACAAGCTCACGTTCACAAACCAAGAAAAACATATTATTAACACCACACACAATATCCCCGTCTACTCTAAAGCTTATAGTTACCAACAGACATATGAAAAGGAAGTAGAAAAACAGATCCAGGATATGTTAGAACAGGACATTATCCGAGAAAGTAATTCACCATACTGTAGCCCCATTTGGGTCGTACCTAAAAAACTAGATGCTTCTGGACAGCAGAAGCTTCGTATCGTAATAGATTATAGGAAATTGAACGAAATAACAATAAACGACAGATACCCCATACCAAACATAGATGAAATATTAGGGAAACTAGGGAAGTCAAATTATTTCACAACAATAGATCTTGCAAAGGGCTTTCATCAAATAGAAATGGACTCAGAGTCAATAGCCAAAACTGCCTTCTCTACAAAATATGGACACAACGATTACACACGAATGCCATTTGGGCTTAAAAATGCCCCCGCTACATTTCAAAGATGCATGAACAATTTACTCCGTCCACTTTTAAATAAATGCTGTCTAGTATACCTAGACGACATCATAGTTTTCTCCACATCTTTAGAAGAACATCTTCAAGCCTTACAAGCCGTTTTCGAAAAATTATCACAGGCAAACTTAAAATTACAACTAGATAAATGCGAGTTCTTAAAACAAGAGACAACTTTCTTAGGACATGTTATTACTAAAGACGGGATTAAACCAAGCCCGGATAAAATCAAAGCTATAGTTAAATATCCGTTACCAAGAAAAACTAAAGAAATTAAAGCCTTTTTAGGACTTACAGGATATTATAGGAAATTTATAGCTAACTTTTCAGACATTGCCAAACCCCTGACCAAGTGCCTAAAGAAAGGAGCAACAATAGATATAAACAGTTTAGAATACTTAAAAGCATTCCAAAAGTTAAAATTATTAATCTCTGAAGATCCGATCCTAAAAATACCGAATTTCGAGAGGAAATTTACATTGACAACAGATGCCAGCAATGTAGCTTTAGGAGCTGTTTTATCAGAGGACGGACACCCTATTAGTTACATCAGCAGAACACTAAATGAACATGAAATCAATTACAGCGCTATAGAAAAGGAATTATTAGCAATAGTTTGGGCAACCAAAACTTTCAGACATTATCTATTAGGGCGACACTTCGAAGTAGCTTCTGACCATCAACCATTGTGCTGGCTACACAAACTAAAAGAGCCTAACTCCAAGTTGACTAGATGGAAGATTAGACTATCGGAGTACGACTTCGACATAAGGTACATCAAAGGGAAAGAAAACCATGTCGCGGACGCACTGTCTAGAACCAAAATAGAACAGACATTTTTCGGAGAATCCACGCAACATAGCTCGGAAGAAGATAGTAGCGGACTAATAGGCCTATCTGAAAAAGCAATAAACTACCATAAAAGACAAATCATTTTTCGAAAGGTCCCAATAATAATACAGAATATGAAACCTATTTCAAGAAACAAATAGTACGTATCTCCTATGCAGAAATGACCTTCGAAACAGCCAAACAATACTTACTCAACCACTTTTGTTCGAAGAATAGCGCCCTTTACATCGAAAGCGATGCAGACTTTGAAGTGATTCAAAGCGCGTACACAGAAACCATGAATCCAAAGTGTACAAAGATTTTCCGAAGTCTCGTCTTATTAAAAAACATTCCTACTTATGCAAAATTCAAAGAATTAATCCTAAACACACACGAAAAGTTATTACACCCAGGAATTCAAAAAACTGTAAAACTCTTTAGCGAAACTTACTACTTTCCTAATAGCCAACTCCTTATTTAAAATATAATCAATGAATGAGTTTGTAACTTAGCCAAGACAGAACACCGCAATACAAAAATTCCAATGAAAATTACCCCTAAACCCGAACATTGCCGCGATAAGTTTGTAATAGATATCTATTCTTGTATCTATTAGCTGTATCGATGTTTACTCCAAATTCGCCACTCTCGAACAGATAAAGACAAAGGACTGGATAGAATATAAAAACGCCTTAATGCGTACATTTAATCAGTTGGGGAAACCTAGACTTCTTAAAGCAGACAGAGACGGCGCATTCTCCAGCCTAGCCCTTAAACGTTGGCTCGAAACCGAAGACGTAGAATTACAACTTAACACTACGAAAACAGGTGTCGCTGACATAGAGAGGCTACACAAGACTATAAATGAAAAAATTCGCATCATAAAAAATTCTGACGACAACGAGACCAAGTTAAGTAAAATAGAAACAATCCTTTACATCTACAATCACAAGACCAAAAACGACACTACTGGACAAACCCCCGCTTACATATTCATTTAGGACAACCAATTCAAGATACTCAACACGATAAGGAAGTTAGAATTAACGAAATAAACAAAAACAGAACCGAATACAATGTTGACACTAGATACAGAAAGGGACCATTACAAAAAGGAAAATTAGAAAACCCTTTTAAATTAACAAAAAACGTCGAACAAACTGACGAAGACCATTATAAAATCACCAATAGGAATAGAGAGAGAGATAGATTACTACAAAACTCAATTTAAAAAACAGAAAAAAATTAATGAACTTCCCATTCTGCAGGCCCCTGGTTCATCATAATACTCCTCCTCACGTCTACAAAATTATGCAAACCCAACAACTTCAAATCAACAACATTGACACTAACCACGGATACCTCATATTTTCCGATAAATCGATTCAAATCCCTTCAGAATACGAACATCATTGTCTTCGCGTAAACCTTTCCGATATAGATAACCTAACCCACTATTTTAACAATAAGATAACTAACTACACTAATATTCCCCAAATTGACCTTTTGTACAATAAAATGCGAAGAGAACTTAGCGGAATAACTTTACACCAGACAAATAGACAGAAACGAGGACTAATCAACATAGTAGGATCAGCGTTTAAATATTTATTTGGAACATTAGATAACAATGACCGAACAAAGATTGAAAAACAATTAGAATCAGTAGCAACAAGTTCAATAAATCTACATGAAATAAATGACATAATTCAACTCATTAACAGAAACATACAAAGAACAAAAGAATTCTTAGACGAACATAGTAACAGAGAACAGTTAATATACGAACTTATCCAATTTACCGAGTATATAGAAGACATTGCAATGGGAATGCAACTTTCACGACTAGGACTATTTAATCCCAAATTACTCAATTACGACAGACTAGAGAACGTTGACAACAGTAACATCTTACAAATTAAAACATCAACCTGGATTAGTACTAACCAAATACTTATCATAGCACATATCCCCATTAGGCAAAAAACTGTCCACACAATTAACATAATACCTTACCCAGATAATAACGGGTACCAACTCGATCACAACGAAAAAGATACTTATTTTGAAGAACATGGCAAAATTTATAATCAAAATAGTAAAGAAATAAGTAACGAATGTATTAAGAACATTATAAAAAGAACTAAACCAATTTGCAATTTTGTCCCCACAACAGTTAACCAGATAATTAAATACGTTGAACCAAACAATATCCTTACTTGGAACATAAAGAATACTATTATAGAATAAGATTGCCAAGAAATAAATAAAAATGTAACAATTAACGGCAATAAAATAATAACAATAAAACAATGTAAAATTAAAATAGGAAAGATAACATTAAACGAAAACCACCTAAATCCCGAAATAAATCTAACCCCATTGTACACACCCATTGAACTAATAAAAATAAAACCAATAGAACATAAGGACATTGTAAAACTAATATCAAATAATAATATTACAGTCTCTATTATTGTATCACTCATTAGCCTCACATTTTGTATAGTTTGTATCTACTTAAAACTAAAAACAACAAAAACAATTATGGAAATACAGGATACAAACCCAACTGCATTACCAAGATAACGAAACTTGAATCCACAAAAAAGTAAAGCGCATGATTGTTGTATAACTTCATCATTCTTTTTGCATGCACTTAAACACAAATAAATAAAAATGCTGACAAACACATTTCCGTTTCTCGCGACTCACTTCGAGCCGATCAAAACTCTGTACATTCAGTCTTAAGCTGACAGTTTTAAAATAAAGACGCTCACCGAAATCGTTCGTGTTTTAATTTATACTTGGCTTCAGCGTTGATCTTTGTCTTCGTTACAGACGGATCATTTATTTGACTCAAGAAAATAGTAACTACGTAAGTATATATATATGCTTGTATGTATGTGTACGTATATGTGTGTATATATATAAGTGTGTATGGATGTGCGAGTATTTAGATATGTGTGTGTCGGGCTATTAATATCAGAAGCCTCGTCGTCCGTCCGTCCGTCCATATTAGCGCCACTCTGATGATTTACACTACGCAATTTGTACAGCTGAGCACATTCAACGAGTCCACTTGCGTATGCTTTGGCTTCTCAACTATTAATGTGCAGTTTTATGCAGGCTGCTTTTTCTTATCTTAATTTTGGCGTTCCCTTTTCATTTGTCGCTTTCTCACTCTAACCAAGCAGCGCAAGTGGCCACGTTCAGCAACAGCTCTATCGCTCTCATTTTAGCAGAGTCCCGTTCATAGATAATTCATCTATTCATCCACACACATTGACAATAAATAGGAACACGCATAATAACAAAAGGAACATGGAGAAGAAGTAAACAGCGACTACGCGCTTACCCATTATTTTCGCCCCGACACGGCCATTCTGACATTTACACGTCCTTGTGTAAGATTTTGATACCGAGAAACCAGGGTATCAAGATCACATCTTTCATCACTAGACGGATCACTTTTTATTTCTTATTTCTTATTTTTTTCGGATAACTCTCAATATATCGTCTTGCCTCGACGGTAACTCACAATTCTTCGTCTCACCTAGATGGAAAACTCGCAATTCATCGTCTCACCTAGACGGATATCTCTCGTTCACAAAATAACTCATTGGCGGGCTTTTCTCTTAATTAAAATATTTCTATATTTCAGCTATTTCTCTATATTCTCAATACTTGAACGATCGGTTACTCGTCAACGACTTTAGCGCATACCTGTCACCCTCTAATACTTCAGTTACCAAAAATTGACTGAATTTCGGATCTAACTTGGTTTGGTGTCTTTCTTAATTTTTCAATAGCACATAGTCACCTACGTGGTGTTTGTCAACGGCTGCCCTACTGCTAGCAAATCTGGATTTGTCGTAAGACGTTAAGAAATTCATATTTTCTGGAGCATGAGTTCACATTCGGTCTAACATGGGGGAACTAATCCAACAGGCGTCCTGTTTACCAATCAACATCTCCAACGGACCTGCCTCAGTTTACAATTCAGTGCAAGTTGGACTTCGCCAAGTGCATCGTGCTACGATCGTTGACTTTATTTTACCATTGACAACACATTTTTCAATATGCCCATCACCCGTTCCAACTGCCCATTTGCACGGCGCATTCCCGTAGTGAAGTTGAACTTTCTGCGATAATGCGATCTGGTACTCCAAATAAGGATACGGAAGATTTCATAGCGCTGACACAGCTTTCGGCATCTATCTTTAAGGTGTGGTACAGATAAACAAACTTTGTATAGGCATCGATCTGAACAATAACACATTCCTTCAAATCGCTTTTGCCACTTAGTTTTCTCCGTTATATCTATATGAATGGTGTGCCACGGTATACTTGTCTTCGGAATGGAATGAAGTTCCGCCTGAACCTTCCCGGACGATGATTTCACGGATCGACAAGTTATACAGTTTGAAACAAATTTTTTGACATACTTGTTCAATTTAGCGAACCAGTAATACTGGTACACTTTATCAAGTGTCTTTTGCCACCCTAAATGCGTTATGGACTCGTGTACCTGGTTTATTACTGACCATTTGAAAGCTCTGGGTACAACTGGAAAATAACTTCTTCTACCTAGTCTTTGGACCTTACAATATAATACACCTTTTCGCAGATCATACGTTTTGTACAGGTTTTCGGCCAATTTATCAATTTTCCAGTTTGTCAACAATTTCTATTATCTCGGGGTCTAGCCGTTGTTCAGCAAGAAGCCAAGTACTTGAAAGTACTCGTTTTTCGGTGTTGTGTGGTGCGAGAAATCCTGGAGTCCCTGCGGTACTACCGCGAGGCTATGCTTCGCAGGGCCAGGATGTGCTCATTATACCCGTTACTCGTAGAGTAAAAGGGTATACTAGATTCGTTGAAAAGTATGTAACAAGCAGAAGGAAGCGTTTCCGACCATATAAGGTATATATATTTTTGATCAGGATCAATAGCCGAGTCCATTTGGCCATGTCCGTCTGTCCGTCCGTCTGTCTGTCCGTATAAACGTCGAGATCTCAGGAACTACAAAAGCTAGAAAGTTGAGATTAAGCATACAGACTCCACTAACATAGACGCAGCGCAAGTTTATCGAATCATGTTGCCGCGCCCACTCTAACGCCCACAAACCGCCCAAAGCTGCCACGCCCACACTTTTGAAAAATATTTTTATATTTTTTCATTTTTGTATTGGTGTTGTAAATTTCTATTGATTTGTCAAAAAACTTTTTGCCACGCCCGCTCTAACGCCCACAAACCGCCCAAAGCTGCCACGCCCACACTTTTGAAAAATGTTTTGATATTTTTTCATTTTTGTATTAGTCTTGTAAATTTCCATCGATTTGCCAAAAAACTTTTTGCCACGCCCACTCTAACGCCCACAAACCGCCAAAAACTGTCAGTGCTGAAGACCTCCTTCGCACTTTCACTAGCTGAGTAACGGGTATCAGATAGTCGGGGAACTCGACTATAGCGTTCTCTTTTGTTTTTCCCTAGCTAGTTGTCTCCGAGCGGCTCTTTCTCTTTCCGCTACCCGCAGCCTCTTCATCGCCATTGTAGCGAAGTTGCTGATCTGACCCCAGAACGTCTGATCCGAGATCATGCGCTCCCCTAGGGTAGAAGGTTCCGTTGTGTCCTCCATGAAGCCTTCCCTGTCGCGGTCAAATCGCTGGCAATTAAAAATTATGTGCTCAGCCGTCTCGTCGACGCCGCATTCTGGGCAGTGACTGTCGTCGTTGTGGCCAAACATAGCCAGATAGCTCCTGAAGCATCCATGCCAGCTTAGCATATTGGTGAGCCAAAAATTTACCTCGCCATGCCGTCTTCGCGTCCATGAGACCACATCCAGGATGATCCTATAGGTCCATCGTCCCTTTGTCGACTGCTGCCACCGTCTTTGCCACCTTTCCAAGATGTTGGTTCTGGCGTTGGCTTTTATGGCTCGCTTTTGGGCCGAGCTGCACTGTCCTACAATCTTCTTCACCTCGTGGTGTATCTTCTTCGCCTCCAAGGCCAGCAAGTCTATGGGCAGAGTTCCCGCTATAACTTGGGCTGCGTCGTCGGAGATTGTCCGAAAGCTGGAGCACACCCTTAGGGCACACAGCCTGTGCGTTGATTCCAGGCCCCTTATGTAGGACCTCTTCTCCGAAGCTTCCGCCCATATTGGGGCTGCGTACAGCGCTGTTGCCCTGCAGACGGACTGTAGGAGCAGTCTGCGTCCCTGTCTTGGGCCCAGGTGAGCATTATTTGCGCTGGAGCCCTAGCGACGCTCGACGCATTCTGTTCGCTTCCGCCAGATGCTCCTTGAACGTTAGCCTAGTGTCTAACAAGACCCCTAGGTATCTCCGACTTGGATGGTGGCTGTTTCTACCTGCTTGCGGCTAGATATAAGCACTGCCTACGTTTTGTGGTGTGCAATGTCCAGGTCGACCGCTAAGAGCCACTCCACTATGATGCCGATTGCTGCGTTCGCGAGGCTCTCGGCTTCTTTAACAGTTTTTGCTACGACTACCACGGCAATATCGTCAGCGAAGCCAATCACTTTGGTTCTCTCTGGTAGTGTCAGCCGCGGCCCGAGTACCGAACCTTGGGGGAGCCCGCAGGTCACCCTGTGCTCAAGTATGCCTCAGTCTGTGTTATACAGTAGCAGCACTCCTTGCTGCCTCCGTGCCATCTTGTGCCTTCAATTGCCTTCGAGGCGATCTCCTTGACAGTTGCTATAGCGTCCACTGTCGATCTCGCCTTCCTAAAGCCGAACTGCATTTCCGAGAGGTCCCCTGCAGCGGAGATGGCCTCGTGCAGTCTGAGGCTGATACAGTGCTCGAAAGCCTTGCCCATGTGGCATATCGGTCTGTATGAGGATGGGTCCTCGGGAGGCTTGTTAGGCTTGGGGAGCAGTACCAACTTCTGTCCCTTCCAGCGCTCTGGAAGGAAGCCTTTCGTGAGGCACTGGTTGAAGACGGCAGCGAATGCTTCCGGGTGCTTGTTCATTCCAAGCTTGACGGCGATATCTGGGATTCCGTCCGGCCCTGGCGCCTTTCCCTTTGCGACCTCGCGTATTTCATCCGGTCGGAGCGCTATCTGCGACAAGTCGCCTGGAACCTCGTGAGGAGGTAGCGGATCCAAGGGCACTATTGGAAACAGGTGTTCCACGATCGCTGTTATCGTGGCCGCGTCGCCTGTTTTGTGGTTTCGCCTGGCTTATCTTTTTTACCACTATTTTATAAGCTTAACCCCAAGGGTCCTGCTCGGCTGAGTCGCATAGCTCCAAGAAGCATCTCCTCTTCGACTGCTTGATGAGTCTCTTTAAGGCCCTTCGATTGTCAGCATATTCTTGCCTCAGAATTTCGTTGTTGGGGTGGCCGTGCTCCCTTTGCTGCCGCCGTCTTGCCCGAAGGCAGGTTCTGCGAGCCTCCGCGATCTCGTCGGTCCACCAATAGACTGGTTCCCGGTGGCGGTGGTGGCTCCTTGACACCCTCATGCTTGCTATGCCTGCCCTCTTGACTGCTCTAGTCAGGCTGATTGCGCTTGCCGCTGCGTTAAAGTGCCTCTTCGCTGGTGGGTCTGTGAAAGATCCTCTGCTGGTGATGTCGCAGATAATCGCCTTGTGGTCACTTGCCGTATATACATCGCTGACGGACCATTGTGCGCGCTGGAAAAGCGAGCCATTGCAGAAGGTCAGGTCTACTACCGACCCTGCTCCAGCTCGGCTGAAGGTGTGCTCCGTCCCCGTGTTCAGGAGAGCTACGTCCATAGACGGGAAGGCTTCCTGAAGGGTTCGGCCTCTTGCGTTCGTGTGGACTGAGCCCCACTCCTCTGCCCAGGCGCTGAAGTCCCCAGCGTTTCGCTCGCCTCTTGCGTCGTTAGCCAGCTCATCTATAACTGCCGAAAATTCCTGAAGGGAAAGGCGTGGTGGTAGATAGCAGCTGTACAGGCACAGGTCACCAACCAGCCCCCTTACAAAGAATGAGCCAATGCGCAGGTTTCTTGGTCTGCTTGTCCCGTTGATCAGGTTCGCGGCGCTTCTTGTACCGTCCAATATGTAGTATGGCCCGGGTGTTTTCTTATACGGGTCGCTTATTAGCGCTACGTCAGTTCGGACTTCGCGCATGGTTTTGCTCAACAGGTGGTGCGCCGCTTCACAGTGATTTAGGTTAATCTGGACGATCTTCATTTCCTCGGTGGCTTGGTGCTCATAGGACATCTCCTTCTGACGGCAATATGCTTAGCGTCGGCTCTCCTGGCATTGGTGCATAGGAAGCACTTGGCCTCTTGAGTGCAGCTAGCGATCTTGTGCCCGGTTTGCCCGCACTTGAGACAGCAGTCGCTGCGATTTGCAGGGCTCTTGCAACGCGCTGCAATATGGCCGGGCTCAAGGCACTTGAAGCACCTGGGTCTGGAGTCGCTCTCCTTGACTCTACAGACTGTCCATCCCACCTTCAGCTTTCTTTTGGCAAGGACCGCCTGTGCCTCGCTGCACGGCAGGCCCACTACTGCCATTTGGATGTCCCTGAAGGAAGGTCGGAGGCTTTTCAGCTTAATCGAGCTTGCCTCAACTTGGAACTGGTCCACCAGCGCCTTTGACAGGTCCTCTTTAGCGACTAATGGGTCCAATTCGCAGATCGAGAGGAAATGCAACCTCGAGTCTTGCGTCAGTGCTCGCACAGATGCGACTCCATCCAGTACCGCCTCCAGATCGCTCTTCCTCAGCGATGCGCTCTTCTCTCCGTCCCTGCTTAGCTCGAGCAGGAGGTTACCGCTAGCTGTGGGCCGGACCTTGTGCACGTTCCTCCCCAACTCCTGCAGTTGTCCGTCGCTTCGCCTGGTGACCAAAGCCAAGACCTCGCTGAAGGTTTTTTCCTTTTTCCTATAACAGCGTCGGGTCGATAGGTGAGCCTTCTTCCTAGTCTCCGCCTTCGTCCACGTGTCCGGCTTCCCACGGCTTGGGCCGGGATTTGCTCCACTACTTTCGCCTGCCGTCTTGGGGGGCTCGCCCTCTTATCCCCAGGCTTCTTTACCTTTGTCGTTCGGTCCGTTTGCGCGAAACTGTCCCTTTTTCGCCTGGGGGTGGTCTGCTGCGACTTTTTCTCGGTTTTTACTCGTTTGTCCCCACACTTGGGGCACCCTGGGAGGGCGTGGCGCTGTTCGTCCTCCATGTCCAGCTCCCGGCTGGCGTCTTCTTAGAGGGCCTTCATCCTGGCGAACATCGCCTTCATCTGCACGTTTATGTGCCTCACCTGCTTCACGTTGGTCAGGTTTATACGCTGATCCAGGACCAGTCCGATTTTCGACAGCTTGTCGGCGCAGCGGATTTGCCCATCCGCCTTCGTCCTCTTTGGAGGTGTACTGCGGCTCTAGCCGGAGGGGCTGCTCGAGGTCCTTGCCCGCTTCGGCGTGTCCTGTCCATTTCCCATCTCGGCCAGGACTGACCCTCCAATCTGTGGTGGCCCAGGTGATCTTGGCAGGATCGGCGAACGCAAGATCTTTTTGCTGCTTTGAAAAGCTTCCGCGTTGTCCATTTCGCTATAGTGTTTGCTTGTTGCGATCACTGTCGAGGCGAATCAAGCTTGCCACCACCTCGCCAGGTTGGTTTAGAACGTGGTTTGGGGCCTCCAGAATCCGTGCCCCTGCCTATCGACACCTATATTTACTAGCCCCAACTTGTTGGAGGTATTTTCGCAGGGATTACATGCGTTGCTGCCAAGGATACTCGTCAGCAACCCAAGAAAGTGTGGTACGTTTATAGAGGAGATCGTTTGGCTAGTCATGTAGCTTCTGACCAGTAGCATTTCCCTAGAAGCGCCAATTGTGGTTGGGGGCGCCTTCGGCTGTGCAGCGCTGCCAGACCAGTAGCCTGATCCGTTTGCCAACACTGGCTGAGCAGCTGAGTGTGAGATCAGCTGGTGTGACAGTGCATCTCTTGCTGCACACAAGGAAAAGCGGACGAAAGAGAAAAACCGGAAGAGAAAGCTTCGAATTTTCTCACCCTGACCTGTGCCATGGCCCTGGAGATCGTGTTCGTCTGGCAGTCCATGGGACATCTGGAGAACACTTTTCCGCGGGTAAGTGAATGGGGCCGCGACGCCGAGCTGGCCATCACCTAGAACTAGAGCCTTTGGATTATCACTAGGCTGGACAATTGACTTCGAAGTTGAAGTGGGCTTAGCAAAGCTATCGCAATTGATAGCGTACTCAGTACTGAACTAACTAAAATGGAGAAATGTTTGTGCTTATATTATGTGATTGGGATAGCTTAAGAGCGAAGTTTAAGAGAATTAAATTATATATGTCTATTCTCTCGTGAAGAGCGAGGCTCCCGAAAAATAGGAGTGATTGGAGAATCCTGAGACGATTGCTTTGGCGGAAGTTTTTTCAGTTAGCTCGCCAAGTGATCGAATGTTTAGGGGACGTTAGCTCGCCACAGAGTCTGGACTTTGGAATATGATGCTGTGCGTAAATAACAGCTACGCTTAATCGAATTTATGTGTGTGTGTGAGTATTTACAATAAAGTGTGTGGTTGGGGAGTTGTGGGTGTAGAGTGGATACCCTTCAGTACCAGTCCTTAAGGATTCCCCAACGAATCCCTAGGGAGTTCCCAGGACTCCTAGAGGAATCCTAGGGTAAGTCTCCATACAAATCTGACAGGAATTTCCAGGCGTTCGTGGCGAGGAATTCGAAGTTCCCGAGGAAATCCTCTGGAATTCCTCAGGTATTCCTCGGGAATATCGAAAAATAAGCAAGGGGTTTTCCCGAGGAATTCCTCAGGAATTCCCAAGGAACTTTTTCGGAATTCCTTCGGAAAATACCTGTAAATACAGAAAAATCTCCCAAAAAACGTAAAAAATGTATTTAATTGGTAAATTCAATTATTATTTTTATTAGTATTCCATTAATATTTTCCTATTTTTGTTTGCGTTCTTTTTAACATGCAAGTGCCGTCAGTGGGGCAAGGCCTTCTCCGGTGGCTGCTGGGCTGGCCTTCTAATGTGGTTATGCTATCTGTAAAGAAATATATTGAAATAATATATATTAATATCATGTAGTTTGAATGCAATTAGCTATGCTAATTTACCAATGCGAAACAATACTTACCGGTTTTTTATATTTACCGTTGAAAATGTTCCAAACACCACTTGATATGTTCTACAATTGAATAAAAATGCAAAAAAGGGGTGACGGAAAACGAAACCGAAAATTCTGACAGGCTGACAGGGTATTTCCGACCATAATGATCCCGTGTAATTAGAGTAATTCTAATTACAAATAGATAAATAATTAAAAACGGACGCATTGGCGTTGCCTATAGCGACGGTTTAATTTCTTACAAAATTTAAAATCCTTAAATCAACAAATATAAATTAAATATACACTTTAAAATATAAAAATATCCCACCAATAATTAGAACGGTATTCAGAAGTCTATAGATAGCGTTTTTTTCTCTACTCTCATTTTGTCCTCTCTCATCTCTCACTTTCATTTTCGGTCACTGCTCCTAACTACTTCGAAAAAAAACAACAAATATGAACTTCGAACATGGGCAGCAGCAAAGCCATGACAAAATTTGGCTTGACTTCGGTGTTTGAAACTTTGCTAAAAAAGGCCTGTGAGATTTGTTTTTGTTTTTCGAACTCTCGCGAGGAAAAATACGGGCGAGGAATTTTGGTACTGAAGGGATGTTACTGTATATATGTGTGTATGTTTATATATATGTTTGTGTGTATGTGTAACTGTCAGTGTTAAAGACTCTCCTTCGTACTTCCACTAGCTGAGTGAGTCTCTGTTTTACATTTCATTTAAAAGTAAAATATGTTAATTAAAGCTAAAACAGTTATGAAGATTATTAGTATGTTTCTGTAAATTGTGTTATTCTTATTGTTTAACAAAATTATTTCTTTAATTTCATTGTGTTCAGTAAATATTACATTTGTGTATTGTTGAATACTATTAGATGTTGTAATTTGTTTTAATTCTGCTGTGCAGTTGGATATTTTCATTATTTTATTATTTTCAATATAAATCTCATGACCGTTACAATTGTGATAAAGTTTTTCTCTTGTCATATTCCAGGTTATAGGTATATTTGTTTTAATGTATTGAATATAGGATTGTTTACGATATTTTTGAAAAGTACAAGTTGATGTTTCGTGTTTTATTATGTTAGCTATGATCTTTGACAATATTCTTTGTTAGTGTATTTAGAACATAGTTGTTACGTGAATAGAATTTACCTTCAATATTTTCCTTACTAATTTGGCCATTATTGTCGGGGTAAGGTGCAATTATGAAATTGCAAATTTTTGTAATTAACGTTGCTAATATTGTCATGTTTTAGTAGTTTCGGATTAAATATTCCTAGTCGTGTTAGTTGTGAACCCATTTCAATGTCCTCGATATATTCGGTAAAATATTTAATGTTAAATATTAATAGATTATTTTTTGGTATTTTTCAAAGAATTGGACTGGTTGTTAATTATTTCTATGCCATTATTGAGACTGTCAATAACGTGGTTTTGAGTGCTGACCTGTACTGTGTCTTGTGATAGAGTCGAAATTTGTTGTTCAATATGTCGTCTTCGTCTAGTGTGCCAAAAAGATATTTTAATGTGGAAACAACAATGTTAACCAGTCCTCGTTTGTTTCGTTTTGAGATGCGTATGCCATTCATTTCTCTTTCCATTTTCTTGGTTAAATATTTAATTTGTGTGACATTTTTAATTCTTGACAATTTTTAATTACACTATTAAATGTTTCTTCAACTTCTGTAATATTTATTGTGAGACAGTGATGCATAAAGGTGATGGGGATTTGTATTGTTCCAGATTCAAACTAAATAAATCCTTGATTGTTTTCTATTGGAAAATTCTTTATCGTTTCCCAGGTAAATAACACTGTTATTATTTAAGAAGTAATTAATAAGGATATCTTTTGCATTTGTCAGCGTCATGTCAGTGTATTTTATGGTCAGTTTTATTTTAAACAGGAGAGAACGCTATAGTCGAGTTCCCCGACTACGGTAAGTGCGAAGAACAGTTTTTGGCAGTTTGTGGGCGTTAGAGTGGGCGTGGCCAAAAATTTTTTGGCAAATAGATAGAAATTTACAAGACTATAACAAAAATGAAAAAATATCAAAACATTTTTCAAAAGTGTGGGCGTGACAGTTTTGGGCGGTTTGTGGGCGTTAGAGTGGGCGTGGCAACCTGAATCGACAAACTTGCGCTGCGTCTATGTCTCTGGAATCTGCATGCTGAATCTCAACTTTCTAGCTTTTATAGTTTCTGAGATCTCGACGTTCATACGGACGGACTGACGGACAGACGGACAGACGGACAGACGGACGGACGGACGGACAGACGGACTTGGCCAGATCGACTCGGCTACTGATCCTGATCAAGAATATATATACTTTATATGGTCGGAAACGCTTCCTTCTGCCTGTTACATACTTTTCAACGAATCTAGTATACCCTTTTACTCTACGAGTAACGGGTATAAAAAGTATTTCGTTGTCTCAACTTGCACTACGGTATCTTTTATTTAATTCAATTTGTCTTGCAGTTTAAGGGGTTTTCTGTAATGTCAATGTAGGCTTTGTGCTTTCTGATGAACTGTGTATTGTTGCTGCTGTTAAAATATTTTCTTCCTCGCCTACCATGTTTTCTTTAATTTTGACGCGAGATAAGGCGTCTGCTACATGATTAAGTTTACCTTCTAAATATTATATTTGGAAATTATATTCACTAAGTCTAATTGGCCAACGTTGTAGTTTTATTTTAGGCTCTTTAATATTATTTAGGCAAGCAAGGGGTTTGTGATCGCTCAAAATCTCAAAGGGGACTCCATATAGATATGGGCGGAAATATTTGGTTGCCCAAACGATTGCTAGTAGTTCCTTTTCAATAGTGCTATAATTTTGTTCATGATCATTTAATGGTCTGCTTGCAAAGCTTACTGGTTTATGGTCTTGCGATAACACGGCTCCTATGACGAAATTGCTAGCGTCAGAAGTGACTTGAAATGTTTTTGTGAAATCAAAATTGTGTCGTTCATTTTAAGTGTTTTCAATTTTTCAAATGATTTATTGTATTCTTCGTTTCTTGTGTCTATTTAAGCTCCTTTTTTAGAAATATTGTCAGAGGTTTTGCAATCTTTGCAAAGTCTTGAATGAACTTACGGTAATATCCGCATAAGCCATAGAAAGATTTGGTTTATTTTGGCATCTTTGGGAGAGGACATTTTTCGATTGCTTTAACATTATCTTTATTAGGCTGCATGCCTTCTGGACTTATAATATGACCTAAGAAATTTGTTTGTTTTTTTTTAAATTCGCATTTGTCCAATTGGAGTGTAAGACCAGTAGCCTCTTTGAGTTTCTCAAAAACCTTCCCCAGTAAGTCTAGGTGCTCGTTCAGTGATGTTGAATAGATGATCACATCATCTAAATAAACAAGGCAATGCTTATTTATGAGGTCTTTTAGGACGTAGTTCATGCACCGTTGGAATGTTGCAGGAGCATTTTTAAAGACAAATGACATGCGAGTGTACTCATAGTGACCATGTTTGGTCGAATACGCCGTTTTTGGTATAGACTTTGGGTCCATTTCGATTGGGTGAAAGCCTTTTGCTAGGTCAATTGTAGTAAAATACTGGCATTTTCCTATTTTGCCTAGTATTTCGTCCATATTAGGAATCGGAAATTTATCATTTATTGTTATTTCATTTTGATTTCGATAGTCCACGACCAACCTTTCGGTTTGCCAGAGGCATCCATCTTTTTGGGCGTATAATTCCTTGTTTTAACATATCCTCAATTTTCTTATTAACTTCTGCTTCGTAGGCAAACGGATACGAGTATGGTCTTTTGAAAACTGGGTTTTCGTGAGCGGTTTTTATATAATGACGTATTATACTTGTGAATGTAAGGTTTTCATTTTTGCAATATTAAATGTCATTTTTAATAAATTCATGAGTCTGTATTTTTCCTCACTATTTAAATGTTCTAGTCTGTATGTGTGTTCTGAGTCTATGTTGTTGTCCATGGCATAGTTTATTTCTGATGTAAAGTTTTTTTCTTGTAAGAGTGCATAAAAGTTTTTTGAAGAGTCCCCATCACATGGATCTATTTCTTTGTGAATGAATGTTCTTTCGTTAATTATTGTTTCCCTCCGAGAGTCTATTAAGCCGTTATTCTCCATTAGTATTTTTTTTCTAATAGAATGTCATAATAAGGTGAAAATGAATAAATATAGAATATTTGTGTTTGTTGAAAAAGACCGTTGGCTGGAAGGTCTACATATTTATTTAATTTAAAATAGCCTATCATACTTCGGACAGTTATTTGCTTATCTTTAACTTGAAGGTTGAAAAAGTTTGAGCTCATCATGTTTATTGAAGAGCCAGTATCAACTACGCATTTATATCTGTGGTTATTAAACATGATCTATGTATTGGTGGAATCCCAGGCTGGTATTGGAAAATGTTCAGCTTGTTGATATGGCTTATCTGTAAACATTTCTCTCTGAGTATTCTGTAATTGATCTTTGTGGAACTGTTCGTCGTTATTAATGTAGTGTTCAGTTTCGATAACGTAATCTAATTCGTACTGGTGAAAACTTTCATTTGTCTGCATACGCGATTGTTCGCTGCTTTCTCTAAAACGCTTATTTGGCACTCTTGGTTGTTGGGGGGGCTGATAGTAGTTTCGGGTGTTGGCGGTCAGAAAGTAAGTCTGTTCAGAATCCGTTGTATACATTTCTGTACTGATTAAGTTGCTGTTGTCTGGTCGGAGGAGTTTGTTTAAAAGGGGTTTGATTGTTTACGTTACTGTTTTGGGTCTGTGTGGGATTTGTTAATGGAATAAAGGGTTGAATGAATCGTTGGTTGGAGTGAGTGTTTTTGATTTGATTAATGTTTGTATGTTTAGTTAAGTCTTGGTTGACTATCGGATGTTTTTGATATTGACCTTCAATTCGTATAGACCTTCTTGTTGGGCGGCTTGTCTTATTTTTTGAACGGTTGAAATGTCATACCTCGCTTAGGTCATGAACAACCTATCCGGGAGTGAGCGTTGAATTGTATTTTTTATAGTAGTTGCCATTGCTTGTGTATAAACCGCTATATTATTTCGGTCATTCTCTAATGCTAACTTATTTATAATTACAGTTGACTTATCTTCTAATTGTTCACAGAATAGACGTAAATTACCCTTAAAAGGTGTGCGATACAATCATCCTAGTAGTTCCTCCAGGGGCGTCTGAGTCGTGAATTCTGTGATTAAAGCGTCTCTTATAGTTGTCTATTTGTTGAGCATTCCAAATTGGGAAACCTTTTCCGCGTCTCCGACCATTTTAATTCGATGGCTCCAAATATGATCACCTTCTGTCGAACGTCGTTCGAAGGGTATAAGTTCAACAGGGATTCGATACGTCTGATGAACGAGTTGAGACTTGATGGGTCTCCAGAGAATTGGGGTACTTGGCGTATCAGCCGAAGTAATTTAGACAGATTTTCCGCTGTTAACGCCATTTTTTAGTTTTATTTATAAGTTAGTTTCTGTTCTTGTTCACAGATTACAAGAGTATGTCGACACTTATGCCTTAAGTGAACTGCACTGTAGTAAATTTTTGTTGTTTTATACAATAGCGGTCGCACTTTTGATTTTAGTGGACTGCTGTTTTTGTTCACAGACTGCTACAGTATGTCGAGACTTATGTCTTAAGTGAACTGCACTGTGCGCCTTTTTATTATATTACACCTTAGTGAAGGTCTCACTTCACGAACTCCGATCGCACAGGTTCTTGTGCGAATTCACTTTAAACGAACCGAAATCACTTTGTTACGGCCAATTCGCGGGTAGAATCAGAAAAGGTTACTTGGTCGTACAAGTTTCATTTTTTCAAGGATAACGAGTTTACTTGGACTTTTTTTCAGTATTGTAACGAACTGATTTTATTTTGTCTGCTCGCTACGGAATACGTGCGGCTAGCTCAGTAGAGTTTGTGCGTTCGTCCCACCAAATTTATATAATAACGTGATCACCCGGTTACCAGTAATAACACTCGCAGTTTCGTTCTCGGACGCCTCTGCTCTCTCGTCGTAGCGTCGGACCTTCGCCTGGTGTTGCCGCTGACGCGCGAGAAGGAAGGTCGAGGGCTTAGGGAAGCGTCACCGTTCTCAGACTAGGGTGAACAATTGGCGGGCTCTCAAAGGCATACGCCTCGCTAGCCACAACCTCTTGTCCCTTGCTCTGTCCCGGCCGGTCCCGCCAGACGCTTGTTCAGTTCCTTCCGACGCACCGCGCTATCGCCCGGATACGCCGCAGTCCCTGTAGCAAGACGCCCAGTGAAAGACGAACGTTCCACCCTACCTTTCTCTCCTGTCGGCGCGGTCGGACCTGGATGTCCTGCTCGGCGGCCTGGTTCCCCTGTCTTGCCGCTTTCGTCGTCCTGGGTGGCGCGGACCTTCGTTATGGGCGCTTGTCGCGTGGGCTGAGAATTGTTGTCGTACGCAGACTCACGGAAGCTCACGGCTGTGATTCCCCAAGGCATACGCCTGTGGAACTGCAACGCGTCAACCCCACGTCTGGTTCGGACTGGCGGCGCCGGTACCACGCCTGCTTGGATTACACGGACACACCAGGCTATCGCCTGGTTCAAGCACGCGATCTCCTACACAGTCCACCGGGTCTACACCACAATCCCTGCCGCTTCCTCTGGTGCCCGCTTAGATCTGGCCTCTCCTGTCGTTTGCCTCCTGGCTACTCGTGCTTCGTCGTTTGGACCTCAGCTACCTGCGTCCCAGTTCGGAGACCTTCTCGTCCCGAACGTCTTGACGTAGCGATCTTGCTCCTTGATGACTATCACGGTCGTAGCTTCTCTGCTGACTTCGTTCTACGTTGCTGACTCGTACACTTGCTTTCCTTGACTGTCGGTCCCGCTTCCAGCGCTCGGCCTGTTTATATAGGCCACCTCTAACGGTTTATCCCTTTGGTCTCCAGTCTCCGGATCCAAAGTCCAAGATTTTACCGTTGGCCGGTCGAAAGTTCGATTTGTCCCGTTAATTGCCTTTAAGCCTGCTGACTCTCCAAACTCTCTTTTCAGCAAGTCCGGAGTCTCCATCCTCTCTCTCTCCATTTCCCGACTCTCCAAACTCTCTTCCTCTAGAGTCTCCAAACTCTCTTTCTCCAGCCCAGAGTCTCCAAACTCTCTCTCTGGGCTTCGCACTGCCGTTACTACGCTTTGCCTTGTTGCGTAACTGGCAACGGCAGGCCCTCCTTATGCGATCACTATTCGCATTTGTGCGGAGTTTTAACTCCTCACATCTCCCCCTTTCTTCGGGAAAATTTAAAATCCGGTCCTGCGGTTACCGCGGAACACTCTTGGGATTCCGCCAACGCTCACAGCTCCGTCTCGAGTTCCACAGCGCCGATCTCCTTTGAGTGTATTCCTCGTTCTTAGTTTCAAACTTTGCCGCTCATACGTACTTCCGTGATGCTTCTTCGTTCTACGCTCTTCTTCGCGCGTTTCACATTTTTTGTCTTCTCGTCATCTGGTCACACCATTCGCCGTTGATCGATTGTTACCGATAACTCCCGATAACTCCCGTTGGGGCGGCGTTGCCACTTGGTGACCCTGGTATTTCCGTAGTGTGACCCGTCATGTGCTGCTTTTTCCGATGTTTTTGCCCATCGATTGACACTATCGAGTGCCGATTGACCGCCTTGTGATCGAGGCGCCCTAAGCCTTGATGACTATAAACAAAATTTTGGCGGTAAGTTGGAATATAAACAAAACGTTTCATCCTTGTAATCCTTGACTCTTTTTTTCCCCGCAGACTCATTTGGCATGCCTTGCGGTACTGCTGTACCGCCCCTCCCCTTTCCTCGGGAGTATGTGGGTTCCTTGGTCCGGTGGTTGTTGAGGCAGGATTCTGGTTCGTTCGTGGTCCGTTTCCGTTGACTCTCGCCTTGGCCTGACGCTAGAACGGTTGCTGGATGCGTAATCTGCACCCGTTAACTCTCGCCCTGGCCTGACGCCAAAACGGTTGCCGAGCCTAGTCCGTTCTCAGGTGCTGTCACTCTCAACTTCCCGTCGCTTGTGCCTTACTCTTCCCTGGTGGTGGTTGTCGCGGCAACACTCTGGTTCGCTCGCGGTCCGCAGCCGTTGACTCTCGCCTTGGCCTGACGCTGTAATGGTTGTCGGACTCGCAGTCTGCATCCGTTGACTCTCGCCTCGGCCTGACGCTAGAACGGCTGCCGAACCCAGTCCGTTCTCAGGTGTTGTCGTTCTCCTGCATGCCTTCCGATGGATCCGACTCCACGTTCTTGCCACCCCTCCTCCTGATCCTGCTGTTTTAGGTCGCTGACATGTACCGTGCGTTCCCTTTTGTTCGTCCGGTGGCGAATCTTACATATCACCGGCGATGTGAAATCCACAATTTGGTACGGTCCATCGAACCTCGGAGCTAGTTTGACCGCAAACCCTTCAGCCGCTTTAGACAAATGGTGCTCCTTGGCCCACACCACTTCACCAACGCTTGGCTTCCACTGCCTTCTCCGCAGGTTGTAATGCCTTGCTTGGTCCTGGGACACCCTCTCTAGGTTCCTGCGCACAATCTCGAAGACCTCTCTCATCTTCTCAGCGTTTCCTTCCGGTGACTCTGGTTGCCTTCCCGTACCTAGCGTTTCTCTGTCATAGAGTGCGTTCGGTAGTCTTGGCTCGCGGCCCTGTGTCAAAAATGCCGGTGGAATCTGAAACACTGGAATTCACAGCCAGCATGATTTCGGGCCACCTTTCATCCCAATTCCTCTGGTTCTGTCCGGCAAACTGCGCTATCATTGTCTTCACAGCGCGGTTTGCTCTCTCTGTCGGATTCTCCTGTGGGGTATACGGTGCCGTAAACTGCTGCTTTATCCCCATGTCGTTGAGGAACTTCTTAAAAGCCCAGCTCGTGAACTGCACGCCGTTGTCCGTGATCACCACCTTCGGTACTCCAAATCGTGAGACTATGCGTTCCCTGAACGCTTTCTGCAACGTTTCCGCCGTGGCTGTTCGCAAAGGCACCAACTCCGTCCACTTCGATAACCTGTCGATCAGTACCAACAACATACTGTTTCCGTGTTTCGACCTCGGTAGTGGTCCGACGAAATCGGCGCACACTGTCGCCCAGGGCTCCTCCGGAATCTGTGTCAGCATCTTTCCCGCCGCCTGTCGCTGATTCGGTTTGAACCTGGCGCAGTCCTCGCACTTCCGAACGTAGGCCCTTGCGTCTCTCTGGATTCCTGGCCAGTAGTACCGGGCTGCAAGCCGTGCAATCGTCTTCCGACTGCCTACATGACCGGCTGCTGGGGCGTCGTGGTTTTCACGCAAGACCGTTTCTCTCAGCTGCCGCGGAGCACATAGCTTCCAGGTCACTACATCTTCGTTCCCTGCCCTAAGCGCAATCTGCCTGTAAAGGGTGCTACCCTCCCACACGTAGTCTGGGAACTTTTGAGGCTGTGCTTTTAGTTTTTCTCCCATTTCCTTGATCCAGCTGCACTCTTATTCGGCCTCCTTGTCCTGCGTTCTTCTGCCTCGACAATGCGTCTGCTACCACGTTCAACCGGCCTTTCCTGTATGCTACCTCGAAGTCATACTGCTGCAGCTCCAACGCCCATCTGGCAATTCTTCCCGAAGGGCTTTCTATGCTGTTAAGCCACTTCAGCGCCATATGATCCGTCACCACCTTAAAGTGGTATCCCTCAAAGTACGGCCTTAGCTTCCGAATAGCCCACACAATTGCCAAGCACTCCTTCTCCGTTGTCGAGTAGTTCTTCTCGGCTCCGTTTAGGGTCCGGCTGGAGTATGAAATGACCCTTTCGCCATCTTCTGTATCCTGCGTGAGAATTCCTCAATCCCGTAGTCACTGGCGTCCGTCTGCAGGATGAACGTTCTCCCGAAGTCGGGGCACGCCAAGACTGGGTCGGTAACCAATCTGGCTTTTACCTCCTCGAAGGCTTGCTGGTGGTCCTGTGACCATGTCCACTTGGTACCCTTGCGGAGGAGGTCGTTGAGTGGCCTTACGATGCGCGCGAAGTCAGGCACGAAACGTCGGTACCACGATGCGACTCCAAGGTATTGCCTCAGTTCTCGGACCGATGACGGTGGTTCTAGCTGGGCTATCGCTGCTACCTTCTCTGGGTCCGTGCCTATCCCTTGGCTTGTGACGCGGTGCCCTAGGTACAGAAGTTCTTGTTTGAAGAACTGGCATTTTTCCGGGTTTATTTTCAGGTTCGCTTTCTTCAAGCGACTGAATACCTCCCTGAGGTTTCTCTTGTGTTCCTCTAGGGTGCGGCCAATCACGATGATGTCATCTTGATACGCAAATGCATGCGGCGACATTTCCGGTCCAATCACCTGATCCAGGGCCCGTTGAAATGTGGCCGACGCGGAGTGTAACCCAAATGGCATCACCTTCCATTGGAACAGCCCTTTCCCTGGGACCGTGAAGGCCGTGAAGCCCCGGCTTGACTCTTCCAGTGGTATTTGCCAATACCCATCCTTTAGGTCCAGGCTGCTTATAAATCGCGCCTCCCTTAGTTGATCGAGGATGTAGTTTATCCGTGGCATCGGGTAGGCATCCTTTATGGAGTTCGCGGTTATCTGCCTGAAGTCCACGCATAGTCTCCATTTTCCCGTTTTCTTCTTCACCATGACTATGGGTGAGCTGTACGGGCTCCTTGAATGCTCTATCATCCCCATCTTCAGCAGTTCGTCCACCTTCGCGTTGATCTCCCCTTGAATCTTTGGATTCTTGGGGTAGTATCTCTGCTTAATTGGCTTATCGTCCTTCATGGTTATCGTGTGCTCGGCTATACTCGACGTTCCGGTCATGGCTTGAAACTCCGCGAGCTCTGTTTCCAGGAATTTGTTCACGTGGTCCTCTTCGCCGTCCTTTTGGACTACTGCGACCGACAACTTCTCCTCGAGCCACCCGTTGTGTCTGCCTCTGGCCGGTATTCGGATTTCATGACCGGCGCACTTGATCTCGGCCCCGACTTGCGTGAGGAAATTCCACCCCAGCACCAACGCATCCACTATCCCTGGTAATATTAGCAGGCTCATGACGAGTCGCCTGTTGCCGAACTCCACTCCTATTTCGAGCTTTGCGTTGATTTCGCCACACCTTCCATCTGCCAACCTAACCTGCCGTCGTGTCCTTGTAATCGCTCCCTGGGCAGCCAGCTTGTCCGCCAGCTCTTCACTTATGAAGCTTGCTGTTGCCCCGGTGTCGATCGTGGCCTTGTACGTGTCCCACCGATCTTTACCGCTGCGGACAACTGCTGCTCCTCCTCGATTAGTTTTCCGGTTAGTTTGGAGAGGCGGCATCTTGCGACCCCGGCCCGTCTCTCTGCGGCTGGGATCGCTGGCCATTTCCCGCTCTCTGGCAGCATTCTGTGCTTCGGACTCCTACTTTCCCGCACATCCAACAGAACAGCAGCCTCTGTTCTCGGTAGCCTCTTGCCCAATGGCCGTGTCCGCCGCACCTGCAACACGCTTCCTGTGGATTGGCAATATGGGTTGGGTTCTGACCCGGGTTGCCCCCTGACGTTGTTCCAGTGTGTCTCTGTGCGGTGACTGGCGGCCTCCATAGGGTCGTGTTTTGTCGCCTGGCCTGGACCGGGGTATATTGTGCCCACTGTTCCCGGGTATGCGTGCCTGGATCTCCTGAGTCCTCACACCTTCTGCACGTGACGTGTGTTGCGGCCGGGGCTTTGTTGCGACTGTATTTGTGCTCTTCCGAAAATGCCTCCCGTTCCCTGTGCAGTTCCTCGTATTCATCTGCCAGGATCATGAGAGCCTCTAGGTCGTCCACGTGGTAGGATCTCAACGGTATTCGGAGGTCTGGCGTGCAGTTCTCCTTGATGAGCTCCAGCGTTTCTTTCTTCCCATACCCAAGGGGTCTTATTAGGGTCTGCATCTCGACCATGTAGTCCTTGAATGCCTCCCTGTACCCTTGCTTCCTTTGCCTCACCTTGTCCGCGAGCTTCGTGAAGTATCCCCTGGGCAGGAAATACGTCTGGAAACTGTCTATGAACTCGGCCCAAGTCCTCCAGTGCTTGTTGTTGGCTATGTACCACTTCAGAGCCTTTCCCTGCATTAATTCCGGCATGGCTCGGGGAATCATGTTCAGGTTCAACCCGTATGTGTTTGCGGACCATTCCACCTGCTCCAGGAATTCGAGTGGTTTTTCTTCTCCGTCGAAGCGAAAAGACCACTCTCTTACTTGCTTCGCTACTTTCGCGTAGTCTGGCGGGCTGGGAGTGGGTCTTTCCGGACTTGGCCTCCTTTCCCTGCTTGTCTCTCTCCGTTGCCCTTCTCGAAACATCTCCTCCATGTTCAGACTTGCGATTAAGTCTTCTCCCTCCGGGTTCGTGAGCTTTATGCTTGGACCTGGTCTGTCCGGATATGTTGCCTCCAATTCTGTCCAGATTGCTGCGAGTTTTGGGTCGTTCTCTGTCTCTGCGTAGTACTCCGCTAGGACTTTCCGCATGTCCTCTGTCCTTCCGGACAGCGATATGCGCAACCTCTGTGCGACATACGCGAAATCTTCCTTTTTGAGACGGTAGATCCAACTTCTACCCATACTGCTTTATTTGTGTTTACTGCCGGGATAATCACGTTATTTGGGCGCCAGATGTAACGAACTGATTTTATTTTGTCTGCTCGCTACGGAATACGTGCGGCTAGCTCAGTAGAGTTTGTGCGTTCGTCCCACCAAATTTATATAATAACGTGATCACCCGGTTACCAGTAATAACACTCGCAGTTTCGTTCTCGGACGCCTCTGCTCTCTCGTCGTAGCGTCGGACCTTCGCCTGGTGTTGCCGCTGACGCGCGAGAAGGAAGGTCGAGGGCTTAGGGAAGCGTCACCGTTCTCAGACTAGGGTGAACAATTGGCGGGCTCTCAAAGGCATACGCCTCGCTAGCCACAACCTCTTGTCCCTTGCTCTGTCCCGGCCGGTCCCGCCAGACGCTTGTTCAGTTCCTTCCGACGCACCGCGCTATCGCCCGGATACGCCGCAGTCCCTGTAGCCTACCTTTCTCTCCTGTCGGCGCGGTCGGACCTGGATGTCCTGCTCGGCGGCCTGGTTCCCCTGTCTTGCCGCTTTCGTCGTCCTGGGTGGCGCGGACCTTCGTTATGGGCGCTTGTCGCGTGGGATGAGAATTGTTGTCGTACGCAGACTCACAGAAGCTCACGGCTGTGATTCCCCAAGGCATACGCCTGTGGAACAGCAACGCGTCAACCCCACGTCTGGTTCGGACTGGCGGCGCCGGTACCACGCCTGCTTGGATTGCACGGACACACCAGGCTATCGCCTGGTTCAAGCACGCGATCTCCTACACAGTCCACCGGGTCTACACCACAATCCCTGCCGCTTCCTCTGGTGCCCGCTTAGATCTGGCCTCTCCTGTCGTTTGCCTCCTGGCTACTCGTGCTTCGTCGTTTGGACCTCAGCTACCTGCGTCTCAGTTCGGAGACCTTCTCGTCCCGAACGTCTTGACGTAGCGATCTTGCTCCTTGATGACTATCACGGTCGTAGCTTCTCTGCTGACTTCGTTCTACGTTGCTGACTCGTACACTTGCTTTCCTTGACTGTCGGTCCCGCTTCCAGCGCTCGGCCTGTTTATATAGGCCACCTCTAACGGTTTATCCCTTTGGTCTCCAGTCTCCGGATCCAAAGTCCAAGATTTTACCGTTGGCCGGTCCAAAGTTCGATTTGTCCCGTTAATTGCCTTTAAGCCTGCTGACTCTCCAAACTCTCTTTTCAGCAAGTCCGGAGTCTCCATCCTCTCTCTCTCCCTTTCCCGAGTCTCCAAACTCTCTTCCTCTAGAGTCTCCAAACTCTCTTTCTCCAGCCCAGAGTCTCCAAACTCTCTCTCTCTGGGCTTCGCACTGCCGTTACAACGCTTTGCCTTGTTGCGTAACTGGCAACGGCAGGCCCTCCTTATGCGATCACTATTCGCATTTGTGCGGAGTTTTAACTCTTCACAGTATCCTACCGACTGTTGTGTTGTGTGGTGCGAGAAGGATCCTGTTGTCTTCGAGCGGCTCTTTCTCTTTCCGCTACCCGCAGCCTCTTCATCGCCACTGCATCGAAGTTGCTGATCTGACCCCAGAACGTCTGGTCCGAGATTATGCGCTCCCCTAGGGTCGAAGGGTCTGCTATGTCCTCAATAAAGCCTTCCCTTTCGCGGTCAAATCGCTGGCAATTAAAAATTATGTGCTCAGCCGTCTCGTCGACGCCGCATTCTGGGCAGCGACTGTCGTCGTTGTGGCCAAACCTAGCCAGATAGCTCCTGAAGCATCCATGCCCGCTTAGCATATTGGTGAGCCAAAAATTTACCTCGTCATGCCGTCTTCGCGTACACATGTGACCACATCCGGGATGATCCTAAAGGTCCATCATCCCTCGTCGACTGCTGCCACCGTCTTTGCCACCTTTCCAAGCTGTTGGTTCTGGCGTTGGTTTTTATGGCTCGCATCTAGGCAGTGCTGCCATGTCCGGCAATCTTCTTGACCTCGTGTATCTCCTTCGCCTCCAAGGCCAGGAAGTCTATAGACAGAGTTCCCGCTATAACTTGGGCTGCGTCGTCGGAGATTGTCCGAAAGCTGGAGCACACCCTTAGGGCACACAGTCGGTGCGTCGATTCCAGGCCGCTTATGTAGGAGCTCTTCTCCAGGGTTCTCCCTGGTAGTGGCAGCCGTAGCATCGTACATTGCATTCCACAGCAGCGGCCCGACGGTGCGATACATCTTCAAATAATTGGCGCTCACCTAGTGGTAAAAACCACCAACCAACACCACCATCACCAACACCACCCACACAGCTTCTAAATTTGCGGCAAAGCAAAAGACAGCGAAGCGGGAAAAGTGAAGGGAATAAGTGACGAAATAACACACACACCGAAAAAATCATGTGAGTGGGAACCGATGCTAAACGCATTTTCAGTCGGTTAATATTTTTTGTACCACAAACCGAAGCGTTTTAAAAAAAAATATAATAATAAAAAAATTTTTAATTGTTAATGTTACACTGAAAAAAATTATTTCCAACAGAAATTATTTTAAACAAAAAAAATATTTTCAACAGAATTCAATGTGAACAAAAATCATTTAACGATCGCTTTTCATTTAAGGTTGTTGTTTTTTGTTTCCATTCGATTCAAGCGCGACATTCGACGCTGCAGCCTTTGCTGCTACCGATACAGCCAGCTTTTGCATACCTAAGCGAATCGGACTGCTCATGCAGCCCGGATTCTCACAGTATAATAAACCATACCCCACAGACTCAAAGTCTGATAGCGAAAATAAAGCTTCCCCTCTAAGACGTGTAACCGCGAATCCCCCTGCAATTGCGATAGACCCAGAACAGCTCAAACTTGTAATACAGGCAATTGTGGCCAATACTCTAGCGGACGAGGCCGCCAAAAACCAACTGGCACAAAATGAAATGCGTCAGAAAATTCAGGAGCTGGCCAACGCGTTGGCGGCAACACATGTCGCGTCCACCTCAGCCGTGGCCCCCGTAATTAGAACCTACGAACCCATAGATATAACTAATAATTCTCCATGTAGCGTGACTTTAGACGCCGTTAAATATTTGCCTGAATTCTCGGGGTCACAGGAATCATATGTCTCCTGGCGACAAGCGGCGATAGCTGCATATCGCACATTTAAAATTTTCAACGGCACCTCTCGCCATTACGAGGCAGTGACAATTTTTAGAAACAACGTTAGGGGCGCGGCCGATAATGTTTTATCCTCGTTTGGCACCGTGCTGAATTTCGATGCTATTATAAATCGGCTCGATTTCACTTTCAGTGACAAGCGTCCAATGCATGTCATTGAACAAGACATGAGCACTCTAAGACAGAAAAACAACATGAGCCTGTTACAGTATTATGATGAGGTCGAGAAAAAACTCACCTTACTCAGAAATAAAGCTCATATGTCTCACGAGCCATCGACGGCAAAAATATTGTGCGAAAGATTCCGCGAGGACGCCTTGCGTATTTTCATCTCGGCACTTAAACGCAACCTCACTGACGTGCTTTTCGCGGCAAAGCCGAAAGACATGCCGTCAGCTCTGGCCTTAGCGCAAGAAGTGGAATCTAACCAAGAGAGGTACGTTTTTGCAGCCAGTTTTGCAAAAAGTCAGGAAGACAAAGACCGCAAACCGACTGCAAAAGCGCAGGGTCGTCAACTTGACAAGTATTACTACCATGACCCACAACCTAATAATACCAAAAATCCTTTCGAAATTCACTTCATTCATGGCGCCACCACTGTCACAAAAAAATGCTTCGTTTCTATTTTTAATTTGAAAGCTTTTTCATTCTACCAGATTTTACAATATTCGACGGGATAATCCGGGCCGATCTGTTAACACAGGCCGGCGCATCACTTTGCCTCGCTTCCGCCCAACTCAAATGGGATAACGAGGTTCAGAAGATTTCATTCCATAAATGCACTGACGTCAACTTCACTAACGTGGAGTGCGCAGATGCACCACCTTTGGTGAAGAAGACATTTCTGAAAATGATAAAAAGCCGGAAAAACGTCTTCGCAGATCCCAACGAGCCCCTTCCATATAACACATCGGTAGTGGCCACGATTAGAACGCTAGTCGTTACGCCAAGTTATATCCATACCCCATGGGGGCAGCAGATTTCGTCAAGGAGATCCCAGACCTGCTTAAAAATGGTATAATTCAGAAGTCGGTGTCTAATTATAACAACCCAATATGGGTGGTTGATAAAAAAGGAACCGACGAGGCCGGCAATCAAAATAAACGGTTAGTCATAGACTTTCGTAAGCTAAGTGAAAGGACAAATACCCGATGCCAAATATCTCTTTGATACTGGGCAACTTGGGCAAGGCCAAATTCTTTACGACACTGGACCTCAAGTCCGGTTATCACCAGATCGTCTTAGCGGAAAATGACCGCGAAAAAACTTCCTTCTCCGTAAGCGGAGGGAAGTACGAATTTAAGAGGCTTCCCTTTGGCTCGAGAAATGCTGCCAGCATCATCCAGAGAGCCATTGATGACATTCTGAGAGAACAAATCAGCAAGACTTGCTATGTCGATGATGTAATAATCTTCGCAGAAAACGAGAATGCTCATGTGAAGCACGTGGATTGGGTTGTAAAAACCATAAGCGATGCAAATATGAGAGTTTCAGTAAAAAACTCAAGCTTTTTTAAAAAAAGCGTAAACTTTCTTGGCTTTATAGTCACCAGTGATGGCACCACTACCGACCCAGAAAAGGTCAGGGCCATAAAAGAGTTCCCCGAACCAAAAACACTATTTGAGGTTAGATCATTCCTAGGTCTCGCGAGCTATAGCAGATGCTTTATTAAGGACTTTGCAGCCATAGCAAGGCCTATTTCGGACATCTTAAAGGGCGAAAATGGAAGTGTAAGCAGACATAGATCGCAACACATCCAAGTACAATTCAATGAGGCGCAAAAAAACTCTTTCGAAAAACTGCGCAACATTTTGGCATCCGAAGAAGTTATGATCAGATACCCGGATTACAAGAAGCCATTCCATCTAACGGCGGATGCTTCAGCCTACGGTATTGTGCTTTCACAAGAGAACCGTCCTATTACAATGATCTCGAGGACATTAAAGGATAGGGAACTATTAGCCATTGTTTGGGCGTTGGCCAAACTGCGACACTATTTCTATGCGGTGAAAGATATAACTATCTTTACTGACCATCAGCCATTGTCATTCTCGGTATCAGATTCTAATCCTAACGCTAAAACTAAAAGGTGTAAGGGTCGCATTGATGAAACGGGTGCGAAGGTGGTATATGAACCGGGAAAGGAAAATTTGGTTGCTGATGCCCTGTCTAGGCAGCAAATTAATGCCATAGAAGAACAGGACGCAGAATCATGCGTTGCGACCATTCACAGTGAGATTTCCCTTACCCAAAAAACGGATCAGCCCCTAAACTGCTTCCAGAGCCAACTAATTCTAGAAGAGGCCCACTTTCCGCTAAAACGCTCTTTCATTCTCTTCAAAAATAAGAAACGACACGCGACCAACTTCACCGACAAGGAGTCATTACTCAATGACCTTGCGGATGCAATAGTCCCCAAGGGCGTAAATGCCCTCCATTGCGATTTGCACACGCTAGCGACGGTGCAGGACGACTTAGCGCGGAGATTCCGGACTACAAATTTCTGGCACTGCAAAAACCGTGTTACAGATATTTTTGGGGTCGAGGAAAGGAGGGAAGTCATATTAGCAGAATACAATAGGGCTCACCGGTCGGCCCAAGAAATTGTGAAGCAGGTTCTCACAGAGTACTACTTCCCAAAAATGGCCAAACTGGCCAATGAAATTGTCCAAAACTGCAAAACATGCGCAAAAGTTAAATATGATAGGCATCCGAAGAAACAAGAGATTGGCGAGTCACCGATTCCTTCTCATGTAGGAGAAATGCTACACATAGACATTTTCTCAATGGATAAAATATATTTTCTCACTTGCATTGACATTCACGACATTGCCGTCAAAAACAATTGAGGATTTGAAACCGGCCTTTTTACAGGTGATGAATTTCTTCCCAAAGGCCAAAGTGATTTACTGCGACAACGAGCCATCGTTATAATCGCACACGATCACGGCCATGCTAGACAACCATTTTGGCGTCAGAATCACGAATACGCCACCCCTTTACAGTGTCTCAAACGGGCAAGCGGAACGTTTTAACAGCACTGGGCATGAGTGATACTGTGGAGATAATCTTATTAGCCACTATTAGATATAACAAATCAATCCATTCGGTCATCGATAAGAGGCCAGTCGACGCAATACAAGAATGCCAGGACATGACACACACAGGAACGGATTGCCGACAAAATTAAGAGTGCCCAAGACGCGCTGAGGTCTAGAGAGAATGCATCTCGACAAAACAGGGTCTTTGAAGTGGGCGAAAATGTTTTGGTCAAAACTAATAGAAGGCCTTGCAATAAGCTCATAAGTTATTTGGTAAACGTATAAACCATATTGTAATGATAAAAGGTAGTGGTGGTGGCAGTGTATGGAGTACATTGCAAATCTTGAGATCACTATAAACAAAAATATTATGGAAATATTATTTCATGTAATCCCGAATGAGCAATTGAGGAGTGATAATATGATAGATTAAGATTACATGGAGCGCTGAGCTAGAAGAGATCAGACCAACGTAAAAGCTTTTAGCTCCGCCTGTAGATTACTTCTGGTACGCACATTGGATGTGAAGAGAACGCGTTGCAAACGACTGTCAGTGTTTGCCAAATGCGCAACAGTTGTAACGGCAATTTCCATATTTCGCCACTTCGTAGTCAGCGTCGTAACCAACCGACTCACATATACCGCGTTACATTCTGCGCCACTCGGGCGGCTGTTTAGTAAATTCAAAAACGCAGCGGCCGTCGTCTCCTCGGTTTCAAAGCGCGGCAGAAATAATTCCTGGAACTCTCCCCAAGGGACACCTGAGATGCACTTCCCTCCACTGAGCAGTTGCTCAGTGCCATAGTCAATTCACTTCCTTGAAGGGGGTGCTCAGATAAAATTATATCGGTTGTTGAACACCACTTTGCTGCCTCAACACATGCAGCATCAGGGTTAAATTTGGGTAGCTTAACATCTTAACTAGCATAATTTTTACAAGTTCAGCCAAATTCTGATTTTGCATTTCGACAACTGCACGCCACTGCTCCTCAGAAAATGTGACGCAGATCCCACTTCTGATGTCGGGTTATTAATATTATTAATATCAGGAGCCTCGTCGTCCGTCCATCCGTCCATCCATATCGGCGTCACTCATAATGATTTCCACTACGCAAGTTGTACAGCTGTGCGCATTCAACGAGTCCACTTGCGTCTGCTTTGGGCTCTCAACTATTAATGTGCTTTTTATACCTGTTACTCGTAGAGTAAAAGGGTATACTAGATTCGTTGAAGAGTATGTAACATGCAGAAGGAAGCGTTTCCGAGCATATAAAGTATGTTTATTCTTGATCAGGATCAATAGCAAAACCGATCTGGCCATGTCAGTCTGTCCGTCCGTCCGTCTGTCCGTCCGTCTGTCCGTCCGTTGTCCGTCCGTATGAACGTCAAGATCTCAGGAACTACAAAATCTAGAAAGTTGAGATCAACCATACAGACTCCAGAGACATAGACGCAGCGCCAGTTTGTCGATTCATGTTGCCACGCCCACTATAACGCCCACAAACCGCCGAAAACTGCCACGCCCACACTTTTGAAAAATGTTTTGATATTTTTTAATTTTTGTATTGGTGTTGTAAATTTCTATCGACTTGCCAAAAAACTTTTTGCCACGCCCACTCTACCGCCCACAAACCGCCAAAAACTGTCAATGTTGAAGACTCTCCTTCGCACTTTCACTAGCTGAGTAACAGGTATCAGATAGTCGGGGAACTCGACTATAGCGTTCTCTTTTGTTCTCTTCTCAATTGTGGCGTTCCCTTTTCATTATGTCGCTTTCTCACTGTAACCAAGCAGCGCAAGTGGCCACGTTCATTTTAGCAGAGTCCCGTCATCCACACACATTGGCAATAAATAGGAACACGCATAATAGCAAAAGGATCATGGAGAAGAATAGCGACTACGTGCTTACCCATTAATTTTGCCCCGACATGTGTATATATATATGGGTGTGTATGGATTTCCGCGAATATCTAGATATGTGGGTGTAAATATATTGGTGTTGTAACGAACTGTTTTTCCTATTTCGGCTCGCTACGAAATGCAACGGCTAGCTCAGAGATTTTGTTTGTTCGTCCCACCAAATTTATGATTTGTGTGATTGCCCGGCCAAAAAGAAGACAGATTCTCAGATTTAACCACTTTTATTTATCGTCACTTGTTGACCAGGATTCGGTGATCCTCGCCGCTGGATGCACGTCGTTGCTCCCTCGTCGTCCTTCCGTCGTACGCCTGCGTCGCTGCCGACGGGGATCCGTACCGGCTCGCCTGGGGCTTAGGATGTTATGGGGCAGGGTGTATCGTCCACGAGTTGAGCTAGCGCTCCCTCCGAACCACCGTTGCGACCACTGACTCCACTGTCCCTTTCTGACTACGCTAGGTCCTCGCCGAAGGATATCCTGCGGGCTCGACCGGGGCTTAGGATGTTATGGGGCAGGGTGTATCGTCCACGAGTTAAGCTAGCGCTTCTCTCCGAACCACCGTTGCGACCACTGACTCCACTGTCCCTTTCTGACCACGCTAGGTCCTTGTGTTCGCTCGTCCTTCGCTGATCTTCACGTGCGGCGATCCACTCTGGATGCCCGCTTGACGCACTTGTGTTCCCGTCGTTTCACTGTCACTCGGTATCGACTCGTCGCGTACTTCTTCGCTTTCCGTATGGCTGTAAGGCCCTCGCGTACTTCTTCTTGACTCTCTGGCTGTAAGGCCCTCGCGTACTTCTTCTTGACTGTCCCTGTGTGGCACTTCCGACCGTCTGATCGCACGCCCGTGTCCGGGCAGAGCGCCTCGCGCCCGTACTCTGCGCTTGCGCGTATGACCTACGCGTGTTTAACTGACTGACCGTCCCGAGCCGCGCCGGCGCCGTCCCTTATATCGGCTGCGGGAATCCCGTTATTTCCCGTTTTGCACACGGCTCGCTCGGGTACAAGGTCCAAACGTGTCCCGTTAGTTCACGGTGCGTCCTCTTTGTGCCTGTCCAAAGTCCGCACCGTTACCGTTCGACCTTTGTGCCCTTGGCTGGCTTGAGTCCAAGGTCCAGCGCGGTACCGTTAACTCACGGTCTCTCCGCTTTGCCGGGGTCCAAGGTCCATTATTTACCGTTCGACCTGACCGCCCTTGGCTCCTCTCGCATTCCAGCCGTCTTCGCTGTTGCTATGCCGATCTCCTACACCCGGATTTGTGGGGAGTTTTAAGACTCCTCACATCTCCCCCTTTCTTCGGAAGATTTCAAAAGAATGCTGCTTCCGGCGGTCCTCTGCTTCGGTGTCTCCTTGCACGGGCAACTTCCTCAATCACCTCTCGTCGACCCTGCGCCCTTTGTTCTCAGCCTGGCAGTCGCAGCTTATTAGACCCCGTCGTTCAGCGTCTTGACTTGGCATCTTGAACCTCCTTGCGCCTTCCTGATCGCAGCCTTACGTCTCAGCGTATTCGAGCATCTCGACGTGGCATCTTGATCCTCACCGTTCCATTCTCCTCACGTCGACCTGCGCCTCCTTGATCTCAGCCCGGCAGCCTCAGCCTAGTAGACCCTGTCGTTCGACGTCTCGACTCGGCATCTTGATCTTTGCGCCCTTCTCCAGCCTCCTGTATCTGTTGCCATCCGCTTCTCGTCACCAGCTCCGCATTTAAACTTGCCGCCTCTTCCTCGCTTCGCATCTCTGGCAACTCCACCGATACTCACCATGATCGACTTATCGATGTTGGCGACCGGCGTTGCCACCTCCGATTCCTACCGATATTGTCCCATCGCTGATTGCGCGATCGAGTTATCGATATTGGCGACCGGCGTTGCCACTTCCTGTTCCGATGTTCCGATGTCGTGCCGATTGCTGCCAATAGTGGGCAGCGTGTTGAAAATCAATTTAATATCCAGTATTTTTGTTCCCTATCGATCTCACTATCGATCGACCGCTATTATCGTAGCGCCCCCATCCCGATTTTCTCCAAGCACGTGGATTTCGGAGTTGCAGCTCAATGGAGGTAAGTTTACGGAATTTATTGTAAAAACCGCCATATTTACTCATCCTCTCTTTTTTTTGTCTTAGCTCCTCCCACACGATATGATGGCCCTTGATGCTCCAGGGTTGCTGGCCCTGGACACAGGCGCCCTGGAGGCCCTTTGGCAGGGACCCCGATGATCGCCCCTCCATGCTCCGGGCGGCTGCCCCTGGACCCAAGCGCCTTGGAGGCCAACATGCCGTCTCCGCGCCTGCGGCAGCCCCGCGTCGATTTGCCGGCCCGCGTGCCTGGCCCCGCGTCCGATTGCTGGCCCGCGTGCCTGGCCCCGCGTCCGATTGCTGGCCCGCGTGCCTGCTGGCTGCTGCAGATGACTCGCACCTATTTTTTTTATTGTGAGCAACAAAGTGCCCTTACCCTCCCCTGACCCACAACTCTCAGTCGTCGTTTTTGTTATTTTTTTATTGGGGTACGTACACCCTGATATCGCCGCCGCGTCGCACCTTCAGGCGGAACCGCTGGCCGTCCAGCACGAACAGTTTTGCCCAGCGGTCCTTGTGCCGTCTGCCCGCCTGGGCCTCGGCCTCCTCGACCACCTTAGGTGGCCACTCCGCGCGCTCGACCTCTCGCCACGGCTTCTCACCCAGCGACTGCTGCCTGCGGAGGCAGGGTCGCTGCGGTGGAGGTCTCGCCTCGGGGCATGACTCCTGCCGCGCGAGTTTCGGTGGTGGCGGTGCGGGCCACACCCACGGACCCTTCTCCGGGTTCTCCTCTGCGTCCTCCATCCGTGCGCGAACTCGCGGGTCGCGCGCTCGTGTCTCCATTGGCCTCCACCCGACCGCGCCCACCTCCTCCCACACGCGGGCCTCCGGCGTGTCCTCCGGCGGTGCGGGCCATGTCCACGTCACCGTTTGCTGATGCCACCGGCGGCCGCCCAGGCCGATCGTGCGCAGCGTCTGCGCGACGTGCGCCTGGTCCACTTCCCAGGACTGCTGCCGCTCGCACCGGGGCCCCTCCTCATCCTGGGGTGGCGGCGTCGGCGTGCGCGGCGGCGGCGGCGTCGGTGGTGCTGGCGGCGGTGTTGGCGTGCGTGGTGGCGGTGGTGGCTGCGGCTGTGCCGGTGGCGGCGTCGGCGGCAACGGCGGCTGCGGTTGCGGCGTCGGTGGCTGCGGCATTCCCGGGTGCTGCGGCTCCGGTGTCGGCGGCTGCGGCTGCTGCTGCTGCTGCTGCGTTGGTGGTGGCGGTGGCGGTGGCTGCGACGGCGGCGGTGGTGTCCGTGGCAACGGCGGCTGCCATGGTGGCGGTGGCTGCGACGTCGGCGGTGGTGACGGTGGCAACGGTGGCTGCGACTGCGCCGGTGGCGGCGGCTGTGACTGCGGCGTCGGTGGCTGCGGTACCCACAGCGCCTCCTCCTCCTCCTGCCATTCCGCCAGGCGTTTTTGCCACGCGGCCTTGGCGGCGGCTGCCTTCCGCTCCACCACCATCCGCTCGAACCGTCGCAGCGTGGCGTTCCGCGCGTCCGCGAACTCGCGCATCTCCCGCAGGTCCTCCGACGGCATCGCGTCTCCCAGCCTGATCCGCCCGTGGCCCTGCGTCGCCCGCCGCACGCTGCGGTAGGCCATCCTCGCCTTCGCGCTCCGGCCTCCTTCGTCCTCCTCCGAGGATACCACCGGGGTGACGGTCTCACCCCCGTCGTCCTCCTCGCTCTCTGAGGAGAGGGACACGCAATCCACGGGCTCCTCGTGATTCGCCTCCATTGTCTCGTCCTCCGACAGCTCCGTGTCGGGCACCTCCTCCGTGTCCTCCGGAACCGGGGATGGGGATCGCGATACCAGGGGTGACGCCAGAAGCTGGAGATAGGACTCAACGTCCGCCCTCCATGTCGCTCCGGGCTGTTCCCCAGTGCCGGTCTCCCTCACCTCCCGGTTGCTCTGTGCGCTGCGTGTGGTCATCCTGCCGACTTGATTTCAAAAGACCGACTTTCGCTTTTTCCGCCGCTACGAAACCTCGGTTTTCGCTTTACTCCTTTCCGCCGTTATTCCGCGGGGCCTGTACCGGTAACGGGATTCTCCTCCGTGCACCTGCCTCCTACGGAATTCGCAATTGTGTGCGTTAGCCGTTAACGGTTTTCCGGCTGTGTACCCTCCCTGTCCCGCTCTCGCGCTCCAACGGGCCTTTTGTGTGTGTGTGTGTGTGAGTGATTAACTGCGACTTCCGACTTCTCGATACCCTGTATCGTCTTCCCCCCTTCTTCGCGAAAGGGTTTATTGTGGTGTGTCGCTCTCGTTATCCTCTGGCCCGCCGGCGCCGGCGCTTCCCGGCTTCAAATCACTAACATGAGCCGTTTTTGTCTTCTTCGTTGTGGCGTGTTCCAAAATACAAATCACCGGCGACGTGAATTTCTTTATTTTGAACGGCCCATCGAACTTCGGTGCCAGTTTTGCCGCGAAGCCCTCAGCTGCTTTTGATAGGTGGTGCTCCTTGGCCCACACAGTTTCGCCCACCTTGGGTTTCCACGGCCTCCTCCGGAGATTATAGTGGCGCGCCTGATCCTGCGCTGCCTTTTCCATGTTCCTCCGCACCAGTTCGAAGATCTCCTTCAGTTTTCCCGCGTTTTCCGCCGGCGTCTGTGGACATCTGCCCGTTCCGGCCGTCTGTTCGTCGAACAACGCATTCGGCAGCCTCGGTTCTCTCCCCTGCGTTATAAATGCCGGCGAGTATCCAGTGGTTTCTGCCACGCTCGTGTTCACCGCCAACTGCAGCTCTGGCCAGTTCTCGTCCCATGTCCTCTGATCGGCCCCCGTGAACTGCGCGATCATCGTCTTCACGGTCCTGTTGGCCCTTTCGGTCGGGTTTTCTTGTGGAGTGTATGGAGCCGTGAGCTGGTGTTTTACACCCAGCTCCTCCAAAAACCTCTTGAATGCCCTGCTCGTGAACTGGACTCCGTTGTCCGTGATCATGACCTTTGGCACTCCGTACCTGGCCACTATCCGCTCTCGCACGGCCTTTCGCAGCGTCTCAGTGGTCGCCCTGCGCATCGGAACGATCTCGGTCCACTTGGAGAACCTGTCCACCAGGACCAGCAGCATCGAATTGCCGTGCTTTGACCTCGGCAATGGGCCCACAAAGTCCGCACATACGGTGGCCCACGGTTCTTCCGGCACCTGTGTCAGCATTTTCCCGGCTGCTTGCAGTTGGTTGGGCTTGTATTTCATGCAGCTCTCGCAGTTCCTTACGTATTTCCTTACGTCTCGGTGCATTCCTGGCCAGTGGTATCTGGCTGCCACCCTCGCCATAGTCTTCCGACTTCCCAGGTGTCCCGCCGTCGGCATGTCGTGGTTCTCGGCCATGACGCGCTGTCTCTCCCCGGTTGGTACACACAGCTTCCATGACACCACATCCTCGTGTCCTGCCCGGTGCGGAATGTGCCTATACAATCGGCCGGCCTCTTCCAGGTAGTCCGGGTACTTTTGGGGCTCCTGCTTCATTTTCCTCCGCATCCCATCTATCCACTTGCACTCGTGCTGTTCGTCCGGTTGCCCTTCTTCCGTTATCCTGCGGCTCGTTTCCTGCAGCGGCTGCCTCGATAGGGCGTCCGCGACGATGTTCAGCTGGCCCTTTCTGTACGAAATCTCGAAGTCGTATTGTTGGAGCTCCAATGCCCATCTCGCGATCCTTCCGGACGGACTCTCGATGCTGTTCAGCCACTTCAGGGCCATGTGATCCGTTATCACTTTGAAATGGTAGCCCTCCAGGTATGGTCTTAATTTCCTGACAGCCCACACTATTGCTAAACATTCCTTCTCTGTTGCAGAATAATTTTTCTCCGCTCCGTTCAGCGATCTGCTGGAGTAGGATATCACCCGCTCGCCTTGCTCGGAGTGCTGTGTGAGGATAGCGCCCAGCCCGTAGTCGCTGGCGTCCGTCTGTAGCACGAACGTCCGTGTGAAGTCGGGGCATGCCAGGATCGGGTCGGCGACCAACCTAGTTTTGACGGCCTCAAATGCTTCTTGGTGGGCGTCCGTCCATTCCCATTTTGCTTGTTTCTTTAGGAGTGCGTTCAGTGGTTGTACCAACGTTGCAAAATCCGGTACAAAACGTCTGTACCACGACGCCACTCCTAGATACTGTCGCAGTTCCTTAACGTTTCCCGGGGGCTTTAGCTGAGCTATTGCCGCTACCTTCTCCGGATCCGTTCCGATGCCCTGATCCGTCACCCGGTGGCCCAGGTATTGTAGCTCCTTTCGAAAGAACTTACACTTATCTGCGTTAACTTTCAGGTTTGCCGCCCTCAGCCTCCGGAACACCTCCTTCAGGTTACGCATGTGCTCTTGTAGTGTCCGTCCGATCACAATTATGTCGTCCTGGTACGCAAATGCGTGTGGCATCATCTCTGGTCCTATCACCTGGTCCAACGCCCGCTGGAACGTTGCCGATGCGGAGTGCAGTCCGAACGGCATTACTTTCCACTGGAACAGGCCCTTTCCCGGCACCGTAAATGCCGTATATTGCCGACTTGCTTCTGCCAACGGAATCTGCCAGTATCCGTCCTTCAAATCCAGACTGCTTATGTATTTCGCCTCCCTTAGTTGATCCAGAATGTAGTTGATCATTGGCATCGGGTACGCATCCTTCACGGACTTTGCGTTTATTTGGCGGAAATCCACACACAAGCGCCACTGACCCGTCTTCTTTTTCACCATCACTATGGGAGAGCTGTACGGGCTCCTAGACGGCTCGATGCACCCCTTTTGCAGCAGCTCGTCGACCTTGGCGTTGATCTCCACCTGCATCTTCGGGTTCTTCGGGTAGTAGCGCTGCTTGACTGGTTGATCGTCTTTCATCGTGATTCTGTGCACCGCCACCGTTGACGTCCCTTGGACTCTTCCCAGATCTGCTAGCTCTGCCTTCAGGAAGCCGTCTATATCTTCCTCCGCAAAGTCGGTCGTCCTTTCCACTACTGCCACTGACAGCTTCTCGCGTGCATCGCTTCGCACCAGCTGTCCCGCCGGTATCGTTGCGCTCAGACCCGCGCATGCTATCCTGGCTCCAACTTTCGTTAGGAAATCCCATCCCAGTACTAGCGCGTCGATGATGTTGTGGAGGATTAGCAGTTGCATTCTTACGGTCCTTTCTCCCAGTCCTACGTCTACTTCGAGCAGCGATGTGACCTCCTCGAACCGTCCATCAGCCATCCGCACCTCTCTTCTCGTGGCTACGACCTCTCCCACTGCCCGCAACCTGTCCGCCAACTCTTCGCTAATAAAGCTTGCTGTGGCTCCGGTGTCCATCGTGGCCTTAACTTCCATTCCGTTTATGAGCACTGTGGCGGACAGTTGTCTTTCTTCCGCCTTCAGCTTGCCCATTAATTTTGAGGGGCAGCACCTTGCGAACCCTGATTGCCCCTCTGAGGCTGGGGTCGCGTGGCGTTTCCCGATCTTGGGCAGCATTCTGCGGTCTTCCGGCCGATTCGCCCGCACGACCAGCAAAATGTGATCGGTCGGTTCCGACACTCCCGCATCCAGTGCTCCTGGCTTCCGCACCTATGGCAGGCTTGCGCTGGGTTTAGCACAAACCCCCGCCGCGCCGGGTCTGGTCCTCGCCCGTTCGTCTCGTGCCTCGACGGTCCTGTGGGCTCCTCTTGGCACCTTCTGCACACCGTGTGCTGTTCCCTTCTTTGGAAATCCCCCTGGTGGCGGGCTCTTTGGGTCCGCTCTGACTCGAACCGCTCCCTCTGGGAGTCCAGTTCCTCGAATTCGTCGGCCAGGACCATCAGAGCATCCAGGTTTCGGCACTCGTATGGGCGGACAAACATCCGTAGAGCCGGAGTGCTGTTCTCCCTTATCCTCTCCAGGATCTCTTTGTGGGACATCCCCAAGGGCCGCATTAGGGTCTGCATGTCCACCATGTAATCTTTGAAGCATTCGCCATGCCGCTGCTTCCTCTGCCTGACCTGGTCTGCCAACTTCGTCATGAAGCCTCTGGGCAGGAAGAATTCCTGGAAGCTATGGATGAACTCTGCCCATGTCTCCCAGAACCTGTTATTGGCGATGAACCACTTTAGGGCCCTGCCCTTCAGCAGTTCCGGCATCGCTCGTGGGATCTGGTTGATATCCAGGCCGTACGTCATTGCTGACCACTCCACCTGTTCCAGGAACTCCAATGGCTTGTCGTGGCCGTCGTACCGGAAGCTCCACTCCCGCACCTGTTTCGCCACCTTTGCGTAATCCGGAGGGGCTACCCTTGCGATGTCTCGCCGATCGCGGCTGGGCTCCCGCCTCTCCCTTCTCTCGCGGCTGCTTTCCCGCCGTTCACTCCCGGATTCCTGCCTTTCGGGTCTGCTCCCGCTGGCCTCCATCATGCTGTGGACATCGAGGCTCCCCACCAGGCCTTCCACACCGGTGACTTTGATCTCCGGGGCCGGTCTTCTTGCGTACTCCCTCTCCAACGCCTCGAGTATGGCGACTGTTTCGGGCTCGTCTGTGGTCTGCTGGATAAATTCGGACAGCGTCCTCCGCATATCCTCGACCAACCCTTCGAGCTTAATGCCTAGGGCGCTTGCTATTGCGGGAAAGTCATCCCTCTTCAGGCTGTATAGCCACGATTTCCCCATCTTCTCCTCTGTTCTTTTTGATCAGGACAATCACGGTTGGGCGCCAGATGTAACGAACTGTTTTTCCTATTTCGGCTCGCTACGAAATGCAACGGCTAGCTCAGAGATTTTGTTTGTTCGTCCCACCAAATTTATGATTTGTGTGATTGCCCGGCCAAAAAGAAGACAGATTCTCAGATTTAACCACTTTTATTTATCGTCACTTGTTGACCAGGATTCGGTGATCCTCGCCGCTGGATGCACGTCGTTGCTCCCTCGTCGTCCTTCCGTCGTACGCCTGCGTCGCTGCCGACGGGGATCCGTACCGGCTCGCCTGGGGCTTAGGATGTTATGGGGCAGGGTGTATCGTCCACGAGTTGAGCTAGCGCTCCCCTCCGAACCACCGTTGCGACCACTGACTCCACTGTCCCTTTCTGACTACGCTAGGTCCTCGCCGAAGGATATCCTGCGGGCTCGACCGGGGCTTAGGATGTTATGGGGCAGGGTGTATCGTCCACGAGTTAAGCTAGCGCTTCTCTCCGAACCACCGTTGCGACCACTGACTCCACTGTCCCTTTCTGACCACGCTAGGTCCTTGTGTTCGCTCGTCCTTCGCTGATCTTCACGTGCGGCGATCCACTCTGGATGCCCGCTTGACGCACTTGTGTTCCCGTCGTTTCACTGTCACTCGGTATCGACTCGTCGCGTACTTCTTCGCTTTCCGTATGGCTGTAAGGCCCTCGCGTACTTCTTCTTGACTCTCTGGCTGTAAGGCCCTCGCGTACTTCTTCTTGACTGTCCCTGTGTGGCACTTCCGACCGTCTGATCGCACGCCCGTGTCCGGGCAGAGCGCCTCGCGCCCGTACTCTGCGCTTGCGCGTATGACCTACGCGTGTTTAACTGACTGACCGTCCCGAGCCGCGCCGGCGCCGTCCCTTATATCGGCTGCGGGAATCCCGTTATTTCCCGTTTTGCACACGGCTCGCTCGGGTACAAGGTCCAAACGTGTCCCGTTAGTTCACGGTGCGTCCTCTTTGTGCCTGTCCAAAGTCCGCACCGTTACCGTTCGACCTTTGTGCCCTTGGCTGGCTTGAGTCCAAGGTCCAGCGCGGTACCGTTAACTCACGGTCTCTCCGCTTTGCCGGGGTCCAAGGTCCATTATTTACCGTTCGACCTGACCGCCCTTGGCTCCTCTCGCATTCCAGCCGTCTTCGCTGTTGCTATGCCGATCTCCTACACCCGGATTTGTGGGGAGTTTTAAGACTCCTCACAGTGTGTATGTGTACAAATAAATGTATATATGTGTGTATTTATATATGCTTGTATGGATGTGTACGAATATATGTAAGTCTGGCTACCACTTTAACACAATAAAATTATAAAAATGAAAAAAAGAAAGAGGAAAAAGTGAACCACAAAAAGTGGTAAAAAAATAACGACAAGTGACAAATTGGCAGAGATGTGACAGAGGAACTATAAAAAAAGAAAAAACGACCACCCGCCTCGGTGAGAATGCCGCTACAACCTGTAGTGGGAACAACATTCTGCACGGGCGCAAAAAGTCGCATATAACGAAACAAGGACCACCTGCCGCAGCGTTAGTACCGCCTCCGTTTAGGAGCGGGGCATAATACGGGCATTACGCGGGCGCAAAGTTTCTACTTTAAACAATAAAAAAAGGGTCCTATGTAGCAACCCACTGCGGCGATTCGTTTACAGCTCCTGTAGCCCATTCGCGAGTGCAAGGCTCATAGTGGCAAGCCAATACTCGAGTAAAACGATAAAATACTAATTTTGTTAATGTAAAAACAAACCATGAATTGAGATTAAGGCGTGTGGCAATCTGCTGGATAAGCTGAGCTGCGCGGAGGCGCCCAGAAAAGCTGCCCAGTAGATTGTGTGGCAACCGTACCCTAGTAGGCTAATGCCAAAAAGGAAAAATACGGACCACCGTGCCCACTGCTAAGTTCACTCAACACAAAACTCGGCCGTCACTGTCGTCGAATATCAAATCAAAAACCAAGAAATAACAAACGAAAAAATCTACAAAAAATCATTGCCTTTGGTCGAACTAAAAGAAAATCTTTTTCTTCCCATTAGATACAACTAACAAAATCGCACACAAGAAACGACACACAATACGCAAACACACAAGGATCAACAAGAATTGTCAAGGGTGAGTAAAGCCTCATTTACTATCTGTGCCCCCAAAAAAATTAAAAAAAAAAAAGAAAGGAAAAAATTTTTAATTCGAAAAATTGAATATCTTGGATTGTCTATTTGTGTTTTCCGATTTGTGTTTTCCGATTCTGAAAATATACTCCCGTTGCTTTCATTGTACTCGTACTAAATAAATAGAGGAAATTAAAGAAACACTTAACGAACTCCTTGCCCAAATGACCTCAAGCCCGGTCATTAAAAAAATCAACAATAGGATTAGCACTCTGGAGTCGGAAAATCTAGCCCGTAACCCAATAGTTATCCACCCTGTACCATTGACGCGTGCGCGCAACGAATTTGAGCTAAGGGAAGTTTTCACGCTTCCCGATTGTGTAAAGGAGTTAAAAACCTCCGGGGTTAACCGGGCTCAGGCGATCCTAAATGACTATGAGGTCATCAGAGGGAAACCATTGTTTCGTGCCATAGTTTGCCACATCAGGCAAAAAATAAGAGGCGAAGCCGAAGAAGCTTTCGACTCTTATGGGGTTTTGGATGACGACTGGTCGGAAATAAAAAGAGTATTGGCGTTACATTACGCAGATAAGCGTGATGTGCGAACGCTAGAATACCAGATTGGCCAACTTTAGAAGAATACTATTTGGAGGTGAATAAACACCTCTCTCTTATCCTCAACGGATTGAAAGCCATGGAATATCCGATGGAAGTGGTCAGGGCCCTGTCCGAGCATTCTAGGGACAAGGCCCTTGACGTCTTCATTCGAGGAGTCGGTAACGACGCATCCAGGCTATTGGTCATGCGTAGACCGAAAGACTTACAAGAAGCCAACTTCTTCTGTAGGAGCTACAAGCGGTTGCTCCGAGGAGTGGTTCTCTCGCCCAGTCTCCCCCACCGACAAATTTTGCACCGAACAACCGGTTTTACCGGCCGGCGGGCCGCCCACCTCTTCCTATCAGGGAAATGTTAAACCTTCATTAGGTTCGGGATATGGACAGGGAAATGGCAGACCTCCACTAGGTTCGGGATATGGAGGCTCGCAACATAATAATCGCTTCCAGGGCCCGATACCAGCCATTAAAATAGAGTCAAACCGGTCGGGCCAATCCCGCCGTTCAGATTATAGGTCTCCCCAGAGCGAGGGTTCTGGAATGAAACGAATATCGTCCGAATACCAGAATCCGTTCCAAAGGGCAACAAAGCTGTACCACATGGAGCCCAACCCGACCCTTTGATTACAATCCCTGTTGAGCATAGCGAGGTCCTTTCAACTGACCCCTAATACGATCAGCTCGGTACTGGGAACGTTAGGATGCCTTACCAGGAGGCTATGGAAGAGAGGGACGATCCTGAGATGGGAGTTGAGGGCCCAAATTTTATGACCGAGGCCTCTCCAGCGTCCCATACTTGGAATACGAAGGGAAAGATGGGGCTAAGCTACAATTCCTGATCGATACCGGCGCAACTAAAAATTTCATCAGCCCCTGAACCGCCGGGTCGACTGTCCTCCCTATCCCCTCTAGCGTCCAATCGGCTACGGGCTCTGTTAGAATAACGCATTGCGTAGCCGGGAAGTTTTTTCAAAAAATTAGGAAACAACTTGACCCTTACCTTTTTTGTCCTCCCCGGGCTAAATACCTTCGATGGTATCATAGGGGACGACACACTCAAAGATTTAAAAGCCTTAGTAGATATGAAGAATAACTGCTTAGTTATATCCCCTGGGATAAAGATCCCCCTTCTTGCTAAAATATCCCCCAACAGATTGCTAGATCCAACACATCCGGATGAGGTAAAACAAACCTTGAAGGCATTAAACGACGAGTACTCGCACCTCTTCGATCCCTTGTCACCGGGCGAGGCCGTCGATACTTGTGTAAAGGCACCCAGCGAACTTGAGATCTGAATAAGAGAACTCCTGAGTGAGGGTATCATACGTTCGTCCAAAAGTCCGTATAACTCTCCAGTGTGGATAGTACCAAAAAAGGCGAAACCGGATGGCGAAAAACAATGGCGGTTAGTGATCGATTTCAAACGACTGAACGCGGTCACAATTTCCGCCACCTACCCGATCCCGGACATAAATTCTACGCTGGCTAGCCTCGGCGGAGCCAAATATTTTACAACACTTGACCTTACTTTGGGGTTTCACCAAATACACATGAAACCATCCGACACCGTTAAAACGGCATTTTCCACCCTTAACGGGAAATATGAGTGCCTCCGCCTTCCCTTGGAAACGCCCCGCCTATCTTCCAACGCATGATTCGGGAACACATCAGCAATATTTGTTACGTATATATTGACGACATTATCGTCTTTAGTAACGACTATGATAGCCACTGGGAAAACCTTCGCCTGGTCTTTGAATGCCTTAAAAAGGCCCGGCTTCAGGTTAACCTGACCAAGACTCAATTCTTGTCCACCCAGGTTAAGTTTTTCGGTTATATCGTCAGTCATGACGGTATCAAAGCGGAGAACAAAAAGGTTGAAGCTATATCGAAAATGAAACCCCCTGGCAATATCAAGGAACTGAAAAGCTTCCTTGGGATGACATCCTACTATAGGAAGTTTATTCGCGATTATGCAAAAATCGCCAAGCCTCTGACCAATTTGACCCGCGGGGAATCCGCTCGCGTTAAGGCGAACAAATCTAAAAAGGTCCCAGTCGAGCTCGATGACGCGGCCTTACAGGCTTTTGACGACCTTAAAACAACTTTATCCTCTTCAGAAGTGCTCGCCTTCCCAGACTTCGGCAAGCCATTCCACTTGACCACGGATGCATCTAACTATGCTCTGGGAGCTGTATTGTCACAAGACATTGAGGGAAAAGACCACCCCATAGCTTATATCTCGCGCACTCTGTCCAAAACTGAGGAAAACTACGCTACCATAGAAGAGGAGATGCTTGCTATAGTATGGGCACTAGACAACCTCAGGTCCTATTTGTCTGGCGCTGCCTCTGTTAAGGTTTATACATACCATCAACCTTTGACGTTTGCGCTAGGGAGCAGGAATTTCAATGCCAAACTGAAACGTTGGAAGGCGAGAATTGAGGAGTAAAATTTCGTACTCATTTACAAGCCCGGTAAATCTAACGTCGTTGCCGACGCGTTGTCCCGTATAGTTCCGATGAACCATTACCTTGGTAAATTCCGTTCGGACACTGCATCGGCAACTGAAGGGGACTCCAACATTCATAGCGCGGACGAAGACACATCCCACCTGCTACCTCACGTGGAAGTACCTATCAACGTTTATCGGAATCAACTGGTTTTTGTCCCCGAGCGCGCAGAGTTCTTGTGTGAGCAACCCCAAAGGGGCTTCGAACGCCACCTTATTCCCGTTGGTACTGGTCTGTTATCTGAGTTAGTCGTTACCCTGAGAAAATACCTCAAACCATCGGTGGTCAATGGAGTTAAAATCCCGGAAACTTACCTGTCATCATTCCAGCGCCTTTGCTTACAGAATCTTGCTGTGTTCAAAATTCGAATAACGCAGAGGCTGGTGATAGATTTGTCTGATCCCGAGGAGATCCGCGAAGTCATTGAACGAGAGCGTCGCAGAGCTCATAGGGGTGCCAAAGAGGTACGTTTGCAGCTTCTGGAAAAATACTATTTCCCCCGGATGGCTAGCACGATCCGCAAAAAACTCTCGTCGTGCGAGTGTTGTAAGATCTTCAAGTACGAGAGGCACCCCAATAAACCATTTTTCCAACCGACGCCTATCCCAAAATATCCGTGCGAAATTCTTCACGTCGATAATTTCACCTTGGAAAGAAAATTTTCTTGAGCTGCATAGACAACACACCCATAATAAAACGAGGTCTGAGCCTATATCCTATACCGAGGGCGAATATTCGTTGCCAATAAACAGATTAAAACAAAGGAGAAGCAACGTTTTAAAGCTGAGGAGATTGCTGAAGACAGAAACGTGACAAACCAAGACAGGGAAGATCTTCAATAAGTCAGAATAAGGAACTAAAGTGGCACCAGATCGTTTTTGTGCGTTTCACACGCTCCCATACACGACCCTAATTATACACAAAAAAATAGTAATAAAAAATAAAAAATAAAAAACATCTAACGCAAAAAATAAAAACATCTAACCGCACCAATGAATAACGCACTCTTACAAAGCAAAGCACAACCTTTCCCTAACACTTACACACTTAACCCCTCACCTCTTAGCAAATTTAAGCAACTACATAAAAAAGAATATTATTCATAAGACCAATATTACACTCCAACCAATATTGCATCATTGTCGCTCAAATGGTAGGAGCCGCGGGTATCTTTAAATATGAGGCTCGGCTCGTCCCACTACTTTCTGGCGTGTCAACGACCACTTCAAACTGGCACACGTAATGGACTTGGAAAGGCTCGAGTCGCTGATACAGGAGGCTCAACGCGAGGCAGTGCAGCTAACGGATCCCAAGATTGCAGCACTGGTGGTGCACTGCTTCGAGGAGTCGCAGGAGGGCCTGTCGAGACTGATGGGTACGCAGCGTGGACGTCGATCACTAGATTGGATTGGGTCCGCCTGGAAGTAGATTGCGGGCTCACCGGATGCGTCGGACTGGGACGCCATTCTTCATGTCGTGAAATCAGCCGACCAACAAGTACGGAAAAACGCTGGACTGTTTGATGCCTCGCACGAGTCCCGGTGGCAACTGAACGAGGTTACTGCAAGGGTCAATGCCATCGACGGGAACTTACACGCGGCTAGGACCTTACTGCACAAGGCTTTGATCATCGATAGTCATGTCGGCGAGCTGACTCAAGCGTGCCAGCTGGCTAAGACAGGGATTGTCAACTCCCGGTTGCTGGACTACGAGGAGGTACAATCGATGTTGACTGAAGTCAGGAACCTACCGTACCAGAATGCAGTTGAAGCACTGGAGTTTTCCCGCCCGTCCGTGTTAACTAATGGAACGGCGCTTCTGTACATTCTGGCCATGCCTAAGGTTGCCCCCAAGGACTACCGCCTCTTCCTTCTCCTTCCTCCTACCCTACACTAGCTACTCGACGAGCTATCTCATGGCTATGCCAGCGACACTAACTACAGTCACCGCCACCGGGTACGCGCCCTCGCTCCATTACGTAAACGACTTCAACTTGGAGAACCTGAAGAGACTCTCTTGGATGTCCGAGAGGGTGTCTTTCTCCTTCCTTCTGGAGGCCCTAGTCGCTTTGGTTGTCGGAGTGGCACTTTACACCATATGGAGGAAGCTGACATCGACCAAGGGTATCCCTGTAGTGACAAACAACACCCAGGCCCGGAGATGATATACGCAGGCCGGGCACCCAGAGCCCTATAATCTGCGGGACGCAGATCTTGAGGGGGGAGGAGTTATGAACCCTCTCCAAGTGCCTTTCCCCCCTCCCCTATCGACCGTCGTTCTTACACGCGCTCTCCCCATTGAGCCACTCGACGGTCATTCACTTTTAATTGCACTCCCAGAACGCTGACTTCGCCGCCTTGCCCATTAACCGTCCGATATATTCGACGGCTGCGTCGGCTACAATGTGCAGCGTCAGCAGGCGACACTTTGTTGCTACGAGCGGCACAACCGCCGGACGTTGGGTAAGCAACCGCTTACATAGCTTGGCTCGCATTTCGGCCGCTGCCCAACGGCTACGCGGGGTTGCCCCTCTCCCTGCGCTGGCTACAAAAAGTTGCACTCAGCAAAGAAGCCGGAGCTCTGATGAGAACCAGCGCCAACTCCAAAAATCAGTCTTCGACTACCACCCGATCTTGATAGTGAAAACTTCGCAACCCAATTTAAATATTTCTTCTTTAAGTTCAATTTTCAAATACCAGAATACAAATTTTACTTTACGAATCACGCGGATGGCAAGGCCCATGGAGGCACTGGCATACTAATACGATCGCGAATCAAACTCCACTTTGTTAGTAATTGGCAAGAAGAGTACCTACAATCTACCTCCATAAGCCTCCAATGCTATAACGGTGCTCTCACTCTGGCTGCTGTATATTGCCCACCCCGCTTCACAATATCAGAGGACAAATTTACAACACTCTTCGACTCGCTCGGTGGAAGGTTTGTTGCAGCTGGTGATTGGAATGCCAAGCACATGTACTGGGGATCTCGGATAGCGACCCCTAAAAGAAAACAGCTATACAACGCAATTATTAAACCGCAAAACAAGCTTAGTTATGTTTCTCCGGGTACGCCTAAAAAGCTTCCAGACTTGATTGACTTTGCCATCACTAAAAGGATATCCCAATCAATAATTACAGCTGAGGCACTTCCACAACTTTCATCTGATCACTGCCCGGTGCTCTTTAATCTTTTGTACCAACTGCAACACATCGAGCGGCCGTATAGACTCACAAGCAACAGGACCAACTGGGAGAGGTACAAAAAATATGTTTGTTCACATACCGACTTCTCTAGCTCTTTGAAAACCGAGCAAGACATCGAATCAGTCCCCACCTTTAAACACACGACACACTCCCATCGCACCAATTTGGTTTTCGGGCAAAACATGGAACTATTGAGCAGGTTAACCGCATCACAACGGAAATTCGCACTGCTTTTGAGCATCGGGAATGTTGTACAGCTTTATTCTTAGACGTTGCACAAGCATTCGATAGAGTATGGTTGGATGGACTTATGTTTAAGATAACCAAACTGCTGCCTCAAAACTTACATAAGCTTCTAAAGTCTTACTTATACAAAAGAGTGTTCGCGGTTAGATGTAGTTCAAGCACTTCAAACGATTATACCATAGAAACTGGAGTGCCCCAAGGAAGTGTATTAGGTCCAATTCTATACACCCTATACACGGCGGACATCCCAACAGACTACCAGTTAACAATATCCACATTCGCTGATGACACTGCAATACTGAGTCGATCCAGATGCCCAGTAAAAGCTACGATGCAACTAGCACGCTATTTAACATGTGTAGAGAATTGGCTTGCAAATTGGCGCATACGAGTAAACGAACAAAAATGCAAACAAGTTACGTTTGCCCTTAACAAACAAAGCTGTCCGCCCTTGGTTATGAACCACACGCGCATCCCACAAGCCGATGACGTAACATACTTAGGTATTCATCTGGACAAGCGGCTCACCTGGCGGAAAAACATAGAGGCCAAGACGACGCACCTGAGACTAAAAGCAAAGGATCTACACTGGCTTATAAACGTTCGGTCTCCCCTAAGCCTGGAGTACAAAGTCCTTTTGTATAACTCCGTTCTTAAACCCATATGGACCTATGGCTCCGAGCTATGGGGCAATGCATCGAGAAGCAACATCGACATCATACAGCGAGCACAGTCTAGGATTCTGAGAATCATAACTGGAGCTCCAAGGTATCTTCGGAACGAGAATATACACAAAGACCTAGAAATAAAACTTGTCATTGAGACAATAACAGAGAGAAAAGTAAAACACAAGGAAAAACTAGGCTCACTTCCAAATCCCCTTGCAAGAAAACTTCTTTGAGTATGCAGCCAAAGTCGACTGCACCGCAACGATCAACCAGCCCAGCGTTAAATTTGTTAGGCTACATAGCACAAATCATCTCATAAAATGATAATTAGCTAGCTTAGAATAAGATTTGAAAACTTATTGTTAGTCTCTTAAGTAAAAGGGAAGATTCTATAAATAAGAAGATTAAAAAAAAAAAACTGTACATACCATACGTAATAAAATTGTAGGACCCGCCGATATGGCACTAGAATCTGACAACACTTACAACACTTACTTTTTAATATTCAAGATGTTGAAGCTATGTTTTTTCTGTTGCCCACATTGATATCTTTCGATGCCATTTTGGGCAACGATAGTTTAAAAGAATTAGGGGCAGTTATAAAAATCAGCAAAAATATTAATATATTAAAGAACGGTGTCTCGATACCCATAAAAGAAAAAACATTTGAAGCAGTCAACACAATTATTCCGAGAACATCCCACTTGTCCGAAAAACAAAAAACCAAGCTAAGCGAATTACTCAAGTCGTTTCCAGACTTGTTCGCAGACCCAAACCAGAAACTGCCCTACACAACAAGCGTAAAGGCAACGATCCGAACCTTGTCCGATAATCCTATTTACTCGAAATTCTATCAGTATCCAATGACACTAAAAGATGAAGTAAACAAACAAAAGAACTTTTAGAAGATGGTATAATTCGACCTTCTTGGTCCCCGTACAATTCACCTGTGTGGATTGTACCCAAGAAGGCAGACGCTTCAGGCAAAAAAAATTTTGGCATGGTTATTGATTATCGCAACTCAATAAAATAACCATTGCAGATAAATACCCTGTTCCCGAGATAAATGAGGTACTTACTCTATTAGGGGACAACAAAGTATATTCTGTTTCAGATCTGAAAAGTGGTTTTCATCAAATCTCGTTAAAAAATAGTGACATAGAAAACACCGCCTTCTCCGTAAACAACGGAAAATATGAGTTTACAGGACTCCCATTTTCCAATTTTCTAACGTGCATTAGATGACATACTTTGAGAACATATTGGAAAAATATGTTTTATTTACATAGACGATATCATCATATTTAGCCATGTTAAATGATGATGATACACATATTGAGACCTTGGGTAAAATTTTTCAAACTTTACAGAACGCCAACATGAAATGTCAGCTAGACAAATGTGAGTTCATGAAAAACAAAGTCGAATTCCTTGGATTTGTTGTCTCCGATAGGAAAATAGAAAAAAACCCGAGTAAAGTGGCAGCGATAGCCAATTATCCCTGCCCTAAAACTTTGAGGGATCTAAGACCCTTCCTAGGGCTTTCTGGCTACTATAGAAGATTTTTACAAAATTATACAAATTGGCAAAACCCCTAACTTCACTTTTATGAGGGGATGATGGACACGCGTCCAAAAGAATGTCATCCGAAAAAATCATTTTACTAGACAAAGAAGCTCTAGAATCTTTTGAGAAGCTTAAAGGTAACTTAGTGTCAAAAGAAATAATTCTCCGTTACCCAGATTTCATTAAGGAGTTCCATTTAACTACTGATGCTTCAAATTTCGCGATCGGCGCAGTTCTATCGCAAGACAACCACCCTATATAATTTCTTTCTAGAACACTTTCCAAAGCCGAAGAGAACTACGCGGCGAACGAAAAATAAATGTTAGCCATAATTTGGGTACTCAAGGCCCTCAAAAATTACCTATACGGTAAAGCAAAGGCTAAGATCTTTACAGATCATCAACCTTTAACAGATTCCCTGAGTAGCTGGAATGGAAACGCCAGAATCAAGTTCGGAAAGCTTATTTAAAGGAATATGATTATGAAATATTCTAAGCCGGGAAAAGAAAATTCCTCAAGAATACCTTTAGAGCAGATTAACTGTGTTGCCTCTTCACAACATAGCGCTGGAAGTGCTAGCCATGACCTAATCCCTAGCATCGAAGCCCCAACAAATCTTTTCAAAAATTAAATATTCTTTTATAAATCAGATAAATATGACTACAAGTTCACCATCCTATTTCCTACTTTCCATAGACATGAAATATACTCGAATACACCACGGACAATATAATAACAGACCTACAAAAAACACCTCAACCCTTCCGTAATTAACGGCATCCACACGACTGAAGATATAATGGGAAAAATACAGACAACCTACAGAAGTCACTTCAAAGGAATCAAAACAAGACCTGGATTGGGTGACCAGGGTAAAAGGCTTGACAGACGAAACTGAACAGGAAGAAAGAATTCTTCAAATACATAAGAGAGCACATTGAAACGCTATAGAAAATCAAAAGCAACTAGCAGAAACCTATTATTTTCCAAGAATGAAGCAAAAAACAAGAGAGAACGCTATAGTCGAGTTCCCCGACTATCTGATACCCGTAAATCAGCTAGTGGAAGTGCGAAGAAGAGTCTTCAACACTGAAAATTTTGGGCGGTTTGTGGGCTTTAGAGTGGACGTGGCAAAAAGGTTTTTGGCAAATCGATAGAAATTTACAACAATAATACAAAAATGAAACAAGAGAGAACGCTATAGTCGAGTTCCCCGACTATCTGATACCCGTTACTCAGCTAGTGGAAGGGAGAAGGAGAGTCTTAAACACAGTTTTTGGCGGTTTGTAGGGGTTATAGTGGGCGTGGCAGAAAGTTTTTTTAGCAAATCGATAGAATTTTACAAGACTAATAAAAAAATGAAAACATATCAAAACATTTTTCAAAAGTGTGGGAGTAGCAGCTTTGGGCGGTTTGTGGGCGTTAGAGTGGGCGTGGCAAAAAGTTTTTTGGAAAATCGATAGAAATTTACAAGACCAATACAAAAATGAAAAAATTTCAAAACATTTTTCAAAAGTGTGGGCGTAGCAGCTTTGGGCGGTTTGTGGGCGTTAGAGTGGGCGTGGCAAAAAGTTTTTTGACAAATCGATAGCAATTTACAAGACCAATACAAAAATGAAAAAATATCAAAACATTTTTCAAAAGTGTGGGCGTGGCAGTTTTGGGCGGTTTGTGGGCGTTAGAGTGGGCGTGGCAACATGAATCGACAAACTTGCGCTGCGTCTATGTCTCTGGAGTCTGTATGCTTAATCTCAACTTTCTAGATTTTGTAGTTCCTGAGATCACAGCGTTCATACGGACGGACAGACGGACGGACACACAGACAGACGGACATGGCCAAAAGACTCGACTATTGATCCTGATCAAGAATATATATACTTTATATGGTCAGAAACGCTTCCTTCTGCCTGTTACATACTTTTCAACGAATCTAGTATACCCTTTTACTCTACGAGTAACGGGTATAATTATACATTTAGATAAGCAATGTAAACTTTGCAAAGAAGCTAAATATGACAGTCACCCTCCAAATCCGGAAATTCAAGAAACTCCTATTCCAGAATACCCCGGTCACATATTGACATTTATTCTACAGAACGACACTTAGTACTCACTGCAATAGATAAGTTTTCTAAATAAGCGCAAGCACGAATTATAAATTCAAAAGCGATAAAAGATATCAGAACCCCTTTGCGTGACATTATATTTTATTTCGGAGTCCCAAATTATATCGTTATGGACAACGAAAAAGCCTTCAATTCCCAATTAATTGTTCATGCTGGAGCAGCTACAGATAGAAGTTTATACTGTCCCACCATACAAAATTACCGTTAACGGTCAGGTAGAACGATTCCATTCAACACTCTTAGAGATAATGAGATGCCTCAAGAAAGAGGGCACTGAGAGATATTTTAAAGAATTTTTAGAAGGGCCAGTTTACGAGTACAGTTTACAATTACAGTTTTCATTCGGTTACAAAGAAACGACCATTGGAAGTATTCTTCGGCAGGAGAGTAACAACAGACCCGGACCAATACGAGACAGCCAGACAAGACAATATTGAAAGACTTGGACCGAACCAACCACAATAAGAAAAAAAAAGAAATACTTAACTACCAGCCAGGAGAAGAAATATTCGTAAAAATAAACACTAGATTAGGCTCAAAGCTTTCCCCAAGATATAGGAAAGAAATAGTTAAGGAAAACAAGCACACTACAGTAACAAAAAATCGGGAAAAACGGTACATAAAAGCCATATCAAAATCTAAAATTTTTCATGATATTACTATGGATTAAGAACCATGTCAGTGGAACGATGAACCTTACAAACTATACGAACGCACAGATACTGACAATGAACAAGGGGATTGAAAAGCTACAAGCCTCAACAACTAAACTAATACACCTCATTAACCTCGACCAAATCCAAACTGCTTTAGATATTTTACTATACGCTACCCTTCACCATGAGATAACACATTCCGAACAATCACGGCCTTTCCCAAAACTCGAAAAACTAGATCCTTAAATTGGCTAGGGTCAGGATGGAAGTACATAGCGGGTAGTCCAGATCATGATGACCTGGTTATGATAGAACAGAACTTAGATAAACTTATTGACAATAATAACCAACAGGTCATTGTTAACAAACAGTTAGAAGAAAGAATAAATAAACTTACTTCAGTATCCAACGCTCTCAGCAATTCTATTCAAAAAAGCAGTTCAGTAAGTATCGAGACGGCTACTAGTTTGCACAACCAGATTCGTCTTTTAAAAGAAGAAATTATCAACATTAAATATGCCATTCAATGGGCATGATTAAACGTAGTTAACACACTTTTATTAAATGAAGATGAGCTAATTGAAGTCGAGAGAATTTTTATAAGAAATAATATGCCAACCCTACCAATGGAAGAAATAATGGAGTTTTGCCTTTTGTCAATTCTACATAATAAAACCACACTTCTGTATATTGTAAAAGTTCCAAACTTAGAGGAAACACAATACCAACCCCTTATTTAAAACCCATAGTAAAAAACAATTCAATCATACACTTAAACTTTCAAGAAATCTTTGTTTTCAAATAAGTAATTAAGTAATATAAGTAATTCAAAATGTGTACCAAAGCTAGTTCAGGGACAGAAAGCACTATGTAGTTTTAGCAATGTCGACCATGTACCCAAAATAGAAGAAGTCGACGATGGAATCATCCTACTAAACGACTAGGATGGAAACGTAACCTGGAACAACACAGAACTTCACATAAGGGCATCTATCTGGTTCAACTATCAAATGACTCGATAATTATCGACAACCATCAGTTCAGCAACTTGGAACCTACAGTCTCGACCCCCGGAGCACCTGTTGTGCAGTTTACGGCCAAAGAAAAAGAAAGACTTAAGGTTCTATCTCCTGAAGCATTGGACAGCTGATGAACATACGAACCCATTCAACGGTTAACAGCATTAATTTACTAACGCTCTTTGGAATTGTGCTGGTTCTCATCCTGAGTTTAATCACCTATATCCCACGGCAGAAGAGCATAACTCTGCAACTAGGTCCTACGCCTGGAATGGAAGCGAGAGTCACCGCGATTCTCGCACCTACAACCTGCGATCAATCTTCTACTGAGGCACAGTACTAGCGACCTCAGTTCAACGACATTCCATACTTCTAGAGACAGCTTGAGGACAAGCATAAATTAGAGGGGGGAGAGTTAACAACAAAAAACAACAAGAATTCGATAATTTCCTGCACACGCCGAGCTACCAAGTAGAATTCGAAGAATCTGATTGGTAACAACTTCCGCTCCCACCAATGCAAGTGATTCCAAGAAGACTGCACCGATTAGACCAGCAAAACATCAGCCGATGTCGTGGTCTATTGGAAAGCTACGGAGCCGACGCCAATCCTCTGCCACCAAGGGCAGCGCAGCTCACAGCCAAACCCTCACAGATCGCTAGGGACAGCTTAGGGTAATTTAGTTGCAAATTGGATTTATACAATTAAAGTCGTTCTTAACTGAACAACTCCAATATATTTTATTTTTATACCCGTTACTCGTAGAGTAAAAGGGTATACTAGATTCGTTGAAAAGTATGTAACAGGCAGAAGGAAGCGTTTCCGACCATATAAGGTATATATATTCTTGATCAGGATCAACAGCCGAGTCGTTTGGCCATGTCCGTCTGTCTGTCTGTCCGTCTGTCCGTCTGTCCGTCCGTATGAACGTCGAGATCTCAGGAACTACAAAAGCTAGAAAGATGAGATTAAGCATACAGAGACATATACGCAGCGCAAGTTTGTCAATTCATGTTGCCACGCCCACTCTAACGTCCTCAAACCGCCGAAAACTGCCACGCCCACACTTTTGAAAAATGTTTTGATATTTTTTCATTTTTGTGTTGGTCCTGTAAATTTCTATCGATTTTCCAAAAAACTTTTTGCCACGCCCACTCTAACGCCTACAAACCACCCAAAACTGCCACGCTCACACTTTTGAAAAACGTTTTGATATTTTTTCGTTTTTATATTGGTCTTGTAAATTTCTATCGATTTGCCAAAAAACTTTTTGCCACGCCCACTCCAACGCCCACAAACCGCCAAAAATTGTCAGTGTTGAAGACTCTCCTTTGCACTTCCACTAGCTGAGTAACGGGTATCAGATAGTCGGGGAACTCGACCATAGCGTTGTTTCTTGTTTTGTTAGTGGTTTTACTTGGTTTTATGTAAGAGATAATAATTTTGTGTGTCGCTGTTTTACATTTCATTTAAAAGTAAAATATGTTAATTAAAACTAAAACAGATATGAAGATTATTAGTATGTTTCTGTAAATTGCGTTATTCTTATTGTTTAACAAAATCATTTCTTTAATTTCACTGTATTCAATAAATATTACATTTGTGTATTGTTGAATACTATTAGATGTTGTAATTTGTTTTAATTCTGCTGTGCAGTTGGATATTTTTATTGGATATTTTTATTATTATTATAATATAAATCTCTTGACCGTTACAATTGTGATAAAGTTTTTCACTTGCCATATTCCATGTTATAAGTATATTTGGTTTAATGTATTGAATATAGGATTGTTTACGATATTTTTGAAAAGTACAAGTTGATGTTTTGTGTTTTATTATGTTAGCTATGCAATGGTCTTTGACAATATTCTTTGTTAGTGTATTTAGAACAATGTTGTTATATGAGTAGAATTTGCCTTCAATATTTTCCTTAATAATTTGGCCATTTTGTCGGGGTTAGGAGCAATTATGAAAGTTGGTCGTTCAGTTGAATTCATAGGAATGTGGGACATCAGGAATATTTCATTAGTAGCTACGTTATACCAAGCGGAAATTTTTATGTTTATCAAATTTTTGTAATTAACGTTGCTAATATTGTCATGTTTTAGTAGTTTATGATTAAATATTCCTAGTCGTGTTAGTTTCAATGTCCTCGATATATTCGGTAAAATATTTAATGTTAAATATTAATAGATTATTTTTTGGTATTTTTCAAAGAATTGGACTGGTTGTTAATTATTTCAATGCCATTATTGAGACTGTCAATAACGTGGTTTAGAGTGCTGACCTGTACTGTGTCTTGTGATAGAGTGGAAATTTGTTGTTCAATATGTCGTCTTCGTCTAGTGTGCCAAAAATATATTTTAATGTGGAAACAACAATGTTAACCAGTCCTGGTTTTTTCGTTTTGAGATGCGTATGCCATTCATTTCTCTTACCATTTTGTTAAATATTTAATTTGTGTGACATTTTTAAATTCTTGACAATTTTTAGTTACACTATTAAATGTTTCTTCAACTTCTGTAATATTTATTGTGAGACAGTGATACATAAAGGTGATGGGGATTTGTATTTTTTTTTTTTTTTTTTTTTTTTTTACGCGCGAGTCCTACGGCCACACCTCCCGCCCAACCGACCGAGGGGCGCTGCCGTGTATCGTACGGCTCGAATCGCGGGAAGATAGACGCGATATAGAAGACAGTAAAGGACGACGAAATGTATATAGTAGTAAGTTTTAAGAGTTCGTTAAGTATGTTAGTATTGATCGCTTTAAAAACGGCAGAATTAGAGATAAAAGGATACAATCTATTATAGTCAGAACATAATACTCTGTAGGGATCATGCAACTCATAATTAGATCTACAATGATTTAAAATTAGAGGTACATAATTTCTAGTAAATCTGCTCGGAACAGTGAAGTTTAGCCGACTAACCAGGTCGGGACCATCCACTTCACCACGAATAAGGTTAAAAATAAAGACTGTTCTAAGCATCGTTCTACGGTTAGCTAAGGAGGGTAAGTTAATTAACATTAATCTACTTGAATAGGGAGGTAATCTAAGGTTTGCATCCCAATTAAGGCGCCGTAAGGCAAAAAGTAAGAAGTTCTTTTGAACCGATTCGATGCGGTCCGAGTAAACTTCATATTGTGGACTCCAAACAGGTGATCCATACTCGAGGATCGGACGGACTAGAGAAATAAGTAAAGTTTTGGTCATGTAAGGATCATCAAATTCCTTTGACCACCGTTTTATAAAACCAAGCACACCTCTGGCCTTATTGACAATAGATGAAATATGGTCTGAAAATTTAAGTTTAGGGTCCAGAAGAACACCAAGATCATCAACATGTGTTATTCCGTTTAAAGAGCACCCACTTAATGTGTTAGTTGCGTGCATTGAGCTGGCACGATAAAAAGTCATAACTTTACACTTAGTGCCATTTATGTTTAATACGTTATCACGGCACCAGGTTTGAAAGCGATCTAGATCGGATTGTAAGTCCAAATGGCGAGAAAAGTCCTTATATTGCAAGCATAATTTTACATCATCAGCGTACATTAGCACACGCGAATGATTTATTATTAAGGGAAGGTCTTTAATAAATAAGGTAAAAAGGAGCGGACCTAGATGGCTCCCTTGTGGGACGCCGGATGTGACTCGGAGAATACAAGAAAGAGAATTTTTAAAGAGGACCCGTTGCGTCCTAATAAATCAAGTTTTTTTATTAAAAGTGAATGATTAACAGAGTCGAATGCTTTACATAAATCCGTATAAATGAAATTTATTTGAAGATTATTTTTGAAGCCCTGTACTACGAAGGAGGTTAGCTCCAGAAGGTTAGTAGGTGTTGATCTGCGTTTCATGAACCCATGCTGACATGGTGATATAATTGACCTAAAAAGGTGGTGCAAATGAGGAGTGATAACGTTTTCAAAAAGCTTAGGGATAGCAGACAATTTGGAGATTCCTCTGTAATTGCTTGCATCCGATTTGCTACGTTTTTTATGGAGAGGGATCATAAAGGACTCCTTCCATATTTGGGGGAACTGTGTAGATTCCAGAGATAAATTAAACAGTTTTAGTAGAGGCTTGCACAAGGCTTCCGCACAATAGACAGGCTTAGCTCGCTGAAGATCATAAAGCAGTGAGCTTTCGTTTAAAGTGGGACAGAATATTAAATTTGACTTTGATACCGCGTAAGAGTAAGGCCGTTCAGGATGAGGTAACGTAGAATATGTGGTTTGAAAAGACCTGGCAAATAGATCGGCTATTGGCTGATCCGATGTTACCGAAGTATTTTCAAAAAATAGCGAGGAAGGGTAACTGGTTGTTTTGCGCTTAGTGTTAACGAATTTATAAAACTGTTTGGGATCCTGTGCGAACTCGAACTTACAACGGTTTAAATAATTCTTATAACACTGAGCGTTAAGCACGGTAAAATTTAACCGAGCCCTTACATATTTAGAAAATATAGATTGAGAACCGGTATTTTTAAATTTTATATAAAGTCTGGACTTAACGTTTCTTAGATGTGTCAACTCTTTATTAAACCAAGGAGGTTTGTTAGAGGTAGACGGATAGTACATCGGAACACAAGAGTTGAAAAATGATTTAATTGCAGTATAAAAAATATCTATGGCATCGGCCATTATGCTGTCCAGATTCAAACAAGATAAATCCTTGATTGTTTTCTATTGGAAAATTCTTTATCGTTTCCCAGGTAAATAACACTGTTATTATTTAAGAAGTAATTAATAAGTATATCTTTTGCCTTTTTCAGCGTCATGTCAGTGTATTTTATGGTCAGTTTTATTTTAAAAAAGTATTTCGTTGTCTCAACTTGCACTACGGTATCTTTTATATAATTCAATTGGTCTTGCAAAGTAGTTTATGGGTTTTTTCTGTAATTTCAATGTAGGTTTCGTTGCTTTCTGATGAACTGCGTATTGTTACTGTTGTTGAAATATTTTCTTCTTCGCCTACCGTGTTTTCTTCAATTTTGACGCGAGATAAGGCGTCTGCTACATGATTAAGTTTACCTTCTAAATATTATATTTTGAAATTATATTCACTAAGTATAAATGGCCAACGTTGTAGTTTTATGTTAGGTTCTTTAATATTGTTTAGCCAAACAAGGGGTTTGTGATCGCTCAAAATCTCAAAGGGGACTCCATGTAGATATGGGCGGAAATATTTGGTTGCCCAAACGATTGCTAGTAGTTCTTTTTCAATAGTGCTATAATTTTGTTCATGATCATTTAATGGTCTGCTTGCAAAGCTTACTGGTTTATGGTCTTGCGATAACACGGCTCCTATGACGAAATTGCTAGCGTCAGAAGTGACTTGAAATGTTTTTGTGAAATCAAAATTGTGTCGTTCATTATAAGTGTTTTCAATTTTTCAAATGATTTATTGTGTTCTTCGTTTCTTGTGTCTATTTTAGCTCCTTTTTTTAAAAATATTGTCAGAGGTTTTGCAATCTTTGCAAGGTCTGGAATGAACTTACGGTAATATCCGCATTAGCCTTAGAAAGATTGGGTTTCTTTTGGTATCTTTGGGAGAGGACATATTTCGATTGCTTTAACATTATCTTTATTAGGTTGTATGCCTTCTGGACTTATAATATAACCTAAGAAATTTGTTTGTTTTTTTAAAAATTCGCATTTGTCCAATTGGAGTGTAAGACCAGTGGCCTCTTTGAGTTTCTCAAAAACCTTCCCCAGTAAGTCTAGGTGCTCGTTCAGGGATGTTGAATAGATGATCACATCATCTAAATAAACAAGGCAATGCTTATTTATGAGGTCTTTTAGGGTGTGTACTCATAGTGACCATGTTTGGTCGAATACGTCGTTTTTGGTATAGACTTAGGGTCCATTTTGATTGGGTGAAAGCCTTTTGCTAAGTCAATTGTAGTAAAAAACTGGCATTTTCCTAATTTCCCTAGTATTTCGTCCATATTAGGAATCGGAAATTTATCATTTATTGTTATTTCATTTAGACTTCGATAGTCCACGACCAACCTGAATTTCGGTTTGCCAGAGGCATCCATATTTTTGGGGACAATCCATAATGGACTGCAATAAGGGGAGTCGCTTTCGCGTATAATGCCTTGTTTTAACATTTCCTCAATTTGCTTATTTACTTCTGCTTCGTAGGCAAACGGACACGAGAGTCAGATAGTCGGGGAACTCGACCATAGCGTTGTTTCTTGTTTTGTTAGTGGTTTTACTTGGTTTTATGTAAGAGATAATAATTTTGTGTGTCGCTGTTTTACATTTCATTTAAAAGTAAAATATGTTAATTAAAACTAAAACAGATATGAAGATTATTAGTATGTTTCTGTAAATTGCGTTATTCTTATTGTTTAACAAAATCATTTCTTTAATTTCACTGTATTCAATAAATATTACATTTGTGTATTGTTGAATACTATTAGATGTTGTAATTTGTTTTAATTCTGCTGTGCAGTTGGATATTTTTATTGGATATTTTTATTATTATTATAATATAAATCTCTTGACCGTTACAATTGTGATAAAGTTTTTCACTTGCCATATTCCATGTTATAAGTATATTTGGTTTAATGTATTGAATATAGGATTGTTTACGATATTTTTGAAAAGTACAAGTTGATGTTTTGTGTTTTATTATGTTAGCTATGCAATGGTCTTTGACAATATTCTTTGTTAGTGTATTTAGAACAATGTTGTTATATGAGTAGAATTTGCCTTCAATATTTTCCTTAATAATTTGGCCATTTTGTCGGGGTTAGGAGCAATTATGAAAGTTGGTCGTTCAGTTGAATTCATAGGAATGTGGGACATCAGGAATATTTCATTAGTAGCTACGTTATACCAAGCGGAAATTTTTATGTTTATCAAATTTTTGTAATTAACGTTGCTAATATTGTCATGTTTTAGTAGTTTATGATTAAATATTCCTAGTCGTGTTAGTTTCAATGTCCTCGATATATTCGGTAAAATATTTAATGTTAAATATTAATAGATTATTTTTTGGTATTTTTCAAAGAATTGGACTGGTTGTTAATTATTTCAATGCCATTATTGAGACTGTCAATAACGTGGTTTAGAGTGCTGACCTGTACTGTGTCTTTTGATAGAGTGGAAATTTGTTGTTCAATATGTCGTCTGTCGTCTTCGTCTAGTGTGCCAAAAATATATTTTAATGTGGAAACAACAATGTTAACCAGTCCTGGTTTTTTCGTTTTGAGATGCGTATGCCATTCATTTCTCTTACCATTTTGTTAAATATTTAATTTGTGTGACATTTTTAAATTCTTGACAATTTTTAGTTACACTATTAAATGTTTCTTCAACTTCTGTAATATTTATTGTGAGACAGTGATACATAAAGGTGATGGGGATTTGTATTTTTTTTTTTTTTTTTTTTTTTTTACGCGCGAGTCCTACGGCCACACCTCCCGCCCAACCGACCGAGGGGCGCTGCCGTGTATCGTACGGCTCGAATCGCGGGAAGATAGACGCGATATAGAAGACAGTAAAGGACGACGAAATGTATATAGTAGTAAGTTTTAAGAGTTCGTTAAGTATGTTAGTATTGATCGCTTTAAAAACGGCAGAATTAGAGATAAAAGGATACAATCTATTATAGTCAGAACATAATACTCTGTAGGGATCATGCAACTCATAATTAGATCTACAATGATTTAAAATTAGAGGTACATAATTTCTAGTAAATCTGCTCGGAACAGTGAAGTTTAGCCGACTAACCAGGTCGGGACCATCCACTTCACCACGAATAAGGTTAAAAATAAAGACTGTTCTAAGCATCGTTCTACGGTTAGCTAAGGAGGGTAAGTTAATTAACATTAATCTACTTGAATAGGGAGGTAATCTAAGGTTTGCATCCCAATTAAGGCGCCGTAAGGCAAAAAGTAAGAAGTTCTTTTGAACCGATTCGATGCGGTCCGAGTAAACTTCATATTGTGGACTCCAAACAGGTGATCCATACTCGAGGATCGGACGGACTAGAGAAATAAGTAAAGTTTTGGTCATGTAAGGATCATCAAATTCCTTTGACCACCGTTTTATAAAACCAAGCACACCTCTGGCCTTATTGACAATAGATGAAATATGGTCTGAAAATTTAAGTTTAGGGTCCAGAAGAACACCAAGATCATCAACATGTGTTATTCCGTTTAAAGAGCACCCACTTAATGTGTTAGTTGCGTGCATTGAGCTGGCACGATAAAAAGTCATAACTTTACACTTAGTGCCATTTATGTTTAATACGTTATCACGGCACCAGGTTTGAAAGCGATCTAGATCGGATTGTAAGTCCAAATGGCGAGAAAAGTCCTTATATTGCAAGCATAATTTTACATCATCAGCGTACATTAGCACACGCGAATGATTTATTATTAAGGGAAGGTCTTTAATAAATAAGGTAAAAAGGAGCGGACCTAGATGGCTCCCTTGTGGGACGCCGGATGTGACTCGGAGAATACAAGAAAGAGAATTTTTAAAGAGGACCCGTTGCGTCCTAATAAATCAAGTTTTTTTATTAAAAGTGAATGATTAACAGAGTCGAATGCTTTACATAAATCCGTATAAATGAAATTTATTTGAAGATTATTTTTGAAGCCCTGTACTACGAAGGAGGTTAGCTCCAGAAGGTTAGTAGGTGTTGATCTGCGTTTCATGAACCCATGCTGACATGGTGATATAATTGACCTAAAAAGGTGGTGCAAATGAGGAGTGATAACGTTTTCAAAAAGCTTAGGGATAGCAGACAATTTGGAGATTCCTCTGTAATTGCTTGCATCCGATTTGCTACGTTTTTTATGGAGAGGGATCATAAAGGACTCCTTCCATATTTGGGGGAACTGTGTAGATTCCAGAGATAAATTAAACAGTTTTAGTAGAGGCTTGCACAAGGCTTCCGCACAATAGACAGGCTTAGCTCGCTGAAGATCATAAAGCAGTGAGCTTTCGTTTAAAGTGGGACAGAATATTAAATTTGACTTTGATACCGCGTAAGAGTAAGGCCGTTCAGGATGAGGTAACGTAGAATATGTGGTTTGAAAAGACCTGGCAAATAGATCGGCTATTGGCTGATCCGATGTTACCGAAGTATTTTCAAAAAATAGCGAGGAAGGGTAACTGGTTGTTTTGCGCTTAGTGTTAACGAATTTATAAAACTGTTTGGGATCCTGTGCGAACTCGAACTTACAACGGTTTAAATAATTCTTATAACACTGAGCGTTAAGCACGGTAAAATTTAACCGAGCCCTTACATATTTAGAAAATATAGATTGAGAACCGGTATTTTTAAATTTTATATAAAGTCTGGACTTAACGTTTCTTAGATGTGTCAACTCTTTATTAAACCAAGGAGGTTTGTTAGAGGTAGACGGATAGTACATCGGAACACAAGAGTTGAAAAATGATTTAATTGCAGTATAAAAAATATCTATGGCATCGGCCATTATGCTGTCCAGATTCAAACAAGATAAATCCTTGATTGTTTTCTATTGGAAAATTCTTTATCGTTTCCCAGGTAAATAACACTGTTATTATTTAAGAAGTAATTAATAAGTATATCTTTTGCCTTTTTCAGCGTCATGTCAGTGTATTTTATGGTCAGTTTTATTTTAAAAAAGTATTTCGTTGTCTCAACTTGCACTACGGTATCTTTTATATAATTCAATTGGTCTTGCAAAGTAGTTTATGGGTTTTTTCTGTAATTTCAATGTAGGTTTCGTTGCTTTCTGGTGAACTGCGTATTGTTACTGTTGTTGAAATATTTTCTTCTTCGCCTACCGTGTTTTCTTCAATTTTGACGCGAGATAAGGCGTCTGCTACATGATTAAGTTTACCTTCTAAATATTATATTTTGAAATTATATTCACTAAGTATAAATGGCCAACGTTGTAGTTTTATGTTAGGTTCTTTAATATTGTTTAGCCAAACAAGGGGTTTGTGATCGCTCAAAATCTCAAAGGGGACTCCATGTAGATATGGGCGGAAATATTTGGTTGCCCAAACGATTGCTAGTAGTTCTTTTTCAATAGTGCTATAATTTTGTTCATGATCATTTAATGGTCTGCTTGCAAAGCTTACTGGTTTATGGTCTTGCGATAACACGGCTCCTATGACGAAATTGCTAGCGTCAGAAGTGACTTGAAATGTTTTTGTGAAATCAAAATTGTGTCGTTCATTATAAGTGTTTTCAATTTTTCAAATGATTTATTGTGTTCTTCGTTTCTTGTGTCTATTTTAGCTCCTTTTTTTAAAAATATTGTCAGAGGTTTTGCAATCTTTGCAAGGTCTGGAATGAACTTACGGTAATATCCGCATTAGCCTTAGAAAGATTGGGTTTCTTTTGGTATCTTTGGGAGAGGACATATTTCGATTGCTTTAACATTATCTTTATTAGGTTGTATGCCTTCTGGACTTATAATATAACCTAAGAAATTTGTTTGTTTTTTTAAAAATTCGCATTTGTCCAATTGGAGTGTAAGACCAGTGGCCTCTTTGAGTTTCTCAAAAACCTTCCCCAGTAAGTCTAGGTGCTCGTTCAGGGATGTTGAATAGATGATCACATCATCTAAATAAACAAGGCAATGCTTATTTATGAGGTCTTTTAGGGTGTGTACTCATAGTGACCATGTTTGGTCGAATACGTCGTTTTTGGTATAGACTTAGGGTCCATTTTGATTGGGTGAAAGCCTTTTGCTAAGTCAATTGTAGTAAAAAACTGGCATTTTCCTAATTTCCCTAGTATTTCGTCCATATTAGGAATCGGAAATTTATCATTTATTGTTATTTCATTTAGACTTCGATAGTCCACGACCAACCTGAATTTCGGTTTGCCAGAGGCATCCATATTTTTGGGGACAATCCATAATGGACTGCAATAAGGGGAGTCGCTTTCGCGTATAATGCCTTGTTTTAACATTTCCTCAATTTGCTTATTTACTTCTGCTTCGTAGGCAAACGGACACGAGAATGGTCTTTTGAAAACTGGGTTTTTGTTAGCGGTTTTTATATTATGACGTATTATACTTGTGAATGTAAGGTTTTCATTTTTGCAATATTGAATGTCATTTTTAATAAATGTATAAGTGTGTATTTTTCCTCACTATTTAAATTGTTTAGTCTGTATGTGTGTTCTGAGTCTATGTTGTTGTCCATGGCATAGTTTATTTCTGATGTAAAGTTGTTTTCTTGTAAGAGTGCATAAAAGTTTTTTGAAGAGTCCCCATCACATGGATCTATTTCTTTGTGAATGAATGTTCTTTCGTTAATTATTGTTTCCCTCCGAGAGTAGTTATTCTCCATTAGTATTTTTTTTTTCTAATAGAATGTCATAATAAGGTGAAAATGAATAAATATAGAATATTTGTGTTTGTTGAAAAAGACCGTTGGCTGGAAGGTCTACATATTTATTTAATTTAAAATAGCCTATCATACTTCGGACAGTTATTTGCTTATCTTTAACTTGAAGGTTGAAAAAGTTTGAGCTCATCATGTTTATTGAAGAGCCAGTATCAACTATGCATTTATATCTGTGGTTATTAAACATGATCTATGTATTGGTGGAATCCCAGGCTGGTATTGGAAAATGTTCAGCTTGTTGATATTGCTTATCTGTAAACATTTCTCTCTGAGTATTCTGTAATTGATCTTTGTGGAACTGTTCGTCGTTATTAATGTAGTGTTCAGTTTCGTTAACGTAATCTAATTCGTACTGGTGAAAACTTTCATTTGTCTGCATACGCGATTGTTCGCTGCTTTCTCTAACACGCTTATTTGGCACTCTTGGTTGTTGGGGGGCCTGATAGTAGTTTCGGGTGTTGGCGGTCAAGAAGTAAGTGTGTTCAGAATCCGTTGTATAAGTTCAACAGGTATTCGATACGTTTGATGAACGAGCTGAGATTTGATGGGTCTCCAGAGAATTGCGGTACTTGGCGTAATTGCCGAAGTAATTTAGACAGATTTTCCGCTGTTAACGCCATTTTTTTAGTTTTATTTATAGGTTAGTTTCTGTTCTTGTTCACAGATTAGGTCTTTAAATTAACTCCGATCGCACAGGTTCTTGTGCAGATACCGATTTTAGTCAATTTAAACGAACCGAAATCACTTTGTTGCGGCCAATTTGCTGGTAGAATCAGAAAAGGTTACTTGGTCGTACAAGTTACCTCTTTTCACTAGATTGTCAAAGGATAACGAGCTTGCTAGGACTTTTTTTCAGTATCCTACCGACTGCGCAAATAAACTTTTTGGGTGTTTGATTTAATGAAAAGAAATATATGTTCCTTTTATAATTATTGATAAGTTTTCACCAGAGGTCAGTTATGAACTAATTTACAAATGTGTTCTTTCGGCGCAGCAAACCGTTTAGCCTTATATGTCAAGCTTACCGGATCATTAGGCTCGTTACCGTTAAGCGGTTGGTGTCTTGGGAGAATGTTATTTTTAGGGCTTTTGAAGAGTGAAGCTTTCCAAAATATCGGCTATAGCTTTTTTATATGAAGAGTGAATATGTCACTATATATATATAATTAGATAATAGCAATACTCATATGTAAAAAAAAATATAATTTTATTTTACTGAATGATTACAATATTTTTAGTTGATGTTCTTGACCGATTATAATTAGGTCTCAAACTGAACTCTGATAATTACTCTGATTTGATTGAAGTTCAAGCCGCGGTTTCGAGCTTTTCTAATATGGACTTTAGACTTTAGGGTTCTGATCAAATGAAGAGAGAAAGCTTTGGGGTGGTTGCTGACTTTAATAGTCTTTGCATTTCTCTTGGATTCAAGTGCATTCGTTCTTGGATACAAGTGCTCTTAGATTCTTATAATTTTGTTTATTGACATCTAATTCTTCTTTTTTTTCGGGATTGCGAGTCCGAGCTTTGAACGTGGGAACGCAACGATGATGCGAGGGCTTAAGCATAGATTGTTTAAATTAGACAACGGATGGTTAGTCTACCAGTGGGTGACTTATCAGGTATCTGGTATCTGTTGGGTACATCCAGAGTTGTGTAGGGTGTGTGGGTGTGTTTGGGTGTACATGTTGTATGTGTATTAGTGTGTAGGCATGTGCTTAAGTCTTAGGGACTTATGGATATGTCACTCCCCCAATCATTGAATTTGGCCTGTCCTCAGGTCGTTAAATTTGGATATATCATAACATTATTTTCTGGTTGAATATTTTCCTTGACATTAGTTTCATGGTGCGGATGTTCTTATTTTTGTTTACAGTATTTGACAATAATTTTCTTAGGTATATTTTTAAACTTATATGCTAAATACAGAGTCAAACTAATTATCATGATGACAAAAGTTGTAATGCATATAATTTGGAAAAAGTTGTAGTGTTTTACATGCAATTTTATCATTTCTTTTGTTTCTAAGTGATTTATTGGTTCTAAGCGTGTAACATTGTTGGTGATATAAATCGTTTGTGTAAAATCTGCTACATTATTAGAAATTAGGAATTCATCTATTTGCATGGTACAATTTTTAATTTTAATGATGTTGTTTCCTGATATTAATATTTTGTTGTTTGTACAATCTTGATTGACAACTGTTTCAGGAATATTCCATATTAAAAGTATATTTGGTTTTATATAATTTATTTGGAAATTTCTTTGGGTTTTAATGTATTTGAATTAAGTTTGCTCTTGTTTAATAAGTCCAACAATACATTTGTCGAATATTAATTTTTCTGTATCTTTATGAAATACTTGGTTATTGAATACATAAAACTTATCGAATACTTGCTCGGTTAGAATATAGTTATGTTCATCTGGGTATGGAACTATTTGAAATATCGGAACTTTAGTAACCTCGCTAGGAACGTGGGATATAACCAAAATTTCGTTCGTGTCTGTCTTGAGCCGAGTTGATGTTTTTATCTTTAGCATTTTCTCCGAATTTACGTGTTTCAAATAATCATGTTTTAGTAATTTTGGGTTAAAGATCCCTAATCTGGTTAATTGCATACCTAACTCGAGGTCTTCTATGTATTTTGTAAACTGCTGTAGGTTGAATATTAGTATCGCAATTGTTGTTCTGTTGTTGGTTCTGTTCTTTTTCCACCTTGAGCCTATTAATTATGTCTATACCGCTGTTGATTATGTCGATAACCATGTTTAGATCATGGGTTTTTACGGAGTCTTCTGACATGTTATTAATTTTTTCATCTAACTCCTCCCTGTCGTCTTCATCTAATGTACCAAATAAGTATTTATATGCCTTCCCTACTACGTTCAAGAGACCTCTTTTGCTTCTGTTAATAATTCTTAATCCACTTATTTCCTGTTTTAGTTTATCGACTAAATATTGTATCTGAGGTACATTGGGATAGTCATTGCTTCAGTTACTAGATTTTCGAACATAAGCATTGTCTTTGTTATGTTTATGCTCAAATAGTGGTATTCGAAGCTGGTTGGAATTTCCATCGTTCCGGTTTGGAATATAAGGTATCCATTTTTCGCACTTATTGGGTTTACTTCGATGTTGCTGCATTTGTTTATAAGATTGTTTCGAACCTTGTAAACCTATCTTCGATATTTTGTTCACTACCGATGATTCTTAGCTTTTCGTTTACGGTCTTGTGAAATCTTTCTATATCGGAAACACCATTTTTGCTGGTTGTTACAGAAATTTGTACGCCTTCGAATCTTAACCAATTTTGCAAAGCTATGCACATAAAATCTGAATCTTTGTCTGCTTTAATTTCTTGTGGCTTTCCCATATCATTGAATATTTTAGTCTCTTTTTGCTTCTAGCCAATCTCTACTTTTTACTTCAACTAGTGAGGCAAATTTTGAATAAATATCAATACAAGATAAGAAGATCTGGTTACCCGTGAGATAAAAATCTATCACGTATTTTTCCCTTGTGTTAAATATTTCTGGTGTTTTTTCAAATGTCAATTTAGTGTCTCGATGTTCTGTTTTTTCTAGATTACAGATTTCACATTCATTAATAAGATTTTGAATTAGCTTTTGACTATCTGGGTAATAATTAATGGTTTTTTCTATACCTGGGTGTAAAACTTCCTTATCTCTCTTTAGGATTAAATCCTTAAATTCCGCATAAGTTAGTATATCAATTAGCTTCGTGGTACATCTCAATAGTTTTGTGAAATTGTTAGGGCTTATGATTTCGGTAAATGCCCTCTGCAAGATCAGAAAATCCTCATCATTAGGGAAGTAAATTGCGCTTTTCTTGGTGCACACATATTCCTTAATGAGTGTTTTGGCGAGTTCAAGTGTCATTTCTTTATAGATTATTTTAATCTTTAGTTTTTGAAAGAAGTGGCTTACACTTGTTGTGTCACTGTCGCCTTTTTCTATCTCTATTTGTCTAGAAAAGAAAATGATTGGTCTCTCCGTTATGGATATATAATTTAAATTATCTTCATAAGCACTATGTATAGTTGCGTCTGCGGTGTTTGCGACTTCGCCAACCATGACTTCTACTATCTTTGTGCGGGAAAGAGCATCCGCGACATAGTTTTCTTTGCCTGGAAGATATTTTATTTTACAATCGAATTCATTAAGTTTGATTTTCCACCTTTGTAATTTCATGTTCGGCTCTTTGATATTATTCAGCCATACCAATGGCTTGTGATCACTCATTATTTCAAATGGCCTGCCGAATAAGTATGACCTGAAATATTTTGTCGCCCAAACTATAGCTAACAATTCTTTTTCAATGGTAGCGTAGTTGATTTCGTGTTCGTTCAGCGTTCTGCTGGCATAACAAACGGGCTTATGGTTCTGTGAGAGCACTTACACCAATATCTACATTACTCGCGTCAGTTGTTAGAGAAAAAGGCTTCGAAAAATCGGGGTAGATTAATATCGGATCTGAACTTATCAAAACCTTTAGTCTTTCAAATGATTCGATGTAGTCTTCACATTTAATATCTATTACAGCACCTTTCTTTAGTTTGAGGGTCATGGGTTTAACTATCTTGGCAAAGTTAGGAATGAATTTGCGATAGAACCCACATAATCCTAAAAATGATTTTATCTGTTTAGGTGTCTTTGTGATTGCATTAGTTTTGTTTGGGTTTGGTTTAATGCCATTTGTTGTGACAATATGTCCCAGGAATTCAGTTTCTTTTTTCATGAATTCACATTTGTCTAGCTGCAACTTCAAGTTTTCGTCTCTCAGTTTCTCAAAGACTTTCTTTAGAGATAAAATATGTTCCTCCAATGAAGTGGAGTAAACAATAATATCGTCCAAATGGACTAAACTATCTTTGTAGATCAAATCTTCCAAAAGATTATTCATACATCTCTGAAAAGTAGCTGGATCATTCTTTAGGTCAAAAGGCATACGTGTATATTCTTAATGCCCATGCTTAGTTAAAAAAGCTGTTTTTGCAATAGAATTTTCGTCCATCTGGATTTGGTTAAAACCCTTAGCTAGATCAATGGTGGTAAAATATTGGCATCTACCCAATTTATCCAATATCTAATCCATTCGAGGAATGGGGAATTTGTCATTAACAGTTATCTCGTTTAGATTCCTGTAATCAACTACCAACCTAAAGATCCTACCCAGATCCTACCGACTGCGCCAATTAAATAATAGCAATACTCATATGTAAAAAAAAATAAAAAGACAGAAAGCTTTGGAGTTGCTGACTTTAATAGTCTTTGCATTTCTCTTGGATTCAAGTGCATTCGCTCTTGGATACAAGTGCTCTTAGATTCTTATAATTTTGTTTATTGAAATCTAATACTTCTGTTTTTTCGGGATTGCGAGTCCGAGCTTTGAACGTGGGAACGCAACGATGATGCGAGGGCTTAAGCATAGATTGTTAAAATTAGACAACGGATGGTTAGTCTACCAGTGGGTGACTTATCAGGTATCTGGTATCTGTTGGGTACATCCAGAGTTGTGTAGGGTGTGTGGGTGTGTTTGGGTGTACATGTTGTATGTGTATTAGTGTGTAGGCATGTGCTTAAGTCTTAGGGACTTATGGATATGTCACTATATATAAGTGTGTATGAATATGTGTATATATATGTTTGTATGGATGTGTACGAATATATGTATATATGTGTGTATATATATATATATATTTGGATGTATGTGTACGAATATATGTAGGCTTATGGGATAGCAGTTAAAGTGTATGTATATACTATGTATTTAAACGATGGTAGCCGGGTTGTGCTGGTGATTTGGCGGGTAAACGAAACGGAACCGGCAAACACGCAAATTAAATGCACAACCGTATATACACACAGAAGACCTGGAACTTTTCTGGTATGGCGCCGATGCAAAGTATATTGTGGAAATCACGCTCGAAGGACCAAATGTTGAAGAATGATGAGCCAATTCTTAGGCTAGAGATCGCACATATACACTTCATAGCGATGATACTAAAAAAAATACTTAAAAATAAATCGATACCAAGAGCGATAAAATAAAATAGACTTATTCCACTGGACGAATCCGGAAAGAATCCACGTCGAAGTAGTCCTCCACCATTTGCTCCATTGTGACGTCCACTGACACGGCGAGTAGGCAGGACCTCGGTGATGGCATGGTCGATTGCCCACTTACAGGTCCGAACACAACCCAGCCCAGCTCGGTTGCGGCCGCGTACGGTCCCTCTCTAGAGAACCGCCTCGTTCTAAGTGGCAATCCGAGATGTCCATGATCCAGACCTATGTGCAACTTCGGCACCGCGTTGCTGTAGGGCTTCATCGGCAGACGCGCATATCTCTGCACTTCCTGGACATCCTGATGACTTAATGTCTGCATCGGCAGACTTAGGCTTAAAACGGCATAAACGTGGCGAGTGGTCTTTCCGACTCCACTTATCTGCAGGCTCACCACGTTGGTAGGCTCTCTGGCTGCCCTACCTCCGAACCATTGGATGTTAAGCTGCCGATGCTCTCCTTGCACTCCAAGATCTCTTCGCAGCACGTCGTCGATCATCGTGACTGAGGATCCTTCGTCTAGGAGCGCGTATGTATCCACCTTTCGACCAGCGCCATATAGCGTAACGGGCAGTATGCGGAATAGTAGGCGTCCTCCTTCGGTGTCAACGCAGCTAAGGTTCCTTTGGGTGGGCGGCCCCGTTTCACGCGGAGCACTTCTCTCCAGGCTGTTTGTAAAAACCGCTGGCTGCTGGTTTCCTTCTTGGTCCCTATGACCATCTTGTCGCGAAGGCATCCTGGTCGGGCTGCGTCTGAAAACAGCTGGCTGATGGTTCCCTCCGTGGCGTCTAAAACCACCTCGCTGCTGCGTCCTCCGGCATCCGTTAATCTGGCACTCAGATTGCATATGGCAGGATCTGATAGCGTGCCCGCTTCGTAAGCGTGTGAAGCAGAGTCGGTGCCTCTTCACAATGCTCCACCTTCCAGGCGGACAACCTCCATGGCGATCATCCTGTTCGCCTTCGTAGTGGTCGACGCTCGCATGCAGAACTCGACGTCTCGGCTTCTTTTCCTCGACGTCCAAAACCGTGCACACCACGTCTGCGTTATCCTGTAGCCACTACAGTGGACTACAGTGGGAAAGCGCACGATCGTTGCAGCATGCTTGGCCCACTCCACTCGTTTGCTTGTGGGAAGCTTGTCCACAAGCTCCTCCATGAGAGTTGGGTTTCTGAGGTGCTGCTCCGCCTTCGCTGACCGCAAGAAGGCCGCCATGTTGCTCACTTGGGTCGCGAAGGGAATAATCTTTGTCAGCTTGTGCTCCGAAATCGGCTGTATCTCTCGCACGCTGTTGAGCTAGTTGCGTATGAGCTGCTCCGGTCGGCCGAACCTGAAGCGCAGCTGCTCCATCACGGCGCTATTTCCGGGATGAATCAGCAGCGTCTTCACTGTCTCGCGAGCTTCATCCTTCAGCGCCTTCAACAACCTCTGGTTGTTCTCCAGGTCCGTGCATTTGTAAGCTCGGGTCGTCTCCACGAACACACAACTGAAGATCGGCCACTCCTCAGGCTGCCCTCCAAATGCAGGCAAGTCCGGAAGCTTTCTTGGTCCATATGCCCCATGCATTCCATTCGGCATCGTCGAGGCGTAAGATCCGACAAGTGGCGATGCTGTTGACACGTTATGGACGCTCAAGCCCGGTGGCAGGAATCCGTAGGCTGACTGCCAAGCGCTTGTTGCACACAGTGGCGCCACAAAATTGTTACTAGTCGTTAGCAATGGCGGTCCACCCCAAAATGAAGGCAGAGTGCAGGTCGCGCTGCTTGCACCGGCACCGTTATAGGGAATCGACCCGACCCCGTTTTGTGATGCCTCTCCATTAGTGAGTAGTGGCGGTCCGCTCCAAGATGGCGGCTCCCCCGACGCTCCACTTTTGGCGCCAACTGCGCTTGGGCTAGCTAGGCTTGGAGCGCAGTTGGTTGCGCTTGGCGAACAATTGTTGACTCTCGCTCTTTCCAGCTCCTTCTCTAACGCTGCGATCCTCGCCATGAGATCCAGCGTGAGGGACTGGTTCATCTCTGGCGCTGAGTTCGCAGCTGTGCCGGCAGTACTTCCAATCTGGGAAGCTACTGTAGTGCTGGTGTTGGTCGGGGTACCAATGGCCGCTATCGTGGCCCACGGCAGGGTTCCCGATCCACTACGCGCTGGCTGTTGATCCGGTGTAGGGGTGCCAGAGCCTTCGTTGAGCCGGGCACTCTTCCTGGTGGAATGCTGGATCTTCCCCAGATCCATTTTGGCGGCGTCTGTGCGCGTCTGTGCGTACTCGTCCAAAATGGCGTCTCCTACGCCTTGTGGTCGCTGTCTGCTCCTTGCGCCTCGTGACCGCTGCACTATGGGGAATTTGACCTGTTTTTTTGGCATAAATGTGTTTTTTAAAGTGTTTCAAATTTTGAAATTTTTTTTTAACATATTAAGAATTGATCAAAGATTTATAATCTGTAACGCAAATTTTAAATTAACAGTCCACTGTTATAATTAACAGCTGTAAAGTCAGCTGTTGTAAACAAAAAGCACATGCCATCTGCGAGCTTCTTTTTTTAGTGCTTACTAAAATTAATATTTCTTGAACCACAAGGCCTAAACCCGTCAAATTTGAAATGAATACTCAACCTTCAGGTGTGTACTATGTGTTTTTACTAATATGTTGCTTATTGTGTTCGTGTAAACTTAACAATTTGTGTACAATTTGTCCAACTTTTAAAATAAAACTTCAACTTTGAATAGAGTTTCAAAAAATTGTTGAAATTTGTTTAGTAAGTGTGTTAGTCGATGTTGTAGAGTGATTAATTCTGTATTTAAAACATATTGGTTTCATTTGCGAATATTTGCGACTTTTCGCGAAAATTAAATTTTTAGGTAGCAACCTCTCAATTGGCAATGCGGCCCTCTTAGAAGTGTGGCGCACCCAATGGGTAGCTCGTGAAAAACTGAATGCTATATTCAAATTTATTTGTTTGCATATCGACGAATGCATTTTGGAAATGAATAAAAGTCACGTATGGGAGAAAGCGCGCATGTTTCATGTAAATTTGTTGAAGAAATGGAAAATGTGCTATAGAAAGCTGGATAAATTTGTAGCAAAATACTCGGCATGGACGGAAGGCAGTCTTAGCTTGAACTTACCTGTCTTGTCAATTGCCAATAGACCTGAATAAGTACGAACAACTGTGCCATAAGACCAGAGAACTAATTATTGATCGGCTTCCCTGGCTTCCAATGACTGCGACCGTTCACAAGATTCTGGTTCACTCAATACAGATTCTTGAAAACACAGTTCTTCCAGACGGCTATTTTGGCGAAGAGGCTGCAGAAGCCAGAAATAAAATGTACAAGTCCGACAGACTTCATCATGCCAGAAAGCACAGTCGAATTTCCAACTTTACAGATGTGTTTCACAGAGGATTGGAAACTTCGGACCCCATAATATCATCAATAAATTTAGGCAGGCGCACTAAAAAACATAGGCGACTTCCTCTTCCGCGAGAAGTCATTGAATTGTTGTCGTGCGAGTTTGAACATGCAGACGAATGTTTGGATGATCCTCATATTGGAGAGGAATATGAAAATGACTTATTATTTAACATTGAAATAGATGCTGAAGAATATATTGATTAAAAAAAAAAATTTTTTTTTTTGTAAGTGGGAGGGGGTTGGGGGTGGTCACCCACTTTTTCAAAATAATTTAAAAGGTGTGTATAAGACTAGTAAAAAAAATGATCATCGTATCTCAAATAGTTTGCGAGATATTAATTTATGCCAAAAAAACAGGTCGAATTCCCCATAGTGCTCTGGCTGCGGTCTCCGCAAATGACGCTTCTGTGCGTCTCCTCGTCGCTGGCTGCGACCCGGTTGTACCGTCGTTCGACGCTGGCGGCCCTCTGTCGCTGGCTGCGACGATTCTGTCGCTGGCTGCAACTCCTCTGTCGCTGGCTGCGACGACTCTGTAGTTGACCGCGATTCCATTTCCAGCAAGTAGCGTTGGCTGCGCTCCTCCTGCTGGCTCCTGGCAACTCTCTAGCTGGCCGTCTAAGCCGTAAGTCTAAGCGCAAGTTGCCCTTGCAGTCGCCCTCGGACTGCGAATTAAAGATATCGTCGCGCGAACGGAGTTGCCTTTAAACGGTTACTCCACCATGAATCCCAAAAGAAAGGGCAGACTTAATCCGTGGCAGTAGGCTCGGTAGGCTCGTTTTATTCTGTTAGGATTAAGGGTTATAAGAGTTGGAATTAACTTATTTCTAGCTCACCGCAGTGTGTCCTCAAAACTTTCGCGCGATAATGCATTTTCCATTCCTAAGCTTTCTCGACTTATTGAAAACTTGCGATGGCGACAATCAGTGTCCCCGCACACATTTTGGCTAATAATCCTAACATATTCGAACTAGTTCACAATGCAAAGATAAATAAAAATACTAACTATCGATTACCATGTTCGATCCGGGACAAAGCTCATTTTATGATACTGGCTTGGTAGACCCCATCCGTAGGGTGGATTCTATCCAGATCGCTGCATATATAACAACATATCAGGCATCTTGGCAGTACATCACAGCACCGCGTCTTGTGCACTCGACCGTTACACCGTACACAGCAATCCGAGCGATCAGGTCCCTTACAGTTGGAAGCCCTGTGTCCTTTTCCCGTGCCTGAAGCATTAAGTCGTACATTCTCTATTATGCGAAACCATGACCAGTCTACGCGTCATTTTCAGCGTCGATACATTACAGGCAACTGTGGCACTCCTGAGCTCCCGTTGCCTTGTTCATTCTGATGCTCCTCAGCCAAATTTGAAGATTATGATATACAAAAATATTTTTTTGGAACATGCCAACATCTACGTCGTTGCCTCTCTTGGGCTTCCACTGCTTTGGATATAGCTATGGATTTATAACAAAACAAATTTGCTAATCGTTGCTTGTTTTATTATGCACACATTACTGAGATTCTTGAGCAGTGCAGAGTGGTTCCGTTTTGCTTCGTGAACTGTCGGATAAGTTTAATGATCATATTCGCACTCTGGAAAAGGATCAACGGAGCAAATTGCTGGATGCTTCATCGCCCAAGTACTTCTGGACCAGCGATGCAGGACGCTGGAAAATATGGAGTTCGCCAAGGTAAGCTATGTACCAGGCAATCAGGTGGAAAGTAAGAGAACATCTGTTAGTAGTTATTGTTCTACGATGATTAGTAGTTGTTGATCTACGTTTCATGAACCCAGGCTGACATGGTGATATAATTGACCTACAAAGGTGCTGCAGATGAGGAGTGATAACGTTTTCAAAAAGCTTAGGGATAGCAGACAATTTCCTGGCACATAGCCAGGAATACCATCGGGACCTGGCGAATAGACAGGCTGAACTCGCTAAAGATCATAAAGCAGAGAGCTTTCGTTTAGAGTGGGACAAAATATCAAATTCGACTTTGATACCGCGTAAGAGTGAGGCTGTTCGGAATGAGGTAACGTAGAATGTGTGGTTTGAAAAAACTTGGCAAATATATCGACTTTTGCCTGATCTATAATTTTGTATAAAGTTTGTATAATTTTGTATAAAGTCTGGACTTAACATATCTTAGATGTTTCAACTCCTTATTAAACCAAGGAGGTTAGTTAGAGATGGACGGATAGTACATCGGAAAACAAGAGTTATACAATTATTTAATTGCAGTATAAACAAGAGAGAACGCTATAGTCGAGTTCCCCCAACTATCTGATACCCGTTACTTAGCTAGTGGAAGTGCGACGGAGAAATTTCAACACTGACATTTTTTGGCGGCTTGTGGGCGTTAGAGTGGGCGTGATAAAAAAGTTTTTTGGCAAATCGAGAGAAATTTACAAGACTAACAAAAATGTGAAAAAAATATCAAAACGTTTTTCAAAAGTGTGCGCGTGGGAGCTTTGTGAATTTTGTGGGCGTGGAAAAAAAGTATTTTGCAAATAAATAGATTTTTAACAGCATAACCAAAAAAAAAAACCAAAACATTTTGAGGCGTAACAGTTTTGGGGGATTTGTGGGCGTGGCAAAAAGTTGTTATGGAGATCGATAGAAATTTACAATACTAATAAAAAAATGAAAAACATCAAAACAATTTTCAAAAGTGTGGGCGTGGCAGTTTTGGGCGGTTTGAGGGCGTTAGAGTGGGCGCGGCAACATGATTCCACAAACTTGCACTGCGTCTATGTCTTTGGAGTGTGCAAGTTATCCAACCCTTGATTCAGGTGCCCTTGCCAAATTATAAACAATTTTTCGAAATCCAATCTGAACGATTGGTTTTCCTTTGTTCTCAAAGTTGCACTTCGCCGGCCAAATTCAAATCTTCCACCAAGTCGTGAGATGCAAGCCACTGCCGGTCCACAGCTTGTCTACTTAGATAAACAAACTATCGTAACGTAAACACAGCCTCCTCTAGGTGACCAAAAACTTATTGCGCTTCAATCTGCAATCTGCATTGGTCAACAAATTTGAATTTTACAATGCAGTGAAGCAATTTCATCACCAAGCTTTTAATTTAAACACAGATCAAAGTTTTAGAAGTTTTAAGAAAAACTACTGGCCGAGGTTTGGGGGAAAAGAATTATTCTTAAGCTGGCAGTCCTATTTGGAATCGGAGAAAGATCGGATACCGATCTAAAGATTAAACTTAAAAATATATAAAAGATAAAACTCGGTCATATGATGAATACAAAATAAAAATTATATATTTTTTTTAAAAATCACCGCAGTATAAAATATAATTGGCGCCCAACGTGGGGCAGTGCATTTAATAGTTTAGTTTTTAGAAATTTAACGATAACAAGTAAAATAATTAACATGAGCTCGCGCTGCCAACCACCCAATCGATGCAACTAAAAGTTCGGAAGTGAAAAGTTTAATGATAAAAAGTTAAATAAAAATCTTGAACTCGCGTCGTTAACAATCGGTGATACAAAAAGTTCAGAATAATAAAATTTAACGATTACAAATTAAGTAAAAAATCGTGGACTAATACCGACAACACTTAATCAGTACACATACAAAGTTCAGAAAAAGATTAACAAAAACAAATTAATCTAGAACTCGTGCTGAATCAAATATCAACAGAAGCAACAGAAAGTATTGTGAGCAGAAGTATATATAAATATATTTATATATTATATACAAATATATATTATATAAAATATTAAGACTTTAAATTAATAAAATAAGACCAAGATACAGAAAACATTACAAGGTTTTGAGAATTTAAATTTAAAAATGGCAACCGGAGGTTCAGCACCAACATTTTCTGAGGGCAGGTTTTCTAGCGCCAGCAATCTGACTATGGAATTAATTAACCGAATAATAAGTGTACAATTAGGTTATGTTACCAGGAAAATTGAAGGGATAGAGGGACAGTTAACTGCTAACATAAATGAAGTTGAAGATTATAAACTCCAAACAATTGACCCAAATGTACAATGCGAAACTACTCTAGAAGTAGTTAATTCTTAACCAAAGTTCACTGGTGAAATAACCCAATATGTAGGCTGGAGAGAAGAGGCAGAAACCGCCATGAGTCTTTATAAAATTCGAAGCGAGGAATGTTTTATCGCTTTAACAATTCTACGAAATAAAATCATGGGAGCAGCACATGATGCTCTAACCAACCATAGTACCGTTCTAAATTTTCAAGCAATTCTTTCTAGATTGGATTTTATTTACAACGATAAAAGACCAATCCATATTCTCGAATCAGAATTAAACATCCTTAGACAGGGACGTATGAACAGAATTAAAAATGACATTACTTATAAACAAAACCATTATGGAAAAGACAGAAAGAAATAAAACAATTAGGAGCAACGCAGTTCGAATTTTCATTTCTGGATTGAATGGTTCAATCTCAGAAACTCTATTTTCTCTTTACCCACCGTACTTGCCGAACGCTTTGGCAAAGTGCCAGGAATTAGAATCTAACAGCCCAATTCGCAAATAGGTTTTATGGGTATAGAAATGAAAATAAATATCAGGGAAACAACCTCAGATTTAACCCAGTAAAGTCTAGACAGAATAATAATACTTCAAATAGAATGAATAATAATTGGTCACAAAACGGTAACTTTGGACAAAACAACAATTGGAATTTTAACAACAATTCCAAAGTTCAACCCCCAACAGAACCTATGGAAGTTGAAAGCTCTATTAGGGTTCAAAATCGTCCGAATAATAACTACAATCGTCCGAATAATAACTACAATCGTCCAAATAACAATTATAACAGGTACAATAATAACAGGCAGAATTATAATAATTTTTCGCAAATAAATAATTATAATCAAAGCAATAATTATAACAGGGACAGTTACCCAACCAGCTCAAAAAACCATGAGAGTAAACAACGTTAACGAGGACCATTTTATAGATCAGCGCCCAACAGAGGAATGCCTCATGTAATAGGGGTGGACAGAATAACAAAAAGAGAATTAAAAATATAAATCGACACAGGGGCCACGGCATTGAAAGAGTATATTATAAAAAAATGAATGAAATGAAATGAAAGTAAATCGGTTATGACTGAAAGAAGTATTAATAGCTTGAGATCTAATAATCTCGAGCACGCCGGCTTAGAAATATCCGCCAAACAAATTGGATGTTTATAAATCCTGAGAACGCCAGCGTTGATTTATCCGTGTCATAAAGAATATAACAGTTTGGGATCGAAAAATCCTAAACATGCCAACAATGTTAATTCCGTCAAATTAAGCTAGATTCGTTTAGGATCAAAAAATCCTCAACACGCCGACGATGTTAATTCCGTCAAATAAATCGTTTGGGATCAAAAAATCCTAAACACGCCGTCGTAAAATTTTCCGACAAAGAACTCATGACTTAACATTAATTTCAAATCAAATAAAAGATTTCGAAAATAAAATTATGAATAAAATTGAAAAGGAGCATTCTGAAATAAATATGCAAATTCTTTTTCGAACCAAAATTCGAGGAGAAATAACTACTGACAATGACAGAGCAATTTATAGCAAACAATATCCCTGTGCTATGTCAGTCTCCGATTTCGTTAATAATGAAATCGATAGAATGATGAAGGAACAAATTATAATTCACCAGTCTTATTTTTTTTTTATTTCCTTCTTATTCCTGTCGGGAACTTAGGGCTTCTACGAGAGCCTTCCATCTAACTCTGTTTTGTGCTGTCTGTTTAGCATTTTCCCATGTGATGTATATTTGGGCAAGTTCTTGTTGAGCGGTTCTTCTCCATGTTGCTCTTGGCCTTCCGCCCTCCTGCTTCCTTGGGGGTTCCAGTCCAGTGCCATCCTTACTATGCTACTAAGGTTTCTCCTGAGAGCGTGCCCTATCCACATCCATTTCATCTTCCTTTTTTGGGTGTGTATCGGGGGCTCGCTCGTAACGCGCCATAGCTCTGTCTTGGCTATTCCGTTTGGCCAGAATATCCCACATATGATTATCAGGCATTTGACCAACTCATGATCACTGTCTATAGATGCTCCCCTTTTGTTCCGTACGTCCAGTAGTGAGTGTCTCCATTTCCTGCTAATGCAAATGTGGTCGATCTGGTTGCGCGTGTTACCACTAGGAGATGTCCAGGAGTATTTGTGGACATCTTTGTGTGGGAATATTGTGCCGCCGATGACCAGTTGGAATAGCTGGCAGAGTTCCACTAATCTCTCTCCATTGTCATTGCGAGTCCCAGTTCCATGTTGGCCCATGACAGATCTTAGACCGATGTTGTTGGGGCCTACTTACGCATTAAAGTCACCCATGAGGATGTTAATGTCACCTTCCTTCGTATGGCTGAGGGTTGCTGTGAGGGCAGTGTAGAAGTCGTCCTTGGTGTCATCTTTGGCGTCTTCCGTCGGGGCATAACATTGTATGATGTTTATATGTCTAGCTCTACATCTGTATGTGGCTGTCATGAGTCTATCAGAAATGGGTTCCCAGAAGTGTAGTGTCTTTTTTTATGCGCTTGGACATAATGGACATAAACGAAAGCACAATACCGGACGCCAGACCCGATGCAAGACCCGTCTGTAATATTATCCAACTTAGGAAAGTCGAAATATTTCTGAACAATTGATTTGGAATCAGTATTCCAACCAAATTTTAATGAAAGAGTCAGATATAGAAACAACAGCTTTTTCAATTAATAATGGGAAATTTGAATTCCTACGAATGCCATTTGGGTTAACAAACTAATATTCTACAACAAGCAAATATGCAAATTTATCTTGAAAAATCTAAATTCTTTAAATTAGAAACAGCATTTCTTGGTTATATTGTTTCTCACAATGTAATTAAAACAGATCCTGAAAAACTTTCCACAATTATGAAGTATCCGATTCCACAAAACATTAGAGAGCTTCGAAGTTTCCTAGGCCTCACGGGATATCACCGAAAATTAGTCCGAAACTATGCAAAATCTGCCAAACCCTTAACCAAATACTTAGTAGGAGATAATGGTAAAATTTCCAGGATAATGTATACAAAAATTGCCATACAGTTAGATGATCCAGCTGTAAAAGCTTTTAAGGAACTTAAAGATAATTTGCCAGCACAAATGGAATTAGTCCAACCAAATTATAAAAAAAATTCACATTGACAACAGACGCATCAGATGTAGCTATCAGAGCGGTATTATCACAAGGTAATAAACCAATTACTTATATATTCAAAACTTTAAATAAAACCGAACAACTTTACGCCACAAATAAAAAAGGATTGTTAGCCATAGTTTGGGCTCTTAAAAATCTCAGAAATTATTTATATGGAGTAATCGGTATAGAAATACAAACTGACCATCAATCTTTATCTTTTACAATCTCGGATAAAAACCCAAACGTAGAAATAAGAAGATGGTATTCTTTCACAGAAAGTTTCACCCCAAAAATAATATATAAGCCCGGAACAACAAATGTCGATGCTGATGCATTATCTCAAATAAAAATAAATAATATTACAAACAGTGATATAAAACAATCAATCTCAGATCAAAATACACAGCGTTCCGCTGAAAGTAGTTTCGAAAATGTAATACAAGAGACCGTTAACCGTTAAATCAGTTTCAACAACAACTGTTATTAACAACGGAGCGGTATACAATACATGAGTCATTGAAAGTTTTTGATAAGACACGACATAAAATCGAATATGATACGGCAGAAAATTTAATAACAATATTAAGAGAATATCTACAACCAAACATAACGGTAGGAATTCATTGCACTTTAGAAGATCTTTATCATATTCAATTACCTTTAAAAAATAATTTTACTAACAAATTTCTTTTTAATAAAATATTTTTACAAGACGTGGAAAATAATGAAGATAAGGCGATTATAATAAAAGAAACAGTTTACGTTTGGCAGCCGATGCGATCAGTCGTACATCTCTCCCAAATCAAACTTCTTCGCGAGTCAAGCTTAAGTGACAAACAAAATATTTTTTATAAATAGATCGCGCTTATCAGTTAGGGCACTAGTCATTATAAGCTTACAACAAATTTAAGAAGCTTAAAACCCAACCGAAATGCGTCCTCCACCAGACATTTGGAAGGAAAAGCCTTCACCAACAAGCGTTGGAACAACTTTCGCAGGAGTCTCAAATGTAATGACCCCATGGCCGAAAGTGCAGTCGTTAGTTGTAAGAGACTACGCGACGGAAACCTTCTCCTACAAACAAAAGATATTACACAAGCTCTAAAACTCCTTAAACTTACAACCATTCTGCACATACCCGTAGGAGTCTCAGAGCACCGAACTCTGAACTATTCAAAGGGTATAATATACTCCTACGAGTATCGGGCTCATCCTCTATCGAGGAAAGTAACATTAAGGATAGGACAAACAGTAAAGTAGATATACTCCCTAGAAATATAAGAAACAGAACTAAAATAAATTAATAGAGAAAAACCAAGAGGCACAATAATATCAAGATCAAAGCTTAAAAATATTACAGATTTAACTTAAAACTAATCGAAAAATCCAAATAAGCACAAAAACTAGATATAAATATGGCCCTTAAAGTATTACAATGGAACATTAACGGCTACACAAACAATTAAAATGAACTCTTAATTCTTATAAAACTACACAAACCCAAAGTTATTTTCCTTCAGGAAACACACATAACTCTCTCCCAACAATTCCCCCATCTCTGTAAATTACATAATCTACAATACTACGTCAATCATAGCAAAAGGTGGAGTCGCCTTGCTAATCCACAAATCTCTTCAACATAAACCACTTCCAGTAGACTATACTTTCGATGCCATCGCGTTAGAAATTTACTCCAAACAAAAATTTAACATCTTTTCTGCGTATGTTCCACCTTCAAAAAAATTTAGATTTAGAAAACACACTACCTCAGTCATCAACACCTTCGCTGATCATTGGTGACTTTAATGGTTGGAATACTCTCTGGGGTTCTCCCAAGAGCAATCGCAGGGGTCGGATTCTCGGAGATTACATTCTTAAAAACAACTGCATCATTTTAAGCAATGGCCAACCAACCCATTTTTCCACACCCAGCTCCTACACCCACATCGATATAGCCTTATGTTGACCAAGACTCAAAATCCACTGTAAATTCAAAGTCATGGACTCACCCCAGGGTAGTGACCATTGCCCAATAATAATCAACCGTTTTTACCAAAGAAAAACAGATATTTAACTACACAAGAAGATTTATAGCAAGCCTAGCAAACTGTCTTAATAGCAAAATCCCGGTTTTAACCAACACAAACATAGAACATAGTAAAATAAATAAAATCATACTAACTAGCGCTTACAGTAGTATTCCCCAATCTCAACCACCAAAAACTCAACACAATGTGCCATGGTGGAACAAAAAATTAAGTAAGTTGAAATTAAACAAAAACCGAGCCAGGAGATTCATTAATAGAGATATGAGTCAAAAAAACTTAATACAATTTAAAAAAGCTAATGCGCAGCTCAGAAGAGAAATTCGACTCAGTGAGAAAGAAAGTTTACACGCACTGACTTCCACAATTTTAAGCCAATCCAAGAATGAATTGGTTTGGAACAACATTAGGCAATTTTGCGGGATTCACAAATCAACTCACATTCATTGCATCAAAGATAAATTTACAAACACAACTGTCACAAATTCAGAAGACATTGCTACTGCCTTTTTCAAACACTGGTCATCTATCTCAGAGGATCAAAATTTCTCCCAGGCGTTTATAGATGCCAAACATAACACATACAGTCTAGGCACCGATTATATACCTAAAAAAACAGCTGAATTTATGGTACAAGACATACGGCGTTGATCAGTCTAAAGGGGAATACGCCAGGAACCACAAAATAAACTACTCCATGATACAGCACATTGGAAAACCAGTAAAAAACAGAATAATTAATTTCTTTAACTCAATTCTTAGCTCATTTATTCCTCAGGCTTTTAAAATTAGCACAATAGTTCCAATACATAAACCAGGCAAAGACAAAACGGAAATAGAATCATACAGACCAATCTCACCTAACCCCTGTATATCAAAAACACTTGATAAAATTATATCCAAACGACTTTGGTGGTTTGTTACCTCTAACAAACTTCTCAACAGTCGGCAAGTAGGATTTAAAAGAGGGAAATCTGTGACAGACTGTCTACTATATGTAGACGCTATCATCAGCAGGACCCTCGTAGAAAAAAACACGCATAAATAATATTCCTCGACTTTGAAAAAGCATTCGAGAAAGTAGGACTACACACCATAAAAAATCAATTGCTTAAATGGGGGTGTAGACCCAAATTATAAAAATATGTTGCACAGTTTATGACAAACAAAAAAATCAGAGTCCGAGTAAACCACAGGCAATCGCTAATCCACCCACTGCATAACGGGTTCCAAGGTTCCTCGCTGTCTGTGATTCTCTTCCTTAAAGCATTTAATAGCCTATCAGAAATTAGCAAACACAAAGATTTAAACTTCATTGCGAATGCAGACGATTACAATATTATCGCACAGTTAAAAAAAATAAAAGAACGGGCAAATTGACCTAAATAGTCTCTTCGAGGACTTAACAACTGGTGTGATAAATCAAGAGCATCGCTTTCAATCTCAAAGTGCAAACATATCCATATTTGCAGGAAACACCGCTGTATTTGCCGAGTATCGACACAATCACACTTAATTGACTCAGTACAGGAAATAAAAATATTAGGATTATCCTTCGACTCAAAATATAGTTGGAAACCACATATTGAAAAATTAAAAATTTCTTTGAATAAGTCATTAAATATAATCAAATTCCTGGCAAACGATAAATACAATTGTCAGCCATCAACCCTTGTCCAAATTGTAAAACGCTTATGCCTTTCAAAAATAGTCTTCGGCCTACCACTGTATGGACTAGCACCGAAAACAGTATTAAAAACAATAAAAACACTACTTAATAATGATCTTCTGACCGCGATAGGCCCCTTCTGCTCAACACCTCTTTACAACATCTACGTTGAATCCAATGTCACCACTCTAGAAACCAGAATACAACACTTTCAAGCTAAATTATCGAAAACAATAGCCCAATCAACTGACACTCCGCTAAAAACAATCATCTACAAAATCATAAAAAACAATATCACAAAATACAGAAACACAGACATACAGAAATCTATTACCGTTTGCGCTAACCTAGATCTCCCTGTCACCCCAATAAAACTCATAAAAAAATCCAAACCGCCCTGGCACCTACAATCAGAATCCATAGACACAGGTTTAAGCAAATACATAGTAATACATAATACATACATAATAAAGATCAAACCAATATGAGAATATTCACAAAAGAATTTTTAGAAATAAAAGCAAAAATTAACAACTATACATTTATTTATACCGAAAGGTCGCTCAATTAAGGGAAAAATTTGCATCTGCTCGGACTCACTGTCTGCCTAAAACGCAATAAAAAACATCGACAACTCCTCATATTACCCTACACTAATTCGAAAACTACTTACAAGCCTCCAACCCAAAATCCTGTGGATCCCAAGCCATGTGGGAATCACAGGAAATGAATTTGCAGACGACTCCGCAAAATACGCAACTACAGCGCCGCTGATCACCACAAATCTCAACCAGACCGATATAAACAGATACATAAAGTCCAAACTAGCTAATAACCTATTACAACATTCTTCAAGCTGGTACCAATTTATAAACAAAGAAAAAAATTAATATCAATGACTACTCTAAACACAAGGAAATCAATAAATTATCAAGACGTGACCAAACTAAGTTTATTCGACTACGTCTAGGCCACACAAGACTCACCCATCAATATAGATTATTGCAGGCAACATCTAACCCCTGCCAATTCGGCAACGAAAAAACACAATGCCCTTGAATCACATACTTAATGAGTGTCCAGCTTTTAATACAGCCCGCATCCACTTCCCTAATGGTAACCTCAACTCCTTCCTCTCCGAGCCTTCAACTACTACTATCCATAATATCCTAAAAGAAGAAAGAATTCAATCTCATTGACTATTCTGAAATAAATATTCGAGCCGCACTTAGAAGTTATCGAAGCTTATACTTTATCTGAGCTAATATTATCAAAATACTAGGGATGTCGTGATATTAAAATAATATTGTATCGATGATATTTTTTTTATCAAAACAAAATGATGATAATATTTAAAATATCACAAAAAAATATCGATATATATGATATTTTTGATATTTTTTTTTTCAAATAAAATTTTATTTCCCCTCAATAAAAATTTCTTATTAACTTAATTTTCATATTTAATTTCATATTTCCTTTTATCTTAATATATCATAACTTAAGTTAATGGATTTCTAATACAGATCATAATAATAATAAAACGGATATAATACAGATAATAATAAATTCTCAGTGAAATTTTGAGCTTCTGAAATACGCACACATACATACATCTTATGACATCTATTTTATCACGTGCTCGTGTAGTTGGTATCGCGTCGAAAACAAAGTGAGCAAAGAGAAAATATCAAAAAATATCCAAACAAAATATCGCAATACCAATATTTGGGCAAATAAAATATCACTATATAAATATATCATTTTCAGAAAAAAATATCAATATATTGATATTTTGATATATTATCAACAACCCTACAAAATACATAACATATTATCCAAAAGGGGAATTAATGAATTAGGCACCGTATGGAAATGGTTAGCTGGAACTCCGGGTCATGATGACTTCATGAAAATACAAGATAAAATCAATGGCTTAATAGACAATAATAATAAACAATCTATTATCAACTCAAAATTGTTCAAAGAAATAGAATCTCTTTCTGATGAATTTAAAAATATGTTTATCAATCAAGATTGCTTAAGACTGTTAACAATTGACCTACAAAATTTAATCGACACTATCATATTGCCAAAAATTGATGTCTTCAACACACAAATTTTCAACACAGAAGATATAAAAAAAATTTTAAAACACGAATAAAAGCCTGTAATTATTGCAGATTTAATGGACATCTCAGTATTTAAAATTGTACTACATAAAAAACTCCTTATTATTTATATAAAATACCCTGTAATAACAAACAGATGCGAAATTTACTATATATCGGAATATATAAAATCCAATAATTCAGAACAATAATATAATATAACAACTTTAAATTCATTCATTAAAATTAATAATACCAAGATATCACTTTCCTATATATTATTAATTTTAGTCATTATATATTTAGTTTTTTTTTTAAATTATTAAATATATTCATGTTATATTTGTAACCAAAAAACATCGGCCAGATATAAAAAAATCTTTTAATCAAAAAGAATTTTTTAACAAAATTAAGAGATCACCTAAATAAAATTCGAAATGAATCGGGACGCTCCATATTCGAAGGATGAAAGTTATTCAACCCATGATTCAGGGGCCCTTGCCCAAATTATAAACCATTTTTCGAAATCCAATCTGAACGATTGACTTTCCTTTGTTCTCAAAGTTGCACTTCACCGGCCTGCAACTGCTTATATTAACAAATCCAAATCTTCCACCAAGTCGTGAGAACCAAGTCGCTGCCGGTCCACAGCTTGGCTACTTAGATAAACAAACTATCGTAACGTAAACACAGCCTCCTCTTGGTGACCAAGAACTTATTTTGCTTCAATCTGCAATCTGCATTGGTCAACAAATTTGAATTTCACAATGCAGTGAAGCAATTGCATCACCAAGCTTTTAATTTAAACACAGATCAAAGTTTTAGAAGTTTTAAGAAAAGCTCCTGGCCGAGGTTTGGAGGAAAAGAATTGTTCTTGAGCTGACAGTCCTATTTGAAAACGGAGAAAGATCGGACACCGATCCAAAGATTAAACTTATAAATCTATAAAAGATAAAACTCTGTTACATGATGTATACAAAATAAAAATTATATATTTTTTTTAATAATCACCGCAGTATAAAATATAACTTTCATGCTTAATCTCAACTTTTTAGCTTTTATAGTTCCTGAGATCTCGACGTTCATACGGACAGACAGACGGACGGACAGACGGACATGGCCAGATCGACTCGGCTATTGATTCTGGTCAAGATCGTGGTCGGAAACGATTCTTTCTGCCTGTTTAGCCTCAGAAAGTTTGCTTTACGAAAACAATGAATACGTTTGGTTGACTTATCTTGCCTCTTTTTTATTACGGTACCTGTGTTGATTATCACCTCGAAAGTTGGATGATATGGATCTTCTGGTTGACTAAGAGGTGCTACTGTAGTCAGAAAGACCCTTTGAGGACTTATAACAAAGCATAGATGCAATAATCGACCAAGAGAGTTTCTAATATAATTAAGCCGTTAATAAAGTCATGCTGTGCTACAGGCAGAAGAATATTCGATTGTTCTTTTGTGGACCACGTAGTGCCGGGTATATTAAAGTCACCTAGAACAACTAGTTGGTCCCTATCGGACAGTCTGTTTGAAACGGATTGGATAGCGGACAAATGGTTTATACATTTTGGAAATTCAGAAGACGGCGGAATGTAAGTGCTCGTAATATAAACATTGATATCAGAAAATGACAGCTTTACGCATAAGAATTCTAAGTTACGGAACTCGTCAAAAAGTACTTCTGACGTGAGGGTAGACCTAACAGCAATTAGGACTACACCTCCCCGCCTAGAGGAACGATCTATACTGTGTACATACCTGGGAAAACTTCAGAGTTAAGTATCTCCGGTTTTAACCAAGTCTCTGTAAACACAATAATATGGTATGCAAAGGAAAGGCTATCTGAATACAAATTAGTTAGCTTACTACACAAGCCTCTTACATTTTGATACCAGATAGTGAGACTAGATTTTAGTTTTTGAAGAGGGAGAAGTAGTGTGAGGAGTCTTAAAACTCCCCACAAATCCGGGTGCAGGAGATCGGCGTAGCAACAGCGAAGACGGCTGGAATGCGAGAAGAGTCAAGGTCGGTCAGGTCAAATGGTAAATAATGGACCTTGCACCCCGACAAAGCAGAGAGACCGTGAATTAACGGTACCGCGCTGGACCTTGGACTCAAACCCGCCCAATGACCTCTACATACGGTAACGGTGCGGACTTTGGACAGGCACAAAGAGGACACACCGTGAACTAACGGGACATGTTTGGAACTTGGACCCGAGCGAGCCGTGTGCAAAAGAGGAAATAACGGGATTCCCGCAGCCGATATGAGGGACGGCGCCGGCGCAGCTCAGGACAGTCAATGAAGAAAGTGCCATACAGACGGACAGTCGATCGGGAAAAGTACGCGGAGTACACAGACTTTCAATAAGAAAGTACGCGGAGTACCACACGGGCAGACAGCCGATCCGAAACAGTGCGTGGAGAGCTACACAGTGACGCTCACAAGTGAAAGTACAATTGCGTCGAAGCGAGCATGCAAAAGGATCCCCGCAAGGAAGGACCAGCGAAGGAGAAGCAAACACCAGGACTTGGCGTGGTCAGAAAGGGACGGTGGAGTCAGTGGTCGCAAAGGTGGTTCGGGGAGCAGCTCCAGCTGATCTTACGGACGAAAAACCCTGCCCCATAACATCCTAAGCCCCGGCCAAGCCCGCAGGTTGGTCCTTTGGCAAGGGCGACGAGTGCCTGGCTTACGCAACAAGGGACGGTGGAATCAGTGGTTGCAAAGGTGGTTCGGGGAGAAGCTCTAGCTGATCTTTCGGACGATACATCCTGCCCCATAACATCCTAAGTCCAGTCGAGCCGGCACGGATACGCCGTCGAGGGCGACGCGGGACCAGCTAAGAAGGACGACGAAGGAGAGACGACGCGCGTCCGAAGTCGAGGATCACAGGATTCTCTGTATCAAGTCACTGAATAAAGGTGGTTTAAATCTAAAACTCTGTCATAAATCATAAATCATAAATTTGGTGGGACGAACAAACAAACTCTCTGAGCTAGCCGATGCATTTCGTAGCGAGCAGAAAAAAGAAAAACAGTTCGTTACATCTGGCGCCCAACCGTGATTGTCCTGACCAAAAGAACAGAGGGGAAGATATTGAAATCGTGGAAGGAGACAACAACAAAAAAAAAACGTTGTTCGCAGCAGTCTGTATAGATTACGAGATAGGCAGCTCAAGAAGCGTAAAACAGGCTCTCGAGCCGGGGAAACTAGGAGCAAGCTCTTGCCTTTTTCAAGCTGCAAAAGTGGTCGATCTGTAGTGTGATCGATAGGGAACAAATATTGTATAAGCTATAATATTTTCTGATTTAACCAGACGATAGACTCTAAAAAAAAATTGGTGGGCTGAACACAAAATCGCTGCGTTCTTGAGTCAACCAAAATTTTGTTGCCACGAGTCGATCAATAGTTGTAAATTTGCTAAAAGATCGTTACTAACTATTGCAATTGTAACGTCATCGTTGATGAAATTCCACATGCAATAGCGTTGAAAGTCTAAATTGAGTGTTTTAACCAGCTTGGCTTGGTTGGCTGCAATAAAAAACACATTGCTTGGCCAACCATTCCCTTTAACCAGTAATCAAGGTAACAGTATTACCACGAAGTCAGAATTGATCATAAAACGATTTATTGATTTTTAATCCGAATCTATAGCCACATTGGTTTTTATTAATTTTTTTTTTTGCTGTGCGTTATTAGATTTAACCTAATATGTAACACTAGGTTTATCAATGCTTCTTTGTCCACATCTAATTTCTCCCAAATCAATAAATTTACATTATCCTCCGAGCTATGGGTTATGAAATGGAAGTTATATGTCGTCAATAATACAGGCGGAAGAAGCAATCGATCATATCTGCTTGCGGAGTTAGGTCGTTTGAAACGTTCCGCGAGAAGATATTTCGTTATTAGTTTAACGGAGATGTTTCGTTTTGAAAACGACTCAACTCCGCCAATAAGAAAAGGACGAAGATATGTCGCCCTTAATTCGCCAAATATATGTCGATTCACGCGTTATAGCTCCACGCGGAGGAAAAAAGGGAATCTAGAATCGTCCGTATGAACGTCGAGATCTCAAGACCTGTAAAAGCTGGAAGTTTGAGATTAGGCATACAGATTCTTGAGACATAGACACAGCGCACCTTTGTTGACCCATGCTGCCACGCTAACTCTAACGCCCAGAAACCGCCAAAAAGTGCTACGCGTACACTTTTAAAAAATGTTTTAATAATTTTTCAGTAGTTTTGTAAATTTCTATCGATGTGCTGAACAACGTTTTGCCACGCCCACAAATTGCCAAAGCTGCCACGCCCACAATTTGCAGAAATGTTTGCCCAAAATTGCTAGCACACTTTTTAAAAGTAGTTTTATATTTTTTATCATTTTGGGTAGTCTTGTAAATTGTAAATTTCTTGTAAATTTCTCCCGATTTGGCAAAAATCTTTTTTCCACGCCCACTCTAAAGCCCACAAACCGATAAACCGCTGTCAGTGTGCTCCATTGCTATTCCACTAGCTATATAACGGGTATCAGATAGTTCGAGAACTTGACTATAGCGTTCTCTCTTGTTTCATTTTTTGTTAGTCTTGTATATTTCTATCCATTTACAGAAGCTTGCCGGTAAATATGAGTGATTCAAGCCATCATGCCATGTCTAAAGGGATGCAGTTGTGCTCTGCACCAATTCATATTAGAAAAGGAAGGAAACAGAATCAGGATATTAAATAATGTATTAAATTCCTGTTAAGGTCTGTATAAGTGATTTTAAGGACAAAGCCTTACTAATTGGTTGAAACAAAACACAAAAGCTAAACTTTGCCATTAATTTTCGTGGTTATTAGTGATGAAATTATTTTTGTTGACCAAAAAGGGATTAAATTTTTGAAGTACCCTAAATGGTATTTGTAAAGAGAGTTCAGATTCAGTATGACAAGTACACGCATACAAGAACACATGCTATTTGAGGAATATTTATACCGCATGAAAGATATTAAATCGAGTGGAATTGCTGAAGATTTCGCTCTTATCCAATATGTGATGGACGAAATTTCTAAACTCTCGTTAAACCAATCCCTGCTTTATGGAATAAAAAATATGCTTAAGTTCAAATAAGCTTAATACCAGACTATTAGTTCAAAAAGCAATACAGTAATCAGAAAATCAAGAAATCTTAAACAGACGATACTTCAAAATTATCCATAAAAAAATGTATTGCTATTGTGGTGAGAAGGGACATCTTCCTCGTGGCTGCAACAACAAAGAGAGAAAATTTAATAAATTTGGTCACATCTCCAAAAACTAATGCAAATCCAATAATCGAGCTTTAAATGGGCACAACAACAAGACGAGCAAAGTGGTTTCAATTCAAAAACAAGACAGAACGCTATAGTCGAGTTCCCCGACTATCTGATACCCGTTACTCAGCTAGTGTAACTGTGAAGGACAGTTTTTGGCGGTTTGTGGGCGTTAGAGTGGGCGTGGCCAAAAGTTTTTTGGCGAATAGATACAAATTTACAAGACTAATACAAAAATGAAAAAATATCAAAGCATTTTTCAAAAGTGTGGGCGTCGCAGTTTTGGGCGGTTTGTGGGCGTTAGAGTAGGTGGCAGCATGATTCGACAAACTTGCGCTGCGTCTATGTCCCTGGAGTCTGTATGCCTAATCTCAACTTTCTAGCTTTTGTAGTTCCTGAGATTTCGACGTTCATACGGACAGACAGACGGACAGACGGACAGACGGACGGACAGACGGACATGGCCAAATCGACTCGGCTATTGATCCTGATCAAGAATATATACACTTTATATGGTCGGAAACGCTTCCTTCTGCCTGTTACATACTTTTCAACGAATCTAGTATACCCTTTTACTCTACGAGTAACGGGTATAACAAGAGACAACGCTATAGGCGAGTTCCCCGACTATCTGATACCCGTTACTCAGCTAGAGGAAGTGCGATGGAGAGTCTTCAACACTGACAGTTTTTGGCGGTTTGTGGGCGTAAGAGTGGGCGTGGCAAATCGATAGAAATTTACATAACTAATACAAAAATGAAAAAATATCAAATCATTTTTTAAAAATGTGGGCGTGGCAGTTTTGGGCGATTTGTGGACGTTAGAGTGGGCGTGGCCACATGAATCGATAAACTTGCGCTGCGTCTATGTCTCTGGAGTCTGTGTGATTAATCTCAACTTTCTAGCTTTAGTTGTTCCTGAGATCTCAGCGTTCATACGGACGGACAGACAGACGAACAGACAGACGGACGGACAGACGCACATGGCCAGATCGACTATTTATCCTGATCAAGAATATACTTTATATGGTCGAAAACGCTTCCTTTTGCCTGTTACATACTTTTCAACGAATCTAGTATACCCTTTTACTCTACGAGTAACGGTTATAATACCCACTGTATTCGATACGAGAAGACTTCTACAATGAGCTTGCTTTACCGATGTTGGGGCGGTGCACTGTCTATCTAGCAGAATTTGTTAAAAATCGCAGTGGGTACAGGGCAATCAACTTGAACATGTTTATTGTTCCGTTTATTTGTAGGGACATTCGAATGTCATTAGCGAGGAATTATGTTTGCAAGCAGATATACATTTCGGTCTAATTGGATTACTTGTACGTTTTCGTAATATTCGTTTGAAAAAGGTTTTCGAAAACAATTTTCCATATGACTTTTTGAAAACAAACACAGTAGTTGATTATTACCCATATTCGAAGTCTACAAACACTGAAATAAAAGTTATTTTAAAGGACGAATCGACAATTTTTACGCTATTTCGCATATTTTCTTTTGCTTTAAGAAATGTAATCGACGAAAAAATAATATATTTTATATCAACTTCTGCACACCGTGTATTTTACTTAATATTAAAGGTGGCATGCGCAAGGGCATGCTGTACTTCGTGTATTTTAGGCAATACTAAAAGTGGCATGCACGACGGCTGCTTACATTCATTGCATTAGGAAGACGTTCCATTGCATACTTACCACATGGATTTTTTATAAACAGTAAATACTCGCCTTTATTTATTTATTTACAAAAATATATAGGCCTTACCCAACAAAGACAACGACCGCAAACAAAGTCATTACAAAGCTACGAGAACAAGGTAATGTATTTGGCAGCCCAACTTGTATGATATCGAACCGCTGATCAGCTCTTACCTCTCAAGATTTTCTACAATACTGCGACGACGAATATATAAAGGTAGCCCAATCAACAACGAGTCTCCCACTAAATACTATAAATATTCCAGTCCTCTCCAAGCTCCGTGTAGATGACCCTAGCATATAGACACGTTGATCAAGTTCAACAGGCTATTAATTCGACTTTCTCAAGAATCATCAACGCCACCTTTTGAGTTCAGAATAGGAGAAAAAATAAGAGTACGTGAATTGATTAAGGGGGAGTCGATAGCCCTATTTCAGCTAAAACTAAAATATTAAATCTTCAACTGAATACAAGAAGACGTACAACTTGCGAAGAAAACTGGCAATGCTTTACAATATGGGCGATATCGTACCAATAAAAATAAAAGAAGTTGGAAGAGGTCTCAAGCATTTGGGTCCATACGAAATAACGACAGTAAATGATAACAACGCCTACGATGTCCAAAAACTCGGTAAATCAGAGGGTTCAACAATTTCTTCAATCTTCGCTGAATATCATTAGCCTTGTCCCACACACAATGACAGCGACAATATATACGTCAAGTATGACTCTCACTTCACAGATGGTGAGATCAACTTATGAAGAGTGTATGAGCGGGCTCGGAAATCTTTCAACAATGGAGACGAGTGAGACATATAAAAAGAGATTGCTCAAAAAGAGACAATAAATGTTTTAAATGCAACCAACTAGGAAACAAGACTCAATGAAAGGTTGAAATGGTTGCCAACAAGAAAAGAACACAAAAGGTGTACAGCCGAACAGCTAGACAAAAATATCCAGCGTGTTTTCATCTTCAATCCTAGAGTTTAAGTACATTGCGTTCTAAAAATACCGTTCAACGGATTTTTGAATACAGATCTTTGTTTTCTATGTTGAAACATTTATTTGATCCTCGTTAAAAACAAACTTGACATGAGGTGAAAAATGTTTGACATGAATCGAAGAAAGTCCACAGTCCAGTTCAAAAAGATAGCATAGATCTCAAAGTACAATTCCACGTTATAGCCGATGAAGACACAAAATTATAGGGGATTTTAGGTAGAACTCTTCTACCAACCGAATTTCTATTAAGATCTGGGGTTCAATATGGAGAACAGGACCAAAGTTTAACTATAAAATTTGCTAAACAATATCCAAAGCTTATGCATGGTATCTATCGAGCAAGTAGAAAGCAAACTTAAAGTAGAGTTGTATGAAAAGTACTTCACAGTACGCTTCACTAATCGTACTTGTAAATGTTTTAGTTCACATAATTATTTGATACTTGCAAACACTACCAAATGAATTTTGTTTTAATAAGCGCTTTATTCATAACTTTTTTGGTGAATGACTTGTTGATGGGTTATCATTTTGGCCTTAAGAAAATCAAAAAGTTCTCATTTGTTTGGTTCGTTAGTTGCTATTAAGCAGCCGTTATTAGACGCAGAAAACTTGAACATCCGCCAAAAGGTGCTATGTCACTTTGTGATTAGCCGTTATTGCACATTTAAAACAATATAGCTTGCGGACGATATAGCGCTTTCGAGAACTTTTAGTCCAGTTCCCCGACTATCAGATACCTGTTACATAGCTAGTGGAAGTGCAGACGAGAAGATCCAACATATTTCTGGTATATCGTTACCAGAAATATCACTGTTTCAGGAGCATAGCGACCTATTTACGCCGACATATCTCCGTCTAGTAAACTACTACTAGTAAATACCGAAATCCTTAACTATTTATATTAAGTTAAGAAACCAAACTATGACTTGTTCTTGACTGCATTTTTCCACTTATCGTACGACTATTGTATTTAAAAATTTCAAGTACTACTTACTTCATATCGACCATGGGAAATAACCGAAATTCTTCGCTGTGATATCGTCACATGTTTAATATGTCTAAACTGGTAGTTTTCGGACTCCTGAATATTTGCCAAAAATAAGAAACTGCTACCATCTGAAGAAAATACCGGGTGGGGAAAGATATCCAACCATTCATCTTCTGAAGCACGTTCAGAGTGAACCTTAAAAAAAATTTCAACTTGTTTAATGGTTTTATTTAAGAAATCAGAACTTACTTCCAAGCAATTCCAGTCATTCACTTTAGAACACAATGAAATCACACTGTAATTTTGGGATCGTCCCATATACACTACCGAAACTTGGCAATTGGTATCAGATATCCAACCTGCTGATGTGAGGTAGTAGTCTCTAGTAAACAAATCAAGAAATATGTAATCCATATAAATTCATAGTTATTAAAAGTCTTACTGTCCATCAATAGAGGTAGGAGGTTTAATGTTAAATTTTTGAATGTGGCTCAGATTAGTTATGTCAACAGCCCACAACTCCACCTCTGGATTAGTAGTTCCTGGAGTTGGAAATCTAACCATCTTTGTTTCAGGAAAAATACTTCCAGAGAACATCCCGCTTCCAGAGAATAAAGCTCCAGACGATAACCACGGGTACGTCATCATTCCAACATTGGTGTCATTAAATAGTGCATACATAAAATGTGTTCCATCAGAAGATGGCCAAATCGCCTCTGGAGATTCAAAAATTTCTTCTAAAACGATAAAGGAAGTGTTGTAGCTTATCTTTAAAAGTTTCGTTATCTTTAAAAATTTATTTTGTGATTAAAGCGGAAAGAAACGATAATTATTTTAATAATCGTTAATGATTCGATTTTTTAAAAAGATGTGTTTAAGAGAAGAACAGAAGGAAGAGTTTCTCATCCTATAGGGTTGATATTTTTTTTATAATGATCACAAGCAGCCATATCCTCACTTGGTACAAGATCCGTTACCAAAAACGCATCATATGCAAGCACTCTAAGATCAGGTCTAGAGCTCCCAGCCTCCAATGCGCCATGTTTACAAGCCAAAAATGTGGACTTCAATTCGGTACAAGACAAAAAGCCAATGGAGCAACAACAACAAAATTTCGAAGCAATGATACTTACCTTGCAGCAGAGCATGGCGGAGTTTATGGCGTTTATGCGGATAACCATGCAAGATCTAATGCGCTATCAAAACATGTTGATACAACTGCTTGTATCACAACAATCAAAATAATCATCTTCATGGCAGTACCACTCCAAGCTTCGAGAAGTAAAGACGTGCGACTAATTAACAGCGGACCTATACGCCTTATCAGTTAAAAACCAACTAACCATAAAAGCCACTAACCATATAATACAATTTTTTTTTTTGGACAAACAAACGACATAAAAAGAGAAACAAAACACAAAAACTTCTAAAAATGGTCAACTTTCACAACTTCCCCGTAGAAGTAAGTGAGCACAAGACCCTCAACTTCTCCAAAGGAGTTATATACGGTATATAATGACCTCGACACACTCATGGACACCACCCCGATCACTGCATCTACATCAACACTGAACTCCATACAAGAAGACCTAAAACTAAGAATCTACACCAACAAACAAAACACTCTCGCCAAACCCCTTAAATCTAAAGAAAAAACTGAACAAAAACAACAAAAAAACAATAGGAACAAAACCCCACTTCCTAACAGCGACAGTATCTAATACAAACAAAAATAAAATAAATACAAATAAAAATATAATGCAATTATACATTAAAACAGGTAAATTGTCTCTATTTCCCTAATTAATTAAAATCCCAATTTAAAAAATGCTAAAAGTAATACAGTGGAACATGAATGGTTACATTAACAATTACAACCAATTGCAAATTATTATAAAAAAACACAACCCAAAGATAATATCCATACAAGAAACACACTTACACTCTACTCAAAACATACCTATTCCAATTAACAACACTATCTATCAAACAGTTTTGGAGGAGTTGCTCTCCTCGTCCATAACTCATTACAACATCAATATATACAAGTCAGCGCCTTTGACTTTGACACAATAACAGTAACAATTCATTCCAAATTCAAGTTCACCATAGCATCATCTTACATCCCACCCAACAAACCTTTTACAATACAAAACCTCAGAAATATATACGACAACTTACAACGACCCCTACTAATAACGGGAGATTTTAATAGCTGGCACAGGAGCTGGGGCTCACAAACCAACAACCAAAGAGGAAACACATTTTTTAAACTTATCAACCAAAACTCACTCGTTACACTTAACAACGGCTCAGAAACCCACATTACCACACATCATACATTCACACACATAGACCTTTCCATGGCATCACCCCCTATTAACCTGAACTCAAAATGGTATACGGACAGCTCGCTTTCAGGCAGCGACCATTACCCAATTCACATAGACCTATTCGAAGAACATAACATGAACAACCAAATCGAAAGACCAAGATTTAACCTTAAGAAAGCAAACTGGCCCCTATTCCAGGAAATTGCGGATAAGCTGTCTAATGAAAAGCCCCCAAGCTCCAATGTTAATAAAGAACTCGCTATTATTACAAGAATAATAATTCAATCCGCCAATGAATCCATCCCCCAATCACACCAGTCTAAAAGACAGTGGAACGTTCCATGGTGGGACCAAACACTCCAACAATTAAGAAATTAAAAGCAAATAGCATGGAAAAATCTCAACAGAAACACTAATATGACAACCGTATTAGCCTACAAAAAAGCCAACGCCAAACTCAAACGAGAAATAAAAATAAGAAAAAAATCAGCAATGGAAAGCTTTACAACCGATATTAGCCCAAGTCCACCCATCGGAAAAATATGGACTAAAATAAACCATTTCTGCGGCCTGAAAACTAGGCACCACATCCACTGCCTTACCGATCCCAATGACACAACACAAATCATTATGCACAAAAATGAAATAGCCAACAACCTCTGCACCCACTGGTCTAAAGCATCGCTTGACAGCAACTTCCACACAACATTCATACAAAGGAAATCAAATCCAATCCCTCACACACACGTCCCATACAGCGCTTAGCATCGAACAGGACATATCTCTTACAGAACTTATTGCTGCACTTAACCAACTCAAAGGAAAAACTCCAGGCCGAGACCGTATAAGCTTAAAAACCTATCCACAAACCTACATAAAAGACTGCTAAACTCAGTAACTTAAAGTAAGCAGCGTCATACCTATACCCAAACCGAACACGGCCAAAACCAACATTAACTCCTACCGACCCATTTCACTCAATCCATGCATATCCAAGGGAAAATCGGTTTCTGATTCTCTAGCTATACTAGATTATCAGATAACTGCATCCCTATCAAAGAAAAGCCACGCGTCTATCATCTCACTAGATTTCGCCAAAGCGTTTGACAGAGTAGGCATCCACAGCATCATTGACGAACTCGTAGCCTGGAAAATAGGCCCAAGGTTCTCCAAATACATAACAAACTTCCTCACCAATAGAAAAATAACAGTCCTTTCCAACAAATCCTACTCAAACCCCAACCACTACACAATGGAATACCGCAAGGATCCCCCTTATCTGTGATATTATTCGCAATAGCATTCAACCAATTAAACAAAATACTAGCTACGCACAAACAAATGGATTTCGCTGCTTACACCGACGACTTCACAATAATTTACAATATTGGGAAAAAACAAAACAACCTCAACCTTCTCAACGACATAAATCAATGGTGCAACTACTCGGGTGCATCCCTCTCTACCAACAAATGCAAACATCTGCACGTTTGTAGGAAAAGAACCTGCAACTTCACACTGCATACCAACGATACCCCCATACAAAATGTTATGTCCCTCAAAATACTAGGAATAACAATAGACAGAAACTACAGATGGAACAAACACATAGAAAATCTTACTTTAGAACTAGCTAATAGAATGTCTAGCCAACAAAAAATTCTGCTGCAACACAAACAATATAATATGTGGTCAAATCAATTATTATGTCCAAAATAGACTACGGCGTACACATTTATGGAAATGCCCCAAAATCAACCCTGAGCAAACTAAGAACGATTTACCACTCAGCAATAAGAATCGGCTTCAATGCCTTTCGCACCATCCCAATAAACAACCTATTGCATAAAGCTAACATACTGCCAATAGAACATAGAACCACATATGCAACACAAAAAAACATCAAAATCATAATCAACTCCAAGTTCTCACCAATTGAAAAAATTTACAACAAAATTAAAAATTCCAAAAGAATACCAAAAGTCCCGTCTTCACTACACAACACAATAGAACAATTAAAAAATAAATATTGATGTATCACCCGAAACAAGCAGGAAAGAAAAAACCCCACACTGGCTGTGCAGTAATACAAGCACTAACACCTCACTACACACCTCATCCAAAGCAGAAACGGCACCATCAATATACCAACAAAATTTCAATGAATTAAAAAACACACTAGCAGGCAGACACTTTCTTTACACAGATGGATCCAAGTCAGCTAGCGGAGTCTCATATAGCGTAACAACGGAAACAGAAATTATTTACCACCATATACTCCCACAATTCTCCTTCATATATACAGCCGAAATAGCAGCAATTCTGACAGCATGCAACCACGCCAGCAAACAACGAGGAAAATTTGCAATCTGCACAGATTCCCTATCAGCCCTAAAAGAAATTGAAAACATAAAAAGCCAAAACTACTACACTACCTCCATCAGAAATATCCTAAACAAATATAAGAGAAAAAAATCTTAATTCTATGGGTCCCGGGACACTGCGGGATTACAGGAAACGAGCTCGCGGACGAAACAGCAAAAAATGCACATAATTTCCCTTTGATTACCCAAAAAAACTTCAACACATCAGACATCTTGGAACACATCAAACTGAGCACTGAAACCTTTAAAACTTCAATTTTTAACAACTCCTTTATCCACTACAAAAATATTAGCCACGACAGCACTCCGACGAAAAACATCTCACGATCAGACTCAATAAAAGAATAAGACTAGGACACACCAATCTAACCCACAGCCACATACTCAATAAAACTCCACCACCAATCTGCACAACCTGCAACACCAACATAACATTACAACATATATTACTCGACTGCCCTGACCTTCAGCAAAACAGATCGAACCTCTTGAAACAAACAATTAGAGAAATCACCTCATTTGATAACATTCACCAAACAATACAATTCTTAAAAAATACAAAACTTTACCATACAATATAAGCCAAAATAAAAATAAAAAATCATATCCATAAATATCAACACTACACACAAATAAATTAGCTCTAATAAACTATTACATGGTAATTAACCGTAAAATAAGAACCTCACTTGTACATATAATATAACCAAACCCAAAAAAAATGTATATAACTTAGCTTAAGGCCCTCAGCTGCTATAGCTAATCCGAAATTCCGCATAATTTTAATTATGCGTTAATTTCTCAATAATAAATAATAAACAAAAAAATCATCTTCATGGCCTCGCTAAGAATCTCGCTGTGAAACGCCAGTGGCGTTTCACAGCACAAGCCTGAGCTAGCTCAATTCTCACTCGAAAAGCACATCGACGTAATGCTACTTTCGGAAACACACTTCACAAACAAATATAACTTCAACATAAGAGGATATATTTTCTACGGAACCAATCACCCTGATGATAAGGCCCACGGCGGGACCGTGATTTTGATAAGAAGCCGTCTCAAGCACCACTGAGACTGCCAAAAACTATCTACATGCAACATCATTAAAAATTCATTTGGATAATGGTAACCAGCTTACTTTAGCCGCTGTTTACTGCCCATCTCGTTTCACTTTTTCTGAAGACCAATTTATGGAATTCTTCAACTCACTTGGAGAACATTTTATAGCAGCTGGGGACTATAATGCCAAGGACACACACTGGGGGTCTCGACTCGTGAATCCAAAAGGAAAACAGCTCTACAACGCCATTATAAAAGCAAACCACAAGTTCGACCACGTTTCTCCTGGCACACCTACATACTGGCCTACTGACCCCAAAAAACTACCTGATCTAATTGATTTCGCAGTAACCAAAAACATTCCCCGTAGTTTGATAAGCGCCGAGTGCCTCTCAGACCTATCATCTGACCACTCGCCCCTCCCAATAAATCTGCTCCGACACCCAGAACCAGCAAACCTCTCTTGACTTCAGTAAAAACCAACTGGCTCAAATACAAAAAATACATAAGCTCACACATTGAGCTTAACCCACCTCTTGAAGCTGAAGCTGACATTGATAGTTTTGTTAACTCACTGGAGTCAATCATCGTTGCTGCAGCTCGCTGCTCAACGCCGCAAACAGTAAGCAAAATTACAAATCACAAAAAGACCAACCTACAAATCGAACATCTTGTTCTCGAAAAACGGCGGCTATGGCAAGAATGGCAGTCCTCCAGATCACCGTCGACAAAACAAATGTTAAAAGACGCCACACGCAAACTTACAAAAGCTTTAAAGCAAGAAGAAGAGCTTGCCCAACGTACTTATATTGAAAAATGATCTACATCCCGTACAAAAAACTCACTGTGGAAAGCACACCCAACTTTTGGCTCACCCACATTACCAGTGGTCTCTATTAGAAACCAGACAGGTGGTTGGGCCCGTAGCGACAAAAATAGAGCCAGCACATTTGTCACTCATCTACAAAAAGTCTTCCAACCGAATTCTGCAAAAAACACGTTCGAAATTCCGCCCGCAACAGACGACTCCCAGCATCATCATGCACCAGTTGTGTTTCGCTCAAACGAAATCTCAAAAATCATCATAGAACATCTGAACCCAAAAAAATCTGCAGGGTGCGACCTAATTACCCCTAAGATGATTATCGAGCTGCCTTATTGTGTCGTATGCAGCATTCAACGCGATCAACAAACTTGGCTACTTTCCAGGAAGATGGAAAAAGTCAACAATATAATGATACCAAAGCCGGGAAAAGATCACTCTGTTCCATCGTTGTACAGACCCATAAGCCTTCTATCCTGCTTATCGAAACTTTTCGAAAAATGCCTACTGTCTCTGACTATTACTCCATTCCTGAACACGCACAACACAATACCGGCACACCAATTTGGCTTTCGTGAAAAACACGGAACTATTGAGCAAGTTTACCGCATAACATCAGAAATACGAAACGCATTTGAAAAACGGGAATACTGTTCTGTGATATTTCTAGATGTTTCGCAGGCATTCTACAGAGTTTGGCTGGACGGTCTGATGTACAAAATCAAAACAACGCTTCCAAACAACACTCATAAACTGCTAGAATCGTACCTCTACAAAAGGAAGTTTGTAGTGAGGTGCAACACTGCGATATCCGACGAACACAGTATTGAAGCCGGTGTCCCACAAGGCAGCGTACTAGGCCCAACACTATACGTCCTATTCACAGCAGACCCTACAAGCAGCAATCTGACAGTTTCAACATTTGCGGATGACACAGCTATTCTTAGCCGCTCCAGATGCCCAATCAAAGCATCATCTCAGCTAGCCATCTACCTGGTCGACGTGGAAAAGTGGCTATCCGACTGGCGTATTAAGGTAAACGAACAAAAATGCAAGCAAGTAACTTTCACCCTTAACAGGCAATATTGTCCACCGTTCACGTTGAACAACGTCGCACTTCCAACAGCAAACGAAGTGACGTATCTGGTAGTACACCTCTATAGAAGTCTAACTTGGCGCCGACACATCGAAGCCAAGAGAACTCACTTAAAACTGAAGGCCAACAGCCTTCATTGGCTTATCAACTCCCGCTCACCACTCAGTTTGGACTTCAAGGTGCTGCTCTACAACTCAGTGCTAAAACCAATCTGGACGGCTGCCAGCTATGGGGAAATGCCAGCAACAGCAACATTGATATCGTTCAGAGAGCCCAGACGAAGATATTGAGAACTATCACAGGGGCACCGTGGTATGTTCGAAACGTGAGCATTCACAAAGATCTAAACGTGCCACCTGTAAAAGACGAAATTGCAGAAAAAAAGGAAAAGTACCTTAACAAGTTATCAACGCATCCTAACCAGCTCGCGAGGAGTCTAACAAGGCAAAGCAGCCGATCACGCCTACGTCGAAACGACTTGCCAACCCAGCAGTAACATACCAATTAGTACAACACGTACAGGAATAGTGAAGTAATTTTAGCCGCGGTCATTAAAACTTATAATGGTCAGCTGCATTTATGTATATTTGCTGCAATTCCGCATACGATTCATTCTCGAACTGTAAAGAAGTTTAAACTAATAAAGAGACCAAATATTTTAAAATAATAATATTTTAAATATACAGAAACCATCAGTTCTAGAATATAACAGTACCGATAAAGTTCCTGCCGAATTCACAACAAAAGAAGTGGCGGTAAGTAATTAATTAGATATATTCATAGAAAATATTTTATTTAAGATAATTTTACACCTTCAAAATCAATAATATTTTAGAACATTTTAATACTTTTTATGCCAAGACCTAATGTCAGGTATTCCCACCAAAAATCCGAAACACCCTATTTTCGAGTTCCAGTGCGCCTTGTATGCGGGGCGCCTTCGTCCCTAAACATTAATAACTACGAAAAACTGTTCTTGCGGGTAATTTTGTTGACCCAAAACATTGTGTACCTTTTCAATGTTTGTACTGCTGTAATTTTTCGCTGTATTTACAGCAGATGTAATTTGCTCAACATGACTCCGGTTACATACATACATACATTACATTATATACACTGCTGTTCGTTCGCTCTGTGGGACTATCTTGATGAATATGATGCCGTAAACTCCTGCATTATTCCCATGTCCTCGAGAACCGACGTAAATGCCCGACTGGCGAGACTGTAAACCTTAAGACTATGCGTTCCCCGAATACCATGGCATCTGCCGTCAATTCCGTCCACTTACAAAATCTTTTGATCAGAACCAACAATATGTTGTTTCCATGTTTCGACCTCGGCAATGTTACAACGAGTGTGCTTCTATATTCCCACGCATATCCCGCTGCGCTCCGTTTTCGTCTTTGCTTCTGATACTCTGGTACACGCGGTCTCGACACTTCATCACCTACCACGTTCAACTGGCCCGTCCTGTATGCAATCTCAAAGTCGCACCGCTTTAGCTCATCTGGCGATATTCCCTAAAGGGTTTTCATGATATCCCTTTATGGATATAGCTTTAATTTCAAAATTAGCCAAACAATTTGGAAGCATTTTTCTCTGTTGACGAATAGTTTATCACGGTTAGAGTCCCGCTGGAGTACAAGATGACCTTTTTACCATATTCAGTTTTCTGTGTAAGAATCGCACCTATTTTGAAGTCGCTGGCGTCCGCTTGCAGAATTAACATTACCATGTCGTGCACACTTACGTTGCGAGAGATATCGGGCAAAGAACGACGGTATCAAGAGGTCTGGGAACGACGAAGGTAGTTCCAGCCTGGCTCGGGGTCCGGTGAAATGATGTCCGTTCCACTGACGCTCCAGACACTCGCAGTCCCTGAACCAAGACGTCCAGTAAAGAAAGTGTCACCAATGCCTTCTTTAAAACTATCCTACACCAACAACAAAACACAATAACTAACTCCACGCTTACCTACTTGACCGACGCAAACCAAAACTCAGCTTCCGCTGTTCTCACAAAACCCAAAAACCATACACGATTACGAACACCGACCGACCTGCCCACCAGCTCCACAAATGTTTCCACTTATCTTGTACCAACGCATTCATCTTCTCGTGCCAACAATTTGAATCCCGAAGAAAATCGAACTACCTCACCAAGTACCTCGGCCAAAAATGATTTCTCTGACTTAAGCCCAACAAGTAAACTGAAAATATGTACGGAACAATCTCGCGCCCTTCGATCGGTATCAAGTGCTCTGATCGGACTAACCAACAACAACGTCACTGATACATCAGTGATCTCAAGATACAACTCAAACGAATCTATGGCCTCACACTTCTCAAACCTACAAGTAACAATCAACACAACAGACCTCTTCACCCGCACTTTTTTATATACGCAAACTTATACCAACCTCAAATAAATAAGAATATTCAATAAAATTGAATTATGACAATTACTTTTTTACAATTGAACATCCACGATATTTTTAATAATTACAACGAACTGACATTACTTATAAAAGACCACGCACCCGGCATTGTATTCTTGCAGGAAACCCACCTTCCATGCAATTTCACAAATTTTATTTGTCCCAAAAAATATGCTAGTTATTTTTACAATTTTTCTCACAACACCACAGCCAAACAAGGCATTGATGTTCTAATTAAAAGGAACGTCCCACATACATACCGTGACATGAACTCCAGATAAATTTGGAACAGGGTATTAATATTGTTCATGCTTACGTCCCACCAAGTCAAAATTTTCCATCATCTGACATATCAGAAATTTTACAAAATCTTAATGGATCCACCATACTCCTAGGTGACCTAAACTCGTGGAGCCTTCTATGGATCTCGCCGCGCACAAACACAAGGGGTAAAAAAAATTAAAAGCGTAATTCTGGAAAACAGCCTAATTGTCCTTAACGACGGTTCCCCAACGCAGCTTTCATCTCACAACACCTTCACTCACATTGATATATTGCTGATATCTCCAAAGATAGCCCATAGGTGCAGCTGGTCTATATCAGATGACCTCCATGGAAGTGACCACTTTTCCATAACCATCCACATAAGCACACCTACCCGCCTCGATTTGACTATCCCATAACCATTTACATAAGCACACCTACCCTCCCCGACTTGACTTTACCCCTCCCTAAATACACTTTCCCATAACCATCCACATAAGCACACCTACCCTCCCCGATTTGATTTTACCCCTCCCTAAATACAAGACAAGCCTATAAACTGGAAACGCTTTAAAGAAAATTTCGAAATATCAGCAGCAAATTGGATTTAAGCAATTGAGTTGCTTAAATCAGCAAGTCGTACGAAAGTCATTCGAGCAGCTGCAAACTGCAGCATTCCCCAAACGAAAACAGTGATCCACAAGATAATGTACCATGGTGGAACGCTAAGCTTCAACAGCTTAGGGACCAAAAGCAGTGCTTGTTCTCGTCCTACAAATCCTATATGAATGATATAAACGTCATTAGATACAAAAAAGCAAACGCCCATTTAAAAAATAACCGTACTTTCGGCCAAGCGTTTGAAATACTTACTTCCAAAACCTCCCCATTATCCTCCACAAAGATATGCTCAAAAACTTATCGCCCCTCCTAAAAACAAAACTTTTGGATATATTTAATAATAATAATAATAACTGTAAAATACCCACATATGTACATGGAGATCGGCTACCATTATCTCTATCCCAAAACCTAACGAAACTCCTTCTGAACTTAACAGTTACCGTCCTACTTTATCCTGTAATCCTGTCTAGAAAAAACACTAGAAAAAATAATAGCCCAAATACTTCTCTGGTTCATAAAACGCCACAATCTTCCAACACTTCGCGTCGAACGCTTTTTCGACCCAAAAATTACGTCTTTATCTTGGCGACGCATTTTAAAAGAGCCTTCGATCGCGTGGGGATTCATGCCGTACTTTGCAGACTTAAACGCTGGGGCATTGGTCCAAAGCTTTTCAACCTAACTAAAGCCTTCATGACCAATCGGTCCTTCAGGGTTCGAATAAACAATGTCACATCGATCTCCCACATTTTACACAATGGAATTCCGCAAGGGTCGCCACTTTCTGTAGTTTTATTTATGATAGCAATTGACGAAATAAATAGCATTGTAACTCGGCATAAAGATATTTACATTTCACTATATGCATCATCTTTACAAAAATAAACAATATTAATATAGTCAGAGGTAAATTTTTAGAAATACTGGGGTCTCTCTGCCATTAAAAAATGACAACTATTTCATATTTGTCGTAAACAAAGTTGTAACCTTTTCGACATAGACCTGAACAGCCGCAAAATAAAATATGTAAACTTTTTAAAAATCTTTGGGAAAACCTAAGAATCCAAACTACTTTTCAAACAGCACTGTTAGATTCTAAAAAATCAACTTGAAACTAGATTTAACATTATTAAATTTCTATCGTCTAAATATTCTTGCATCATACATGTTACGCGCGCTTTAATGTTCGCTGGTGTGCTAAATCGCAATTAAACAGCTAGAAGTCCCATATCACGGAGCGGTTCGTCGCGCCACTCACGCATTTCCCACCTCTCCAGTAGCATGTACATTGGCAGAATCCGGGTATCCAATCACGTGTAGAAGAAACTACAAAGATGCTTATTCCGAAGCTGTACACCATGTCGAACTGCCTGTTATCTTATATATCTCCATATTTACGGCAGAAGCTTTCGCCTATCTATATCTCCATATTTACGGCAGAAGCTTTCGCCTATCTAAAAGCATGCCAGTTCGCCTCCAAAAACGCTGTTATATGCACAGAAAGCCTCTCCTCTCTTTCTGCTATACGCAACTGGAATCACAATGACCCCACATCACAAGAAATTAGGCACATTCTTAGTTTTCATCCAACAAAAATCACCTTACTCTGGGTTCCCAGTCATCAACGAATCCATGGATATGAACTCGCTGAAAAAACCGACCAAGAGATGAGACTTACACCATCCTTTTCACTCCTTTTAACTGCATGGATATAGAAAGTCGAATTTAGCTAACCTTAAAGAAAAGAAACTCTCGGAATGGGCACGCTTCATGCACAGGTACCAGTTTATAAGCCCAAATTGCATCATGTTCAAGCCACAACCGAACCTACATAAACGGGAATGCACGACCTTCATCCGCCTACGCAACAGGCACACAGAATCGACACATCAACACCTACTGATTTTTTTGTGGGCGTTAGAGTGGGATCATGAATCAGCTAACTTGCGCTGCGTCTATGTCTCTGGAGTGTGTGCGAGGCCTTCCTACCTACCTACCAACTTGGTGTCTTTCTCCCAATATACTAGCTGTAATAATCAATTGAAGTTTTGATTCATAATTTCGACACGCAGACGCTTTCTGTTCTCCTGCTGTCTGGCTCTAGCTCGAGCTATTTCACTCTCCGGTCTTTCTTGCCTTTGTCTCTTTACACTCTCGCTGTCCAAACTCTCCTTCACTCTCCCCTCGCATGTATTGCATGAAACTGCATTGTATATTATTTCTTGAAACTGCGTCTAAAGCAAATGTAACGATTTATATGATTCACAAGTGTATCTTGCGACCAACTATTTTTCAAGCTACAAAGAAAATAATGACTATAATTAAATTGTAAGTTCTGCTGTCGTATTTGAGATTATCATCCGAATCAAACGGCGAAAGGCGGGTGGAGGGTACCTAAAAATTAAATCAATTCTGCTTCAAGCCGCAAAAAAAGCGACCCGCAGTCTTTTTTTATATTTGCTTTTGGAAAAGGTGGAGGTGGTTTTTAATAAATTCTTTATCAATCCCTATTTTGGCTTCATACTGGTTACTGCTCCGTTCGCTTGCCGATTTCACATTTGTGCACAATTAAAAAAAAAATTTGTTGTGCGTTGTGCTCATTAGTGCCGTTTGGTGTTATTTTTGTATACACATTATCTGCACTGTTCCCCCGCTCTCTCTGTGGATTGAACCCAATGCAGTACAATTAATAGAAATCAGCAAGATCAGCATGAAATACGAAAATACAAGAAATTGAAAACATTTTTTTAAATGTGTGGACAAGCTTGGCAAGACAAAATAACAAAACAAAATAAAATTATAATATTAATAAAAAGTGTGCGACGAAAGTTCTGGACATGAAAGCGTTTAATATTTCACCGATAAAGTCAGTGCTAAAAAATCCATCCTCAAAGATTTATAATGACATTGAAGGTGGTCCTAATAGATGGTCCACATTAAACTATTGCAGAACAGCATTTAGTACAACAAGAATCAACCCTACAAGCAAAAATTGGAGTCTGTAATTATTCGCAAAACATCGCATACATACCTAGGTTTGTCTTTCTCTATCGTTATGTTATTCTGTGCTTTCGCTGTGTTGGTGATATTGAAGCCATTTGCAATGAGGTCCCAAATAAAGTGGACTTTTTGAAGTGGAAGTCAACTGCAATTTAAAGGTTTCAACGACGATGTGTCAAATGAGACGCTCAAGGGATGCGATGAACCAACGCTGTTTGGAACAAATCGACGACCATCGAGAAGCTCGTAAAACAATTTACAACGAGCTAGAGGAAATGGAGTTTGACGAAATTGGAAGCGAGTTAAGTGAAAACTTCGATAAATTTGTCGTGGAATTCAAGGCTAGCGAACGAGCAGAAATAGCCAAGCGTAATGCCAATTTTGCTCCGCATGCCACGTTTGCCTAAGGTGTCACGCCGAATAATTCCAGTATCCACAGCGGAGGCTATGCGAACTGGACAGACTTTTACTCGATGTTTTAGTATTATAGACAGTCATTCGGACCTTACCAATATTGAGAAGTTGAAGAAGCTAAAGTCATGTTGGAAAGAATCTACCCCAACTACTATTGGCCGGTTTCGGAAGTTAACGCCATCTGATCGTCTTAAAGAATTGAAAAGGTATGCTCTGTGTATGAAATGCCTTACGCGACGGCATCAACTACGCCAATACAATTCAAGTCACTGCGGCACTTGTGGGTCTAAGCATCATACTTTGCTGCATTTTGAAAATGCAATCTTTTCTTCCGAGCAGGCGCTACCTGATGCACTCTATGCGCTAATGCAAAATCAGGATCCTATGGCGCAGTTTCGGAAATAGGCGATTCCAATTTCGTTACTGATTGGTTTTTGGTCGATATTATCTTCCGTTTCCCTGCTTCAGACACTCTGCAAACATACGTGCAACAATTGCTGTAAGTATTATTGATCATCAATACGTTTTTTGCCAGAGTTGCCGCTGATACAGAAAACTCGCAATTTCCTTATTGCTTCTAGCGTTCCATCTCAGAGCCCTGAGGTCAATGTTAATGTAAGGCTTGATGTTCTCTTGCAACGCTTGTGGGACGTAGAAAGTTATCTGGACCCAATACTTTAGTCTACAAAGGAATAGTTGGACTGTGAGGCGCACTTTGTGAAACCCTTCGTCCAAATGTCATCTGGTCATTATTCAGTCCGGTTGCCGGTCAAACTAAACTTCAATCTTATGGGAGCTTACTTTTAGCAGGCCATGCGGAGGTTTCTATCTCTTAATCGGAATCCTGTCGTGAAGAATCAATATTCAGCATTCATTAAGAAGTATGTTAGCTTTGGGCATATGTCTCTTGTTCCTTCATCCCTAGTCAGTTCTTGCCGATACTTCTCACCACTGGGTCATGAAAAAAGATAGCTCTACAACTAAGTATCGAGTCGTCTTTGACGGATCAGCGTCTACTTCTTCTGGTAATTCTCTTAAAGATCTGTTGATGTCCGAACCAAGTATTCAGCCCAAGCTGGTTCATACAATAATCCGGTTTCGTTTGCACCCTGTTGCCATTCCAGGGGAAATCTGCAAGATTTATCGCTGTGTTAGGATTTCGCCCGAGGGCAGCTACTTGCACTGCATTTTATGGAAAGACTTATCAACAAAAGATGTTAAAGTGTGTAACTTGACACAGTTACGTATGGCTACTTGTCTGTGAGGGGCTATGCACCAGTTGGCCATGGATGAGCAGACACCAAATCCCATTGGAGCAGAAATTCTTTAACGCAATTTCTACGTGGATAATATCATATCAGGCGGTGGAAGGTGCCGTCAACATTATGCACCAGACCACTAAAATTCTTTAGGCTCTAGAGGCCACTTCAAGCTGAGGAAATGGTGCTCCAATACTCCTTTAGTTCTAGGGAATGTACCCAAGAAGGACAGGGAATCATACATAAAATTTGATGATGATGACATTACCAAAACTTTGGGTCTCGTTTGGGATCCTATCTCTGATTACTGTTCTTCTCAGTTGCTGTTCTGCAGTCATCATCGACCCCATGTAGACGCTCTATATTATCCACAATTGCAAAGTTTTACGATCCGTTAGGCCTGGTTGTAATCGCAAAATGAAATATCCTTCTGCAACAGCTTCTTGAGGAAAAGTTATCCTCAAAATGCAAAATGGATCGATATTTGTAGCAGATTGGGAAGAATATGTCGCGTTGCATTCCCACGTTTTAGGATGGACTCAGATTCAGATCTTGAACTTCATGGGTTTTGCGATGCTAGCCTTGAGACTTACGGTGCTTGTGTTTACATTGTGTCCAAAGGAGAACACGACGGCCTTAAATCCAGCCGACATTCTTTAGAGAGGTGCTCTTTGCTTTAAGCTCTGCGAGCATCCCTCCTTGATAAACGGACCGTCCTTTCTAATCGGGTCAGAGAAAAATTGGCCATCTTCCAATCACTGAGATGCCGCTGCCTGAGCTTCGTCGAAACGTATTGCTGGCTAAATCTCCGAATGTGGTCATAACCATTTGCTTTAAATTTGCCAGCTTCTTTACTTCGCTCGGCTTCCTTTAGGGCTCGGCATCCTGGTCTTACGGTAGCGGACCTTTAAAAAGGAATTCGGACGATGCTGCCCATACTGCAGCACATACAATCATACAATAAACAATTAAAGGTAATACTTTCCCATCCAGTTTTTTAGCTTCTCTCTCGCCTTTCCTGGAGCAGTTCTGCCTTTTTCGAGTTGATGGACGACTAAGAAATTCTTCGCTGGATCTCAATAATCAGCACCCAACGATACTGCCATCCAGTAAGGCTAATCTTCACACTGGCCCTAGAGCTCTTCTTGGTATAAATCGTTCCAAACATTGGCCTATTGGTGGGAAAAGGATTGTGAACAAGGCAGTAAATAGATGTGTACGATGTTTTTGGGATAAACCTCGTATCGTGAAACACATTATGGCGGATCTCCCGAACCAGCGGCTTGCCGGATCGTATGCCTTTCAGGTCACTGGAGTCGATTTCTGTGAGCCATTCTTCTACAAGCCGGAGGCTCGCAACAAGGCCCCGATAATGTGCTACGTCTGCGTAAATCTTTGCTCCGCAACCAATGGTGTGCATCTGGAACTAATCAAGGAAATTTCCACAGTAGCATTTCTCCACGGTCTCACGCGCTTTATATGCACCAGGTCAAACAAAGCCACTAATTTTGTTGGCGCCAGAAACGAGCTACTGGAACGAAAGCGGCTGTTTCTTAGCAGTGGTGGGCTTTGGGAAGGGGTAGTGAAAACGAGCAAGCACCCCGCTGATCTGGATGTTCTTACCCCAGCACATTTCTTGAATTGCGGTCCTCCTGATTCGTTTGATGAGCCTGGCGTGACAAATCTCAACTACAACCGCTTGGATGCATAGCAGCGCGTATTTTATTTGCAACAAATCTCCTGTTCTGAGTGGAAGGAAGAGTATCTAAAGTTACTTCAGTAGCGTTCTAAGGGGCGAACTCCAAGGCCTGGTCTGTCGTTGAACTACATTGTTCTTGTCGAGGACGACAATCTACCCTCAATGAGGTGGCCCCTAGCTAGAGTGCGTCAGCTGATACCCGGCAGGGATGGTGTCTCTCGAGTTGCCGTACTGAAAACATTATCAGGAGAGACAAGACGTCTCTTTTTGTTTGCCCTTTTATTTAAGCAATCGTGTGTATACATTCTTATCTTTACGGTCATCATTGTACAGAGGGTTCGGAGAGACAAACTTTCTCATTTTTGATCTCAGTCGTTTACTCCGCCTGCATAAACAAGTTTTAACGCTGGTTTGACCCATTTAAAGAAGAGTCTTCAACAATTTAAGTTTTTGGCGGTTTGTGGTCGTAAGAGTGGGCGTGAAAAAAACTTTTTCGAGAAATCGATAGAAATTTACAAGACCAATATAAAAATGAAAAAATAAAACATTTTTCAAAAATGTGGGCGTGGCAGTTTTGGGCGGTTTGTGGGCGTTAGAGTGGGCGTGGCAAAAAGTTTTTTTGCAAATCGATAGAAATTTACAAGACCAATACAAAAATGAAAAAATATCAAAACATTTTTCAAAAGTGTTTTGAGCGGTTTGTGGGCGTTGGGGACATGAATCACCAAACTTGCGCTGCTTCTATGTCTCTGGAGTCTATATGCTTAATCTCAACTTTCTAGCTTTTGTAGTTTCTGATATCTCGACGTTCATACGGACAGACAGACGGACGGACAGATGGACAGACGGACGGACAGACGGACATGGGCAGATCGACTCGGCTATTGATCCTGATCAAGAATATATATACTTTATATGGTCGGAAACGCTTCCTTCTGCCTGTTACATACTTTTCAACGAATCTAGTATACCCTTTTACTTTACGAGTAACGGGTTTACAAATGGGATGGTTTAGCGATTCTAGTAAGGCAAAAGGCAATACTGCCAACGTAGTTAATAACGTAAAAATTATAGATCACACAGACGATATAAATGCGTTGTGGATCTTATTGCTGATCATTACAATAGTGGTAATTCTACAATTTCTGCTTACAATTTATGTAAGGCATAACAAAATCATCAAAAAACGTTATATGAATAGGACAAATCGTTTAGACCAGATTTAAAAAAAAAATAGAGTGGAAGAAAGCTTCATAAAAACTTTTTTTTTACGACAAGAATGGAATGGAGCGAACTAGCGATACAAATAGACGAATTTCGCTACAGGTTTGATAAGTCTTATAAATGTATCAATAGAGATGCAGTAATAAAATCCGAAACGTTGAAAAATCATATAGAGATAGTTGTAGGAGAATATAATAATATATTTACATTAGTAAATAAATATGCAGATAGACTCACATCTGAACATAATAACAAAAGTTTGAGGGTTATAAAATCCCTAAACACAAGATTAAATAATATCAGAAAAAGCAGGCATATTCTGATAGATGTACCAGAATGTCTAAGTCAATTGGTTGAATTCAACCCAGACCAGTTTAAAGAACTAGACGAATCTGTACAATCAGGATACGCTGAATCCGATAGTGACATTGAAACACTAGGAGGAAGCGACCGAATTGAATTTTAGTCCGAAACAATAACAAATTCTAAAATGGCACAGACAGTGACAGACTTTATCAGGCTAACCACATCTCTGATACCAGAGTTTGATGGTAAACCAGAAAATCTACAAAGTTTTTTGGATGCTCTAGGTCTACTAGACTTAAAGAGCACACATGAAACGACTGCGATAAGCCTAATAAAAACTAAACTTAAAGGCCATGTAAGAAACCGTATAAGTAATGAGCAGGCAATTGCTGCAATCATTACACAACTGTCAAGTGCAGTAAAAGGAGAATCGGTAGAAGTGATATCTGCCAAGCTTCTCAATCTACAACAGAGAAATAAAACGGCTAACCAATACACCCAAGAGGTGGAGAAACTGACAAAGGCCCTTGAAGGTGCCTATATCAGTGAAGGTCTCAGCCAGTCCTTAGCGAATAAATACAGCACTACAACAGCTGTAAAATCAATGACACAGAATTGCTCCATTGATAAGGTAAAACTTATCATGCAAGCAGGCACATTCACAAACATGAATGATGCCACCTCCAAATCTGTAAACAGTTGCACAGAGATAACAGGTCAGAGTAACACTGTACTCTATTATCGACGAGGTGCAAATAATAATAATAGAGGAGGCCGAGGTTATAATCGTGGAAGAAATAACTACCACAACAATTACAACCGAGGCAGCAATAGCAACAACAATAATAACATTAATAGCCGTGGAGGTAGAAGAGGGCAAAACCAAGGGAAAGGCCGCGGAAACTACTCCCAGGGTAATAATAATAATAATAGCAATGTAAGAATCGCGCAAAATACGTCGGAAAACTCACAGAACCCTTTAGGAAACAGCCAATAAATGTTAAAGTTCATTCCATCAATTATAGTCTTAATATATTCGTAACTTTCCATAATCATTCAACTGAAAATAAACTAACATTTCTCATTGATACCGGTGCAGATATCTCACTTCTGAAGGTAAATTCTGATAACTTCCAAATTCAAAAAGAAAAAAAATAAACATCGAAGGCATAGGACAAGGTGTGATAAAGTCTCGAGGAACAACCTTAATAGAACTCCAATCAACAAAATATATTATTCCACATGAATTTCACTTGGTGGACCCAAATTTTGCAATATGAAAATTTAAAAGATTATGACATTCATAACACCAACACTAAAAATAGAAGCGAACAAGTACTTTCAAAACTAAAGAAAATTTTTCCAGACCAATTGAAAAATCAATTAACTGAATTATGCACACAGTATAGTGATGTCTTCGGACTGGAAACCGAACCAATATCAACAAACAACTTTTATAAACAAACATTAAGACTTAAAGATGATGAACCCATTTATATAAAAAACTACAGAAGCCCGCATAGCTATATTGAAGAAATTCAAAAACAGTAGGGAAATTAATTAGCGACAAAATCGTCGAACCGTCTGTATCCAAGTATAACAGCCCACTCTTGTTAGTTCCGAAAAAATCATTACCGAATTCACAAGAGAAGAAATGGCGATTAGCAATTGACTATCGTCAAATAAATAAAAAACAACTTTCTGACAAATTTCCACTCCCTAGAATTGATGACATTTTAGATAAACTAGGTCGAGCTAAATACTTTTCATGCCTTGACTTGATGTCAGGATTCCACCAAATTTAACTTGAGGAAAACTCAAGGAATATAACATCGTTTTCAACGAGCAATGGCTCATATCGCTTCACGCGATTACCATTTGGTCTTAAAATAGCACCAAATTCATTTCAGAGGATGATGACTATATCATTCTCGGGCTTAGAACCCTCTCAGGCATTCCTTTATATGAATGACTTAATGGTGATAGGATGTTCAGAAAAACACATGATTAAAAACTTAACTGACGTTTTTAATGTATGTAGGAAATATAACCTAAAGTTGCATCCAGAAAAATGTTCATTTTTCATGCACGAAGTGACATTCCTAGGTCACAAATGCACAGACAAAGGAGTATTGCCAGATGACAAGAAATATGACGACATTAAAAATTATCCTGTCCCTCATGATGCGGACAGCGCTGTAACGCTTGTTGCAGCAGGAATGTGTCGCTCTCTGTGGGATGGGGAGAAACTGGTAAGATTTGGTCGTTGCTTTGCGAGGCGCCACCTAGATCTGAAAAGTGCGGGATCGGGTTATGGCAGCAATCTTGAAAAGATAAATTAACATCGCCAAATGTCAGGCTGTTCACATTCTAAGCTCCCGTTGGGGAGCGTTCTAATGCCTTCCCGCTTATTTGGCAAGCGTCTAATCGGTCTATTCCCTTTTAGTGGCCTGAGTGGCCGCGGTTCAATCCCTCGCAGAGTTTTATAAGTAACCGTTTCAAATCAAAGTTTAAATTAGAAAGAAATTAAAGTATGGTTATCTTTCGCGAGTGAACTATTTTTAATTATTGGAGTTCAAGCTGCACTGATTGGCCTGGGAAGAACAGAATACATACGTTTTCCCAGTCGGTAAGGAACAATTGATCGTCGGCGGCTTACGCTCCAGGTTGGGTACATAGCCATTTTTTTTTTTTTAGGGTTTGGCGTATCAGCGACCGGATAGAGGGCCGCTAGAAGACAAATGTTATAGCCGGAGAGACTACCACCCAAGCTGTTCATCACCCGCATTAGCATTTTCACATTGTGTTTATTGGTCACGGGACGTCGGCTCATTGGAGTTCAGGGGAAAAGATTGGCTGGTCGAAAGTCGTCTGAGTAGTCAAATTTTATTTTGGGCGACCCGCTAAATTTCAAAGTTATTGCCCAGCGGTGCAAAAGAAACGAGAAAACAAATTTGCCATTCCTTGGATTTGTCGTGACTGCGCGGCCCAAGCAAAAGCAGTTGAAAGTCGGAGTTAAAGCGAGCAGCAGCAAAGCTGCGATATAGCGTAATCGCGAGAACATCACATGTAGATAAGTTTAGTTCTTAGTTTTGTTTGTTAGTTTGTAGTTAATATATATATTCATGATGATCGGTGCGTAATGGCCAATATAAAAAGGCTGGAGTCGCGAGTGTGAAAATCGGGAATAAAGTTTGTGTAAAGAAAGAAATGACTGATCGGATGTGAAGGGACTCTGGACCTTTGTCCTAATGAGGGTTTTTTTTATATATGTTATGCAAGTTATTTTTTCCTCCAAGCCCCACAGCCTTGACATCCACGGCAAAGCGCTTTCTCCGTTGGATCTCCAGAGGATATATTTGGGTGAGTGATTCCGGCAGCCAATGCGCCGAGTTTAACCTTTATTATTGAACGTGCGTTATAACATATGTATGTAAATCCTCCCTCATAAAAGAAAGGGAATAGATGCCTTTTTTTTATGTTCCTATACTGCGCAAGATCGCAAAAGAAAATTTGGCAAAGGTAACAAGGAGAAACTCGGATAATAATTAATCTAACCTAAAATCCAATCAGCTCAATCCGTTTCTTTTACACAATATTAAAATCTCGATTTCATTCGCATTCTTCTTTGCACGCTGTACTGAAAACGAAAACGTTTTCCGTCATCTCGGTTAACAAACATTTAAAATCTGCATGTTAAGTTACACAACCAAGTATATTCTTTTAATCATGGCTAGTGTCCAACGACTGTTCTTAGTTTGTAGCGAATAAAAAATTTATAATGTTTTGAGTATATCCTAATTTTTGCCTTCAGTTAGTAGGAACCCTGTAGACCATATAAGAGGGCCATTCCCAAATATAATGTTCGAGGAGAAGCATCAAATGGCCATTGGAAGGGTGGGGGACGCATTAGCCTCAATTACATCTGAGGTTAAAAAAATTCTCGCTGTCTGTTTTAGTGAGCATATGATAGCCCGGTCTCAAGAGTTTGTGTAATGTAATGGTCAATATCTTATTGCTTGTCGTAGCACGCATATTTTTGATTCTAATAATAAGAAAAGGCACCTCTAAGGGGAACAGTCCGAACACCATAACCATCACCGTTAGCCGACGAGCAGATAGCCGGAACAAATTGCGTGCGCTCGTTCCCTTTAGCTAACACCAGGCCTGAAGAAATTCGTTACAGTTATAATGTTATTTCTTAAAGAAGATTATTATAATCTGGCACCCACCGTGTTGGCCAAAAGAACAGGCCATACTATCATCAATGGCAAATATATTTTAAATACACAAACACCTACATCCAACATTTTTTTCTCAATCCAATAGTATTCAGTGTAGCCGTTACGACTAATGTGCGATTGGATTTTTAGCAGACTGCTTGAACCAAAGCCCCAATTGTAAACAAAATTTGAGCTCGCTGAAAAGATAAACTTAATGAACCTGGTCTTATTCTGAATCACACATTTAATACGCTTTGGATTTACAGAAATGATACTGTTCGCAGTTTAGAGTCTGGCCACGTTTATGATGTGAACACGGGATAAGATTGGGTTAACATTTTTTTAGTTACAGGGGAGTCTAACATTTTGTTTATAGAAGGCGAATGGAAAACGCAGGCTAGATAACGCTAGAATTGCGGATCTCCTGACCACGGCTAATAAAACAAAGTAAGAAACTCAAACAGTTCATATTCATTTAAGTCAAACCAGTTAATTTGTTTAAGTTTTCTATTAATTGTCTTGGAATTGCAGATCGTGATCTTTTAGAAAAGAAACGACCGAACCACAAGTAATAGAAAGGGTTAAGCAGAAGGAGAATAACAAGGGAAAGAAAACCTTGCAGTCAGCGCAGCATTGCGGTAGTCGGTTAGTTGTTGTGTCGGCGGGACCACATAACAGACCACGTAGTGTTGTTGGGCTGATTTACTCTGCACAGGCAGCAGTCGATACAAATTTATTATACCCGTTACTCGTAGAGTAAAAGGGTATACTAGATTCGTTGAAAAGTATGTAACAGGCAGAAGGAAGCGTTTCCGACCATATAAAGTATATATATTCTTGATCAGGATCAGTAGCCGAGTCGATCTGGCCATGTCCGTCTGTCCGTCCGTATGAACGTCGAGATCTCAGGAACTACAAAAGCTAGAAAGTTGAGATTAAGTATACAGACTCCAGGGACATAGACGCAACGCAAGTTTGTCGATTCAGGTTGCCACGCCCACTCTTACGCCCACAAGCCGCCCAAAACTGCCACGCCCACATTTTTGAAAAATGTTGTAATATTTTTTCATTTTTGCATTGGTCTTGTAAATTTCTATCGATTTGCAAAAAAACTTTTTGCCACGCCCACTCTAACGCCCACAAACCGTCAAAAACTGTCCTTCGCACTTACACAAGCTGAGTAACGGGTATCAGATAGTCGGGGAACTCGACTATAGCGTTCTCTCTCGTTTTTTTGTTACATGTTCGCTGAACAAGAGTGGAACAGACAGCAGATGTTTATATATGGTTTTGCAGGGAAATCCACTATGGTTGAAGGCAAAATACTTTTATGATTTTTGATCGTTTGATTTAAAGATTTTTTATTTTTTTTACACGTTTTATTACTATATTTTACAATTCCCATATTTTATATTTCCTACATTTAATATTTTTCTATATGTTATAGTTCCTAGTTTCATATTCATTCTACAATTTTTTAAAGGTTATCATTTAAATTAGCATTAAAATTGAATTACGTTTCGCTGAGGTGGCTGTCGAACGGCGCCCCTGAAAGCAAAAGAAAAACAAAACAAATGACAGCTGTTTCCTGGGTGACAATAACTGATCAGCGCAATAGTTGTTCAAAATTTAACAGAAGACAGGTATGTAAATATTAGGTAAGGTCAATGACCGCCGGTACTCTCTCAACAATACAGATAAAGCGATAAGGGAGACCGTAGGCATATGATCAGGAGATTAAAAGACAAGAGTTATTTTTTTGCAACAAAGGCTTAGTGAGAAAGTAGAAGAGAGTATTTGAGCGCTTCCGCGTCGGAGAAACTATGTAGAAAATAGATCCGAATTGTAGCCTTTGTGGAAAAGCTTTGAGCACCGCTGTTACATATAAGACTAATTGTGGACATGAATTTCATAAGTCGTGCATAGTGACTCATTATAGAACAATCGCAACATGCCCAAGCTGCGAAATAGTTTGTTTTGAGACAAAATCAACAGCAGGGGGGAGCCAAAAGGCCAAAACAGTAAAGAAAGCAACCACAGGAAACGATACTCCGGTCAGTTCGGAAGCGATAGGAACCCTTGTTGCCCAAACAGTGAGATCTATGCAAGAGGACATCATGATGCAATTGGCTGATCAGATGGCTCAATTGATCCAAACCCACGTAGCTACACAGCTTAAAGGACTTGGCCAAAACAATGTGAGCGGAATTCTGTCTGCCGAGCCACCCTTATCTAATCAAGAGCGCCGAGCATCAGCAGGCTCAGCTGCTAAGACACATAGAAGCGACTTGATGCAAGACCAGACAAGGTCGGCCATATATTAAATGGGTGGAAAGGGATTAGTGTGGATAATTTTATTTACAGGGTCGAATCACTAACACATCAAACTTTGGAAAGCAATTTTCAGGTTTTGTGTAGCAATGCGAGCATACTTTTCGATGGCAAGGCCCGTGAATTTTTCTGGAGATTCCATAAAACACAAAGGTTAGTTATGGTTAGTTGGGGTCCTCTCTGCCAAGCCTTGCGAAAACAGTTCCGCGACACTAAAACTGACGTCGATATAGTTGAGGCCATACGAGATAGGAAACAACGAGAAAAGGAGAAATTCTATGCGTTTTACGATGCGATCGTCCAACTTATGGATTGCTTGTAAGCTCCACTATCGGAGAAGACCGTTGTTGAAATTTTAAAAAGGAATCTAAGGCCCGAAATTCGGCATGAGTTGCTGAACGTAAACATAAATTCGGTGGATAGCATGCGAGAGATTTGCAGGCGTAGGGAGAGGTTCCTGAAAGATATCAAGCGGAGCTGTGGGTATCAAAAGGGGCTCCATTTCGTAAACAGGTGGCAGAGCTGCTAGAGGAAACTATGTCAGATGATGCCACAGAATTTTCCGATCAGGAAGGCGACTTAGAAATCGGAGCTATGGCACTAGTGTGTTGGAATTGTCACAAAGAGGGACACCGCTATCAGGATTGCGAAAGTAAGCGAAAGATTTTCTGCTACGGCTGTGGCACTCCAAATGTGTACAAACCCTCGTGTGGCAAGTGCCTAAAAAAACGGGAAAACGAGCACACATATCCGTCAGCCGCCGTGTGTTCAACGTCGAAGGCCGACCATCTCCGAAGCAAGCGTGTAGATAATATTAAATCAACTCCGTCCGAAATAAATCCTCACGATTCCGAAAACTTTTCCAGCCAACCCATCTGTTGGCCCACAATCTTAAATATAAATTCTAATTTGAGGTCAACTAATCAGCTGATCCGGCCGCAATCACAATCCAGAAGTTCTAGGCGAATGCGAGAATTTTGGAAAACAGTCAAAACGATAAATAGTATCCGTTACAAACCGAAAGATAAGCGTCCTTATGCGGAAGTCCGTGTCCTCGATCGGGTAGTTTTAGGGTTGTTAGACACAGGGGCGGCTATAAGTGCGATAGGGGGAAATTTGGCGCAGCAGGTCATAAGGACTAAAATACATTTTAAGAGAGGAACCTTTTTCGCATCCACGGCTGATGGGAAAAATCAGGAAGTAATAGGTCGTCTTAAAACCCCTGTGGAATATAAACAAGCAATCAGAGAACTTGACCTTCATATAATTCCATCCCTTAGTCAGGATTTATATCTTGGCATCGATTTTTGGGAAGTTTTTGACCTTCTACCGCCGGAAATGCAGGTTTCAGAAATCACCTCCGAGTCGCATAGTTTATCGCTTAGCCAAAAGGAAGATTTACAGCGGGTCATTGTTTCCATCTTTCTCTGTATCTGGGCTAGGGAAGACATCCTTGTTGTCACATTCCATCGATGTGGGGGATGCTAAGCCGGTCAAGCAGAGACACTTCCCCGTGTCACCGGCTGTAGAGAAATTGCTCTATGCCGAAGTAGAAAGGATGCTCAAGCTAGGGGTAATCGAAGAATCCGAAAGTGCTTGGTCATCGCCCGTAGTGCTAGTGCAAAAGCCAGGTAAGGTGAGGCTATATTTGGATAGTAGGAAAGTGAATGCTGTGACTAGGAGGTATGCATATCCGTTGCCACAAATTGATGGTATTCTGGGCCGGTTGCCAAGAGCAATGTTTATATCAAGTCTGGACCTAAAAGATGCATATTGGCAGATACCACTTGATCCGAAATCAAGGGAATTGACAGCATTTACTATTCCTGGAAAGCCTTTATACCAATATAATGTTATGCCTTTTGCGTTGACGAACGCATCACAAACCATGACCCGACTTATGGACAAGGTGATCCCGGCCGAACTTCGAAATGAGGTATTCGTTTACCTAGACGATTTATTAATCATATCCGATTGTTTCGAGTCTCATCTCAGGGTTTTGAAATTAGTAGCCAAGCATGTGCAAGCCGCAGGTCTCACGCTAAACGTTGAAAAGAGCAAATTCTGTAGGCGTTTTGTAAAGTGATTAGGTCATATAGTTGGAGAGGGCGTAATTCAGACAGATCCAGAAAAGATCTCGGACTTTCCGTTGCCTAAAACATTAAAAGCCTTGAGAAGATTTTTAGGAATGGCCGGTTGGTACCGGAAGTTTATTGATAACTTTGCCTTGGTTGTGTCGCCTCTCACCGACCTGTTGAAGCTAAAACAGAAATTCTTTATGACAGCCGAAGGGCAACAAGTTTTTGGAAAGTTAAAAGAGATGCTATGTACTGCACCTGTGCTTCATTGCGATGCAAGCCAAACTGGCGTTGGAGGGGTATTAGTTCAGAAAACAGCTGAGGGGGATGAATATCCATTAGCTTTCGTATCCAAGAAGTTAAATAAGGCACAAAGGAACTACTCCGTCATGCGTCTCATGACGCAGACCGACTTGCACTCTAGACTCGCCAGGTGGGCTCTAAAACTACAAGGTTTCAAATTTAAAATCGAGCATAGAAGTGGGCGACTAAATGTTGTCCCAGATGCCTTGTCCAGGGTGAATGAAGATGTGGTGGCGGCCTTAGATGCTAGGCAAGGGCTTCTCATCGATTTGGAGTCGCCAGCGTTCAAGTCAAATGAGTATTTAACTTTGATGGAGCGGTTAAGGCAAATGCGAACAAGCTTCCAGATCTTAGAGTCGTCGATGAGCGAGTTTATAAAAAAACGGAGCATGCCACGGGTGAAATTCTCCATGACAATTTCATATGGAAGTTGTGGATACCCCAAGAGTTGGTCTCAGAGGTTTTAAGCAAGTCGCATGATCAGCCGTTGGCATCTCATGGAGGCATTCACAAGACGTTAGAGAGAGTGCGTAGGTACTATTTTTGGCCAAGTTTGGTAAGAGATGTGAAGGCTCATGTACTGGGGTGTGATACTTGTAAAATAACCAAGGCGTCAAACAGAATTCAGCGACCGCCAATGCGTTCCGCTGCAGAGTCTGAAAGGTTCTTTCAAAAATTATATATAGACTGGGGCCCCTATCCGAGGTCGAGAAGCGGGCATGTTATTATTCATTATTCATTAATCTAAATTTGTATTTTTAAAAGCAGTGAAGAAGCTGACGTCGGAGGTGGTAGTAAAATATCTCCAGGAAGATTTATTTCATACTTTCGGTGTTCCTGAAACCATCATCTCGGATAACGGATCCCAGTTTAAGGCAGAAGCGTTTCAAGAGGAGGATCAATAAAGTATCTCACACGTTCACCGCAGTTTATTCACCACAAGCGAATGCCTCGGAACGAGTCAACCGTTCAGTAATTGCGGCGATACGTTCTTATGTTAGGTCCGATCAAAAAGACTGGGATAAACAACTTAGCAGTATATGTTGCGCGTTGCGAACAGCCGTTCATTCCAGCATAGGAACTTCTCCGTATTACTTGGTTGGGATATAGTGCTAAACTTGGTCCAGCGTACTTGAAGGCACGGATAAAGAAGAAAATAGGAAGTTGCTACTACGATTTGGAGGATCTCCAGGGTCGTTCAGTCGGTCGTTATCACTCGAAGGATTTAAAACAATAGCTGCTCCAAGCATTGGTGGTATCAGTCTTGGGAGTCTGACCCCCAAGTCTGATCTTGAGTGGGGGGTTTTTGTAACGCTTGTTGCAGCAGGAAAGTGTCGCTCTCTGTGGGATGGGGGAGAAACTGGTAAGATTTGGTCGTTGCTTTGCGAGGCGCCACCTAGATCTGAAAAGTGCGGGATCGGGTTATGACTCTTGAAAAGAGAAATTAACAGGGCCAAATGTCAGGCTGTTCACGTTCTAAACTCCCGTTGGGGAGCGTTCTAATGCCTTCCCGCTTATTTGGCAAGCGTCTAATCGGTCTATTCCCTTTTAGTGGCCTGAGCACGCGTTTCAATCCCTCGCAGAGTTTTATAAGTAACCGTTTCAAATCAAAGTTTAAATTAGAAAGAAATTAAAGTATGGTTATCTTTCGCGAGTGAACTATTTTTAATTATTGGAGTTCAAGCTGCATTGATTGGCCTGGGAAGAACAGAATACATACGTTTTCCCAGTCGGTAAGGAAAAATTGATCGTCGGCGGCTTACGCTCCAGGTTGGGTACATGGCCATTTTTTAGAGTTTGGCGTATCAGCGACCGGATAAAGGGCCGCTTTAAGACAAATGTTATAGCCGGAGAGACTACCACCCAAGCTGTTCATCACCCGCATGAGCATTTTCGCATTGTGTTTATTGGTCACGGGACGTCGGCTCATTGGAGTTCAGGGGAAGAGATTGGCTGGTCGAAAGTCGTCTGAGTAGTCAAATTTTATTTTGGGCGACCCGCTAAATTTCAAAGTTATTGCCCAGCGGTGCAAATGAAACGAGAAAACAAATTTGCCATTCCTTGGATTTGTCGTGACTGCGCGGCCCAAGCAAAAGCAGTTAAAAGTCGGAGTTAAAGCGAGCAGCAGCAAAGCTGCGATATAGCGTAATCGCGAGAACATCACATGTAGATAAGTTTAGTTCTTAGTTTTGTTTGTTAGTTTGTAGTTAATATATATATTCATGATGATCGGTGCGTAATGGCCAATATAAAAAGGCTGGAGTCGCGAGTGTGAAAATCGGGAATGAAGTTTGTGTCAAGAAAGAAATGACTGATCGGATGTGAAGGGACTCTGGACCTTTGTCCTAATGAGGGTTTTTTTTTTATATATGTTATGCAAGTTATTTTTTCCTCCAAGCCCCACAGCCTTGACATCCACGGCAAAGCGCTTTCTCCGTTGGATCTCCAGAGGATATATTTGGGTGAGTGATTCCGGCAGCCAATGCGCCGAGTTTAACCTTAATTATTGAACGTGCGTTATAACATATGTATGTAAATCCTCCCTCATAAAAGAAAGGGAATAGATGCCTTTTTTTTAAGTTCCTATACTGCGCAAGATCGCAAAAGAAAATTTGGCGAAGGTAACAAGGAGAAACTCGGATAATAATTAATCTAACCTAAAATTCAATCAGCTCAATCCGTTTCTTTTACACACTATTAAAATCTCGATTTCATTCGCATTCTTCTTTGCACGCTGTACTGAAAACGAAAACGTTTTCCGTCATCTCGGTTAACAAACATTTAAAATCTGCATGTTAAGTTACACAACCAAGTATATTCTTTTAATCATGGCTAGTGTCCAACGACTGTTCTTAGTTTGTAGCGAATACAAAATTTATAATGTTTTGAGTATATCCTAATTTTTGCCTTCAGTTAGTAGGAACCCTGTAGACCATATAAGAGGGCCATTCCCAAATATAATGTTCGAGGAGAAGCATCAAATGGCCATTGGAAGGGTGGGGGACGCATTAGCCTCAATTACATCTGAGGTTAAAAAAATTCTCGCTGTCTGTTTTAGTGAGCATATGATAGCCCGGTCTCAAGAGTTTGTGTAATGTAATGGTCAATATCTTATTGCTTGTCGTAGCACGCATATTTTTGATTCTAATAATAAGAAAAGGCACCTCTAAGGGGAACAGTCCGAACACCATCACCATCACCGTTAGCCGACGAGCAGATAGCCGGAACAAATTGCGTGCGCTCGTTCCCTTTAGCTAACACCAGGCCTGAAGAAATTCGTTACAGCGCAAGGCGATTTGTAGCATTCTGCAACTATTATCGTCGATTTATAAGGAACTTCGCCGACTATTCACGGCACATAACTAGATTATGTGAAAAGAATGTCTCTTTTGAATGGTCAAGCTAATGCCAGAACGCATTCGAATACCTTAAAGAAAATCTTATGCACCCCACATTATTACAATATCCTGATTTTCGCAAAGAATTTTGCATTATAACCGATGCTAGTAAACAAGCTTGCGGAGCAGTTCTAACTCAGAACCGTAACGGGATTCAGCTCCCAATAGCTTATGCATCACGTTCATTTACAAAAGAATAAAGCAATAAGAGTACAACGGAACAAGAACTAGCGGCAATTCATTGGGCAATTACCCATTTTAGACCATATATTTATGGCAAACATTTCACAGACCTTTAACGTACCTATTTTCTATGAGTAATCCCATTTTTAAATTAACTCGCATGCGGTTAAACCTTGAAAAATACGACTTTACTGTGGAGAACCTAAAGGGGAAAGATAATTTTATAGCAGACGAACTCTCGCGTATAAATATAACAGAACTCAAAGACATGCAACATAAAGTCCTAAAAGTCACTACCAGGTAACAAAGTAGACAAGATAAAAACTGTACAGTAACAAAGGCAAAGTATCCAAAATGTATCTAAGCCCAACGTACACGAAGTCATAACAAATGATGAAGTCCGAAAAGTAGTGACCTTGCGAATAACTGAATCTATTTGTTTACTAAAACGAGGAAATAAAGTTATTGCAAGAATTGATGTTGACGATTTATATACCAATGGAATGATTGATTTAGGTCAGTTCTTCCAAAGGCTTGAAATGCAAGCCGGTAACCTAAAAATCAGCCAACTCAAATTGGCACCGAGTGAAAAAATCTTTGAAACCATTATAATAGATAATTTCAAAAATACGGATAATATAAAATTAAAATCAGTAAGAGTAGCGCTACTCCAGCTGGTGACCATTATAAAAACTGAAAAAGATATACAATCAATACTGTCTAGATATCATGACGATACAATTCAAGGAGGTCATGCAGGCATTACAAGAACGCTAGCAAAAAAAAAAAAACACTATTATTGGAAAAATATGACTCTTCATATAAAAGAGTACATACGTAGATGTCATAAATACCAAATGTCGAAAACAACGACACATACAAAGACCCCAATGACTCACACAGAAACCCCAACAAATGCTTTTGATATAGTGATAGTGGACACACTACCGATATCAGAATATGGCAACGAATACATCGTCACACTTATATGTGATTTAACGAAGTATCTTGTAACCATACCGGTTGCAAACAAAAGCGCAAATACTGTCGCGAAAGCTATATTTGAAAATTTTATACTAAAGTACGGTCCAATGAAGACGTTCATTTCGGACATTGGTACCGAGTATAAAAATAAAGTAATTTTAGATATTTGCAAATACATGAAAGTAGAAAACCAAACATCTACCGCATATCATCACCAAACTTTAGGGACAATAGAACGAAGTCATAGAACATTCAATGAATACATTCGTTCATACATCTCTGCAGATAAAACTGATTGGGACGTTTGGATACAATATTTTACATATTATTTCAACACAACACCGTCAGTCATGCATGATTACTGTCCATATGAACTAGTCTTCGCAAATTTTAATAAGACAGATAGAATAGAATAGATAGATAATGTAGAAGATTACTCTAAGGAAATAAAATTTAGATTCCAAATAGCATATAAAAGAGCTAGACTTATGTTAGAAAAAGCGAAATCTTATAGAAAACAACTTAATGATAAGAAAACTTCAGATTTTCAATTAAAAATAGGAGATAAAGTTATACTAAGGAACGAAACGGGTCATAAGATAGATCCAGTATATTTAGGTCCTTATACTGTAGAAACCATAGAAGACGGAGATAACATAGTAATTGGAGATACAAAGCAAAAGAAAGAAAAAGTACATAAGGATAGACTAAAAATATATAATCAATGAAACGTTTCTTTTTACTTAAGAAAAGGTCTGATCAACCACAAAAAAAAAACAAAAAAAAAAAAAGCAAAACAAAAAAAATTATTTTTCCTTCTAAGAAAGTAAAACATAAAATAAAAAAAAAACCTATTTCAACATACATTTTTTTTATTATTCTGTCATTACACAAAAATGCTTTGAGACAAAACATTGACAATAATTAATAAGAAAAATCAATATCATTAAAAAAAAAATTAATAAATTTTTAAAAATATTAATATTGAGAACTAAATGACTACATGTATTACGTCATTTCTTAAAAAGGGAGGTGTAGCATATCTACCCTATAAATATACTAAATTAATGGGTACATCTTATCTTCAAAACATTGTGACACTATGTCATAACAAACATAACGCTTAAGTACCCAAAAGACCACCAACAATTACACAAGTGTTCCAGCGCTCAAGTAATATGATCTAACGCTTATACATAAGCCGATAGCGGAGCGTGGGAATGCTGAGCATGCACCTTGCAGCTCAAGTAGTCAGAACATACATGACATATGCATGCCTTCTGCATACATATGTATATGTATATGGAACTATATGTATATAATAATAAGTACTATATATACGGGTCAGCTCAGCCCAAGTTGAGCGCATAAGAAACATTCGAATAAAGTAACTCTAACTGAGCAGACGCTCTGACTCTAAAATACTGAACCTTCTTTGGGATCCTTGCGAACATTATACTGTATGCCTAATCTCACTTCCTCACTTTCTAGCTTTTGTTGTTCCTGAGATCTCGACGTTCATACGGACGGACAGACGGACGGACAGACGGACATGGCCAGATCGACTGAGCTATTGATCCTGATCAAGAATATATATACTTTATATGGTCGGAAACGCTTCCTTCCGCCTGTTACATACTTTTCAACGAATCTAGTATACGCTTTTACTCTACGAATAACGGGTATAATAAGGACGAAAGGAGAGACTCAAAGAGCGCTGCAGGTGCAGGGATATAGTGACGCGCGAATGACTAGCTGGCGGTCTACTCTGAATATATGGAATAAAAGGCTTTGACTTTTTATAACAAAAAATCCAAAAATCGATTTTTTTAAGAAAAGCTTAGGGATCATAGTCTGCGAAAATGGAACGATAACGATAAGACCAAGAAAAGGTAAGGGTCATACAAGAATTTAATGACCGCGAACATGTTTAAAGTAAAGTCGTTCATAGGTCTTGCAGCGTATTACACATGCTTTATTAAAGAAAAGGGAAAACAGCTGACACTTCTGACAGATCTAGAAACATTCAAGAGCCGTTAACAACGGCACGCGAATGAGAATGTTAATGCGGAGAAATGCTTTATTTGTGACTTGCACTCTTTAGCCATGATTCAGGACGAAATGGTTCGAAAATTCACGGCACTATAAAAACAAAGTCACAGATATAAGCGCAGTTGAGAAAAGAAGGGAGGTCTTCATAGCCAAGCATAATAATGCTCATAGGTCAGCCTAGGAAAACATTAAACAGTATTTCCGAGTATAAATGACAAGTTTTCATATACATATTTTCCACAAATAAAAACGGAAAGTATGAAATTTCATAATTTTCTGGAATATTTGGAAAAAAAAATCTACATTCGGGAAACAAATAATAAAATTAACAAAAATTTTAATGTTTTCAAAAGTTTGGGAGTGATGGTTTTGGTCGATTTATGGACGTGGCAATCTTGTTAACGAACTTGCGCAGCTATGCTTTCGGAATCTGCATGTCTAATCTTATCTTTTAAGCGTGAATAGTTCCCGAGATCTCAAGGTTCATACGGACGGACAAAAATAAGGACGGAGGACTCGGCTATTGATCCTGATCAAGAATTTATAGTGACATATTCACTCGTTATATAAAAAAGCTAAAGCCGATCTTTTGGAAAGCTTCACTGTTCAAAAGTCTCATAAATAAAATTCTCCCAAGATACGATACGCTTAACGATAACGAGCTTAACGATATGGTAAGCTTGACATATAAAGCTAAGTAGAACTTAAAAGGCTTATGTTAATCCTCTGTAAAAGGTTTGCTGGGCCGAAAGAATACATTTGTAAATTAGTTCAAAACCTCTGGTGAAAACTTATCAAATAAAAATTATTTAAGGAAAATATATTTTTTTTCATTAAATCAATCACCAAAAAAGTTTATTGGCGCTGCCTGTAGGATACTGAATAAAAGTCCTAGTAAACTCGTTATCCTTTGACAATCTAGTGAAAAGAGGAAACTTGTACCTTACCTTTTCTGATTGTACCCGCGAATTGGTTCGTTTAAAGTGACTAAAATCGTTATCCGCACAAGAACCTGTGCGATCGGAGTTAATTTAAAGACCTAATTTTGTGGACGGCTTCGTGATCTCCACTAAGGTGTAATACAATTAAAAGGCGCACAGTGCAGTTCACTAAGACATAAGTCTCGACATATTGTAGCAGTCTGTGAACAAAAACAGTAGCGCACTAAAATCAAAAAAGCGACCGCTACTATTGTATAAAACAACAAAAAGCTATAACAGTGCAGTGCACTTAAGGCATAAGTCTCGATATACTGTAGCAGTCTTTGTACAAGAACAGAAACTAACTTATAAATATAACTAAAATGGCGTTAACAGCGGAAAATCTGTCTCAATTACTTCGGCAAGTACGCTAAGTACCGTAATTCTCAAATCTCAGCTCGTTCATCAGAATACCTTTTGATCTTATACCCTTCGAACGACGTTCAACAGAAGGCGGACATATTTGGAGCCATCGAACATCAAATTGTCGGAGATGCGGAAAAGGTTTTCCAATTGGAATGCACAACAAATGGAAAGTTTTAAGAGACCCCCTAATCACGCCCCTGGAGGAACTACTAGGATGATTGTATCGCACACCTTTTAAGGGTCTAACCCCTTTTAAACAAACGTCTCCTACCAGACAACAGCAACTTAATCAGTACAGAAATTTATACAACAGCTTCAGAACAGACTAACTTCATGACCGCCAACACCCGAAACTACTATCATCAACCTTCAAGTTAAAGATAAGCAAATAACTGTCTGAAGTATGACAGGCTATTCTAAATTAATTTACAAACCAACTAAATAGGTTCACCGATACATCCACTTGGTACAAATCAATCAATTTACATAAAATGAATATAAAGAACTATCTGAACTATAAGGATAAATTAATGATACCTCGCAAAGATGAGATTAAGTTGATTCGCATCCGACTGGGACACACGAATTTAACACATGCACACTATATGAGTAAAAATGCCTCTGCCTTATGTCCTTTTTGTAAAACGAACAACTCGATTACCCTCGAACATTTGCTTACTTTTTGTCCCACCTTTAATCAAATCAGAACCATTATAAAATATTTAAAAGAATGTAACATATATCATATAATATAAAATAAATTAAGATTCATAAGGTTAATCATAGTTGTAGAATTTTATATTAACAATATAAATAATATTTATACCATCCTGTAAATATGTAAAAAAAAAAAACAGACAAATGTACATTAGCCGAAGGCCTCAGTAGCCATGGCTCCAAAAACTGTTCACTTAAACTTTCAAGCTTAAGTCAACTCTTCAAATAAATATTCTAAATTAAACAAATATGTAGACCTTCCAGCCAACGGTCTTTTTCAACAAACACAAATATTCTATATTTATTCATTTTCACCTTATTATGACATTCTATTAGAAAAAAAAATACTAATGGAGAATAACGGTTTAATAGACTACTCTCGGAGGGAAACAATAATTAACGAAAGAACATTCATTCACAAAGACATAGATCCATGTGATGGGGACTCTTCAAAAAACTTTTATGCACTCTTACAAGAAAACAACTTTACATCAGAAATAAACTATGCCATGGACAACAACATAGACTCAGAACACATATACAGACTAAACAATTTAAATAGTGAGGAAAAATACACACTTATACATTTAATAAAAATGACATTCAATATTGCAAAAATGAAAACCTTACATTCACAAGTATAATACGTCATAATATAAAAACCGCTCACAAAAACCCAGTTTTCAAAAGACCATTCTCGTGTCCGTTTGCCTACGAAGCAGAAGTAAATAAGCAAATTGAGAAAATGTTAAAACAAGGCATTGTACGCGAAAGCAACTCCCCTTATTGCAGTCCATTATGGATTGTCCCCAAAAAGATGGATGCCTCTGGCAAACCGAAATTCAGGTTGGTCGTGGACTATCGAAGTCTAAATGAAATAACAATAAATGATAAATTTCCGATTCCTAATATGGACGAATTATTAGGCAAATTAGGAAATTGTTAAAGCAATCGAAAACTGTCCTCTCCCATATACACCAAAAGAAATCAAATCTTTCTTAGGCTTATACGGATATTACCGTAAGTTCATTCCAGACTTTGCAAAGATTGCAAAACCTCTGACAATATTTCTAAAAAAGGAGCTTAAATAGACACAAGAAACGAAGAATACAATAAATCATTTGAAAAATTGAAAACACTTAAAATGAACGACACAATTTTGATTTCACAAAAACATTTCAAGTCACTACTGACGCTAGCAATTTCGTCATAGAGCCGTGTTATCGCAAGACCATAAACCAGTCAGCTTTGCAAGCAGACCATTAAATGATCATAAACAAAATTATAGCACTATTGAAAAAGAACTACTAGCAATCGCTTGGGCAACCAAATATTTCCGCCCATATCCATATGGAGTCCCCTTTGAGATTTTGAGCGATCACAAACCCCTTGTTTGGCTAAACAATATTAAAGAACCTAACATAAAACTACAACGTTGGCCAATTAGACTTAGTGAATATAATTTACAAATCAAATATTTAGAAGGTAAACTAAATCATGTAGCAGACGCCTTATCTCGCGTCAAAATTGAAGAAAACATGGTAGGCGAAGAAGAAAATATTTCAACAGCAGCAAAAATACACAGTTTATCAGAATGCAACGAAACCTACATTGAAATTACAGAAAACCCCATAAACTACTTTGCAAGACAAATTGAATTTATAAAAGATACCGTAGAGACAACAAAATACTTTTCCAAAATAAAACTGACTATCAAATACAATGACCTGACCCTGACAAAGGCAAAAGATATCCTTATTAAATACTTCTTAAATAATAACAGTGTTATTTACCTAGAAAACGATAAAGAATTTACCAATAGAAAACAATCAAGCATTTATCTTGTTTGAATCTGGAACAATACAAGTCCCCATCAATCCCAAGAAACATTTAATAGTATAAGTAAACAATGTCAAGAATTTAAAAATGTCACACAAATTAAATATTTAACCGAGAAAATGGAAAGAGAAATGAATGGCATACGCATCTCAAACCGAAACAAACGAGGACTGGTTAACTATGTAGGTTCCACGTTTAAATATCTTTTTGGCACGCTAGACGAAGACGACAGACAACATATTGAACAACAAATTTCCACTCTATCACAAGACACAGTACAGATCAGCACTCTAAACCACGTTATTGACAATCTCAATAATGGCATAGAAATGATTAACAATAATAATTAATAATTAAGAAAGAACAAAAAATTAATCTATTAATATTTAACATTGAACATTTTGCCGAATATATCGAGGACTTGGAAATGGGTTCACAACTAACACGACTATATTATTTATTTAATATTTAATCCTAAACTACTAAAACATGACAATATTGGCAATGTTAATTACGAAAATCTGATAAACATAAAAACTTCCGCTTTATATAACGTAGCTACCAATGAAATATTCCTAATGTCCCACACTCCTATGAATTCAATTGACCGACCAACTTTCATAATTGCACCTTACCCCGACAATAATTGCAAAATTATTAAGGAAAATATTGAAGGCAAATTCTACTCACATAGCAACTATGCTCTAAATACACAAACAAAGAATATTGTCAAAGACCATTTCATAGCTAACATAATAAAACACGAAACACCAACTATATTCAATACATAAAACCGAATATTATAACCTGGAATATTGCAAGAGAAAAACTTTATCACAATTGTAACGGTCAAGAGATTTATATATAAAAAAATAATAAAATTATAAAAATATCCAACTGCACAGCCGAATTAAAACAAATTACAATGTCTAATAGTATTCAAAAAAACACAATTGTATTATTTACTGAACACAATGTAATAAAAATCGAACCAATGTGACACATAGAAATTAAAGAAATGATTTTGTTAAACAATAAAAGTAACGCAATTTACAGAAACATACTAATAATCTTCATATCTGTTTTAGTTTTAATTTACATATTTTACTTTTATAGGAAATGTAAAACAGCGCCCCACAATATTATTATCTCTTACCTAAAAACAAGTAAAACCACTAACAAAAATATCGAAAAAGAAACAAAATCAAAAACAGAAATAGCTGAAACTTAAAATCCAGTACCAGATTTATATCCAGAAATAATCGCTTGAGGACAAGGTAATATCTAAAAGGTGGGGGAGTGACATATTCACTCTTCATATAAAAAAAACTATAGCCGATCTTTTGGAAAGCTTTAATCTTCATAAATAACATTCTCCCAAGATACCAACCGCTTAACGGTAACTAGCTTAATGGTCTGGTAAGCTTGACATATAAAGCTAAGTAGAACTTAAAAGGCTTCTGTAAAAGGTTTGCTGGGCCGAAAAAATACATTTGTAAATTATTTTATAACTGACCTCTGGTGAAAACTTATCAAATAAAGATTATAAAAGGAAAACATATATTTTTATACCCGTTACTCGTAGAGTAAAAGGGTATACTAGATTCGTTGAAAAGTATGTAACAGGCAGAAGGAAGTGTTTCCGACCATATAAAGTATATATATTCTTGATCAGGATCAATAGCCGAGTCGATTTGGCCATGTCCGTCTGTCCGTCCGTCTGTCTGTCCGTATGAACGTCGAGATCTCAGGAACTACAAAAGCTAGAAAGTTGAGATTAAGCATACAAACTCCAGGGACATATACGCAGCGCAAGTTTGTCGCCCAAAGCTGCCACGCCCACACTTTTGAAAAATGTTTTGATATTTTTTCATATTTGTATTAGTCTTGTAAATTTCTATCGATTTGCCAAAAAACTTTTTGCCACGCCCACTCTAACGCGCACAATCCGCCAAAAACTGTCAGTGTTGAAGACCTCCTTCGCACTTTCAATAGCTGAGTAACGGGTATCAGATAATCGGGGAACTCGACTATAGCGTTCTCTCTTGTTTTTTTATTAAATCAATCACCAAAAACTTTATTACATGTACTATTTACTCGGCTCGCTACAGGTAGTTCTACGATTATGTATGTATATTTTACTTTACATCTATATACATTTATTTATACATTTATATATTTATACCTGTCTAAAGATGTGTTCAGACATGATAAGTAGACAAACTATAAATATGTTCTATTTATGGGCTGCAATAAACCGAAGTGGTAAGAGGTATGATCACGCGGGAGGTGATTAGCGCGGCCATAGGTCACAAATATAGATTTAAGATAAACCTCAGCTGCATTGACCAACGCAGACTGCAGCGTCTTACAAGCGCTGCATTATATAATTAGATGATAAGAACCTATGTAAGAATGAATAAAAGGCGATGCCCTCGCAGTAGCGAGTTAGTTAGATTCAAACACCCGAATTGAACTCATTAAGTGTACGCATTAGTTTATAGTGTGTACATTTTGGTCCTTCGAGAAATTCTGTTGTTTTCCCCCACCAGTGGTAAGAAACACAGAAGAAAAAACCAGCGCCTTAAAGTAAAAAGAGCAAGGTTATTCGAGTGATTCTGTTGTTTCCCCCACCAGTGGTAAGAAACACAGAATAAAAGACCACGCCTTAAAGTACTAGGACTATAAGGTGAAACATTGTGTTCTTGCTTTTCTTTGGCTGATCAATCAGCTGTGAGTCGAGGCACAGCTAGGTCAACTGGGCGACCAATCAAAAAATCCTCCAACGGATCACGCCAAAGAATACAAGCAGAAAGTACAAGTCACAGTGATTGTTTTCCCAACATGTTGTCGGAAAGATCTGTGAAATTGATGCAAGACCAAGGAGTGCTGCAGAACAAAATACTGCAAGCCATCAAGGACAAGGCATCTATACCAGCAATAGAAGCATTGGTAGACCAATTTACTACTAACAACAATGCGCTGGTAAAATTGGGAGTTGGCGATCATCAATATTTTAATGACAAAATATTTATTAAAACTATGGATGCTGTCAAGGCCTACAAGGAGTCGCAATTAAAGGTAGAAACACTTGAAGAGGTAAATATACCAAGTGGATCAAAATTATCTGATTCCGCATCAGCTCGGAGCTCCAGTCCAGTTGATAATCTGGTTCAACTGGTGGACAGAAGAGCGGACAGGGTGAGGCAACAGATAAGCCTAATATACGAAACCCTGGATAGTTCAAGTGAGATTGAACTAGTCAAGCAGCTGGCAATGATGAAAAGTCATTGGTCCAACGTGACGGACACACTGAAACTGCTTGAAAACAAGTATGACAGAACTGCCTTTGATCAAGATGATCAAACATTACATTCTGCAATCTGATGTTGCCGCACTAGAGATGGTACTTCAGAGGAAGTTGGAACAGTTCAAAAGTTCCAACTACGACGTGCCAGAACTCCCAAAAGTGGACCTTCCAACGTTCAATGGAAATGCGAAGGAATGGCCAACATTTTACGAGTTGTTCTCTGAACTAATAGACAGCAGGAAGGATCTCAGCAACACAAGGAAGCTGGGATATTTAAGAGCCTGCTTAAAAGGAGAAGCTCAAATGGTGGTTAGCCATTTGATAACGGGATCAGCGGCTAGCTATGCAGCAGCGTGGGAGCTTATCTGCAAACGCTATGAGAATAGCAGAAAAATATTCTCCCAACACTTCAACAAATTAATGGAACTGGAGTGCTTGCTGCCCCACGATGAGAAAAATTTAGGGAAGTTTTTGGATACTGCGACCGAGAGCATATTCATCATAAAGCAAAAAGGAAAAATAGGAAGCTCTGCTGACGTAATTTTAGCTGAAATTCTGCTGCGGAAATTTTCGCCAGAAGCCTTGCAGCTGTATGAACAGCATGTAAAAAAGGCAAGAGCTATACAGTCCTTACAAGATGTACTAGAGTTTATTGAGCAACAATACAACTCAGTAAATGCCATTACCAAAAATACCGCTCAGCTTGCTACAAGAAAAGTGCAAGTTAGATCGTGTGCCTTTTGCTCTAAGGATGGCCACGATATGATAAAGTGTCTCAAATTCAGAGCACAATCAATCGAAAAAAGAAAAGAATTCGTTCAAAAGAACAGCATGTGCTTTAGATGCTTTGGAAAGCATAATGCTATCGATTGCAGAAAGGAAATTACATGCAATCGATGCTCCAAAAGACACAACAGCCTTCTTCATGAAGAGACAAAACGCAGTATCAACAGCAATAGCCTTAAGCAAGGGCAAGACACACTATTGGCTACAGCTGTTGTTTTAGTGAAAAACAAAGCTGGAGGTTACAACGAGTTGAGGGCGCTTATGGACGGTGGATCCCAGAAGACGCTGATTTCAGAGGAAGCAGCACAAATATTAAGGATTCCCAGAGTAAGAAGTACTATAGAGGTCGAAGGTATCTCCCAGACTACTCAATTGTCAAAAAATAGTGTCCACCTGACGATCAAACCAAAAATTCCAAGCAGCTTCAAAGCATCAACAGAAGCATTGGTTTTACCAACACTCCATAGAGCCCTTCCCAGTAAAAAGTTTGATATTGATATCAACAAAGAGTGGAAGGGCTACAGGCTAGCAGATCCACGATTCAACGAGCCAAGCAGAATTGACATGGTGATAGGTGTGGATCTATTTCCCCTGATTATGATGGAAAAAATAAAAACCGTGAATGGAATCTTGGGACAAAAAACCAAATTTGGATGGATTGTGTCTGGAAATATAACTCGAGCAGCAAAGCACAAAATTATAAGTGCCACTACCACAATAAATCTAAAGGACCTGGATCGCTTTTGGGAATTGGAAGATGAAGCCGATGAGACGATTACAGACAATGCAGAATGCGAAAGAAAATTCCAAGAAACCACTGTCATCAACGAGGAAGGCAGATTTGTGGTGTCAATTCCATTCCGCCAAGAGGCAAAGCTGGGGGACTCTCGCAAACAGGCAATGGCAAGGCTCATGCAAATGGAAAATAAGTTTCAAAGAAACCCAAAGAACTGGGCTGCATACAACGAATTCATGAAAGAATACCTTAAGATGGGACATATGGAATCTGTAAAGACAACGTTATTATAGCTGGTCCTAAGATTCAAAAGGATATATTCGATATTCTAATTAAATGGCGCAAGTGGCAATATGTTATGGTAGCTGACATTGAAAAAATGTATCGCCAAATAAAGGTTGCTGAGAAAGACCAAGAATACCAATATATCCTATGGAGAGATGATCCAAAACTGCCGATCAGTGAGTTTAAGTTAACAACCGTAACGTATGGCACCTCGGCAGCACCTTTCTTAGCAGTCCGATGTCTACGAGAGCTGGCAGATCGGTTTTGCCAAGAGGATAGCGTCTTAGCAGAAACAATAAGAGACGACTTTTATATGGATGACCTCATAACTGGTGGAGACACAGTCAACGAGTGCTATGAACGTCAAAGGAAATTGAGACAAGTGATGGAGAAGGCCGGCATGCATCTGCGAAAATGGGTTGCAAATGACGAACGTATTTTAGCCGACATTCAGGACGACGGAGCTACGGAGAAAATCTGCATTGAGGAGAATGAATCGATCAAAACCTTAGGACTTCAATGGGATCCGAAGAAGGATACATTTACGTTTTCGGCAGAAAACCCAATGCTAACATGCATAACAAAGCGGTTAGTGTTATCACAGTTGTCCAGAATTTTCGACCCACTAGGATGGCTGGCACCGGTAACAATTCAAGGCAAATGTTTTATTCAGGAACTGTGGAAGTTACCGATGACTTGGGACGTTGAATTGGAATCCAACTTAGCAAACTGGTGGATGGAATATGCTAAAGGTCTATTAGATTTAGAAGAAATTAGCATTTCACGCTGGACTGGATGCTCCAAAGGTATTATGGAGCTACATGGATTCTGCGATGCATCAGAGAAAGCATATGCAGCGGCTGTGTATACAAAAGTAGGCGGCAGAGTTACCTTGCTAGCAGCAAAAAGCAAAGTAAATCCTATAAAAAACAGGAAAACAATTCCAAAGTTGGAATTATGTGCTGCGCATTTACTAGCAAAGTTATTAGCGAAAGTGCAGGCTATATGGAGCAACAAGATTACAACGCATGCATGGAGTGATTCGCAAATTACTATTGCTTGGATACAGAACAAGCGCAGCAAAGATAAGTTCGTCAGAACTAGAGTGGAAGATATCAATAAACTAATTCCCAATGTCAAATGGAATTACGTTAAATCGGAAGAAAATCCAGCAGACGTGGCTTCAAGAGGGATATCACCGCAAGCTCTTAAAATCTGTGAAATTTGGTGGAGAGGGCCTAATTGGCTATCTATAGATGCACAACACTGGCCCACTCAAAAGGAATCAGAAATGGTTGTGGTATCCACATTGATAAAATCCGAATATCTGCAAAACCATCTTTTATCAAAGTATTCATCGATCGACAAACTTCTTAGAGTAATGGCATATGTATTACGCTTCATAACAAAGCTGAGAGGAAAATCGCAACAGCCGTCACATCTTACGGTGGAGGAATTAAAGCTAGCGAAGATTGCTGTGGTAAAGATACAACAACAGCTAGATTTTGGACACGAAGTCAGACTACTCAAAAACAAAAGACCTTTAGAACCAAAGAGTAAGTTGCAGGCGCTAAATCCGTTTTTGGATAGTGATGGCGTACTTCGAGTTGGTGGACGACTACAAAACGCAATGATACCGTATAATGTAAAACATCCAATTATACTGGATAAGTCACATTTGACTTGGTTAATTGTAAAGGATTCTCACAAAGAAACTCTGCATGGCGGAATTAACATTATGAGAACTTATATTCAGAGGGAGTTCTGGATATTTGGCATACAAAATTCCTTAAAGAAATATTTAAGGGAATGTATTGTATGCATACGATACAAGCAAGAGATGTCCAGTCAACTGATGGGAAATCTACCAGTTTATCGAGTAACGGCTGATTACTCATTTCAAAATACTGGAATAGACTACGCCGGACCGTTCCAGATTCGCTGCTCAAAGGGAAGAGGTCAAAAAACGTATAAAGGATACATTTGTGTATTTGTTTGTATGGCAACAAAAGCAATACATTTGGAAGCTGTTAGCGACAGATAATGGAACAAACTTCGTAGGAGCTTCAAGAATATTGGACAAAGAATTTGTAGCTGCCATTAAAAACAATAATAAGTTAGCACCTACACTAGAAAAAGAAGGCATCAAGTGGCACTTTATCCCCCCGGGAAGCCCCCACATGGGAGGTTTATGGGAAGCCGGTGTAAAATCAGTGAAGTATCACCTTAAACGAGTTATTGGTGAAAACAGCTTTACATATGAAGAATTTGCATCACTGCTATGTCAAATCGAAGCAGTACTAAACTCGCGCCCATTAGTCACTGTAAGGAGCGAAAACGATGGTGAGGAAATATTAACGCCGGGTCATTTTCTGGTGGGAAGACCTCTAATTGGAGCTCCTGAACATTTTGACGAAAGTAAGACAATCAGCTCTTTGGATAGATGGAAGCTTATTCAACGCATCAGAGGTGATTTTTGGAAGAAATGGAAAGAGGAGTATCTGGTGTCATTGCAGCAGCGAACCAAATGGCGCCAGGTAAAGCCAAATCTGAATGAGGGACAGTTGGTTCTTATAAAACATGAGAACACTCACCCTGCAAGATGGCCAATGGGAAGAATCATTAGTACGACTAAAGGACAAGATGATAAAGTCCGGGTAGTCACGGTTAAAACAAGCGATGGGGAAGTAAAAAGATCGCTAAACAAGATCTGTCAACTTCCTGTTAGCGAAGCAAAACCAGCTGGAGCTGCAACGCCATCTAGAACGGAGTCAATGCAGCTACGCAAGGACAAGAAGCAGCGAGTTCCAAAAGGCAAAAGGAATGGCACTGGAAGCATAGCTACTGTGCTATGCTGTTTATTGATTTTGCAAGCTACAACTGCGACAAAAAATTCGGAAGAAATTCCCAAAGAACTTGGAAAAATTTACGACATCGACGCAAAAGCTGCAGTTATGGTAAACAAAATTGGTAAAATTGAAGTCGCTACATCCAGTTGGCAATTACTGTTTTATTATGACATGCAAGCCTATTTTGATGTCATAAAACAATCAGAGGACTTCCTGGAAAAATCCCGCCTGGTTTGCGAAAAAATGGGAGACTTCAAGGACTACTGCGATTTCTTCGGCACGACAATAAGGACAAAAATTGACAACATAAAAGAAAAAGACAAAATACTACGGCACCGTACCAACCGAAAGAAAAGGTTTATACTGTTCTTTGATATCGGAAATGCAAATAGAATACAGGAAAATATGCAAACGATCATAAAAAACGAAAAACATCTAATGGAATATGTTGACAATCAGACCTCGGTCATCAATGCTACGGAAGAATTAGTAAGAACAACTACGATAGAAGCAAACCGGAATTTGGGAAAACTGACCCAACAAGTCAATATTATTGCAGAAACCATGAAGGAGCACTTTATGAGGACTTTTATAAGGAGTCAATTAAATTCCTTATGTTATCAAATCAAGTGCGAAACTGGATTGAAGAGGCAGAAAGCCTACAAGCAACAGCGATCTCAATGGTAACGGACATTAGTGAAGGAAGAATTCATCCTACACTAATTGCGCCTAACAAAATGCTGGAGGAGCTCGAAAAAGTTAAGCAAAAATTAGGACGAAAACAAATGCTACCGGGTGGAAATTCAGTTATACAATTACCACTGATCTATAAACTGATGAAGGCACAAGCTATGTTGAAGGATAATGTCCTATTCATTGAAGCAAAATTGCCGATATACAACAATCAGGAAACGGATCTCTTTGAAGTAATCCCAATACCACTGTGGACAAACGGAACAAAGCTTATTCCGAAATTGAATTCTAAATATTTTGCGTTCAATACCGACATAAACGCATATCACCTAATGTCTGAAATGGAATTTAACCAATGCAGACAAGAGGATTCGACAACATGGCTTTGCGAAAATAATTGGGCATGGAAAAACGCGGATGATCACTCTTGCGAAATATCTCCATTGAAACCAAGCAAGGCACACTCATGCGAAATGATGGAATTCCAAGGCAATTCGTTCATCAAAGAGATAAGTGGATCCAACCGTTGGCTATTTAGACTGTTTCGGAATACAACAGCTAATATAAGATGCAACGAACAGCATCAAGTTATAAGACTGCCCAATCAAGGCATTATACAACTACCTGCAGGATGCACAGCAATATTAGGGGATACAACAATAATTACTCCTCAAAAAGTAATTTCGACAGCGTCTGAAATGTCTATCTTTCCCAGTCTACGAATTATAGATGACAAGGAGACATGGAACGTGGTCCCGCTGAAGCACTTGTAATGTAATGTAATGTAATTGTAAAGGATTCTCACAAAGAAACTCTGCATGGCGGAATTAACATTATGAGAACTTATATTCAGAGGGAGTTCTGGATATTTGGCATACAAAATTCCTTAAAGAAATATTTAAGGGAATGTATTGTATGCATACGATACAAGCAAGAGATGTCCAGTCAACTGATGGGAAATCTACCAGTTTATCGAGTAACGGCTGATTACTCATTTCAAAATACTGGAATAGACTACGCCGGACCGTTCCAGATTCGCTGCTCAAAGGGAAGAGGTCAAAAAACGTATAAAGGATACATTTGTGTATTTGTTTGTATGGCAACAAAAGCAATACATTTGGAAGCTGTTAGCGACCTTTCGTCAGACAAATTCCTGGAGGCTCTTCGACGGTTCTTTGCAAGATGAGGCAAGAGTGAGAACATATACTCAGATAATGGAACAAACTTCGTAGGAGCTTCAAGAATATTGGACAAAGAATTTGTAGCTGCCATTAAAAACAATAATGAGTTAGCACCTACACTAGAAAAAGAAGGCATCAAGTGGCACTTTATCCCCCCGGGAAGCCCCCACATGGGAGGTTTATGGGAAGCCGGTGTAAAATCAGTGAAGTATCACCTTAAACGAGTTATTGGTGAAAACAGCTTTACATATGAAGAATTTGCATCACTGCTATGTCAAATCGAAGCAGTACTAAACTCGCGCCCATTAGTCACTGTAAGGAGCGAAAACGATGGTGAGGAAATATTAACGCCGGGTCATTTTCTGGTGGAAAGACCTCTAATTGGAGCTCCTGAACATTTTGACGAAAGTAAGACAATCAGCTCTTTGGATAGATGGAAGCTTATTCAACGCATCAGAGGTGATTTTTGGAAGAAATGGAAAGAGGAGTATCTGGTGTCATTGCAGCAGCGAACCAAATGGCGCCAGGTAAAGCCAAATCTGAAGGAGGGACAGTTGGTTCTTATAAAACATGAGAACACTCACCCTGCAAGATGGCCAATGGGAAGAATCATTAGTACGACTAAAGGACAAGATGATAAAGTCCGGGTAGTCACGGTTAAAACAAGCGATGGGGAAGTAAAAAGATCGCTAAACAAGATCTGTCAACTTCCTGTTAGCGAAGCAAAACCAGCTGGAGCTGCAACGCCATCTAGAACGGAGTCAATGCAGCTACGCAAGGACAAGAAGCAGCGAGTTCCAAAAGGCAAAAGGAATGGCACTGGAAGCATAGCTACTGTGCTATGCTGTTTATTGATTTTGCAAGCTACAACTGCGACAAAAAATTCGGAAGAAATTCCCAAAGAACTTGGAAAAATTTACGACATCGACGCAAAAGCTGCAGTTATGGTAAACAAAATTGGTAAAATTGAAGTCGCTACATCCAGTTGGCAATTACTGTTTTATTATGACATGCAAGCCTATTTTGATGTCATAAAACAATCAGAGGACTTCCTGGAAAAATCCCGCCTGGTTTGCGAAAAAATGGGAGACTTCAAGGACTACTGCGATTTCTTCGGCACGACAATAAGGACAAAAATTGACAACATAAAAGAAAAAGACAAAATACTACGGCACCGTACCAACCGAAAGAAAAGGTTTATACTGTTCTTTGATATCGGAAATGCAAATAGAATACAGGAAAATATGCAAACGATCATAAAAAACGAAAAACATCTAATGGAATATGTTGACAATCAGACCTCGGTCATCAATGCTACGGAAGAATTAGTAAGAACAACTACGATAGAAGCAAACCGGAATTTGGGAAAACTGACCCAACAAGTCAATATTATTGCAGAAACCATGAAGGAGCACTTTATGAGGACTTTTATAAGGAGTCAATTAAATTCCTTATGTTATCAAATCAAGTGCGAAACTGGATTGAAGAGGCAGAAAGCCTACAAGCAACAGCGATCTCAATGGTAACGGACATTAGTGAAGGAAGAATTCATCCTACACTAATTGCGCCTAACAAAATGCTGGAGGAGCTCGAAAAAGTTAAGCAAAAATTAGGACGAAAACAAATGCTACCGGGTGGAAATTCAGTTATACAATTACCACTGATCTATAAACTGATGAAGGCACAAGCTATGTTGAAGGATAATGTCCTATTCATTGAAGCAAAATTGCCGATATACAACAATCAGGAAACGGATCTCTTTGAAGTAATCCCAATACCACTGTGGACAAACGGAACAAAGCTTATTCCGAAATTGAATTCTAAATATTTTGCGTTCAATACCGACATAAACGCATATCACCTAATGTCTGAAATGGAATTTAACCAATGCAGACAAGAGGATTCGACAACATGGCTTTGCGAAAATAATTGGGCATGGAAAAACGCGGATGATCACTCTTGCGAAATATCTCCATTGAAACCAAGCAAGGCACACTCATGCGAAATGATGGAATTCCAAGGCAATTCGTTCATCAAAGAGATAAGTGGATCCAACCGTTGGCTATTTAGACTGTTTCGGAATACAACAGCTAATATAAGATGCAACGAACAGCATCAAGTTATAAGACTGCCCAATCAAGGCATTATACAACTACCTGCAGGATGCACAGCAATATTAGGGGATACAACAATAATTACTCCTCAAAAAGTAATTTCGACAGCGTCTGAAATGTCTATCTTTCCCAGTCTACGAATTATAGATGACAAGGAGACATGGAACGTGGTCCCGCTGAAGCACTTGATTGTCAACAACACTAATGAACTACAAAATCTTCAAATGCGCATCAATACTCTGAAAAATAACAAAGTACACATTGATGACTTGATTTTTCACACGGCAAGCGGACAGTGTGTGATTTCGGATCCCTCCGAACTTGTTTTACGTGGCGTGTTCCACATTGAAGGGATTACAACCACGACATCCAAAGATGCATTAGTCTGGATACGCCAGACAAACGTCCCGGTCTGGAAGCTATAGCTATGTACATAGCGACCACCCCGGTCGCAGATTCGAGTGCTTGCTTGCCGAGCAAGCACTCCCCCTTGCTGAGGAGCGAGATCTACCTAAAATCTCTACTGATCTAAGGGTCACAGCACCCGAGTTTTGCGTAAACCATCGCCGTAACTCAAACGTCGAGCATGAAGGCTCTACCCGCGATATGGGTACCAACCACAGCCACCACGATACTCCCACTAGGGGCCTACCTCAATGAGCAACCTTGGAGAGCTACTCAACCCGTGGTACCGAAATTAGAGGCTCGGTCGGCCTCACTCCTTTGGCTCCGACAAGCACGGGCGGAGCGACCTATAGCCGTATTAGTCGCCTCCTACGACAAGCAACAGCGGACTGTGGTAGTATTCTCGCCCGCTAACCACACGGCGAAAGGTGTTGGGCTAAAGGCCCCTCCTCCTGCGGAACGCTTCCTCAGCGAACGCTGCCAGCCGTTGGGTCCTCTCTCGATCCTCCAGGATTCCTTCGAACATCCAGTTTTCGCCAACGCGCTGCACTCCAAGTCCATCGAGGTCTCGCAAATCTGCATACAGGGGGCAAGCGCACAATACGTGCATCCAGTCCTCATATGGATCGCCACATGCGCAAGCTGTGGTATCGCTGAGGGCTCTCCCGTGCAAAAATGCATTAAACGACCCGTGCCCAGTAAGCAGGAAAGACGCCTTCATCGAGAAACCAAAATTTGGATCCCGATAAACGAGAGTGACATCTGGGATGAACCTATGCGTCACCCGTCCTGGTTCGCTGTCGTCGTCCCATCTGTTCTGCCAACTCCGCAGCATGCACTCCTCCAAGCGAGTCTTTCTCTGCTCCCAGCTTAGACAAGCGATGTCCTCGCCGTAGAGCCAGTCGTTCTCCTCCAGCGGGTATCCACGTTTTAGCTTGTAATTGACCGCTAATTGCTTAGCAGCCAAGTCAAGCGGGGGGGCTCCACCAAGAACCTGCAGTGCCACGGTGGACACTGTTCGGCAAGCCGAAAGGCATCCAAGCAGGATCAGCCTCTGGCAGGAGGCTAGTCGCCTCTTGGCAGCTACTTGCCCGGCGGTGTCATACCATACCGGGGCACCAAACAGCACACAGGGTGCCATGAGTCCGTCATATATGGTCCGCCTGGCTCGAGGACTGAAGCCCCAGTCGGCTCGAAGCACACGCGCCAATGCTCCAACGACTCCGGTCATCCGCTGACGCAGCGAAGCTATGTGCGTGAGGAATTTCATTCCCTCACTGACCGTGATGCCAAGATACCGACAGGTACGCACATACGGCAAGTTCGCTCCAGCAAACCTTACCGTGGGCGCACGTCTCAAAGTACCTTTGAGCAGCATTATTACCGTCTTGTTGGTCGAGACGGCAACGCCAACTTCCGCTCCCCACGTTTCTACGATGGACATAAGTTGCGCTCCTTTTTCCTCTAACACGACTCGGGAGTTTCCCTCGACGAGAAGAAGCAGATCATCCGCGTATGCACTCAGCAGGCAATACGGCTCGAGGCGCTGAAGCAGTACATCCATTAGCGTGTCCCAAATAAACGGGCCGCTAATTGACCCCTGCGGGCAACCTCTAGTTACGTGCACATCCACAGCACCGGAACTGCTTCGGATCACTGCTCTTCGGCCGGAGAAAAAACTCTGCCACAAGCTCATTTCCCGGCATCCCAAGTCGGCTAGTCGGCGCAGTGCAGCACTCCATTCGACGTTGTCAAATGCTCCTTTGAAGTCCACGAATGTGCCGAGCACATATTGCGCCGGGCTGGCGTCAACACTGCTCTTCACGTGCCTCCAAGCATCCTCCACACATCGTCCTTGGCGAAATCCGAATTGCCATCTGCAGCCTTCCGGAAAAACTTCTCTCGCTCGATTCACCATGATTGCCTCGAGCACCTTACCAAAAACTGGCAGCAAGCATATTCCCCTGTATGAGGAGGGCTCACACTTGTCCTTCTCGGGTCCCTTGAGCAGCGCCACTACTCGTGGACACTTCCACTCGTTGGGAAAGTATCCCGATTGGATGCATCGGGAATACAACGATGCCAGGTGCTGAGGTATGGCGCGCCAGACTGCCTTGCAGATAGCGCCATTGATGCCGTCCAAGCCGGGCGAGCGCTTGCTCTTGAGCCGGGCGATACAGGCTTCAACCTCGTGCGATTCAAGGGCCGGTGGGACTTCCTCCACGATGGCAATCGGTGCATCGGACTCCGCAACTGGGAAAAAGTTGCGGAGGAGCACTCGTGCGCAATCACCCCAATCAGTGATCAACTCGCCATTCACGCGGAGGCACCCAATCTCCGTGCACTTTCTGCGGCCTCGGCATATCTTGTAGACGCGCCCCCATGGGTCATCGGCGTTTTCTCCCACGAAGCGTTTCCAGTCATTCATCTTAGCCCTCCCAATGAGCTTCTTGTAGTTGGCTGAGGCACGCCTCAGCCCGACCACCAAGAGCTCTGCCGCGTGACGCCGTGCATCCTGGAGTCGGCGACGAAGTCTCCGGACTTCGCGTCTCGCAGCGCAGAGGTCGGCAGTCCACCAACGTGCTCTTCTGCTGGGCGGTCGAATCGACTTTCTTCCCAGCGCAATATCGCACACATTATGTACTATACTGCGCAGGGTCGAAACTTGCTGGTCCAACGGCGACTCTGAGAAGTTTTCCGGAAGTTCGGCTGTTCTACTCACCATTTCCTCTTTGAACAATCGCCAACGAGCATTGGAGAAGTTCCAGGACGGCACAGGAGCTATGCTCTCAACTGCGCTCGTGGTACTTGGTTCGGTCACAACAGTAATGATGTTGTGATCGCTCAATTCCCACTCATCCACTCTCCACTCATATGTGGCCCACATAGATGCTGCCTCGTTGACAATTGTCACGTCGATATCACTACGAGCTCTGTAGTTATCGAACGTGTACACCTGTGTTGGCTGGTTTAGGGCGGCGGCTCTTGCCTCCAGCATCCACTCGGACAGCAGCTCACCCCGACTGTAGTTAGCTTGCCCCTCGGCATGTCGAGAGAGTTTGCTAAACCACATGGGGGACACTGCATTCGCGTCGAGGCCCAGGATTGCGGGGGTTCTGCTGGCCTGCAGCAGGACCGCATCCATGTACCGAAGGTACGGTTCCAAAGGTGCATCAAATTGGCAGTATGCTGAGCAAAGGAAGATTGAGCCAAAACTCCCTTTAACGACCAGACATACGCCATAATCCGTGGTGAGGGTCTCCACTGGCATACAGATGGCATCCTGAAGATCCACTAGGATGGCTGCCTTCCCTCGCCGGTCGGTGAAGATCCTCATTCCTTCAGGCAGCACATCCATCCCCTCGCCGCTGAGATACGGCTCCTGCACCAGTGCGAACATTGAGCCCGATCTCCTGAGTCGGACTCCGAGCTCGATGGTCGCAGCTCGGCCTCGGCCACAGTTCGCTTGGATGAGGCTAAACATTAATGTCTAGCTTGCACCCTTGCTAGCACCGCGCCGTATATCGGGCATACGTCCGAGAGCATGTAATGCCCCGAGGGTTGCCCTCTGTGACGGCAGTTCCGGCAGTCCACCGGGTTCTGGCACTTAGCCGCGGTGTGGCCTTGTTGCCCGCACTGGCGGCATACATTCGTCTTCTGGCGGCATTCGCTGACCTTGTGGTCGAAACCCACACACCTGTGGCAGGCATATGTCCGGACCTGCGATCGGCATCGGAAAGAAAACCACTTGATGTAGACACGGCCTACATCCAGTTTCGCCATCGCCTTGTCGCTGACCTCTAGCGTCACGTTAACGGTGGCGCCGTCAGTCACCGACCACGCCTTGGTGACCAGGTGCACCGACCTCTTGAACTCCGAGGCCGTCATCTCGCCGTCGAAGTTATTCTCGTGGAGCTCCTGCATGAACTCCTCGGGGCCGATTGCTGTGTCGACGTCGTAGACGACGACTTTCGGCTTCTCGGCCGCGTTTCGCGCCACATTCAGCCCTACTTCGGCGAATTTTTTAGAGCTCACAAGCTTCTGCAGCTCTCCAACTGAAGGAGTCCGGATAACTGCTCCACCACCTCGGCGGAGCTCACGCACCTCACGCACCCTGACTCCGAGGGAGGGTGCGACCATCGTGCGCACCTTTTCGGCTATCGCCTTCCCCGATAGCGCTGGGTCATCGCACTTCACCACTGCTGACCACGTCTCGCGAACCTTCGTGGTCCGCGGGGCCGCAATGGGTGCAGCCTGAGGCATCTGGGGAAAACGCGAACTGGCGGATGTCGGCATAGACGGCGGCGGTGGGGGCGGCATAGCTAACCGCGTCTCCAATTCTCCACATCGGAGCATCAATGCCATCACCAGCTCATCGTAGCGGCTGATAGCAAACGAGAGCTCCTCAGTGTCAACTCCTCCTAGGCTGCGAAAACTGCTTCTCACCATTCGCTGCGTGGCCGACAGCTCTGCCATCATAGCTGCTTGCCCAGCACGGGCGGCAGCAGAGGCAACTGTGGCAGTGGCAACAGCAGGTGTAGCGACAGGGGCAGCAACAGGAGCAGCAGCAGGGGCAGCAGCAGGGGCAGCAGCAGGGGCAGCAGCAGGGGCAGCAGCAGGGGCAGCAGCAGGGGCAGCAGCAGGGGCAGCAGCAGGGGCAGCAGCAGGGGCAGCAGCAGTGGCAGCAGCAGGGGCAGCAGCAGTGGCAGCAGTAGTGGCAGCAGGAACCATCCGGGGGTCCTCCAGCGACGAAGGCGCCTCATCCAGCGCTCCCACAGGCTCGGGAACACCACGCAAGGCCACAGCAACGAGCTTGGCCTGCGTAGCTGCCGAGCTCTTAGAAGCCTGGTGGCTTCTGCGCCTGCCTCGTCCCGGCTTCCGCGACGCGCTGCTGGCGCTCGCGGCACTAGCGGCACTCGCGCTGCTGTCGCTCTCCATAGGACTTACCACGATTGTGGCTCCTCCTTCTGGCAACTCCGGAAATTGCGCGCTCACTGTCACAAGTTGGTTGCTTTGGTGCACGAGCTCCACCTATTGGCAGATTTGCGTAACCAAAGTACCAGTCTGGCAGCACCGAACCGTCCCAAGACACAGACCGTAGCAGCGACAACAACCAACAGCTGATTGCTGGTAGCGCGGACACAAACCGACAGGCCCAGCTGTTTAACAGCTGTCCGAAAGCTCGCCTGGAACCACGTGCTGTTCTCAGTGGAAAATTTTGCAATAAATTATTGCGAATTGTTCCGAAATCACAGGCTTTGCGTTCGCGTAAATAATGTCACTATTTCCGCGGAGCACTCAACCACCGATTAATTCACTTTCCGAACTTTGTTTTACAAAGAAAACTTAGCTTTTCGCAATCTGAACACGAGCGTACCGAAAACACGTCCGTCGTTAATCCATTATTTTGAATTTTTGATTTGATTTTGGTAATCAGCGATATTCTCGGCAAAAAATGTCCGCTATTTTGGAACCGCTATTTCAAATTTTGATTTTTATACCCGTTACTCGTAGAGTAAAAGGGTATACTAGATTCGTTGAAAAGTATGTAACAGGCAGAAGGAAGCGTTTCCGACCATATAAAGTATATATATTCTTGATCAGGATCAATAGCTCAGTCGATCTGGCCATGTCCGTCTGTCCGTCCGTATGAACGTCGAGATCTCAGGAACTACAAAAGCTAGAAAGTTGAGATTAAGTATACAGACTCCAGGGACATAGACGCAACGCAAGTTTGTCGATTCAGGTTGCCACGCCCACTCTTACGCCCACAAGCCGCCCAAAACTGCCACGCCCACATTTTTAAAAAATGTTTAAATACTTTTTCAATTTTTGTATTAGTCTTGCAAATTTCTATCGATTTGCCAAAAAACTTTTTGCCACGCCCACTCTAACGCCCACAAACCGCCAAAAACTGTCACGCCCTTTTAAAAGTTTTGATATTAGTTCTTCTCCAACAAGGTGGAGGAGTCGCTTGCCAACAAGAGGCAACGCTCAACCGAGAGCGCTAATAAGGACGCACCGGGAAGCAAGCGGCGACGCGGGCCGAAGGAGGCAGGCCCTCCCCCCAGAAAGCGAAGAAGCCCGAAAAGAAGCTCAAAGTCAGTGAGGCGACCAAACGACACTTGATCGTAACACTCATTGAAAGAAGCGATGAAGCCGGCAAGATGACCGAGCCACGGTGGAAGTTGATGCATACGCGACTCGTTGAGTCACTGTTTGCACGGATGAAGGAAGATCCTGAGGCCCCATGCCCATATTTGATGGTGCCTGGTGGCTGAACGGGGTCAAAATCCTGAAGTGCATGGATGACCCGACGAGAAAGTGGCTGACGCAAACGGTCTGCCAGTTGGAGGCGCTGTGGGAAGGTGCCCAGCTGGAGGTGGTGGCCAGGGAGCTAATCCCGCCCTTTCCTAAGGCGAACGTTCTCTTTCCCATCGCAATCCAAAAGGACCGGGCGCTGAAGCTGCTGCAGCGACAGCGACCGCGGACTGGAAGGCTCTGCACCTTGCGACCCTATCGCCCTAGGAGGGGGGCCATATTCCAGTCCTCCAGATATAAAGAGGCGGAGGACATCCTCTATCCGAGGTACGGGAAGATGGCGTGGGGCATGGAAAGCGTGTACCTGCGCCTCAAAAAATGCCACCCCAGGGATAAGGATGCTCACACCCTGAAGGCAGGTGAGGTGGAGAAGGGCCTCCATCGCGGAAGCCGCCCAGGGACTTTCGCTGGACGAGACGGACGAGGAGGACGGTGATCTGACGTTGACAGTCAACCCGTCGAATGGAGATGAGCCCAGTACAAATGCCACTGAGGGTGCTGCAACTCAATCTTCATAAGAGCAAGGTCGCGTCGGCGGAACTCTCATCGCCCTGGAGCAAGGGTCCGCCGACATAGCTTTGGTCCAAGAGCCATGGATTGCCTCGGGCAATGCCGTCGCCGGACTAAAGTCCTCAAATTACAACCTGTTCTATACACCATCGGTAAGCAGAAACAGAGCCGCCGTACTTTTACGGAAGGACCTGCATGCTAACCCTATGTCTCATTACAGCACGGATGACCTGACTGTTGAGATGCTGGAGAGCGAAAGAAATCGCCAGAACGTCCCCACCGGAGGAACTCAAAAGCATGGTGGAAGCCATCCCAAATGACCAGCAACTGATCGTGGGTGCAGACGCCAACGGGCATCACTGCGTGTGGGGGAGCCCCGTCATCAACGACAGAGGTGAGTCACTCTTAAACTTTTTGCTATCAACTAACATATGCATAGCTAACGTGGGGGAAGAGCATATCTTTGTAGGTCCCACATCTTCGTACGTGCTAGACCTAAAACTCATAAAGGGACAAAGTACAATGGTTACACCAGCAAAATTTCAAAAATCATGTGCAAAGAGCGCAACGCAAAACTCAGTCAATACGTGCTGTATCTTCAAAGGAAGAACTGCAGACTGTTAAAAGAAATTCTTACAGTTCACTGCCTAGCTGCGGCACGCGCAGTCAAACTGGGCATTACCGACAACGCCAAATGCCGGAGATGTGATGAGTTCGAGGCAATCGAAACCTTGGAGCATCTCATTTGCAAGTGTCCGGCCCTAACAAGGGCAAGAATAAACTACCTAGGCGCTCCGGCTCAGGCATCGCTAGAAGATGCCTTCAGGAAGTAGCTAGACGAACTACTTGCCTTCGCGAAAAATACCTCGATCCTATAAGATTTCGAAAACCGCGTAAACATTCTCTAGGTCCATATAGAAACATTCGGACAGCTACGGGCCATATTGGCCTATGCGCGGTCCCGTGAGGGCCTTCCGACCTCACCTAACCTAACGTACATTTTTGCATATTCTAAGATATTTCAACTTTTTCATTAGTTCTAATATATATGTAAGTGTCACTTATTCACAATTTTTATACCCGTTACTCGTTGAGTAAACCGGTGTATTAGATTCGTTGAAAAGTATGTAACAGGCAGGAGGAAGCGTTTCCGACCATATAAAGTATATATATTCTTGATCAGGATCAATAGCCGATTCGATTTGGCCATGTCCGTCTGTCCGTCCGTCTGTCCGTCTGTCTGTCCGTATGAACGTCGAGATCTCAGGAACTACAAAAGCTAGAAAGTTGAGATTAGGAATACAGACTCCAGGGACATAGACGCAGCGCAAGTTTGTCGAATCATGCTGCCACGCCCACTCTAACGCCCACAAACCGCCAAAAACTGTTCTTCGCACTTACACTAGCTGAGTAACGGGTATCAGAAAGACGGGGATCTCGACTATAGCGTTCTCTCTTGTTTTTATATATACTTGCCCTTAATGCCTTTTCTGTGGAACTGAAAAATTCACTTTTTTTTCTCTTCATTATTATATTGTACTCATTTTCTTTAGATTTTTTGTTAAATTCTTTAAGTCTTCCAATATGACGTGTAGTCCTTTAAAAAACGCACAATAAGTAATCTTGAGCTCGCACCAGTAATAGATTGAGACTTTAAAAAATACCTTAAGAATACAACGTTAGAAAGGACTTTTTAAATACACTGTATATAATTTACTAAATCTTCACATTTTAATGGTGCAGGAAATATTTTTTATAATGCTTGAGTTAATTTTATATTTTATTTATATTTTTTTGTTATTTTGCTGTTATCTATTGAATCTTCTTGTATAAGAACCAACAATAGGGTTACAAATTTCAACAATAACAAATTTTTGAACAGTTATTTTATATTTCCTACTTTTCCTCGATTATACGACCCCAAAAAATTTCTTCGCTGGGATGGTAGAACCTTTCGACAAAGGCGGGAGCGACTGCTAAGTTGTGTTAGAACTCTCGCTAGGTGGTTAGGCAATGAAAGCCTGCTATGGTATTTTCATTTATGTTCCGTAATCGCGTTGCTGATAGGTGGAATATTTAAGTCTCTTTGAATGATTCCATTCCGAACGTACCACGGTGCCCCAGTGATGGTTTTGAGGATCTTTGATTGTGCATGCATGATGTCGATATTGCTGTTGCTTGCATTGCCTTAAAGCTGTGAGCCATAGGTCCATTTAGGTTTTAATACGGAATTGTAGAGTAAGACCTTGTGGTCTTAGCTGAGGGGAGAGCCAGCGTTGATAAGCCAGTGTAAGTTGTTGGCTTAAAGTTTAAGTTGAATTTTGTTGGCTTCAATGTGCTTCCGCCATGGGAGTCTTCTGTCGAGATGTACTCCCAGGTACATTACCTCATCTGTTCACGGGATTGGTATGTTGGGAAATCTTGTCTTGTTTTAACTATAAACATTAGGCCGGCAAGACTATGTCTAATTCTTGGGATACGTCTAAAAATACAGCTGTACAGTATTCACGAGTTTTGAAAGCATTTCTGTTGTTATTCGATTTCCCAGCTCAATGGTTTCGTGGCTTTACCGAAAGCCAAAGTGATGGGTTGGAATTTTGTTGTGGGATCAGATGTAGATTAAGTCGGTTTAGCAGCCATTTTTTGAATAGTTTCAAAATACATGAGAGTAGACTTATTGGTCTGTAAGATGAAGGAACTGCATGGTCCTTATCAGGCTTCGGAATTATTATGATGATCCATCTTTTCCATCGTTGTGGGAAGTAATTAAGTTTGGTGATGGCATTTAACAACTGGGATATGTAGCGAGCTGTAGAATGTGGCAGCTCGATCATTTCCGGTGTTACACGGTTGCAGCCGGGGAATTTTTTTCGGGCTGAGATTGTCTAAAATTATTTTTGTTATTTTTTTTGGACTGAACACATTTGAGTTTTGTTTCTGATGGCTGTTTACGGGTGACCTTAGCGCGAATGCGCTAGTAGGCGCCCCAGCCGAAATTCTTTATCGGCAAAACGGTTTCAGTCGGTGGGCGAATAATTGGCTGGGCTCTCCACAGCGACTTATGATATGTGCCTGTTGGTGAAAGTTGCTTTATGTATCAACGTATTGCTCCCCTTGTTTCAGAGCGTTGGCCAATTTCCGTGCAGCTAGTTATAGCTTTTGTTTTGCAAATGGAGATCTGGAAATCGCCATTTTATAAGTAAGCATCTCTTTGGTGGCTCGAATTGTACGTTAGTTTTATTCGGATTAATTGTAATATTTTAACTTTCTGACTTTTCTATGAATACTATTATAGTCAGAACATAATACACTGTAGTGGTCATGGAACTTAACGATTTAAGATTAGGGGTAAGTAGTTTCTAGTAAATCTGCTTGTAACAGAAAAGTTTAACCGACTAACCAAGTCGGTTCTTTTAATTTCACCGCGAATGAGCTTACAAATAAGGACTGTTCCAAGCATCGTTCTACGGTTAACTAGGGAAGGTAAATTATTTAACATTAGTCTACTGGTATGGGAGGTAATATAAGACTTGCATCCCAATTTAGGCGCCGTAAGGCAAACAGTAAGAGGTTCTTTTGGACCGATTCAATGCGGTCCAAATGAAACAGGGGATCCATACTCAAGAATCGGATGGACTTGTAAAATAAATATGGTTTTGGTCATGTAAGGATCATGTAATTCCTTTTACCACATTTTATAAAACAAAGCACACCGCTGACTTAATTGACTTTTTACGAAATATCGTTTGAGAATTTTAGTTTAGGGTCCAGAAGAACACCAAGATCATTAGCCATAACACGGGCTAAAGAGCATAGATTGTAAGTCGCGTGTGTAGGGTTCATACGACACTTCGAGCCATTTAAGTTTATAACGTTATCGTAAGTCAAAATGACAAGAAATCTTTTTATACTGGAGGCATAACTTAAAATCGTCTGTGTACATGAGTAATCGCGAATGTTTAATACTAAAGGGAGATCGTAAATAAATAAGATATAATGATAGTGTAGATGAAATCTGTTGGAAGCCCTGTATTACCAGGGAAGTTAGCTCCAAAAGGTTAATGGTTGTTGATCTGCGTTTTATTAAACCATGCTGACATGGTGATATAATTGAACTACAAAAGTGCTGCAAATGAGGAGTGATGACATTTTCAAAAAGCGTTAGAGTGGGCGTTACAAAAAATTGGTTAGCAAATCGATAGAAAATTATAAGACTAATAAAAACATAAAAAAATATCAAAACATTTTTTAAAAGTGTGGGCATGGCAGCTTTGGGCGATTTATGGGTGTTAGAATTGGCTTGGCAAAATGGGTCAACAAACTTGCGCTGCGTCTCTGAAGTCTGCATGGTGAATCGCTACTTTCTAGCTTTTATAGTTCATGAGAACTCGATGTTCATACGGACGGACAGACAAACGGACAGACAAACGGACAGACGGACATGGCCAGTTCGACTGGGCTATTAAATCTGATCAAGAATATATATACTTATATATGGTCGGAAACCTTCCTTCTGCCTGTTACATACTTTTCAACGAATCTAACAAACCCTTTTAATCTACGTAACGGTTATAATCATTATTGAGTTCGTTTAGTAACCACTCAGGCAATATCGAAATGGTTTATTATTGCTTGTAACTCTTTTGATGTTGTAGAGCACCTAGGAATTCCTTTGCATGAATAAAATCCCAGGGTATTTTGGAAACACTTAGTATCGATCGCTTAAGATTGGCAGTCAGAATAGAGATATTATAATAAAGTCCATCATACTCAGAAGGTAATACTCTGCACGGGTAATGCAACTTATAATTGGATCTACAGTGATTTAAAATAAGAGGAACGGAATTCTATTTTAACTACTTGAAAAAGAAAGAAAAGTTTAGCGGTTTCAGTTATGTAAGGGGCATTAAATTCCGTTGACAACCTTTTTATCAATGCATACCTGTATGCATTGGTAAGTATTGGTCAATGCATGGACCTGTATGGTCCAGAAAACCACCTGATCATCAACACGAGTAATTCTGTTTAAAGTTAATTCTGTTTGCAGTAAAAGTCGCGTGTAAAGTTTTTGTTGTGTGTATATTATATATGTATATACATATATTATAATTAAACAATTTTTATATTAGAGATCATTATAATTTAACGAATGTTGTTACTTTATGTAGGTACGTTTTGCACATACAAATACTATTTTTATTTTCAAGAGGTATTAGGTTGACACGACAAAGAGTTATTAGCTCACTTAAAGCTATTTAAGTTTTGTAATCACAGCATCAATCTATGTCAAAAAATTTATCGGGACACCGTTCAGTTCCCTCACAAGAAGTGAATAAATAACAGAGTCAAATGCTTTACTAAAGTGACTCGGAGAACACGAGAAAGAGAGTTTTTAAAACAAGAGACAATGCTATACTCTAGTTCCCCGACTATCAGATACCCGTTACAAACGAGTAATTTTAAAATTTAACTGGTATATAGAACAAAAGAATAAAATTAAAGAAAGAAACTTTAAAATTTTTTAAAAATGGTAGTTTTTGGGAGGTTTTTGGGTGTTAAAGTGGGCGTGGCAAAAAGTTTTTTGGCAAATCGATAGAAATTTACAAGACCAGTAATAAAATAAACAAGAGAGAACGCTATAGTCGAGTTCCCCGACTATCTGATACCCGTTACTCAGCTATTGGAAGTGCGAAGGAGAGTCTTCAACACTGACAAGCAAAAAGTTTTTTGGCAAATCGAAAGAAATTTGCAAGACTAATACAAAAATTGAAAAAGTATTTAAACATTTTTTAAAATTGTGGGCGTGGCAGCTTTGGGCGGATTGTGGGCGTTAGAGTTGGCGTGGCAACATGAATCGACAAACTTGCGCTTCGTCTATGTCTCTGGAGTCTGTATGCTTAATCTTAACTTTCTAGCTTATGTAGTTCCTGAGATCTTGACGTTCATACGGACGGACAGACGGACATGACCAGATCGATCCTGATCAAGAATATACATTATATGGTCGGAAACGCTTCCTTCTGTCTGTTACATACTTTTCAACGAATTCAACGAAAAGTTTCAACACATTTTTCAAAACTGTGCGAGTGGCAGCTTTGGAAAGTTTTGTGAATGTTAGAGTGGGCGTGACAAACCAATGTTTGGCATAACGATAGAAACATAGAAGACTAATACAAAACTAAAAAAAAAATATCAAACCTTTTTTAACAGTGTGGGCATGTCACGTTACTCTACGTATAACGGGTATAATGAACAATGTAGTATCGCCTACACTTGACTCGAAAGATAGACAACAGAATCAAATCAGCTATTTGTGCACAGCACCGCTAAGGCGGTTTGTCCCTGTATAATGTGATTTGGGATATCAGTAGATATATATTATACCTTGGTAAAGCCAATCAGGAACGCCATTATATATTTGATTTTCATATCCAGATGAGGTTATTCTTATATCTTCTTCCACTAAAGGCGATTGTCGGATAAAAATATCATTTTTCACTACAAATATTATTGCCGTCGTATTGCCAAGCCAAGCCGCATACTGAAGACGAGTTCTTTGTACTTTTAATGAGTCTTTTAATTTTACTGGCGTGTGATGATCATTGTTTACGTCATAAATTGTATAAAATGCGGAAAATGATTTCTGAAAATTCTACAAAAAGAGTTTTTTTTTATTATATTATAAAAGAGTACAATGTAAAGAACACTTACTTTTTTTACGTTATGCCTAAACAAAACATATTTTAAATCGTTGGAACATTCATATCCTCGAACATTTAGTTGACGAAGAGTGTGATTTGTTACCAATACTTTTACTAAATTTGTGGTAGTGTCCAAGACTGTTAGACTTCCATCATCTGATTGAAAAACATAGTTATGAGTCGTCACCCAAGATGAAGGTAACCTTCTAGGTGTTAAATCTCCTTGCAAGTATTCGTCTAATATCATTCTGCGACCCGACCAATACAGAAGTTCATCAACATATCTATGAAATTTATGACAAAGTACATAATTTATTATAATTAATGTATAATTGCGCCATTAAAATATGTTCAAGTATTAAAGGTTTCACTTAATAAAATCGTAATATTTAAGGTTGTACACATAGAGTTATGAAAATCAAATAGCAAACAAGTTCGTTGTGTCAGACCGATCAGACTAATAACAAAGAAACTGCAGTTCGGTAATTAAGAAATTAAAGCTCTTAGTCTGAATGTCATCGCCCAGCTGAACCAAATATTATTTACAAATTCAGGAACACTTTTGGCATGTGAGCGTTACTCTGACTTTAACGTTATAGGCGATTGTTAGCGAGGTAACGTGCATGCTTTGACTCAGTTTTCCAGCTTCCACGCAGACATTCATGTCCGTATCGATCAGATCATAAGTATGTATCACTGTGAACATCTGCTCACATTGTGAGGAAACACACCATGAAAGTGAACAGGAACTATATGAAAATCTGCTATGGTTGACCGATCATAACACCTATTCATGGGTAGCGTAAAAACCGAAGGACCTAATGAGAGATATTCATCTAGAAATTCTAGTTAAAAATACGCATTAAATGACATGTCTCTTAAAAGTTTTTTCTCTTTGTTTGTCTGTCGGGACGTTAAATTTTATTATTTATCTAGCTCGAAAAAACTTTATTTCAATAAGTTTTGAAAAACCGGATATATAGCTATAAATATCCAAATATTTTACGCCCGTAACTTCAAAACCACCAATATTATTTTCAGAAGAACTAACCCCTTTTCACCAATAAATTTTGTATGAGCTTATTCAAACGCTATTTTGGCTTCATGGAAACATTTGAATTCAAAATACATTAGTTCTACAACTTTCTGAAAAGTACGGTGTCTTCTCTGGGAAACAGCTGAAATTAGCTAGTTTAAATACAGTTCTTGCCTTTCAAGGTAATTACTTGTCTTCGTTCAAAACGGTTTTTTTTACTTTACACGACTGAAATGATATTGAAAAAATGTAGGTTTTTATTTATTTTTGAGCAATTTGTACTAATAGAAGATATAAATATAGTGCGTTATCTTGATAAGTAATCATAGACCTAAACTGCTTATCTTGACAATGAATAAATTACGTTTGTTTTTGATAAATATGCTTGGTTTGTTCTTTCGTTCTCTTCCCCTTTCAATTAAATTTTGTTTTGGTTATCTCGTTGGTACTATTGTAATGATTTGGTGTCTTCCGTGCATATAGCTTAATTTTAAATTCGCATGTATTCGTTGGGTAGGTGATTAGAATAAGAGACGATCGTAACAATCACTTTTAGATAAGCTTGCGAATAAAGCCATCAATCCAAAACAATAATTTCAGAAACTGGTTGGCAATTAGCAACAAAGGCAATAGTTGTAAAATTATTCACCCACATCAGTGTTGGAAGATTTAAATATCTTTACCGTACACTCACTGTGCCCTAAGTTTTTTGTTTTTTTCCTCTGATTTGTTACCATTTAGTAAGGCAACAGTAAGGCCAACAGGAATGACAAATCCAGTTGCCTGCATAAAAGGTACAACATCCGTGACGGGTAATGTTTCTCCAAGTGTAACCCCCCTTATCTGAGCTGAAAATTTTTTAAGCTCTTAATCCCCTCGATCGCAGTGACGTAATAATATGTGTCGCCTAGGGTAAAGCATTATACAAGAACTGCCGTTTAGTCATCTGTGTACCCAAAGATCTAGGATTATTTACGAACACAAAATCTTTTTTCTTAATTATTCGCACACAAATGCTGCCAACAATTAAAATTTTTCTATTTGTAGTCTACCACCTGAATTTTCTCTGCCTTGAGTGAATGACGGGTTCGTGTACTTCTAGCATGTCTTAGTGCTAAGCTTCTTAGATTGTCGTGGGATCTTCCTAGTCTTTTTATATCACACAATTTTAGCTGCACTCTGTAATCTAAAGGTTTAATATAATGTGGATGTAAGCTTACGGAATATAAACAGTTTTTTATATGAAATGTTAAGCGTTAGGGTGGCTTGATTGTATTAGCCATCTTTTCTGTACCCTTCCTATCGTGATAACACGGTTGAAGGTTATACCTTGTTTATTATTAATTCATTAAATAGATTTTTAAATTATATAATAGCTGCATAGTGTGGTCTATCGCGAACATAATGCTTACTTTGTTCAAACATAGCTAAGAATCCTACCATCATTAAGAAAATAAACAAAACCATCTCTGTGCTCGTGGCTCTCCTAATTTTGTTGTTTTGTCTAATCCTCCTTAACGTCGGTTTCCCTTAATACATACATCTGCGGCTACGCATGTCAGACCGCTCATGGCTTTGTGCGCCTAATTAGCGCTGCGGTGCTCAGCCATATCTATACAACGAGCCTAAATAAGTTGACACAAGTGGCAATTCCACAAAAAAAAATGCATTAGGCGGCACCTTTTATAATATTGGTCTACATGAGTTCTAGGGTCAGCATGCATGCAGCATTGGAAAAAAAATAAACTTCAATATTGTAACGAACTGTATTGCTTGGTCTGCTCGCTACGGAAAACGTGCGGATAGCTCAGTAGAGTTTAGTGCGTTCTTCCCACCAAATTTATAGAATAACGTGATTACCCGGTTACCGAAAATAACACTTGCAGTTTCGTTCTTGGGTCTTTATTCGTGCTTGGACTTACAATGGAATCTGGTTATCCGTCCGTAGTGCTGGATGAATTATCCACCGGCCTCGTTCCGCTGTCTCGCCGCTCCTGTCGTCCTGAGTGGCACGAACATCTGGGGCTGTTGTTGTTGTCTTACGGGGACTCACGGCAGCTAACGGCTGTGATCACCAAGGCAAACGCGTCAGCCCCACGTCTGGTTCGGATCGCCTGTTTGGATCGCACGGACACACCTAGGCGATCGCCTGGTTCAAGTTCGCGGTCTACAGAGTTCACCGGGTCTACAACACAATCCCTGCCGCTTTTCCTGTGCCCTCCTTAGGTTGGCTTTGCCTGTTGGATGCCTCTGGGCTACTCGTGCTTCGTCGTACTGGACCTCAGCTACCTGCGTCTCAGTTCAGAGACTTTCTCATCCCGAACGTCTTGACGTAGCGATCATGCTCTTTGTTGACTACCACGGCTGTAGCTTCTCTGCTGACTTCGTTCTTACGCTGTTGACTGGTACACTTGTTCTCGTCGACTGTCCCGCTTCTAGCGTTCGCCCGGCTTAAATAGGCCTCCTCTAACGGTTCATCCCTTTGGGCTCCAGTCTCCGGATCCAAAGTCCACGATTTTACCGTTGGCCCGGTCCAAAGTTCGACTTGTCCTGTTATTTGCCTTTGAACCTGCTGACTCTCCAAGCTCTCTTTTCAATAAGTCCGGAGTCCCCAACCTCTCTCTCTCTATTGCCCGAGTCTCCAAACTCTCTTCTTTCAGAGTCTCCAAAACTCTTTCTCCAGCCCAGAGTCTCCAAACTCTCTTTCTTCGGGCTTCGCACTGCCGTTACTACGCGTTGTGCGTAACTGGCAACGGCATGCCCTCCTCATGCGATCACCATCCGCATTTGTGCGGAGTTTCAACTCCTCACATCTCCCTTTCTTCGGGAAAAATTCAACTCCGGCCTTGCAGTTACCGCGGAACACTCCTGAGGTCTCGTTGACGCTCACAGCTCCATCTCGAGTTCCACCGCGCCGATCTCCCTCCAGTACGCTCCTCGTTCCTCTTTTTTTTTAAATTTGCCGCCCATTCGTATTTCCGTGACGTCCACCACACTTCTTCCCGAATTCCGCGTTCTCTTCTTCTCGCCATCTGGTCACACTGCTTCCCGTCGATCGATTGTTGTCGATAACTTTCGTTGGTGCGGCGTTGCCACTCGATGACCATAATGTCTATAGTGTGACCCGTCATGTGCAGCTTTTTCCGATGTTTCTGCCCATCGATTGGCACTATCGAGTGCCGATCGACCGCCTTGTGATCGAGGCGCCTCCTTCCCTGTGATGACTATAAACAAAATTTTGGCGGTAAGTTGGAATATAAACAAAATGTTTTATCCTTGTTAATCTGTGACTTTCTTCCCTGCAGCCTAATTTGGGGTGCCTTGCGGTACTGCTGTACCCTCTCCTTTCCTCGGGAGTATGTGGGTTCCTTGGTCCGGTGGTTGTTGAGGCAGGATTCTGGTTCGCTCGTCCTCCGTTTTCGTTGACTCTCCCCTTGGCCTGACGCTAGAACGGTTGTTGGATTCGTAATTTGCGCCCGTTGACTCTCGCCCTGGCCTGACGCTAGAACGGTTGTCGAGCCTAGTCCGTTCTCAGGTGCTGTCATTCTTAACTTCCCGCCGTTTGTGCCCTTACTCTTCCCTGGTGGTGGTTGCCGCGGCAATACTATGGTTTGCTTGCGGTCCGCACCCGTTGACTCGCGCCTTGGCCTGACGCTGTAATGGTTGTCGGACTCGCAGTCTGCATCCGTTGACTCTCGCCTCGGCCTGATCTTGCTGTTTTAGGTCGCTGATGTGTACCTTTCTGTTCTTCCGGTGGCTAATCTTATATATCACTGGCGATATGAAATCCACGATTTGGTACGGCCATCGAACCTCGGAGCTAGTTTGGCCGCAAACCCTTCCGTCGCTTTTAATAAATGGTGCTCTTTGGCCCACACCACTTCACCAATCCTTGGTTTTCACTGCCTTCTCCGCAGCTTGTAATGCCTTGCTTGGTCCTGTAACAACCTATCTAGGTCCTCCGCACAATTTTGAAGACCTCTTCTATCTTCTCAGTGTTTCCTTCCGGTGACTCTGGTTGTCTTCCTGTACCTAGCGTCTCTCTGTCATAGAGTGCGTTCGGTAGTCTTGGCTCGCGGCCCTGTGTCAAAAATGACGGTGAGTAGCCCGTGGAATCTGAAACACTGGAATTCACAGCCAGTATGATTTCGGGCCATCTTTCATCCAAATTCCTCTGATTCTGTCCGGCAAACTGCCCTATTATTGTCTTCACAGTGCGGTTGGCTCTCTCCGTCGGATTCTCCTGTGGGCTATACCGCGCCGTAAACTGCTGCTTTATACCCATGTCGTTGTGGAACATCTTAAAAGCCCGGCTTGTGAACTGTACGCTGTTGTCCGTAATCACCACCTTCGCTACTCCAAATCTTGAGACTATGCGTTCCCTGAACGCTTTCTGCGACGTTTCCGCCGTGGCTGTTCGCAAAGGCACCAACTCCGTCCCCTTTGAAAACCCGTCGATCAGCACCAACAATGCGCTTCTTTCTTCTCTGGCATTTCCGTGATCCAGCTGCATTCTGATGTGGCCTCTGTGTCCTGCGTTCTTCTCAGCATTTCGGCTTCTGCTGAGACCGATTCTGGCAGTGGCTACCTCGACAACGCATCTGCTACCACGTTTAACCTTTCCTATATGCGACCTTGAAGTCATACTGCTGTAGCTCCAACGCCCATCTGGCAATTTTTCCCGAAGGGCTTTCTATGTTGTACAGCCACTTCAGTGCCATATGATCCGTCACTACCTGAAAGTGGTAGCCCTACAGATACGGCTCTAGCTTCCGTATAGCCCACACAATTTCCAAGCACTCCTTCTCTGTTGTTAAGTAGTTCTTCTCGGCTCAGTTTAGGGTTCGGCTGGAGTATGAAATGACCTTTTCGAGATCTTCCGTGTCCTGTGTGAGGTTCCCGTAGTTACTGGCGTCCGTTTGCGGGATGAACATTTTCCCGAAGTCGGGGCACGCCAAGACTGGGTCGGTAACTAATCTGGCTTTTACCTCCTCGAAGGCTTGCTGCTAGTCCTTTGACCATGTCCACTTGGTACCCTTGCGGAGGAAGTCGTTGAGTGGTCTTACAATGCGCGCGAAGCCAGGCACTAAACGTCTGGGTGGTGACTGGCGGCCTCCATAAGGTTGTGTTTTGACGCCTAGACTGACCCGGGATATATTGTGCCCAGTGTTCCTGGGACTGCGTGCCTAGCTCTCCTGAGTCCTCCCACCTTCTACTGGGTTCCCAGCCACCAGGGCATCGATGGTAATGAGACGGCAGACGAACTTGCAAAGGAAGGCGTTGGACTGGCGAATGAAAGATCAGAAAACGTTCCTGTCTCCCTTAGAACGCTCCAAAGCGAACTGGAAAGACGGGCCGACACACGAGCCAAAAGCAGATGGAGGGGAACTTACACCAGCAAAATTTCAAAAATCATGTGCAAAGAGCGCAACGCAAAACTCAGTCACTACGTGCTGTATCTTCAAAGGAAGAACTGCAGACTGTTAAAAGAAATTCTTACAGTTCACTGCCTAGCTGCGGCACGCGCAGTCAAACTGGGCATTACCGACAACGCCAAATGCCGGAGATGTGATGAGTTCGAGGCAATCGAAACCTTGGAGCATCTCATTTGCAAGTGTCCGGCCCTAACAAGGGCAAGAATAAACTACCTAGGTGCTCCGGCTCAGGCATCGCTATAAGATGCCTTCAGGAAGTAGCTAGACGAACTACTTGCCTTCGCGAAAAATACCTCGATCCTATAAGATCTCGAAAACCGCGTAAACATTCTCTAGGTCCATATAGAAACATTCGGCCAACTACGGGCCATATTGGCCTATGCGCGGTCCCGTGAGGGCCTTCCGACCTCACCTAACCTAACCTACATTTTTGCATTTTCTAAGATATTTCAACTTTTTCATTAGTTCTAATATATAAGTGTCACTTAATCACAATTTTTATACCCGTTACTCGTAGAGTAAAAGGGTATATTAGATTCGTTGAAAAGTATGTAACAGTCAGAAGGAAGCGTTTACGACCATATAAAGTATATATATTCTTGATCAGGATCAATAGCCGATTCGATTTGGCCATGTCCGTCTGTCCGTCCGTCTGTCCGTCTGTCTGTCCGTATGAACGTCGAGATCTCAGGAACTACAAAAGCTAGAAAGTTGAGATTAGGAATACAGACTCCAGGGACATAGACGCAGCGCAAGTTTGTCGAATCATGCTGCCACGCCCACCCTAACGCCCACAAACCGCCAAAAACTGTTCTTCGCACTTACACTAGCTGAGTAACGGGTATCAGATAGACGGGGAACTCGACTATAGCGTTCTCTCTTGTTTTTATATATACTTGCCCTTAATGCCTTTTCTGTGGAACTGAAAAATTCACTTTTTTTTCTCTTCATTATTATATTGTACTCATTTTCTTTAGATTTTTTGTTAAATTCTTTAAGTCTTCCAATATGACGTGTAGTCCTTTAAAAAACGCACAATAAGTAATCTTGAGCTCGCACCAGTAATAGATTGAGACTTTAAAAAATACCTTAAGAATACAACGTTAGAAAGGACTTTTTAAATACACTGTATATAATTTACTAAATCTTCACATTTTAATGGTGCAGGAAATATTTTTTATAATGCTTGAGTTAATTTTATATTTTATTTATTTTTTTTTGTTATTTTGCTGTTATCTATTGAATCTTCTTGTATAAGAACCAACAATAGGTTTACAAATTTCAACAATAACAAATTTTTGAACAGTTATTTTATATTTCCTACATTTCCTCGATTATACGACCCCAAAAAATTTCTTCGCTGGGATGGTAGAACCTCTCGACAAAGGCGGGAGAGACTGCTAAGTTGTGTTAGAACTCTCGCTAGGTGGTTAGGCGATGAAAGCCTGCTATTGTATTTTCATTTATGTTCCGTAATCGCGTTGCTGATAGGTGGAATATTTAAGTCTCTTTGAATGATTCCATTCCGAACGTACCACGGTGCCCCAGTGATGGTTTTGAGGATCTTTGATTGTGCATGCATGATGTCGATATTGCTGTTGCTTGCATTGCCTTAAAGCTGTGAGCCATAGGTCCATTTAGGTTTTAATACGGAATTGTAGAGTAAGACCTTGTGGTCTTAGCTGAGGGGAGAGCCAGCGTTGATAAGCCAGTGTAAGTTGTTGGCTTAAAGTTTAAGTTGAATTTTGTGGGCTTCAATGTTCTTCCGCCATGGGAGTCTTCTGTCGAGATGTACTCCCAGGTACATTACCTCATCTGCTCACGGGATTGGTATGTTGGGAAATCTTGTCTTGTTTTAACTTTAAACATTAGGCCGGCAAGACTATGTCTAATGCTTGGGATACGTCTAAAAATACAGCTGTACAGTATTCACGAGTTTTGAAAGCATTTCTGTTGTTATTCGATTTCCCAGCTCAATGGTTTCGTGGCTTTACCGAAAGCTAAAGTGATGGGTTGGAATTTTGTTGTGGGATCTCAGATGTAGATTAAGTCGGTTTAGCAGCCATTTTTTGAATAGTTTCAAAATACATGAGAGTAGACTTATTGGTCTGTAAGATGAAGGAACTGCATGGTCCTTATTAGGCTTTGGAATTATTATGATGATCCATCTTTTCCATCGTTGTGGGAAGTAATTAAGTTTGGTGATGGCATTTAACAACTGGGATATGTAGCGAACTGAAGAATGTGGCAGCTCGATGATCATTTCCGGTGTTACACGGTTGGAGCCGGGGAATTTTTTTCGGGCTGAGATTGTCTAAAATTATTTTTGTTATTTTTTTTGGACTGAACACATTTGAGTTTTGTTTCTGATGGCTGTTTACGGGTGACCTTAGCGCGAATGCGCTAGTAGGCGCCCCAGCCGAAATTCTTTATCGGCGAAACGGTTTCAGTCGGTGGGCGAATAGTTGGCTTGACTCTCCACAGCGACTTATGATATGTGCCTGTTGGTGAAAGTTGCTTTATGTATCAACGTATTGCTCCTCTTGTTTCAGAGCGTTGGCCAATTTCCGTGCAGCTAGTTATAGCTTTTGTTTTGCAAGTGGAGATCTGGAAATCGCCATTTTATAAGTAAGCATCTCTTAAGTGGCTCGAATTGTACGTTAGTTTTATTCGGATTAATTGTAATATTTTAACTTTCTGACTTTTCTATGAATACTATTATAGTCAGAACATAATACACTGTAGTGGTCATGGAACTTAAAGATTTAAGATTAGGGGTAAGTAGTTTCTAGTAAATCTGCTTGTAACAGAAAAGTTTAACCGACTAACCAAGTCGGTGCTTTTAATTTCACCGCGAATGAGCTTACAAATAAGGACTGTTCCAAGCATCGTTCTACGGTTAACTAGGGAAGGTAAATTATTTAACATTAGTCTACTGGTATGGGAGGTAATATAAGACTTGCTTCCCAATTTAGGCGCCGTAAGGCAAGCAGTAAGAGGTTCTTTTGAACCGATTCAATGCGGTCCAAATGAAACAGGGGATCCATACTCAAGAATCGGATGGACTTGTAAAATAAATATGGTTTTGGTCATGTAAGGATCATGTAATTCCTTTTACCACATTTTATAAAACAAAGCACACCGCTGACTTAATTGACATTTTACGAAATATCGTTTGAGAATTTTAGTTTAGGGTCCAGAAGAACACCAAGATCATTAGCCCGTGTTATTTCGTCCAAAGGGCATAGATTGTAAGTCGCGTGTGTAGGGTTCATATAGTTTATAACGTTATCGTAAGTCAAAATGACAAGAAATCTTTTTATCGTCTGTGTACATGAGTAATCGCGAATGTTTAATACTAAGGGGAGATCGTAAATAAATAAGAAAAAAAGGAGCGGACTGAGGTGGCTCCCTTGTGGGACACCAGATGTGACTGGAGAATACAAGATAGATTATAAATGGAACCCGTTGTTTCGTGCCATTCAGATAGCTTACATCCAATTTAAAAGATCAACTTTGAACATAATAAATCAAGTTTCCTTACTATAAGAGAATGATTAACAAAGTTATATGCAATACTAATGATAGTGTAGATGAAATCTGTTGGAAGCCCTGTATTACCAGGGAAGTTAGCTCCAAAAGGTTAATGGTTGTTGATCTGCGTTTTATTAAACCATGCTGACATGGTGATATAATTGAACTACAAAAGTGCTGCAAATGAGGAGTGATGACATTTTCAAAAAGCGTTAGAGTGGGCGTTACAAAAAATTGGTTAGCAAATCGATAGAAAATTATAAGACTAATAAAAACATAAAAAAATATCAAAACATTTTTTAAAAGTGTGGGCATGGCAGCTTTGGGCGATTTATGGGTGTTAGAGTTGGCTTGGCAAAATGGGTCAACAAACTTGCGCTGCGTCTCTGAAGTCTGCATGGTGAATCGCTACTTTCTAGCTTTTATAGTTCATGAGAACTCGATGTTCATACGGACGGACAGACAAACGGACAGACAAACGGACAGACGGACATGGCCAGTTCGACTGGGCTATTAATCCTGATCAAGAATATATATACTTATATATGGTCGGAAACCTTCCTTCTGCCTGTTACATACTTTTCAACGAATCTAACAAACCCTTTTAATCTACGTAACGGTTATAATCATTATTGAGTTCGTTTAGTAACCACTCAGGCAATATCGAAATGGTTTATTATTGCTTGTAACTCTTTTGATGTTGTAGAGCACCTAGGAATTCCTTTGCATGAATAAAATCCCAGGGTATTTTGGAAACACTTAGTATCGATCGCTTTAAGAGTGGCAGTCAGAATAGAGATATTATAATAAAGTCCATCATACTCAGAAGGTAATACTCTGCACGGGTAATGCAACTTATAATTGGATCTACAGTGATTTAAAATAAGAGGAACGGAATTCTATTTTAACTACTTGAAAAAGAAAGAAAAGTTTAGCGGTTTCAGTTATGTAAGGGGCATTAAATTCCGTTGACAACCTTTTTATCAATGCATACCTGTATGCATTGGTAAGTATTGGTCAATGCATGGAGCTGTATGGTCCAGAAAACCACCTGATCATCAACACGAGTAATTCTGTTTAAAGAGCCCCCATTTGCAGTACAAATCGCGTGTAAAGTTTTTGTTGTGTGTATATAATATATGTATATACATATATTATAATTAAACAATTTTTATATTAGAGATCATTATAATTTAACGAATGTTGTTACTTTATGTAGGTACGTTTTGCACATACAAATACTATTTTTATTTTCAAGAGGTATTAGGTTAGAACGGGACACCGTTCAGTTCCCTCACAAGAAGTGAATAAATAACAGAGTCAAATGCTTTACTAAACACTGACAGGCAAAAAGTTTTTTGGCAAATCGAAAGAAATTTGCAAGACTAATACAAAAATTGAAAAAGTATTTAAACATTTTTTAAAATTGTGGGCGTGGCAGCTTTGGGCGGATTGTGGGCGTTAGAGTTGGCGTGGCAACATGAATCGACAAACTTGCGCTTCGTCTATGTCTCTGGAGTCTGTATGCTTAATCTTAACTTTCTAGCTTATGTAGTTCCTGAGATCTTGACGTTCATACGGACGGACAGACGGACATGGCCATATAGATCCTGATCAAGAATATACATTATATGGTCGGAAACGCTTCCTTCTGTCTGTTACATACTTTTCAATGAATCTAGTATTCCCTTTTACTCTACGAGTAACGGGATAAAAAGTTTCAACACATTTTTCAAAACTGAGCGAGTGGCAGCTTTGGAAAGAACAAGACAATGTTATAGAATTAAATTTTTCCCATTTTTCGATCTAGAACACCTTAATACGGAAGAGTATATAGAATTAAGGAATTTTTTTCAAAATTTAAAGACATAATTTATAATGAAAACACCAAATTAACTTTTGCCAATACAATGAAACATAGCATCCCAACTACGTATGACATCCCCATATACACCAAGCCATTCAAGTATGGACACTTCGAAGGAATATAAGTTCAAAACCAAATAAGAAAGTTATTATTGGACATTGTCCAGGTTACGGGGCGAAGATTGTCACCCGCTCTCCGCTCCCTCTCACTCTCTCTCGCTCTTCACCACAGAATCTCCAATTCTACTCACCCCATGGCAGCTCAAATTGGAGTCTTCGCAGCGCTCGGGAAAGCTTAGCTAATTAGAATAAGCATTTCAGGCCAGCCACCCCAGCACGCAACATATTTGGTCCTTCGAGCCGTATCACCTGGATTTTCAATTTTGTCCACCAGCGAACATATATCACATATATTATCTTCATATGTTATCTATTATCTTACAGCAATGCGACCGAAATAGAATGTTCGGCGCTCTGCTGAAGACCGGCAGTGAGAAAATTTAAGAAGGCTCGTACTAGTCTTTGCGGAACAAATAGCCGGGAACGGCTGTCAGAAGAATATCCGGCTCGAAGGACCAATGATACGTTGAGCTTGCTTGTCGAAGTTGGGAAAAACTCCCACGGCGTAGAACGAAAAGTCGAAAAGGAACCACCGAAGAAGCACAAGAAGCGGGGCGTCGTCGGCATAAGTGTGATTTTTTCGGGTGCATACATGAGACTGGTTGTAGCTTAAAACGGGAGAGAGAACGCTATAGTCGAGTTACCCGACTATCTGATACCCGATACTGAGCTAGTACACTGCGAAGGAGAGTCTTCAACACTGACAGTTTTTGGCGGCTTGCGGGCGTTAGAGTGGAAAAAAGTTTTTTGGCGAATCGATAGAAATTTACAAGAATAATATAATAATAAAAAAATATCGAAACATTTTTCAAAACGCAAGGTACTAGAAAATTCATTGTAACTGAGTCACCAAAAGAAATATGGACATCAAGATTATTTAGATTATTATTATGCAAGTGACCGATAAGAATTTTATTATTCATTTGGACCCTGCCAAATAGAATTTAAAAGAAAAGGGAATCTCAAACAAAATATTATAGTGGGTCTTAAGGCGCACCCCATGTTCTGGAGTGGCCGCTGCCCCACCCTTCCATGATCGCCAGGAGCAAAACCATATTTATTGGCGATCCCATTGGTCCATTAAGAATTCATGTCACTGCATCAAATCCGTTGTTCATAATCCCAGATCAATATTCGAACTTTATTATAAATTGATTCATTAAATCTAATTAAACAACAACCGTTGTCCAAGTTACGGGGTTTGGACTGTCGTCCGCTCTCCGCTCTCCGCTCCCTCTTACTCTCTCTCGCTTTTCACCACAGAGTCTCCAAGGAGTCTCCGCTGCGCTTGTAAGAGCTTAGCTTATTAGAATAAGCTTAAGTGTAAAAACTATTACGATCAATTGAACATACGCCCGGTCGCGCCCGTGCAACTAAGAAAACTCAAGTGTTCGCCCTTTCGAGTGTTTTCTATTTCAGCCGATTTAGAAAATTCCAGGACAGCAACCCCCATCACACCCACCATTTTTGATCCATTCGAGCCGGATAACCTGGATTTTCGATTTTGTCCACCAGCGAACAATTTCCAAGATAATTACGAAATTTCCATTCCCTTTAATTGCCGGTCTACAGCAAAAGGTTCGAAAATCCAATTTCGTTCAATTTGCTGTAAGATTTATTGTCAAATCTAACGGATTTCTCCGACAAAAGGCAATTAAAGAAAAGTACTTATTCATTCCTACGGGCGCCGCCATTTTACCCACCATTCTCTTTCGACCATATTCGTGAAAGTCAAAGTCCAAATCTCCGAATATATTTAAATATTCATCCCGAAAAAGAATTAAAGTTCAAAAAGTGCAAAATTCCAAATGTGAAAAAGTGAAAATAATTTGTGCCAAGTTCAGTGAAAATTTCTAAGTCCAAAGCTCTGATAAAAGTGGCAAAAATTCTGTTCTCGTTTCACCGTGTCCAACGCAAGCCAAATTCTTTTCGCAACACATTTTTGCTTCAACTCCGCAATCCACTTAATACAATTTGCTATCGATGACAAACAACACATACCCTCTGGCCATTCCAAATAAAATATTAATTAAACATTTACTCGCCAGTTCCATATATTATATATATTACATCAACATATGTATATTATATCAACATATATTACATCAACATATACTACATCCATATACTACATTGCATATATTACATCTACATATAGCACATATACATTTCATATATTATATCCATATATACATTACATATATTACATCCACATATATTACCGACATACATTGCGCGTATTATCTGCATTCCTTATACACATATACCAAAGTGTAAAGTGTTTCCCGTCGGCAAGTCGAAAGCTACAAATAAAATTTTTTCCAAGTGCCGACGCGGAAAAGGCGTTTTGATTTTCATCCATAAAATACAAGATAAATAAATATCCAAATTAATTTCCAAGCAATAAATTAAAAGCGGTTTTTCTTTTTTAGCATATAAATTTTTCAATATCTATTTAATTATTTTTAAATTTTCATAATTATTATTAGTTATTATTAATTATTATTATTAATTAATCATTATTAAATTCATAATTTCTTCATCCAAAATCAAATTTTCTTTGTAAACCAAAATTTAAAAAACAAATAGACGACCGCAAAATTTAAATTGTTCACCCGACAAATATTTTTTCCTGTATAGCTTGGATATTAATTTGTGTTTGTTTTTAGAAGTACTTCTAACGCGGAGAAAAAATTCCAATTCCACCATTCCAAATTTCTGTGTTGCCAGTTGTAAAGGAAAAACAAATAATTTTTTGCTACGTTCTAATAAACATATTTTGACTGTGTTCCACATTCCAAGTGTACCAACCGTAAATCAGGTGGACCTGATTACCGTAAGTCACCGGTCATTTAAACAATTCGCTGTTTACTCCAAGTCAACTGTCCAATAAGTACAAACTACGGCGTTCCCGCTTAGTAAATTTTTCACCACTTTCACACCCGTTACATCCTATACGGTCTTTTTCCGCTGCTTTCTACCGTTCACGGCAGCAATCTTAAACTTATTAAGTGCAATCTAACGATAATCTGTCCACATTTGCAAAAGTGTGACCGTGCTCCGAAACCGCTTCCTTTCCATTTTGCATTTCTTCGATTATGCCCATCGGGGACTATAAGAAGAAATTGTCCGCTGACAAACCAAGATCTATCTTTTCACCACAAGGGCCGAAAAGTCCAAGAATTCCAAGCACTTCGGTGAAAACGCCTGCGCAGATTTCCGACGGTTGTGTCCATCCCAGCCGCGAACGCTGCGCCCCAGGCCTGCATTTCCTTTAGCTGTCGGTTGCCTCCATGCGATACAGAAGTTTTCGCAAGCGACTATCTTCGCTGGCCGACTTTCCGGGATCTTTTCACAGCCATTTATATCAATAATCCACGGCTGACTCCGGTTGAAAAGTTATTCCATTTAAATGCCACAAGTGGCGACGCGCTTGCCATCGTTTCGATTTCGCCTCTCACCAACGAGGGTTTCCGCTCTGCGTGGGAGAACCTAACAGAGCGTTTCGAAAATAAACGATTGTTGGTAAAAAGTCAATTGAAAATCCTTTTTAATGTGCAGTCGATACCACAGGAATCTGGGGCGGCCTTGAAATTACTGCAAAGTACTGTTCAGGGTTTCTTGACTGCCTTAGAAATGCCAGGCATCAACATTGAGAACTGGGACTGCCTGCTGGTATATCTGTGTTCAACCAAGCTCCCAAAGATATCTCTCTCCTTACCCATAAGGTGCTCCCAAGCAGTCGCTCCATAAGAAAGTCCACATCCCGACATGGGTAGAGCTGAACACCTTCCTCACAGAACGTCATCGAACTCTAGAGGCCATCGATGATGTGAGACCACCCGTACCAAGTCAGTCGCACTCCAAAGCGATGAATTCAAGTGGGCTCTCTAGAAAAATAAATTCCTACGAGACGAAAGTGGCCCCAAAATCCAAAAGTTGCGACTACTGCAACAAGGAAAACCATCCGGTCTGCGTATGTCCACGTTTTCTCCAAATGTCGGTTGACGACTGGTCAGCCTACATTAAACGGAAGCAGTTATGCTTAAACTTATGCTTTTACTTGCCGTGGCCGGCATCACACGTTGTTGCACCGAAACAACCCCTTTTCCAGCAATTCAAGTCCTTCAAATCCTGCAAGGCTAATTTATGCTAATAAAGCCGTTTCGTTCCTAATGAGCATGCCGGTGTTCAAAATTATTTCGCCACGGGCTCAAGAGCTATCCTTCTTGGCACTGCCGTGATCAATTTTTCCCATTTGGGCACTAACTTTAAGGCACGCGCCCTGATCGACTCCGGATCAGAGGCAACATCCATAACCGAGCGATTGTTCAATCTAATTAGATTGCCATTCCAGGTGGTTCAAGCCCAAGTCTCAGGCTTAAACCAAACAGTAGCCGCACAGTCCAAGAAGCTCTGCAGTTTCACCATCCGATCTCCGACTAGGCCCGCGTCCATTTTCGACCATTTTCGGCTGGGTACTAACTGGGCCAGTGTCAGCCTCAGCCCAAAGCAGAATTTTCTCCTTTTCAACGCAGATCTTCCACGCGTACGATAATTCACTGGACAAACTACTCGCAAAATTTTGGGAGGTGGAGAATATACCAACAAAGTTAGTAAAAGGATCCGATTCCATGTGCGAGAAGAATTTCCTTCAAACGACCACGAGAAACGAGTGCGGCAAATATGTCGTTACTCTGCCTTTTCGCGACCAAGAACATATCGGTTCCGGGCTAGGGCATTCTAGGTCTTTCGCATTGGCTCAGTTTTTAAGAAATGAGCAGCGTCTTAAAAGAGATGAGGCCTTAAAAGCGAGATACGATTCGGTGATCCAGGAATATCTCGACTTAAAGCACATGCGACAAGTTCTTCCTACCCATGATTGCAACGCCTATTATATACCACATCACGCCGTCTTAAAACCGCAGAGCGTAACTTCTAAACTCCGTGTAGTATTCAATGCCTCCAGCCCTTCATGGAGTGGTACCAGTTTAAATGATATCCTTCATGCTGGCCCTGTCTTACAGTCCGACTTGACTATTTAAATTCTGAAGTGGCGCTATTTCCGATACGTATTTAGATCCGAGATCCGAGTAGCACTCAATTCCAACGAATTCTTTTCCGAAATACTAGAGGGGAAATCAGAGATTTCGAATTGCGCGCCTTTCGTGGCCATCCGAGTACTGCAGCAGCTAGCAGCTGACGTAGAACTCAGCCATCCAAAAGCTAGCAATATCATTTGAAATTTCATGTATGTGGATGATGTTCTAGCCGGAGCGGACTCCACGGAAGAAGCTCAGCTCATGGTGCAAGAGCTCCGAGACGCTCTGAATTCCGCCGGATTTCCATTGAGGAAATGGACCTCCAACCAAAAATAAGTTTTAGCGGCCATTCTTAAATACTGATTTTCTCGAGATCAATGCGGAAAGCACTGCCAAAACCCTCGGTATTCGCTGGAAGGCAACCCTAACGAATTCTTCTTCGTTCCGCCTGAAACGTCCTTCACAAAACGCCAAGTCCTGACCCAAATTGCCAAATTTGTTGACCCTGCAGGCTGGTTAGCGCCGTTTATCGTTCGAGCTAAAATTTTCATGCAGGAGATTTGGCTACAGGAGCTTGGGTGGGACGAAAACATTCCAAATGAGCTTTTTCAGCGATGGCTTAATTTTCTCCAAAGTTATTCGGTTTTAAAGCAGATACGCATTCCACGCTAGCTTTCGTTTCATCCAGATTTCAAGGTCATGGCTTTTGCGATGCATCGCTAAAGGCTTATGGGGCAGCAATATATGTCCGCGTAGAAGTGGGCAGCACCATTGTAGTGCAACTCCTAACCGCAAAAACCCGGGTAGCACCAGTCAAAACGGGTTTCGCTCCCAAGGCTGGAGCTGTGCGGAGCGTTATTGCTTTCCGAAATGGCTCCAGCCATCATTCCACAGATGCCTACGATTAACTCCGAACTTTACTGCTGGACGGACTCCACAATAGTGCTTGCTTGGTTAAGCAAACCAGCGTGCCAGTGGACCACATTTGTAGCCAATAGGGTGACGAAGATCGTCCAGGCCACAAAAAGAGAAAATTGGTCTCATGTTCAATCTGAGCATAATCTAGCCGACCTGGCAAGTAGGGGAGTTTCCTTCCAAGATCTAGCCGATAGCCTGTTATGGTGGCACGGACCGACTTGGTTGCAAAATCCACGCAACCAATGGCCAACCCAGGTCGACAACGCTCAGGTGACCGATCTGGAGAAGCGTGCTCTGAAAGTCCATCTCGCAAAAGCTCCTTCTGAAGAGTTGTTGGAACGTTTTTCCAAGCTTGAGAAAGCACTACGAGAATAAAGAACCTGATGAAAGCAGTAGTAAATTCGTGCAAGGTATGTGTGATCCATAAAAAGCGGTTGCAAAGCCAACTGATGGGTGTCCTGCCAAAGAAAGAGCATCGTTCTCCCGACCATTCACGCATACTAGCATGTATTACGACGGTCCGTTTGATATAAAGAAATATACGGGAAGAGCATGTGTTATCACAAAGGAGTATGTGTTAGTTTTTGTTTGTTTCTCCACTAAGGCCATCCATTTAGAGCCTACATCTGACTTTACAACCGAAAAGTTTCTTGCCGCTTTCAATCGTTTTGTATTCAGAAGTGGGTGTCCACGTCAAGTCCTGTCAGACAATGGCAAAACCTTTGTTGGCGCTGCCACCCTGCTTTCCCGCGTTTTCCTCCGTAAAATACCGTAAAAGAGTCGGTGACGAATGCCTATAGTCATCAAAAGATGCAATGGCAATTTATTCCTCCGGGGGCACCCCACATGGAAGGCCTTTGGGAAGCAGGCGTAAAAAGTTTTTAGACACTATTTTTCAAATGCACTGCCACACAAAAATACACGTTCGAAGAGCTCTCCACGCTCTTGGCAAAAATAGAAGCGCGCCTTAACTCCAGGCCGCTCTCTCCTATATCTGAGGATCAGACAGATTTGCTAGCCCTGACGCCAGGTCATTTCATTGTCGGGGGACCCCTTATGTCCACGGTCGAACCCGAAGTAAAGGGAGAAACGAAATCCATTCTAAATCGGTGTAAGCATTTGAGGGCTCCCCCTCAGCAGAACTTCATAAGCGCACTAAATGGCAGGCCCCGACCAAAAATCTTAGCATCGATTATATGATCGTTATCAAGAACGACATCTTACCCTCTAATGAGTGGCGGCTCGGCAGAATGAAGTCTGTCTTTCCATGAGCCGACGGCAACGTCCGTGTAGTAAATATCCGTACTGCACGTGGAGTTGTTAAACGTCCAGTGGCAAAAGTGGTGCTTTTCCCGACGGAGTCTTCCGAATCTCCACAATAAATAGGTGCGCCTCTCGTCCTTAATTGTAGTTCACTAGCACTAATCAGACTGCCGAAGCGGTGATCGTTGCAGGAAGTGCGACAGATCACCCTACACGCTGCTGCACATGCACGAGCAGGTTAGCTCGTCGTCGCGGTCGCGACCGCGCTCTCGTCTCCGACCAGTGCCAACCCGGCAAGCAGCTTCGGCCTCGTCCCAGCGTTCCCGCCGGCAAAATCCGCCAACTAAGCATAGGAGGTCACCGCCACAAAGGCCGGAATCGACCACGCCAGGCCCATCGCTCGTGTCGCTGCTGCAACGCCACAGCGTGAACATCCTTCCGAGAGCGCTCGTTTCCGATGACCAATCTTGGCGATCGAGCCCAGTGTGCGGATCTGCACACCTGTCCGGGCATTGTGCGACACAGTGGTGTCCAAGTTCCAGGACATCATACTGGCTGATGACCAGTTCCATCGGCCTGCTACCGTCTCCATGGTCCTGGGAGCCGATATTTATCCAAAGGTCATTCAATCGGGATTCCTGACCTTCGACGAGGGAATGCCGGTCGGCCAGAAAACAGTTTATTGGTGGATCGTGTCCGGTGCCTGCAGCGTACCGTAGGATGGATATGTTGCAACCCCAGTGATTGCAAGGGGGGCGGAATGTCGAGGTTACGGGGCGAGGAATGTCAACCGCTCTCCGCTCTCTCTCACTCTCTCTCGCTCTTTACGACAGAATCTCCAATTCTACTCTCCCCGTGGCAGCTCAAATTGGAGTGTCCGCTGCGCTCGGGAGAGCTTAGCTAATTAGAACGAAATTAGAAATTATTCGCCGAATATACATTACGCCTGTTTGAGTGTTTTATCTTTCAGCGTATTTGGAAAATTCCAGGCCAGCCACCCCCAGCACCCAACAGACATGAACATTATTATAGATAGTTATTTCCCATGGAGCGGACCGGTTTGGTTCGTCCCTAAAAACAAGGTAAAAACTTTAGAAGAAAGTTGAGATTAGTGGTGGATTTCAGAAAACTAAATGAAAAAACAGTTTATGATAGATTTTCTATGCCAGTTATTACCGATGTTCTCGACAAACTAGGAAAGGACACTTATTTCTCCGCTTTAGATCTGGCTAGTGACAATTATCAAATCGAAATGACTGCCGAAGACATGGAAAAAACCGCTTTCTCTGCGGAATGTGGCCATTAAGAATTTGCCACACAGCCCTTCGGGTTAACGAACGCTCCAGCAACATTTCAGCGAGTGATCGATAATTTGTTTAAGGAATTAATTGGCAAATGTTGTTTAATAAATTTAGACGATATTATAATTTTCTCATCTTCGCTTCAAGGGCATATGCAAGACCTACATAAGGTTTTTTCACAAACTAAAGTTCACAAACCTGATGTTAAAAAATCAGAATTTTTAAGAAAATAAATCGAATACCTTAGACACGTTATATTAGCTGATGGCATTTCCCTCAACCCAAACAAATTAACACCAATACAAAATTGTACACTCCCCAAAACAAGGAAGGAAATTAACTCATTTTTAGAATTGCTAGGATACTACTCGTGATTTCGCAAGGATAACCAAACCCTTAACAGCCAATTGAAAGGAAAGAAGACGGTTAAAGTTGACCAAAATTTCGTCAATACATTCGAAATATGCAAAACTATCTATGTAATGATCCTATCCTACAATATCCAGACTTTTTTAAACAATTTATTCTACTAATTTACTATACTGTCTCAAGGCAGTTTAGGAAGCGACAAACCTGTATCCTTCGCCAGCAGAACTTTGAACGATACCGATCAGAATTATAGTACACTAGAGAAAGAAAGGCTGGCTATTTTTGGGCCAATTAAATATTTGGTAAAAAATTCAAAATTGTTACGGACTATCGACCTTTGATTTGGTTAATACATTTTTAAGAAACTTGTCCGCTGGAGACTTAAACTATCAAAATACAAGTTTAAAATTGATTAAAAAAAGGTTCACAAAATGTCGTTGCAGATGCGTTCGGCAGAATAAATGTAGAAACTAACTGTAATGACATTGAGACATTGGAAGGCACAGCCGGTTATTCAGAACAACCAAACGACAATATTCATATCTCAGAGAAACCACTTAATATTTCAGACTTCAATTGAACCCGAACTCCGAGTCCTTTACAATAGTCCTTTTAAAAATAGCACTAGATGTCGGCAGTCGATCGAGTGCCAGTGGATAATAAGAACATGTAAAGAAGCGGCTACAAAGAAGCCGAGCCGAACTAAAGCAGTAACCTAAAGCCGTGATCGAAAGCCGTAATCGAAAGCCGTAATATAAAGCCGTAATCTAAAGCCGTAATCTAAAGCGGTAATCTAAAGCTGTAATTTAGAGCCGTAGCAGAAGCCGTTATCAAGTGCTGTTGTCAAGTCTCTTACTTATTATAAACATTCGCCGAGCTATTATTCGTTGTATTACTTAAATACCTATTAATTATCAATAAACTACAAACATATATCTACATTTGCTCAACCTTGTCTAACCGTGACGGATTGTGCCTGATCAAAAGGCTGAATGTGTGCTGATATGTGCCAATACTGTAAAAGAATATGAGAAAAGGAAGTTCGCCAAAAAAAAGCCGCAAGTACACCGAGAAAACCCGCTCAGAAACCAGCAGTGCAACAAAGACAGTCTTTGTCGGTTTATACGAGGAGCTGAAAAGTATATTAATCGCTGAATTTAAACGTACGTACGCCAGCGCTGATGTACATAAGAAGCTGGGCGAGAAAAAGAAACGAGAAGCCGAATCGTTTCATGAATACGTTTTACAGATGAGGCAAATTGCTGAGCTCGTTGCAGGTGTAGATATGATGTCGGTTATCCGGTACATAGTCGATGGATTGAAAATAAAAAATGAATACAAATACAGCATGTACAGCTGCAAGACTTACGATGAACTACAGAGCCAGTATTCAATTTACGAGCAAATGAAAGAACGCGAACAGTTCATTAATATACAGCCGGATCAGGGAAAAAAGCCGAACATGGAGGTAGAGCAGCGCATTGTTTCAATTGGGGATCGACAGATCATCTCAGGAAGGATTGTCAAGCTGCAACTAAATGTTTCAAGTGCGGCGAAAGTGGTCACATGTCGAGAAATTGTCCAAAAGCTGTGCAAAGCGTAAGAGTGATACGATACAACAACCGCCTTAAATCTGTTGTCTGTAAAGTTGCGATCGATTGTCTGGTTGACACAGGCGCTGATGTATCCATCATAAAAGCCAGAGCGTTTCAAATGTTTCCTGATGTCCAGCTGCAGAAGTCGGTATCAATGCTGAGGGGTCTGGGCAACACTAAAACATTGCCGATAGGACATTTTGTCGCTGATGTGCTGGTGGACAACATACAAGTTCAGTAGAAGTTCGTCGTGGTGCCGGATGACAAACTAGAGTACAATGCACAGTGGTTGCGCTCATAGGCTACGATTTCGTGTCAAAATTTTGCAATGAGCTAAGTATTTATAATGTTGTAGAAGACGATATTGAAATCCACACTCCTCCGCAGTTAGAGCCAGTTATACGATCCATTGTCACGGCTTATAAGCCGGAATCGCCCGCTGCAAAAAGCCCAATCGAGCTGAAGATTGTGCCAAAGGAGAAGATGATACCATTTAAACACCAGCACAGTCGATACTCAATGGTTGAATGCGAAGCGATTCGAAATCAAGTTGCGGAATGGCTACGAGACAAAATAGTACGCAAGTCGACGTCAAATTTTGCTAGCAGATATCGTCAAAAAGAAAGATGGATCCAACAGAGTCTGCGTTGATTTTCGTCAACTTAACGCCATGGTTTTAAAAGACTGCTTTCCCGTGCCGCTTATGGATGACAAACTGCAGGCAGCAAAGCTTTTTGTCGTCATGGATTTGGAGAACAGTTTTTTTCTCGTCCCTGTAGAAGAGGAAAGCCGAAAATACACAGCATTTATAACCAGGGAAGGCCTGTTCGAGTTCAACAAAACGCCCTTTGGATTTATAAACTCGCCAGCTGCGTTTGTAATGCAAATTTATATGGATGACATTATCATATATGGCATGTCGGTAGATAAATGCTTGGAAAAGCTTAAATTAGTCCTGGAGGTAGCTGCTCGTTTTTCATTGATCATAAAATGGAAAAAATGCCGTTTTCTGGAAAGCAGGATTGATTTCCTCGGACATACGGTTCAAAACGGAAGGATTTGGCCTGGCTCCGAAAAGACTCGAGCCGTAAAACATTTCGCTATCCCGACAAATGTTAAAGCAGTGCAGTCGTTTTTAGGGCTGACTGGTTTTTTTCGCAAGTTTATAAAAGGATACGCACACATAGCTCGACCATTAACAAACCTGCTAAAAAAGGATTCTGAATTAAAGATGGGCGCCAAGAAGCTGAACGCATTTAATCAGTTGAAGAATAGCCTTTGCCAAGAACCAGTTCGTCGAATATGTAAGGAAGACGGATGTTACTCGCGAGGTTGCGCAACGGATTTTGTCCCTGCAGGATTATTCGTTATCAGTGGGGCATCGTAGCGTTGATCGAATGAAACATGTTGACTGCTTAAGCCGATTTCCAAATATTCTTTTGGTGGGAACAGAAGTAACAGCCCGTATAAAGAATGCATTAATAAACTCGTCCATCCGTGATGTAATGCAAATTTATATGGATGACATTATCATATACGGCATTTCGGTAGATAAATGCTTGGAAAAGCTTAAATTAGTGCTGGAGCTAGCTGCTCGTTTTTGATTAATTATAAAATGGAAAAAATGCCGTTTTGTCTCTGCAGGATTATTCGTTTGCAGTGGAGCATCGTAGCGCTGATCGAATGAAACATGCTTAAGCCGATTTCCAAATATTCTTCTGGTGGGAACAGAAGTAACAGCCCGTATAAAGAACGCAAATGGATGGACGACTTTATTAATGCCATCTTATGTATCCTGGAGAAGGGACCATACCAAGGATATAAGCTAAAAGGAAATGTTCTGTTTAAACATATTGACGGTCGTGAACTTCTTGTTGTACCTAAGGCTGTGGAGCATGAGATTATAACTGAAGCCCATGCAGATGGACACTTTGGAATAACAAAGACGATACACAGCCTGCAACAGCATTTTTTATCCCGCACCAAAGGAACGAAAGGTGGCACAGGTTATCGCCACATGCATAAAGTGCCATATGACCAATAAGAAAATTGGTAAGCAGGAGGGTTACCTGAACTGTATAGACAAAGGTGGTCAACAGTTACAGACGCTGCATCTGGATCACCTTGGCCCAATGGATTCTACGACAAAACTTTATAAGTATATATTTGCAATGGTCGATGGATTTTCGAGGTTCGCTACTAAATCTACAGGGGCCGATGAAGTTGTCAAAAAGCTGGAGGAATGGATCGTGACGGATAGAGAAGCATCTTATACCTCAGACGCTTTTGAGGAGTTCGGAAAGCAGAATGCGATTCAGCACATATGGACGAAAACTGGAGTGGCCAGAGAAAACGGTCAGATAGAGTGTGCTAACCGAGTTTTCCTGTCCATCATTAGTAAACTTTCTGCAGACGATACAACTAAATGGTATAGGTTCGTTGCCGAAGTGCAAAAAGCAATCAACTCGCATGTTCATTCGACTACACAAAAAGCACCATTCGAGCTGATGTTTGGTACCAAGATGCTGACCAAAATTACAGACAAGATAACTATGGTCCTAGAACAAGAATTAATGGAAGATTTTGAGAAAGAAAGGCAAGAAATGCGTCGCGATACAAAAAGCCCTAGATGTATACAAACACAATTTTGACAAAAAGAGAAAGAAGGAGGAAACTGGCTAATACTTTTCTTGCTCCTTACGAGGTGGTGATAGTGAAACGCTGTGGTCACTATGACGTCAAGAAGGCTGCCGAGCTTGAAGGTCCATAACAGCAAGTTGTGGAGATATGTAGCAGCAAATGAAGACTTTTTGTCGTCTGGGACATACAACAACGAGCAGATGACCGAATGTAAGCAGGCGATATATCAAGCAGTTGGCAGCATTGGTTGGAGAGACAAGAGTTGTCAGCACTAGAAGTCGGGAGTCGATCGAGAGCCAGCGGAGAATAAGAATGTGTAAAGAAGCTACAAAGAAGCCGAGCCGAACTAAAGCAGTAACCTAAAGCCGTCATCGAAAGCCGTTATCTAAAGCCGTAATCATAAGCCGTAATCTAAAGTAAGTTAGTTTAAAGCTGTAATCTAAAGCCGTAGCAGAAGCCGTTATCAAGTGCTGTTGTCAAGCCGTAATCTAAAGCCGTAATCTAAAGCCGTAATCTAAAGCCGTAATATAAAGCTGTAATATAAAGCCGTAGCAGTAGCCGTTATCAAGTGCTGTTTTCAAGTCTCTTATTTATTATAAACATACGCCGAGCTATTATTCGTTGTATTACTTAAATACCTTTTAATTATCAAAAAACTACAAACATATATCTACATATACAACAGACAGAATATTTAATTTAATTCAGAAGGCGTACTCACAATATTTTGCTTACAGTAACAATTATAAACTTGTTAAATGCACGATATTCTTAACAGACCTGAACAGGCATCGACAACCAAGAAGAAACAAGAGAGAACGCTATAGTCGAGTTCCCCGACTATCTGATACCCGTTACTCAGCTAGTGGAAGGGAGAAGGAGAGTCTTAAACACAGTTTTTGTCGGTTTGTAGGCGTTATAGTGGGCGTGGCAGAAAGTTTTTTGGCAAATCGATAGAATTTTACAAGACTAATAAAAAAATGAAAACATATCAAAACATTTTTCAAAAGTGTGGGAGTAGCAGCTTTGGGCGGTTTGTGGGCGTTAGAGTGGGCGTGGCAAAAAGTTTTTTGGTAAATCGATAGAAATTTACAAGACCAATACAAAAATGAAAAAATTTCAAAACATTTTTCAAAAGTGTGGGCGTAGCAGCTTTGGGCGGTTTGTGGGCGTTAGAGTGGGCGTGGCAAAAAGTTTTTTGGCAAATCGATAGAAATTCACAAGACCAATACAAAAATGAAAAAATATCAAAACATTTTTTAAAAGTGTGGGCGTGGCAGTTCTGGGCGGTTTGTGGGCGTTAGAGTGGGCGTGGCAACATGAATCGACAAACTTGCGCTGCGTCTATGTCTCTGGAGTCTGTATGCTTAATCTCAACTTTCTAGCTTTTGTAGTTCCTGAGATCACAGCGTTCATACGGACGGACAGACAGACGGACAGACGGACAGACGGACATGGTCATATCGACTCGGCTATTGATCCTGATCAAGAATATATATACTTTATATGGTCGGAAACCCTTCCTTCTGCCTGTTACATACTTTTCAACGAATCTAGTATACCCTTTTACTCTACGAGTAACGGGTATAAAAATTCATACGCAACATATAAATTCAAATCAAAAGGGGCGGATGAAGTAACACTAAAATTCAAAAGGGAGTTATATTTCCCAAACATGAATTAAAAAGTAAAATAGATAATTCAAATCTGTAATATATGCAAAACTTTAAAATATGACAGAAAACAAAAGCCTATCAATAAACAGAAGCTCCGCATGGCCCATTAAATATAGTACACGCGGACTTTTACACCATTAACGGCCGATACGTGGTTACAATAATAGATAAGTTCTCGAAATTTTCGGCAGCTTATACGATCCCAACCAGGGATAAAATAAATACCACAAGGGCTAATTTATCGAATTTCAATCAAACATTTTCAAAGGATTTTTAAACGAAATATCACTTTAAACTGACAACTACAAAAATAAAAACAAATGAAATTGAATTATTAAAAACAAATAAAAACATATATAAATAAACAAAATCATGTACACAAAAATATAATAAATTTTGTTTAAATAAACTTTTTAGTATAAATGTAACCTTAATAAATTTGGAAAAGTTTACATTAAAAACAAAATATATACATATACATCTAATACCCGTTACTCAGGTGGTGGAAGTGCAAAGGAGAAATTTCCACACTGACTGTTTTTGGTGGTTTTTGGTAGCGTTTGAGTGGGCGTGGCAAAAAGATTTGGAAAAGTTTACATTAAAAACAAAATATATACATATACATCTAATAACCGTTACTCAGGTGGTGGAAATGCAAAGGAGAAATTTCCACACTGACTGTTTTTGGTGGTTTTCGGTAGCGTTTGAGTGGGCGTGGCAAAAAGATTTTTCGCAGTTCGAAAAAAATTTACATGACAAAAAAATGTGAAAATTTATCAACAACATTTTCAAAATTGTGGGCGTGGCAGTTTTGCGCGTTTTGTGGGCGTTAGAGTGGGCGTGGAAAAAGTTTTTCTGCATATCGACAGAAATTTACAAGACCAATACAAAAATGAAAAAATATCAAAACATTTTTCAAAAGTGTGGGCGTGACAGCTTTGGGCGGTTTGTGGGCGTTAGAGTGGGCGTGGCAACAAGAATTGACAAACTTGCACTGCGTCTATGTCTCTGGAGTCTGTGTGCTTAATCTTAGCTTTCTAGCTTTTGTAGTTCCTGAGATCTCAGCGTTCATACGGACGGACAGACAGACGGACAGACGAACGGACAGACGCGATTTGCGAAAAAACTTTTTGCCACGCCCACTCTTACGCCCACAAACCGCCAAAAACTGTCAGTGTTGAAGACCTCCTTCGCACTTTCACTAGCTGAGTAACGGGTATCAGATAGTCGGGGAACTCGACCATAGAGTTCTCTCTTGTATTTTATCTCATCTCTTTTGTCTTTCCTCTCTACTTTGTGTGCATCAACTAACTGTGTAAAAAGCTCTAGCGTGTAACCATATAAGCATACACAACTTTTTTCAATAAAGCTTTATCATTCTGAGTTGTACCACCTACTTTAACAATCGATCGTTTTAATTATCCGCATAGAAAATCATCTATACATTTAAATGTACAAAAATTCATAAGTACATAGATATGTATATAGATACGCATCGTTACCTCCCACCGTCTCGACCTAAGGCAATCTAGTAAATCGGGCACATCAAGGATAAGCTTTGCTGACACCATCGAAATCAAATCCCACAGTAACTAGCAACTAGTTTTGCTTCCTGGCCTATACCAAGTACTAACAAGATAAAATTTGCAAACATTTTAAAATCAGGTATGGAGCCTCCAACTCGAAATTCTCAACCACCACATGAAGTGCACACAAAATTGGATACACAACAAAAAACAGTAAAAAACAGCAAAAAACAAAAATTGAAGCTATGATGCAAGCCTTACAACAGAGCATGATGCACTTTATGACATTTATGCGTACCACCATTCAAGACATGATGCGCAATCTAAATAAATAATGACTACCTTACGCATTGCTACGTGGAACGCCAATGGCGTCTCACAACGCAAACTTGAGCTAGCTCAACTTCTACATGAGAAGCACATCGATGTAAGCACAAAACAAAATGGCTCAGGTATACAAAATATTTAAGTTCATACATTAAGCTAAGCTCAAAAATCAACACTGAATCTGATATTGAGAGCTGCACAGGTACAAAGGAATCCATTCTTACGGCAGCAGCTCGTACTGGAACACCTAAAATCACGAACGTTATACATAATCCGAATAAGACTAAGAAATGGCTGTCTTCCAAATCTCCATCTGCAAAACAAAAGCTAAAAATAGCCACACGGAAACTGGCCAACGCTTTGTAACAAGAGAAGGAACACGTTCGGGGCCGATACATAGAGCAACTTTCTCCAACAGGCACCGACTGAAACAATTCCAAAAATGCCTGCCAATCCGACTTAAACTTCAACTGAGCGCCCACAACAAAATCCTATCTCATCAATTTAGGAAATAGGAACTGCTTTCGAAAATATTTTTAGACGTTTCCCAAGCATTCGACAAAGTCTGTCTTGGCCTAATGTTTAAAATTAAAACAACCCTACCTGAAAGCACTCACAAACTTCTTAAGTCATACCTCTACGATAGAAATTTTGCATTGCGGTGCAACACAAGGCAGGGTTATTGGTCCCACTTTATACCTCCTACAGCTGACATTCAGGCAAATATTTTCCTTACGGTGTCCACGTTTGCAAACGACACAGCTATCCTAAGCCGTTTAAGGTCCCGAAACCAAGCACAGCACATTGCACCTCATAGACATTGCAAAGTGGTTCTCTGACTGGCGAATAAAAATATACGAGCAAAAATGCAGGCACGTAACATTTACGCTTAACAGACAAGACTGCCCACCACTTTTGCTGAACAACATTCCACTCCCGAGAGCAGATGAGGAAATGTACCTGGGAGTACATCTCGACAGAGGGCTCACATGGCGCAAGCTCATTGAAGCCAAAAAAAATCAACTTAAACTTAAAGCTAAAAATGTACACTGGCTTCATCAACGCTGGCTCCCCCCCACCCTAGCCTAAACCACAAGGTATTACTCCACAATGTGGTTGTTCGGTACTAAATCTACAGGGGCCGATGAAGTTGTCAAAAAGCTGGAGGAATGGATCGTGACGGATAGAGAAGCATCTTATACCTCAGACGCTTTTGAGGAGTTCGTAAAGCAGAATGCGATTCAGCACATATGGACGAAAACTGGAGTGGCCAGAGAAAACGGTCAGATAGAGTGTGCTAACCGAGTTTTCCTGTCCATCATTAGTAAACTTTCTGCAGACGATACAACTAAATGGTATAGGTTCGTTGCCGAAGTCCAAAAAGCAATCAACTCGCATGTTCATTCGACTACACAAAAAGCACCATTCGAGCTGATGTTTGGTACCAAGATGCTGACCAAAATTACAGACAAGATAACTATGGTCCTAGAACAAGAATTAATGGAAGATTTTGAGAAAGAAAGGCAAGAAATGCGTCGCGATAAAAAAAGCCCAAGATGTATACAAACACAATTTTGACAAAAAGAGAAAGAAGGAGGAAACTGGCTAATACTTTTCTTGCTCCTTACGAGGTGGTGATAGTGAAACGCTGTGGTCGCTATGACGTCAAGAAGGCTGCCGAGCTTGAAGGTCCATAACAGCAAGTTGTGGAGATATGTAGCAGCAAATGAAGACTTGTTGTCGTCTGGGACATACGACAACGAGCAGATGACCGAATGTAAGCAGGCGATATATCAAGCAGTTGGCAGCATTGGTTGGAGAGACAAGAGTTGTCAGCACTAGAAGTCGGGAGTCGATCGAGAGCCAGCGGAGAATAAGAATGTGTAAAGAAGCTACAAAGAAGCCGAGCCAAACTAAAGCAGTAACCTAAAGCCGTATTCGAAAGCCGTTATCTAAAGCCGTAATCATAAGCCGTAATCTAAAGTAAGTTAGTTTAAAGCTGTAATCTAAAGCCGTAGCAGAAGCCGTTATCAAGTGCTGTTGTCAAGCCGTAATCTAAAGCCGTAATCTAAAGCCGTAATATAAAGCTGTAATATAAAGCCGTAGCAGTAGCCGTTATCAAGTGCTGTTTTCAAGTCTCTTATTTATTATAAACATACGCCGAGCTATTATTCGTTGTATTACTTAAATACCTTTTAATTATCAAAAAACTACAAACATATATCTACATATACAACAGACAGAATATTTAATTTAATTCAGAAGGCGTACTCACAATATTTTGCTTACAGTAACAATTATAAACTTGTTAAATGCACGATATTCTTAACAGACCTGAACAGGCATCGACAACCAAGAAGAAAAAATTCATACGCAACATATAAATTCAAATCAAAAGGGGCGGATGCAGTAACACTAAAATTCAAAAGGGAGTTATATTTCCCAAACATGAATTAAAAAGTAAAATAGATAATTCAAATCTGTAATATATGCAAAACTTTAAAATATGACAGAAAACAAAAGCCTATTAATAAACAGAAGCTCCGCATGGCCCATTAAATATAGTACACGCGGACTTTTACACCATTAACGGCCGATACGTGGTTACAATAATAGATAAGTTCTCGAAATTTTCGGCAGCTTATACGATCCCAACCAGGGATAAAATAAATACCACAAGGGCTAATTTATCGAATTTCAATCAAACATTTTCAAAGGATTTTTAAACGAAATATCACTTTAAACTGACAACTACAAAAATAAAAACAAATGAAATTGAATTATTAAAAACAAATAAAAACATATATAAATAAACAAAATCATGTACACAAAAATATAATAAATTTTGTTTAAATAAACTTTTTAGTATAAATGTAACCTTAATAAATTTGGAAAAGTTTACATTAAAAACAAAATATATACATATACATCTAATACCCGTTACTCAGGTGGTGGAAGTGCAAAGGAGAAATTTCCACACTGACTGTTTTTGGTGGTTTTTGGTAGCGTTTGAGTGGGCGTGGCAAAAAGATTTGGAAAAGTTTACATTAAAAACAAAATATATACATATACATCTAATAACCGTTACTCAGGTGGTGGAAATGCAAAGGAGAAATTTCCACACTGACTGTTTTTGGTGGTTTTTGGTAGCGTTTGAGTGGGCGTGGCAAAAAGATTTTTCGCAGTTCGAAAAAAATTTACATGACAAAAAAAATGTGAAAATTTATCAACAACATTTTCAAAATTGTGGGCGTGGCAGTTTTGCGCGTTTTGTGGGCGTTAGAGTGGGCGTGGAAAAAGTTTTTCTGCATATCGACAGAAATTTACAAGACCAATACAAAAATGAAAAAATATCAAAACATTTTTTAAAAGTGTGGGCGTGACAGCTTTGGGCGGTTTGTGGGCGTTAGAGTGGGCGTGGCAACAAGAATTGACAAACTTGCACTGCGTCTATGTCTCTGGAGTCTGTGTGCTTAATCTTAGCTTTCTAGCTTTTGTAGTTCCTGAGATATCAGCGTTCATACGGACGGACAGACACACGGACAGACAGACGGACAGACGGACGGACAGACGCGATTTGCGGAAAAACTTTTTGCCACGCCCACTCTTACGCCCACAAACCGCCAAAAACTGTCAGTGTTGAAGACCTCCTTCGCACTTTCACTAGCTGAGTAACGGGTATCAGATAGTCGGGGAACTCTCTTTTGTCTTTCCTCTCTACTTTGTGTGCATCAACTAACTGTGTAAAAAGCTCTAGCGTGTAACCATATAAGCATACACAACTTTTTTCAATAAAGCTTTATCATTCTGAGTTGTACCACCTACTTTAACAATCGATCGTTTTAATTATCCGCATAGAAAATCATCTATACATTTAAATGTACAAAAATTCATAAGTACATAGATATGTATATAGATACGCATCGTTACCTCCCACCGTCTCGACCTAAGGCAATCTAGTAAATCGGGCACATCAAGGATAAGCTTTGCTGACACCATCGAAATCAAATCCCACAGTAACTAGCAACTAGTTTTGCTTCCTGGCCTATACCAAGTACTAACAAGATAAAATTTGCAAACATTTTAAAATCAGGTATGGAGCCTCCAACTCGAAATTCTCAACCACCACATGAAGTGCACACAAAATTGGATACACAACAAAAAACAGTAAAAAACAGCAAAAAACAAAAATTGAAGCTATGATGCAAGCCTTACAACAGAGCATGATGCACTTTATGACATTTATGCGTACCACCATTCAAGACATGATGCGCAATCTAAATAAATAATGACTACCTTACGCATTGCTACGTGGAACGCCAATGGCGTCTCACAACGCAAACTTGAGCTAGCTCAACTTCTACATGAGAAGCACATCGATGTAAGCACAAAACAAAATGGCTCAGGTATACAAAATATTTAAGTTCATACATTAAGCTAAGCTCAAAAATCAACACTGAATCTGATATTGAGAGCTGCACAGGTACAAAGGAATCCATTCTTACGGCAGCAGCTCGTACTGGAACACCTAAAATCACGAACGTTATACATAATCCGAATAAGACTAAGAAATGGCTGTCTTCCAAATCTCCATCTGCAAAACAAAAGCTAAAAATAGCCACACGGAAACTGGCCAACGCTTTGTAACAAGAGAAGGAACACGTTCGGGGCCGATACATAGAGCAACTTTCTCCAACAGGCACCGACTGAAACAATTCCAAAAATGCCTGCCAATCCGACTTAAACTTCAACTGAGCGCCCACAACAAAATCCTATCTCATCAATTTAGGAAATAGGAACTGCTTTCGAAAATATTTTTAGACGTTTCCCAAGCATTCGACAGAGTCTGTCTTGGCCTAATGTTTAAAATTAAAACAACCCTACCTGAAAGCACTCACAAACTTCTTAAGTCATACCTCTACGATAGAAATTTTGCATTGCGGTGCAACACAAGGCAGGGTTATTGGTCCCACTTTATACCTCCTACAGCTGACATTCAGGCAAATATTTTCCTTAAGGTGTCCACGTTTGCAAACGACACAGCTATCCTAAGCCGTTTAAGGTCCCGAAACCAAGCACAGCACATTGCACCTCATAGACATTGCAAAGTGGTTCTCTGACTGGCGAATAAAAATATACGAGCAAAAATGCAGGCACGTAACATTTACGCTTAACAGACAAGACTGCCCACCACTTTTGCTGAACAACATTCCACTCCCGAGAGCAGATGAGGAAATGTACCTGGGAGTACATCTCGACAGAGGGCTCACATGGCGCAAGCTCATTGAAGCCAAAAAAAATCAACTTAAACTTAAAGCTAAAAATGTACACTGGCTTCATCAACGCTGGCTCCCCCCCCACCCTAGCCTAAACCACAAGGTATTACTCCACAATGTGGTTGTTCGGTACTAAATCTACAGGGGCCGATGAAGTTGTCAAAAAGCTGGAGGAATGGATCGTGACGGATAGAGAAGCATCTTATACCTCAGACGCTTTTGAGGAGTTCGTAAAGCAGAATGCGATTCAGCACATATGGACGAAAACTGGAGTGGCCAGAGAAAACGGTCAGATAGAGTGTGCTAACCGAGTTTTCCTGTCCATCATTAGTAAACTTTCTGCAGACGATACAACTAAATGGTATAGGTTCGTTGCCGAAGTCCAAAAAGCAATCAACTCGCATGTTCATTCGACTACACAAAAAGCACCATTCGAGCTGATGTTTGGTACCAAGATGCTGACCAAAATTACAGACAAGATAACTATGGTCCTAGAACAAGAATTAATGGAAGATTTTGAGAAAGAAAGGCAAGAAATGCGTCGCGATACAAAAAGCCCAAGATGTATACAAACACAATTTTGACAAAAAGAGAAAGAAGGAGGAAACTGGCTAATACTTTTCTTGCTCCTTACGAGGTGGTGATAGTGAAACGCTGTGGTCGCTATGACGTCAAGAAGGCTGCCGAGCTTGAAGGTCCATAACAGCAAGTTGTGGAGATATGTAGCAGCAAATGAAGACTTGTTGTCGTCTGGGACATACGACAACGAGCAGATGACCGAATGTAAGCAGGCGATATATCAAGCAGTTGGCAGCATTGGTTGGAGAGACAAGAGTTGTCAGCACTAGAAGTCGGGAGTCGATCGAGAGCCAGCGGAGAATAAGAATGTGTAAAGAAGCTACAAAGAAGCCGAGCCGAACTAAAGCAGTAACCTAAAGCCGTAATCGAAAGCCGTTATCTAAAGCCGTAATCATAAGCCGTAATCTAAAGTAAGTTAGTTTAAAGCTGTAATCTAAAGCCGTAGCAGAAGCCGTTATCAAGTGCTGTTGTCAAGCCGTAATCTAAAGCCGTAATCTAAAGCCGTAATATAAAGCTGTAATATAAAGCCGTAGCAGTAGCCGTTATCAAGTGCTGTTTTCAAGTCTCTTATTTATTATAAACATACGCCGAGCTATTTTTCGTTGTATTACTTAAATACCTTTTAATTATCAAAAAACTACAAACATATATCTACATATACAACAGACAGAATATTTAATTTAATTCAGAAGGCGTACTCACAATATTTTGCTTACAGTAACAATTATAAACTTGTTAAATGCATGATATTCTTAACAGACCTGAACAGGCATCGACAACCAAGAAGAAAAAATTCATACGCAACATATAAATTCAAATCAAAAGGGGCGGATGCAGTAACACTAAAATTCAAAAGGGAGTTATATTTCCCAAACATGAATTAAAAAGTAAAATAGATAATTCAAATCTGTAATATATGCAAAACTTTAAAATATGACAGAAAACAAAAGCCTATTAATAAACAGAAGCTCCGCATGGCCCATTAAATATAGTACACGCGGACTTTTACACCATTAACGGCCGATACGTGGTTACAATAATAGATAAGTTCTCGAAATTTTCGGCAGCTTATACGATCCCAACCAGGGATAAAATAAATACCACAAGGGCTAATTTATCGAATTTCAATCAAACATTTTCAAAGGATTTTTAAACGAAATATCACTTTAAACTGACAACTACAAAAATAAAAACAAATGAAATTGAATTATTAAAAACAAATAAAAACATATATAAATAAACAAAATCATGTACACAAAAATATAATAAATTTTGTTTAAATAAACTTTTTAGTATAAATGTAACCTTAATAAATTTGGAAAAGTTTACATTAAAAACAAAATATATACATATACATCTAATACCCGTTACTCAGGTGGTGGAAGTGCAAAGGAGAAATTTCCACACTGACTGTTTTTGGTGGTTTTTGGTAGCGTTTGAGTGGGCGTGGCAAAAAGATTTGGAAAAGTTTACATTAAAAACAAAATATATACATATACATCTAATAACCGTTACTCAGGTGGTGGAAATGCAAAGGAGAAATTTCCACACTGACTGTTTTTGGTGGTTTTTGGTAGCGTTTGAGTGGGCGTGGCAAAAAGATTTTTCGCAGTTCGAAAAAAATTTACATGACAAAAAAAATGTGAAAATTTATCAACAACATTTTCAAAATTGTGGGCGTGGCAGTTTTGCGCGTTTTGTGGGCGTTAGAGTGGGCGTGGAAAAAGTTTTTCTGCATATCGACAGAAATTTACAAGACCAATACAAAAATGAAAAAATATCAAAACATTTTTTAAAAGTGTGGGCGTGACAGCTTTGGGCGGTTTGTGGGCGTTAGAGTGGGCGTGGCAACAAGAATTGACAAACTTGCACTGCGTCTATGTCTCTGGAGTCTGTGTGCTTAATCTTAGCTTTCTAGCTTTTGTAGTTCCTGAGATCTCAGCGTTCATACGGACGGACAGACAGACGGACAGACGGACGGACAGACGCGATTTGCGGAAAAACTTTTTGCCACGCCCACTCTTACGCCCATAAACCGCCAAAAACTGTCAGTGTTGAAGACCTCCTTCGCACTTTCACTAGCTGAGTAACGGGTATCAGATAGTCGGGGAACTCTCTTTTGTCTTTCCTCTCTACTTTGTGTGCATCAACTAACTGTGTAAAAAGCTCTAGCGTGTAACCATATAAGCATACACAACTATTTTCAATAAAGCTTTATCATTCTGAGTTGTACCACCTACTTTAACAATCGATCGTTTTAATTATCCGCATAGAAAATCATCTATACATTTAAATGTACAAAAATTCATAAGTACATAGATATGTATATAGATACGCATCGTTACCTCCCACCGTCTCGACCTAAGGCAATCTAGTAAATCGGGCACATCAAGGATAAGCTTTGCTGACACCATCGAAATCAAATCCTACAGTAACTAGCAACTAGTTTTGCTTCCTGGCCTATACCAAGTACTAACAAGATAAAATTTGCAAACATTTTAAAATCAGGTATGGAGCCTCCAACTCGAAATTCTCAACCACCACATGAAGTGCACACAAAATTGGATACACAACAAAAAACAGTAAAATACAGCAAAAAACAAAAATTGAAGCTATGATGCAAGCCTTACAACAGAGCATGATGCACTTTATGACATTTATGCGTACCACCATTCAAGACATGATGCGCAATCTAAATAAATAATGACTACCTTACGCATTGCTACGTGGAACGCCAATGGCGTCTCACAACGCAAACTTGAGCTAGCTCAACTTCTACATGAGAAGCACATCGATGTAAGCACAAAACAAAATGGCTCAGGTATACAAAATATTTAAGTTCATACATTAAGCTAAGCTCAAAAATCAACACTGAATCTGATATTGAGAGCTGCACAGGTACAAAGGAATCCATTCTTACGGCAGCAGCTCGTACTGGAACACCTAAAATCACGAACGTTATACATAATCCGAATAAGACTAAGAAATGGCTGTCTTCCAAATCTCCATCTGCAAAACAAAAGCTAAAAATAGCCACACGGAAACTGGCCAACGCTTTGTAACAAGAGAAGGAACACGTTCGGGGCCGATACATAGAGCAACTTTCTCCAACAGGCACCGACTGAAACAATTCCAAAAATGCCTGCCAATCCGACTTAAACTTCAACTGAGCGCCCACAACAAAATCCTATCTCATCAATTTAGGAAATAGGAACTGCTTTCGAAAATATTTTTAGACGTTTCCCAAGCATTCGACAGAGTCTGTCTTGGCCTAATGTTTAAAATTAAAACAACCCTACCTGAAAGCACTCACAAACTTCTTAAGTCATACCTCTACGATAGAAATTTTGCAGTGAGGTGCAACACAAGGCAGGGTTATTGGTCCCACTTTATACCTCCTACAGCTGACATTCAGGCAAATATTTTCCTTACGGTGTCCACGTTTGCAAACGACACAGCTATCCTAAGCCGTTTAAGGTCCCGAAACCAAGCACAGCACATTGCACCTCATAGACATTGCAAAGTGGTTCTCTGACTGGCGAATAAAAATATACGAGCAAAAATGCAGGCACGTAACATTTACGCTTAACAGACAAGACTGCCCACCACTTTTGCTGAACAACATTCCACTCCCGAGAGCAGATGAGGAAATGTACCTGGGAGTACATCTCGACAGAGGGCTCACATGGCGCAAGCTCATTGAAGCCAAAAAAAATCAACTTAAACTTAAAGCTAAAAATGTACACTGGCTTCATCAACGCTGGCTTTAGGGTCGTATAATGGAGAAACAGTTGCAAAAATAAACTACTTGTTCAAAACTTTGTTATTGTTAAGATTTGTAATCTCATTGTTAGTTCTTTTACAAGGATATTCAATAAATAAAAGCAAAGCAACAAAAACAAGAGAGAACGCTGTAGTCGAGTTCCCCGACTATCTGATAGCCGTTACTTCCGTCACGTGCCACATAATCCAAAATAAGGAAAATAAATACAAAAAATAAAATTTGTGAGTTTAAAATTTAATAAATACAATAAATTCTCATGCGCTAGAAAGTGCAAAATAAAAACAAGAGAGAACGCTATAGTCGAGTTCCCCGACTATGTGATACCCGTTACTCAGCTAGTGGAAGGGAGAAGGAGAGTCTTAAACACAGTTTTTGGCGGTTTGTAGGCGTTATAGTGGGCGTGGCAGAACGTTTTTTGGCAAATCGATAGAAATTTACAAGACTAATACAAAAATGAAAAAATATCGAAACATTTTTCAAAAGTGTGGGCGTAGCAGCTTTGGGCGGTTTGTGGGCGTTAGAGTGGGCGTGGCAAAAAGTTTTTTGGCAAATCGATAGAAATTTACAAGACCAATACAAAAATGAAAAAATATCAAAACATTTTTCAAAAGTGTGGGCGTAGTAGCTTTGGGCGGTTTGTGGGCGTTAGAGTGGGCGTGGCAAAAAGTTTTCTGGCAAATCGATAGAAATTTACAAGACCAATACAAAAATGAAAAAATATCAAAACATTTTTCAAAAGTGTGGGCGTGGCAGTTTTGGGCGGTTTGTGGGCGTTAGAGTGGGCGTGGCAACATGAACCGACAAACTTGCGCTGCGTCTATGTCTCTGGAGTCTGTATGCTTAATCTCAACTTTCTAGCTTTTGTAGTTCCTGAGATCTCGACGTTCATACGGACAGACGGACAGACGGACAGACAGACGGACGGACAGACGGACATGGCCAGATCGACTCGGCTACTGATCCTGATCAAGAATATATATACTTTATATGGTCGGAAACGCTTCCTTCTGCCTGTTACATACTTTTCAACGAATCTAGTATACCCTTTTACTCTACGAGTAACGGGTATAATAAATACATCAAATAAATTACATCCAGCAAGTTGTGGAGTTGAATTTTTATTAAATGACAAATTAATTTGAAGTTTTAAAACTTTTACACGGAAAAGTGCCAGTAAAAAATCGAATTGAGATACAATCAATTCAACTAGTAGGGCACTAGAAATGCAGGCGGAACAAATTGCGAATATGGAGGGTATAGCCTGCGCACTTCAAGGGCAGGAAGAACTACCATATTGGAAGCAAAATAAGCCACAATTATGGGGGAGTTAGGCTGGCAAAAATCCTCCATCTGAACCCTCCTCGGCTGGGCAATGGGTACTGCATTATCCCGGACAACGGGTAATGCATTGCTACTTGCTCCATCCGCGGTAATGCAGTGTCTAGCTAAGGCAACGGTTCAATTCCTTCCGCTCGAAAAGCATACTTCTAGCTTCAAAGCGAACGGTCGTGTTTTTTTTTCTGCGCTCCGAATTTATTTTTGTTTTGCTAAATCCAGCGGTGGAATTTAACAAATTATTTAATAATTCAATTTCCTAATCCGTACTAGTTAAAGTTCCGTTCGCTTCGCGAGTGAATCTTTTGTGATAAGTGCATTATTTTAATAAATTAATTCAATCTGTTCTCTTTCTGTCATTGCGTTTTGTTTACCCTCTCTTTCGTGCGTTGTCCGTAGTGCTGTTTGGTGTTGTTTTTGTACTTAACTGCACGGTGCACCCGCTCTTCCACACAAAATCCTAAAGTGCAGACTGCACTCTTGCGGTACATTTTCTGATTTTGTCTTATGGTACAGTGGTCAAAACCCAATTAAACATGGAAACCAATGTTGTCTGCTTCCATAACCAATGCCGTCAGGTAATAAAGCCTGAGCAGTCAAAAATTACCTGTTGGCTATGTGATAGAATGGTACACACTAAGTGCGCTGGTTTTAACGGCCGAACAAGTGATGACCTAGCTAAAGGCCCTAATCTAAAATACTGTTGTGATACTTGCCTAGGAGTTGCGAATGAAATGCAGCTCTTTATGCGCCAAACTAAAGGTGGCTTGAAAGGACTGATCAGCAGTTTTGGCGTGGCTAGAGATAGTTCGAGCTGATGATCTTCTTTCTGCGCTTGATTCACAATTTAATAGCCTCAAACTATTAGAAAAATCTCCAAAGCGCAAGAAAGCCGCTGGTGGTAGGCTGCCTAAGGGGAATGCCCGGAACCTTCGGCAAGTGATCAACAGGACTCCACAGCTGATCAGTTGACGATCGCAGCAAACCCTCAAATGTTGCTTAGATCGGCAGCTAAAAAAGATTCGGTGCAATCCGATCAATCGGTTATGGAGGGAGTCCAGCCTGGGATTGCTACAGATTCCGTTTTGTCCGCACTGGTTTCTCAACCGGTGATTCCACCCGTACCGAATTGTTTACCACCACAAAGAAATATTGATTCCGGACTACCGGCTCAAGTTGGCACTTCAGAAATACAACCTGCAGTGCCAAAACCCCTCTCGGTGGTTCCACTAAAGAAATAAATTTTTTTTCTCGGCTTTCCCCCGATCAAACATCATCTGATGTACTGTCTTATATACAAGACAAAACAAAAGCCGACAACATAAAAGTGGAAAAATTTAACTTTTCTTATGCTAGGGACATCTCATCTTTCAAGATAACTGTCCCAAATGAGCTATTCTCAACCATATGTTTCTGGTCGGAAAGTATGATTGTGAAAGAGTTTGAAGCTAAGATTAAAAATAGAAAAAAAGGGCCCGTGGGAATTAAACTTCCCAGAAGTGGCCAGATCACTGCCCCATCCTCCTCTACTACTTCTACTTCTTTATCTTTAAAAAACTAAAATCTAGTCTCACTATCTGTTATCAAAATTAAAGAGGCTTGTGTAGTAAGCTAACTAATTTGTATTCTAATAGCCTTTCCTTTGCATCCCATATTATTATGTTTACAGAGACTTGGTTAAAACCGGAGATACTTAACTCCGAAGTTTTCTCAGGTATGTACACAGTATACAGCCATGATCGTCCCTCCAGGCGGGGAGGGGGAGTCCTAATTGCTGTTAGGTCTACCCTCACATCAGAGGAGGAACTTTTTGATGAGTTCCGTAACTTAGAATTCTTATGCGTAAAGCTGTCATTTTCTGAAAGCTATTTTATATTACGTGCTCGTACATTCCGCCGTCTTCTGAATTTCCTGAATATATTAACCATTTGTCCGCTATCCAATCCGTTTTAAACAGACTGTCCGATAGGGACCAACTAGTTGTTCTAGGTGACTTTAATATACCAGGCACTAAGTGGTCTACAGAAGAACAGTCGAATATTTTTCTGCCTATAGCACAGCATGACTTTATTGACGGCTTGTTTGACATATCGTTGTCGCAATTAATTATATTCGAAATTCTCTTGGTCGTTTATGGGATCTATGTTTTGTTACAAGTCCTGAAAGTGTGTTTCTGACTAGAGTAGCACCTCTTAGTCAACCAGAAGATCCATACCATCCAACTTTCGAGGTGACAATCGACACAGGTACCGTAATAAAAGAGAGGCCAAATAAGTCAACAAAACGAATTCATTGTTTTCGTAAGGCAAACTTTCGGAGGCAAAATCTTTTTATATCTGGCTTTAATTGGTCCGATCTATATTCTTGCAGCATATCAAAGTCAAATTTAATATTCTGTCCCACTTTAAACGAAAGCTCACTGCTTTATGATCTTCACCGAGTTAAGCCTGTCTATTCACCAGGTCCCGACGGAATCCCTGGCTGTGTGCTTAGATTCTGTGCGGAAGCCTTGTGCAAGCCTCTACTAATACTGTTTAACCTATCTCTGGAATCTACACAGTTCCCCCAAATATGGAAGGAGTCCTTTGTGATCCCTCTCCATAAAAAAAGTAGCAAATCGGATGCGAGCAATTACAGAGGAATCTCCAAATTGTCTGCTATCCCTAAGCTTTTTGAAAACGTTATCACTCCTCATTTGCAGCACCTTTGTAGGTCAATTATATCACCATGTCAGCATGGGTTCATGAAACGCAGATCAACAACTACTAACCTTCTGGAGCTAACCTCCTTCGTAGTACAGGGCTTCAAAAATAATCTTCAAACAGATGTCATTTATACGGATTTAAGTAAAGCATTCGACTCTGTTAATCATTCACTGTTAATAAAAAAAACTTGATTTATTAGGTTTCCCTGTTGATCTCCTAAATTGGATTCTAAGTTATCTGAATGGCAGGACGCAACGGGTCCTCTTTAAAAATTCTCTTTCTTGTATTCTCCGAGTCACATCCGGCTTCCCACAGGGGAGCCACCTAGGTCCTCTCCTTTTTACCTTATTTATTAACGACCTTCCCTTAATAATAATTCATTCGCGTGTACTAATGTACGCTGATGATGTAAAATTATGCTTGCAATATAAGGACATTTCTCGCCATTTGGACTTACAATCCGATCTAGATTGCTTTCAAACCTGGTGCCGTGATAACGTATTAAACTTAAATGGCTCTAAGTGTAAAGTTATGACCTTCTATCAAGCCAACTCAATGCACGCAACTTACACTTTAAGTGGGTGCTCTTTAAACAGAATAACACATGTTGATGATAATAGTGTTCTTCTGGACCCTAAACTTAAATTTTCAGACCATATTTCGTCTAGTGTTAATAAGGCCAGAGGTGTGCTTGGTTTTATAAAACGGTGGTCAAAGGAATTTGATGATCCTTACATGACCAAAACCTTATTTATTTCTCTAGTCTGTCCGATCCTCGAGTATGGATCACCTGTTTGGAGTCCACAATATGAAGTTTACTCGGACCGCATCGAGTCGGTTCAAAAGAACTTCTTACTTTTTGCCTTACGGCGCCTTAATTGGGATGCAAACCTTAGATTACCTCCTTATTCAAGTAGATTAATGTTAATTAACTTACCCTCCTTAGCTAACCGTAGAACGATGCTTGGAACAGTCTTTATTTTTAACCTTATTCGTGGTGAAGTGGATAGTCCCGACTTGGTTAGTCGGCTGAACTTCACTGTTCCGAGCAGATTTACTAGAAATTAATTTTAAATCATTGTAGATCTAATTATGAGTTGCATGATCCCTACAGAGTAATATGTTCTGACTATTATAGATTGTATCCTACTATCTCTAATTCTGACTCTCTGCCGTTTTTAAAGCGATCAATACTAACATACTTAACGAATTCTTAGATCTTACTACTATATACATATATTTCCTCGTCCTTTACTGTCTTCTATATCGCGTCTATCTTCCCGCGATTCGAGCCGTACGATACACGGACTTCCCCGGAAAACTAACCAACGGTTCTTTGTGAAATGGACAAAATAAACAACTTAGCTCGGTCTGGAATGTCAGCCCAAACGTCGGTGGAAGGCGTGACTGCTACCACCGGCGGGCACGGAGAGGCTAACCACGAAGACACAAGTCAAGTGCCTTGGCGTTGTTTTAGACAGCAAGCCGACATGGAAGCCCAATGTACTAGAGAGGGTAAAAAAGGCCACCATAGCGCTATTTGCATCCAAGAAGATGCCTAGCACAATGCCTAGTTGTATCAGGGAATATGTCTGTAGAAGGATTCGGGCATAGTTCAATTGGTCTAGACATTAGCGGCATATCTGATTACATAGTCACCAGAACGTGTCCGGATGTAAGAACAACGACATTCATGGGACCAGACGACTGGAAAACAGGTCAGGACCATGTTCAACACCTGAATATATACACATACAATATATACAATAAAGAGCGCAACGCAAAACTCAGTCACTACGTGCTGTATCTTCCAAGGAAAGACTGCAGACTGTTAGTAGGAATTCTTACAGGTCACTGCGGCACACGCAGCCAAACTGGGCATTACCGACAACGGCAAATGCCGGAAGTGTGATGAATTCGAGGCAATCGAAATCTTGGAGCATCTCATTTGCAAGTGTCCGGCCCTAACAAGGGCAAGAATAAACTACCTAGGCGCTCCGGCTCTGGCATCGCTAGAAGATGCCTCCAGGATGTAGCTAGATGAACTACTTGCCTTCGCGAAAAATAACTCGATCCTATAAGATTTCGAAAACCGCGTAAACATTCTCTAGGTCCATAAAGAAACATTCGGACAGCTACGGGCCATATTGGCCTATGCGCGTCCCCGTGAGGTCCTTCCGACCTTACCTTACCTATGGGGGAGTTAAGTTTACTAAAGATAAAAACCCGATAATCCAGACATTCCAGGAAATCGAATTGAATCGAAAAATTGAGTGTAATGAGCCCCTTGATATGCTCAAGTCTGTTCTAGAATTTGACGGTAAACAGGAAAATAACGTTTCCTGGAGACAGGCCGCCACTGCAGCCTACAAAATATTTGCTCCTTACGAATGTAGCAGGCGACATTATCAGGCCGTCGGAACCCTAAAAAATTAAGTAAGAGGCCCAGCGGCTGCTATGTGAGCCTCATATAATATAATGCGGTACCTAATTTCCACGCCATACTAGCGCGTGGACAAAATACGTAACAAAACAAGAATTAAGTTTGTCAAGGCAGGGAGAATTACCACTGCTCAAAAACTATGATGAGATAGAACGGAAGCTAACGCTTCTTACAAACAAAACAATAATGACACACGACGGAACCGCAGCGGCCGTCCTTAATGAGCAACACAGGGATGACCCTTTACACGCGTTCATATATGGCTTTAAAAAATCATTAAAAATTGCCGTTTTTCCGGCGCAACCGCGGGACTTGCCATCAGCATTTGCGTTAGCCCAAGAAGCTGAGTCAAGTAACGACAGGAGTATTTTCGTTCGCCCGACATAACGAAGAATGAGCCAAAAAACCAGCGACAGGCAGGTTGGAAAAGATCGAAGTCATACGGCAAACTGAACCAAAATTAGTGGCGATTAAAAAAAAAACCCATTTTGCCAGAACTCCAAAGGGAGCAAACAATCAAAGTGATTTCTTTAAACAAAGGCCACACAACTGTGCTGGTAATGGCCAGAGCCAACCGGCGCTAGAGCCTTTGGAAGTTCACCCCTCCCGGTCCAAACAAACCGCAACGTGGCAAAGAGGGCGTTCAACACGGTCTCAGCAAAAAATCAACTTCATCGACGAAGAAGATTATGACTCCGTTGCCCAATAAGGCGTCATAGAAATAGAGAACGAACTGGCTGCAAAGGACTTCAGCAGTTTTTTAGGGTAAAGTCCCTGCTCCCCTACGTTACACGTACAGAAATAAAACTATTACTTGATTCAGGCACCTCAAAAAATTATATTATTATATTACTCCGCTCCCGGGGCTGAATGGCGTCGTGACAGCAGAAAAACCCTTTACTGTAAAATTAATCCATGGCTTTACCAAAATCGATAAAAAAAAATGGCTAATTTCGGTGTTTAACGTAAAAACACCCTTTTTTAGTCTGAACAATTTTAAAGACTTTGACGGTATTTTTGGTCTCGACTTGCTTAAACAAGTAAATGCGAAACTTGATTTTACCGGAAATGTTCTAAATACTAGTAACGTAACCGAAAATCCAGATCCAGTTTACTATGGCAGAAAACGTTAACTTCATTAAAATCGATGATGAAGACGTCCCTCCTTTTATAAAAACTCGTTCGATAAAATAATAGTTAGAAATTGCAAAGCCTTTGCTGACCCAGACGAGGCATAACCATTCAAAATAAATAAACCAAACCCACAATTAAAACAGATGGGGAGCCGGTATATTCAATATCATACCCGCATCCCATGGGTGTGACTTAATTCGTCAATGCAGAGGTTAAATAACTTCTAGCGGACGGCGTAATAGGGCCATCCAAATCCCCTTACAACAACCCGACCTGGGTTGTAGACAAAAAGGGAACAGATCAAAACGGGGTAAAACGGGGCTAGTTATCGACTTTAGGAAACTAAATCAGAGAACCCTAAATACCCTATCCCAACGATTTCGACAATACTGTCAAATATTGGATAAGCAATTTTTTTACGACACTTGATCTTAAGTCAGGCTTTTACCAGATAGAGCTGGCAGAAAGGACAGAGAAAAGACGGCATTTTCAACAACAGCAAATAAGAATTTTGTAGATTACCATTTGGGCTTAAAAATGCCCCAAGCATTTTCCAAAGGGTCATTGAAGATGTCCTAAGAGATGGAATTTCAAAGATACGTGTACGTCGATGACGTCATAATATTCTCCAAAACAAAGGAAGACCACGTTAAGGACGTGGATTGGGGCAGGCATGAGAGTATCCCAGGAGAAATCACAGTTCTTCAAAAAGAGCGTTGAACACTTGGGGTTCATGGTGTCAAAAGGGGGTCTTTGAATTTCACCTGAAAAGGTCAAAGCCATAAAACAATTCCCCCTACCTAAAACGCTATTCGAACTCATATCATTTCTCGGATTAGCAAGCTACTATAGGAGCTTTATAAACGACTTTGCGGCAATCGCAAGGCCTTTAACGAATATCCTATAGGGAGAAAATGGAAAAGCAAGCAAATACCAGTCAGGGAAAATCGACATCGATATGACCAAAGAACAGAAAGAAACGTTCAACAGGTTGAAAGAAATCTTGGCATCGGAAGACGTTCTGCTTTTATATCCAGACTTTAAGAGACCATTCGATTTGACAACGGATGCGACAGGTTTTGGTATAGGTCCAGTACTATCTCAGGATGACCGCCCGATCACAATGATATTACGCGAGTTATCTCCCTATTAGCGTAGGTTCGGGAGATTAGATGAGTAGTTCCTAGTTAAGGTGAATAGAACCGTTCCCAAAGTAAACGTCCGTTGCTGTTAAGTTCAGAATTCTCAATGAATATTCTTTTTATTTCCAAGCTTTAATTTGTGATCGTTCTTACAAATATACATGTTTTCCTTATAGTAAAGTATTTCATTCCCATGAACCACCACATAATTTGGAGTTATCACAAATTCTGTGTCGTTCATGGGGAGTGGTATTAACCTTCTGAGCGCAAATATTTCTTTTTTAAACAATGGTAATTTGATTGAAAATATTATATCCATGTTATTCATGATCTCATTTAATTCTAGAAACTCATACATATGTTCGTCTGATACCAATCGTATCCCTTGTCTCTCTAACTCTTGGACACAACTGTCCATTTCCTTCTTTTCAAACAAGAACCTATAAATCACCCCTAACTAAGCCAGCAACAGGCTCTCGGTCACGTCGTTCAAGTTTAATCCTAGCATATCTATAGTGAGCGAAATTCTGTCAATATATTCCAATCTATAAATTCTCCTATCCTCTTCTATAAAGGACTTACTTTTGGCATTGTTATATTTGTTATTAAATGCATTTACTCTGCTTTGTTCTTCATTTATGTATTTCGTTAAATTTTTGAGCATGAAACTGACCCTGTTCTCTCCTGTGAGTTAATACTCTCTCTCAATCTTTCCTCTTCCTCTCTCATCTTCCTTATTTCCTCTTCTAATTTTTCGGCGTCATCCCAAACCCAATCCGTTGATCAATCCCCTTGCTTTTCTATGTCTAGGCCAAATTCCTTCTAGCCTTGTTTTCAACATCTGTAGTTTATTTTTAAGTGATCTAATTACGTCCTTTGTTTCCGACTCATCTTCAACTTCCCCAAGTGTTTTTTCTATTCCATCTATTATTTCCTGTATATATTTTTGGTAAGTTTGTACTACCCTTGCCGTTCCCATTTCTATCTGGGCCAACGGGTCGTTCTTCTCCAAGGGTATCACCTCAAACCTGCTTCCTTCAGTCATGGCCATGGACCACCTGCAAAATTTATTCATTCTTCGGATTTTCTCCTTGTGAATTTTCTGTGGTTTGGTCGATGTCAGTGTTAGGTTGTTATCTTCTAACACCTTGTGTTTAAAGAATCTGGGAGTGAGTTTATCCCTCCGGTTCTCTTTTCGAAATATTATGTTTCCCACCTGTACCGGGTCTGGTTCTTGCCTATCCATATTAGCTGCCTCAATTCTCTTCGCCTTTGGGCTTTCTACTTTTTCTTTTACCTTCGGATAGATTTCGGCCTGAAACGCATTGATTTTCTGCAAATAATCGTGTTCATTACTGAAGGTCTTATGAATTCCGTCTTATCTAACTGCAGTTTAAAATTAGCTTCCGTAAGCTTGTTAAAAACCTTTTCCAGATCTGTAATATTCTCCTGCAAGGACGCTGAGAGGACGCCATTATGTCGTCCATATAAATGAGACAACATTTACCCAACAATTCTTCGAAGATGTTATTCATCAACCTCTGAAAGGTTGTGGGAGCATTGCTAAAACCGAACGACCGTACTCGAAATGGCCTCCTTCTGCGAAGAAAGCCGTTTTCGGAATGGCTGGCCACTGACCGAGGCTCTACTGCCGTTCTTATCCGCAGTGCCACTTGAATTAAACGACCTCCTAGAATTGTTTGAATTATAAGACTGTATGGACTGTCCCGAACTGTTGGAATTCTTGGACATCCTGGACTGACCGCTGCCTTCTCTGTTAGTTGGCGGTTCAATCGCTAACTGTCCTCTGGCATTGTTGGCATTATAACCGTTGTTATAATTGCTATTATTATAGCCGTTGTTGTTATTCCCGTTACTATAATTGTTGTCGTTTTACCTGTTACCCGTTCCACTGTCTACCTCGGCTTGCTTGGTTCTGATTCCATCTGGAGTTCCTGTTCTGGTAATTGCGATATGGTCCCTGATAGCCTGTAGCGTCTCCCTGATTGAAATTACCTGCCCTGAATGGGTTGCCCATCATCGGGTATGGAATTCCGAAACCTGATCATTCGCTCATACTTTGCATAAACGGCATTGGAAACGGAGGAGGGTTAGTCCCTCCCCACTGATACTGGGACCAAATGCCCGTCTCCCGGTGAGCCTCCAACGTTTGGGGCTTCTCTTTCTCCTGATCCTGTTTCTGAGTTTCTTTAATGGCTTTGTCTCGCGACTCCAACGACCTCTGCGTTTTGGGTTCTAAGCCGACACTTTCTACAGCCGTTAACTTCTCCTCTCTACAAACTATCTCATAAGCCTTAGCTATATTCGGAACCCCCATGTTCCTTATGGTCACCCCTATTGGTCCCTTTAAGACCGAAATAAAGGCGTTTAGCACCATATCCTCGTACCATTTAATTTTCTCGCCCCTTACCAGTATACTGTTCTCACCTGTTTTGGTCAGGCTCACCAAAGCTTTCTTTAGTGTCATAACCTTCGTGTAAAGGGCTTCTACCTGTAGATTTTTCTCCTTGATATGGGTCAGTTCCATTATCAAGTCCTGCTCTGATCTCTTGTCCCTAAAGTGGGAGACCAATATTCTCTTGATCTGATCCCAATTTAACTCCGACTCGTCCAAATCTAGAACTTTATCTGCTGCTCCTACTATCTTACTCCGAACTGCTCGGAGCGCTATAACTCCTATATTCGATCTTTCTTTCCCTCTAATCAGGCCTAATACCTGCTCAACCGCTGCCACAAAACTATCTAACTTCCCCCCTTCACCGTCAAATTTCGGAATTATTTCCACCAGGTCTATTACCTTGATGGCCTCTAGTACGCTCGTTGGCTTCCTGTCCTTCTGTTGGATTCGACATAGTTATCTCGCGTATATGTATCGTTTGTGTTAGTGCTAATGTCTTGTGTACCCTATCTTAATATTCCGACTTATTAATTAATAGAGGTGTGTTGTTTGTGTAAAGCGGTGAATCGCTGTGTGCTTAGTATAGTTGTGTAGTTTGCTTAAGATACGTGTTGAATTCCGAATTGCTTGTATATATTGTGTGGAGTGGATCCTCGAGTGTCCGTGTGAAATGGAGTTCTGTAATTAATTATTATGAGTAATTTTCTCCTTTTAAGGATCAAAATTAATTTAGCAAAATGGGGTTTAATAATACTTGTCGCTGGACCGATCCAATGGAATAATTGCTTGCATACGTGGTCAGGATGAATGGTTTTTCGAAATCGGGAAACTGTAAAATCGGGTCATTGCATAAGAGGGTTTTGCACACCTCAAAAGCTTCTGTGTATTCCTCATCTATTTGTACTGTCTTCTTCCCTTTAAGTTGTTTCGTCAATGGCTTTGTTATTGCCGCGAAATCTTTAATGAACTTCCTGTAGTATCCTAGCAACCCTAGGAAGGATTTTATCTACTTCCTAGTCCTCGGGACGGTGAATTTCTTAATCGCTTCAATCTTCCCTAGATTTGGTTTGATACCTTGTGGGGTCACTACGTGCCGTAAGTAATCTACCTCTGTTCTTAGGAATTCCGTCTTATCTAACTGCAGTTAAAAATTACTAGGACCAAATTTGCAAGACTAACTAAAATGTGAAAAAATATCAACAACATTTTCAAAAGTGTGGATGTGGCAGCTTTGGGCGGTTTGTGGGCATTAGAGTGGGCGTGGCAAAAAGATTTTCTGTAAATCGAGAGAAATTTACAAGACTAATGCAAAACTGAAAAAATATCAAAACATTTTTTAAGAGTGTGGGCGTGGCAGTTTTGGGCGGTTTGTGGGCGTTATAGTGAGCGTGGCAACAAATACAAATACAAACAAATACAAATATACAAATGCGTCTATGTCTCTGGAGTCTGCATGCTGAATTTAAATTTTCTAGCTTTTATAGTACCTAAGATCTTGACGTTCATACGGACAGACGGACGGACATGGCCAGATCGACTCGGCTATTGATCCTTTTAAGTAATCTAGTATACCCTTTATATAGTATACCCTATACGGGTATAAAAATAGACTGAGATCCAGATTTATACTATAAGACTGAGATAGAATTTATCAACTTGCTAGAGAAAGGATATGCGCTTGAATTTTCCAATGACGACATATTTAATCAAAACGAGCGTATTTGGTTTCTGCGAATATTTATTACCCACAACCCAAATAAACCGGAAAGTCATGTTCACTGGACTTCTGGCTTTCACCCAAGGTGCTTAAGGAAGCCGAGAAAGTTCTCTTTATGCTTTGGGAACCGAAAACATGTTTAAATATTTTTCAGACTTGCGCGAATGAAAAGAATCGTTCTCTCCGAAGCAGCACTCCCATCGAAACGAGAGGTTTTTGCTGCAGTTAGCAGTTTAAGCATACAAACGGGTGACGATATTAAGGTATCATTGGTTATAGCAAAAAACAAAGTAGCCCCGCTTAATCCATTTTCTAATCTCTGCATAGAACCAAGCCTGGCTCAAAGGGTTCGCAAACCTGAAAATTGATCAACACACATATTGAACTGATTCCAGGACAGTATTGTCCTGGCTGACAATGGAACCGCGTAACTTTTACTCCTTATAATGAGTTGCGGAAATTATGGAAACCACGAACGCTAATCAATGGCGCTGTCTTTTGACGCAGCTATTCGTAGCAGACTTAGCAACAAAGACAACCAAAGGCTCAGTGTCCAGATCCGCGCACTGAATGCACCGTTTCCGATAGCGAACGTAACGTGATTCTGGTAGTAAATAGCGCCAACCTACCAGCGATTCAATTAAACGTCGGGTTTTTTTTTGACAGGAAGCGTTTATATAGAGCGACCGCTACGTTTCTCCTACACTCAGCCGTTCTTCGAGCGAGATAAAAGCTTGAAAAAATTTTAAGAACTGAAACCTGTAAGGAGATAGTGTGCGCACTATCCTCTTTAAGGAAGCTGAACAAGATACCTTTTAATCAGAACTCGACGTACTTTGACGGAGTCATAAAAGAGCTAAGCCGTTTAATCGGACTATCCGTTTACATCGATGATCGCGTAGTATGACGTACCCAAGGCCAGTCAGATTCCATCAGGATTAAGCATGCAGACTCCAGAGACTCAGCTCAAGTTTGCTGACTCATATTGCCATGCCCCTTCTAACTCCCAAAAACCGCCGAAGTCTTGTAAATTTCTATCGATTTGCAGAATAACATTTTGCCACGCCCACCCTAACGCCCACAACCCGCTCAAAAACTGTTCACACTTATGTTTGAAAATAGCTCATTGGGGAAAGTTATCTTAAAAAAATAAATGCCCAAGGGGTAAAAAAGTTTAATTTTTCCCCATTTATTTTAATAAAGATCAAATCATCGTTTTTCGATTCGGACGCGTTTAAGATACGCTGCGCGAAAGTGTCAGCCAGGCCAACCAGACACTTTGTGTTCGTGCAGACCCACATATAGGTAGTGCCCAAGTGTTCGCTCTAACGATCGAGACTTTAGAAAAAGCGCAATCATAACAAAAATTGGGTCAATTAAATAAATCTTGCAGATTTTTGTTTCTTGGCGGCCCAACTGTTAAACCAGCTGGTAGTGCTGCCAACCGAGCCGCGATGTCAGAAGTGCATTGGTGGTCGGGTGCGAAACCATTTAAATTTTAATTCAAATCTGTTTTTGAATGGACACTTTCTGAGCGACGGATATAGGCTAACAAGTTTGAATAGAGAGCGGACATGTTATTGCCTAAGCTTAAGGAAAAATACTAAAGAATGTGGAGGAACTAGGGAAATCACTAAGTATATAATACTGGTGTTGTCCAAATAGGGCTATAAGACGCTAATCAATCTAAAAGTAAATATATTCTTTACTAGTGTTATGATTTAGATAAGTGCGTATTTAAGTTAAATTAAAAAGTGCCACGCGTAATAAGCTCGAAAAAATGAGCGGGGATCCGTAAATTTAAGAAACGACTGTTACTCTTACTTCTCAACACGCTATTTCAACGTAGAAAACAAATCAACAAAGAGTACCCCGGCTGTCTGTGGACTGACTGTCCACAACAAAAGAGGAAGCTCCACACATTTCGAAATTGGTGCCAACTGCTGTAGCTCACAGTGCAATGGCAGCAAAATCCGTCAGCTTCGATAAGCAACAAACGGTCCCGGCCATGCAACCCGGTATGGATCGCTACATCCAGATTAAGCGTATGCTTTTCGTTATAAGCCAAAGATCAACCGTACCAGCAAAAGCATCGAACAAGATAAAAGTTCCAATAATATCCGATTTTCCTTCTTATCAGAAGCGGAGAAAATCCAAGGAGATCTGAGGCAAGAGACCCAAAAGGACTGCAAGTTGTACTAAAAAGAATTGAACCTGACGTCGCCCCCTCTGAAATTCAAAAAGCCATCAAAGACAAGGGTTTCTGTGCCAAAAATGTAAGCAAACAAGTTCCAGCCCGAACCAGATAGCAAACCTTAAAGAAAAACGAAGTGCACCTGATCTACAAGCTGCAGTTCTTATTACATCGAAGGATCACCGTGAAAGAACCACACAAACGCAACGGTCCTGTACAATGCACAAACTGCCAGGAGTATGGACTAAAAGAAAGCCACAAGGCAATTTGGAAACTGTGCAATAAAGTATTAGAACCCATGTGATCTATGAAAACGACTAAGCAAGCCCTTATTCAGAACCAGAATATGGTGATGCAGTTTCTTGTAGTACAACAGTTCAAATAACAAAACAGCATACGCCATGCTTCTGTTTGAAACGCACCTCACATTGAGATATAACTCCACATACGGCAAACACACGCACTGGGGATCACGCCTCGTGCCTCGGGATAATGCACTTATAAAAGTGAGCAATAAATTGGACTATGTTTCTCCTAATTGCCCCACATAATAGACAGCAGACCCCAGAAAGATCCCAAATTTAATTGATTTCGCTGTGATAAAAAACATCCCACGTCATTTAATAAGCGCCAAGCCCTAACGGATCTCTCATCAGACCACTCGACTTTGTTAATAACCCTTATTTGAAGCTCGGAAATTATAGACCACCCCCACAGGGTGACGTCACACAACACAAACTGTATGAAATACAAAAAGTATGTGAGTTCCCACATTGAGCTAACTCCGCTGCTTAATATCGAAGCGGTTTATGGGCGTTAGAGTGGGCGTAGCAACATGAATCGACAAACTTGCGCTGCGTCTATGTCTCTGGAGTCAGTATGATTAATCTGAACTTTCTAGCTTTTGTAGTTTCTGAGATCTCGACGTTCATACGGATGGGTAGACGGACAAACGCCGTGAGCATCACCTTACATTGGATTTTTTTTTTCAAATGCCAGCACAAAATAAAAACAATAACTTCCAAAACAAGTGCAGTATTAAAGTAATTTGAGAATCAGATAACGGACGGAGAGTACCGCAGAGAAACATTCTGTTTTCTGCACCATTCACAGAAGCCTGTGTTGTTTTAGATGCGGGGCCACTGGACGCAAGGCCGCAGAGCGCCCCAACGAGGCTAAGTGCTTTCTGCGCGCATAGGAAACCAGGTGACCAAGCGGGCACCCGAAAGTTTCCTTGGTTAGAGAGGAGCACCAAAATCATTATTATGTTATGATTCAGCTAAATCTAAATCACTGCCCGGCAGCCCAAGACCTTCTAGTGCAGACGGTGTAAAAACGAAGGGAACATTTTGCGTTTCTTTGCGAGCCGTACCGGACGGCGGCTAGGCCACACTAGTCTTTCGACTGCACCAGGAAAGCAGCGATCTGGAGGTGTAGCAGCGTAGCTCAACAATTAACCCATGAGCTATCGGACACGGGGTTTGTTAGAGCAAAGGTGGACAGATGGTGGGTGTACCAGGTCCCAACCATTAGCGAATTCCGTCGGGCAGTAGATAGACTGACATCGGGCGACTTCAACGCATGTTCAGAGAGCTGGAGCAATGCATTCACGAACTCGAGGGGCAGGATGGTGCTAGAGGCATTCGCGTCTCTGGACCCGACGCTATCAAACCAAGGGAACCAGCCCACGTTCAGGCGCGCATCAATGGGCTCTGTGGTGGACCTCAGCTTCACTAGTGGCCCGTCGTTCAGGCACACGACGTGGAGACTTAGAAAGGAATACACTGGCAGTGACCACATAGCCATTATTTGCGATTTGGGTCGCCCAACTACGACCCAAACCCAACCAGCGATCCAAGCCAGGAAGAATTAAAAAGCGGACTCCCTGGATACGTACATTTTTTGGGTCGCACTGATGACTCATCTGAAGACCGCGTGTGACGCCAGCATGCAAACAAGCAGGACTCATAGCCGACAAAGGGCCCCAGTCTACTGGTGGAACCAGAAGATAGAGACGGTTCGTTGGGAATGCCTCTCATACAGACGTTGCTATCAACGGTGCGGAGTCATTGGCCGAACGCCAAGCTTGGCTGGAGACGGCTATCTCAGACGCGGGTGACCTCTCACCGTCCCAGTTTGGATTCAGAAAAGCGCGATCCACGGTAGACGCCGTCAACAGAGTGGTTAGAGTAGTGGCCCAGGCAATCGAAGTCACCAGATGGAAAGCGGGTACTAAAGAGCACTGCCTTGTGGTCACCCTATACATTCGGAACGCCTTCAACAAAGCGTGATGGGACCGAATCCTAGATGCACTAAATGGGGTGCCAGCCTACCTAGTCCGAATTGTGCGCAGCTACTTTGCGGAACGAGTCGCACTCTGCAAGTCGTCTGAAGGAGTCTTCAAGGACGAAGTCACCGGTGGAGTCCCACTTCTGTGGAACGTCAGGTTTGACGGGATACTCCGCTTCCCATAGCTGGGTAGGAGCAAGATCGTAGGCTTCGCGGACATCTTCGCTTTGCTGGCAGTCGACAAACAACTCAGTGTGGGCAAAAGCGTTCGAAAAAGAGAGCTACGCTTAGGGTCTTATAGGTACTCATAGAATGTCGGCACTACGTATCTGTAGCGCTTTTAAACCAGTGTCCAACGAGGCGGCCCTAGTTATTGCTGGAATACCGCCAGTTGACCTTATCGCCCGGGATAACGAGGTGGTCAAAAACCAAACGCACAGTAGAGGCGTCTCCTCCGGCAGCACTCCCTGGAGACCAGGCAACATAGGTTGCGCAACGGGTCAAACGGCCGCTGCACTATGGGGCCAACGACCACCTTATGTGGAAAAAACCCGTTTTTTAAAAACCGTTTTTTTTTTTTTTTAACTGAAATGTATTCAAAAAACATCAATCTATTATGTTACGTACTTAAAATTTTAAAAGAGGGCGCCACTGTTCAGTGAACATATTTTTAGTCAGCGGTTTCGTTTGCGCTACCACAACGATAACCGAATTTTTGTTAATCGCTGAAAAATCTTGCAAGTTTGAAGTGATAAAAAGTGCATAAACAATTATAAAAAGTGTTACTTATAACATGCAGTCCAATCCTTGTGGTTTGTAATATGTGATTGTGACCGTCGAATGTTGAAATTAACTGTGGTGTCACAATAATCTTCTGTAATTTCTAACCCTAATAAAACACAACTTTTTTAGTGTATTTTAATTTTTAAATAGAGCAACAAAGTGAGTCAGGCTCTCTCCTTTCCTAAAACCTATTATATGTTGTAGAGTTATCAATTCTTAGTATATGCTATAAGTATAAAAGCACACTATTGCACACTTTCTCCAAAATTGAACTTTTAAGTGTCTAACCTCAAAGTGAAAAACAGCAAATTGTTCGAGAAATGGAAAACAGAAAAATAACGCCATTTTTAATTGTTTTTTTTCCTTAAGATAATGTAAATCAGTATAAGACAAATAAACGAATAAAAAAACACGTATTTATATATATATAAGTTAAGCAAGTTAGTTTCTTGCAGTGTAGCTACGACTCTCGTAGCCGCACAGCTCACCTAGTAACGATGAACAGCGTTTGATTCCCCCGGTATTGAGAAGAGTTCAGTGGTTCGGTTTATCAACAACATTATAATTTGAATCGATTGAACAACTTAGGTTTACAACTTAAAGAAGAAATATTTTAATCGGGTTGCGAAGTTTTTTACTAGCAAGATCGGATGGTTGTCGAAGACTGATTTTTAGAGTTGGCGCTGGTTCTCATCAGGGCTCCGGCTCCTGTGCTGAGTGAGACTTTTTGTAGCCAGCGCAGGGCGAGGGGCAACCCCGCGTAGCCGTTGGGCAGCGGCCGAAATGCGAGCCAAGCTATGTCAGCGGTTGCATACCCAACAACCGGTGGTTGTGCCGTTCGTAGCAACAAAGTGTCGCCTGCTGACGCTGCACATTGTAGCCGACGCAGGCGTCGCATATAGCGTCTGGTTACTGGGCAAGGCGGTGGGCAAAGTCAGCGTTCTCGGAGTGAAATTAAAAGTGAATGACCATCGAGTGGCTCAATGGGGAGAGCGCGTGTAAGAACGACGGTCGATAGGGGAGGGGGGAAGGCACTTGGAAAGGGTTCATAACTCCTCCCCCCTCAAGATCTGCGTCCCGCAGATTATAGGGCTTTGGGTGCCCGGCCAGCGTCTAACATCTCCGGGCCTGGGGTGTTGTTTGTCACTACAGGGATACCCTTGGTCGATGTCAGCTTTCTCCATATGGTGTAAAGAGCCACTCCGACAACCAAAGCGACTAGGGCCTCCAGAAGGAAGGAGAAAGACATCCTCTCGGACATCCCAGTGAGTCTCTTCAGGTTATCCAAGTTGAAGTCGTTTACGTAATGGATCGAGGGCGCGTACCCGGTGGCGGTGACTGTAGTCAGTATCGCTGGCATAACCATGAGATGGCTCGTCGAGTAGCTAGTGTAGGTTCTTCCAGCCACACTAATCGTCTCATTCGTGAACTGGACGATGTACGTTCCGGATAAGTTGGGAGTTCGGGGTCCAGCTTTCAAGGTTCCGTTGAAGCTGGACAGGAACATAGTGCCGTCCTCGACGAGTTCTATGTGAGCCTGTTCCTGTTCCTGAGGAATTCGCATCTAGCCTAACCTTGAGTATCTTGTTGATGCAGCTGTTTTCATCCATCTTTAGGAGACCTTTTTCCGGGCAAACAATTGTGTTGCCTATGGACAGGCAATCGTTCGCCATGGTGAACGATTCCTCGGAGTGTAAGGCGACCTTGTCATGCTTTCCTTCTAGGGTAGCAGAATGCTCCTCGTGGTCCAGCAAGCGGGAGTTGACAATCCCTGTCTTAGCCAACTGGCACGTTTGAGTCAGCTCGCCGACCTGACTATCGATGATCAAGACCTTGTGCAGTAAGGTCGTAGCCGCGTGTAAGTACCCGTCGATGGCATTGACCCTTCAGTAACCTCGTCCAGTTGCCTCAGGGACTCGTGCGAGGCATCAAACAGTCTAGCGTTTATCCGTACTTGTTGGTCGGCTGATTTCACGACGCATCCGGTGTGCCCGCAATCCAATTCCAGGCGGACCAAATCCAATCTAGTGATCGACGTCCACGCTGCGTACCCATCAGTCTCGACAGGCCCTCCTGCAACTCCTCGAAGTAGTGCGCCACCAGTGCTGCAATCCTGGGATCCGTTAGCTGCCTCGCGTTGAGCCTCCTATATCAGCGACTCGAGCCTTCCCAAGTCCATTACGTGTGCCAGTTTGAAGTGGCCGTTGACACGCCAGACAGTAGTGGGACGAGCGGAGCCTCATATTTAATGATATCCGCGGCTCCCACCATTTGAGCGACAATGATACTTGCAATATTGGTTGGAGTGTAATATTGGTCTTATGAATAATATTCTTTTTTATGGTGTTGCTTAAATTAGCTTAAAGGTGAGGGGTTAAGTGTGTAAGTGTTAGGGAAAGGTTATGCTTCGCTTTTTAAGAGTGCGTTATTCATTAGTGTGGTTAGATGTTTTTTATTTTTTTTTTTTATTATTTTTTTTTGTGTATAATTAGGGTCGTATATGGGAGCGTGTGAAACGCACAAAAACGATCTGGTGCCACTTTAGTTCCCTAAGTCTGACTTATTGAAGATCTTCCCTGTCTTGGTTTTTATTGTCACGTTTCTGTCTTCAGCAATCTCCCCAGCTTTAAAATGTTGCTTCTCCTTTGTTTTAATCTGTTTATTGGCAACGAATATTTTGTCGCCCTCGTTATAGGATATATGCTCAGACCTCGTTTTATTATGGGCCGTGTTTGCCAACTCTTGCCGGTATTCGATTGGACCCCTGACGTCCTCGAGAACCTTAGTTCTGAAATAAGTTAGGCCCTGGTAGTTGATCCTAGCGATCAAAAAACAGGTCCACTGGCTTATTATTAGTCACTGAGTGTATTGAATTGTTGTATCTATCCACCGCAATAGCAACCAACTCGTTTAGTTTGAAGCCAGGGATTTCGGTCCTCAAACAGCGGTAAAACTTGAGGAAGGTAGAATGAAACCTTTTGATTTGGCCATTAACTTCACTTCTCGAGGTCGGTGTGTTATACAGACCGATGCCCAACGTACGCAGATAATGCAAAACCGTCGGGCACAGAATACCCCTCTCATTGTCAGAGACCAATAACCTTGGAACAGTAAAGTAGTGAAGCACCTCAACTAGCTTTTCCCGTAGATGAATCGAGGATTTCTATTCGAGAGGGAAGAGCTTGGCAAACTTGGTGAATTTGTCTATGCAGCTCAAGAAAATTTTTTTTTCCAAGGTGAAAATATTGACGTGAAGAATTTCGCACGGATATTTTGGGATAGGCGTCGGTTGGAGAAATGGTTTATTGGGGTGCCTCTCGTACTTGAAGATCTTACAACACTCGCACGACAAGAGTTGCTTGCGGATGGTGCTAGCCATCCGGGGAAAATAGTATTTTACTAAAAGCTGCAAGCGTACCTTTTTGGCACCCCTATGAGCTCTGCGATGCTCTCGTTCAATGACTTCGCAGATCTCCTCGGGATCAGACAAATCTATCACCAGCCTCTGCGTTATTCGAATTTTGAACACAACAAAATTCTCTAAGGAAACGCGCTGGAATGATGACAGGTAAGTTACCGGGATTTTAACTCCATTGACCACCGATGGTTTAAGGTATTTTCTCAGGGTAACGACTAACTCAGATAAAAGACCGTTACCAACGGGAATAAGGTGGCGTTCGAAGCCCCTGTAGGGTTGCTCACTCAAGTACTCTGCGTTGATTCCAGTTGATTCCGATAAGCGTTGATAGGTACTTCCACGTGAGGTAGCAGGTGAATGGTGGAGTCCCCTTCAGTAGCCGATGCAGTGTCCGGCCAGCATCTCCTTTTCTATAGTAGCATAGTTTTCCTCAGTTTTGGACAGAGTGCGGGAGATATAAGCTATGGGCGGTCTTTTCCTTCAATGTCTTGTGACAATACAGCTCCCAGAGTATAGTTAGACGCATCCGTGGTCAGATGGAAGGGCCTGCCGAAGTCTTGGAAGGCGAGCACTTCTGAAGAGGATAAAGTTGTTTTGAGGTCGTCAAAAGCCTGTAAGGCCGTGTCATCGAGCTCGACTGGGACCTTTTTTAGAGAAAATGCCGTGGAAAATGCCGTTTTCACGGTGTCGGATGGTTTCATGTGTATTTGGTGAAACCCCGAAGTAAGGTCAAGTGTTGTTAAATGTTTGGCTCCGCCGGGGTTAGCCATCGTGAAATTTATGTCCGGGATCGGGTAGGTCTCGGAAATTGAAATCGATCATTAACCGCCACTGTAAATCCACACTGGAGTTATACGGACTTTTGGACGGACGTATAATGCCCTCACTCAGGAGCTCTCTAATTTGCCTATCCACTTCAGACCTCAAGTTCGCTGGGTAGGGGTAGCTTTTCGTGTAAATTGGGTTTGCAGTATTTGTGTGGATTTCTGCCTTTACACAAGTATCGACGGCCTCGCCCGGTGACAAGGGATCGAAGAGGTGCGAGTACTCGTCGAGCAAGAATTGACGTTGGGGGATCTTTTAGCAAGAAGGGGGATCTTTATCCCAGGGGATATAACTAAGCAGTTGTTCTTCCTGTCCACTAAGGCTTTTAAATCTTTGAGTGTGTCGTCCCCTATGATACCATCGAAGGTATTCAGTCTGGGAAGGACAAAAAAGGTAAGGATCAAGTTGTTTCCTAATTTTTTTAAAAATTTCCCGGCTACGCAGTGCGTTATTCTAACAGAGCCCGTAGCCGATTGGACGCTAAAGGCGATAGGAAGGACTGTCGACCCGGCGGCGATTCTGGGGCTGATGAAATTTTTATTTGCGCCGGTATCGATCAGGAATTGTAACTTAGCCCCATCTTTCCCTTCGTATTCTAAGTATGGGACGCTGGAGAGGCCTCGGTCATAAAATTTGAGCCCTCAACTCCCATCTCAGGATCGTCCCTCTCTTCCATAGCCTCCTGGTAAGGCATCCTAACGTTCCCAGTACCGAGCTGATCGTATTAGGGGTCAGTTGAAAGGACCTCGCTATGCTCAACAGGGATTGTAATCAAAGGGTCGGGTTGGGCTCCATGTGGTACAGCTTCGTTGCCCTTTGGAACGGATTCTGGTATTCGGACGATATTCGTTTCATTCCAGAACCCTCGCTCTGGGGAGACCTATAATCTGAGCGGCGGGATTGGCCCGACCGGTTTGACTCTATTTTAATGTCTGGTATCGGGCCCTGGAAGCGATTATTATGTTGCGAGCCTCCATATCCCGAACCTAATGGGGTCTGTCATTTCCCTGTCCATATCCCGAACCTAATGTAGGTCTAACATTTCCCTGATAGGAAGAGTAAAACCGGTTGTTGCCCCCTTGGGGCAACTGCTTGTAGCTCCTTACAGAAGAGTTGGCTTCTTGTAAGTCTTTCGGTCTACACATGACCAATAGCCTGGATGCGTCGTTACCGACTCCTCTAATGAAGTCGTCAAGGGCCTTGTCAACTGGCGAAACTGGTAGAGTCGAGAGCTTCTTCGGCTTCGCCTCTTATTTTTTGCCTGATGTGGCAAACTATGGCACGAAACAATGGTTTCCCTTTGATGACCTCATAGTCATTTAGGATCGCCTGAGGCCGGTTGACCCAAGAGACGCATCTCTCAAGCTGACCCTCAAACGTTTGTAACTCCTTTACACAATCGGGAAGCGTGAAAACTTCCCTTAGTTCAAATTCGTTGGGCGCACGCGTCAAGGGCACAGGGGGAATAACTATTGGGTTACGAGCTAGATTTTCTGATTCCGCAGTGCTAATCCTGTTGTTGATTTTTTTAATATCATCCTTAAGCCCGGTCATTTGGGCAAGGAGTACGTTACGTGTTTCTTTAATTTCCTCCATATTTTTTAGTACGAGTACAATGAAAGTAACGGGAGTATATTAAAGCGGACAGAATCGGAAAACACAAATAGACAATAAAGATCTTCCAAGACTTTCAACTTTTCGAAATAAATTTTTTCTTTTTTTTTTTAAATTTTTTTGGGGGCACAGATAGTAAATGTGGCTTCACTCACCCTTGACAAGTCTTGTTGATCCTTGTGTGTTTGCGTATTGTGTGTCGTTTCTTCTGTGCGTTTTTACTTAGTTGTATCAAATGGGAAGAAAAAGATTTTCTTTTAGTTTGAGCAAAGGCAATGGTTTTTTGTAGATTTCTTCGTTTGTTATTTTTTTGTTTTTGATTTGATATTCGACGACAGTGACGGCCGAGTTTTGTGTTGATGAACTTAGCACTGGGCACGGTGGTCCGTATTTTTCCTTTTTGGGATTAGCCTACTGGGGTACGGTTGCCACATAATCTACTGGGCAGCTTTTCTGGGCGCCTCCGCGCCACTCAGCCTATCCAGCAGATTGCCACACCCCTTAATCTCAATTCATGGTTTGTTTTTACATTCACAAAATTACTATTTTATCGTTTTACTCGAGTATTGGTTTGCCACTATGAGCCTTGCACTCGCGAATGGGCTACAGGGGCTGTAGACGAATCGCCGCAGTTGGTTGCTACATAGGACCCTTTTTATATTATTTAAAGTACATACTTTGCGCCCGCGTAAAATGTGTCCCGCTCCTGAACGGAGGCGGTACTAGCGCTGCGGCGGGGGGTCTGTTGTTTCGTTATATGCGATATATTTTGCGCCCGTGCAGAATGTTGTTCCCGCTACAGGTTGTAGCAGCATTCTCACCGCGGCGGGTGGTCGTTTTTTCTTTTTTCATAGTTCCTCTATCACATCACTGCCATTTAGTCACTTGTCGTTATTTTTTTACCACTTTTTGTGGTTTACTTTTTCCTCTTTTTTTTCATTTTTATAATTTTATTGTGTTAAATTGGTAGCCGGAATTCTGACTGTTCGGGCGTCAGTTAAGCAAGTTAGTTTCTCGCAGTGTATCTACGACTCTCGTAGCCGCATAGCTCACCTAGTAACGATAAACAGCATTTCAACGTGAGTTGAGTTGGAGAGAGACCCTCGGTTTGATTCCCCCGGTATTGAAAAGAGTTCAGTGGTTCGATTTATCAAGAACGTTATAATTTGAATCGATTGAACAACTTAGGTTTACAACTTAAAGAAGAAATATTTAAATAAAGAAATAATATTTAAATACTAGCAAGATCGGATGGTTGTCGAAGACTGATTTTTAGAGTTGGCGCTGGTTCTCATCAGGGCTCCGGCTCCTGTGCTGAGTGAGACTTTTTGTAGCCAGCGCAGGGCGAGGGGCAACCCCGCATAGCCGTTGGGCAGCGGCCGAAATGCCAGCCAAGCTACATATGTCAGCGGTTGCTTACCCAACATCCGGCGGTTGTGCCGCTCGTAGCAACAAAGTGTCGCCTGCTGCCGCTGGACATCGTAGCCGACGAAGCCGTCGAATATATCGGCTGGTTAATGGGCAAGGCGGGGGGCGAAGTCAGCGTTCTGGGAGTGCAATTAAAAGTGAATGACCGTCGAGTGGCTCAATGGGGAGAGCGCGTGTAAGAACGACGGTCGATAGGGGAGGGGGGAAGGCACTTGGAGAGGGTTATGAAACTATATATATATATATAATATATATAATTAAATAATCGCAATACTCATATGTAAAAAAAATATAATTTTATTTTACTGAATGATTACAATATTTTTAGTTGAGAAGAACACCGACCGATTATAATTAGGTGTCAAACTGAACTCTTATAATTACTCTGATTTGATTAACGTTCAAGCCTCGGTTTCGGGCTTTTCTAATATGGACTTTAGACTTTAGGGTTCTGATCAAATGAAGAGAGAAAGCTTTGGAGTTGCTGACTTTAAAAGTCTTTGCATTTCTCTTGAATTCAAGTGCATTCGCTCTTGGATACAAGTGCTCTTAGATTCTTATAATTTTGTTTATTAAACTCTAACACTTCTGTTTTTCGGGATTGCGAGTCCGAGCTTTGAACGTGGGAACGCAACGATGATGCGAGGGCTTAAGCATAGATTGTTTAAATTAGACAACGGATGTTTAGTCTACCAGTGGGTTACTTATCAGGTATCTGGTATCTGTTGGGTACATCCTGAGTTGTGTTGGGTGTGTTTGGGTGTACATGTTGTATGTGTATTAGTATGTAGGCATGTGCTTAAGTCTTAGGGACTTATGGATAAGTCACTCCCCCAATCATTGAATTTGGCCTGTCCTCAGGTCGTTAAATTTGGATATATCATAACATTGTTTTCTGGTTGAATATTTTCCTTGACATTAGTTTCAAGGTGCGGATGTTCTTCTTTTTGTTTACAATATTTGAAAATAATTTTCTTAGGTATATTTATACCCGTTACTCGTAGAGTAAAAGGGTATACTAGATTCGTTGAAAAGTATGTAACAGGCAGAAGGAAGCGTTTCCGACCATATAAAGTATACTTATTCTTGATCAGGATCAGTAGCCGAGTCGATCTGGCCATGTCCGTCTGTCCGTCCGTCTGTCCGTCCGTCTGTCCGTCTGTCCGTCTGTCCGTCTGTCCGTCTGTCCGTCTGTCCGTCCGTATGAACGTCGAGATCTCTGGAACTACAAAAGCTAGAAAGTTGAGATTAAGTATACAGACTCCAGGGACATAGACGCAGCGCAAGTTTGTCGATTCAGGTTGCCACGCCCACTCTAACGCCCACAAACCGCCCAAAACTGCCACGCCCACATTTTTGAAAAATGTTTTAATATTTTTCCATTTTTGCATTGGTCTTTTAAATTTCTATCGATTTGCAAAAAAACTTTTTGCCACGCCCACTCTAACGCCCACAAACCGCCAAAAGCTGCCACGCCCACACTTTTAAAAAATGTTTTGATATTTTTTCATTTTTGTATTAGTCTTGTAAATTTCTATCTATTTGCCAAAAAACTTTTGGCCACGCCCACTCTAACGCCCACAAACCGCCAAAAACTGTCCTTCGCACTTACACTAGCTGAGTAACGGGTATCAGATAGTCGGGGAACTCGACTATAGCGTTCTCTCTTGTTTGGTCTCTAGTTTAAGTGGAAAATTTGGTTGTATTTTCTTTTTTCCTTCGTCCAGCAATCTCCACAGTTGTCTCATCCTGTCTGGGTTTTTTGTATCGATTCCTTCGACTTGTTTGTTTATAGTCTTCTCTCTTAAGGTTTTTATAGCTTTTTTATACCCGTTACTCGTAGAGTAAAAGGGTATACTAGATTCGTTGAAAAGTATGTAACAGGCAGAAGGAAGCGTTTCCGACCATATAAAGTATATATATTCTTGATCAGGATCAGTAGCCGAGTCGATCTGGCCATGTCCGTCTGTCCGTCCGTCTGTCCGTCTGTCCGTCCGTCTGTCCGTCTGTCCGTCCGTATGAACGTCGAGATCTCAGGAACTACAAAAGCTAGAAAGTTGAGATTAAGTATACAGACTCCAGGGACATAGACGCAGCGCAAGTTTGTCGATTCAGGTTGCCACGCCCACTCTAACGCCCACAAACCGCCTAAAACTGCCACGCCCACATTTTTGAAAAATGTTTTAATATTTTTTCATTTTTGCATTGGTCTTGTAAATTTCTATCGATTTGCAAAAAAACTTTTTGCCACGCCCACTCTAACGCCCACAAACCGCCCAAAGCTGCCACGCCCACACTTTTGAAAAATGTTTTGATTTTTTTTCATTTTTGTATTAGTCTTGTAAATTTCTATCTATTTGCCAAAAAACTTTTGGCCACGCCCACTCTAACGCCCACAAACCGCCAAAAACTGTCCTTCGCACTTACACTAGCTGAGTAACGGGTATCAGATAGTCGGGGAACTCGACTATAGCGTTCTCTCTTGTTTTAATCTTATATGCTAAATACAGAGTCAAACAAAAGTTGTAATGCATATAATTTGGAAAAAGTTGTAGTGTTTTACATGCAATTTTATCATTTCTTTTGTTTCTAAGTGATTTATTGGTTCTAAGCGTGTAAGATTGTTGGTGATATAAATCGTTTGTGTAAAATCTGCTAGATTATTAGAAATTAGGAATTCATCTATTTGCATGGTACAATTTTTAATTTTAATGATGTTGTTTCCTGATATTAATATTTTGTTGTTTATACAATCTTGGTTTACAACTGTTTCAGGAATATTCCATGTTAAAAGTATATTTGGTTCTATATAATTTATTTGGAAATTTCTTTGGGTTTTAATGTATTTGCATTGAGTTTGCTCTTGTTAAATAAGTCCAACAATACATTTGTCGAATATTAATTTATTTGTATCTTTATGAAATACTTGGTTATTGAATACATAAAACTTATCGAATATTTGCTCGGTTAGAATATAGTTATGTTCATCTGGGTACGGAACTATTTGAAATATCGGAACTTTAGTGACCTCGCTAGGAACGTGGGATATAATCAAAATTTCGTTCGTGTCTGTCTTGAGCCAAGTTGATGTTTTTATCTTTAGCATTTTCTCCGAATTTATGTGTTTCAAATAATCATGTTTTAGTAATTTTGGGTTAAAGATCCCTAATCTGGTTAATTGCATACCTAACTCGATGTCTTCTATGTATTCTGTAAACTGCTGTAGGTTGAATATCAGTATCGCAATTTGTTGGTTCTGTTCTTTTTCCGCCTTGAGCCTATTAATTATGTCTATACCGCTGTTAATTATGTCGATAACCATGTTTAGATCATGGGTTTTAACGGAGTCTTCTGACATGTTATTAATTTTTTCCTCTAACTCCTCCCTGTCGTCTTCATCTAATCCCTTCTACTACGATCAAGAGACCTCTTTTGCTTCTGTTAATAATTCTTAATCCATTTATTTCCCGTTTTAGTTTATCGACTAAATATTGTATCTGAGGTACATTGGGATAGTCATTTGCTTCAGTTACTAGATTTTCGAACATAAGCATTGTCTTTGTTATGTTTACACTCAAATAGTGGTATTCGTAGCTGGTTGGAATTTCCATCGTTCCGGTTTGGAATAGAAGGTATCCATTTTTCGCACTCATTGGGTTTACTTCGATGTTGCTGCATTTGACCATAGTGATAAGTGATAACATGCAACTAAGCATTATTAGAAATATATTGCGTACTTTGCGCTTCTCTGGCTGGTCTGGAATTATCGTATTTGCTCTTATTAATCTTTTTTTGTTTCTTGAATTTTGATTTATAATGAACGATTTTCCTGCCGCGGTTTGTTTCCTCAAAATGTTTACTGTCTACTTGTTCAATTCTTCCTGTCTTTTTAAATGGATTGGTGATTTTACTCTTCACGAGTGGAGCCTGTCTATATTTTATATCAACTTCAAAATCATGCCTATTCTTATTAAGATATTCGATCTTATCAATTTTGTTTTGTTGTACGTTAAAGTCTGGGCTGCCTGCATATAGAAAAATGTCTGCCGGAGATCGTTTTGTACTATTATGTTTAGTTTTATGATTATAGACGTATAAGATTGTTTCGAACCTTGTAAACCTATCTTCGATATTTTGTTCACTACCGATGATTCTTAGCTTTTCGTTTACGGTCTTGTGAAATCTTTCTATATCGGAAACACCATTTTTGCTGGTTGTTACAGAAATTTGTACGCCTTCGAATCTTAACCAATTTTGCAAAGCTATGCACATAAAATCTGAATCTTTGTCTGCTTTAATTTCTTGTGGCTTTCCCATATCATTAAATATTTTAGTCTCTTTTTGCTTCTAGCCAATCTCTACTTTTTACTTCAACTAGTGAGGCAAATTTTGAATAAATATCAATACAAGATAAGAAGATCTGGTTACCCGTGAGATAAAAATCTATCACGTATTTTTCCCTTGTGTTAAATATTTCTGGTGTTTTTTCAAATGTCAATTTAGTGTCTCGATGTTCTGTTTTTGCTAGATTACAGATTTCACATTCATTAATAATGTTTTGTATTAGCTTTTGACTATCTGGGTAATAGTATTTCTCTTTAAACCATTAATGGTTTTTTCTATACCTGGGTGTAAAACTTCCTTATGTCTCTTTAGGATTAAATCCTTAAATTCCGCATAAGTTAGTATATCAATTAGCTTCGTGGTACATCTCAATAGTTTTGTGAAATTGTTAGGGCTTATGATTTCGGTAAATGCGCTCTGAAAAAAGAAAATCCTCATCATTAGGGAAGTAAATTGCGCTTTTCTTGGTGCACACATATTCCATAATGAGGGTTTTGGCGAGTTCAAGTGTCATTTCCTTATAGATTATTTTAATCTTTAGTTTTTGAAAGTAATGACATACACTTGTTGTGTCACTGTCGCCTTTTTCTATCTCTATTTGTCTAGAAAAGAAATTGATTGGTCTCTCCGTTATGGATATATAATTTAAATTATCTTCATTAGCACTATGTATAGTTCCGTCTGCGCTGTTTGCGACTTCGCCAACCATGACTTCTTCTATTTTTGTGCGGGAAAGAGCATCCGCGACATAGTTTTCTTTGCCTGAAAGATATTTTATTTTATAATCGAATTCATTAAGTTTGATTTTCCACCTTTGTAATTTCATGTTCGGCTCTTTGATATTATTCAGCCATACCAATGGCTTGTGATCACTCATTATTTCAAATGGCCTGCCGAATAAGTATGACCTGAAATATTTTGTCGCCCAAACTATAGCTAACAATTCTTTTTCAATGGTAGCATAGTTGATTTCGTGTTCGTTCAGCGTTCTGCTGGCATAACAAGCGGGCTTATGATTCTGTGAGAGCACTGCACCAATAGCTACATTACTCGCGTCAGTTGTTAGAGAAAAAGGCTTCGAAAAATCGGGGTAGATTAATATCGGATCTGAACTTATCAAAACCTTTAGTTTACATTTAATATCTATTACAGCACCTTTCTTTAGTTTGAGGGTCATGGGTTTAACTATCTTGGCAAAGCTAGGAATAAACTTGCGATAAAACCCACATAATCCCAAAAATGATTTTATCTGTTTAGGTGTCTTAGGTAACGGAAAATTTGTGATTGCAATGGGTTTGGTTTAATGCCATTTGTTGTGACAATATGTCCCAGGAATTCAGTTTCTTTTTTCATGAATTCACATTTGTCTAGCTGCAACTTCAAGTTGGCGTCTCTCAGTTTCTAAAAGACTTTCTTTAGAGATAAAATATGTTCCTCCAATGAAGTGGAGTAAACAATAATATCGTCCAAATAGACTAAACAATCTTTGTAAATCAAATCTTCCAAAAGATTATTCATACATCTCTGAAATGTAGCTGGAGCATTCTTTAGGCCAAAAGGCATACGTGTATATTCGTAATGCCCATGTTTAGTTGAAAAAGCTGTTTTTGCAATAGAATTTTCGTCCATCTTGATTTGATGAAAAACTTTAGCTAGATCAATGGTGGTAAAATATTGGCATCAACCGAATTTATCCAATATCTCATCCATTCGAGGAATGGGGAATTTGTCATTAACAGTTATCTCGTTTAGATTCCTGTAATCAACTACCAACCTAAATTTTTGTTTCCCAGAGGCGTGTGCCTTCTTGGGGACCACCCAAATAGGAGAACAATAAGGGGACTTCGATTTGCGAACGATCCCTTGCTCTATCATTTCTTTGATTTGTTTGTTGACTTCTTGGTCAACACTTTGGGGGTACTTATAGGGTTTACGGTATACTGGATCCTCATGCTGAGTCTGGATGACATGTTTAATAGTACTGGTGAAGGTCAAATTTTCGCCTTCCTTGTACTGAATGTCTCTATATTCGTATAGAACTTTCTTTAAACATTCAATTTCCTCTACATTTAGATGTTCGAGTCTGTACTCGTTACATTCGCGTAACTCATTGTTGATCGCGAAGTTGATTATATCGTTGTCAACGGACATGGGATCGAGATGTGTTACATCATTGTCCACTGTGTCACTAACAACTTTTGAAGTGAGGCATTTTGGTAATGCGGTCTCCTTCTTCTGTTGTTGATGCTTTGGTTAAAGGCACTTAGGTGCGGTCTTAACCTTTTGCATATTTTGATTGATTTCCTCCACTGGAGCAGAATCATCCTTTTGCTGTGGGTCGAGGCATTTAGATGCGGTCTCGCCTTTCTTTTCTCCATACACAAACCTAAAGGTTTTTGAACCTAAAGTTACCGTCTCGTTATCATAATCTATCTTAGCTTTCGTATCCTCTAGATACTTTCGACCTAACAGGAAATCATAATTGTCGGAAAATTTGTGGATATAGAATTTCTGAACAGACGGACATACTGAAGTGGGTTTCATTATTATGCTTTTCTTTAATTTTATTGCCCCTTTAATGGTATACACTGTTAGATCTTCTTCTTTTTCTTCTAAATTTAAAAAAATGTTCCCTTTATGATATTGATGGATGAACCTGTGTCGATCATTCCCTTGTAAACTTTGTTATGATAACCTATTCTTACATGGGGACTGGTACGTCCTCCTGTGTCACTTGAGTGTCCGAGGCAGTTTGATGAAAATTTACATCCATTCTGCTTTGGCCACTTAGCCTCTCTCGTTGTCTTTTTACCGGCATCTGACCGTTAGTATTATTTGAAGTTGAAGGTTGGAAATTAAGGGAATTGTTAAGAGGATTGTTTTGTTGGCCTTGTGCTAACTCCCTTCTAAACGTGTAATAATTTCTCCTTTGGGACGGTATGGGACGATTGGAGTACTGATTTTGATTTATTGTAGGTTGATTAGAATTTTGATGTTGCGTATTGTTATTCTGATTCATTCCAGGATAATAATTGCTGTGATTGTAATTTCTATTATTGTAATATCTTTGATTATTGCTTTGACTATGATTTCCCCTGTTCCTGCGTCTGTTCCCTTCTGATCTATTAAAACGCTGCTTTTCTGGACTGGCGTCATAGAGGCCTAGCTCCATTGAAGCTTGTTTTAATTTATAAATAGTATCAATATCTTTGCGTGCCAATGACATATAAATTCTATCCGGCAGTTTTCGATCTATTACAGATTTAACAGTTCTTTTTAACATTTCAGTGTAATTTGATTTATCTACAGGGTCGCTTTCTAATTCTAACTTGTCAAACATAATCCAATATTGTGATTCGAGCTTCTCGATGAACTTACAGATGCTTCCGGGGTATGATGTATCCTCCAGTTGTCTTATAAGTTTTATGTAGGGCCTGTGATCCTTGAATGCTATCGCAAGGACCGTCTTTGTATCCAGCCATGTGTTTACTCTTTCTTGGGTCACGACCTCCAATGCTGCATCCACTAGTAACCGTTTCACTGCTCCGTAGATAACGTGTGCTTGTCTGGCATCTTGGGTAGGGTATAAGTTGAGTAGCTGCTCGACCTGGTTAACAAACACAGACAGCTTGCCAGGTGTGCCATCGTAGTAGTTCAGTTCTTTAATTTGATTTAATAATTGATTTAGGTGGGTTTCCGAAAGTTGCGGAACTGCCATGGTGTATTTGTATAATGTAACGCTTGTTGCAGCAGGAAAGTGTCGCTCTCTGTGGGATGGGGGAGAAACTGGTAAGATTTGGTCATGGCTTTGCGAGGCGCCACCTAGATCTGAAAAGTGCGGGATCGGGTTATGGCGGCAATCTTGAAAAGAGAAATTAACAGGGCCAAGTGTCAGGCTTTTCACGATCTAAACTCCCGTTGGGGAGCGTTCTAATGCCTTCCCGCTTATTTGGCAAGCGTCTAATCGGTCTATTCCCTTTTAGTGGCCTGAGCACGCGGTTCGATCCCTCGCAGAGTTTACTAAGTAACATTTTCAAAGCAAAGTTTAAATTAGAAATAAATTAAAGTCTGGTTATCTTTCGCGAGTGAACTATTTTTAATCATTGGAGTTCAAGCTGCATTGATTGGCCTGGGAAGAACAGAATACATACGTTTTCCCAGTCGGTAAGGAAAAATTGATCGTCGGCGGCTTACGCTCCAGGTTGGGTACATGGCCATTGTTTTTTTGTTTCTTAGGGTTTGGCGTATCAGCGACCGGATAGAGGGCCGCTGGAAAACAAATGTTATAGCCGGAGAGACTACCACCCAAGCTGTTCATCACCCGCATGAGCATTTTCGCATTGTGTTTATTGGTCACGGGACGTCGGCTCATTGGAGTTCAGGGGAAAAGATTGGCTGGTCGGAAGTCGTCTGAGTAGTCAAATTTTATTTTTTTGGGCGACCCGCTAAATTTCAAAGTTGTTGCCCAGCGGTGCAAAAGAAACGAGAAAACAAATTTGCCATTCCTTGGATTTATGTGACGGCGCGGCCCAAGCAAAAGCAGTTGAAAGTCGGAGTTAAAGCGGGCAGCAGCAAAGCTGCGATATAGCGTAATCGCGAGAACATCACATGTAGATAAGTTTAGTTCTTAGTTTTGTCTGTTAGTTTGTAGTTAATATATATATTCATGATGATCGGTGCGTAATGGCCAATATAAAAGGGCTGGAGTCGCGAGTGTGAAAATCGGGAATGAAGTTTGTGTGAAGAAAGAAATGACTGATCGGATGTGAAGGGACTTTGGACCTTTGTCCTAATGAGGGTTTTTTTTTTATATATGTTATGCAAGTTATTTTTTTTCTCCAAGCCCCACAGCCTTGGCATCCACGGCAAAGCGCTTTCTCCGTTGGATCTCCAGAGGATATATTTGGGTGAGTGATTCCGGCAGCCAATGCGCCGAGTTTAACCTTTATTATTGAACGTGCTTTATAACATGTATGTAAATCCTCCCTCATAAAAGAAAGGAAATAGATGCATTTTTTTAAGTTCCCATACTGCGCAAGATCGCAAAAGAAAATTTGGCGAATGTAACAAAGAGAAACTCGGATAATAATTAATATAACCTAAAATCCAATCAGCTCAATCCGTTTCTTTCACACACCATTATAATCTCGATTTCATTCGCATTCTTCTTTGCACCCTGTACTGAAGACGAAAACGTTGTTCGTCATCTCGATTAACAAACATTTAAAATCCGCATGTTAAGTTACATAATCAAGTATATTCTTTTAATCATGGCTAGTGTCCAACGACTGTTCTTAGTTTGTAGCGAATAAAAATTTATAATGTTTTGAGTGTATCCTAATTTTTTCCTTCAGTTAGTAGGAACCCTGTAGACCATATAAAGGGGCCATTCCCAAAAAAGAATGTTCGAGGAGAAGCATCAAATGGCCATTGGAAGGGTGGGGACGCATTAGCCTCAATTACATCTGAGGTTAGAAGACTCTCGCTGTCTGCCTTGGTGAGCATATGATAGCCCGGTCTCAAGAGTTTGTGTAATGTAATGGTCAATATCATATTGCTTGTCGTAGCACGCATATTTTTGATTCTAATAAAAAGAAAAGGCACCTCTAAGGGGAACAGTCCGAACACCACCACCGTTAGCCGACGAGCAGATAGCCGGAACAAATTGCGTGCGCTCGTTCCCTTTAGCTAACACCAGGCCTGAAGAAGTTCGTTACAGTTATAATGTTACTCATTAAAGAAGATTATTATAATCTGGCGCCCAACGTGTTGGCCAAAAGAACAGGCCATACTATCATCAATGGCAAATATCTTTGTACATACACAAACACCTACATCCAACATTTTGTTTCTCAATCCAATAGTATTCAGTGTAGCCGTTACGACTAGTGTGCGATTGGATTTTCAGCAGACTGCCTGAACCAAAAGCCACGATTGTAAACAAGATTCGAGCTCGCTGAAAAGATAAACTTAATGAACCTGTTCTTATTCTGAATCACACATTTAAAACGCTTTGGATTTACAGAAATGGTACTGTTCGCAGTTTAGAGTCTGGCCACGTTTATGATGTGAACACGGGATAAGATTGGGTTAACATTTTTCTAGTTACAGGGGAGTCTAACATTTTTTATAGAAGGCGATTGGAAAACGCAGGCTAGATAACGCTAACATTGCGGATCTCCTGACCACGGCTAATAAAACAAAGTTAGAAACTCAAACAGTTCATATTCATTTAAGTCAAACCAGTTAATTCAGTTAATTTGTTCAAGTTTTCTATCAATTGTCTTGGAATTGCAGATCGTGATCTTTTAGAAAAGAAACGACTGAACCACAGGTGATAGAAAGGGTTAAGCAGAAGGAGAATAACAAGGGAAAGAAAACCTTGCAGTCAGCGCAGCATTGCGGTAGTCGGTTAGTTGTTGTGTCGGCGGGACCACATAACAGACCACGTAGAGTTGTTGGGCTGATTTACTCTGCACAGGCAGCAGTCGTTACAAATTTATTTTTTTTGTTACATGTTCGCTGAACAAAAGTGGAACAGACAGCAGATGTTTTTATATGGTTTTGCAGGGAAATCCACTATGCTTGAAGGAAAACAAGAGAGAACGCTATAGTCGAGTTCCCCGACTATCTGATACCCGTTACTCAGCTAGTGTAAGTGCGAAGGACAGTTTTTGGCGGTTTGTGGGCGTTAGAGTGGGCGTGGCAAAAAGTTTTTTCGCGAAAATATAGAAATTTACAAGACTAATACAAAAATGAAAAAATATCAAAACATTTTTCAAAAGTGTGGGCGTGGCAGCTTTGGGCGGTTTGTGGGCGTAAGAGTGGGCGTGGCAAAAAGATTTTTTGCAAGTCGATAGAAATTTTCAAGACCAATACAAAAATGAAAAAATATTAAAACATTTTTCAAAAGTGTGGGCGTGGCAGTTTTGGGCGGTTTGTGGGCGTTAGAGTGGGCGTGGCAAAAAATTTTTTTTGCAAATCGATAGAAATTTACCATACCAATACAAAAATGAAAAAATATCAAAACATTTTTCAAAAGTGTGGGCGTCGCAGTTTTGGGCGGTTTGTGGGCGTTAGAGTGGGCGTGGCAACATGAATCGACAAACTTGCGCTGCGTCTATGTCTCTGGAGTCTGTGTGCTTAGTCTCAACTTTCTAGCTTTTGTAGTTCCTGAGATCTCGACGTTCATACGGACAGACAGACGGACAGACGGACAGACGGACAGACGGACGGACAGACGGACATGGCCAAATCGACTCGGCTATTGATCCTGATCAAGAATATATATACTTTATATGGTCGGAAACACTTCCTTCTGCCTGTTACATACTTTTCAACGAATCTAGTATACCCTTTTACTCTACGAGTAACGGGTATAAATACTTTTATGATTTTTGATCGTTTGATTTAAAGATTTTATTTATTTTTTTTTACACGTCTTATTATTGTATTTTACAATTCCCATATTTTACATTTAATATTTTTCTATATGTTAAAGTTCCTAATTTCATATTCATTCTACAATTTGTTAAAGCTTATCATTTAAATTAGCATTAAAATTTAATTACGTTTCGGTGAGGTGGCTGTCGAACGGCGACCCTGAAATCAAAAGAAAAACAAAACAAAAGACAGCTGTTCCCCGGGTGACAATAACTGATCAGCGCAATAGTTGTTCAAAATTTAACAGAAGAGAAGACAGAAAACATCAGGTAAGGTCAATGACCGCCGGTACTCTCTCAATAATACAGATAAAGCGATAAGGGAGACCGTAGGCATATGATCAGGAGATTAAAAGACAAGAGTTATTTTTTTGCAACAAAGGTTTAGTGAGAAAGTAGAAGAGAGTATTTGAGCGCTTCCGCGTCGGAGAAACTAAAAATTTACACTAGAATTGATTACTTTTTTGTATCTCTTGTCTAAGAGGGTCGAATAAAAAAAAATGGATCCGAATTGTAGCCTTTGTGGAAAAGCTTTGAGCACAGCTGTTACATATAAGACTAAATGTGGACATGAATTTCATAAGTCGTGCATAGTGACTCATTCTAGAACAATCGCAACATGGCCAAGCTGCGAAACAGTTTGTTTTGAGACAGAATCAACAGCAGGGGGGAGCCAAAAGGCCAAAACAGTAAAGAAAGCAACCACAGGAAACGATACTCCGGTCAGTTCGGAAGCGATAGGAACCCTTGTTGCCAAACAGTGAGATCTATGCAAGAGGACATCATGACGCAATTGGCTGATCAGATGGCTCAATTGATCCAAACCAACGTAGCTACACAGCTTAATGGACTTGGCCAAAACAATGTGAGCGGAATTCTGTCCGCCGAGCCACCCTTATCTAATCAAGAGCGCCGAGCATCAGCAGGCTCAGCGGCTGAGACACATAGAAGCGACTTGATGCAAAGGCCAGACAAGGTCGGCCATATATTAAATGGGTGGAAATTAAGATTTAATGGCAGCGCGGAAGGGATTAGTGTGGATAATTTTATTTACAGGGTCGAATCACTAACACATCAAACTTTGGAAAGCAATTTTTAGGTTTTGTGTAGCAATGCGAGCATACTTTTCGATGGTAAGGCCCGTGAATTTTTCTGGAGATTCCATAAAACACAAAGGCAGGTTAGTTGGGGTCCTCTCTGCCAAGCCTTACGAAAACAGTTCCGCGACACTAGAACTGACGTCGATATAGTTAAGGCCATACCAGATAGGAAACAACGAGATAAGGAGCCATTCGATGCGTTTTACGATGCGATTATGGATTATGGATTGCTTGGAAACTCCACTATCGGAGAAGACCGTCGTTGAAATTTTAAAAAGGAATCTAAGGCCCGAAATTCGGCATGAGTTGCTGAATGTAAACATAAATTCGGTGGATAGCATGCGAGAGATTTGCAGGCGTAGGGAGAAGTTCCTGGAAGATATCAAGTGGAGCTGTGGGTATCAAAAAGGGGCTCCAATTCGTAAACAGGTGGCAGAGCTGCTAGAGGAAGCTATGTCAGATGATGCCACAGAATTTTCCGATCAGGAAGGCGATTTAGAAATCGGAGCTATGGCACTAGTGTGTTGGAATTTCCACAAAGAAGGACACCGCTATCAGGATTGCGAAAGTAAGCGAAAGATTTTCTGCTACGGCTGTGGCACTCCAAATGTGTACAAACCCTCGTGTGGCAAGTGCCTAAAAAACGGGAAAACGAGCACACATATCCGTCAGCCGCCGTGTGTTCAACGTCGAAGGCCGACCATCCCCGAAGCAAGCGTGTAGATAATATCAAATCAACTCCGTCCGAAATAAATCCTCACGATTCCGAAAATCATTCCAGCCAACCCATCTGTTGGCCCACAATCTTAAATATAAATTCTAATTTAAGGTCAACTAACCAGCTGATCCGGTCGCAATCACAGTCCAGAAGTTCTAGGCGAATGCGAGAATTTTGGAAAACAGTCAAAACGATAAATAGTATCCGTTACAAACCGAAAGATAAGCGTCCTTATGCGGAAGTCCGTGTCCTCGATCGGGTAGTTTTAGGGTTGTTAGACACAGGGGCGGCTATAAGTGCGATAGGGGGAAATTTGGCGCAGCAGGTCATTAGGACTAAAATAAATTTTAAGAGAGGAACCTTTTCCGCATCCACGGCTGATGGGAAAAATCAGGAAGTAATAGGTCGTCTTAAAACCCCTGTGGAATATAAGCAAGCAGTCAGAGAACTTGACCTTCATATAATTCCATCCCTTAGTCAGGATTTATATCTTGGCATCGATTTTTGGGAAGTTTTTGATCTTCTACCGCCGGAAATGCAGGTTTCAGAAATCACCTCCGAGTCGCATAGTTTATCGCTTAGCCAAAAGGAAGATTTACAGCGAGTCATTGCGTTGTTTCCATCTTTCTCTGTATCTGGGCTGGGGAAGACATCTTTGTTGTCACATTCCATCGATGTGGGGGATGCTAAGCCGGTCAAGCAGAGACACTTCCCCGTGTCACCGGCTGTAGAGAAATTGCTCTATGCCGAAGTAGAAAGGATGCTCAAGCTAGGGGTAATCGAAGAATCCGAAAGTGCTAGGTCATCGCCCGTAGTGCTAGTGCAAAAGCCAGGTAAGGTGAGGCTATGTTTGGATAGTAGGAAAGTGAATGCTGTGACTAGGAAGGATGCATATCCGTTGCCACAAATTGATGGTATTCTGGGTCGGTTGCCAAGAGCAATGTTTATATCAAGTCTGGACCTAAAAGATGCATATTGGCAGATACCACTTGATCCGAAATCAAGGGAATTGACAGCATTTACTATTCCTGGAAAGCCTTTATACCAATATAATGTTATGCCTTTTGGGATGACGAACGCATCACAAACCATGACCCGACTTATGGACAAGGTGATCCCGGCCGAACTTCGAAATGAGGTATTCGTTTACCTAGACGATTTGTTAATCATATCCGATTGTTTCGAGTCTCATCTCAGGGTTTTGAAATTAGTAGCCAAGCATGTGCAAGCCGCAGGTCTCACGCTAAACGTTGAAAAGAGCAAATTCTGTAGGCGTTTTGTAAAGTATTTAGGTCATATAGTTGGAGAGGGCGTAATTCGGACAGATCCAGAAAAGATCTCGGCCATGGTCGACTTTCCGTTGCCTAAAACATTAAAAGCCTTGAGAAGATTTTTAGGAATGGCCGGTTGGTACCGGAAGTTTATTGATAACTTTGCCTCGGTAGTGTCGCCTCTCACCGACCTGTTGAAGCCAAAACATAAATTCTTTATGACAGCCGAAGGGCAGCAAGCTTTTGGAAAGTTAAAAGAGATGCTATGTACTGCACCTGTGCTTCAGAGCCCGGATTTTAATAAACCGTTTTTTGTTCATTGCGATGCAAGCCAAACTGGCGTTGGAGGGGTATTAGTTCAGAAAACAGCTGAGGGGGATGAATATCCATTAGCTTTCGTATCCAAGAAGTTAAATAAGGCACAAAGGAACTACTCCGTCACCGAACAGGAGTGTTTGGCAGCGATCGTCTGTATAAACAGATTTAGAGCATACATTGAAGGTCATGAATTTACGGTCATAACTGATCATGCGTCTCTGAAATGGCTCATGACGCAGACCGACTTGCACTCTAGACTCGCCAGGTGGGCTCTAAAACTACAAGGTTTCAAATTTAAAATCGAGCATAGAAGTGGGCGACTAAATGTTGTCCCAGATGCCTTGTCCAGGGTTAATGAAGATGTGGTGGCGGCCTTAGATGCTAGGCAAGGGCTCCTCATCGATTTGGAGTCACCAGCGTTCAAGTCAAATGAGTATTTAACTTTGATGGAGCGGTTAAGGCAAATGCGAACAAGCTTCCAGATCTTAGAGTCGTCGATGAGCGAGTTTATAAAAAAACGGAGCATGCCACGGGTGAAATTCTCCATGACAATTTCATATGGAAGTTGTGGATACCCCAAGAGTTGGTCTCAGAGGTTTTAAGCAAGTCGCATGATCAGCCGTTGGCATCTCATGGAGGCATTCACAAGACGTTAGAGAGAGTGCGTAGGTACTATTTTTGGCCAAGTTTGGTAAGAGATGTGAAGGCTCATGTACTGGGGTGTGATACTTGTAAAATAACCAAGGCGTCAAACAGAATTCAGCGACCGCCAATGCGTTCCGCTGCAGAGTCTGAAAGGTTCTTTCAAAAATTATATATAGACTTCCTGGGCCCCTATCCGAGGTCGAGAAGCGGGCATGTTATTATTCATTATTCATTAATCTAAATTTGTATTTTTAAAAGCAGTGAAGAAGCTGACGTCGGAGGTGGTAGTAAAATATCTCCAGGAAGATTTATTTCATACTTTCGGTGTTCCTGAAACCATCATCTCGGATAACGGATCCCAGTTTAAGGCAGAAGCGTTTCAAGAGTTTCTGAGGATCAATAAAGTATCTCACACGTTCACCGCAATTTATTCACCACAAGCGAATGCTTCGGAACGAGTTAACCGTTCAGTAATCGCGGCGATACGTTCATATGTTAGGTCCGATCAAAAAGACTGGGATGAACAACTTAGCAGTATATGTTGCGCGTTGCGAACAGCCGTTCATTCCAGCGTAGGAACTTCTCCGTATTACTTGGTTTTTGGGCAGCAGTTTGTTGGCTCAGGCGCAACATACAAACTATTAAGAGCCTTGCGGTTATTAGAGGACAGATCAACTGTATTGACGAGAGAAGATTCCTTAGACTTAGTAAGGAGTAGGGCTTTGGAGGTGATGGCGAAGCAGAGAGAAAAGAATGAAAAAGTTTATAATTTGCGTTCGCGGGAAGTTACTTATGCGGAAGGACAGGAGGTTTTTAGAAGGAACTTCAAGCAAAGTAATTTTCAGGCGGGATATAGTGCTAAACTTGGTCCAGCGTACTTGAAGGCACGGATAAAGAAGAAAATAGGAAGTTGCTACTACGATTTGGAGGATCTCCAGGGTCGTTCAGTGGGTCGTTATCACTCGAAGGATTTAAAACAATAGCTGCTCCAAGCATTGGTGGTATCAGTCTTGGGAGTCTGACCCCCAAGTCTGATCTTGAGTGGGGGGTTTTTTGTAACGCTTGTTGCAGCAGGAAAGTGTCGCTCTCTGTGGGATGGGGGAGAAACTGGTAAGATTTGGTCATGGCTTTGCGAGGCACCACCTAGATCTGAAAAGTGCGGGATCGGGTTATGGCGGCAATCTTGAAAAGAGAAATTAACAGGGCCAAGTGTCAGGCTGTTCACGATCTAAACTCCCGTTGGGAAGCATTCTAATGCCTTCCCGCTTATTTGGCAAGCGTCTAATCGGTCTATTCCCTTTTAGTGGCCTGAGCACGCGGTTCGATCCCTCGCAGAGTTTACTAAGTAACCTTTTCAAAGCAAAGTTTAAATTAGAAATAAATTAAAGTCTGGTTATCTTTCGCGAGTGAACTATTTTTAATCATTGGAGTTCAAGCTGCATTGATTGGCCTGGGAAGAACAGAATACATACGTTTTCCCAGTCGGTAAGGAAAAATTGATCGTCGGCGGCTTACGCTCCAGGTTGGGTACATGGCCATTGTTTTTTTGTTTCTTAGGGTTAGCGTATCAGCGACCGGATAGAGGGCCGCTGGAAAACAAATGTTATAGCCGGAGAGACTACCACCCAAGCTGTTCATCACCCGCATGAGCATTTTCACATTGTGTTTATTGGTCACGGGACGTCGGCTCATTGGAGTTCAGGGGAAAAGATTGGCTGGTCGGAAGTCGTCTGAGTAGTCAAATTTTATTTTTTTGGGCGTCCCGCTAAATTTCAAAGTTGTTGCCCAGCGGTGCAAAAGAAACGAGAAAACAAATTTCCCATTCCTTGGATTTGTCGTGACGGCGCAGCCCAAGCAAAGGCAGTTGAAAGTCGGAGTTAAAGCGAGCAGCAGCAAAGCTGCGATATAGCGTAATCGCGAGAACATCACATGTAGATAAGTTTAGTTCTTAGTTTTGTCTGTTAGTTTGTAGTTAATATATATATTCATGATGATCGGTGCGTAATGGCCAATATAAAAAGGCTGGAGTCGCGAGTGTGAAAATCGGGACTGAAGTTTGTGTGAAGAAAGAAATGACTGATCGGATGTGAAGGGACTTTGGACCTTTGTCCTAATGAGGGTTTTTTTTTTATATATGTTATGCAAGTTATTTTTTTTCTCCAAGCCCCACAGCCTTGGCATCCACGGCAAAGCGCTTTCTCTGTTGGATCTCCAGAGGATATATTTGGGTGAGTGATTCCGGCAGCCAATGCGCCGAGTTTAACCTTTATTATTGAACGTGCTTTATAACATGTATGTAAATCCTCCCTCATAAAAGAAAGGAAATAGATGCATTTTTTTAAGTTCCCATACTGCGCAAGATCGCAAAAGAAAATTTGGCGAATGTAACAAAGAGAAACTCGGATAATAATTAATATAACCTAAAATCCAATCAGCTCAATCCGTTTCTTTCACACACCATTATAATCTCGATTTCATTCGCATTCTTCTTTGCACCCTGTACTGAAGACGAAAACGTTGTCCGTCATCTCGATTAACAAACATTCAAAATCCGCATGTTAAGTTACATAATCAAGTATATTCTTTTAATCATGGCTAGTGTCCAACGACTGTTCTTAGTTTGTAGCGAATAAAAATTTATAATGTTTTGAGTGTATCCTAATTTTTTCCTTCAGTTAGTAGGAACCCTGTAGACCATATAAAGGGGCCATTCCCAAAAAAGAATGTTCGAGGAGAAGCATCAAATGGCCATTGGAAGGGTGGGGACGCATTAGCCTCAATTTCATCTGAGGTTAGAAGACTCTCGCTGTCTGTCTTGGTGAGCATATGATAGCCCGGTCTCAAGAGTTTGTGTAATGTAATGGTCAATATCATATTGCTTGTCGTAGCACGCATATTTTTGATTCTAATAATAAGAAAAGGCACCTCTAAGGGGAACAGTCCGAACACCGCCACCGTTAGCCGACGAGCAGATAGCCGGAACAAATTGCGTGCGCTCGTTCCCTTTAGCTAACACCAGGCCTGAAGAAGTTCGTTACAATAAGTATTTGGATACACGGTGTTTATTTAAATTCTTTGTTTTAAGTTACGGAATTAAAAATTTTAATTAATTTTGTTTCCGACCGCACGGGATTTTAAATCGTTTTGCAGATGTTACTGACCACACGGGATTTTTCTTGAATACTACTTTCACGTAGATTCTTTTGCGGATCTCAAAATAATTTTAGAATCACTGTTTTAATTCGCCGATCCTGGATAGCTAGTTGTATAGCGTATCCTTCAATGGATCAGTACCGTACTAAAAGGACTCTTTATTTAACAGATCCTACCGACTGCGCCAATTAAATAATCGCAATACTCATATGTAAAAAAAATATAATTTTATTTTGCTGAATGATTACAATATTTTTAGTTGAGAAGAACACCGACCGATTATAATTAGGTCTCAAACTGAACTCTTATAATTACTCTGATTTGATTGACGTTCAAGCCTCGGTTTCGAGCTTTTCTAATATGGACTTTAGACTTTAGGGTTCTGATCAAATGAAGAGAGAAAGCTTTGGAGTTGCTGACTTTAATAGTCTTCGCATTTCTCTTGGATTCAAGTGCATTCGCTCTTGGATACAAGTGCTCTTAGATTCTTATAATTTTGTTTATTGAAATCTAATACTTCTGTTTTTCGGGATTGCGAGTCCGAGCTTTGAACGTGGGAACGCAACGATGATGCGAGGGCTTAAGCATAGATTGTTTAAATTAGACAACGGATGTTTAGTCTACCAGTGGGTGACTTATCAGGTATCTGGTATCTGTTGGGTACATCCAGAGTTGTGTTGGGTGTGTGGGACTTATGGATATGTCACTATATACATATTTGTATATATCTAGAAAGCGATTTAAGTGTGGTAAGTTGGACGAAACATACACTCTGCGAGTAAAAGGGTATAAATAGTCTGTGGATATAAAACTTTCCTCACGCGGCCAGATCACTGCACAACCCACCTATTCTTCTTCAAAAAAAACGAACATCTAGTCTTTCTATCTCCTATCCAAGTGCAAGGGACTTGCGTAGCTAGCTACCAAATCGTATTCTGATAGCGTTTCCTTTGTATCCTTGTATCGCTGTGTTAAGAAAGATTTGGTTAAAGCCGAAGCTACTTAATTCTGAAGTTTTTCCAGGTATGTACACAATATAGAGGCATGATTGTCCCTCCAGACGGGGAGATGGAGTCCTTATTAGGTCTACCCTCATGTAACATGAGGTTTTTTTTTGACGACTCCCGTAACGTTGAATTCCCATGCTTTAAGCAGTCATTTTCTAATAGCTCTGTTGAATTCTCAGAATATATAAATAAAATAGACTGTCCGATAGGGAGCAAATGTTAGTTGTATTTAATTTTAATATACCTGGCACTATGTGGTCCCCAGAAGAAAAAACTAATATCCCTAGCCCTATAGCACAACCTGACGGCTTACTCGACTTATCGTTGGCGAAAGTTAATTAGATTCGCAACTCTCTGGGTCGATTATTGGATCTATGTCTTGTGACAAGACCATATCCTCATACTTTTGAGGTGACAATCGAAATAGGAACTGTAAAAAAAGAGAATTCAGAGAAGTCGACCAAACGAATTCATTGTTTTCGCAAGGCAAACTTTCTGAGGCTAACTAATTTTATATTTGGCTTTAATTGGTCCGATCTTTATTCTTGCAACATAATGGCGGATGCCATAAATATTTTGTATACCGCAATTAAATAATTTTTTAACTCTTGTGTTTCGGTGTACTATCCATCAATCTCAAACAAACCTCCTTGGTTTACACACCTAAGAAATGTTAAGTCCAGACTTTATACAAAATACCGGTTCTCAGTATGCACGGTATTACAAGAACTATTTAAGCCGTTGTAAATTCCACTTCGCGCAGGATCCAAAACAGTTTTATAATTTCATTAATACTAAACCACTTCTTACCCTTCCTCGCTATTTCATGAAAATCCTTCGATCAACATTCTGAACAGCCATATTCTTTTTCAATTCAGTTCATTTGTTTCAGAATTCAATTTAGTTAACTTGCTTCACAAGAGTTAAAACTCTGCGAACTCAAATAAAAATTGTGGGAGGAGGGCCTGCCTGTTGCCAGTTACGCAAAAAGTCAACACGCAGTAACGGCAGTGCCGAGAAGTTGCAGAAAGAGAGTTTTGAGAAACAGATCTGGTAGAAAGAGAGTTTGGAGTAAAGACGGTTTGAAGAAGAAAACATGGCGAGCGAGAGTAAGACGGCACGAACTGGAGCAGGACAGCAAGACAACAGTAAGCGTCGACGTGCCAGGGTAAGGAGAACAAAGGTATTAGCTGGACTTTGGACCGTGGACTTTGGATCCGGAGACTGCAGACAAGAAGAAAAAATCGTTATAAGCAGGCCGAAAGCTCGATAGTCAAGGAGAACGAGGATACAAGTAAACAACGCAAAGCAAAGAAGTCAGCAAGGGAGCAACAGCCGTGATAGTCAGCAAGGAACAAGATCGCTACGTCGACACGTTCGGGACAAGGAAAGTCTCCAAACTGAGACTTACCGTGAGTCCGCATACGACGGCGATCCTCCGCTCAAGCGTCGGGCACCCAGCGACACGGTCCGCACCACCCAGGACGACGGGAGCGGCGAGACAGCAGAACGAAGCCGCTGAGCAGACCGATTAGATCCGTCCGCACCAGCTAGAGGAAAGGGTTAGGGTGGAACATTCGTCTTTCACTGGTCATCTTGCTACAGGGACTGCAGCGTAAACCGGGCGATTGCGAGGAGAATCGTTAGGAACTGAACAGGCGTCTGGCAGGACCGGCCGGGACAGAGCAAGGGACAGGAAGTTGCGGCTAGCAAGGCGTTCGCCTTGAGAGCACAGCAATGGTCCGGGAACGATCACGCTCCCCTAAGCCCATAGCCCTCCTTTTGGGCTTTTGCCGCTGCATATTGTGTTTCTGATGGTCCAACTTTTACCATAGCCTTGACTCAATATTCTGCCGCTAGAACACTAAGTGCCATCATTTTATTGCACAGCCAAAATGTCAGCCAAGCTAATCAGGTTTTATTACCTGATGGCATCTGTTTTGGAAGAAGACACCATTTGTGTCCATACTATGTTTACTTCGAACCACTGTAAACAGGAACATAATCGAAACTGCAAGCGAGCATTTAAATGTACCGCAAGAGCGCACTCTTCACGCTTAGAACTTTGGATTTATGTGGGAGACCGAGAGAGCGGAGGATCAGTGCAGTTAATGTTCATAAAAAGAGTAAGCAAAACAAAAACAAAAAAATACAAAGAAACTCAAAAGGTTTAATAAATGTTTATAATTGTGCACTATTTAAAAAAGTTTTAATCACGAAACGAAGTATTTTTTGTGTATACAAAGAAAATGTAAACAAAATTTATTTTAACCAACTGCTGGTATTGACAGAAACTAATTCGGAGCGCAGAAAGAAATGGATTGTTCAAAGCGAAGTCAAAAGACGATCTAACTGCAATTGACTAAACTTTAGTTGGACCGCAAAGTTCATTAGTCAGACAGGGTTTATGAATCGGGGCAGAAAACAGCGAGAACAAAAAAGATTGCATTTAGTTGATTTAGAGATGCTGTTGCTAAATGTTAAAAATTATGGTATTGCCTGAAATTTAAATGGTACCGCCTCTCGGCATTTAAGGCTAGAAATAAGGCACAAGGCCATATACGAAAAGTTTACAGGTAAAACTATGAAACCCCAACCGCACAGACTATACTAAACACCCACACACACTATTGTAAACACTCACACACATATTAATGTCTAAGTACAAAATGTAATCAAAGATATCATATTCCAAAGTCTAGACTCTGTGGCGCGCCAACGTCCCCTAAACATTCGATCACTTGGCGAGCCAACTGAAATAACAAAAACAACCGCCCACTATCGTAATACAATTAACTCTTTTTATCCGCAAAAGAACTACGTACAATCGGTGGTTGACACACAATAGCCAAACCTACTGCATACGAATAATAAATGTTTAAAAACAAAACGAAAATGAACTACGTAGAATCGGTGGTTGACACACAATAGTCAAACCTATTGCATACGATCAATAAAAGTGTGAAAACAAAAAACCAAGAACCAAAAACCAAAAACTCAGCTAAAACATAAATCGATCATGGCAACCGAACAAGTCCAACTGTTATCGGAACTCCATCTTAATCAAGCCCTAAGTCAAATTAGGCAAGTACCAACATTCAGTGGTAACACCCAAGAGCTCAATGCTTTAATCCGAGGGATCGAATTCATACTTCGACTTTACCCAACAACCGACAACAGACAAAGACATGTATTCTTCAGCGCGATTGAGGTGCAACTTGCTGGAGATGCCCAATGAGTTTCCCAGTTATCCGGAGCAACATTGTGGCCAACCCTTATGAACGCGCTCATCAGCGAAAACAAAACCCAAACACTCTGTGAAAAACTACTCCGTCGTTTCTAGAACACACCCTTCAGCGGAAGTATCCGTAAGTTCGTCGAAGAGCTAGAAATTAAATCATTCACAATATCGAATAAACTTATGTTAAAAAATAATATCCATAATACGGTATTATACACAAATGCATTAAATAATACAATCAAAGATGTTATCATGAGAAAATTGTCCGATATGTTATTTATGACCCTTGCCAGACATGACATTACGACAGTATCTAAACTTAAACAAAAAGCACAACAAGAAGGTGTATGCGAAATAACCTTCAATGACCGAACAAAACCCCATAATAACTCTAGCCCTATCACAACCCAACCCCAACCTCATAAGAATAAAGGAAACTATCAAAATTCTATCTTCTAATCTAATCTTCTAATCTAATCAGGACTACCGATGAGTGTCCCAAGTCTTCTAAATCTAAGGAAATCCCTCTTATTACCCCTTCTAGTAACATCCTCTAACTACGCCTTAGACGACGAGTTAGGAGAATCTAACGTATTCAGATTAGAACATCTAAATACTGAAGAAGGGGAACCACTTTCCCACGTCTTGCTTGAATACAGTACAAGGAAGGTGAAAATTTGACTATTGCAATTACGATTAAACATTCTATTCATACAAAACACGAAGACCCTATTTATAAAAAACCATATGAGTACCCCCAAGTTTTTGCTCAAGAAGTCAACAGGCAAATTAATGAAATGATAGAACTAAGTCCCCCTATTGTTCATGAAATTGGATCGTCTCAAAGAAAAGCTATGCTTCTGGTAAACCAAAATTTCGATTAGTCATAGACTATCGTAGTCTTAATGAGATAACCATTGACGACAAATTCCCTATTCCCGTAATGGATAATATATTATACAAGCTTGGACGCTGTCAATACTTCACAACCATTGATCTAGCTAAAGGTTTCCATCAAATTCAAATGGACCAACCATCAATACCTAAAACAGCATTTTCAACAAAACATGGACATTATGAATATACTCGTCGTATGCCCTTTGGTCTGAAAAATGCACCAGCAACATTTCAACGCTGCATGAACAATCTTTTAGAAGACTTCATTTGTAAAGATTTTTTAGTTTACTTGAATGATATTATCATTTATTCCTTCATTGGAGGAACACATAATGACATTAAAAAAGGTGTTTGATAAATTACGATCAGCTAATCTAAAATTGCAACTTGATAAATGTGAGTTTCTGAAGAAAGAAACCGAATTTCTCGGTCACATTATAACAACAGACGGTATAAAACCAAACCCTAACAAAATAAATGCAATTGTTAATTTCCCTATTCCTAAAAACACAAAAGGAATAAAATCTGTCCTTGGATTATGCGGATTTTACCGTAAATTCATTCCCAATTTTTCAAAAATAGCAAAACCTATGACTCTCAAAGTAAAAAAGGGAGCAGTAATTAACACACATGATAATGATTATATGTCCGCTTTCGAAAAACTAAAAGTACTCATCGCGTCCGGTCCAATCCTAATATATCCCAACTTCGAGAAGAAACAGATGCGAGTAATATAGCCTAGGTGCTGTATTATCCCAAGAACATAAAAACATCTGCTATGCAAGCAGAACTTTAAATGAACATGAACTTAACTATTCGGCCTTAGAAAAAGAGCTATTAGCTATAGTATGGGTAACAAAATATTTCAGGTCCTAGCTATTCGGTAGAAAGTTCGACGGTTAAGTAACATAAAAGACCCCAATATGAAACTACAGAGATGGAAGATAAAACTTAACGAAAACGATTATAAGATTCAATATCTACCCGGTAAAGAAAACCACGTCGCTGACGCTCTATCTAGAGCCCAAATACAAGAAAACTTCCTAGGAGAAGATGACCTAGTTTCCGTTCCCACAGCAGCTACTGTGCATAGTGCACCAGAAGACAACCAAAGTCACATCTCAATAACAGAAAGACCTCTTAATTATTATAACAGACAATTCGAATTCATAAAAGACGATTTTGACGACGTCCAGATAATAAAATATTTCCATAAAATCGGAATAAAAATCAGTTATAAAGAAATGACTGATACCCTTGCCAAAGATCTAATTAAAGAATACTTCTGCACTAAAAAAAGTTTTATTTACATTGATACGTCCGAGTATCTAACAAGAGAGAATGCTATAGTCGAGTTCCCCGACTATCTGATACCCGTTACTCAGCTGGTGGAAGTTCAATAGAGAAATTTCCATACTGACAGTTTTTAGCGGTTTGTGGGCGTTATAGTAGGCGTAGCAAAAAGTTTTTTGGCAAATCGATAGAAATCAACAAGACTAATACAAAAATAAAAAAATATCAGAACATTTTTCAAAAGTGTGGGCGTGGTAGTTTTGGGCGGTTTGTGGGCGTTAAAGTGGGCGTGGCAAAAAGTTTTTTGGCGAATCGATAAAAATTTTAGAAGACTAATGCAAAAATGGGAAAAAATTAAAACATTTTTTAAAAGTGTGGGCGTGGCAGTTTTGGGCGGTTTGTGGGCGTTAGAGTGGGCAACATGAATCGACAAACTTGCGGTGCGTCTATGTCTCTGGAGTATGCATGCTTAAGCTCAACTTTCTAGCTTTAATAGTTCCTGACGTTCATACGGACAGACAGACGGACGGACAGACGGACATGGCCAGATCGATACGGATATTGATCCTGATCAAGAATATATATACTTTTTATGGTCGGAAACGCTTTCTTCTGCCTGTTACTTACTTTTCAACGAATCTAGTATACCCTTTCACTCTACGAGTAACGGGTATAAAAACTGAATTACTGTCAGCTTACACCAAATATGACATGTCAACTGATTGCCAAAAATATGCATAGTCAAAATTTGTTAAGTTTGGCCACGTAATCGTTAATGATAGTTTGAAAAGTATATACATGATGCTATCAAATAATTCCCAACTTGTTCTGGTTTATTTTTCATTTGTGCGGGAAAGAGCATCCGCGACATAGTTTTCTTTGCCTGAAAGATATTTTATTTTATAATCGAATTCATTAAGTTTGATTTTCCACCTTTGTAATTTCATGTTCGGCTCTTTGATATTATTCAGCCATACCAATGGCTTGTGATCACTCATTATTTCAAATGGCCTGCCGAATAAGTATGACCTGAAATATTTTGTCGCCCAAACTATAGCTAACAATTCTTTTTCAATGGTAGCATAGTTGATTTCGTGTTCGTTCAGCGTTCTGCTGGCATAACAAACGGGCTTATGATTCTGTGAGAGCACTGCACCAATAGCTACATTACTCGCGTCAGTTGTTATAGAAAAAGGCGGGGTAGATTAATATCGGATCTGAACTTATCAAAACCTTTAGTCTTTCAAATGATTCGATGTAGTCTTTACATTTAATATCTATTACAGCACCTTTCTTTAGTTTGAGGGTCATGGGTTTAACTATCTTGGCAAAGCTAGGAATAAACTTGCGATAGAACCCACATAATCCCAAAAATGATTTTATCTGTTTAGGTGTCTTAGGTAACGGAAAATTTGTGATTGCAATGGGTTTGGTTTAATGCCATTTGTTGTGACAATATGTCCCAGGAATTCAGTTTCTTTTTTCATGAATTCACATTTGTCTAGCTGCAACTTCAAGTTGGCGTCTCTCAGTTTCTCAAAGACTTTCTTTAGAGATAAAATATGTTCCTCCAATGAAGTGGAGTAAACAATAATATCGTCCAAATAGACTAAACAATCTTTGTAAATCAAATCTTCCAAAAGATTATTCATACATCTCTGAAATGTAGCTGGAGCATTCTTTAGGCCAAAAGGCATACGTGTATATTCGTAATGCCCATGTTTAGTTGAAAAAGCTGTTTTTGCAATAGAATTTTCGTCCATCTTGATTTGGTGAAAACCTTTAGCTAGATCAATGGTGGTAAAATATTGGCATCAACCGAATTTATCCAATATCTCATCCATTCGAGGAATGGGAAATTTGTCATTAACAGTTATCTCGTTTAGATTCCTGTAATCAACTACCAACCTAAATTTTGGTTTCCCAGAGGCGTCTGCCTTCTTGGGGACCACCCAAATAGGAGAACAATAAGGGGACTTCGATTTGCGAACGATCCCTTGCTCTATCATTTCTTTGATTTGTTTGTTGACTTCTTGGTCAACACTTTGGGGGTACTTATAGGGTTTACGGTATACTGGATCCTCATGCTGAGTCTGGATGACATGTTTAATAGTACTGGTGAAGGTCAAATTTTCGCCTTCCTTGTACTGAATGTCTCTATATTCGTATAGAACTTTCTTTAAACATTCAATTTCCTCTACATTTAGATGTTCGAGTCTGTACTCGTTACATTCGCGTAACTCATTGTTGATCGCGAAGTTGATTATATCGTTATCAACGGACATGGGATCGAGATGTGTTACATCATTGTCCACTGTGTCACTAACAACTTTTGAAGTGAGGCATTTTGGTAATGCGGTCTCCTTCTTCTGTTGTTGATGCTTTGGTTAAAGGCACTTAGGTGCGGTCTTAACCTTTTGCATCTTTGGATTGATTTTCTCCACTGGAGCAGAATCATCCTTTTGCTGTGGGTCGAGGCATTTAGATGCGGTCTCGCCTTTCTTTTCTCCATACACAAACCTAAAGGTTTTTGAACCTAAAGTTACCGTCTCGTTATCATAATCTATCTTAGCTTTCGTATCCTCTAGATACTTTCGACCTAACAGGAAATCATAATTATCGGAAAATTTGTGGATATAGAATTTCTGAACAGACGGACATACTGAAGTGGGTTTCATTATTATGATTTTCTTTAATTTTATTGCTCCTTTAATGGTATACACTGTTAGATCTTCTTCTTTTTCTTCAAAATTAAAAAAAAATTTCCCTTATGATATTTATGGATGAACCTGTGTCGATCATTCCCTTGTAAATTTTGTTATGATAACCTATTCTTACATGGGGACTGGTACGTCCTCCTGTGTCACTTGAGTGTCCGAGGCAGTTTGATGAAAATTTACATCCATTCTGCTTTGGCCACTTAGCCTCTCTCGTTGTCTTTTTACCGGCATCTGACCGTTAGTATTATTTGAAGTTGAAGGTTGGAAATTAAGGGAATTGTTAAGAGGATTGTTTTGTTGGCCTTGTGCTAACTCCCTTCTAAACGTGTAATAATTTCTCCTTTGGGACGGTATGGGACGATTGGAGTACTGATTTTGATTTATTGTAGGTTGATTAGAATTTTGATGTTGCGTATTGTTATTCTGATTCGTTCCAGGATAATAATTGCTGTGATTGTAATTTCTATTATTGTAATATCTTTGATTATTGCTTTGACTATGATTTCCCCTGTTCCTGCGTCTGTTCCCTTCTGATCTATTAAAACGCTGCTTTTCTGGACTGGCGTCATAGAGGCCTAGCTCCATTGAAGCTTGTTTTAATTTATAAATAGTATCAATATCTTTGCGTGCCAATGACATATAAATTCTGTAACGAACTGTTTTTCTTATTTCGGCTCGCTACGAAATGCAACGGCTAGCTCAGAGATTTTGTTTGTTCGTCCCACCAAATTTATGATTTGTGTGATTGCCCGACCAAGAAGAAGACAGATTCTCAGATTTAACCACTTTTATTTATCGTCACTTGTTGACCAGGATTCGGTGATCCTCGCCGCTGGATGCACGTCGTTGCTCCCTCGTCGTCCTTCCGTCGTACGCCTGCGTCGCTGCCGACGGGGATCCGTACCGCGTCGCCTGGGGCTTAGGATGTTATGGTGAGGGTGTATCGTCCACGAGTTGAGCTAGCGCTCCCCTCCGAACCACCGTTGCGACCACTGACTCCACCGTCCCTTTCTGACTACGCTAGGTCCTCGCCGAAGGATAGCCTGCGGGCTCGACCGGGGCTTAGGATGTTATGGGGCAGGGTGTATCGTCCACGAGTTAAGCTAGCGCTTCCCTCCGAACCACCGTTGCGACCACTGACTCCACTGTCCCTTTCTGACCACGCTAGGTCCTTGTGTTCGCTCGTCCTTCGCTGATCTTCACGTGCGGCGATCCACTCTGGATGACCGCTTGACGCACTTGTGTTCCTGTCGTTTCACTGTCACTCGGTATCGACTCTTCGCGTACTTCTTCGCTTTCCGTATGGCTGTTGGGCCCTCGCGTACTTCTTCTTGACTGTCCCGAGCTGCGCCGGCGCCGTCCCTTATATCGGCTGCGGGAATCCCGTTATTTCCCGTTTTGCACACGGCTCGCTCGGGTACAAGGTCCAAACGTGTCCCGTTAGTTCACGGTGCGTCCTCTTTGTGCCTGTCCAAAGTCCGCACCGTTACCGTATGACCTCTACGCCCTTGGCGGGTTCGAGTCCAAGGTCCAGCGCGGTACCGTTAATTCACGGTCTCTCCGCTTTGCCGGGGTCCAAGGTCCATTATTTACCGTTCGACCTGACCGCCCTTGGCTCCTCTCGCATTCCAGCCGTCTTCGCTGTTGCTACGCCGATCTCCTACACCCGGATTTGTGGGGAGTTTTAAGACTCCTCACACCTCCCCCTTTCTTCGGAAGATTTCAAAAGAATGCTGCTTCCGGCGGTCCTCTGCTTCGGTGTCTCCTTGCATGGGCAACTTCCCCAATCACCTCTCGTCGACCCTGCGCCCTTTGTTCTCAGCCTGGCAGTCGCAGCTTATTAGACCCCGTCGTTCAGCGTCTTGACTTGGCATCTTGAACCTCCTTGCGCCTTCCTGATCGCAGCCTTACGTCTCAGCGTATTCGAGCATCTTGACGTGGCATCTTGATCCTCACCGTTCCATTCTCCTCACGTCGACCTGCGCCTCCTTGATCTCAGCCCGGCAGCCTCAGCCTAGTAGACCCTGTCGTTCGACGTCTCGACTCGGCATCTTGATCTTTGCGCCCTTCTCCAGCCTCCTGTATCTGTTGCCATCCGCTTCTCGTCACCAGCTCCGCATTTAAATTTGCCGCCTCTTCCTCGCTTCGCACCTCTGGCAACTCCACCGATACTCACCATGATCGACTTATCGATGTTGGCGACCGGCGTTGCCACCTCCGATTCCTACCGATATTGTCCCATCGCTGATTGCGCGATCGAGTTATCGATATTGGCGACCGGCGTTGCCACTTCCTGTTCCGATGTTCCGATGTCGTGCCGATTGCTGCCAATAGTGTGGCAGCGTGTTGAAAATCAATATAAAATCCAGTATTTTTGTTCCCTCTCGATCTCACTATCGATCGACCGCTATTATCGTAGCGCCCCCATCCCGATTTTCTCCAAGCACGTGGATTTCGGAGTTGCAGCTCAATGGAGGTAAGTTTACGGAATTTATTGTAAAAACCGCCATATTTACTCATCCTCTCTTTTTTTGTCTTAGCTCCTCCCACACGATATGATGGCCCTTGATGCTCCAGGGTTGCTGGCCCTGGACACAGGCGCCCTGGAGGCCCTTTGGCAGGGACCTCGATGATCGCCCCTCCATGCTCCGGGCGGCTGCCCCTGGACCCAAGCGCCTTGGAGGCCAACATGCCGTCTCCGCGCCTGCGGCAGCCCCGCGTCGATTTGCCGGCCCGCGTGCCTGGCCCCGCGTCCGATTGCTGGCCCGCGTGCCTGGCCCCGCGTCCGATTGCTGGCCCGCGTGCCTGCTGGCTGCTGCAGATGACTCGCACCTATTTTTTTATTGTGAGCAACAAAGTGCCCTTACCCTCCCCTGACCCACAACTCTCAGTCGTCGTTTTCGTTTTTTTCCTTTTTATTGGGGTACGTACACCCTGATATCGCCGCCGCGTCGCACCTTCAGGCGGAACCGCTGGCCGTCCAGCACGAACAGTTTCGCCCAGCGGTCCTTGTGCCGTCTGCCCGCCTGGGCCTCGGCCTCCTCGACCACCTTCGGTGGCCACTCCGCGCGCTCGACCTCTCGCCACAGCTTCTCACCCAGCGACTGCTGCCTGCGGAGGCAGGGTCGCTGCGGTGGAGGTCTCGCCTCGGGGCATGACTCCTGCCGCGCGAGTTTCGGTGGTGGCGGTGCGGGCCACACCCACGGACCCTTCTCCGGGTTCTCCTCTGCGTCCTCCATCCGTGCGCGAACTCGCGGGTCGCGCGCTCGTGTTTCCATTGGCCTCCACCCGACCGCGCCCACCTCCTCCCACACGCGGGCCTCCGGCGTGTCCTCCGGCGGTGCGGGCCATGTCCACGTCACCGTTTGCTGATGCCACCGGCGGCCGCCCATGCCGATCGTGCGCAGCGTCTGCGCGACGTGCGCCTGGTCCACATCCCAGGACTGCTGCCGCTCGCACCGGGGCCCCTCCTCATCCTGGGGTGGCGGCGTCGGCGTGCGCGGCGGCGGCGGCGTCGGTGGTGCTGGCGGCGGTGTTGGCGTGCGTGGTGGCGGTGGTGGCTGCGGCTGTGCCGGTGGCGGCGTCGGCGGCAACGGCGGCTGCGGTTGCGGCGTCGGTGGCTGCGGCATCCCGGGTGCTGCGGCTCCGGTGTCGGCGGCTGCGGCTGCTGCTGCTGCTGCTGCGTTGGTGGTGGCGGTGGCGGTGGCTGCGACGGCGGCGGTGGTGCCCGTGGCAACGGCGGCTGCCATGGTGGCGGTGGCTGCGACGTCGGCGGTGGTGACGGTGGCAACGGTGGCTGCGACTGCGCCGGTGGCGGCGGCTGTGACTGCGGCGTCGGTGGCTGCGGTACCCACAGCGCCTCCTCCTCCTTCTGCCATTCCGCCAGGCGTTTTTGCCACGCGGCCTTGGCGGCGGCTGCCTTCCGCTCCACCACCATCCGCTCGAACCGTCGCAGCGTGGCGTTCCGCGCGTCCGCGAACTCGCGCATCTCCCGCAGGTCCTCCGACGGCATCGCGTCTCCCAGCCTGATCCGCCCGTGGCCCTGCGTCGCCCGCCGCACGCTGCGGTAGGCCATCCTCGCCTTCGCGCTCCGGCCTCCTTCGTCCTCCTCCGAGGATACCACCGGGGTGACGGTCTCACCCCCGTCGTCCTCCTCGCTCTCTGAGGAGAGGGACACGCAATCCACGGGCTCCTCGTGATTCGCCTCCATCGTCTCGTCCTCCGACAGCTCCGTGTCGGGCACCTCCTCCGTGTCCTCCGGAACCGGGGATGGGGATCGCGACACCAGGGGTGACGCCAGAAGCTGGAGATAGGACTCAACGTCCGCCCTCCATGTCGCTCCGGGCTGTTCCCCAGTGCCGGTCTCCCTCACCTCCCGGTTGCTCTGCACGCTGCGTGTGGTCATCCTGCCGACTTGATTTCAAAAGACCGACTCTCGCTTTTTCCGCCGCGACGAAACCTCGGTTTTCGCTTTACTCCTTTCCGCCGTTATTCCGCGGGGCCTGTACCGGTAACGGGATTCTCCTCCGTGCACCTGCCTCCTACGGAATTCGCAATTGTGTGCGTTAGCCGTTAACGGTTTTCCGGCTGTGTACCCTCCCTGTCCCGCTCTCGCGCTCCAACGGGCCTTTTGTGTGTGTGTGTGTGTGAGTGATTAACTGCGACTTCCGACTTCTCGATACCCTGTATCGTCTTCCCCCCTTCTTCGCGAAAGGGTTTATTGTGGTGTGTCGCTCTCGTTATCCTCTGGCCCGCCGGCGCCCGCGCTTCCCGGCTTCAAATCGCTAACATGAGCCGTTTTTGTCTTCTTCGTTGTGGCGTGTTCCAAAATACAAATCACCGGCGACGTGAATTTCTTTATTTTGAACGGCCCGTCGAACTTCGGTGCCAGTTTTGCCGCGAAGCCCTCAGCTGCTTTTGATAGGTGGTGCTCCTTGGCCCACACAGTTTCGCCCACCTTGGGTTTCCACGGCCTCCTCCGGAGATTATAGTGGCGCGCCTGATCCTGCGCTGCCTTTTCCATGTTCCTCCGCACCAGTTCGAAGATCTCCTTCAGTTTTCCCGCGTTTTCCGCCGGCGTCTGTGGACATCTGCCCGTTCCGGCCGTCTGTTCGTCGAACAACGCATTCGGCAGCCTCGGTTCTCTTCCCTGCGTTATAAATGCCGGCGAGTATCCAGTGGTTTCTGCCACGCTCGTGTTCACCGCCAACTGCAGCTCTGGCCAGTTCTCGTCCCACGTCCTCTGATCGGCCCCCGTGAACTGCGCGATCATCGTCTTCACGGTCCTGTTGGCCCTTTCGGTCGGGTTTTCTTGTGGAGTGTATGGAGCCGTGAGCTGGTGTTTTACACCCAGCTCCTCCAAAAACCTCTTGAATGCCCTGCTCGTGAACTGGACTCCGTTGTCCGTGATCATGACCTTTGGCACTCCGTACCTGGCCACTATCCGCTCTCGCACGGCCTTTCGCAGCGTCTCGGTGGTCGCCCTGCGCATCGGAACGATCTCGGTCCACTTGGAGAACCTGTCCACCAGGACCAGCAGCATCGAATTGCCGTGCTTTGACCTCGGCAATGGGCCCACAAAGTCCGCACATACGGTGGCCCACGGTTCTTCCGGCACCTGTGTCAGCATTTTCCCAGCTGCTTGCAGTTGGTTGGGCTTGTATTTCATGCAGCTCTCGCAGTTCCTTACGTATTTCCTTACGTCTCGGTGCATTCCTGGCCAGTGGTACCTGGCTGCCACCCTCGCCATAGTCTTCCGACTTCCCAGGTGTCCCGCCGTCGGCATGTCGTGGTTCTCGGCCATGACGCGCTGTCTCTCCCCGGTTGGTACACACAGCTTCCATGACACCACATCCTCGTGTCCTGCCCGGTGCGGAATGTGCCTATACAATCGGCCGGCCTCTTCCAGGTAGTCCGGGTACTTTTGGGGCTCCTGCTTCATTTTCCTCCGCATCCCATCTATCCACTTGCACTCGTGCTGTTCGTCCGGTTGCCCTTCTTCCGTTATCCTGCGGCTCGTTTCCTGCAGCGGCTGCCTCGATAGGGCGTCCGCGACGATGTTCAGCTGGCCCTTTCTGTACGAAATCTCGAAGTCATATTGTTGGAGCTCCAATGCCCATCTCGCGATCCTTCCGGACGGACTCTCGATGCTGTTCAGCCACTTCAGGGCCATGTGATCCGTTATCACTTTGAAATGGTAGCCCTCCAGGTATGGTCTTAATTTTCTGACAGCCCACACTATTGCTAAACATTCCTTCTCTGTTGCAGAATAATTTTTCTCCGCTCCGTTCAGCGATCTGCTGGAGTAGGATATCACCCGCTCGCCTTGCTCGGAGTGCTGTGTGAGGATAGCGCCCAGCCCGTAGTCGCTGGCGTCCGTCTGTAGCACGAACGTCCGTGTGAAGTCGGGGCATGCCAGGATCGGGTCGGCGACCAACCTAGTTTGACGGCCTCAAATGCTTCTTGGTGGGCGTCCGTCCATTCCCATTTTGCTTGTTTCTTTAGGAGTGCGTTCAGTGGTTGTACCAACGTTGCAAAATCCGGTACAAAACGTCTGTACCACGACGCCACTCCTAGATACTGTCGCAGTTCCTTAACGTTTCCCGGGGGCTTTAGCTGAGCTATTGCCGCTACCTTCTCCGGATCCGTTCCGATGCCCTGATCCGTCACCCGGTGGCCCAGGTATTGTAGCTCCTTTCGAAAGAACTTACACTTATCTGCGTTAACTTTCAGGTTTGCCGCCCTCAGCCTCCGGAACACCTCCTTCAGGTTACGCATGTGCTCTTGTAGTGTCCGTCCGATCACAATTATGTCGTCCTGGTACGCAAATGCGTGTGGCATCATCTCTGGTCCTATCACCTGGTCCAACGCCCGCTGGAACGTTGCCGATGCGGAGTGCAGTCCGAACGGCATTACTTTCCATTGGAACAGGCCCTTTCCCGGCACCGTAAATGCCGTATATTGCCGACTTGCTTCTGCCAACGGAATCTGCCAGTACCCGTCCTTCAAATCCAGACTGCTTATGTATTTCGCCTCCCTTAGTTGATCCAGAATGTAGTTGATCATTGGCATCGGGTACGCATCCTTCACGGACTTTGCGTTTATTTGGCGGAAATCCACACACAAGCGCCACTGACCCGTCTTCTTTTTCACCATCACTATGGGAGAGCTGTACGGGCTCCTAGACGGCTCGATGCACCCCTTTTGCAGCAGCTCGTCGACCTTGGCGTTGATCTCCACCTGCATCTTCGGGTTCTTCGGGTAGTAGCGCTGCTTGACCGGTTGATCGTCTTTCATCGTGATTCTGTGCACCGCCACCGTTGACGTCCCTTGGACTCTTCCCAGATCTGCTAGCTCTGCCTTCAGGAAGCCGTCTATATCTTCCTCCGCAAAGTCGGTCGTCCTCTCCACTACTGCCACTGACAGCTTCTCGCGTGCATTGCTTCGCACCAGCTGTCCCGCCGGTATCGTTGCGCTCAGACCCGCGCATGCTATCCTGGCTCCAACTTTCGTTAGGAAATCCCATCCCAGTACTAGCGCGTCGATGATGTTGTGGAGGATTAGCAGTTGCATTCTTACGGTCCTTTCTCCCAGTCCTACGTCTACTTCGAGCAGCGATGTGACCTCCTCGAACCGTCCATCAGCCATCCGCACCTCTCTTCTCGTGGCTACGACCTCTCCTCCTGCCCGCAACCTGTCCGCCAACTCTTCGCTAATAAAGCTTGCTGTGGCTCCGGTGTCCATCGTGGCCTTAACTTCCATTCCGTTTATGAGCACTGTGGCGGACAGTTGTCTTTCTTCCGCCTTCAGCTTGCCCATTAATTTTGAGGGGCAGCACCTTGCGAACCCTGGTTGCCCCTCTGAGGCTGGGGTCGCGTGGCGTTTCCCGATCTTGGGCAGCATTCTGCGGTCTTCCGGCCGATTCGCCCGCACGACCAGCAAAATGTGATCGGTCGGTTCCGACACTCCCGCATCCAGTGCTCCTGGCTTCCGCACCTATGGCAGGCTTGCGCTGGGTTTAGCACAAACCCCCGCCGCGCCGGGTCTGGTCCTTGCCCGTTCGTCTCGTGCCTCGACGGTCCTGTGGGCTCCTCTTGGCACCTTCTGCACACCGTGTGCTGTTCCCTTCTTTGGAAATCCCCCTGGTGGCGGGCTCTTTGGGTCCGCTCTGATTCGAACCGCTCCCTCTGGGAGTCCAGTTCCTCGAATTCGTCGGCCAGGACCATCAGAGCATCCAGGTTTCGGCACTCGTATGGGCGGACAAACATCCGTAGAGCCGGAGTGCTGTTCTCCCTTATCCTCTCCAGGATCTCTTTGTGGGACATCCCCAAGGGCCGCATTAGGGTCTGCATGTCCACCATGTAATCTTTGAAGCATTCGCCATGCCGCTGCTTCCTCTGCCTGACCTGGTCTGCCAACTTCGTCATGAAGCCTCTGGGCAGGAAGAATTCCTGGAAGCTATGGATGAACTCTGCCCATGTCTCCCAGAACCTGTTATTGGCGATGAACCACTTTAGGGCCCTGCCCTTCAGCAGTTCCGGCATCGCTCGTGGGATCTGGTTGATATCCAGGCCGTACGTCATTGCTGACCACTCCACCTGTTCCAGGAACTCCAATGGCTTGTCGTGGCCGTCGTACCGGAAGCTCCACTCCCGCACCTGTTTCGCCACCTTTGCGTAATCCGGAGGGGCTACCCTTGCGATGTCTCGCCGATCGCGGCTGGGTTCCCGCCTCTCCCTTCTCTCGCGGCTGCTTTCCCGCCGTTCACTCCCGGTTTCCTGCCTTTCGGGTCTGCTCCCGCTGGCCTCCATCATGCTGTGGACATCGAGGCTCCCCACCAGGCCTTCCACACCGGTGACTTTGATCTCCGGGGCCGGTCTTCTTGCGTACTCCCTCTCCAACGCCTCGAGTATGGCGACTGTTTCGGGCTCGTCTGTGGTCTGCTGGATAAATTCGGACAGCGTCCTCCGCATATCCTCGACCAACCCTTCGAGCTTAATGCCTAGGGCGCTTGCTATTGCGGGAAAGTCATCCCTCTTCAGGCTGTATAGCCACGATTTCCCCATCTTCTCCTCTGTTCTTTTTGATCGGAACAATCACGGTTGGGCGCCAGATGTAACGAACTGTTTTTCTTATTTCGGCTCGCTACGAAATGCAACGGCTAGCTCAGAGATTTTGTTTGTTCGTCCCACCAAATTTATGATTTGTGTGATTGCCCGACCAAGAAGAAGACAGATTCTCAGATTTAACCACTTTTATTTATCGTCACTTGTTGACCAGGATTCGGTGATCCTCGCCGCTGGATGCACGTCGTTGCTCCCTCGTCGTCCTTCCGTCGTACGCCTGCGTCGCTGCCGACGGGGATCCGTACCGCGTCGCCTGGGGCTTAGGATGTTATGGTGCAGGGTGTATCGTCCACGAGTTGAGCTAGCGCTCCCCTCCGAACCACCGTTGCGACCACTGACTCCACCGTCCCTTTCTGACTACGCTAGGTCCTCGCCGAAGGATAGCCTGCGGGCTCGACCGGGGCTTAGGATGTTATGGGGCAGGGTGTATCGTCCACGAGTTAAGCTAGCGCTTCCCTCCGAACCACCGTTGCGACCACTGACTCCACTGTCCCTTTCTGACCACGCTAGGTCCTTGTGTTCGCTCGTCCTTCGCTGATCTTCACGTGCGGCGATCCACTCTGGATGACCGCTTGACGCACTTGTGTTCCTGTCGTTTCACTGTCACTCGGTATCGACTCTTCGCGTACTTCTTCGCTTTCCGTATGGCTGTTGGGCCCTCGCGTACTTCTTCTTGACTGTCCCGAGCTGCGCCGGCGCCGTCCCTTATATCGGCTGCGGGAATCCCGTTATTTCCCGTTTTGCACACGGCTCGCTCGGGTACAAGGTCCAAACGTGTCCCGTTAGTTCACGGTGCGTCCTCTTTGTGCCTGTCCAAAGTCCGCACCGTTACCGTATGACCTCTACGCCCTTGGCGGGTTCGAGTCCAAGGTCCAGCGCGGTACCGTTAATTCACGGTCTCTCCGCTTTGCCGGGGTCCAAGGTCCATTATTTACCGTTCGACCTGACCGCCCTTGGCTCCTCTCGCATTCCAGCCGTCTTCGCTGTTGCTACGCCGATCTCCTACACCCGGATTTGTGGGGAGTTTTAAGACTCCTCACAATTCTATCCGGCAGTTTTCGATCTATTACAGATTTAACAGTTCTTTTAACATTTCAGTGTAATTTGATTTATCTACAGGGTCGCTTTCTAATTCTAACTTGTCAAACATAATCCAATATTGTGATTCGAGCTTCTCGATGAACTTACAGATGCTTCCGGGGTATGATGTATCCTCCAGTTGTCTTATAAGTTTTATGTAGGGCCTGTGATCCTTGAATGCCATCGCCAGGACCGTCTTTGTATCCAGCCATGTGTTTACTCTTTCTTGGGTCACGACCTCCAATGCTGCATCCACTAGTAACCGTTTCACTGCTCCGTAGATAACGTGTGCTTTTCTGGCATCTTGGGTAGGGTATAAGTTGAGTAGCTGCTCGACCTGGTTAACAAACACAGACAGCTTGCCAGGTGTGCCATCGTAGTAGTTCAGTTCTTTAATTTGATTGAATAATTGATTTAGGTGGGTTTCCGAAAGTTGCGGAACTGCCATGGTGTATTTGTATAAGTATTTGGATACACGGTGTTTATTTAAATTCTTTGTTTTAAGTTACGGAATTAAAAATTTTAATTAATTTTGTTTCCGACCGCACGGGATTTTAAATCGTTTTGCAGATGTTACTGACCACACGGGATTTTTCTTGAATACTACTTTCACGTAGATTCTTTTGCGGATCTCAAAATAATTTTAGAATCACTGTTTTAATTCGCCGATCCTGGATAGCTAATTGTATAGCGTATCCTTCAATGGATCAGTACCGTACTAAAAGGACTCTTTATTTAACAGATCCTACCGACTGCGCCAATTAAATAATCGCAATACTCATATGTAAAAAAAATATAATTTTATTTTGCTGAATGATTACAATATTTTTAGTTGAGAAGAACACCGACCGATTATAATTAGGTCTCAAACTGAACTCTTATAATTACTCTGATTTGATTGACGTTCAAGCCTCGGTTTCGAGCTTTTCTAATATGGACTTTAGACTTTAGGGTTCTGATCAAATGAAGAGAGAAAGCTTTGGAGTTGCTGACTTTAATAGTCTTCGCATTTCTCTTGGATTCAAGTGCATTCGCTCTTGGATACAAGTGCTCTTAGATTCTTATAATTTTGTTTATTGAAATCTAATACTTCTGTTTTTCGAGATTGCGAGTCCGAGCTTTGAACGTGGGAACGCAACGATGATGCGAGGGCTTAAGCATAGATTGTTTAAATTAGACAACGGATGATTAGTCTACCAGTGGGTGACTTATCAGGTATCTGGTATCTGTTGGGTACATCCAGAGTTGTGTTGGGTGTGTGGGACTTATGGATATGTCACTATATACATATTTGTATATATCTAGAAAGCGATTAAAGTGTGGTAAGTTGGACGAAACATACACTCTGCGAGTAGAAGACTTCAAAAAAAACGAACATCTAGTCTTTCTATCTCCTATCCAAGTGCAAGGGACTTGCGTAGCTAGCTACCAAATCGTATTCTGATAGCGTTTCCTTTGTATCCTTGTATCGCTGTGTTAAGAAAGATTTGGTTAAAGCCGAAGCTACTTAATTCTGAAGTTTTTCCAGGTATGTACACAATATAGAGGCATGATTGTCCCTCCAGACGGGGAGATGGAGTCCTTATTAGGTCTACCGTCATGTAACATGAGGTTTTTTTTTTGACGACTCCCGTAACGTTGAATTCCCATGCTTTAAGCAGTCATTTTCTAATAGCTCTGTTGAATTCTCAGAATATATAAATAAAATAGACTGTCCGATAGGGAGCAAATGTTAGTTATATTTAATTTTAATATACCTGGCACTATGTGGTCCCCAGAAGAAAAAACTAATATCCCTAGCCCTATAGCACAACCTGACGGCTTACTCGACTTATCGTTGGCGAAAGTTAATTAGATTCGCAACTCTCTGGGTCGATTATTGGATCTATGTCTTGTGACAAGACCATATCCTCATACTTTTGAGGTGACAATCGAAATAGGAACTGTAAAAAAAGAGAATTCAGAGAAGTCGACCAAACGAATTCATTGTTTTCGCAAGGCAAACTTTCTGAGGCTAACTAATTTTATATTTGGCTTTAATTGGTCCGATCTTTATTCTTGCAACATAATGGCGGATACCATAAATATTTTGTATACCGCAATTAAATAATTTTTTAACTCTTGTGTTTCGGTGTACTATCCATCAATCTCAAACAAACCTCCTTGGTTTACACACCTAAGAAATGTTAAGTCCAGACTTTATACAAAATACCGGTTCTCAGTATGCTCAGTATTACAAGAACTATTTAAGCCGTTGTAAATTCCACTTCGCGCAGGATCCAAAACAGTTTTATAATTTCATTAATACTAAACCACTTCTTACCCTTCCTCGCTATTTCATAAAAATCCTTCGATCAACATTCTGAACAGCCATATTCTTTTTCAATTCAGTTCATTTGTTTCAGAATTCAATTTAGTTAACTTGCTTCACAAGAGTTAAAACTCTGCGAACTCAAATAAAAATTGTGGGAGGAGGGCCTGCCTGTTGCCAGTTACGCAAAAAGTCAACACGCAGTAACGGCAGTGCCGAGAAGTTGCAGAAAGAGAGTTTTGAGAAACAGATCTGGTAGAAAGAGAGTTTGGAGTAAAGACGGTTTGAAGAAGAAAACATGGCGAGCGAGAGTAAGACGGCACGAACTGGAGCAGGACAGCAAGACAACAGTAAGCGTCGACGTGCCAGGGTAAGGAGAACAAAGGTATTAGCTGGACTTTGGACCGTGGACTTTGGATCCGGAGACTGCAGACAAGAAGAAAAAATCGTTATAAGCAGGCCGAAAGCTCGATAGTCAAGGAGAACGAGGATACAAGTAAACAACGCAAAGCAAAGAAGTCAGCAAGGGAGCAACAGCCGTGATAGTCAGCAAGGAACAAGATCGCTACGTCGACACGTTCGGGACAAGGAAAGTCTCCAAACTGAGACCGTGAGTCCGCATACGACGGCGATCCTCCGCTCAAGCGTCGGGCACCCGTCGGGCGAGACAGCAGAACGAAGCCGCTGAGCAGACCGATTAGATCCGTCCGCACCAGCTAGAGGAAAGGGTTAGGTTGGAACATTCGTCTTTCACTGGTCATCTTGCTACAGGGACTGCAGCGTAAACCGGGCGATTGCGAGGAGCGTCGTTAGGAACTGAACAGGCGTCTGGCAGGACCGGCCGGGACAGAGCAAGGGACAGGAAGTTGCGGCTAGCAAGGCGTTCGCCTTGAGAGCACAGCAATGGTCCGGGAACGATCACGCTCCCCTAAGCCCATAGCCCTCCTTTTGGGCTTTTGCCGCTGCATATTGTGTTTCTGATGGTCCAACTTTTACCATAGCCTTGACTCAATATTCTGCCGCTAGAACACTAAGTGCCATCATTTTATTGCACAGCCAAAATGTCAGCCAAGCTAATCAGGTTTTATTACCTGATGGCATCTGTTTTGGAAGAAGACACCATTTGTGTCCATACTATGTTTACTTCGAACCACTGTAAACAGGAACATAATCGAAACTGCAAGCGAGCATTTAAATGTACCGCAAGAGCGCACTCTTCACGCTTAGAACTTTGGATTTATGTGGGAGACCGAGAGAGCGGAGGATCAGTGCAGTTAATGTTCATAAAAAGAGTAAGCAAAACAAAAACAAAAAAATACAAAGAAACTCAAAAGGTTTAATAAATGTTTATAATTGTGCACTATTTAAAAAAGTTTTAATCACGAAACGAAGTATTTTTTGTGTATACAAAGAAAATGTAAACAAAATTTATTTTAACCAACTGCTGGTATTGACAGAAACTAATTCGGAGCGCAGAAAGAAATGGATTGTTCAAAGCGAAGTCAAAAGACGATCTAACTGCAATTGACTAAACTTTAGTTGGACCGCAAAGTTCATTAGTCAGACAGGGTTTATGAATCGGGGCAGAAAACAGCGAGAACAAAAAAGATTGCATTTAGTTGATTTAGAGATGCTGTTGCTAAATGTTAAAAATTATGGTATTGCCTGAAATTTAAGTGGTACCGTCTCTCGGCATTTAAGGCTAGAAATAAGGCACAAGGCCATATACGAAAAGTTTACAGGTAAAACTATGAAAAAATCCAACAGGACTCTTTCCAATTACCCCAAGATCATGCTGCTTACAATCAACATATCCATTCTAACCCCATAACTCCCCAACCGCACAGACTATACTAAACACCCACACACACTATTGTAAACACTCACACACATATTAATGTCTAAGTACAAAATGTAATCAAAGATATCATATTCCAAAGTCTAGACTCTGTGGCGCGCCAACGTCCCCTAAACATTCGATCACTTGGCGAGCCAACTGAAATAACAAAAACAACCGCCCACTATCGTAATACAATTAACTCTTTTTATCCGCAAAAGAACTACGTACAATCGGTGGTTGACACACAATAGCCAAACCTACTGCATACGAATAATAAATGTTTAAAAACAAAACGAAAATGAACTACGTAGAATCGGTGGTTGACACACAATAGTCAAACCTATTGCATACGATCAATAAAAGTGTGAAAACAAAAAACCAAGAACCAAAAACCAAAAACTCAGCTAAAACATAAATCGATCATGGCAACCGAACAAGTCCAACTGTTATCGGAACTCCATCTTAATCAAGCCCTAAGTCAAATTAGGCAAATACCAACATTCAGTGGTAACACCCAAGAGCTCAATGCTTTAATCCGAGGGATCGAATTCATACTTCGACTTTACCCAACAACCGACAACAGACAAAGACATGTATTCTTCAGCGCGATTGAGGTGCAACTTGCTGGAGATGCCCAATGAGTTTCCCAGTTATCCGGAGCAACATTGTGGCCAACCCTTATGAACGCGCTCATCAGCGAAAACAAAACCCAAACACTATGTGAAAAACTACTCCGTCGTTTCTAGAACACACCCTTCAGCGGAAGTATCCGTAAGTTCGTCGAAGAGCTAGAAATTAAATCATTCACAATATCGAATAAACTTATGTTAAAAAATAATATCCATAATACGGTATTATACACAAATGCATTAAATAATACAATCAAAGATGTTATCATGAGAAAATTGTCCGATATGTTATTTATGACCCTTGCCAGACATGACATTACGACAGTATCTAAACTTAAACAAAAAGCACAACAAGAAGGTGTATGCGAAATAACCTTCAATGACCGAACAAAACCCCATAATAACTCTAGCCCTAACACAACCCAACCCCAACCTCATAAGAATAAAGGAAACTATCAAAATTCTATCTTCTAATCTAATCTTCTAATCTAATCAAGACTACCGATGAGTGTCCCAAGTCTTCTAAATCTAAGGAAAACCCTCTTATTACCCCTAACATAGAAGAAGCCCTTCTAGTAACATCCTCTAACTACGCCTTAGACGACGAGTTAGGAGAATCTAACGTATTCAGATTAGAACATCTAAATACTGAAGAAGGGGAACCACTTTCCCACGTCTTGCTTGAATACAGTACAAGGAAGGTGAAAATTTGACTTTTGCAATTACGATTAAACATTCTATTCATACAAAACACGAAGACCCTATTTATAAAAAACCATATGAGTACCCCCAAGTTTTTGCTCAAGAAGTCAACAGGCAAATTAATGAAATGATAGAACTAAGTCCCCCTATTGTTCATGAAATTGGATCGTCTCAAAGAAAAGCTATGCTTCTGGTAAACCAAAATTTCGATTAGTCATAGACTATCGTAGTCTCAATGAGATAACCATTGACGACAAATTCCCTATTCCCGTAATGGATAATATATTATACAAGCTTGGACGCTGTCAATACTTCACAACCATTGATCTAGCTAAAGGTTTCCATCAAATTCAAATGGACCAACCATCAATACCTAAAACAGCATTTTCAACAAAACATGGACATTATGAATATACTCGTCGTATGCCCTTTGGTCTGAAAAATGCACCAGCAACATTTCAACGCTGCATGAACAATCTTTTAGAAGACTTCATTTGTAAAGATTTTTTAGTTTACTTGAATGATATTATCATTTATTCCTTCATTGGAGGAACACATAATGACATTAAAAAAGGTGTTTGATAAATTACGATCAGCTAATCTAAAATTGCAACTTGATAAATGTGAGTTTCTGAAGAAAGAAACCGAATTTCTCGGTCACATTATAACAACAGACGGTATAAAACCAAACCCTAACAAAATAAATGCAATTGTTAATTTCCCTATTCCTAAAAACACAAAAGGAATAAAATCTGTCCTTGGATTATGCGGATTTTACCGTAAATTCATTCCCAATTTTTCAAAAATAGCAAAACCTATGACTCTCAAACTAAAAAAGGGAGCAGTAATTAACACACATGATAATGATTATATGTCCGCTTTCGAAAAACTAAAAGTACTCATCGCGTCCGATCCAATCCTAATATATCCCAACTTCGAGAAGAAACAGATGCGAGTAATATAGCCTAGGTGCTGTATTATCCCAAGAACATAAAAACATCTGCTATGCAAGCAGAACTTTAAATGAACATGAACTTAACTATTCGGCCTTAGAAAAAGAGCTATTAGCTATAGTATGGGTAACAAAATATTTCAGGTCCTAGCTATTCGGTAGAAAGTTCGACGGTTAAGTAACATGAAAGACCCCAATATGAAACTACAGAGATGGAAGATAAAACTTAACGAAAACGATTATAAGATTCAATATCTACCCGGTAAAGAAAACCACGTCGCTGACGCTCTATCTAGAGCCCAAATACAAGAAAACTTCCTAGGAGAAGATGACCCAGTTTCCGTTTCCACAGCAGCTACTGTGAATAGTGCACCAGAAGACAACCAAAGTCACATCTCAATAACAGAAAGACCTCTTAATTATTATAAAAGACAATTCGAATTCATAAAAGACGATTTTGACGACGTCCAGATAATAAAATATTTCCATAAAATCGGAATAAAAATCAGTTATAAAGAAATGACTGATACCCTTGCCAAAGATCTAATTAAAGAATACTTCTGCACTAAAAAAAGTTTTATTTACATTGATACGTCCGAGTATCTAACAAGAGAGAATGCTATAGTCGAGTTCCCCGACTATCTGATACCCGTTACTCAGCTGGTGGAAGTTCAATAGAGAAATTTCCATACTGACAGTTTTTAGCGGTTTGTGGGCGTTATAGTAGGCGTAGCAAAAAGTTTTTTGGCAAATCGATAGAAATCAACAAGACTAATACAAAAATAAAAAAATATCAGAACATTTTTCAAAAGTGTGGGCGTGGTAGTTTTGGGCGGTTTGTGGGCGTTAAAGTGGGCGTCGCAAAAAGTTTTTTGGCGAATCGATAAAAATTTACAAGACTAATGCAAAAATGGAAAAAAATTAAAACATTTTTTAAAAGTGTGGGCGTGGCAGTTTTGGGCGGTTTGTGGGCGTTAGAGTGGGCAACATGAATCGACAAACTTGCGGTGCGTCTATGTCTCTGGAGTATGCATGCTTAAGCTCAACTTTCTAGCTTTAATAGTTCCTGACGTTCATACGGACAGACAGACGGACGGACAGACGGACATGGCCAGATCGATACGGATATTGATCCTGATCAAGAATATATATACTTTTTATGGTCGGAAACGCTTTCTTCTGCCTGTTACTTACTTTTCAACGAATCTAGTATACCCTTTCACTCTACGAGTAACGGGTATAAAAACTGAATTACTGTCAGCTTACACCAAATATGACATGTCAACTGATTGCCAAAAATATGCATAGTCAAAATTTGTTAAGTTTGGCCACGTAATCGTTAATGATAGTTTGAAAAGTATATACATGATGCTATCAAATAATTCCCAACTTGTTCTGGTTTATTTTTCATTATATGTACTCTCTACCAGCCCATAAAGTAGAGAATGTAATGGCTTCTAAGAACGTTGATGCAGGCGACGGAGATTCAGGAGCTGCGCGGATATAAAATCTGCATTCAGGACGCCGTGAGCCAGGACCAAACCAAGCCAGGTTAGTAGTTTAAGGAATGAACTTTTTTTTATACTAAATGTGTTCATTGAATAATCAAGAATTAAAGTCCATCGACATTTAATATTAAAACAAGAGAGAACGCTTTTGTCGAGTTTACCGACTATCTGATACCCGTTACTCAGCTAGTGGAAGTACGAAGGAGAGTCTTCCACACTGACAGTTTTTGGTGGTTTGTGGGCGTTCGAGTGGGCGTGGCAAAAAATTTTTTGGCAATCGATAGAAATCTACAAGACTAATGCATAGATGAAAAAATATCAAAACATTTTTCAAAAGTGTGAACGTGGCAGCTTTTGGCGCTTTGTGGGCGTTAGAGTGGGCGTGGCAACATGATTCAACAAACTTGCGCTGCGTCTATGTCTTTGGAGTTTGTATGATTAATCTCAACTTTCTAGCTTTTGTAGTTCCTGAGATCTCGACGTTCATACGGACAGACAAACAGACGGACATGGCCATATCGACTCTGCTATTGATCCTGATCAGAATATATACACTTTATATGGTCGGAAACGCTTCCTTCTGTTTGTTACATACTTTTCAACGAATCTAGTATACTCTTTTACTCTACGAGTTACGTATAATAATTAGAATAATTAGATGTGTGTAACTTATGCTCTTTCAGTACCACAATTTTGTCGTCGTTAAGGTTTTTAGTTTCTAAATGCCGTTTGGTAGGCTCGTGCAGGGTCAAGTAGTACTTTACATGTGTTTCCAAAATCGTTGAATAAAGGCTTTTAGCTAAGTCCACCTGTCCGCTTGCTTTCGGGCATCTCCAGGTGGCATAGTGCGGTTAGCTCAAGTCCAGGAATGGGCAGGTGTCAGAAGATCCAATAGATCGTTTAAAGACTGGGATTAAGGCCTTGGTAGTTAAATCAATCTCTGCTTCGATGGGAAGCGCCTTAGTAGTTAGTTAGGCATACAAAAATAGCGAATGCATTAAATGTCATACACAAACTTTCGGTAGCCATGCTGTTGAATCACACTTCGCTTGGCGAATGAGAATGGGGAACGATACAAAATAAGAATGTATAGATCGTCGTTTACGATCATCGTTTTGCGATCATAAAATCATAGTTATCTCCAACTTCAATAATCCGTATCGAAGAAAAAAATAAGTTTTGGTTTATAATTGAAAAGTCAATTACTGTTAGTATAATGTTTATTAATTCAAAACAAATATGTTACCGTTTAGTGGTCATACAAAACTATACCTAAGTGACGTTGAGTAGATAGGAACGAATAGAATTACACACCTACGATGAATAATTAGAGGGGAAAAACTGGATGTCTTGTTTCCAAACAGTCACAAAATGTACTATATTTCCCATATAGCTCGCGAATAATGGCCGCGTCAAGAACTACTCTTTTCAATGCACTTTTGACTCTCAAACCGCCCATAACTGCCACTCCCACAAATTTCGAAGTGTTTTGATACTTTTCATTTTTTAATTAGTCTTGTAAATTCCTACCGATGCGCAAAAAAAAACTTTTTTCACACCCAAAAGCCGCCTAAAGCTACCTTGCCCACATTTCTTAATAATGTTTTGATATTTTTAAATTGTTTGGTAAGTCTGCAGCTGTGTAGCGGGGCCAAGTCTGATAGTCGGGGACCTCGACTATAGCATTCTCTCTGGTTTTACCCGTTACTCGTAGAGTTAAAGGGTATACTAGATTCGTTGAAAAGTATAAAACAGGCAGAAGTAAGCGTTATAAAGTGTATATATTCTTGATCAGGATCAATATCCGAGTCGATCTGGCCATGTCCGTCTGTCCGTCCGTCCGTCTGTCCATCTGTCTGTCCGTCCGTATGAACGACGAAATCTCAGGAACTACAAAAGCTAGAAAGTTGAGATTAAGCACACAGACTCCAAAAACATAGACGCAGCGAAAGTTTTTCGATTCATGTTGCCACGTCCACTTTAACGAAACCGCCTAAAACTGCCACGCCCACACTTTTAAAATAGGTGTTGTTATTTTTTAATTTTTGTATTAGTCTTGTAAATTTCTATCGATTTCCCGAAACACTTTTTGCCACGCCCACTCTAACGCCCACAAACCGCCCAAAGCTGCCACGTTCACACTTTTGAAAAATGTTTTAATATTTTTTCATTTTTGTTTTGGCCTTCTAAATTTCTATCGATTTGGAAAAACACTTTTTGCCACGCCCACTCTAACGCCCACAAACCCCCAAAAACTGTCAGTGCTGAAAACTTTCTCCCGCACTTCCATTAGCTGAGTAACGGTTATCAGATAGTCGGGGAACCCGACTATAGCGTTCTCTCTTTTATTTTTAATTGAATTTTATTGAGACTTGTCCAGAAACCTCCTGAAACTTTCGTGGTGTATACATAAAAAGGTAGCTGGAGAATTAAATTTGTAGAAACGCATAGGCAACGAATGTTTATTGGTTATTAACCTTTGGTTATCCCAAACCAAATCCCGAAATCATCTAAAGGAACGAATATTCTCGCTTTCTACAGCGATAGTGCTTACTTACATGAAGAAATAAGTGAGTAAAAGGTACTTACCCTAATAAATATATAGCAGTGACGATGCCAGCTACTACAAAGCTTATAACAAGCAATGAAAAGATTATACTTCGCCAATTGTGACCTTCATCCAAATCGAAATCATGATCTTTTTGCTTTGGATCTTGCACCTGCAAAGTTTCATCTGGTGGTAGTCTCCAAGAACCGCCTCCTCCACCACGATCTGATGCCATATTAGTGTGCATTTCTTCAATAATGCTCAATATTTATGATTTATTTATGTAGCCGCGATGACTATTGCATATTTGCCACAGATTCAGAAATTGAGATAGCTTAAAAAATAAATACATCAAATTAGAATAATATTATAGTTTAATTCCAGAAAAATAGGCATATTCTCATCGCCTTTTTATCAAGCCAGGGATGAAATAAAAAAAAAATCAAAATAAAAATATTTATGTCTTTGGTTAGACTCGACTTGGCTAAAATCGTTAATACCATTATACTCTAACGAGGTAAGTTGAGGTGAGGTGCCACTTTCAACTCCAAATTTTTAGATACGAAAGTGGTGATACGATTATTTTAATTTAAATCTGTATTGAAAGTATTTTGGAATTAACGCTAAAATTGCAAACATTGAGCGCAGAGATAAAAAATTGTTTTGCTTAATTTTACCCCTTACTTGCAGAGTAAAAGTGTATACTAGATTCTATGAATTGTATGTAACAAATAGAAAAAAGCGTTTCCGACCATATAAAGTATGTATATTCTTGATCAGGATCAATAGCCGAGTCGATCTGGCCATGTCCGTCTGTCTGTCCGTCCGTCTGTCCGTCCGTCTGTCCGTCCGTCTGTCCGTCCGTCTGTCCGTCCGTCTGTCCGTCCGTCTGTCCGTCCGTCTGTCCGTCCGTATGAACGTCGAGATCTCGGGAACTACAACAGCTAGAAAGTTGAGATTAAGCACACAGACTCCAGACACATAGACGCAGCGCGAGTTTGTCGAATCATGCTGCCACGCCCACTCTAACGCCCACAAACCGCCCAAAACTGCCACGCCCACAATTTTGAAAAATTTTATTATATTTTTTCATTTTTGTATTGGTCTTGTAAATTTCTATTTGCCAAAAAACTTTTTGCCACGCCCACTCTAACGCCCACAAACCGCCCAAAGCTGCCATTATGAGACGAACTGGCTGACAATTAGTGCAACTTTTTTACGACCTTGTCGCTTCCAGTGCTTTTGGCTGGGAATAACCACACAAACTTGGTAAATGCATTTACGGCTGCAAAGATAAACCGATAGTGCTTAGAAGTGGCATCGATTGGTCCGAGATGATCAACATGAAGAGTATGCAGTGGCTTTTCTCCCTTGTCAACACAAAACGACTTGAGCGCGTTGAGAACTGCTGGGACAAAGACATCTTTCTGCTGAGCTTCTTCATTTGAACTGAGATCTCCGACGCTACTACGAAAACTTCCAGCGGATAGCCACTCAGACTGTCGACGTGTTTTATTTTATCTCCTGCACGATGCTCAATTTGCAATAAGAAATTTTCAAGATTCAGAATCCATTCAGATACTTCTCTAGGTACATCCTTCTTCTTCTTCGCCGTCTGAGAAAACGCTGCCCAATCGGTGAGCAACTTGAACTTGACTCCCAGTAGGTAATAGCGGAACTTCTTGACAGATAAATACACAGCTTTAACTTCTAGAATACAACTGTGGCGCTTTACATCTGCTGTTGAAGTTTTCTTGCTCCAATATGCAACTAGATATAGTTTGTCTTCGAATCTTTGCATTAATATGTTGCCAAACCCATTCATAGAAGCATCAGTATGTAGTTCGGTTTGTTGCTTCCCTGTTATACAACTGCAGGACAGGTTCATTCGACACTATATCCTTTACCTGGTTCATTGCGCTCATTGGTTCGGCTTCAAATATAAACTCCGTGTCTTTCTGTAACAAGTTTGTCAGCGGTGGGGCTATTACTGCATACCCTCCTACAAATTTTCTAAAAAATCCTGTCTTTAATGTTCTGGGGTCGGGAAATCTTCTGAACAGCCAGTTTTTTTCCTTTCCTGGCCAGATTTGGCCGTCCTCCAAAATCGGATCCTCTTTTCCAATAAAGAACATTTTTTCCACTGTATGCGCCATACATATTTAGCTGCTGTCTCCAGGACTTTTTTTAACTTGAATATGCACTCCTCGTTTGTTTTAGCGAATATGATTATATCGTCGACGAAAATCTGCATGACATCTTCTTGTATCAAGTTTTAAAAAATGGCATTGACAAAACGGTTACACACGGCAGGTAAGTTGCAATATCTAAACGGTGCTTTGCAGAACTCAAATAAACCCTCTTTGGTGTTAAATGCAGTGTAGCGACGACTAGACTGTTTTCGAGATCCATGATAGTGAATACTTTTGCACATTGCAGCTTTTCCAGGACTTCATCAATTAAGGGTACAGGGAAACTGTCTCTAAGTACCATCCTGTTCACCTGACGGAAATCAATAAAAATTCTGTTTGTTCCGCGTTCCTTCTTTTCTATGACCATTTGACTTGCGAAACTTGACGTTGACTTGTAAAGGACACTCGATTGGAGATTCAGCTGCCTTGTAATTGTCGACCAACAGACGAATTATCGGCTTCAACTGTTCAGAAACGCTTAAGTTATTTTCGGTCTCGACAATATTGTATATACTTAGCTCATTATGTCCCGCGCTGTCTGGTCGCGCTGACAGCTTGTTGAAAGTGAACCCCTTCTCGTCCAATGTGACACGAAACTTGGATCGAAGTCAAAACCAAGCAGGGCGTCATCTTCAATATTATTATCCGAAACAACAAAAAATTTTTGTTTTACCCCAACTCTATCGACGTACACGGCTCCTAGGCTTCGCAGTACAGTGAAACGTTTTTCTAGTTTCACGTCAGTCAATTTCTTAAAAACTGAGTTGCAAACGATTGACACATTCGCTCCATTGTCCACCAGACCATTTATTTCAACTCCGTTCACGTTTATCGCTTTATGTCGTTTTGAAGACTGAACCACCTGCATAGATCTGGATACTTGTGGACACACACTTGCAATATGTCCCACGCCTTTACATTTAAAGTATTTTGCATCTGTCTTGCAATCCTTTCTCAAGCGCTATTAAAGCAACGAGTATTTTGGTGGCTGGCATTTTATATGTTTTTCTTGCCACCACTGTACGTCTTGGCTTAATTGGACATGCACTTGCGTTGGTAGTGGAAAATTTATCTTTCAGATCGTGAAATTCTTTGTAGCTGTACAGGTTAAATTTAAATTCACTTGGTATATCTAACCCGTCCACAATGTATCCAATAAGGGACTCTTCGTCGATCGATTCCCGTGCTGCTCTGTTTTTCATAACCAAAATATACCCGTGGGAGCTCTTATCCATCTTCTTCTTTCGCTCTTTCAGTTTGGCATGTAAGTCAGCACTTCTCATTGTACGCTGAAATTCTCTAGTTAATACGTTTTTTACCTTTTGCAAGCTTTCCACGTGCTTGTACGTATTTCTGTTGTTCGCTCAAGTCATACAGCTCTGCATTTTGTTTAAAATTATTGAACCACTTCTTCACAGGAAAAGTCTCTCCGTCATAGTCCGGAGCCACATAAACAAAATTTTCAGCTGAAATTGTTGTTTTATTCCGCTCTCTGTCAGTGGCTTCGTCCGCTTGAATTTTCAGCGTTAGTAACTGAATTATTTGTTGAAGACTCTCGTTACTCATTTTTTCTTCAGTTTGTATTTCCACTTCACTTATGTTTTGTTGATTCTCTCCTTTTCCAACATCCCTTCCATAGCGCGTTTGCGATCGTGTTAAAGCATGCGTTCTTCCTTGCTCTTGTTCTTCTTCGCTCATGCTCATGTACTCGCTCTCCTCTGACTACATGATGACGATTGCAATAGCTTATGTATCCAACAAATTTAACCGGATCGAGCCTCAGATGTAAGACATAAAAGCCCGTTTATTGATATAGTTAGACTTGTAGTAGTAGTCATAGACTTCTATGCTCGGACTTGATCCCTCGACCCTCTTTTACTACTTCACGACCCTATCTTCACAATCCCAATTTTCTGCTCTCCATACGCCTTGCACTCGCTAGATTTTCATCGACGCCACTCCCTCCTCTCCCTTTGTTCTGGTGATGTTACTTCGCATACTATCGCATAGCAGGCACGTTGATAACTACGATACACAACTCTACTTTACATTTATACTTGGTTCTATTGGAGTATGTAACAGGCAGTAGGAAGTATTTCCGACCATATATAAATTTATATACTCTTGATCAGGATCAATAGCCGAGTAAATCTGGCCATGTCCGTATAAACGTCGAGACCAAAAGCTAGAAAGTATAGATTTAGCATACAGACTTCAGAGACAAAAGCGCAGCGCGAGTTTGTTCACCCACTGCCACGCCCACACTTTAAAAAAATGTTTTGATATTTTTTTATTAGTATTGCAAATTTCTATCTATCTGCAGAAAAACTTTTTGACACGCCCACTCTAAAGCCCACAAACCGCCCAAAGCTGCCACGCCCACACTTTTAAAAAATGTTTTAATATTTTTTTTTCATATTTGTTAATCTTGTAACTTTCTTTCGATTTGCCAAAAATCTTTTTGCCACGCCCACGATAACTGAGAAACTAAAAAAACGGTCAGTGTTTATATTTCTCCTTCCACTAGCTGAGTAACGGTTATCTGATCGTTCTGCTTCCACTAGGTGAGTAGTTAGCTGGGGAAATTAATTATAACATTCTATCTTGTTATTCATTCATTATGCATTCTTCTTATTATGGTCTGTTTTACTTATGTCGTTATCCCTAAATCATATAGAAAACCTATTGTAATGATTTAATATTTTCCTTTTTTTTTTACTATTTCCTAACAATCGTTTGTATAGCTTTTCTTGCAATACATCTATTCGGGCAGAAATAGTTCCGCCCAATTGTACAAATTTGTACAAATTGATACTCAAATATAGTATATAATACATATACTATATAAGCATAAATTATAATGTCCTCCTTGGTCCCGCATCAGCTGGCCGCTTCCAGCGTGGTGATACTTCTTCGGATACGCAGAGATGTGTGGCCCTCGCGCATGTTGCTTCTGCTCCACTTGTTCTGGGCTTGTGGGCTCATAACCGGTGCCGGTCATCGCAGTAGTTATCAGAAGGCTACAAGTTCACTTGCATCCTGTACTGAAAAATAGTCCGTGGTAGCCTTTTTGAAGGTGGAGGTTTTATGAATGATTTTTTATTTATTATTTTAATATTCTTTGTTAATGCATACTACAGTTGTCAAGATGTCGAAGTTGCTTTTGTGACGCTTTTGTGACGCGAAGATTCGATCTAGTTTGGTTTTTTCTAATGTTCTTAAGAAGTTCTCAAAGGGGTGCCTGGATTTGGGACAAACGAGGCAGGCATCTTTAATAATGCCCACCGCTGGCTGGGAGGTTTAATTTCGTGCTCGGTAATGCCAAAACTAATGCCTAGGTAGATGCAAAGTTTATTCTTGCGAAGAATCTCCGCGTAATATATTGTCAATAAACCTATTGAAGGTCTGTGTGGCATTTTCAGGTTAAATGGCATTGGTGTGCATACAGCGGTTTTAGGAATATCATATTCAGCCATTGGAATCATTTCGAACCTTTGCCCTTAACAGCCAATTATCTTGACATTTGGTTGCCCTGGGAGTATGGTTTTATAGAATATCGAATAATAAATAGTATTTAATATATGGATATTAAAAAGCTTTTGGAATATAAAGAGTGGGTTAGTACTCTATTGGGGTTTCATAACACTTTTCTATATTCCCGCCTTTAACTTACATTTATTTCCATATATATTGATATGTTTTATTGATCCAACTTGCATATCCTCCATCTTTGCAGCCTGCTCAACCCGAAGAAATACGCCTCGCGGCGATCTCAGGTGCAGAACCAGGCGACCATCATCATTTGCGACGACAGGAGTGGCCAGCAGATGGGCGTCGGGGCAGGGCCGGCGGCATTGGTACCGCCGCGGTGTCCGGAGGCGTCGTCGGTGGAACGGGCGGCGGGGGCGGTATGCGCGGCACTGCGGTGCAGTGAGTCGCGAGAAGCGGGGAATACAGGTAAAGACTTATATGGCCGAGGGCAATGGTTATAATCAACGGTCGGACAGCACAACGTTTTACAGTAAGGTGGGTAAACAACAAGATTTTGCAATATCCCCGAGAAAAGCGAAGCAGTTGCTATGCGAAACTCAGATTCCTTTTCCATATATCTATGTATCCCATAAATATTATATCAAATAGTGCACCTCAAGTGGCGAAACAGCAATCCCTCTGCTCAACTTGTTTCAAAAAGAAAAACATTTTTAAACATAATATAATTTCAAATAAAAATAATTGTGATAATTTTTAATGTATTGTGCAAAGGTTTACTTGCTTACCTATGCTAGATTCTGCTAGATAAGTCTAAATTTTTATGTCAATATATCGTCTTTTATAAATTATTTTCTAAAAGAAAATTGATCATATAAATAAAAAAAAGTGCAGTGTTGAACAGCTGATTGCAAGAAGGCAATTCGCGCCAAATTATTTGCTTACTTTTGCACGTGATACGATTGTTAATACACACCCATTAATAAATTATAGTAAAGTGTGGAAAATAAAAGTCAAAGTATGCAGTTCTTAATGTATGTAGTTAATACATGTGTAGTTGTACTATTTTTGTGTTGCTTAACATCCAATTTATGTGGATGTATAATTTATTTATTTTAATAGAAAGTTCTAACGTGTTTCCTGTGATTCGTGGAGTATAACTCATTTTTTAACAATTTCTGACAAAAGTTAAAAACGTCAGTTTGTATCTTTTGCCCATTTTGCTCGTTTTCTAAGAATTTGATTTTATATAGGCAAGTTCGAGTTCAGACATAGCGACCTCCTGGGCATTTGGAGGCGTAACAATCGGCAAATACGTTATGTTTCAGATTACGTTAATTTGGTCTAGTTTGGTCTAGGAAATGCGGAAAACGCTATCCGAATTCATCGAACAGAACACAGACGAGCCTGAAACGGTCGACAAACTGGAGGCGTTAGAGAAGTACTACGGAAGGATACCGGACGTGGAGGTAAAAGTCACGGGTGTTAAAGGCCTGGTGAGGAGCCTCGACTTCACTAGTGGATCGGAAAGGCAGGAGTTCGGACATTAACAATGGGAAGGCAGCCGCAAGAGAAGGGAGAGGCGGGAATCCAGGCGTGATCGTCGGGATATCACGACAGCAGCCCCGTAAGATTACGCAAAGTCGAATCATGTGCGAAAATAAAGCTTTCGTTACGATGGGCACGAAAAGCTTTTGGAATTTCTGGAACATGTGGAGTGCTCAGCAATGAAATATGGACTTTGTAAAGATTACAAAGTGGACATGCAGACCCTAATGCGACCCTTGGGGATGAATTCGAAGCGCTGGACACCCAAAGGGAACGGTTCGATTAGGAGCGGACTCATAGGGCCCGCCACAAGCGGGAATTCCCAAGAGGGGAATAAAACGGCTGGAGTGGGTACGATCTGTACCCACTAGGAAAGAAGTGCGGATGGCAGATGGACGGTGTGGGGAGGTCACATCGCTGATCGAAGTAGATATAGGACTCGGATAGAGAATGCTCGTCCTCCACAACATAATGGCGGCTGTGTGCTGGGTTGGGATTTCCTAACGAGAGCCTAACGATACCAGTAGGTCTGGCGTTTCAAAGCAGGCAACGCAAAAAACTCAAAATTAAGACCCTACCTGGAGGGTAAGCACATTAAAGTGATAACGGATCCCACGACCGCGAAATGGCTGAAGAGCCATGGCATCGAGAGTCCGTTCGGAAGAATCATAAGGTGGGTACAATTTCGTATAGGAAGGGCCAGGTGAACGTCGTCGCGGACGATCTGTCAAGCTAAGGACGAAGGCTACCCGGACGAGCAGCAGGGATGCAGGTGGACGGAAGAAATGCGAAGAAAGGTGAAGCAGGAGCCGCAAAAATTTCCTGACTATCTGGAGGACACGGCCGGTTGTACCGACACACTCCACACCGGGCAGGGAATGAGAATTTGGTGTCAATGCAGCTGTGTGTATCAACCTGGGAGAGGCATCGCGTCATGGCCCAGAAACCACGACATGCCAACGGCAGGACACCAGGAAGTCGGAAGACGATTGCGAGGGTGGGAGCACGGTATCACTGACCGGGAATGCACCGGGACATATGGAAGTTCGTGCGGAAATGCGAAAGCTGTATAAAGTACAAGCCTAAAGGTGCTGACCCAGGTGCCAAAAGAGCCATTGGCCACCATATGTGCGGATTTCGTGGGCCCTTACCGCGGTCGAATCAGAGGACGCTGGGACGAGAACAGGCTGGAGCACCAACTGGCGGTAAATACGAGTGTGGCAAAGACCACTGGATACTCGCAGGCATTCATCACGCAGAAAAGGGAACCTAGACTGCCGAATGCGTTGTTTGGCGAGCAGACGACAGGCCAGAGCAGGCCACAGAGATCTGAAAATGGAAGCACGCGTCGTTAGTAACCGGGGAGTGCGGGAGACCGTCGTCGGAAAACATCCCGAAGCGATATGGAATAAGGATCCCGATTCCTACGGGCGGAGTTGTGGATGTTAATGGAGGCACGGGTCGCCACTCTGCGGCGGTTTCAGCAGCTGGTGGAGGCACGGAAAGCGGCCGACCCCCAGGTCGCGTGGCAGGAGCGATCAGCTGCAAGAGGAAGAGAAGTCTCTGTGGGCAACACCACCACCGCTGTCACAGCCGCCGACGAAACCGCCATCACCGCCGCCGACGCAGAAGCGGAGAATACGCCGGGGGCCCTCGTTTGGGAGGAGTGTGAGAAGTCAACTCGCCCCCACAAATATAATTTCTAATATTCAAAAGTATAATAAAATTTGGATGTAAATGTAAATATAAATATTGTTTAGCTATTGAACTTTTTTAATAGCTGTTGCGAATAACAAATAGCAGAATATTTTCCGATACTGTTTATTTTGTTTATTAATCTGGTAAATAGGGCAGACCAAGAGCTATATCGAAATCACAAGTTGAGTCTTTGCCGAAAAAGGAAGAAGTGACAATTGGCGGGACAGACAGTCGAAATGCAGCGCCCGAGCTTAAAGTAGGTAGATAACAAAGAGAGAGTAGATAACTAAGAGAGAGAGTGCGATGCACTATGGGCATCGCAACTGCTATTAATGACTATTTCGGCTTACAATATTAAGAGTATAAAATTAGTCTACTGCACAGTTTTGGCGGCTGCATGACCCAACAAATATAAAAATAAATATAAAATAAAATAAATTAATGTAAAAAATGTGTGATAGACTCATGCACATTTCACCCACCCACTGTAACTATTAAAATTTATATTTTATTATTAGGAATTTCGAAAGCTTTTCGAAGCTTTCTCTTCCATTTTTCTCTTTCGTGAACTTTACGCAACACGAGATGCACTGTCACGCTGGCTGATCTCACAGTCAGCTGCTGCGCGTGTTAGCCGAAGGCGTCCCCAACCACGTAGCATACTTCCTTGAGCTGCTAACGAGAATCCTTGGCAGCAACTCGTGGAATCCCAGTGAAAATAGCTCCAACAAGCTGGGGCTAGTAAAAGGAGGTGTCAAAGGTCCAGGAGCGGACCAACAGCCAACTCCCGACGCTTACGCGGTACACCGGAAATAAAGGCTCTGGCGACCGAGTTGGAGCGGTATAACTTCCGCCGAGGAAAACCTTTCCCCCTTCTCAGCCTCACACTAAATTCCACGGAGCGTCTGACCCATAGTGGACGGCAATGTGGTCTGCGTCTGCGCCATAGGGACCTGCAGAAATCTAAACCTGGCAGAAGGAATAATATATAAACCTGGCAGTAAGTATTAAATGCTTTAAAGCGGGGAATGTCGGTTACTAACGACACCACTCCAGGTGGCAACCACTTGGTTGGAAATGCTGAGATGGGAGGTTTACAGGACACGCCGAAGTGCAAAAACCTCCAAAGAGGACGAAGGCAGATGGGCAGATAAGCTGTCGGAAATTGGACTGGTCCTGGCCTGGACCAGCTCATAACACTGACGATGAATGAAATGAAAGGCGTAGTTTTTCGGCATCAGGTGGCGTGCTGCCGCGCGCGAAGAAGCTGCAAGTACAAGGGAAATAGGAGACCAAGGCCGCGAAGGAGGAGTGGATATCAAGTGAACCCTCTGCCGCCGATCGCAGGAGTGGACATCGAGGGAAACCTCTGGAGCCGACCTCAGGAGTCGAGTGGTTGAGGACCGGAAAAGTATGACTATTACGAGCATGAAAAAGCGAGGACGAGAGGGGTTAGTGAAGGCCTGTAAACCGCAACAAGGTGGCTGACGCGAGAGTTCATAAAAATCTCGGCGAGCCCCGATGCGGTGTCACCTTAGAGTATGGTCAGACCGACTCTGTTAAAGGTGTAAGAAAAAGCTAACCCTAAAATGTAATGGAGCCAGGAAATTTGTAGATGAACAGCTGCAAAATGTTGTGACACACTGGAAGAAACCATGAGCAAGAAAACGGGATAAATAAAACAATATTAAGTGTGAACTTTTAAAATTAAATTGCGAAAATAAACCTAGGAAAGAATAAAATGTAAAATTTTTAAAATAAATTAAAATTAAGTAACCCAGTGGCTAACGTTTCCTCTATGACCCTTGTCCCATATCTTTTATAACATTTCCGATAAAGAGATCCTGGCAAGAATGCGCTCTATCCCAGTTGAGATCTACTTCACAGATGGCGCCCGAACAGGGACATGAAGCCCACGAATTTAAGATCAGAAATAATGGTCTAAAGACCCTTGTGGTTAGACAAAACATTTTTTTTTTCTTTTTTATTACAAATCTTTTTGTACAGTTACAAGACTGGGAAAATTTCCAGTTGCATGCAAGATGAGGCATACATATGTATATATCAAGGAATGTAAGCCGAAGAATATCGGGAATCGAAGAGGACTTCTTCAAATTCTCGCTTTGTGAGATCCAAAGCGCACCCATGTTTTGTTGGTAATTGAGGGTAAAATAGTTTCGATGTATAGGGAGGTAGGGAGACTTTAAATTAATCCGCCACAGCGCAGCCATTTTCGGTTTTACTCTCACAGTCGGCTCTCTCACACCGACCCGTTTTTAAAAATTTCTCGAGCTTCGTTCGACCCTGACAAACAAATTTTTGCTACGTCGAAACTATTTTCCCCTCAAATACCTAAAAAACATGGGTGCGCTTTGGATCTCACAAAGCGAGAATTTGAAAAAGAATTATATATATTATTATTATTATATATATATATATATATAATCAATCGCAATACTCATATTTTACTGAATGATTACAATATTTTTATTTGAGAGGAACACCCACCGATTATAATAAGGCCTCAAACTGAGCTCTAATAATTACTCTGATTTAATTGACGTTCAAGGCTCGGTTTCGAGCTTTTCTAATATGGACTTTAGACTTTAGGGTTCTGATCAAATGAAAAGAGAAAGCTTTGGAGTTGCTGACTTTAATTGTCTTTGCATTTCTTTTGGATTCAAGTGCATTCGCTCTTGGATACAAGTGCTCTTAGATTCTTATAATTTTGTTTATTGAAATCTAATACTTCTGTTTTTCGGGATTGCGAGTCCGAGCTTTGAACGTGGGAACGCGACGATGATGCGAGGGCTTAAGCAAGGAATGATTAAACTAGACAACGGATGTTTAGTCTACCAGTGGGTGACTTATCTGGTATCTATTGGGTACATCCAGAGTAGTGTAGGGTGTGTGGGTATGTTTGGGTGTACATGTTGTTTATGTATTATTGTGCAGGCATGTGCTTAAGTCTCAGGGACTTATGGATATGTCACTCCCCCAATCATTGAATTTGACCTGTCCTCAAGTCGTTAAATTTGGATATATCGTAATATTGTTTTCTGGTTAAATATTTTCCTTGACATTAGTTTCAATGTGCGGATGTTTTTTTTGTTAACAATATTTAACAATAATTTTCTTAGGTATATTTTTAAACTTAAATGCTAAATACAGAGTCAAACTAGTTATCATGATGATAAAAGTTGTATTGCATATAATTTGGAAAAAACTGTAGTGTTTTCCATGGAATTTTATCAATTCTCTTGTTTCTAAGTGATTTATTGGTTCCAAACGTGTAACATTGTTGTGATATAAATCGTTTGTGTAAAATCTGCTAGATTATTAGAAATTAGGAATTCATCTATTTGCATGGTACAATTTTTATACCCGTTACTCGTAGAGTAAAAGGGTATACTAGATTCGTTGAAAAGTATGTAACAGGCAGAAGGAAGCGTTTCCGACCATATAAAGTATATATATTATGACATATATATAAGTTATGAACCCTCTCCAAGTGCCTTCCCCCCTCCCCTATCGACCGTCGTTCTTACTCTCTCCCCATTGAGCCACTCGACGGTCATTCACTTTTAATTGCACTCCCAGAACGCTGACTTCGCCCCCCGCCTTGCCTATTAACCAGACGATATATTCGACGGCTGCGTCGGCTACGATGTGCAGCGTCAGCAGGCGACACTTTGTTGCTACGAGCGCCACATAGCTTGGCTCGCATTTCGGCCGATGCCCAACGGCTACGCGGGGTTGCCCCTCGCCCTGCGCTGGCTACAAAAAGTCGCACTCAGCACAGGAGCCGGAGCCCTGATGAGAACCAGCGCCAACTCTAAAAATCAGTCTTCGACAACCATCCGATCTTGCTAGTATTTAAATATTATTTCTTTATTTAAATATTTCTTCTTTAAGTTGTAAACCTAAGTTGTTCAATCGATTCAAATTATAACGTTCTTGATAAACCGAACCACTGAACTCTTTTCAATACCGGGGGAATCAAACCGAGGGTCTCTCTCCAACTCAACTCACGTTGAAATGCTGTTCATCGTTACTAAAGCGGCTACGAGAGTCGTAGCTACACTGCGAGAAACTAACTCGCTTAACTGACGCCCGAACAGTCAGAATTCCGGCTACCAATTTAACACAATAAAATTATAAAAATGAAAAAAAAGAGGAAAAAGTTAACCACAAAAAGTGGTAAAAAAATAACGACAAGTGACTAACTAAATGGCAGTGATGTGATAGAGGAACTATGAAAAAGGAAAAAACGACCACCCGCCGCAGTGAGAATGCTGCTACAACCTGTAGCGGGAACAACATTCTGCACGGGCGCAAAAAATCGCATATAACGAAACAAAAGTCCACCCGCCGCAGCGCTAGTACCGCCTCCGTTCAGGAGCGGGGCACATTGTACGCGGGCGCAAAGTGTGTACTTTAAATAATATAAAAAGGGTCCTATGTAGCAACCCACTGCGGCGATTCGTCTACAGCCCCTGTAGCCCATTCGCGAGTGCAAGGCTCATTGTGGCAAACCAATACTCGAGTAAAACGATAAAATAGTAATTTTGTGAATGTAAAAACAAACCATGAATTGAGATTAAGGCGTGTGGCAATCTGCTGGATACGCTGAGTGGTGCGGAGGCGCCCAGAAAAGCTGCCCAGTAGATTGTGTGGCAACCGTACCCCAGTAGGCGAATGCCAAAAAGGAAAAATACGGACCACCGTGCCCACTGCTAATTTCACTCAACACAAAACTCGACCGTCACTGTCGTCGAATATCAAATCAAAAACAAACAAATAACAAACGAAGAAAAACAAAAAACCATTGCCTTTGCTCGAACTAAAAGAAAATCTTTTTCTTCCCATTAGATACAACTACGTAAAAACGCACAGAAGAAACGACACACAATACGCAAACACACAAGGATCAACAAGACTTGTCAAGCCACATTTACTATCTGAGCCCCCAAAAAAATTAAAAAAAAAAAGGAAAAAAATTTAATTCGAAAAGTTGAAAGTCTTGGAAGATCTTTATTGTCTATTTGTGTTTTCCGATTCTGTCCGTTTTAATATAATCCCGTTCCTTTCATTGTACTCGTATTTCCAGTTGCATGCAAGATGAGGCATACATATGTTTATATCGAGGGATGTAAGCCGAAGAATATCGGGAATCGAAGAGTACTTCTCCAAATTCTCGCTTTGTGAGATCCAAAGCGCACCCATGTTTTGTTGGTAATTGAGGGTAAAATAGTTTCGATGTATAGGGAGGTAGGGAGACTCTAAATTAATCCGCCACAGCGCAGCCATTTTCGGTTTTAATTTCACCGTCGGCTCTCTCACACCGACCCACTTTCAAAAATTTCTCGAGCTTCGTTCGACCCTGACAAACAAATTTCCGCTACGTCGAAACTATTTTCCCCTCAATTACCTAAAAAACATGGGTGCGCTTTGGATTTCACAAAGCGAGAATTTGAAAAAGAATTATATATATTATTATATATATATATATATATATATATATAAGTTATGGCAGTCCGAAGGACTACCTTAACGAGAACTGCATTTCCAAATAAAAGAAGATGAATTGATATTAATATTTATTCAAGGTTTAGGTTGATAGAATGATCAAGAATTCTTCGTGGTCGGATCGCAGCCAGAATTGCACTAAATTCCCGCGACGAATCCACCGGCTTATCTACCCGGCTTGAGTAGCTGCTTCAGCCCTTTAGCCGCAGCGGACGTTGCGACAACAGCGTCAACAGCGTCAGCCAGCATTGTCGGGAGCTGACGCTGTGGTTTTTGGGTCCCACAGCGGCGACGCGCGTGCGGCGTCTGCGGTGTCAGCGTTTTGGTTGCAACGGATATTGCGACACTTGCGCTAGTCGATATTTGTCCAACGCAGCGTTGTTGTTGGCCGAACGAGTTATTGAGGGGGACGGGGAGGAGGCTCGTTGTGGCCTGTGTTAACTCCTCCCCACCACAAATCCTGCGTCCCTCAGATCACTTGAGCTCGCTTTTGACGCTGGTGACTTGTGATTCCAATCCCGAAGCGAAGTCGCTCATATTTGGGATGCCTTTCGTTGACGTGATCTTCCTCCACATGAGATAACTGCTTACAAGGATGATCAATACCAATATGATTTCCAGAGAACAGGAGTATACCAGTCTGCTTGATGTTGCGGCTAATCTTTTGATGGTTTCCAGGCTTAAGTCGTGAACGTATTCTAAGGAAAGTTCGTACTTCGTTGCAGTCATTTTCGAGAGTACTGCCGGAATTGCCATCAGATGTGTTGTGGTGAGGCTGCTGTAATTCCTGCCCTTAACAGCGATGGTTTCGTTGGAGTATTGTATTATGTAAGATCCCTTCAAGTTGTACTCCTTTGTGGGGCCGCTTATTGAACCATTAAAGTTTGTTAAGAAGATCGTGCCGTCGTCGACTGGCATGATGGTTTCTGAGTTGCTCCTCAGGTAGCTACAAGTAGCGTGTCTTTTCTTGATCAGTCTGGGAATGCAAGTGTCCTCCTTTAGTTTACGCAGGTCTTTTTCCTGGCATACCGTTGTATTGCCTATGGAGAGGCATTTACCGAGGACGATGTACGTTTCTTCGGCGGTCGTTGCCACTTTGTTGGCTTCCAATATTACCTGTTTTCCGTCAATCACCGTCGGGTACAAGTATATCATATGATATTTCTGCTCCGTTACCTTGGGCATGGCCACAATGTAAAGTAGGACCGTCCCATTAGTTAGTATCGTAGTCCGAGAGAACTCTACTGCTTCCACTGCGTTCTGATAAGGAAGGACTTACTTCCGACAGTATCACCGCCATTTCCTCGTGGTCCAACAGGTTTGTGTTGACCACGCCAGTTTTAGCTAATTGACAAGCTCGTGTGATCTCCGCTACCTGTGTGGCTAGGATCATAGCCTTGTGAAGTATAGCGGTGAAGAGATGAAAATCCCCATCTATGGCGTTGACCTTCCCAATAACGTCGTTTAGTTGCTGGAGCGACTGGAGTGTTGCGTCGAATAGCCTCGTGTTGATCCGCCATCTGGCGAGTCTGCTATCCATTTCCAGGCGATGAGCCGGTCAGCCGGACGAGACCCTGTGTTGCTTCCTGCAGATAGTGAGTCGTTATGGTAATTATTCGTTGGTCGTTGATCATAGCCGCTTCTCCTTGAGTGGCCCCGACGATTCGCTTCCAAATCGATGAAATGCACCAACTTGAAGACTCCGGTTACTCTCCATACGTTGCCTCTTTGTAGTGGGACGACAGGTGAATCGTACTTGATTATGTGGATTGCTCCCACCATGTGGATGAAGAGCATACTTAGTTTTCGGATTATTAAGATATTGTGGTATGATACAAGAAGATTTTTTTCTTTTTTTTTACGTTTAGTTTCAGATTTTACGTTAACCTCCCGTCGCAGGGTGAATAAATGGTGTATTTTGAATTAAAATTTTAACTTAACAATTTGTGTGTGGACATTATGACAGTTAGAAGTGGAATTCTAGTATTCTTAATTTATAAGTGTATGATTAAAAGTGACACGCTCTCTCTCTTTTTGTTATTAATTCCTAAGATCTGATTTGTGAAAAGTTTTACCGGATCTAGTCTTGACAGTTACTCTTCTATCTTATTGTACTACCTCTGGCTTGTAGCGTTGTTTCTCTTTTGTTTTGATTGGCTACGAAAATCTTGTCTCCCTGGTTGTAGGAAAGGGGTTTTGTTCTAGCCAATTTTTTTAAAAAACTGCCCCACAAGTTGACGTGTGATTTTTACGCAACCTGTGGCAGACTGGACAAAGAATGGTGTTGTTAAAGGAGTTTAACCGGCAGCGATTTTTGGGCTAATAAAATTTTTGTTTGCGCCGGTGTCAACTAGGAATTGTAACTTAGCCCCGTCTCTGGTATCATATTCTAAGTATGGTACGCTCGAGAGGTGTCCGTCATAAAATTTGTTACTTCTTCCGCATTTGGCTATTCCTCAACTATTACTCCTTGGTTTTGCTCTCCTAGGAAGACCTGTTGGTCTGAACCATCGTTATGTTCGCAACCTTCCCCGTACAATGCCTCGGGGTGGGTATCCTCAGCTATGATTGTACTAGGAGGCCCGACTGTCGTCATGTGGTACAGACGTTGCGCTTTCCTAAAAGGGTTTGCAGATGTGCTTGGACTCCGTTTGCTAGCGGTGTCCTCCTCTCTACGAGCGTTGAGACCGGATTGATATGACTGACCTAACCTGTTAGATTCCATCTTAATTGCCAGTCTCGGACCTTGATAACCCTGATAACCCTGCCAATTCCTACCTGAGCTATCATTTTGGGCAGCAATCATAAGCGCTCTAATCGACGGCTGCGCAAAAGGGAAACGTGGCACGACTGGAGAGCGATATTGTTGAGCGGGGTGATTGAATAAAGGAGTGTAAGTTTACATTCTGTAGCTCCAAGCAAAAACTATATGCCTCTGGCAAATTCTTGGGACTACGTATCACCAATTCTCACGAAGACATCTAAAGCTTTATCCCTATAGGTTTCTATCAAGGCGCTAACCACGTTTGGGGGATGACCGCCACTCTTCAACTTGTTAATAATAAGTGAAAATATCTTTAATAATGGATTTCTTAAGATTCGTAAAAATTTAAATAGCCGCGCGGTGGTAATCGGACGTTTTTTTTTTTTTCCTTTATTTTTATTTTATATTTTTCCTTATTTTTTTTTTATTTTTAAGTGTGAGCCAATTCTAATAAATTTTCCTAATATCTAGATACTGGGCACGGTGGTCCGTAATGGATCCTTTTTGGCAGGTAGCCTACTAAGGTATGAGTTGCACACAATCTACTAGGAAATTTTTTTTTTTTTTGAATGCATTCCACACCACTTAGCCTTTCTAGTAGATTACCACACATCTTATTTTTCCATTGGTTTTGATTATTTCTATTTTTAATTTTTTGATTGATTATTTGTTCACATATACTTATGTTATAGCTGTGAATTAACACATTTTACTTCTTGCATTAATTTTATTTAACCAATTATTTGCACTCGCAGATTTTCTTACTGCCGCAGTGTGTAGTTGGTTTTTATCTTTTATTTATTTCAACAATATTTTTGCACTCGCAGTTTTTTTTCCTGCCGCACTGTGTAATTGTTTTTTACTACTATTTATTTTAACAACATTTTTTTGCACTCGCAGATTTTTCTTCTTACTGCCGCAGTGTGTATTTGTTTTTAATTTCTATTTACTTTAACAATATTTTTGCACTCGCAGATTTTTTCACTGCCGCAGTGTGTAATTGTTTTTTGTTTAATTTTATTTAGGAAATTCTATTAACACTTCTTTCATTTCTTGGCTCACTTGTAAATTTTTTTTTTTAAAGAGAAACTTCCGAACACACCACGCACTTTACATTATAACTATCCTCTCCCAGGTAGACAAGGGTCTACTCCGAAGAAGGCTGCTCGGGCGCCAGTTATGGCAGTCCGAAGGACTACCTTAACGAGAACTGCATTTCCAAATAAAAGAAGATGAATTGATTTTAATATTTATTCAAGGTTTAGGTTGATAGAATGATCAAGAATTCTTCGTGGTCGGATCGCAGCCAGAATTGGACTAAATTCCCGCGACGAATCCACCGGCTTATCTACCCGGCTTGAGTAGCTGCGTCAGCCCTTTAGCCGCTGCCAATGCTTAGCCAGCGCAGCATTGTCGGGAGCTGACGCTGTGGTTTTTGGGTCCCACAGCGGCGACGTGCGTGCGGCGTCAGCGGTGTCAGCGTTTTGGTCGCAACGGATATTGCGACACTTGCGCTAGTCGATATTTGACCAGCGCAGCGTTGTTGTTGGCCGAACGAGTTATTGAGGGGGACGGGGAGGAGGCTCGTTGTGGCCTGTGTTAACTTATATAATTAAATAATCGCAATACTCATATGTAAAAAAAATATAATTTTATTTTACTGAATGATTAAAATATTTTTATTTGAGAAGAACACCCACCGATTATAATAAGGCCTCAAACTGAGCTCTAATAATTACTCTGATTCAATTTACGTTCAAGCCTCGGTTTCGAGCTTTTCTAATATGGACTTTAGACTTTAGGGTTCTGATCAAATGAAAAGAGAAAGCTTTGGAGTTGCTGACTTTAATTGTCTTTGCATTTCTTTTCGATTCAAGTGTATTCGCTCTTGGATACAAGTGCTCTTAGATTCTTATAATTTTGTTCATTGAAATCTAATACTTCTGTTTTTCGGGATTGCGAGTCCGAGCTTTGAACGTGGGAACGCGACGATGATGCGAGGGCTTAAGCAAGGAATGATTAAACTAGACAACGGATGTTTAGTCTACCAGTGGGTGACTTATCTGGTATCTATTGGGTACATCCAGAGTAGTGTAGGGTGTGTGGGTATGTTTGGGTGTACATGTTGTTTATGTATTATTGTGCAGGCATGTGCTTAAGTCTCAGGGACTTATGGATATGTCACTCCCCCAATCATTGAATTTGACCTGTCCTCAAGTCGTTAAATTTGGATATATCGTAATATTGTTTTCTGGTTGAATATTTTCCTTGACATTAGTTTCAATGTGCGGATGTTTTTTTTGTTAACAATATTTAACAATAATTTTCTTAGGTATATTTTTAAACTTAAATGCTAAATACAGAGTCAAACTAGTTATCATGATGATAAAAGTTGTATTGCATATAATTTGGAAAAAACTGTAGTGTTTTACATGGAATTTTATCAATTCTCTTGTTTCTAAGTGATTTATTGGTTCCAAACGTGTAACATTGTTGTGATATAAATCGTTTGTGTAAAATCTGCTAGATTATTAGAAATTAGGAATTCATCTATTTGCATGGTACAATTTTTATACCCGTTACTCGTAGAGTAAAAGGGTATACTAGATTCGTTGAAAAGTATGTAACAGGCAGAAGGAAGCGTTTCCGACCATATAAAGTATATATATTATGACATATATATAAGTTATGAACCCTCTCCAAGTGCCTTCCCCCCTCCCCTATCGACCGTCGTTCTTACACGCGCTCTCCCCATTGAGCCACTCGACGGTCATTCACTTTTAATTGCACTCCCAGAACGCTGACTTCGCCCCCCGCCTTGCCTATTAACCAGACGATATATTCGACGGCTGCGTCGGCTACGATGTGCAGCGTCAGCAGGCGACACTTTGTTGCTACGCGTGCCACAACCGCCGGATGTTGGGTAAGCAACCGCTGACATAGCTTGGCTCGCATTTCGGCCGCTGCCCAACGGCTACGCGGGGTTGCTCCTCGCCCTGCGCTGGCTACAAAAAGTCGCACTCAGCACAGCAAACAAGCACACAAAGCGGCTACGAGAGTCGTAGCTACACTGCGAGAAACTAAATCGCTTAACTGACGCCCGAACAGTCAGAATTCCGGCTACCAATTTAACACAATAAAATTATAAAAATGAAAAATAAGAGGAAAAAGTTAACCACAAAAAGTGGTAAAAAAATAACGACAAGTGACTAACTAAATGGCAGTGATGTGATAGAGGAACTATGAAAAAGGAAAAAACGACCACCCGCCGCAGTGAGAATGCTGCTACAACCTGTAGCGGGAACAACATTCTGCACGGGCGCAAAAAATCGCATATAACGAAACAAAAGTCCACCCGCCGCAGCGCTAGTACCGCCTCCGTTCAGGAGCGGGGCACATTTTACGCGGGCACAAAGTGTGTACTTTAAATAATAAAACAAGAGAGAACGCTATAGTCGAGTTCCCCGACTACCTGATACCCGTTACTCAGCTAGTGTTAGTGCGAAGGACAGTTTTTGGCGATTTGTGGGCGTTAGAGTGGGCGTGGCCAAAAGTTTTTTGGCAAATAGATAGAAATTTACAAGACTAATACAAAAATGAAAAAATATCAAAACATTTTTCAAAAGTGTGGGCGTGGCAGCTCTGGGCGGTTTGTGGGCGTTAGAGTGGGCGTGGCAAAAAGTTTTTTTGCAAATCGATAGAAATTTACAAGACCAATGCAAAAATGAAAAAATATTAAAACATTTTTCAAAAATGTGGGCGTGGCAGTTTTGGGCGGTTTGTGGGCGTTAGAGTGGGCGTGGCAACCTGAATCGATAAACTTGCGCTGCGTCTATGTCCCTGGAGTCTGTATACTTAATCTCAACTTTCTAGCTTTTGTAGTTCCTGAGATCGTGACGTTCATACGGACGGACATACGGACAGACGGACAGACGGACAGACGGACGGACAGACGGACAGACGGACGGACAGACGGACATGGCCAGATCGACTCGGCTAATGATCCTGATCAAGAATATATATACTTTATATGGTCGGAAACGCTTCCTTCTGCCTGTTACATACTTTTCAACGAATCTAGTATACCCTTTTACTCTACGAGTAACGGGTATAAAAAGGGTCCTATGTAGCAACCCACTGCGGCGATTCGTCTACAGCCCCTGTAGCCCATTCGCGAGTGCAAGGCTCATAGTGGCAAACCAATACTCGAGTAAAACGATAAAATAGTAATTTTGTGAATGTAAAAACAAACCATGAATTGAGATTAAGGCGTGTGGCAATCTGCTGGATAGGCTGAGTGGCGCGGAGGCGCCCAGAAAAGCTGCCCAACACAAAACTCGGCCGTCACTGTCGTCGAATATCAAATCAAAAACAAAGAAATAACAAACGAAGAAATCTACAAAAAACCATTTCCTTTGCTCGAACTAAAAGAAAATCTTTTTCTTCCCATTAGATACAACTACGTAAAAACGCACAGAAGAAACGACACACAATACGCAAACACACAAGGATCAACAAGACTTGTCAAGGGTGAGTGAAGCCACATTTACTATCTGTGCCCCCAAAAAAATTAAAAAACAAAAAGGAAAAAAATTTAATTCGAAAAGTTGAAAGTCTTGGAAGATCTTTATTGTCTATTTGTGTTTTCCGATTCTGTCCGATTTAATATACTCCCGTTCCTTTCATTGTACTCGTACTAAAAAATATGGAGGAAATTAAAGAAACACGTAACGTACTCCTTGCCCAAATGACCGGGCTTAAGGATGATATTAAAAAAATCAACAATAGGATTAGCACTCTGGAATCAGAAAGTCTAGATCGTAACCCAATAGTTATTCCCCCTGTGCCCTTGACGCGTGCGCGCAACGAATTTGAGCTAAGGGAAGTTTTCAAGCTTCCCGATTTTGTAAAGGAGTTACAAACGTTTGAGGGTCAGCCTGAGAGATACGTCTCTTGGGTCAACCGGGCTCAGGCGATCCTAAATGACTGTGAGGTCATCAAAGGGAAACCAAAGAGGCGAAGCCGAAGAAGCTCTCGACTCTTATGGGGTTTCGGACGACGACTGGTCGGAAATAAAGCTACAATCGGTTGCCCCAAGGAGGCAACAACCGGTTTTACTCTTCCTATCAGGGAAATGTTAGACCTACATTAGGTTCGGGATATGGACAGGGAAATGGCAGACCCCCATTAGGTTCGGGATATGGAGGCTCGCAACATAATAATCGCTTCCAGGGCCCGATACCAGCCATTAAAATAGAGTCGAACCGGTCGGGCCAATCCCACCGTTCAGATTATAGGTCTCCCATGGCGGTTAATGATCGATTTCAATTTCCGAGACCTACCCGATACCGGACATAAATTTCACGCTGGTTAGCCTCGGCGGAGCCAAACATTGAAGAACACTTGACCTTACTTCGGGGTTTCACCAAATACACATGAAACCATTCGACACCGTGACAACGGCATTTTCCACCCTTAACGGGAAATATGAGTTCCTCTGCCTTCCCTTCGGCTTGAAAAACGCCCCGGCTATCTTCCAACGCATGATCGATGATGTATTGACGACATTATCGTCTTTAGTAACGACTATGATAGCCACTGGGAAAACCTTCGCCTGGTCTTTGAATGCCTTAAAAAGGCCCGGCTTCAGGTTAATCTGACCAAGACTCAATTCTTGTCCACCCAGGTTGAGTTTCTCGGTTATATCGTCTGTCATGACGAGTCAGTCAGATCGGACAATAAAAAGGATGAAGCTATATCGAAAATGAAACCCCCTGGCAATATCAAGGAACTAAAAAGCGTTCTTGGGATGACATACTACTATAGGAAGTTTATTCGCGATTATGCAAAAATCGCCAAACCTCTGACCAATTTGACCCGCGGGGAATCCGCTCGCGTTAAGGCGAACAAATCTAAAAAGGTCCCAGTCGAGCTCAATGACGCGGCCTTACAGGGTTTTGACGACCTTAAAACAACTTTATCCTCTTCAGAAGTACTCTCCTTTTCAGACTTCGGCAAGCCATGCCATTTGACCACGGATGCGTCTAACTATGCTCTGGGAGCTGTATTGTCACAAGACATTAAGGGAAAAGACCGCCCCATAGCTTATATCTAGCGCACTCTGTCCAAAACTGAGGAAAACTATGCTACTATAGAAAAGGAGATGCTTGCTATAGTATGGGCACTATACAACCTCAGATTCTTTTTGTATGGCGCTGCATCTGTTAATGTTTATACCGACCATCAACCTTTGACGTTTGCGTTAGGGAGCAGGAATTTCAATGCCAAACTGAAACGTTGGAAGGCGAGAATTGAGGAGTACAATTGCGTACTCATTTACAAGTTTGGAAAATCTAACGTCGTTGCCGACGCCTTGTCCCGTATAGTTCCGATGAACCATTACCTTGGTGAATGCCGTTCGGGCACTGCATCGGCTACTGAAGGGGACTCCACCATTCACCTGCTATCTCAAGTGGAAGTACCTATCAACGTTTATCGGAATCAACTGGTTTTTGACCCCGAGCGCGCAGAGTACTTGTGTGAGCAACCCTACAGGGGGTTCGAACGCCACCTTATTTCCGTTGGTACTGGTCTTTTATCTGAGTTAGTCGTTATCCTGAGAAAATACCTTAAACCATCGGTGGTCAATGGAGCTAAAATCCCGGAAACTTACCTGTCATCATTCCAGCGCCTTTGCTTAGAGAGTTTTGCTGTGTTCAAAATTCGAATAACGCAGAGTCTGGTGATAGATTTGTCTGATCCCGAGGAGATCTGCGAAGTCATTGAACGAGAGCATCGCAGACTCATAGGGGTGCCAAAGAGGTACGCTTGCAGCTTCTGGAAAAATACTATTTTTTCCCGGATGGCTAGCACCAACCGCAAGCAACTCTCGTCCTGCGAGTGTTGTAAGATCTTCAAGTACGAGAGGCACCCGAATAAACCATTTCTCCAACCGACGCCTATCCCAAAATATTAGTGCAAAATTCTTCACGTCAATATTTTCACCTTGGAAAAGAAAATCACCAAGTTGGCCAAGCTCTTTCCTCTCGAATCGAAATCCTCGATTCATCTACGGGAAAAGGTAGTTGAGGTGCTTCACTACTTTACCGTTCCAAGGTTATTGGTCTCTGACAATGAGAGGGGTCTTCTGTGCCCGACGGTTTTGAATTTGCATACGTACGTTGGGCATCGGTCTGTATAACACAGCGACCCAGAGAAGTGAAGTTAATGGCCAAATCGAAAGGTTTCATTCTACCTTCTTCGAGATTTACCGCTGTTTGAAGACCGAACACCCTGGCTTCAAACTAAACGAGTTGGTTGCTATTGCGGTGGATAGATACAACAATTCTATCCACTCAGTGACTAATAATAAGCCAGCGGACCTGTTTTTTGATCGCACAGCTAGATCAACTACCAGGGCCTAACTAATTTGAGAACTAAGGTTCTCGAGGACGTCAGGGTCTAATCGAATACCGGCAAGAGTTGGCAAACACGGCCCATAATAAAACGAGGTCTGAGCCTATATCCTATAACGAGGGCGACAAAATATTCGTTGCGAATAAACAGATTAAAACAAAGAAGAAGCAACGTTTTAAAGCTGAGGAGATTGCTGAAGACAGAAACGTGACAATAAAAACCAAGACAGGGAAGATCTTCAATAAGTCAGACTAAGGAACTAAAGTGGCACCAGATCGTTTTTGTGTGTTTCACACGCTCACATACACGACCCTAATTATACACAAAAAAATAGTAATAAAAAATAAAAATAAAAAAAACATCTAACGCAAAAAATAAAAACATCTAACCGCACCAATGAATAACGCACTCTTACAAAGAAAAGCACAACCTTTCCCTAACACTTACACCCTTAACCCCTCACCTCTAAGCAAATTTAAGCAACACCATAAAAAAGAATATTATTCATAAGACCAATATTACACTCCAACCAATATTGCATCATTGTCGCTCAAATGGTAGGAGAAGCGGGTATCTTCCCACTACTCGTCCCACTACTTTCTGGCGTGTCAACGACCACTTCAAACTGGCACACGTAATGGACTTGGGAAGGCTCGAGTCGCTGATACAGGAGGCTCAACGCGAGGCAGTGCAGCTAACGGATCCCAGGATTGCAGCATTGGTGGCGCACTACTTCGAGGAGTCGCAGGAGGGCCTGTCGAGACTGATGGGTACGCAGCGTGGACGTCGATCACTAGATTGGATTTGGTCCGCCTGGAAGTGGATTGCGGGCACACCGGATGCGTCGGACCGGGACGCCATTCTTCATGCCCAAGAAAACGTCGTGAAATCAGTCGGCCAACAAGTACGGATAAACGCTGGACTGTTTGATGACTCGCACGAGGGAACACAACTGTTTGCCCGGAAAAGAGTCTCCTAAAGATGGATGAAAACAGCTGCATCCCCAAGTTACTCAAGGGTGGTCAGGCTAGATGCGAATTCCTCAGGAACAGCGAGGCTCAGTCGAGACGAGAACTCGTCGAGGACGGCACTATGTTCCTGTCCAACTTCAACGGAACCTTGAAAGCTGGACCCCGAACTCACAACTTATCCGGAACCTACATCGTCCAGTTCACGAATGAGACGATTAGTGTGGCTGGAAGAACCTACACTAGCTACTCGACGAGCCATCTCATGGTTATGCCAGCGATACTAACTACAGTCACCGCCACCGGGTACGCGCACTCGATCCATTACGTAAACGACTTCAACTTGGATAACCTGAAGAGACTCACTGGGATGTCCGAGAGGATGTCTTTCTCCTTTCTTTGTGGAGGCCCTAGTCGCTTTGGTTGTCGGAGTGGCTCTTTACACCATATGGAGGAAGCTGACATCGATCAAGGGTATCCCTTTAGTGACAAACAACACCCCAGGCCCGGAGATGTTAGACGCAGGCCGGGCACCCAAAGGCCTATAATCTGCGGAACGCAGATCTTGAGGGGGAAGGAGTTTTGAACCCTCTCCAAGTGCCTACCCCCCTCCCCTATCGACCGTCGTTCTTACACGCGCTCTCCCCATTGAGGCACTCGACGGTCATTCACTTTAAATTGCACTCCCAGAACGCTGACTTCGCCCCCCGCCTTGCCCATTAACCAGACGATATATTCGACGGCTGAAATAGAAGTAATTGGAGAATCCTGAAACGATTGCGTAGGCGGAAGTTTTTGTTATTTCAGTTGGCTCGCCAAGTGATCAAATGTTTAGGAGACGTTGGCTCGCCACAGAGTCTAGACTTTGGAATATGGTGCTGTACGTAAATAATAGCTAAGCTTAATCGAAGAGCCCGATCTTTGAATACATTTTTTACTTAGACATTAATGTGTGGGTACAATATTGTCTATTTCATATTCTCTTCTTCTTAATATTTTCTTTTTTTAGGGTTTGGAATCGATGAAATCGCGTATGCTCGCAGAATTCGCCTACGGGCAAGACGGCGTCGGCAAAAGTATTATGGCCACCCCAATATCGCGATTTTGAGGCAAGAATACGCTGGAAATCGAAGGAACTTAAAGAGACTCATTAAGCAGTCAAAGAGGAGATAAAAGCTATCATTTGGTCTCCTTCAAAGATGTAATTTAAATGATTAGTAAATTCGATTCCTTGATTAATGACTTCTATAACGTGGTTAATCTCACTTATTTGTACATTATTTTTAGAGATGTCGGCTATTTGTTGTTGTAATTCTTTTTTATCTTCTTGATCTAAAGTACCGAATAAGTATTTGTAAATTTTTCCCATAGAGTTAAAAATACCGCGTTTACTACGTTTTACAGTTCTTATACCGTTTATTTCTCTGTTACGTTTTTCCACTAGATACTGAATATGTGGTAAATTATTAAAAGGTTGAGTTTGTTTGATAAGTTCTTCAGAAGTATTTTCTGTTTTAGTTGAGTTAATAGAAAGGTAAAGATATTCTTGGTTTATCGGTAAATCTATTGATCCGGTTTGAAACATTAGGTAGTCGTTTTTGGTCTGGACAGGGGTTACTTCTAGGTATTGTGTGGGAATTGTTCAATAGGAGGCATAACATGAGTATCATGCTCGGGAGTAGGCCTGAAATTATCGTTATTATATTTACTTTTATAAATTTTCTTTTTTTTTATACCCATTACTCGTAGAGTAAAAGGGTTTACTAAATTCGTTGAAAAGTATGTAACAGGCAGAAGGAAGCGTTTCCGACCATTTAAAGTATATATATATTTGATCAGGATCAATAGTCGATCTGGCCATGTCCGTAAGTCCTTCCGTCTGTCTGTCCGTCCGTATGAACGCTGAGATCTCAGGAACTACAAAAGCTAGAAAGTTGAGATTAAGCATGCAGACTTCAGGGACATAGACGCAGCGCAGCACGCACACATTTTTAAAAAATGTTTTGATATTTTTTTATTTTTGTATTAGTCTTGTAAATTTCTATTGATTTGCCTTTTATAACTTTTTGCCACGCCCGCTTTAACGCCCACAAACCGCCAAAAACTGTCAGTGTTGAAGACTCTCCTGTGCACTTTCAATAGTTAAGTAACGGGTACCAGATAGTCGGGGAACTGGACTATACCGTTCTCTCTTGTTTTGTGATTGTATATGTAAAGTATTTTTTTGAATTTTGTGAATTGGTTTTCAGGTTCATTCATTAATTTTTATCAGTTTTATGAAATCGCTCTATCTCAGAAATTCCATTTTTACTCGCTTTAATACTTAGAGATACTCCTTCTGATCCTAGACAGAGTTAAGGTGCAATGCACATGAAAGCGGAGTCTTTGTCGGCTTAAATTTCTGTGGGTTTACCCATTTCGTTGAGTATGCGTAATATAGCTTTTTCAGCTTCATGCCAATCTTTACTGTTTACTCTTATCAGGGAGGCGTGTTAAGAGTAAATGTCAATACATGATAGGAATTGTTTTATGTTTATTAAGTAAAAATCCATGACATACTTGTCTCTGGGATTGAAGGTTTCTGGGGTTGTTTCAAGAGTTAATTTTGTGTTACTATGTTCAGTGTTAGTGATGTTACAGATTTCACATTCGTTTATGATGTTTTGGATAAGTTATTAATTTTGTACTTCTGGTGCACTATGCATAGTATCTGCTGAGGGAAATGAAACTGAGTCATCTCCTCCTAGGAAGTTTTCTTAAATTTAGACTCTAAATAGAGCATCAGCGACATGATTTTCTTTACCGGGTAGATATTGAATATTATATTCGTATTCGTTAAGGTTTATCTTCCATCTCTGTAATTTCATGTTGGAATCTTTCGTGTTACTCAGGCATACAAGTGGCCTATGAGCGCTTAATATGTCGAACTTTCTTCTATGTCGAACCTGAAATATTTTATTGTCCATATGGCTAATTGTTCTTTTTCTATTGCCGAATAGTTAAGTACGTTTTCGTTTAAAGTTCTGCTTGCATACCATATGGGTTTATGCACTTGGGGTAATATAGCATCTTTGGGATATTACTCGCATCTGTTGTCAGCAAACATTTCTTTTCGATGTTAGGGTATATTAGGATTGGATCGGACGTGATTTAGTTTCTCGAAGGCGGACATGTAATCATAATCTTTTGTGTTAATTACTGCTCTCTTTTTTAGTTTGAGTGTCAAAGGTTTCGTAATTTTTGCAAAATTGGGAATGAACTTACGGTAGAATCCGCAGAGTCCAAGGAAAGATTTTATTCCTTTTGTGGTTTTAGGAATAGGGAAATTAATGATTGCATTTATTTTGTTAGGGTTTGGTTTAGTGATAATGTGACCGTTAAATTCTGTTTCTTTCTTTAGAAATTCAATTTATCAAGTTGCTATTTTGGATTAGCTGATCGTAATTTATCAAATACCCTTTTCAAAGACATTATGTGTTCCTCCAATGAAATGGAATAAATGATAATATCATCTAAGTAAACTAAACAATCTTTATAAATTAATTCTTCTAGAAGATTGTTCATGCAGCGTTGAAATGTTGCTGGTGCATTCTACAGACCAATGAGCACACGTCGAGTATATTCATAATTTTGTTGAAAATGGTGATTTGGGTATTGATTGTTGGTCTATTTGAATTTGATGGAAACCTTTAGCTAGATCAATGACAGATCATTGACAGCTTCCAAAATTGTCTAATATTTCATCCATTACGGGGATAGGGAATTTGTCATCAATGGTTATCTCATTGAGACTACTATAGTCTATGACTGGTCGTACCACATTTTAAATGTATGGCCATTAATGGTATATATTATTATATATATTATATATATTATATATATTATATTTATAGTAAGTTATATGTTTCTGAAAAATTGTGAATAAAGAATGTTTCTTAATGGGACAACGGTTGCTTGAGTGCAATGAAACACTTTGGTTTAATGTTATAATGCCATTTATAGTGTGGACTTTTACTTTAGAAAGTTTGATTGGGAAATTAAAGAAATTTTGTTTCATAATATTAATAGACGAACCGGTGACTACTAGGCATTTGAGAGTAATATTATTCATTTTAATTTTTAAGAATGGGTTTCCTCCTCCTCTGAATCGTTGTTGTTGTAAATTTAAATGATTCTGGACTCTACCTGCATTGTGTGTGTGTATTGAACTAGTGTTTGGATTTGATTTATTTGTATTATGCATAGCATGGTTCACGAAATTTTGATAGTTTCCTTTATTCCTAGAGGTTTGGGGTTGGATTGTGTTATGGTTGGAGCTATTTTGGAGTTTGGTTCGGTCATTGAAGGTTACTTCGTAAACACATGCAATAACGTGTTACTGATCTTTATTTCTTACATAAGCTTTTTTGCTGTGGTAAAAGATTTAATTTCTAACTCTTTGACGAACGTACTGATATTTCAACTGAAAGGTGTGTTGTGAAGACGACGGAGTAGTTCCTCACATGCTGTTTGGGTTTTATATACCCTGATGAGCGCTGGCCAGGTTATTGCTTCGGATAACTGGGATATTCGTTGGGCATCTCCTGCAAGTTGCATCTCAATTGCACTGAAGAATACATGTATTTGTCTGGTGTCAGTTGTTGGGTATGAGTATGACTTCGAACCTTCGGATAAAGGCACGGAGCTCTTGGGTGTTACCAGTGAATGTTGGTACTTGCCTAATTTGACTTAAGGCTTGATTCAGATGGGGTTCCGATAACAGTTGGACTTGTTTGGTTGCCATGGTTGATTTTTTTTTTGTTTTAGCAGAGTTTTTGGTTTTTTGTTTTTACACTTTTATTGACCGTATGCAGTAGGTTTGACTATTGTGTGTCAACCACCGATACGTTTTTCTTTTGAATTTTTTGGTTTTTTTGTTTTTACACTTTTATTGATCGTATGCAGTAGATTTGAATATGGTGTGTCAACCACCGATTATACGTAGTTCTTTTGCGGATAAAAAAGAGTTAATTGTATTACGATCTTATGTTCACTTTAGCGCCGATTCGCGTGGTTCCATCTTAAAAGAAACGCTTGGTCGTACTAGGATCTTTTGTCACTAGATTGATATTTGTAAACAATTTGCAAAATACTTTCTTTTTTATCCTACCGACTGCTCCATTTACGAATTAAGACCATGAACTTAATAAAAATAAGAACACAGTTGGTTTTTTATGTATTATTAAACGTTTTATTATTTCCAATAAAGGAAGAACTAGAGCCTTTGGATTATCACTGAGTTGGACAATTGACTTCGTACTCCCTCAGTACTAAACTAACTCATGGCGACATGTTTGCTCTTATATAGGCAGATTTGGATAGCTTAAGAGCAAAGTTTAAGAAAATTAAGTTATAAATATCTATTCTCTCGTGAAGTGAGAAGCTCTCGAAAAATAGGAGGAATTGGAGAATCCTGATTGCGTGGGCGGAAGTTTTTTTATTTTAGTTGGCTTGAATGTTTAGGGGACATTGGCTCGCCGCAGAGTCTAGACAGCTAAGCTTAATCGAAGGGCTTTCGATCTTTGATTAAATTTTTTACTTAAACATTAATTTGTGTGTGTGTAAGTTATTACAATAGTGTGTGTTGTTTTGTTCTAAGCCATTAATGTGTCTGTGGGATACGGTAGTCTGTGTGGTTGGGGAGTTGTGGGTGTAGAATGGATATGTTACTATATAGGTTCACACGTCTGGAGTTATCACAGATGTTGACGGAGACATGGAACCCAATCCGGCCAGGCGGGATATTTAGCCTGGACGTCAGGGACGTCAGCAGCCACCCGTAGCTCGAGGAATGAGCTACTGCGTACGAGGTCAACGTGGAAAAGTCCAGTCCAGCCAACTACTGGGGGAGTCATGGGCAAATTTCAAGAAGGCGTTCGGCATCAAGACACAAGTAACGATACTAAGAGGCCGAACTGCAGGCACCGAGGAGAGATAACTACGGACTCCCGTCAGATCGTAGAACACCACTAAGAAACAGAATGTTGCGTCACCAACTGTACGAGCACCCACACCCGCTACTAGTGTGCCAGGTCAAGATCCTTGGTTCCTTTGTCACCCGGACATAGGAGGATTATAGACAAGCTTGCAGGAACTGTGCTGAGGGAGAACACTTTTCTAGCAGATGCCGAAGTCGCAGAGTTCTTTTCTGCTGGGAGTGTGGATGCTGCCAACGAAATGGCCTGGAAAACGAAAAGAGTCTTCGCCCGAAGACTGCTAGGGGGAATCCCCGGAACGAGGAGGAATATTGAAAGTCCAAGGTAGGACAGTCATCCCCCGAGTGCGGATTGAGGATCCGATGCTCAATGCCACAGTAGATACCGGAGCCAGCAAGAGTTTTATGAGCGAATTCAACGCATAGGCACACCTGATAACGTACGGACGGTAAGCAGAAACTCGAGATAAGAAGGTCGTGCAAAATAACCCGTTTCGACGAAGCCAAGAAATAAGGATAAATCAATCTCGAGAGGAATTACCCGCACCAGTAACCAACGCAGACCAAAGCGACCTACTTCCCAGCCAAACCAGAACGCTCACCCGAAGTTGGAGGAGCACTGGCTGTTTTTAAAGAAACTGACGAACCGGAATCCATAGAACCATAGGTAGAAATTTCAATAGGAAATTTTAATAGGAGGAGTTGACACAATTCGAGGGATTGACAAGAGTGTCGCATATCGCCGATCACTCCATCGCTATGCGGGATGATAAGCCAATTTAAAAGTGGTATTTCCCATGAAGCGGATTATTGATCAGCAGATCGTCGATCTGATACGCAACGACTGCATAGAGGCTTCGCGTAGCCCCCACATTGCGTGGGAAAGAAACCTGAAGAAATGAGACTATGCGTTAATTTTCGACAACATGGATCCCGACATGGAGCGCATCGCATTTGCATACTTGGATGCCATTATTTGCATAGGACGCACTTTAGAGGAGCACATATAGCAACTACCGAAAGTATTCCGACGGCTACAGAAGGCCTCAATCCAAAGAACTTTAGTTTCATTAAGCGCAGCCTGGTATACTTAGTGTATGTTATCAGTGAGAAACGAATCCACACCGATCACAAGATTTCGGCAGTGCGTCAGCTAAGTAAACCACGTGCAGAGTCTTGGTATCGCGTTGTGGCACCGGAGATTTGTGCCAAACTTTGCAACTATAGTGCAACCGATGTCCGTTTTACTGAAGAAAGGGAAAGAATAACAATAACAACAAGGGCAGAAAGATGAATTCAAGAAACTCACGGAGGCAACCGTCCTTGCTTGTCCTGATTTTAAAGAGAAATTTATCCTCCAATCAGATGCTATCGAAATAGGACTAGGAGCCGTTTAAAACTAAAGGACCCAGGGGGAAGAACGTGTAATCGTGTTTGTTAGTACACTACAGAGCTATCTAGAAGGATTTTGATATGAGGTGATAACGGATCATCTCGCCTTGAAATGGCTCAACTCAATCGATAATCCTACCGGTCGAATCGCCCGAATGCAATATTACCCGTTAGACGTCACATATCGGCACGGGAGTCAGAACATTGCCGCGGATGCGCTATAACGGCAGCCCTTGTAGGTAATCCAGATGATAAAAAAGGACAAACCCGCATGCACCTGCTACCACCGGATGCTGAAACTTGTCCAGGATAAGACTGAAAAATTTCCGGAATATGTCTGAGGGAACCAGCAGTTATATCGCCATATTGGCTCACGTCCCGACAAGCACCGACAACGAGTTCTGTTGCCACTATCAGCCCACGGCAGGACATCTTCAGGTCAGGAAGACAACTACCTTGATCACTCAGAGGTATTACTGGCCGGGACTCTTCCGTGATGTAGCCAGGTATGTACTCAAGTGTGACACTTGCCAACGGTTTAAGGTCCGTCAGCGCAAACCACCTGGTAAGATGTTTACCAGGCAGATTCGTCAGCCTTTCGACGCTGTCTTGGCCGATTTCATTGGGCCCCTCCCACGGGCTAAGAGCGGAAATAGAATGCTTTTTGTATTTTTCGTGGCCTTTTCGAAATGAGTGGAACAAGCCCCCTTAAGAAAAGCTTTTTGGATTCCACCCAGGTTCATTTGGGACAACGAATCCCATTTTTCGAGTCGTTTCTTTAAAGACAAGCGGGAATGGAAATCCAGTATACGGCACTCTATACACCGCAGCAAAACCCGACGGAAAGGACCAATACCACCATTAAAACAAGAGAGAACGCTATAGTCGAGTTCCCCGACTATCTGATACCCGTTACTCAGCTAGTGGAAGGGAGAAGGAGAGTCTTAAACACAGTTTTTGGCGGTTTGTAGGCGTTATAGTGGGCGTGGCAGAAAGTTTTTCATCAAATCGATAGAAATTTACAAGACTAATACAAAAATGAAAAAATATCAAAACATTTTTCAAAAGTGTGGGAGTAGCAGCTTTGGGCGGTTTGTGGGCGTTAGAGTGGGCGTGGCAAAAAGTTTTTTGGCTAATCGATAGAAATTTACAAGACCAATACAAAAATGAAAAAATTTCAAAACATTTTTCAAAAGTGTGGGCGTGGCAACATGAAGCGACAAACTTGCGCTGCGTCTATGTCCCTGGAGTCTGTAAACTTAAGCTTTTGTGTTCCTGAGATCTCGACGTTCATACGGACAGACGGACAAACGGACAGACAGACGGACGGACAGACGGACGGACAGACGGACATGGCCAGATCGACTCGGCTATTGATCCTGATCAAGAATATATATACTTTATATGGTCGGAAACGCTTCCTTTTGCCTGTTACATACTTTTCAACGAATCTAGTATACCCTTTTACTCTACGAGTAACGGGTATAACTATTGTCGCCCAGGACATAGAGGGTAAGCAGGCGACATGGGATGAACTTTTACCGGAACTAAACTTGGTAATAAACCGCAGCGTTTCGGATTCCACCGGATTGAGTCCGGCCTTCCAGTCGGTAAACTCATTGTTTTGTAGTTTAGAGATTAAAGATGTTATTTCTAGATCTCACTGCTGTTCAGGTATAAGCCAATTCAGTTCAATCTACACGCATTTCAGGAGCTTTGGCAGCAAGCTGTAACTTTTTCGTTATCGGGTTTCTTGAGAAGAAGTCCACATGCGCCATGCAGTTTCCCTTCCTATACACAATATACAACCACCATCGATATACCTTGTCATCTAATGCAATCTTTTGTTGGCTTGCCTTTAAAGAGTTATTTCCCTGCGTTAAATACTGCCAGGGTTTCCAAAAGATATGAAATATACCTTGACTCTGCTGAGGCTGTACATTTACTGTAGTACTCAATTAGATGGTTTTTATCGTTTATTTTGTGCATGAGTATCGCACCATAACCCACAGAGCTAGCATCTGTATGAAGCTCAACCGGGTATTTTGGATCGAAAATTGTTAATACCGGGGTTTGGGTCAATGCAAAGATTATCTCCTTTCTCACTGCTTCATGATTTTCCTTCCAATTAAAACTATTATTGTCTTTAGAAGTAATACAAAATAGAGGCTATAACATTTCAGAGAATTTTGGCACTAATTGTCGAAAGTACGATGCTAATCCAATAAACTGTCTTTGCTGCGTGACCGTGGCAATTCAACTAATCCTGCAAGTTTCGAGGATTAGGTCTAAGCTCACCTGTCTCTACTTCGTAACCGTGATACTCTATTTTTGATTTTAAAAATGTACATTTTTCGAAATTAAATTAGAATCCAGCTTTAATGAGAATTTCTTTGACTATCTGTAATCTTGAAATTGCCTCCATCCTCCTCCTTCAAACCAAATGGCATTGCCACAAACTCGAACTGCCCATCCGGTGTAACAAATGCCGTACGCTCTACTCAATCTAGGTGAATAGGTATTTGGTAGAATCCGCTGGCCATGTCCAAACAAGAAAAATACCTTCCCCCACGCAACCTTGCAATTTGATCCGAGATAAGAGGCAACGGGAATTTATCCGACACTGTACTAGCATTTAGCTCTCTATAGGCGACGCATAAGCGATCAGTTCCGTTTTTCTTTTTTACCAATAAAATTGGACTCACAAATGGGGAACAGCTCGGTCTTATAATATTTGCCGCCAACAATTCGCCAATCGTTGCACGAACAGTTTGCTTCTTATCTACACTAAGCCTATATTGTCGCCTTTGTTCCGTTTTATTTTGATCTATTAAACGAATTTCTAACTGACCTGTGTTTACTTGTGTCTTTGGAACTCCTGAGATAAAGTGTTTCATGTATGGTTTCAAAACTTTTAACGGCCCTTGTCAGCTTCATTCAACTATACAATTTAGTTTATACAATCTTCATATGTTTTGGGTTCAGTTACAACATTAATCAGTTTTACGTTATAATTGCAGAATCTGCCTGACTCAATCGTCACTCCGAAACATTGACTTAAAATCTCCCTGCCTATCATGATATCGTTTTTGAAGTACTTGTCCATAATGACATGAAATAAGATTTACAAGGTAAAATCGTTAATGGTAACATTGGTCAAAATTTGCATAGAGCTGCATTCAGAATCGTTTCCAATATCCTTAAGCATTACTACATTATGAAGTCTTTTTCCAGAGAATTTTCCAGCAGCGCTTTTCTTAATGAGTAAACACTCGGCTCCGGAATCAGCAAAAATCAACGGACTCACCAAAATGAACACACCTTTTGGTTTCATTACCAAAAATATGCTAACTCTTTTTTTAGTACTTTTTAGTCCAATCGAAGGGCATCCAGTAGAAATGTGTCCAGCCTGTTCACACTTATAGCATATTACGTTCGACTTTTGCTCTTTTGGCTTCATACCAAAGACTCCACCATGCCCGCTTCCCGATGATTGTGCTTCCCGATTTTTCTTCTGGCGGCAGTCTGCAATTTTGTGCCTTGACTTTCCACAATAATGGCAAATGATGTTTGAAAATTTCTGCTTCTTCCTTTCTGGCCCCAAAGTTGTGTCTGCCCTCGAAGTCTCTTGACGCTGCCCGATTTCGTATACCTGCAACTGTTGCTGCAATTCGCTACGCGACTTGATGTTTGTGGTGCACACAAGCTTTTTTAGTCTGCTGTCCAGTTGCGCAGTATGCGCAAGTACAACTGACACCAACAATTCCTTATATTTCTCATTTTCGTCATTAGCGAAGTGACGAGTCATGCCAGGAAAACAGATCTGTGAATGCCATTGCGATGCACTGCCCTCCAAAGCTATGCTGAGAGCAATCACAAGTGCACTACCCTCAAGTGGGTTTTCAGTAAAAATCATGTCGTCCGTAATACTGCAAGCACATGGATCGGCGCCAGCAGCTTCGGGATTGTATTTTGGTAAAAACACCGTCTTTGGCTCACGTGGCGCTGCGCTAGCCTGCATTGTTCGCAGCAACTCCAAAATTTGGCGCAACTCCCACTTCTGATGTTGAAGCGTCAGTTGCTGCAGTATTTTTAGCACCTGGAGCAGCGAGCCCCGTTCCCTTTGTTGGTGCCATCGTTCCACTTGTCGTCCTTTCAGACGACTGATTTCTCTCTTCCTATGCACGCTCGCTCGTCCCCAAAATCTATTGCGCAGCTTTCTCATGTCACACTTGCCATCCTGCGCTTTCGCACATACAGCCAATAGCCAGTCCAGTCTCGCTCACACACTTCTCCAGGTGATGTACACAGGACGAACCAACTGAAGAGGTAACACACCAAACACGTGGCACGGGTCACACTCAGTGAGAGAATTTGCAATTAGTTCTCTCACCTATTTCGGTGATATAAAGAACACAAGACAGCAATAACGGTTGTTCTGATTTCTCTATCCTTCTTTATTACAATTTTGTCACATACACAATTCTTGTTGCTGTACTAAATTCAAATACAATGCTCCGACATATAAGAAGTTCAAATTCCACACGCATGAGGAGGGCCTGATGTTGCCAGTTACGCAAAAAGTTTACGCTTAGTAACGGTATTGCGAAGTCGAGGAGAAACTAAACCTGTAGAAAGAGAGTTTGGAAAAACAGAACCGGTAGAAAGAGAGTTTGACGAAACAAAACCGGTAGAAAGAGAGATTGGAGAACAGACGGTTGGAGGGGAGAACATGGACAGCGAGTAGGCACAATCTGGAGCAGGACGGCAAGACAACAGTTGGCGTCATCGTGCCAGGGTAAGGAGAATAACGGTACTTTGAACCAGACCAAGCTGGACTATGGACTTGGCCAACAGTAAAACCGTGGACTTTGGATCCGGAGACTGGGAACAAGAGGGATAAACCGTTAAAGGAGGCCTATTTAAACAGGCCGAATGTAGGACAGTCAAGGAGAATGAGTATAGGAGTCAACAACGTAAAGCAACGAAGTCAGAAAGGGTGTTACAGCAAGAACAAGATCGCTACGTCGAAACGTTCGGGACAAGGAAAGTCTCCGAGTTGAGACACAGGTAGCTGATACGACGAAGCACGGTTAGTCCGGAAGCATTCAAAAAGCGGGGCCAAGCCAAGCAAGGACCCGGTCGACTGTGTCGGAAACTACGTACGTGAACCAGGCGATTGCCTGGTGTGTCCGTGCGAACCGGGCAGGCATGGTATCGGCGCCACCAGTCAGAGTAAACGTGGGGTTGGCGTATTGTTATTTCACCAGGCGATTGCTTTGGTGATCGCAACTGTTAGCTATCGTGAGTCCGCATACGACGAAAATCTTCAGCATAAGTAACGGGCACACAGCGACACGGTCCAAGCCACTCAGGACAACTAGAGCGGGGAGACAGCAGAACGAAGCCGCTGAGCAGACCACCCATGTCCGTCTGCACCAGATAGAGAGAAAGGGTAGGGTGGAACGTTCGTCTTTCACTGGGCGTTTTGCTACAGAGTCTGCGGCGTAAACCGGGCAATTGCGCGGAGCGTCGGTAGAAACCGAAGAGGCATCTGGCGGGACCGGCCGGGACTAAGCAAGGGAGAGGAGGTTGCGGCCAGCGCGGCGAATGCATTAAGAGCCCAGCACTATTTCACTCTAGTCTCGGAACGGTGACGCTTTCCTAAGCCCACAGCCTTTGTCCTCGCCACCAACCACGTGTGGCCGCGGCAGTCCAGTTCCAAGACGGGAGAGCGGACACAGGATAATCAAATCACAGTATAAAACTAGGCAAGATTTCAAGATCAAAGAAACGAGAACTGCAAAGCGCTGTTACTGTAAACGGGTGATCACGTTTTATAATAAATTTGGTGGGACGAACACACGAAATCTTCTGAGTTAGCCGCACGTATTTAGTAGCGAGCAGACCAACAAAATCAGTTCGTTACATCTGGCGCCCAAAAACGTGACTATCCCGGCAGTATAAAAAAAATAGCGTATGGGTAGAATTTGGATCTACCGCCTCAAAAACGAGGATTTCGCATATGTCGCACAGAGGTTGCGCATATCGCTGTCAGGAAGAGCAGAGGACATGCGAAAGGCCCTGGCTGAGTATTAGGCAGAGACGGAAAATTACCCAAAGCTCCCAGAAATCTGGACAGAATTGGAGACAGCAAAGCCAGACAGACCAGGTCCAATCATAATGCTGACGAACCCCGAGAGTGAAGACCTCATCGCAAGTCTAAGCACGGAGAAGATGCAGCACGAAGGTCAACGAAGAAAGATGCGCAGTAGGCCAAGTTCAAAAAGACCCAGGCGCAGCTAGCCGGATTACGCAAAAATAGCCAAACAACTTAGGAAATAGTCTTTTCGCTTTGACGGACGAGAAAAACCCCTCGAATTCTTGGAACAGGTGGAGTGGTCCGCAATCACTTACGGTTTGGACCCCGAACAATGCCGGAATTGATGCAGGGAAAGGCTATAAAATGGTTCATATCCAATAAAGGACTGGAGGACTTAAGGCGAATTCATAGGAAGTTTCCAAACATACTTCCTGCTCAGTGGATACTTAGCGAAACTTGCGGACAAGGTGGGGCATAAGAAGCAAGGGTTTAGGAAAGCAATGGTCGAAATGCAGATCCTAATAAGACCTCTGGGGTACGGGAAAAAAGGAAACGAGATTATCAAGGAGAACTGCACGCCAGACCTCCAAATAGGGTTGAGATCCTATCATGTGGACGACCTAGAGGCCCTCATGATCCTGGCAGACGAGTACGGGAGCTGCACAAGAAACGGGAAGCCTTCGCGAAAGAGCATAAATTCAGCCCCATTAAAGCCGCGGCCTCAACACACGTCCCACGCGTGCCGAAACTAGAGGCTGCTTTTCTGCTGGATGTGTGGAAAAGTACGAATACGATGTACGAAATGCTGCCAGAGAAATGGCCAGAGCGGCGAGCAGGGGTCGCAAGTATTTTGCGTAGTAGAAAAAGTATACCTAAAACAATAGGGGATAATAGGGGTACAAAAATAACTCCATTGTACAAATTAATTAAATGTATAAGTGCAGCAGGAGAAAGTCCCTCGCTGCAGTCGCGTGTTTTAAGGCCGGCTGGCCGGGGCGGGTGACACCGAACAAGGGCCGGTTGGATCCTTTGGCCCTTGTGGCTGGCTGGTAGGATGGGCCGACACAGATAAAAGCGCAGAAAGTTTCTCCCGCAATTAGCGCTATCTGACTGAGTCGGTATCTGTCGACGTCTTCCTCGAATTTCCTGATTTGCTTCAAATTTTATTCACCCAAGCGGTGAAGATATGGGAGACTCAGGATCTCGAGTTTCATAGAGATGTTAAGGACAGGAGAGTTAGCTACTCCTGGTGCCCTTTTCTGGACCATGTCGTGGTTTACAAATACGGTCTCATTGACCACTCTCAATAAATGTTTTCAGATGCGTGCCTCTAATGTGGTTGACCGTTCCATTATCCACGCGCACAAGTGCTGGTCTATCGTTGATTACGATAATTCCTTCGTCGACATAGGTGATCGAATGAAGATTGCTCTGCTGTGTATCGCAATGGGCCACTACTCCAGCGTGGAGTTCTTGGGCAAACGAGCTCACCGAAGATAACTGACAGAAGGTTGCTCCGGGTGACATGGAGCAGTTCTTGATGGTGCTCTCCGTTACTCCGTTACACTCCGCCACCACATTATCCTCTAACCTTAACACCGTGTCGTGGTGTGCCACCGGAAGAATAGTGATCTTGCTGCAGGCCATTTTAATCTTGGGGAACTTAATTATGAATGCAATATGTTAGGAAATTGTAAAACTTTAACAGACGCAACGGACAAAATTTCCCTTATGGTGGGCTACTCGACCCAAACTTGCTCCAGATCTGCATGATCCAAGATGCTTGGACAGACTACGTTAATTTTAGCGAGTGTGATAGTTAGCATTATATTCTGTAGTTCCATAACAATAATCCTATTACGAGTTTATAACATCTCGATAGGTGGCCTGAATCAACTTGCGCATTTTTAGAAAATTTCAAGATTTGATTGACGGTGGTTGTGAGTTCGTTAATGCGAACTTGTGTTCTAGTGTTAATTTCAATCTGACTACTGTGTGCATCAACTAGTCGCGCTTCTGTGAACTTTATCTTTTCCACTTTTAGGTGTCCCTGCGACAACCTTTAACGCAGTTCCCAAGAAGTCTAAGCTCCTAGCAACTCTGTGATGGACGCTCAAAGAGTTAAGCATATCACGGAAATGAGCGATATCAATGCTTTCTCATGTGGGACTGGGGGAACATACCGAGCATGCTTTCGGTTTCATCAACTACTCTCCGTTACTCAGAGAGATTAGCTGAGTGTCTAACGTAGGCATAATTTGCTTGGGAATAATTGGTGATATGGGCCGATGTCACGGCCAGAAGACAGAGTAAAAGCATTGGAAGCGACCTGTAAAATTTGTGGTTGATTAATACATGTTCGAATTAGAGTTGCCCACCACCAATAGATATTAAAAAATTAATGCCGAGCGGCTATAAGTAGTAAAAACTATGCCAAGTGGCTAAGGGTAATGAAAAATAATAAAAACTTAGGCCAAGTGGCTGTAAATAATAAAAATGTAACTGAAAACTTATGCCGAGTAGCTACAAATGGGAAGAATGAAAACAAACCTCCGAGGGAACCGCAACTAGGCTCTGCTCGGGTTACCTGAGGTTGTCCCAAGTCTGCCTCGATGGTCTTCTCCTCACATAGAGGAGTGAGTTTGTTGGCTAGTCGTCTGTTTGACTTTACTAGGACTTTGTCACCGACCTGGAACACTCTGTTCCGCCGAGAAGAGTTTTCTCGGTTTCTTGTCAAATTTTGGGCGTTTTTGATTTTTTTGTGGATTAACGTGCTGTGGAATCGCTCCACTTGTCCGTTTGAGACGCTATGTAGGGGCGGTGCATTCGAGATGCTGACGCCGAAATGGTTTTCCAGCATAGCCACTATTGTTTGCGGTTTCAATGATGGTTCATTGTCGCAGTAGATGGCTTTGGCTTTGTGGAAACATTCATTAACTGTAGCAGGGGTGGTTTTGGATCCTCTATGGCTCTAGATGGAATCGGCTGAACCATTGCGAATTTCGAAAACTTGTCCAGGCAGGTGAGGAAGTATTTCTTATCCGTGGAGAAAATATCAATATGTAAAATTTCTCCTACATGGCCCGGTATTGGAGTTTCTCCGAGCTCTTGTTTCTTCGGATGCCTGCCGTACTTCGCTTTGACGCAAGTTTTGCAATTGGTCGTTCACTCGCCAATTTGGTCATTTTCGGGAAGTAGTACTCAGAGAGTACCTGCTTCACGTTTTTCTGGGCCGAGAGCAAGCTTGTTTGCTCGAGAAATTAATCGAGTGACGCCTCTTATTCCCAAATAATATAAAAGTGCGTTTCCAAGGGGAGCACGCCTCTTCTAATATTATCTGGTTTTGAAAGCAATTCGCGGGTTTGTCCGTTGACTCGATAGGGTATGTGAGCGAAAGTTCGTTGTGAACTGTGGCCGCAAACGACTGTGGCTCTTGGCCATCAACAACGTTGAGTTGTTGCCTGGAGAGTGCATCTGCAACGAGGTTATTTTTTCCGGGCTTGTAAAATATTCGTGCGCCGGACTTATCGATGCGTGCTTACCACCACTTGACCTTGGCGTTCGGATTGGATTCCGATACCGCAAACGTCAAGAGTTGGTGGTCGGTAAAGATGTTTATTTCTTTGACAACAACGTTGTCGCAATTTGGCTAGCGCCCAGAATATGGCTAACAGCTCTCTTTCATTGTCCTAAGAATATTGCGTAATTTTTCGAAGGCACGTTGCTGCGCTTCGGAAAATTCTACCTTGATACTCCTGGACCTGTGTCGACTAACACTCCCGTTCTCGCCCTTCAGTATGTCTTAATTGGGCCTTGCTATTGATGCGAAATTTTTGATGAAGCATTGATAATAGCTGGATAAGCCCAAGAATGACCATACCTCAAATACGTTTTTGGGTTCTGGAAATTGCCCTAACCTTTTCTGGGTCGGTCGTCGCGCCATTGTTGGTGACGATGAACCCCAGGAAGCTCACGCTTTTCTTAAAGAAACGTGACTTTTCTGCCGATATTCTCATGCTAGCATCGTACTGGCTCTTCAGAACCATATCTACGTGCGTGACATGGGCATTTTCATCTTCTGTAAAGAAGATGTCTACGACCCAAATTGGGTTATTGTAGGGGGACTTCGACTTTAAGATTATTCCATTTTTCAGCAGTTCCTGAATTTCGCCGTTGACGAAGTCAGCTGCCCCCATGGGATATGGGTATAACTTGGCATAAATGGGCTTCTTGTCAATCGTCCGGATGGTTGCTACCACCGACTTATTGTAAGGAAGAGCCTCTTTAGGATCAGCAAAAGCTTTTCTCATATTCCCGAGCATTTTCAAAAATGCACCCTTAATTAAGGGCGGTGCATCCGAGCAATCTACGTTGGTAAAATTGACATCGGGGCAAGTGTGAAAGTCAATCTGTTCTGCTTCCCATTTGAGCTGGCCGGAAGCTAGGCAAAGCGACGCGCCGGCCTGTTTTAACAGGTCTAGGCCAATGATCGCGTCGAAGGAGGTCAAATCTGGTAGATGAAAAGGTTTAAAGGGTTTAAGGTTTAAAACACAAAATATATTTTCGTGATTGTAGTCACACCATGAATTGAATGGATTGCAATTTCAATCCCTTAAATGGTCGGATGCAATTTTTTGACGTGCCCGTGTCAACCAGCAGTTTCATGTCGATCCCCGCTACTCTTCGTCTGATGACGGGTTGCAGGGACTTTCCCCTAAAAAATTAATGGCATCCGAGTTGTGCCTAGGCGAGTGCTGAGGGCATGTCTTTAGGCTTTGCCGCAAAAAGCACATCCGTGAGGTTGCGCCTAAGTCCCGAGACGGAAACTCTCAAAGCGTCATCCCGGAACTTCTCACATAGAACCGCTGCTGCCGACGCTTCGTAGCACATGGTTGCCTTGTTGGTGAGCACGGTGAGTTTTTTCTCAACCTCGTCATAATACTTAAGAAGACTTCCCCGTCTGAGGGTGCCTAGCTCTTGCTCGTTAACATGTATCGGGCGTTTGTCGCTGTATGTAAAATCGAGGCGACTTATGATCGCATCGAAATTCAGTATGGTCCCAAAGGACGACAGAACTGCATCAGCAGGGATTTTAACTATCCTCATATTTTCTGAACATATGGTAAGCGGCATTTGCCGCTTGCCGCCAGGAGACGTATGTCTCCTGTGTCCCCATAAAGTCTAGAAGAGATTTAACGGCATCCAATGTTTCCTCACAACGGACCTGTCCGGTGATATCTACTGGCTTGTAAACTTTAATCGGGGGAGTTTCAGTCTGCACAGGGACAATCTGTATAGCCGCGACCTGGCCGGCAAGTTCCTCAACTACTCTACGCAATTCAGGCTTCCTGCGTTGACTTTCTAAGGCCTGTTTTTGTAACGCCCTTATGCGGGCTTTAATCTGTTCTGTTTCGAGAGAAATTTTATATGAAATAAATGGGTTAGCTGGGATACTTTTAAGTACAGAGTTTTCTGTAGAACCGTCGCCTTCGGACTCTAAGTCGCTAGCGTATGGTTTCGAATTCCTATACTGTCGGAATGAATTACTCATGAGGAGCTGAGTATATAAACACTCAAGTCGTCTTGCCCATAGGGAGCACTAGTACGGCGAGGGGTCGCGGGGGCTGAGTAATAACATTGGCCGAGGGCTCGTTGAGCGGAGCCGTAGGTTCGACCAGCAACGATAAGGTGAGGGGCTTGCGGGGAGCTTGCATCCGCTAAGCCAGACAAATATATAATATAAATGACAAGCAATGAATGCGCTGCTGTATCGGGTGTCGGGCAGCGATAAGAAGGCCCGAGACGGCTGTGGGGCTAGTGCAAAGAATTCAAGTTTAAGTGAAACGACAGTGTCCAGAAATATGCAAAAGTGGAACGAAATGCACACAATAGAATATAAATTGCAAGTCAATTAATCTTTGCGACAGTGTACAAGTAACACACTAGGGTGGAATAATATAACCCGCACAGTCAATCAAAATTTAAAATTTAATATTTAAATTTCATTACAGTAACATAAATTTAATTCACAACACCTATAGACGTTTGAATTGTTATGGAAATGCAGATTCTCTTATTATTTTTATGTAAATGATTCTCTTATAATTTTTATGTAAATCGCACAAATATTTTAAATATTTAAAACTCTATGTGAATGCAGCTGGCAGTTTAAAACAGGAGCTCACTTACATGATTTGTGTGTAGTTTTGTGGGTTAGTAATCCTTTAGTTGGGTGCCAATTAATTAATTGTATAAGTGCAGCAGGAGAAAGTCCCTCACTGCAGTCGCGTGTTTTAAGGCCCGCTGGCCGGGTCGGGTGTCACCGAATAACGGCCGGTTGGCCGATGCATGTGGTTACGAAAGCTGGCTGTATTTAGCCAACTATTCAATCCTCCAGGTATCCTTCGCAGATGCCTAAATGCAGAAGGCGGAAGGCGAATCCAATTGGAGATTTATGGAGATTATGATGGCTTCTGGCCTAGGGACACAGAAAGCGGTAATAATAAAATTCTTACGGCGGATCGCCGGAGTCGTCAGTATATCAATATGTACTCTTTATTCAATAAGTCTTCAGAACGAACTGCTTAAAAGCTAACAAAGGAAAAAGCGGTCTCTGCCAATGTGCAGAGCCTCTGCCAGCTATGTATGAGCTTCCGGCCAAACTGGTCAGCAATTTGGCCGGTGCTGGAGTGCGGACGATCAGTCCGGTTAACTTACACACACACACGCATATGAGCGTACCTGGGAACGGATATTCTCATGGAAGGATATAAGCATTGAAATAAAAATACCCCTCATAAGTTTTCGTTTTGAAGGATATTTTTTAGGCACTTAAATAACTTATCGGAATAACTTAATGTTCGCCAGATTATACTGTTAATTACTAAAATACAAAGTCACAATTGCTAAGTCGAATATCATTGTTGGTTGTTTTAGCTGCTAAAAATGCCGGAAAATGTACATATATTTAGCTGACTCCTTATCATGTTCTGGATTAACATTGTGCGACGACGTGTGAGGTTGCAAGCTGATTAATGATAAAAACATATATGGCAAAATTGAAAATTTCTCAAACAGCTCAAGGAACTGGGTTTTTGGATATTCAAAATAATTTGAGTAAGAAATTTCTCATACCTCTGAAATATTCATTTCAGGGAGAGCTTTCAAAACTAGAGATGCTTGAATTACGACGCTTATTCTTAATTAACGATCACAGGAAATAATATTTGGACTTTGACAGGGGGAAACCATTGAGTGCCCTTTATAATAGAGAAACAAGAAAGAACGCTATAGTCAAGTTCCCCGACTATCTGATACCCGTTTCTCAACTAGTGGAAGTGCGTAGGAGAGTATTCAACACTGACAGTTTTTGGCGGTTTGTGGGCGTGGAAAATAGTTATTTGGAAACTCGAGTAAAATTTACAAGACTAATAAAAACCTGAAAAAATATCAAAACATTTTTTAAAAGTGTGGGTGTAAGAGTGTTGGCTGTTTGTTTCGGCAGCTTTTGGGCGTGATAGCATGGGTCAACAAACTTAAGCTGCGTCTATGTCTCTGGAAATTGTATGCTTAGTCTGAACCCACTATAGTTCCCAAGATATTGGCGTTCATACGGACTGACAGACAAACAGCAAACATACGTGTAAACAATAATAAACTCAAGCTGTCTTGCTGTCTTCAAGGTCAAGTTTTCGACGTATTTTGCTGCTTGTCCTATGTTACGCGTTAAAAATAAAGTGTTTTTAAAATGGATGATTTAATATTACAAATAAAGGTATTTACTGTAACTTTTTGCAGTTTTAGAGTTTCTGTTGTTTTAGTTTATTAAGCGATTGTGAAACCTGTGTCTTTTTAAGTATTAAATGTTAAGTGAACTCATGTTTTACTTAGAGTTTCAAAAGTGATGGGCACCTGATAGCACGATGAAATTAATTTTAAAATATTGGTAAATGTTTGTAGATAATGTTTAAAAAAATGTCAGCTGCAGAACTTTGCAGATGGCTTAGTTATCTTACACAAAAGAATATACACTGGCCTGCCATAATTGAAAATGCTCTCATATCGATCGGCGAGTTGTCAGAGGAAGCTGCTGAATCCAGAAATACCGATACAAAAAAATTTCGACAACAAACACCGATTTATTTTACCGTCTATTAATAACTTTAGATCCTTTAGTAACGGGACAGCGAAATTTGCCACCTAAACATAAATCAATATAAAAACAAGAGAGAACGCTATAGTCGAGTTCCCCGACTATCTGATACCAGTTACTCAGCTAGTGGAAGGGAGAAGGAGAGTCTTAAACACAGTTTTTGGCGGTTTGTGGGCGTTAGAGTGGGCGTGCCAAAAAGTTTTTTGGCAAATCGATAGCAATTTACAAGACCAATATAAAAATGAAAAAATTAAAAACATTTTTCAAAAGTGTGGGCGTAGCAGCTTTGGGCGGTTTGAGGGCGTTAGAGTGGGCGTGGCAAAAAGTTTTTTGGCAAATCGATAGAAATTTAAAAGACCAATATAAAAATGAAAATATATCAAAACATTTTTTAAAAGTGTGAGCGTGGCAGTTTTGGGCGGTTTGTGGGCGTTAGAGTGGGCGTGGCAAAAAGTTTTTTTTGCAAATCGATAGAAATTTAGAAGACCAATACAAAAATTAAAAAATATTAAAACATTTTTCAAAAGTGTGGGCGTGGCAGTTTTGGGCGGTTTGTGGGCGTTAGAGTGGGCGTGGAATCGACAAACTTGCGCTGCTTCTATGTCTTGGGAGTCTGTATGCTTAATCTCAACTTTCTAGCTTTTGTAGTTCCTGAGATCTCGACGTTCATACGGACAGACAGACGGACAGACGGACAGACGGACGGACGGACAGACGGACAGACGGACAGACGGACGGACGGACAGACGGACAGACGGACAGACGGACATGGCCAGATCGACTTGGCTATAGATCCTGATCAAGAATATATATACTTTATATGGTCGGAAACGCTTCCTTCTGCCTGTTACATACTTTTCAACGAATCTAGTATACCCTTTTACTCTACGAGTAACGGGTATAACAAGAGAGAACGCTATAGTCGAGTTCCCCGACTATATGATACCCGTTTCTCAGCTAGTGGAAGTGCGAAGGAGGTCTTCAACACTGACAGTTTTTGGCGGTTTGTGGGCGTTAGAGTGGGCGTGGCAAAAAGTTTTTTGGCAAATCGATAGAAATTTACAAGACTAATACAAAAATGAAAAAATATCAAAACATTTTTTAAAAGTGTGGGCGTGGCAGCTTTGGGCGGTTTGTAGGCGTTAGAGTGGGCGTGGCAAAAAGTTTTTTGGCAAATCGATAGAAATTTACAAGACTAATACAGAAATGAAAAAATATTAAAACATTTTTCAAAAGTGTGGGCGTGGCAGTTTTGGGCGGTTTGTGGGCGTTAGAGTGGGCGTGGCAGCATGATTCGACAAACTTGCGCTGCGTCTATGTCCCTGGAGTCTGTATGCTTAGTCTCAACTTTCTAGCTTTTGTAGTTCCTGAGATATCGACGTTCATACGGACAAACAGACGGACAGACGGACATGGCCAAATCGACTCGGCTATTGATCCTGATCAAGAATATATATACTTTATATGGTCGGAAACGCTTCCTTCTGCCTGTTACATACTTTTCAACGAATCTAGTATACCCTTTTACTCTACGAGTAACGGGTATAAAAATCTGTTTCTGTTTGTTATTGTAACATTATTATATACGTCTTTATTAAAACTTTTGCTTTATATCTAAATGCGAAATCGATGTTCCTTAGTATCTCTAAGTATTATCTTGATGTATATATAATAAACTTTTTTGGTGATAGATTTAATGAAAAAAAAAATATATTTTCCTTTTTATGATCTTTATTTGAATAAGTTTCACCAGAGGTCAGTTAAGAACTAATTTACAAAGGTATTCTTTCGGCCCAGCAAACCTTTTACAGAGGATAAACATAAGCCTTTTAAGTTCTACTTAGCTTTATATGTCAAGCTTAACAGATCATTACGCTCGTTACCGTTAAGCGGTTAGTATCTTGGGGGAATGTTATTTATGAGGCTTTTGGAGAGTGAAGCTTTCCAAAAGATCGGCTTTAGCTTTGTTATATGAAGAGTGAATATGTCGTATGAAGAAATGAATATGTCACTTCCCCACCTTTTAGATATTAGCTTGTCTTCAAGCGATAATTTCTGGATATAAGTGTGGTACTGGATTTGCAATTTCAGCTATTTCTGTTTTTGTCTCTGTTTCCTTTTTCGATATTTTTGTTAGTGGTTTTACTTGGTTTTAGGTAAGAGATAATAATTTTGTGTGGCGCTGTTTTACATTTCATATAAAAGTAAAATATTAGTATGTTTCTATAAATTGTGTTACTCTTATTGTTTAACAAAATCATTTCCTTAATTTCTATGTGTGACATTGGTTCGATTTTTGTTACATTGTGTTCAGTAAATATTACATTTGTGTATTGTTGAATACTATTAGATATTGTAATTTGTTTTAATTCTGCTGTGCAGTTGGATATTTTTTTAATTTTAATATTTTCAATATAAATCTCTTGACCGTTACAATTGTGACAAAGTTTTTCTCTGGTCATATTCCAGGTTATAAGTATATTTGGTTTAATGTATTGAATATAGGATTGTTTACGATATTTTTGAAAAGTTTCGTGTTTTATTATGTTAGCTATGCAATGGTCTTTGACAATATTCTTTGTTAGTGTATTTAGAACGTAGTTGTTATGTGAGTAGAATTTGCCTTCAATATTTTCCTTAATAATTTGGCCATTATTGTCGGGGTAAGGTGCAATGATGAAAGTTGGTCGTTCAATTGAATTCATAGGAATGTGGGACATTAGGAATATTTCATTAGTAGGTACGTTATACCAAGCGGAAGTTTTTATGTTTATCAGATTTTTGTAATTAATGTTGCCAATATTTTCATGTTTTAGTAGTTTAGGATTAAATATTCCTAGTCGTGTTAGTTGTGAACCCATTTCAATGTCTTCGATATATTCGGTAAAATGTTCAATATTAAATATTAATAGATTCAATTTTTGTTCCTTTTTCAAAGAATGGGACTGGTTATTAATAATTTCTATGCCATTATTGATACTGTCAATAACGTGGTTTAGAGTGCTGACCTGTACTGTGTCTTGTGATAGAGTCGAAATTTGTTGTTCAATATGTTGTCTGTCGTCTTCGTCTAGTGTGCCAAAAAGATATCTTAATGTGGAACCTACAAAGTTAGCCAGTCCTCGTTTGTTTCGTTTTGAGATGCGTATGCCATTCATTTCTCTTTCTATTTTCTCGGTTAAATATTTAATTTGTGTGACATTTTTAAATTCTTGACATTGTTTAATTATACTATTAAATGTTTCTTCAACTTCTGTTATATTTATGGTGAGACAGTGATGCATAAAGGTGATGGGAATTTGTATTGTTCCAGATTCAAACAAGATAAATCCTTGATTGTTTTCTATTGGGTTGATATCGATTGTTCCTGCTGTAGTTTGTGTCGCAATACAAGTTATTATGGTGATTATGAGTCCGATGATTGGGAGGTGTCGGTTTGCTGCAAGTATTTGCTGTCATTAACTTTCTTTTTCTTTTTAAATTTGCTTTTATAATGAATAACGTTTTGACCTCTATTATTTTCGTTATAATGTTTTTCGTCTAATTGTTCTATTCTGCCTGTTTTTCTAAAGGGATTCTTTGATTTTGCGCGTGCTAAGGGTGCTTGTCTAAATTTTGTGTCGATTTCGAAATCCTGTCGTTTTTTGTTAAGATTTTTGATTTTCATTTCTTTAATTATCTGGGTATCATAAGTAAGTGTGTCTGCGTAAAGAAGGATGTTAGCCGGTATCTGTCCGGTTGTGTTATGTTTAGTCTTGTGGTTGTATATGTATAAAATTGTTTCCATTCGTGTTTCTTTATTTTCTCTATTGTTTTCAGTATTGATAATTCTGATTTTTTCATTTATGGTTTTATGAAGGCGTTCTATGTCTGCTATTCCTGTTTTACTTGTGGTAATATCTATTTCTATGTCTTCGTTGTTTAGCCAAGTTTTTAAAGAAGTGCTTATAAACGCGGAGACCTTGTCTGCTTTAATTTTCTGTGGTTTTCCCATGTCGTTAAAAACTCTAATAAGGGCTCGTTTTGCCTCTAACCAATCTCTACTGTTTGTTTTAATAAGTGAAGCAAATTTTGAATAAACGTCTATACAAGATAAATACTGTTCGTTGTCAATAGCATAAAAGTCAATAACCTAAATTTCGCGTGGGTTATTTGTCTCTGGAGTTATTTCAAAAACTAGTTTTGTTGGTCTATGTTCTGTCTTTGCAAGGTTACAGACTTCACAATCATTGATAATGTTTTGAATTAGTTTATTATAATCGGGAAAATAGTGAGTTTCTTTAAATAATCGTATCATTTTTTCAATACCAGGGTGTAACAATTTAGAATGTTGAGTAATAATGAATTCTTTAAATTCAGGATAAGATTTTATGTCTTTTAACATTATGATACTTTTCAGAATTTTAACGTTACTATGTGGGTTAATGGTTTCTCGATATGCTTTTTGAAAAACTAAAAAGTCTTTATCGTTTTCCAGGTAAATAACACTGCTATTATTTAAGAAGTATTTAATAAGGATATCTTTTGCTTTTGTCAGGGTCATGTCAGTGTATTTGATGGTCAGTTTTATTTTGGAAAAGTATTTCGTTGTCTCTACTTGGTCTACGCTATCTTTTATAAATTCAATTTGTCTTGCAAAATAGTTTATGGGTTTTTCTGTAATTTCAATGTAGGTTTCGTTGCTTTCTGATGAACTGTGTATTGTCGCTGCTGTTGAAATATTTTCTTCTTCGCCTACCATGTTTTCTTCAATTTTGACGCGAGATAAAGCGTCTGCTACATGATTAAGTTTACCTTCTAATTATTTGATTTTGAAATTATATTCGCTAAGTCTAATTCGCCAACGTTGTAGTTATACCCGTTACTCGTAGAGTAAAAGGGTATACTAAATTCGTTGAAAAGTATGTAACAGGCAGAAGGAAGCGTTTCCGACCATATAAAGTATATGTATTCTTGATCAGGATCAATAGCCGAGTCGATTTGGCCATGTCCGTCTGTCCGTCCGTCTGTCCGTCCGTCTGTCCGTCCGTCTGTCCGTCCGTCTGTCCGTCTGTCTGTCCGTATGAACGTCGAGATCTCAGGAACTACAAAAGCTAGAAAGTTGAGACTAAGCATACAGACTCCAGGGACATAGACGCAGCGCAAGTTTGTCGAATCATGCTGCCACGCCCACTCTAACGCCCACAAACCGCCCAAAACTGCCACGCCCACACTTTTGAAAAATGTTTTAATATTTTTTCATTTTTGTATTGGTCTTATAAATTTCTATCAATTTGCAAAAAAACTTTTTGCCATGCCCACTCTAACGCCCACAAACCGCCAAAAACTGTTCTTCGCACTTATGTACACTAGCTGAGTAACGGGTATCAGATAGTCGGGGAACTCGACTATAGCGTTCTCTAATGTTTTATGTTAGGCTCTTTAATATTATTTAGCCAAACAAGGGGTTTGTGATCGCTCAAAATCTCAAAGGGGACTGCATATAAATATGGGCGGAAATATTTGGTTGCCCAAACGAATGCTAGTAGTTCTTTTTCAATAGTGCTATAATTTTGTTCATGATCATTTAATGTTCTACTTGCAAAGCTTACTGGCTTATTGTCTTGTGATAACACGGCTCCTATGGCGAAATTGCTAGCGTCAGTAGTGACTTGAAATGTTTTTGTGAAATCAGGGCAAATCAAAATTGGGTCGTTCATTATGAGTGTTTTCAATTTTTCAAATGATTTATTGTGTTCTTCGTTTCTTGTGTCTATTTTAGCTCCTTTTTTTAGAAATATTGTCAGAGGTTGTGCAATCTTTGCAAAGTCTGGAATGAACTTACGGTAGTATCCGCATAAGCCTAAGAAAGATTTGATTTCTTTTGGTGTCTTTAGGAGAGGAAATTTTTCGATTGCCTTAACTTTCTCTTTATTAGGTCGTATGCCATCTGGACTTATAATATGACCTAAGAAATTTGTTTGCTTTTTTAAAAATTCGCATTTGTCCAATTGGAGTTTAAGATTGGCTTCTTTAAGTTTCTCAAAAACCTTCCTCAGTGAGTCTAGGTGTTCGTTCAGAGATGTTGAATAAATGATCACATCATCTAAATAAACAAGGCAATGCTTATTTATGAGGTCTTTTAGGACGTAATTCATACACCGTTGGAAGGTTGCAGGAGCATTTTTTAAGCCAAATGGCATGCGAGTGTACTCATAGTGACCGTGTTTGGTCGAAAACGCCGTTTTTGGTATAGATTTGTAGTAAAATACTGGCATTTTCCTAATTTGCCTAGTATTTCATCCATGTTAGGAATCGGAAATTTATCATTTATTGTTATTTTATTTAGATTTCGATAGTCCACGACCAACCTGAATTTCGGTTTGCCAGAGGCATCCATCTTTTTGGGGACAATCCATAATGGACTGCAATAAGGGGAGTTGCTTTCGCGTACAATGCCTTGTTTTAACATTTCCTCAATTTGCTTATTTACTTCTGCTTCGTAGGAAAACGGCTACGAGTATGGTCTTTTGTAATTGAAATTCAATATTCCAAAAATGAAAACCTTACATTCACAAGTATAATACGTCACGATATAAAAACCACTCATGAAAACCCAGTTTACAAAAGACCATACTCTTTTAACAAATTTGTAAGTCTGTATTTTTCCTCACTATTTAAATTTTCTAGTCTGTATGTGTGTTCTGAGTCTATGTTGTTGTCCATGGCATAGTTTATTTCTGATGTAAAGTTTTTTTTCTTGTAAGAGTGCATTAAAGTTTTCCGAAGAGTTCTCATCACATGGATCTAATTCTTTGTGAATGAATGTTCTTTCGTTAATTATTGTTTCTTTCCGAGAGTAGTCTATTAAACCGTTATTCTCCATTAGTATCTTTCTTCCTAACAGAATATCATAATAAGGTGAAAATGAATGAATATAGAATTTTTACGTTTGTTGAAAAAGACCGTTGGCTGGAAGGTCTACATATTTTTTTAATTTAGAATAGCCTGTCATACTTCGTACAGTTATTTGCTTATCTTTAACTTGAAGATTGAAAAAGTTTGAGCTCATCAAGTTTATCGAAGAGCCAGTATCAACTATGCATCTATATCTGTGGTTATTAAACATGATCTCTATGTATTGGTGGGATCCCAGGCTGGTATTGGAAAATTTTCAGCTTGTTCATATTGCTGATCTGTAAACAATTCTGTCTGAGTATTCTGTAATTGATCTTCGTGGAACTGTTCGTCGTTATTAATGTAGTGTTCAGTTTCGTTATCGTAATCTAATTCGTGCTGGTGAAAATTTTCATTTGTCTGCATTCGCGATTGTTCGCTGCTTTCTCTAAAACGCTTATTTGGCACTCTTGGTTGTTGGGGAGGCTGATAGTAGTTTCGGGTGTCGTTTTGACGGTCCTGAAGTAAGTCTGTTCTGAATAAAGGGGCGAATGAATCGTTGGTTGGGGTGAGTGTTTTTGATTTGGTTAATGTTTGTATGTTTATAGGTGTTAGGTGGATTTGAGTTAAGTTTTGGCTGACTATCGAATGTTTTTGAAATTGGGTCTTCGTATAGACCTTCTTGTTGGGCGGTTTGCTTTAGTTTTTGAACGGTTGAAATGTCATACCTTGCTAAGGTCATGAACAACCTATCGGGGAGTGAGCGTTGAATTGTATTTTTTATTGTGGTTGCCATTGCTTGTGTATAAACCACCATATTATTTCGGTCATTCTCTAATGCTAACTTATTTATAATTACACTGGACTTATCTTCTAATTGTTCACAGACTGCTGCAGTATGTCGAGACTTATGCCTTAAGTGAACTGCACTGTTTTAACTTTTTATTGTTTTATACAATAGTAGCGGTCGCACTTTTGATTTTAGTGGGCTACTGTTTTTGTTCACTGACTGCTACAGTATGTCGAGACTTATGTCTTAGTGAACTGCACTGTGCGCCTTTTAATTGTATTACACCTTAGTGGAGATCACGAAGCGGTCCACAAAATTAGGTCTTTAAATTAACTCCGATCGCACAGGTTCTTGTGCGGATACCGATTTAAGTCACTTTAAACGAACAGAAATCACTTTGTTGCGGCCAATTCGCCGCAATCAGAAAAGGTTACTTGGTCGTACAAGTTTCCTCTTTTCACTAGATTGTCAAAGGATAACGAGTTTACTAGGACTTTTTTCAGTATCCTACCGACTGCGCCAATAAACTTTTTTGGTGATAGATTTAATGAAAAAAAAATATATTTTCCTTTTTATGATCTTTATTTGAATACGTTTCACCAGAGGTCAGTTAAGAACTAATTTACAAAGGTATTCTTTCGGCCCAGCAAACCTTTTACAGAGGATTAACATAAGCCTTTTAAGTTCTACTTAGCTTTATATGTCAAGCTTAACAGATCATTAAGTTCGTTACCGTTAAGCGGTTCGTATCTTGGGGGAATGTTATTTATGAGGCTTTTGGAGAGTGAAGCTTTGCAAAAGATCGGCTTTAGCTTTTTTATATGAAGAGTGAATATGTCGTATGAAGAAATGAATATGTCACTATATTATGCTTTTGTTACATTTACATTTATAATCTTTCATACTATTTTTTGGTTTTTGCATTTTGGTGGGCGTAAATACTAATTAACACGCCCATTTCTTAGTTTTTTTTAAATTCTTTTTTTTTAAAGAACTTACAGTAAAAATTTCATAACGATATGTCTGCAAGAAGTATTTTTGGCCGCTCTCCCCATATAGGCTAGACCACTGTGCAATGGCAATTCCGCAGATACTTCAATAGAGCACATACTGAACGAATGCACTACATTTATTAAAATGCTATCTCCAGATACCAATTTCATCCTTCTTCAAAGAAGTTCCACACCACATATCTTAACAACCGTTCTATCGGTCCTTAAAAAATTCAACATAATACATGAGCAATGAAATACAATAATTCGCCGTAATATAGAATACATTTTGAATTTCCAGAAGTACTCAGTTACCCAGTCTTCTAGACAATTAAGTTAATTAGCCAATAAGTATTTAGCTCCAGCCGAAAGCCATGGCAGCTATGGCTAATACCCATCCTGTAGCTTAGTTTACAATTTAAGCATACAGTGTTCAATAAATAAATAAATAATAAAAAACTTTTGTCCGATTCATTTCAACTACCTAGAACTGACGATATTTCAGATCAATTAGTCAGATCCAAATATTATGCATATCTTGATTTAATATCAGGATTTCATTAAATGTTTTTTCCTTCATTAAAAACATATTTGTTTAGACTATAAGCCAAACTCTAAAGAAAAAAAATGAAAATTGAGTTTTTGCAATGTTGAACAAAAAGTCAAATTTTGTACACACTTTTTTCCATCCTTTCTGCATAAAAAAGTATGATTAGCTATTGTGCTTTTTCAATAGCTGTTGCGAATAATAAATAGCCGAAGAAAGTTTGCTTATTTTCCGATACTGTTTATTTTGGGAATTGTTTACGGCAGCTAGGGCCGACAAAGAGCTATATCGAATGCACAAGTTGAGTCTTTGCCGAAAAACGAAGTAGTGACATTTGGCGGGACAGACAGCCGAAATTCAGCGCCCAAGCTTAACGTAGGTAGATAACAAAGAGAACAAGGAATGAGCGCCGTACAGATAAATGCGTGCGAGAACAGCGGTTTGCACTATGGGCAACGCAACTGCTACCACTGACTACTTCGGCTTACAATATTAAAGAGTATGAGATTAGTCTACTGCACAGTTTTGGCGGCTGCATGACCCAACATCCTCCCCCCGTTGGAAGCTTGGCTTCCAACAGAGTCCTCAAGGGGAAGCAGACACAACTTGTTCACTGCCCGCCTTATTACTCCAGACGCGGTCCTCAATTCTGCAACTCGAGCGACGCCGTCTCTGCCAGGAATCAACTGCATGACTTTCGCCAAAGGCCATCTCATTGGGGGTAGATTCTCGTCCTTAACAAGAACGACGTTGTCCACGGCTACGCCAGGCTTTGGGGTGCGCCACTTGGAGCACTGCTGGAGCAACGTCAGATACTCTTCTTTCCATCGCGACCAAAATATTTGCTGAAGAAAGGAGATGCGCTGCCAAGAGTCAAGCCGATTATAGTTTTGGACCGTTATATCTGGCTCGTCAAACGACGAAAGCGGACCACCATTGAGAAAGTGGGCCGGAGTGAGGACGTCCAGATCGGCAGGGTTCTCTGAAATGGGAACTAAAGGTCTGGAGTTAATAACTGCCGAGATGTGGCACACCAGCGTCCTTAGCTCGTCGAAGGTCAGAACCGCCGTACCCACAGCGCGGTAGAAATGATGTTTGGCCGTTTTCACCGCTGCTTCCCAAAGTCCACCGAAATGGGGCGACCATGGAGGGATGAACCGCCAGTCAATCGTCTCCAAAAGGCAAAAATTCTGAACGGAGCCTTGATGCTCGCTGCTGAGAAATAACCTTCGAAGTTCCAGAAGTTCATTTTTGGCGCCGACAAAGTTGGTGGCGTGGTCTGACCAAATTTGCTTCGGCTTCCGCCGGGTGCATATGAACCTCTTGAGTCCGAACAGAAACGCAATTGTCGAGAGATCATTGATCAGCTCCAGGTGCACTGCCTTGGTTGCAAAGCATATAAATACGCAGACGTAGCATTTAACCGCGGGCTTGGAAGGATTTTCGGGTGGCGGCCATCAAAGTCCAATGACGAATTTCGGAGGCGACCGCCAACGCTAAGAAGTCGAAATTGATCCAGAAACGGCGAGAGCGAGGATATGGGACTAGACGAGGAAACTCTTCCCAGCGTTTTTAGGGACTGCATGTCCTCCCATAAATGCGCGCGCTGCACCAAACACAGCATCATCTGAGTACCCTCTTGAATGTGTGCGACGGTGAGCCCAGGATGACGAATTCCACTACAAAATTTGTAAATGTATGCAAACACTCGTTGCAGTGAGGGGTAAGAATTTGCAAATTTGGAGATAGCAATAACATCCACGTACGGCGACTTTACGATGAACACACGAAGCTCAAGCACCGGTTTGTCAGGAGAAACAGCTGTTGGCCAATCTCCTATAGGCTCCGTAAGATAGGCGGGTCCATGCGCCCAGAGTGACGATTCGCTAAGCTCAGACGGCAGGGATTCTCTGGATAAGATGTCAGCCGGACTTAACGCTGTTGGAACATAACGCCAAGCCGTGACATCTGTCAACTCCTGAATGGCAGCTACCCTATTTGCCACAAATATGCTGAACCTGGCTGGCTCATCTCGGATCCAGGAAAGTGCCACCGTCGAGTCGCACCAACAATAGTAGCGTCCTTTAAATACTTTTAAGCCAACTATTTCCCTCATGATTTTAGCCAGAGGATCGGCACCACAAAGCTCCAGCTTTGGTACGGTTATGGTCTTCAACGGAGCTATGCGCGACTTCGAACAAAGCAAATGGCTAAAACTTCCCCTTAGAAACCACATAAACGCAAGCTCCATAGGCATCAATGCTTGCATCACAAAAAGCATGCAACTCAGGACCAGACTCTGCGCTAAACACGAACCGAGGGAAACTAACATGACTTACTATTTCAAAACTGCGACATATATCAAGCCATTTCGTGTTATGAGTTTCGGGGAGCTTTCATCCCAGGACAGCTTTTCCTTGCAGAGCTGCTGCAAAAAGGTTTTACACCTTGTGATTACCGGACCGACCAGGCCGAGAGGATCGTAAAATTTAGCAATCGCAGACAAACCAGAGCGCCTGCAGGGTCTCAATGGCGACTGAAAGGCAGAGAACGAAAACAATAGCTGGTCGGAGGCGGGATCCCAAGCGAGACCTAAAGTTTTTGTGAAATCGCTACCATCTTCAAACTTTATTAATGACTCCTTGTCCTCGGCGGGCAGCACAAGCGGAATGTTAGAGCACAATTTCCTTAGCTTGAGCTTGCCCTTCGCAAGAATGCCAGCCGTCTGCTGCATTATGCTGATAGCATCCTTTACCGTGCCGGAGCCGGAGATAAGATCATCCACGTAAAAATCGCGCCGAAAGATTTCTGATCCAATGGGAAACGATGCCTCCTCATCGATTGACAACTGCCGTATAGCCCTTACGGACAAGAAGGAGGCTAAATTGGTGCCGTAGGTAACTGTGTCGAGTTTGTATACTTGAAGGTCATCGATCGGGGAGTCCCTCCATACAATGCACTGCAAATAGCTATCTTCTTGCGAGACCCTTACACATCGGTACATTTTACATATGTCTCCTGTAACGGCAACTGGGTGTGAGCGAAATCGAACTAGGATGTGAAATAGCTTGGGCTGGAAGACCGGGCCGGCCATTAACACATCGTTAAGCGAGTAACCAGTGGAAGTGGCAGCTGATCCGTCAAAGACAACGCGAAGCAGTGATGTGGTAAAAAAATATCGGCACGAGCTGACCTCGGAGGCAGGGACAGGCGACATATGTCCCAGATCACGATATTCCTTCATGAACTCCGCATATTTAACCCTCAAGCCTGGGTGCTTTGTAAGCTTCCTTTCCAGCGACAAGAATCTCCGCAAAGCCTGAGGAATCTCCTAAAAAGTCCAAATGGAGTTTTAGCGGCAACCGTACCGTGTAATCGCCAGCTGGCAGTCGGGTGTCATTTTTAACAAAGTGGGCCTCGCAATCTAGCTCCTCCTTAGTGGATTGAACTATTGGGCAGGGACAATTTGCAGGGACTGCAGAAGTGAATCAAGTTCAACATCAATGCTGTTTTCCTTGCTGGCTGAAGAAGGAACGCGTGAAGCTATTAAGGCGCTACCGCAAGGGCGCGCGCAGCCTCCAGACACAACCCAGACCAGACGAGTTTTTTGAAGCAGTGGCAGTCCTGGCAACAACTGTATCTGTTCTACGCACAGCAGCACATAAAACAGGCTAGCTTCTATTAACAGGTCAACACGCTGAACTTATGAAATTCCGGGTCGGCGAGCTTCAGGTTTTCTGGAATCATCCAGTCCCCAATGTCCACATTAAAACTTGGCTGGCGATCCGGGATTTCCGTGAGAAATCCGATGTGACAGACCGCATCGCAATTCCTACCGAGAATCCATCAGTCGCGAAATTGGAATCCCAGATTCCAGTGACGGAGCCGGACGACCTCGACCTCTTAAGTTGCAGTTGATTTGCAAACCGAGAGGTGACCAAGTGCAGTTGAGAGCCAGAATCTAACAAGGCGCTGCAGGGAACGAACAGTCCCGACCGAGCTCGATCTGCATTGCCGTAGCTGATGACCTGCCTTTAGGCAATTTAGGCAAAGGGCTAGTCTCTTTGCCTCGCGCAGACGATCTACTGGCGCTGTCTCTAAATTGCGGGCAATAATATATGGCATGCTCTGCACTATGGCAGCTAGGGCCGACAAAGAGCTATATCGAATGCACAAGTTGAGTCTTCGCCGAAAAACGAAGAAGTGACAATTGGCGGGACAGACAGCCGAAATGCAGCGCCCAAGCTTAACGTAGGTAGATAACAAAGAGAACAAGGAATGAGCGCCGTACAGATAAATGCGTGCGAGAACAGCGGTTTGCACTATGGGCATCGAAACTGCTACCACTGACTACTACGGCTTAAAATATTAAAGAGTGTGAGATTAGTCTACTGCACAGTTTTGGCGGCTGCATGACCCAACAAAGTATATTTCTTATAATCATATTTGGTTCATATAATTGGTTATTGTATAAACAATATTCCCACAAAATTTTTAGAGCCATGATCGGAAACTTTTCGAGCCACAGTTCCGTTCCCGCAATAACACTTGTCCGTCTCTGCCGGTGATCTACTTCCTACTATTCATCGTCCCTTTCACTTCTTGGCTGGCGCTCTCTCTCACGGATTCCCACAGGACCAATAATGAGAAATTCAAGGCAGTAATGAATGATATAAATCGCTCACCCGTTAATCAGCTATTCCAGCACCCTCTAGCAAACCTTTATCTTCCTTAAATGCTTCAATCACAACCAGCTTTTGAATTTTTTTTTTGCACTGACACTTTCTTGTTCACCTCCACAGGATCGACTCCTGGTGAACTGATTTCCATGAAATGATTTTTTCCGTTGCTTGCTACGACAATTTTGCGCTGAATGATTTCCTTTCGGTTACCTTAAACTTCGGCAATATATTCTTCAATAGTTTTACTAACGATTTAAGAAAAAAAATCGATTTTTTGAACCACCTAGACTGGGTGCCCCCCTTAACAACTCCCTTGCAAGTTTTGATTTTTTTTTTTTTCTTTGTACAGTGGATCGAAATAAAAAATTGAAACTAATGTTTGCTTTCAAACCCTATGTCGCCAGGTTATAAAGCCTGACTAGCCAAATGACTTGTTGACTGTTTGATAAAATGCTGCGCACTAAATGCGCTGGTTTTAGCGGCCGAACAAGTGATGACCTATCTACGGGCCCAATCCCAAAATACTGTTGTGTTGCTTGCCAAGGGTTTGCAAACGAGATAAAATCGTTTATGCCCATAACTTAAGGTGGCTTAAAAGCACTGATCAGCAGTTTTGGCGTAGTTAGTTTTGTCGGGCTGATGATCTCCTCTCCGCGATAGATTCACTGTTTAATAGCCTTACGCTATTAAAAGAATAGTGGTACGATGCCTATGGGAAACAACTCGCACCCACTGGCAGATGATCAACAGCACTGCACAACTAATCAGCTGTCAATCGCACCAAATCATTAAATGTTGCTAAGATCAGCAGCTAAAAAAGATCCGGAGCAATCCGTTCAATCCGTTGTGGAGAGAGTCTACCTTAGGATTGCTGGAGATTCCTATTTGTCCGCATTGGTTTCTCAACCACAAACCTGTCCCAATTAGTTTACCACCACAAAGAAATATTAAGTCCAGACTACGGGCACAAGTTGGCACTTCAGAAATACAACCTGCAGTGCCAAAATTTCCACTAAAGAATCAAATTTTCGTTTCTGATTAAACATCATCAAATGTATTGTCTTATATATAAGACAAAACAAAAGCCGAAAACATAAATGTGGAAAATTTTATCTTTTCTTACGCTAGGGACATTTCATTTTTTAAGATAACTGTCTCTAATGAACTATTTTCGACCAAATGTTCTGGTGATTTTTGCAGGATAGTATGGTTGTAAAGGAGTTTGAAACTAAGATTAAAAATATGAAAAAGGGGCCCGTGAAATTAAACCCCCCTCACGTGGCCAGACCACGATATCCTTTCCTTTGCATCCTATATCATTGTGTTTACAGAGAGTTGGTTAAAGCCGGACTCTTAACTCTTAAGTTTTCCCAGGTATGTACACAATATACAGTAACATTAATATGCGTAAGGCTATAATTTTCTAATAACTCTGTTTATATTCCGTGTTCTTACATTCCGTCATTTGAATTCTCCGAATATGCAAATCAATTGTCCGCTTTCCAATTCGATTTAAATAGACCGTGCGATATGGGCCAATTGGTAGTTCTAAGTGATTTTTATATACCTGGCACTAGAAAAAAAATCGAATATCCTTCTCCCTATACCACAACATGTCTTTATTGACGTCTTGCTCGACTTATCGTTGTCCTAAGTTAATTATATTAACGAAACTCTCTGGGTCAATTATTGGAAATATGTCTTGTGACTATTTCGAAAGTGTGTTTCTATCCATATTATCCTACTTTCGATATTACGGTACCGTAATAAAAGAAAAATCAGAAAAGTCAACCAAATGAATTTATTGATTTCGCAAGGCAAACTTTCTAATGCTTAATATTATTATATCTGGCTTTAATTTATCCGATCTTTACTCCTACAACGAAATGGCGGATGACATAAATATTTTTTATACTGCAATTAAATCATTCTCAACTCCGATGTACTACCCGTCAATCTCTAATAAAATTCCTTGTTTTAACAAAGAGTTAAAACACAAAAAAAAGGAAAGTCCAGACTTTATACAAAAGGGCACAGAACTTTGGAAGAGCACAAAGAGGACGCACCGTGAACGTTGGTCGTTGTACCCAAGCGCAAGAAGGGGACATAACGGGATCTCTGCGGCCTCTAAAGGCAGTCAGGGAGAATACGCGGAGAACTATACCCGGGAGTCAACAAGAGATTCGCACGGGAGACGGATAAGTGAACGATTAGTAAATGGTCAGCAAGAACACGCAGAAGAAAAGCAGCCGTAAGTGTCGAAGCGGGCACACAAAGAAGATCACTGAAAGTAAAGGACAAGCGGTCACAAGGACCTGGCGTGGTCAGAAGGGACAATTGAGTCATTCGTCGGCAAAGGTGGCGCTATCTTGACTCGCGAACGAAACATCCTCCCCCATAACATCCTAAGCCCCATTTAAGCCGGCAGGTGGTCAGTTGGCAGAGACGAAAAGGGCCAGGCATAATCAGAAGGGACGGGACAACGGAAAAAGGACGACGAAGGAACTACATCGCGCATCCGACGGCGGGGATCGTAGGAGTCCATTGTCGAAGTATTATTGAATAAAGCTATTCTAATCGGAAACTCTGTCTTCTTTTTGGTCGGGCAATCACACAAATCATAAACTTGGTGGGACGAACAAAAGAACTTTCTGAGCTAGCCGTTTCAATTCGTAGAGAGCAGAAACTAGAAAAGCAGTTCGATACATCTGGCGCCCAACCGTGTTTGTCATAACTAAAAGAACAGAGAAGAAAATGGGGAAGTCGTAGCGGAAGGGTTTGGTCGAGGAAATGAGGAAGACGCTGTCCGAGTTGCCGTTCCACAGGCGTTTGTCTTGGGAATCACAGCCGTTAGCTGCCGTGAGTCTGCGTAAGCACTCTCAGTCCAAGTGACGAGCGCCCAACAGCGAAGGTCTGTGCCAATCAGGACGACAAGAGCGGCGAGACAGCGGAACGAGGCCGGTGGACAATCCATCCAGCACTACGGCCGGATAAACAGATCTCATTGTAAGTCCAATCACAAATATAGACCCAAGAACGAAAACTGAAAGTGTTATTACTGGTAACCGGGTAATCACGTTATTCTATAAATTTGGTGGGACGAACGCACAAACTCTACTGAGCTAGCCGCACGTATTCCGTAGCGAGCAGGCCAAGCAAATCAGTTCATTACAGACCACAGGCGAGCCCGAAACGGTCGCCATACAGGCCGTGGAGGTTAAGGACACCGGCGTTTAAGGCCAGGTGAGGAGCCTCGACTTTACCAGCATGATGGAAGCCAGCGGAAGCAGATCCGAAAGGTAGGAGTTCGGAAATGAACCTCTCCTCTCGCGGAAAGGCAGCCGCGAGAGGAGGGAGAGCCGGGGGGCCAGCCGTGATCGTCGTGATACCACAGCAACTGCCCCGCAAGATTACGAAAAGGTGGCAAAACAGGTGCGAGAACGGAGCTTCAGCTAAAGGGTATGCCCTTAAAGTGGTTCATCGCCAACAATAGCTTCTGGAGGACGTGGGCAGAATTCATTCAGAGCTTCCAGGAATTCTTTCTGCCCAGAGGCTTCATGACAAAACTGGCGGACCAGTTTGGCGCAGAAAGAGACGCTAGAAAGAATAAGGGAAAACAGCAGTCCAGCCCTAGGTGTGTTTCTTCGCACGTACAAGTACAGGCACCTGGATGCCCTGATGGCTCTGGCCGACGAGTTTGAAGAGCTGAACACCCAAAGGGAACGGCTTGAGCTGGAGCGGACTCATGGGCCCGCCACCAGCGTGATTTCCTACGAGGGGAACAAAGAGTGGTGTGCAAATGGGACCAGCGCCGGCCGCCGGACTGCCAGGCTAAACAAACAGTTCGACAAGAGGAGAAACGAGGAAGCTGCCTATGGGAGGAAACACCGAAGCGGAGGACCGCCAGAAACACCATATTTTTAAAAACTACAGAAGGAAGGGGATGATGTAAGATGTCCTAAAACTCCCCACAAATTCGGGTGCAGGAGAGCGGTCAAGCAACAGCAAAGACGGCTGCAATGAAGGAGGAGTCAAGGGCAGCCAGGTCAAACGGGATATAATGGACTTTGGACGCCGGTACACTAACGGTACTGCGATGCTCCTTGGACTCAAGGCGGCGAGTGGTAAACGCGCACCCGTCGACCTAACGGACGACACACCTTGCGGCCCCCCACCATAACATCCTAGATCTCCTTCGAGCCGGCACGGGGTCCTCTGGCGAGGTGGACGCAGCGACGCTGCTCATCAGACGGGGAGGACTGTAGGAGTCCATTGTCAAAGTGGTCTGACATTAAAGCTATTCTAATTGGAAACTCTGTCTTCTCTTTGGTCGGGCAACCACACAAATCATAAATTTGGTGGGATGAACAAACAAATTCTCTGAGCTAGCCGTTGCAATTCGGAGCAGAAACAAGAAAAGCTGTTCGTTACAGCAGTTTGACAGTTTTTTTGGTTTAAAAACAAATGGGTGGGTGTGGGTGCGGCAGTTTTGGGCTGATTGTGAGAGCTAGAGTGGGCGAAGCAAAATGAGTTGACAAACTTGCACAATCTCAACTTTCTAGCTTTTATAGTTCCAGAAATCTCATACGGACTGGCAGACAGACGGACGAACAGATGGACATGGCCAGATCGACTCGGCTATTGATCCTGATCAAGAATATATATATAGCTTTTATGGTCGGAATTACTCTGAGAGTAACGAGTATAATAATATTTTTGTTTAGACCGCTAGATTCAGGGTTTTTGCTTCAGGGTTTTAAATATATAAGCCATTTAAATAAATTAAATTTAAACCGCGTAATTTTTTTTGCCTGTGATTACAGTTTTACCACACGTCGAATAACTCTAAGACATACACTCATCACTACTGCTAAAGCTGCTTAAAGTCCGCAAGAGTAGACCGACTTTTAGGTTGCTGATCACGGGTGCCGTGAAAAACATAGGTGGTATTGATTAGGCGGTTGTATTGGCAGAACTTGTAAAAACAGGAGACAGGAAAAACAGGCACCCCAAAATATCGCGTCTGAATTGCATAATTACGGTGATCCCTTTGTAGAGAGAGAAAAGATAACAGCTCTCTACCACAATCTCTGTTTAAAGCTTCAGCTGACTCCACTAAGAGTTCTCTCACAAAATTCCCATAAAGTTCATCCATTTGGTTTTGTGTCGGCTGTTTGCTTTAAACCGTAGATCCATACTAACTAAGAAGCTAGTTATGATCGCTTTGGGTAAAGTCTATTATAGGCAAAACATAACACTCTGTATTGGTAATACTCATAACTCATAGTTAGATCTACTTATTTTTTTAAGCGTGGGTCCCACGGCCACACCTCCTGCCAACAGACCGAGAGGTGCCTGCGTGCTCGATTCGCCAGAAGAAACAGTAAAGCAAACAGTAAAGAGACAAAACCAAACAAGAGAGAACGCTATAGTCGAGTTCCCAGACTATCTGATACCCGTTACTCAGCTAGTAGAAGTGCGAAGGACAGTCTTCAACAGTTTTTTACGATTTGTGGGCGTTAGAGTGGGCGTGGCAAAATTTTTTTTGGCCAATTGATAGAAATTTTCAAGACTAATACAAAAATGAAAATATATCAAAACATTTTTATAAAGTGTGGGCGTGGCAGCTTTGGGCGGTTTGTGGGAGTTAGAGTGGGCGTGGCAAAAAGATTTTTTGCAAATCGATAGAATTTTAAAAGACCAATACAAAAATGAAAAAATATCAAAACATTTTTCAAAAGTGTGGGCGTGGCAGTTTTGGGCGGTTTGTGGGCGTTAGAGTGGGCGTGGCAACATGAATCGACAAACTTGCGCTGCTTCTATGTCTCTGGAGTCTTTATGCTTAATCTCAACTTTCTAGCTTTTGTAGTTCCTGAGATCTCGACGTTCATACGGACGGACAGACGGACGGACAGACGGACATGGCCAGATCGATTCGGCTATTGATCCTGATCAAGAATATATATACTTTATATGGTCGGAAACGCTTCCTTCTGCCTGTTACATACTTTTCAACGAATCTAGTATACCCTTTTACTCTACGAGTAACGGGTATAAAAATATATAAAGTAATTAGAATCTTATTATATGCTACAAAATTTAGTAATGATCGATTTAAAACGGCTGAGAGTCAGAATTACAAATAATAGGATAATAGTCGGAATATAATACTCTGTGGGGTTCACAAATACATAGCTTGAAATATAATGATTTAAATATGGGGTACGTAATTTCTAGTGAATCTTGAAACAGAGATTTCTAGCCTAAGAATTGGCTGATAATTCGTTTAGTTACATATGAAGTCAATAAACGGAAAGTTGAAAAGGGAAAACTCTTCTTCTTCCTTATTGGAAAAGCCGATCTTACCCATTTTTCTACAGCGCACTGCTCCAACATTTGGAGCCGGATTTCCACAATACAGTTTGCATCGGCGCTATACCAGATAAGTTTCCGGTCGACTGTCTGCATTTAATTTGCGTGTTTGCCGGCTTCGTTTCGTTTTTCCGCCAAAAGGGCTCCAAATCATCAGCACAACCCGGCAACCATCGTTTTAATACATAGTATATACATACACTCGAGCTGCTATCCCAGCAGCCTACATATATTCGTACACATCCATACATATATACACACATAAGTGTATACATAAATTCGTACACATCCATACACACTATTATATATACCCACATATCTAAATATTCGCACACATCCATACACACTAATATATATGGACTGTAAAGTGTTTGATGACGGACGCGTCGCGTTGGCGCTCCCGGAAAAACTTCCGCGTTGAGCCAGCGTGGACGCGCCAATGAGTGACGGCCTGCACTAGCGTTGGAAATCCACCCGTAAATTCCACGTTCTGAACCAACCTGGCGAGGTGGTGGCAAGCTTGGCCGCCTCGACAGTGATCGTAACAAGCAAATCCGATAGTGAAAGCAGGAAAATCTACAGATTGGGGGGTCAGTCCTAGCCGCGGGTAAGGACCCTAAGCAGCCCCTCCGGCTCGAGCCGCACAACACCTCCAAAGAGGACGAAGACGGATGGGCGAATCCGCTGCGCCGATCGGAATCATAAGCCTGACCAACGTCAAGCAGGTGAGGCACATAAACGTGCAGATGAAAGCGATGTTCGCTAGGATGAAGGCCCTCCAAGACAGGCCCAAGAAGGCCCCCCTTGGACATGGAGGACGAACAGTGCCACGCCCTCCCACGGTGTCCCAAGTGTGGGGATTGACATGATCGTCGCACAGCAGTTTGTAGAAGAGACTGGCGCCAATTAGTATCTCTATGCGTTGAGAACGATGAATATCGGGGTCCGCGATTATGAATTTGGGGTATATTTCAGCTGCAAATGCCAATGATAATATTAGAGGCAACAACAGCAGTATTGTCGGTCGAGCATTTAGAATTTCGAGATCAAATCAAAATATTTACTGACAAACAAATTGAGTCAAACCTAGAATCGCCAAATCCGGTAACACAAGCGGCTGACTTTGTCTTCTTAAGTTGCAGCTAATTTGCAAATTGTTATGTTATAAGGTGCAGTTGATATGCAGAGTCGAGAAGAGCACGGCAAAGAACAAAGGCTCCTGAACGGTTTTTCACTAGTATGGTGGCAGTGGCTAGAAGCACAACATCTTTACCAAAATCCTGTGTAAGAAGCGGAGCAGACGTTGACAATGCAGCACGAGTTTTTCCTGTGCTGTGATTTCATCTGTGATCTTTCTTGTGGTGAAGGCAAGGCCAAATTTCCCTGATGAAGCAGGGTGTGGTCCTTAGATACGCGGGCACGGCAATTGCCGGAGTTTCAAAGTCTCAGTTGATGACCACTCTTTAGGCAATTTATACAAATAGTCTTCATTTTTGCTTTTTGAAATCGAGTTGCTCTGTTCAGGTTCTTAAACCGTAATAAACACCGGTAGAGAGGCTGAGAGTTTTGCCAAGAACGGTGGACCTACGCAAATGTTCTATTACTTCCTACCTGATTGCCTGGCGCATAGCTTGCCATGGTAAACTCCATGTTCTCCAGGACCGTGCGTCGCTGCTTCATGAACGATTCCCACGTTGGAATTGGAATTCTTGAAGACTGGGCCCTCCAAATGCTCCTTCCAGTTCACCTGACTCGGCGGATCCAGCTTTTGAAAAAGTACTTGGGCGATGATGCATCCAGGGACAGCCAATTCCCATGGTCTGAGTGCACGCACATAAGCGATGCACGCATACAAACCTTTCACTCTTAAGAATATATATATTGTAACATCTACATTTATTAAAACGCCAATCACCCAACCTAATGGCTATAATACGTTGAGCAAAAGAACATAGAACAGAACAAAGAAAAACAACTTCTATAACAACTGATTAAAAATAATTTCTGCTTTAGGACTAGAGAGACATATCGTCTACTTGGCCAAAGAACGCCAGGGTGTTTTCGTTTAAGCCTTCTTCTGGTCGTCGGGTTAGCCAAGGAGGCTGCCAGGTGATTTATCTGATGTAAGGCGTTCGTTGTTTCGGCTCTCGTGGCAGTTGTTCAGCTTTCTGACAATGGGAAAAGGTAATTTTCTAGGGCGTTGTTTCTGATGTACCAACACGCATTTGCAATCATGCGCGCGGTTTTGAACTCTTTGCACTTTGCACGACATGTAGCTGCTATTGCCGTTTGTCCAAGGTCAAACTCACGTACTGCACCTGGGATGATTGTGGAATGGTGACGTCGTGAAGCTTCAGATTGCCAAAAGCGTGCCCAGTATATTAAGGCATGGCAGATCTGAAATGAACAGAGTATATTACACGGACCCAGGGCACTTCCCCGAGGAACGCAAGCACGAACACTTCTGATGCTTTCCTTCTCGACCATAAAGCTTCAATTAAGGATGTAAGATTTCATGAGGAGAAATTGATCATTCGGGAGTAACGATTTCCAATATATAAACATAAAAGAAAACAGTAGAAGAGCAGTGCTTGTTTTCAAAGACAAGATCTGGACAACAAGATGTGCTTGTTTAGGGTCCCTTGATGGTGCCTAAAAACTAAACTGGTTGGCGAAAATAACATCCTGCGCGTTTTTTACGCAAGTGGCTGAAAGCGTTTCTCTAGCTCGTCCACAAAAGCTAAAGAGAACTCTCAGTCGGACCTGCGCCGTGTTTTGTCGACTTTCTGTATTTTGCCAACCTATATTCCGCGTAGATTTCCGTGTATATTGTAGAGGTTGTAGCCGTACGGTTTGTTGTGCTCAGCGTTGCGGAGCATGTGCATGCGAGTGCTCTTCCGAGAGTGGTTGAGTTTCACAGAGACGATGGAGAAAATTCCAATCACGACCGACTATGATCCCAGGTCGATGGAGAGTTTTCGAAGTCGTCAGCAAAGTATTGGAAATTTGTTGGACAATAGATAGGTACAATGGCTCGATAGATAGATAGACCCAAGGTCGATTTTGACATTGACTGCGGCACATTGAACATTTTTAATTTGCATACCTTAAAACTGGTCACATTGAAAACAGGTTTTAAACAAAATTGCACAGCCATTGTGTTTCCGATCGGCAGGATGAGTTGCTAGATGGATACCCATATAGCTTGAAGTACAAGCTAAAACAAAAGTGTGTTTCACTAACCAACAAGATGTCAATATTATCACTTAGCACAAAGAGCTCCAACTCAAGGTCTTTGTTGGCATGTCTGTCGGCTTTCCACATAACAATTTTAAGCAGTGCCTGAAGCATTCTGGGGCAACCGTTTGGAGACAAGTCCTATTATCGACATCCATACGATGGAATACCTCGTCAATCTGAGCAGCTATGACCGACAGTCTTTTGTTGAATTGCAAAAACATTTGCTCTTGAAAATGCCATTGCTGTTCATTGAACAACTGCTGCGAGGTGCATTGGGATGACTGGTGCTGGTGATATGGCTGCTGTTTTTGTTCAAATCTTTGTTGTTGATCTAATGGCTGCTTCCTATTGTTGCTGCCCAGCGGGAAAACTGTTGAGTCCAACGAGAATGACACTTTTGCCTCGTCACAGCTTTCATTACCGTATGTATGGTTACCGCCACAGTTAAAAATGTTCACTGAATAAACAGGCCTCCAAACAAATTTGACGCAGTTCGGAGGCTTTTGGCAAAGATTGTAAGGGAATTTAACTTGAACCCGTTGACGAAAAAGTGTTTTATTATCGTGGACTTCCTTGTTATTACCTGCCGGTTTCAATTCAACAAAGACTAGGCTAACGAACTTGGTTTTGTCAAAGCGGCTTCTAGGCCTATTGACTAATCAAACCTTGTGGCCAGTCAAGGTACGACTTTCCATTATGTTTTCACCCGGAACGATAGATACCACGGATGACAACGCGATGGGATCTTTCTTCTTTAAGGGAGCCAGATTTTGTTATGCATCTGAATCAGCAGCCAGAGTGTAGACCTTTCATGGAGTAGCTTGACGAAAATGTTGTCTGTGGATTTAATGAGTCCGTTCTCATTCTCGCAGTGATTAATTGGAGGTGATTTGTGGGAGGTTAATTGTTTGCTGGAGATTGTTGCCAGCTTTAGGTATTGACAACTTTGTTAGTGCTATGGTTTTTGGCAATTTCTTTGTTAATTAAGTTGCTAAAGCTAGCATGTCTTGACCTTGTCGAGCAATTAGCTGACTGTTTGAGAAACCTCTGTCTGACAGTTCCGGTTAGCTGGAACAATGGAGTTTCTCACAGTGCCCTCACAGTCCAGAGCGCTAGACGTATGATGGTCCAGATGAAGCAGTAGAAGTAGATGATGATGAAAGAAGGAATACCAACAGCCGAAAGCATAGTTGTTGCTTAGCATTTGCATTTTTTCGTGGTTGCTTTTTAATTTTGTGATGACTACTAGTTTTAGGGTTATAAAATATTTTCTGAAATAATTTTGAGGTATTAATTTGTAATTGCCTATTTGGTGTGGTTACTATGTATCGACTTAAACAGAGCATAAGCTTGAGTTTTCAAGTTTTCGTATGCTATTTTGTGCAGTTTTTAAATGGTTATGAAACAATGGCTTTGATTCGGACGAATGTCATGCCTTCGAACAGGTACGAAACAGGTATAAAAATAACAAATATTCTATTGTAAAAAGTTAACTTTCAATTCTACTTCTAAAATAGAATATTTGTTGTCCCAAGTCTAAAAAGACATAGTATAGAGGCTTATAACTTTACAATTTTAGATTAAGGAGAGCCGCTTCTAGCTACAGCGAAGACGACTGGAGCGCGAGAGTGAGTCAATGGCAGGGAGATCAAAGGGGAAACGCGGCATGTTGCGAAGGACGACGAAGGAATGACGAGTGATGGATAAAGTTCGTTAATAGATTTCTTGCTGTATAGAATTTGCAACGGACAAATAAGATAACAAAAATTAAAAAAAAAATTTTTTTAATTATGCAAGCTGCCTAAATGGCAGTGGGGTAAAGAAAATAAAATTGCACTTGAAAAAATGCTCGTTTTTTTTATTATTTATATTTATATTTGGCCGATCAGAGGTCCTTCACAGTTCTCAACAGCTTCGCTTAAAGAAACTATAATCGATATCATATATACGTGTTACGCACTTCAACGAAGCTAGCAGTGATTGCCGATGCTAGCAATTACGCTTGCCGGTAGTTAAGATATTCAATATGCCTTCCTAATGAGACGCTGGTACATATTTTTCGATGAATTTAGTATATTCTTTTCCTCTACTAATAAAATGTTGAACATTCAACCTTTGACAATCACGCTATTTATACCTGTTGAAAAATATGTAACAGGCAGAAGGAAGCGTTTCCGACCATACCATTAATAGCCGAGTCGATCTGGCCGTTTCCGTCTCTCCGTCAGTATAAACGTCGAGATCTCAGGAACTACAATAGCTAGAAAGTTACAGGCGCAGCGCAAGTTTGTCGATTGATGTTGCCACGCCCACTCTAACGCCCACAAACAGCCCAAAACTGCCACACCCACACTTTTGAAAAATGCTGTGATATTTTTTAATTTTTGAATTATTCTACCAAAAAACGTTTTGCCACGCCCACTCTAACGCCCAAAAAACTGGCAGTATTGAAGACTCTCCTTCGCTCTTCCACTAGCTGAGTTACAGGTATCAGATAGTCGGGGAACTCGACTATAGCGTTCTCTTTTGTTTTAAATTAAATGATTACAAAAATCTTTGGAAATTATTTTACTGAAACAGGAAATAAATTTATGGAAAGAACTTTTCAACATACCAATATTCCAGGCGAGCACATTCTTTAAGTACGTTTTATTGAAGTTATTGAGTTTATTGAGTTACATTTGAGTGAATTTTAAGTTGAGTAAAAACACTGAAATATTTATTTTTAAGTTTCACATATTTTTATCATAGGGCTAATTATAATTAGTTAATTTTAGTTAAATATTTGTTATTCGACAATTAAAAAGCAACAAAAATTTGACACATTTACCCCAATATTTTGTAAGATTTTAAGGATGAGGTCCTCTTACATTTTTAATAACGGCTTATATCTTATTTATTTCAAAAATTATGAAATAGTTTACTTTTAATTTTGTATTGTTATAATTTAACAGTATATGCACGTATTTGACAAAAATATTATTAAAATCTTATTATATTGCTTATATATGGTCAAATCAACACCATCCAATTGGCATTTCAGGTTTTGGCTTGAAACGTCCTCGATTATAAAAATTCAAAGAAAGAACATCTAGAATAAACACATGGCCATTTCGATATTTTAAAACAATGAACTCATGAATTATAAAAGAGTTTTCCTTTTATATTGAGAATGTGGTTTTTAATACCCTTTTTAATAGGGTGACATATGTTTTGTATGTGTAAATAATATGTGCATACAATACTTCGCAGTCCCGACTGTTTCGTAAAGTTCCAATTCAAAGCATTTAATTTGTGATAGATTTAATTTTTGTAAACTAAATAAGGAATTTCGGCTCTAATCCACATTTTACATCTTAAAGTCATATATGGATTGCAAATTTCCTAGGCCGACTTTATAAATGATTTCGAAAGAAAAATAAAAACATCATTAATCTAAATCCGCCAAAACGAAAAAAAATTTTGCTAAAAACTTATATTGAAGTTTATTAAAGACTGAAGTTTATTAAAGCGTCATCAGATTCTAATTTATATTTTAATAAATTATAATAGACCCACCTGAAAATTTAAAATTTTTTTTCAGTTTTTGAAATTACGATAAATGGGCGTGGCTAAAAGGTTTTGCGTATCCATAGAAATGTGAGGGTACTTCTGGTCAGACGAGTGAGAGTTTCTTGACAGTGCTTTTCCTCTTTCTGTTCTAAAGTTCCTGTCTTTTTTAATAAATTTACTTACTTAGATTTATTTTCTTTTCACTTTCAACTTTAGTAAACATAATAGATGTTGACCTTAAAAAAAGCGCTCACGCAAATGTTCTCCGGCTGGGCTTGTCGACTGGTCGTTGCTACCTCTTTCGCGCTGCGTAATCATTATAAAATTAAAAAGAAAAAGAAATCGCGTGAATGTGACATGCTCAAACGTTAACAGAAACACAGAAAAAAAAGGGGTATTGATACACATTGTTCTCACTTGGGGACACCACACTGCAAAATTCTCAGATGAATTCGAGAACGCTTCGAGAACGCCCCAGGAGCCTCAAGGATCCATGTCACGGTAAAAGTGAAACATAAAATTTAATTTAACGCTACAATAAAATATAATTGATCCATGTTTTTTCGTTCAACATAATAATAAATATAAGAATTATGCAAATATAAAACAGTCTTAATAAATAATAAGAGAAACCGCTATAGTCGAGTTCCCCGACTATCTGATACCCGTTACTCAGCTAGTGAAAGTGCGGAGGAGAGTATTCAACACTGACAGTTCCTGGCGATTTGTGGGCGTTAGAGTGGGCGTGGTATTAAGATTTTCTACTCAATCGAAATTTACAACACTATTACAAAAATGAAAAAAATTCAAAACATTTTTCAAAAGTGTGGGCGTGGCAGTTTTGGGCGGTTTGTGGGCGTGGCAACATAAATAAACAAACTTGCGCTGCGTCTATTTCTTTGGAGTCTGTATGCTTAGTGTCAACTTTCTAGCTTTTGTAGTTTCTGAGATCTCAGCGTTCATAAGGACGGAAAGACGGACTTGGCAATATCGACTATTAATCCTGATAAAGAATATATACACTTTATATGGTCGGAAACGCTTTCTTCGGCCTGTTACATACTTTTCAATGAATCTAGTATACCCTTTTACTCAACGAGTAACGGGTATAATTTATCCTATTTAAAAAAAAAAAGTGATATTTTAAATGTGGCCAAAAAAAATGCGAAAGCAAAGACAGTGTTTACTTTAATATACATAGTTTTGATTGCGAATTTAAAAGAAAATTAAATTAATTCAAATAAGACATTCTCAATTTGCTTTTGGAAGAAGAATTAATCCTTTTACTTTGCAAAAATTATCCTACCGTAATTTATAAGTATTGGTGAGACATTGAGTAGTTAGAGACGAATTACTAAATCTTAAAACTTGTCTTCGGCTGCACTCAAGTTTTTCGGTTAAAGCAATAAATTATTTTACCCGTTACTCGTAGAGTAAAAGGGTATACTAGATTCGTTTAAAAGTATGTAACAGGCAGAAGGAAGCGTTTCCGTGCATATAAAGTATATATATTCTTGATCAGGATCAATAGCCGAGTCGATCTGGCCATGTCCGCCTGTCCGTCCGTCTGTCTCTCCGTACGAACGTCGAGATCTCAGGAACTCCAAAGGCTAGAAAGTTGAGATTAAGCATACAGACTCCAGAGACATAGACGCAGCGCAAGTTTGTTGATTCATGATGCCACGCCTACTCTAACGCCCACAAGCCGCCCAAAACTGCCACGCCAAAACTTTTGAAAAATGTTGTAATATTTTTTTATTTTTGTATTGGTCTTGTAAATTTCTATCGATTTGTCAAAAAACTTTTTGCCACGCCTACTCTAACGCCCACAAACCGACCAAAACTGCCACGCACACAAGTTTGACAAATGTTTTGATACTTTTTCATTTTTGTATGTCTTATAAATTTCTATCGATTTGCCAAAAAACTTAATACCACGCCCACTCTAACGCTCACAAACCACCAACAATTGTGAGTGTGCAAGACTCTCCTTCGCACTTCCACTAGCTGAGTAACGGGTATCAGATAGTCGGGGAACTCGACTATAGCGTTCTCTCTTTTTTTTTATACCCGTTACTCGTAGAGTAACTGGGTATACTAGATTCGTTAAAAGTATGTAACAGGAATGAAGCGTTTTCGACCATATAAAGTAAATATATTCTTGATCAGGATCAATAGCCGAGTCGATCTGGCCATGTTCGTCTGTCCGTCCGTCTGTCCGTATGAACGTCGAGATCTCAGAAACTACAAAAGCTAGAAAGTTGAGATTAAGCATACTGACTTCAGAGACATAGACGCAGCGCAAGTTTCTTGATTCATGTTGCCACGCCCACTCTAACGCTCACTCACCGCATAATACTGCCACAGCCACACTTTTAAAAAATGTTTTTTTTTATTGGTCTTGTAAATTTCTATTGATTTACTAAAAAACTGTTTGCCACGCCCACTCAAACGCCCACAAACCGCCAATAACTGTCAGTGTTTAAGACTCTCCTTCGCCCTTCCACTATCAGAGTAACGAGTATCAGCTAATCGGGGCACTCGAATATAGCATTCTCTCTTGTTTTCCTTTAATTCGTGGATGAATTTATAAATGATGAGTAGAGTCATATCAAGAAAATCAAATTTTTCCTCACCATACTTAGGTTCAGCTGCGGTCCGTGAAGAAAGCGCATTTCTGGAGAACCTGAAAATGCTGTGGAAAAATCCCCGACAATTTTGGGACACTGAATTGGCATTTTTTTTTATTTTATATAAAACAATTAATAAAAACAAAATCCGGGATAGAGACACAAAAAAAATCACTCAAACAAAACCACTCAATTTCTCTTACTCACTTTGCCTCAACTCATCATTTACACTCATTTCTACATGATGATTCTTACGAAACTAAAAAAAAACAAGAGAGAACGCTATAGTCGAGTTCCCCGACTATCTGATACCCGTTACTCAGCTAGTAGAAGTGCGAAGGAGAGTCTTCAACACTGACAGCTTTTGGCGGTTTTTGGGCGTTAGAGTAGGCGTGGCAAAAAGTTTTTTGGCAAATCGATAGAAATTTTCAAGACTAATAAAAAAATGAAAAAATATCTGAACATTTCTCAAAAGTGTGGGCGTGGCAGCTTCGGGCGGTTTGTGGGCGTTAGAGTGGGCGTGGCAAAAAGTTTTTTGACAAATCGATAGAAATTTACAAGACCAATACAAAAATAAAAAAATATTAAAACATTTTTCAAAAGTTTTGGCGTGGCAGTTTTGGGCGGTTTGTGGGCGTTAGAGTGGGCGTGGCAACATGAATCGACGAGCTTTTGCTGCTTCTATGTCTCTGGAGTCTGTATGCTTAATCTCAACTTTCTAGCTTTTGTAGTTCCTGAGATCTCGACGTTCGTACGGACAGACAGACGGACAGACGGACGGACAGGCGGACATGGCCAGATCGACTCGGCTATTGATCCTGATCAAGAATATATATGCTTTTCATGGTCGGAAACACTTCTTTCTGCCTGTTACATACTTTTCAACGAATCTAGTATACCTTTTTACTCTACGAGTAACGGGTATAAATATATCAAAACATTTTTCAAAAGTGTGGGCGTGGCAGCTTTGGGCGGTTTGTGGGCGTTAAAGTAGGCGTGGCATCATGAATCAACAAACTTGCGCTGCGTCTATGTCTCTGGAGTCTGTATGCTTAGTCTCAACTTTCTAGCTGTTGTAGTTCCTGAGATCTCGACGTTCATACGGACAGACAGACAGACGGACAGACGGACGGACGGACAGACGGACATGGCCAGATTGACTCGGCTTTAGATCCTGATCTAGAATATATATACTTTATATGGTCGGAAACGCTTCCTTCTGCCTGTTACATACTTTTCAACGAATCTAGTATACCCTTTTACTCTACGAGTAACGGGTATAATCATAAACTATACACTTAACCAAAAAAGTTTTTCCTGCTTTTCCTTTAAATTTTACCAGGCTCTAACATTTCTCCCATTAACATCTTTTACTTTTAGAACGCCGTTTAGAATAACATGTGTATTCTAAATGATTTTGGGTCCCGAGGACACTTTTCCGGTTATTTTTTTTCGTTGATTCGGCGATTAAATCATATTGCCAATTTAGGCACAGAGACGACAGTGACGGAGCAGATCGGCTCAATGCGGCGGCTTCGCTGCAACTGCATTGCTCAGCGAAAAAATCAAACGGCAAAGGTATATTCAGCATTTTCTCTTGTCGTTTTCGGAACTCCATCCTGCTGTAGGTAGAATCTCCACTCTAATTTCGTAAATGTTTTATCTTTGAACTTTTTACCAATCGCCGAGCCATATAGGGCTCAACGCGGTGGCTTAGGTTTTAGGTTTTCCTACTTCATTTCCGTCCTACCACATTTTACCCCAAAACCTCCGTCCTAAATGGCTCCCCCAGACTACGATATTGGGCCAACTACAAGCGCTACAGCGCTTAGAATAACGGCAACAACAACAAAGGTATTTTGCTGCGAAATAGTTCGTCGACAACTATGCTAAGTAATCAAGAAACGAAGAGTGAGTGCATCAAAATAACCGACGCTGCCGGCTCATATGTATTGCAGCGAAAAACCCGAGAGAGTACTGTCAATGCTACGTGACCCCGCTCGGCTTATCACGGGGATATGCCTTCAAAACATCCAAGAAAACACCTCGTGTTCGATAACAAACAGAGTTGTTGGAGTTGTTTTATTCTGTAGAATATACATAGGTTGAACTACCTGAAATACAGTCTCAATCTTACATACCGCAGTTTCTCTTCCCTCTTAATGTGATAGCAAAAACGGAGTGATTTAGCCCGCCGAAATTAAGCTTGGCTTCACCCGATTTAGTGTGCCCTAATACGTAAACATCCAAAATCCTGACACAAAATATCTCCAAGTTCTGGCGGCTCTAAATTGAAACTTCACTAACTATCGATAGCCCTAAACCGTTCCGCGACATCCCACCCCGGTAAAGGACTCGCGTTCCCCACGTCCAGGACAGCTAGCTTCGAAGCGGGACGCATTGTCGTCTTGGCTCGATCGTTAGTCCGCACCGCCGCTCGACGAGGGATTCCATCTCTCCCGGTGAACACCTCTTCCACGACGCCTCGGTTCCACTCTCTTCGTGGTATGGCCGGAGCACATATGAACACCAGATCTCCTCGACGAATGGGCTCGACGTGCTTGCACCATCTCTTCCTGCGCACAAGTGTAGGCATGTACTCATGCACCATCTCTTCCAGTATCGATCCCGCATCATTCTTGCTATGCGCCACTGCTTCCTGGTAGCGCATCTGTTGGACTCCAGTCCATCATCTTTGGGAAGATCCGGAACATCGGGTTCTCCTTTCAATAAATCGTTGAGTGTCAGTGGAGCCTCCTGGTCCACCGTCACTGGTAGATGAGTGAGCGGACGAGAGTTCACTATGCTCTCCGCCTCAATCAACAGGTTCTCCAGTACGTGCTCTTTGGGCGCGATCTCCTTCATTGTGTGCGCCAGAACCTTCTTCACGCACTGCACCATCCTTTCCCAAGCGCCACCCTCAGCTGGGTTCGCCGGGCAATTAAAGATCCACTCAATTCCTTTGGACGACAGCTCGTCCTGGATCCTTGCAGGCTCAAATACTTCGCTGAACTTCCTGGCACCTCTATCGGCTCCACCGAAGTTCTTTCCATTGTCGCTCCTTATCCTGACCACCGGTACACGGCGGCTCATGAAGTTCCTCATGGCGATTATACAGGAATCTGTAGACAAATCGTGGGCCATCTCCAAGTGGATAGCCCTTGTGGTTAGACACGTAAAATATGCCACCCACCCTTTCTCCGTGTGACGTCCAACAGTCACAAATAGTGGTCCAAAATAATCCAGGCCCGTATACTTGAGTGGCCATCCGTTGGCCTCCAGCCGGTCCTCTGGCAGGGGATCCACCTCCGGCTGTGCAGGTCGCGCCTTCCGTAGCTTGCATACATTGCAGTTACTCATCACTTTCCGTAGCAGCCTCCGTAAGTTCGTAATCCAGAACTTCTGCCGGGTCGCTCCAATAGTTGCCTCTGTATTTTGGTGGCACATCCTCTCATGGTGATGCTGCACAATCATCTCCGCCAGTGCCTCCTCGTGAGACAGTATGATCGGCCGTCGCGCGCTGTATGGCATACACGCCGCCGTCGAAGTGTGGTGACAACCCAATCAGTCGGCAATCAGTCGAAGCAAACGCTTCTCCCTGCGATTGCCTTATCAGTGCGCGCTCGGCCTCAGCGCACTCCATCGACGTCAGTCCGTGATTCTCTCGATCAGAGTGTAGTCCACGGCACCGTCGAATAAATTTGAGCACCCATGCGGTGCTCCTCACCAATCGGTGTAGCTCGAAAATCTCTGTAACGATATAAAGTTCGCCATGACCTCACATTTCATCTCCTCTTCATCTGGCGTCGGGGGATTTCACTCCTCGCGCGATCTCGGCCAGCTTTCTTCCGGTCCTCGTAAGAATGAAGGACTACTTAGCCACCACGAGGTCCGCCAATACTCAGGTCCACGTCCTTGTGCGGCCTCGTCGCGTCATCTGCCACGTTTTCGGCAGACGGAATCCATCTCCATTGGGACGCCTTCGTGGATTCTAAGATCCCCGCCACCCGGTTTCCGACGTATTGCTTGTATCTCCGGTGGGTGCTTCTTATCCAGTGCAGCACAGTCTTAGAATCCGTCTGTAGCACACTGCTGCTGATCTCCACATCGTGCTCTTGCCTGACGGTGTCCATCAGTCTCATACCCAATACTGAAGTATTGGGTTGAAGTTCCAGTCGCGGGATTGACATAGTCCTCATCGGAGCGCACTTCATCTTCGAACATATGAAGTGGGCCTGTACATCTCCGCTTGCGTAGGTGGCCCGCCAATAGGCCGCTGCTGCGAACGCCGACTGGCTGGAATCCACAAAGATGTGCAGCTGTAGTGTCCGCACTCGTCCAGCGCCGAAATAGTAGCGTTGACATCGAAACTCCTCAATTCTGTTCATTTCTTGCCGCCAGCTCTCAAAGGCTGCGGCTAACGTGTCTGCTAACGGCTCGTCCCAGTCGACTCCTCTTCGCCAAATCTCTCTCATTAGTATTTTAGAGGTCAAAAAGCAGCTCAAAAACCCAATGGGGTCGAACGTAGTCATGACCAGGCTTAGGAACTACCTCATCGTGGGGACGCATTCCCTTGTCATCACATTCCTTGGGACTAGGTGGTATTTGACGCCGAACTTGAAGTCATTTTTAGCTGGCTGTCAGTACATTCCTAGTACCTTCTCTTCGGTCCATCTGACGCTAGCAATGGATTCAAGTGGGTTCAACGCTCTGACCACACTTGCCGAACTGGAAGTAAATCGACACAAATAAAACCCAGCTTCTGCATGTATAACTCTCACCCGTGACGAAACGGCGATAGCTTCTTCTTCATTGGGGAAACTGTTGACGTAGTCATCCACCTAGTGATATTCGTTGATCGCCAGGACTGCTCGCGGATCCGTGCTGCTTTACTGCGAAGCATTCACGGTCCTCACATAATCCGCCGAGCAGGGTGAGCAGGCCGCTCCGAACGTCATCACCTGCATCTCATATATGTCGGGCTCCCGACGATCTTCTCCGTTCCTCCATAGGAACCTCTGGGCACATCTATCTTTTGGCTGCATCAATACCTGATGAAACATCTCCTTGATGTCTGCACAAACCCCAACTGCTCCTTCCCGGAAATGGAAGAGTACCGCTGGGAGGGGCTTGTAGCGCTGTGGGCCTTTTATCAGCGCTGAATTCAGGGACACTCCGTTCACCTTGGCAGCCGCGTCGAAGACCAGCCGGATTTTTCCAGGCTTGTTTGGGTTCTCCACCCCGAAGTGCGGCAGGTACCAAACCTTGCCTTCCTGGGACCTCTGGGCTTCTTGGGGCTCCAGTCGTCGTGCGTAACCCTTCTTAACGTAATCGTCCATAATTCCATTGTAGGCCCGCGCGAAGACCACATCGCGCCTCATTTTCCGTTCAATGTTGACAAGTTTGTTGAGTGCCATACTGAAGCTCTCTGGCAGTCTCACCTCGTCGACTCTCCATAGCAGCCCGGTCTCATATCCTCGGCCCACTCTCTTAGTCGTCTCCTCCAGGATACTCAGGGCCCGCGGGTTGCCGTCATCTGCGACTGACGGCGCCAGCTTCACTCCGCCAGCTGCGACTTGCTGTGCCGGCTTCACTCCGAAATTCTCGATCTCGAAATAATCGCTGACCATCTTCTCCAGAAGATTATCCTGTGGCACGGCTAGGAAGCACGATCTCTGAAGCGGTGAACTTGACTTTCCTTTCACCGGTCCATATACCACCCATCCAAGTGCGGTGGCTGCATATGGCCCTCCAGATCCATAGCTTCTGGTTCTGAGGGGTATTCCTAGGTGCGCAAGATCCAATCCAATTAGGATCTTTGGCGCCGCATTGTTGTACGGCTTTAAAGGCAGGCGGGCACTCGCCCTCACTGCATCTTCCCGACGCAAACTCTGCATCGGCAGTTTCAAATTGGTTACTCTGAATACGTTGTTTAGCCCATGGCGCTTTGGCTTGCCCGCTGCACTAATCTGCAGGCTAACCATTGTGAGAAGTTGAAACTCCGCACAAATGCGGATGGTGATCGCATGAGGAGGGCCTGCCGTTGCCAGTTACGCAACAAGGCAAAGCGTAGTAACGGCAGTGAGAAGCCCGGAGAAAGAGAGTTTGGAGACTCTGGGCTGGAGAAAGAGAGTTTGGAGACTCTAGAGGAAGAGAGTTCGGAGACTCGGGAAATGGAGAGAGAGAGGGTGGAGACTCCGGACTTACTGAGAAGAGAGTTTGGAGAGTCAGCAGGCTCAAAGGCAAATAACGGAACACATCGAGCTTTGGACCGGGCCAACGGTAAAATCGTGGACTTTGGATCCGGAGACTGGAGACCTAAGGGGTGAACCGTTAGAGGAGGCCTATATAAACAGGTTGAACGCTGGAAGCGGGACCAAACATGCGTGATACCGGCGCCACCAGTCCGAACCAGACGTGGGTTTGACGTGTTGCTGTTCCACAGGCGTTTGCCTTGGGGATCACGGCCGTTAGCTGTCGTGAGTCTGCGTAAGACAACAACTCTTAGCCCAAGCGACGAGCGCCCAACAACGAAGGTCCGCCACATTCAGGACGACACATTCAGGACGAGACAGTTCCGCTGTCTCGCCGCGGAACGAGGCCGGTGGACAATCCATCCAGCACCAAGGCCGGATAATCAGATTCCTTTGTAAGTCCAAGCACAAATAAAGATCCAAGAACAAAACTGCTGTTATTACTGGTAACCGGGTGATCACGTTATTCTATAAATTTTGTGGGACGAACGCACAAACTCTACTGAGCTAGCCGCACGTATTCCGTAGCGAGCAGACAAACAAAACCAGTTTGTTACATCTGGCGCCCAAATAACGTGATTATCCCGGCAGTAGACACAAATTAAGCAGTATGGGTAGAAGTGGGATCTACCGTCTTAAAAAGGAAGACTTCGCATATATGGCACAGAGGTTTCGCATATCGCTGTTAGGAAGGACAGAGGACATGCGAAAAGCCCTAGCGGAATACTACGCAGTAACGGAAAACGACCCACAGCTCACAGCAGTCTGGACAGAATTAGAGGCGGCATATCCAGACAGACCAGGTCCAAGCGTAAAGGTGACAAACCCCGAGGGCGAAGACCTCATCGCAAGTCTGAGCATGGAGGAGATGCAGCGGGAAGGTCAGCGGAGGGAGACGAGCAGGGAAGGGAGGCCAAGTACAGAAAGACCCAGGCCCAACCAGCCGGACTACGCAAAAGTGGCGAAGCAAGTTAGAGAATGGTCTTTTCGTTTTGACGGAGAAGAAAAAACTCTCGAATTCCTGGAGCAAGTGGAGTGGTCTGCAAACACGTACGGTTTGGACCTGAACATGATTCCCCGAGCCATGCCGGAATTAAAGCAGGGAAAGGCTCTGAAATGGTACATAGCCAACAACAAGCACTGGAGGACTTGGACCGAGTTCATAGACAGTTTCCAGACGTACTTCCTGCCCAGGGGATACTTCACGAAGCTCGCGGACAAGGTGAGGCAAAGGAAGCAAGGCTTTAGGGAGGGATTCAAGGACTACATGGTCGAGATGCAGACCCTGATAAGACCCCTTGGGTATGGGAAAAAGGAAACACTAGAGCTCATCAAGGAGAACTGCACGCCAGACCTCCGAATAGCATTGAGATCCTACCACGTGGAGGACCTAGAGGCTCTCATGATCCTGGCGGATGAGTACGAGGAACTGCACAGAGAACGGGAAGCCTTTGCGGAAGAGCACAAATACAGCCGCAACAAAGCCCCTGCCGCAACACACGTCACGTGTAGAAGGTGTAAGGACTCAGGAAAGCTAGGCACGCAGTCCCAGGAGCAGTGGGCACGATATACCCCGGGTCAGTCTGGGCGTCACAACACAACCTTATGGAGGCCGCCAGTCACCACCCAGAGACACTCTGGAATGACTCTTGCGGGCAACTCGGGTCAACACCCAACCCATGTGGCCAATCCACAAGAAGCTTGTCGCAGGTGCGGTGGACACGACCATTGGGCAAGAGGCTGCCGACAACAGGGGCTGCTGTTCTGGTGGATGTGCGGAAAAATAGGAGTCCGAAGTACGGAATGCTGCCAGAGAGCGGGAAATGGGCAGCGATCTCAGCCGCAGAGAGGCGAGCAGGGGTCGCAGGGTGCCGACTCTCCAAACTAACGGGAAAATAATTCGAGGAGGAGCAGCAGTTGTCCGCAGCGGTAACGATCGGTGGGGACACGTACAAGTCGACGATCGACACCGGGGCAACAGCAAGCTTCATAAGTGAAGAGCTGGCGGACAAGCTGGCTGCTCGTGGAGCGATTACAAGGATACGACGGCAGGTCGGGGCCGAGATAAAGTGCGCCGGGCATGAAATCCGAATACCGGCCAGAGGCAGCCGCAACGGGTGGCTCGAGGAGAAGTTGTCGGTCGCAGTAGTCCAAAAGGACGGCGAAGAGGACGACATGAACGAATTCCTGGAAACAGAGCTCGCGGAGTTTTACGCTATGACCGGAACATCGAGTATAGCCGAGCACACGATAACCTTGCAATTAAGCAGAGATACTACCCCAAGAATCCGAAGATTCAAGGGGAGATCAACGATAAAAGAGCATTCAAGGAGCCCGTACAGCTCACCCATAGTCTTGGTAAAGAAGAGAACGGGAAAATGGAGACTATGCGTGGACTTCAGGCAGATAAACGCGAAATCCATAAAGGATGCCTACCCGATGCCACGGATAAACTACATCCTCGACCAACTAAGGGAGGCGCGCTTCATAAGCAGTCTGGACCTAAAGGATGGGTATGGGCAAATACCGCTGGGAGAGTCAAGCCGGGGCTTTACGGCCTTCACGGTCCCAGGGAAAGGGCTGTTCCAATTAAAAGTGAAGCCACTTGGGTTACACTCCGCGTCGGCTACATTTCAACGGGCCCTGGATCAGGTGATTGGGCCAAGGGATATGCACGGACCCAGAAAAGGTAGCAGCCATAGCCCAGCTAGAACCACCGTCATCGGTCCGAGAGCTGAGGCAATGGAGGCTTGGAGTCGCATCGTGGTACCGACGTTTCGTGCCTGACTTAGCGCGCATTGTAAGGCCACTCAACGACCTCCACCGCACAGGACCTCACAGGACTACCAGACGTTCATCTTGCAAACGGACGCCAGTGACTACGGGATTGGCGCAATCCTCACACAGGACACAGAAGAGGGGGAAAGGGTCATTTCATACTCCAGCCGGACCCTAAACGGAGCCGAGAAGAACTACTCGACAACAGAAAAGGAGTGCTTGGCAATTGTGTGGGCCATTCGGAAGCTAAAGCCGTACCTTGAGGGCTACCACTTTAAGATAGTGACGGATCACATGGCGCTAAAGTGGCTGAACAGCATAGAAAGCCCTTCGGGAAGAATTGCCAGATGGGCGTTGGAGCTACAGCAGTACGACTTCGAGGTAGCATACAGGAAAGGCCAATATTTCTGTCTTAGAACTATAACAATAAGCAAATTATATAGCACCTAAAAAATACTTGACAGGACTGCTTGAGCTCCAATGAGCACATACTATATATATACATATTTACATTTATTTACATTTTCCACTTAAACTTAACTTTCGAATCTATGTGACAAGTCTAGCGTGTGAAATCTTTTTAATCGTCTAAGACTGCTAGTATTGCTAGTTGGTGCGTTTGCGAACAGCCACGGCGGAAACGTTGCAGAAAGCGTTCAGGGAACGCATAGTCTCACGATTTGGAGTACCGAAGATGGTGATCACGGACAACGGTGTGCAGTTCACGAGCCGGGCTTTTAAGAAGTTCCTCAACGACATGGGGCATGTCCTCAAGGACATGGGTATACGGCACCGTATACCCCACAGGAGAATCCGACGGAGAGAGCCAACCGCACTGTGAAGACAATGATAGCGCAGTTTGCCGGACAGAACCAGAGGAATTGGGATGAAAGATGGCCCGAAATCATGCTGGCTGTGAATTCCTGTGTTTCAGATTACACAGGCTACTCACCGGCATTTTTGACACAGGGCCGCGAGCCAAGACTACCGAACGCACTCTATGACAGAGAAACGCTAGGTACGGGAAAGCAACCAGAATCACCGGAAGGAAACGCTGAGAAGATGAGAGAGGTCTTCGAGATTGTGCGGAGGAACCTAGAGAGGGTGTCCCAGGACCAAGCCAGGCATTACAGCCTGCGGAGAAGGCAGTGGAAGCCAAGGGTTGGTGAAGTGGTGTGGGCCAAGGAGCACCATCTGTCTAAAGTGGCTGAAGGGTTTGCGGCCAAACTAGCTCCGAGGTTCGATGGACCGTACCAAATTGTGGATTTCATATCGCCAGTGATATGTAAGATTCGCCACCGGAAGAACAAAAAGGAACACACGGTACATGTACAGCAGTACCGCAAGGCATGCCAAATGATTCTGCAGGGGAAAAAAAAAGTCGAGGATTACGAGGATGATTTTGTTTATAGTCATCAAAGCTTAGGGAAGGGGGCGCCTCAATCACAAGGCGGTCGATCGGCACTCGGTAGTGTCAATCGATGGGCAGAAACATCGGAAAAAGCAGCACATGACGGGTCACACTATGGAAACACTATGGTCATCGAGTGGCAACGCCGCGCCAACAAAAGTTATCGGAAAGAATCGATCGACGGCTGGTAGTGTGACCAGATGGCGGGAAGACGAAAACGCGGAATGCGGGAAGAAGAGTGGTGGACGAAGTAGCGTCACGGAAATTCGAATGGGCGGCAAATTTGAAAAAAAGGAACGAGGAACGTACTGGAAGTAGATCGGCGCGGTGGAACTCGAGATGGAGCTGGAAGCGTCAGCGGGATCTCAGGAGTGTTCCGCGGTAACTGCAAGGCCGGATTCTACATTTTCCCGAAGAAAGGGGGAGATGTGAGGAGTTGAAACTCAGCACAAATGCGGATGGTGATCGCATGAGGAGGGCCTGCCGTTGCCAGTTACGCAACAAGGCAAAGCGTAGTAACGGCAGTGCGAAGCCCGGAAAAAAAGAGAGAGTGGAGACTATGGGCTGGAGAAAGAGAGTACTGGGGTCCAGTACGACGAAGCACGAGTAGCCCAGAAGCGCCCAACAGGCGAAGCCCAATTAAGGAGGGCACAGGATAAGCGGCAGGGATTGTGGTGTAGACCCGGAGAACTCTGTAGGAGACCGCGAACTTGAACCAGGCGATCGCCTAGGTGTGTCCATGTGATCCGAACAGGCGTGATACCGGCGCCACCAGTCCGAACCAGACGTGGGGTTGACCTGTTGCTGTTCCACAGGCGTTTGCCTTGGTGATCACAGCCGTTAGCTGCCGTGAGACTGCGTAAGACAACAACTCTCAGCCGAAGCGATGAGCGCCCAACAACGAAGGTCCGCCACATTCAGGACGACAGAAGCGGCGAGACAGCGGAACGAGGCCGGTGGACAATCCATCCAGCACCAAGGCCGGATAATCAGATTCCTCATTTCATTAGCTGCCCATAAACGTGTGGCTTCGACCCACTCCTGTAGCCAACACTCTAGTCGGTGTTCGGATCTGTTTTTGTAAAGTTTTTGTGTTCTGCGGGCGTCCCGTGCGATGTTATCCTTTTCCTTAGTGCCGTTGAAAGGTGATGGGTAAATCTGCTTGAGCTTGAGGACATTTACGGGTATGACGAGTTCCCGGTCTTCCATGATTTTTTAACCATCGATCCACTCTGAGCCCATCCTTTTTAAGCTCTGCCAGTGATCTTATTGGGCATATCAACAGTAAACCACCCATTTTTAAGTTTGTATCATCCTTTAAGAATTCCACAAATTCATCCTCAGCGATCTTGTTTTTTAATTTAGACTATGGAATTCTCTGAAAAATTTTTGTCGACTTATTCCGTATAATTCCCTCGAAATTTAAGTTCCATTTATCTAGCCAAACACCCTTTCGGTACTGAAGCTTAAAATGTTAGAAATTCGGGGTGAAATTGGTGACTGGTCTCCGCTGCTACGCATTGTTGAGGTATCTGCTGTGGAGTAGCCGTTCGTCTGGGCACCCTCGATTGATGCATCTGGCTGTTAAAGGACTTGATGCCTTTGAAAGCTATCCGTGGGGTTTTTGGGTAATCCATGTGGTGGTGCCATTCTTGGTTGCTCCGTATAGGTTTGTGCGGCTTGTAACTCGGAGCGTTTATTTGAGCCCTTTTTTTACAATTGCGTATCTCTTTGTCTCCAAATTCGTCAGTTCTACTCCTCTGGCTGGTTTTCGAGAATCTCTTGCTTTAGTGCCTCATAAAATTTCTAATTACAAAACAAAGGACCTACTCACAGAACTGAAGCTTTATTTTATTTTATGAGAATGGAACATCTAATCTTCAAGCAATTCGCAACTAGGTAATGTGTCGAGCCGAATGGATCGGCTAAGGCGTGACCAACAGGGTCGCGCTAACTGCGCCCGAACTAATGGCAAAACCCGGCAGTGCGAAAATTATTAAGTGTATTAATAAAGTGCAAGTGTGTGTTTGGGTCAATATGTGGCTGTAATGAATGCTGTAAATGTTGTAAAATATTAAAAAAATAATAATATGTACAAAAACACAAAACAAATCACCGCGGAGTTCAGGATACGTACGCGTATGCTCAGATATGAGGGTGTAACGGTTTGTGCAACAAAAAGATATTAAAGAAACCTAAAATCTGAATCAATAAAATTAAAACGTGGAGCCAATCACTGCGGCGAACAGCATACCCGCACCTATGTTCGGATTGGCGAGTTTATCGGTTCACGTGGATATTGCAATTTTGTAAAGAATAACCACTGCGGCAATTTATTTTTTGCAAGCGTTTTTTTTTAAAGAAGGAGATTCTTCAACACTGACAGATTTTGGCGGTTTGCGGGCGTTAGAGTGGGCGTGGCAAAACTTTTTTGCAAATCGATAGAAATTTACAAGACTAATTAATAAATACCAAAATATTTTTCAAAAGTGTGGGCGCGGCAGTGTTGGTCGTGTGCGGTTTGTGGAAGTTAGAGTGGGCGTGGCGACATGAAACGACAAACTTGCGCTGCGTCTATGTCTCTAAAGTCTGTATGCTTAATCTGAACTTTATAGCTTTTGTAGTTCCTGAGATCTCAACGTTCATACGGACAGACAGACGGACGGACAGACGGACATGGACCGACTCGGCTATTGATCAAGAAAATATATACTTTATCTGTCTGTTACATAATTTTCAACGAATCTAGTATACCCTTTTACTTACGAGTAACGGGTATAATTGTCTCCGATAATGAGAGAGGTTTCCTTTCTCCAACCATTCTTAATTATCTTCGGTCGTTGCAAATACAGCTATACTTAACCCCTACACAGAAGAGCGAGGTCAACGATCAGATAGAAAGATTTCACTCTACCTTCTTAGAGATCTACCGTTGCCTGAGGACCCAATATCCTACATTTAAAAGTTCAGAGCTAGTTTCTATATCTGTTGACAGATACAACAACTCTGTCTACTCAGTGACAAACAAAAAACCTGTAGATATTTTTTCGACCGGACAGCTAGAATTTCTTATCAGGCTTTATTTGATTTCAAACATCAAGTTATGGGGGACGTAAGGGGACTCAATAAAACCTAACAAAAGCCAATCATAATAAAGGTAAAAAAAACCAGTTAATTACAATCGAAACGATAAAATCTTCGTAGCCAACAAATAGATTAAAATAAAGGAAAAGCCTAAATTCAAAGCTGAAGTGGTACTGGAAAACAGAAACATAAGTCGGATATAAGGAACTAGCAAAGAAAAAACACAGAACAAATAAAACAAAAAACAGCCATGCGTTTTACCCACTTAAGCTAATTTAATAACATTTTTCACAATAAAACAAAGAAAATCACTAAAACAAAAAAACGTACAAAACAAAAACATTAAAACGAAAAACATGCAAGAAACACTTACATATAAAAAAAAAGAGAAAAATAAAACATAACGTAAGCAAAAACACACTAACAACAAGGAAACTAAAATGTGAAAAAATATCAAAACATTTTTCACAAGTATGGGCGCGGCAGTTTTGGTCGGTTTGTAGGCGTAAGGGTGGGCATGGCAAAAAGAGTTTTGTTATACCAAGTTTGATGATCAGCCAGGGATCAGAAAATTCTTTTGTATTTAACGGATTTGGTGATGCATCAGGCCACGCCTATGGTTGTTGTATTAATAGGGCGGTCTCTAATCACGCTGCGGCAAGAATCCGACACAGGAGGACTGTTTAGCAAGTCCAGTGGCAAATACGAGTATTTGAAGCGGTGGCGAATGCTATCCGCTCTCCAGAAGCCGTTTTGGGCCAATTGGTCCAAGGACTACATCGCCAGACTGCAGCATCAAAACAAATGGAGCGTCAGAGGACGCCATCTGAAGGTCGGGTGATTGGTGCTCGTACACAAGGACAACTTTCCCCCGCAACGGTGGCTAACAGGCCGCATGGTGGCAACAACAGCCGGCGAGGACGGTAGAATGCGTGTGGAGGAGGTACGGACTTCAAGAGGTGTCATTAAGCGCGCCATCCACAAGTTGGCATTGCTGCCAATAAACAATGCTTCGATCGAGGAGATTTAAGCGCCGGACACCTTCAACGGGGCTGGAATGTTAGAGCAGTAGTTTTTAAGTTGTATTGTTACATTTAAATTAGAATAAATACTGAAATTATGAAGATGAAATGTAAACAAACGAATGTAAACAACAAAGCTTATTAGTTAGAGCAAAACCCACTTGGCTATGCGCTATCTTGAGCGTAACTGATAAGCTTTACGCCATTCTCATCGTTGTAAATTTCGGATGCTGCTCGGAAAGACAGTCGCTAAACTGATGTCGAACCTTCTGGGTAATTGTAAGAAATAACCAAGGTATTCAATAAAAAAAAAAGTTTTTCTCATTTACATTATTCGTTTACTATTTATGTGAGCTCAAAAATGAAAACGTTGATCGTGGAATCACATTTGCTCCCCACATAATATACAGCGGTGGTCAAAAGTATTTTCACAACGAGCTTTTTATACACGTTACTCGTAGAGTAAAATTGTATACTAGATTCGTTATGTAACGTTATGTTCGTTATTCGTTATGTTCGTATGTAACAGGCAGAAGGAAGCGTTTCCGACCATATAAAGTACATATATTCTTGATCAGGATCAATAGCCGAGTCGGTCTGGCCATGTCCGTCTGTCCGTCCGTCTGTCTGTCCGTTGAGATCTCAGGAACTATAAAAGCAAGAAAGTTGAGATTAGGCATACAGGCTCCAGAGACATAGACGCAGCGCAAGTTTGTTGATTCATGTTGCCACGCCCACTCTAACGCCCACAAACCGCCCAAAACTACACTTTTGAAAAATAATTTAATATTTTTTCATTTTTGTATTAGTCTTGTAAATTTCTATCAATTTGCCAAAAAACTTTTTGCCACGCCCACTCTAACGCACTTCAACTAGCTGAGTAACGGGTATCAGATAGTCGGGGAACTCGACTATAGGGTCTCTCTTGTTTTAAGTAAATCAGTGAATAATTATAACGTCTAAATATATTCGATTTGTGTTGGGAACCCCTCTTACAAATGACCTCTTGGTACAACTGTTTAATGAGAATATTTAAAACTCAGTAAGACTGTCAGAAAGTTTACATAGTTGGAGCTAATAAAATTTATAATTTTAGAGGAATGAGTCTGATTAATTTCATTTTATTTTTGCGTATTATATTATTATTGTTTAGCTATTGAGCTTTTTCAATAGCTGTTGCGAATAATAAATAGTCGAAGAAAGTTTGTTTATTTTCCGATACTGTTTATTTTGCGAATTGTTTACGGCAGCTAGGGCCGACAAAGAGCTATATCGAATGCACAAGTTGAGTCTTTGCCGAAAAACGAAGAAGTGACAATTGGCGGGACAGGCAGCCGAAATGCAGCGCCCAAGCTTAACGTAGATAGATAACAAAGAGAACAAGGAATGAGCGTGCGAGAACAGCGATTTGCACTATGGGCATCGCAATTGCTACCACTGACTACTTTGGCTTACAATATTACGAGTATGAGATTAGTATACTGCACAGTTTTGGCGGCTGCATGACCCAACGTCCTCCCCCCGTTGGAAGCTTGGCTTCCAACAGAGTCCTCAAGGGGAAGCAAAGACAGCTTTTTCACTGCCCGCCGTATTACTCCAGAAGCGGTCCTCAATTCTGCGATTCGAGCGACGCCGTCTCTGCCAGGAATCATCAAAGGCCATCTCATTGGGGGTAGATTCTCGTCCTTAACAAGAACGACGTTGTCCACGGCTACGCCAGGCTTTGGGGTGCGCCACTTGGAGCGCTGCTGGAGCAACGTCAAGTACTCTTCCTTCCATCGCGACCAAAATATTTTCTGAGATGCGTTGCCAAGAGTCAAGCCGATTATAGTTTAGGCCCGTTATATCTGGCTCGTCAAACGACGGCGGACCACCATTGAGAAAATGCGCCGACAAAGTTGGTGGCGTTGTCTGACCAAACTTGCTTCGGATTCCACCGGGTGCATATGAACCTCTTGAGTCCGCACAGAAACGCTACTGTCGAGAGATCCTTGATCAGCTCCAGGTGCACTGCCTTGGTTGCAAAGCATATAAATACGCAGACGTAGCATTTAACCGCGGGCTTGTTGCGAGTATCCGACTTGTGAAAGAAGGGTCCACAGAAGTCTATACCAGCAACCTCAAAAGCGTGAGATCCTTCCAAGCGCTCCTTGGGAAGGTCCGCCATTATGTGCTCTATCAGCCGCGGCTTAATCCGAAAACATCTGATGCATCTGTTCACGGCCTTGGTAACCGTCTTCCTCCCCCCAATAGGCCAATATTGGGATCGAATTGCACCCAGAAGAGCTCGAGGTCAGGTATGAAGATTGATTTCATGGTAATGCGATATAATTGCCAGAGTCACCGGATGGAACCTTGGAAGGACTTTCGGGTGGCGGACATCAAAGTCCAATGACGAATTCCGGAGGCGACCGCCTACTCTAAGAAGTCCAAATTGGTCCAGGAACGGCTGCTTGCAGCTGGTTGGGCTTGTACGTCGTGCAGCTCTCGCAGTTCCGCACGTACCTTCTTATGTCTCGGTGCATTCCTGGCCAGTGGTACCTGGCTTCCACCCGCGCAATTGTCTTCCGACTTCCCAGGTGTCCTGCCATCGGCATGTCGTGGTGCTCGGCCATGACGCGCTGCCTCTCCCTGGTTGGTACACACAGCTTCCATGATACCACATCCTCGTTTCCGGCCCGGTGCGGAATGTGCCTATACAATTGGCCGGCCTCCTCTAGGTAGTCTGGGCATTTTTGGGGATCCTGCTTTATTTTCCTCCGCATCTCTTCTATTCACCTGCATTCCTGCTGCTCGTCCGGTTGCCCTTCTCCCTTCGCCGTTATCCTGCGGCTCGATTCCTGCAGCAGCTGTCTTGACAGGGCGTCCGCGACGATGTTCAGCTGGCCCTTTCTGTATGAGATTTCGAAATCGAACTGTTGGAGCTCCAACGCCCACCTCGCGAGCCTTACGGACGGGCTCTCGATGCTGTCAGCCACTTCAGGGCCATGTGATCTGTTATCACTTTGAAATGGTAGCCTTCCAGGTACGGTCTTAATTTCCTGACAGCCCGCACTATCGCTAAACATCCCTCTCTGTCGCAGAATAATTATTTTCCGCTCCGTTCAGAGCTCTGCTGGAGTAGGATATGACCCGCTCGCCTTGCTCGGATTGCTGTGTGAGGATAGCGCCCAGCCCGTAGTCGCGTCCGTCTGTAGCACGAAGGTCCTTGTGAAGTCGGGTCATGCCAGGATCGGGTCGGGGACCAACCTGGTTTTGACGGCCTCGAATGCTTCTTGGTGGGCGTCTGTCCATACCCACCTTGCCTGTTTCTTGAATAGTGCGTTCAGCGGTTGTACCAACGTCGCAAAATCCGGTACAAAACGTCTGTACCACGACGCCACTCCTAGGTACTGTCGCAGCTCCTTCACGTTTCCCGGGGGCTTTAGCTGAGCTATTGCCGCTACTTTTTCCGGATCCGTTCCGATGCCCTGATCCGTCACTCGGTGGCCCAAGTATTGTAGCTCCTTTCGAAAAAACTTGCACTTATCTGCGTTAACCTTCAGGTTTGCCGCCCTTAGCCTCCGGAAAACCTCTTTCAGGTTGCGCTTGTGTTCTTGTAGTGTCCGTCCAATCACAATTATGTCGTCCTGATAGGCAAATGCGTGTGGCATCATCTCGGGTCCTATCACCTGGTACAACGCCCGCTGGAACGTTGCCGATGCGGAGTGCAGTCCGAATGGCATTACTTTCCACTGGAATAGGCCCTTTCCCGGCCCTTTGCCGACTTGCCGCTGCCAACGGAATCTGCCAGTACCCGTCCTTCAAATCCAGACTGCTTTTGTATTTCGCCTCGCTTAACTGATCCAGAATGAAGTTGATCATTGGCATCGGGTACGCGTCCTTCACGGACTTCGCGTTTATTTGGCGGAAATCTACACACAAACACCATTGACCCATCTTCTTTTTCACCATCACTATGGGAGAGCTGTATGGGCTCCTAGACGGCTCGATGCACCCTTTCTGTAACAACTCGTCGACCTTGGCGTTGATCTCCACCTGCAACGTCGGGTTCTTCGGGTAGTAGCGCTGTTTGACCGGTTGATCGTCTTTCATCGTGATTCTGTGCACCGCCACCTTTGACGTCCCTTGTACTCTTCCCAACTCTGCTAGCTCTGCCTTCAGGAAGCCGTCAATATCTTCCTCCGCGAAGTGTGTCGTCCTCTCCACGACTGCCACTGACAGCTTCTCGCGTGCACTGCTTCGAACCACCTGTCCCGCTGGTATCGTTGCGCTTAGATCCGCGCACTCTATCCTGGCTCCAACTTTCGTTAGGAAATCCCATCCCAGTACTAGAGCGTCGATGATGTAATGGAGGATTAGCAGTTGCATTCTTACGGTCCTCTCTCCCAGTCATATGTCCACTTCGAGCAGCGATGTGACTTCTCATACCGTCCATCAGCAATCCGCACTTCTCTTCTCGTGGATACGACCTCTCCCACTGCCCGCAACCTGTCCGCACACTCCTCGCTAATAAAACTCGCTGTGGCTCCGGTGTCTATTGTGGCCTTAAAATTCATTCCGTCTATGAGCACTGTGGGGGACAGTTGCTTTTCTTTCGCCTTCAGCTTGCCCATTGATTTTGAGGGGCAGCACCTTGCGAATCCTGGTTGATCCTCTGAGGCTGGGGTCGCGTGGCGTTTCCCGATCTCGAGCAGCACTCTGCGGTCCTCGGGCCGATTCTCCCGCACGTCCAGCAATATGTGATCGGTCGGTTCCGACATTCCCGCATCCAGTGATACTGGCTTCCGCACCTATGGCAGGCTTGTGTTGGGTTTAACACAAACCACCGCCGCACCGGGTCTGGCCCTCGCCCGTTCGTCTCGTGCCTTGATGGTCCTGTGGGCTCCTCTTGGCACCTGTTGCACACCGCGTTCTGTTTGCCTTTTGGAAAATCCCGCTGGTGGCGGGCTCTGTGGGTCCGCTCTGACTCGAACCGCTTCCTTTGGGTGTCCAGTTCTTCGAATTCGTCGGCCAGGGCCATCAGGTGTCGGCACTCGTACGGGCGGAGAAACATTCTTAGAGCTGGAGTGCTTTTCTCCTTTATCCTCTCCAAGGTCTCATTCTGGGACATCCCCAACGGCCGCATTGGGGTCTGCATGTCCACCATATAATCTTTGAAGCATTCGCCATGCCGCTGCTTCCTCTGCCTGACCTGGATTGCAAGCTTCGTCCACTTTAGGGCCCTGCCCCTTAGCAATTCCGGCAGCGCTCGTGGGATTTGGTTGATATCCAGACCGAACTTCATTGCTGACCACTCTACCTGCTCCAGGAACTGCAATGGCTTGTCGTGACCGTCGTACCGGAAGCTCCACTCCCGCACCTGTTTTGCCACCTTCGCGTAATCCGGAGGGGCTACTCTTGCGATGTTTCGCCGATCGCGGCTGCTTTCCCGCCGTTCACTCCCGGCCTCCTGCCTTTCGGGTCTGCTCCCGCTGGCCTCCATCATGCTGTGGACATCGAGGTTCCTCATCAGGCCTTCCACGCCGGTGACTTTGACTTTTGGGGCCGGTCTCCTTGCTCCCTACTCCCTTTCCAACGCCTCCAGTATGGCGACCGTTTCGGGCTCGTCTGTGGTCTGCTGGATGAATTCGGACAGCGTCTTCCGCATATCCAAGACCAACCCCTCTAGCTTGATGCCTAGGGCGCTCGCTATTGCGGGAAAGTCATCCCTCTTCAGGCTATATAGCCACGATTTCCCCATCTTCTTCTCTGTTCTTTTGGCCAGGACAATCACGGTTGGGCGCCAGATGTAACGAACTGTTTTCTTAGTTTCTTCTCGCTACAAATTCAACGGCTATCTTAGAGAGTTTGTTGGTTCGTCCCACCAAATTTATGATTTGTGTGATTGCCCAACCAAGAAGAAGGCAGAGCTGACTTTCCGTGTACTTCGCGTACCTTTCCCGATCGACTATATGTCCAAGGTCCAAAAATGTCCCGTTAGTTCACGGTGCGTCCTCCTTGTGCTTGTCCAACGTCCGCACCGTTACCGGTACCGTTAGTAACGTTAGTTCACGGTCTCTCCGCTTTGCCGGGGTCCAAGGTCCATTGTTTACCGTTTGACCTGACCGACCTTGCCTTTTCTCGCATTCCGGCCGTCTTCGCTGTTGCTATGCCAATCTCCTGCACCCGGATTTGTGGGGAGTTTTAAAACTCCTCACAATTCATCGTGCACCTGCTCTCCTGTCAAATGCTCAGCCTTCCGATAAATGTAACCGCTATCGGTCCTTAGATCAGGAGAATTCTTCTGATTTGCGCTCACTTTCTGCACTTACTCGGTGTATTCCACTGATTTAAAGTGGTCGGAATTTAGATCAACGAGAAATCCCTCCCGCAAGACAAGGAGGAGGGAACTACGTTCATCAAACCTTTGCGATGCTCAATCGCGAAATCATACCTTTGCAAGGCCAAAGCCCATCGAGCTAGGCGCGAATTAGGTCATGGTTAGACATCAACCATTTTAGTGACGGATGATCAGTTATGATCTTTGACCTATGTCCTTCCACGTACGCCCTAAAACTTTTAAGAGCCACGATCGCGGCGAGACATTCTTGCTCTGAGACGGAATAATTTTGTTGCGCCTTATTTAATTTTTTTGAAATGAAGGCAATGGGACGCTCATCTCCTTCTTTCGAAACTTGGACTAATACAGCTCCAACTCCGGTCTTGCTCGCATCGCAATGTATTGCGAACGGTTTCGAAAAATCAGGGCTGCATAAAACAGGAGCCTCGGTAAGACATTGCGTTAGCTTCTTAAAAGATTCTACTGCTGCTTCAGTCAAACTGAATCTTCTTTTCGTGGTCATCAGATCAGTTAAATGAGCAGCAAGAGACGCAAAATTAGGAACAAACTTGCAATACCAGACACATAAACCCATGAAACTTCGCAGAAGAGAATCCTGTGACCCTCATCGTCGGATGCGCGTCGTTGCTCCTTCGCCGTCCTTCCTTCGGCGTCCTGCGTCGCTTCCGATGGCGGATCCGTAGCGGATCGCCTGGGGCTTAGGATGTTATGGTGACAGGGTGTATCGTCCGTGAGACAAGCTAGAGCTCCTCCCCGAACCACCTTTGCCGACCACTGAGCTTTCCTCTTTGTGCTTGTCCAAAGTCCGCACCGTTACCGTTCGACCTTTGTGCCCTTGGCCAGTTGGAGTCCATGGTCCAGCGCGGTACTGTTAGTTCACGGTCTCTTCGCTTTGCCGGGGTCCAAGGTGCATTGTTTACCGTTTGACCTGACCGACCTTCCCTCTTCCCACATTCCGGCCGTCTGCGCTGTTGCTATGGCGATCTCCAACACCCGGATTTGTGGGGAGTTTTAAGACTCCTTAAAATTCATCGTGCACCTGCTCTCCTGTCAAATGCTCAGCCTTCCGATAAATGTAACCGCTATCGGTCCTAAGATCAGGAGAATTCTTTTGATTTGCGCTCACTTTCTGCACTAACTCGGTGTATTCCACTGATTTAAAGTGGTCGGAATTTAGATCAACGAGAAATCCCTCCCGCAAGACAAGGAGTAGGGAACTACGTTCATCAAACCTTTGCGATGCTCAATCGCGAAATCATACCTTTGCAAGGCCAAAGCCCATCGAGCTAGGCGCGAATTAGGTCATGGTTAGATATCAACCATTTTAGTGACGCATGATCAGTTATGATCTTGGACCTATGTCCTTCCACGTACGCCCTAAAACTTTTAAGAGCCACGATCGCGGCGATACATTCTTGCTCTGAGACGGTATAATTTTGTTGCGCCTTATATAATTTTTTTGAAATGAACGCAATGGGACGCTCATCTTCTTCTTTCGAAACTTGGACTAATACAGCTCCAACTCCGGTCTTGCTCGCATCGCAATGTATTGCGAACGGTTTCGAAAAATCAGGGCTGCATAAAACAGGAGCCTCGGTAAGACATTGCGTTAGCTTCTTAAAAGATTCTACTGCTGCTTCAGTCAAACTGAATCTTCTTTTCGTGGTCATCAGATCAGTTAAATGAGCAGCAAGAGACGCAAAATTAGGAACAAACTTGCAATACCAGACACATAAACCCATGAAACTTCGCAGACTGCGCAACGTTTAAGGCAAAGGAAAATTCCAAATTGCGTCTACTTTTTCTGGATCGGTACGGATTCCTCCATCTCCGACTATATAACCTAGGTAACGCACTCTGTTGCCAATGTTGGTAGTCAAACCTGCACGTCTTATCTGTAGCGCAACCTCTCTTAGTACTTAGAGGTACCTCTCAAAACTTGATGAAACCACCAGCAGATCATCTAGGTAAATAGAAACCTCGTTCTTAAGATGAGCTGGCACCATCAAACGAGACATTGTACTTGTGGCATTAGTAAGCCCGAACGGCATACCTTAAAACTGATAGAGGGGTCTACCAGGAACGGTAAACGCCGTCTTGCCACGCAAAGTTTTTTCTAAAGGCACTTGCCAATAAGCGTCCTTTAAATCAAGGCTAGTTATGTATTCGGCCTTCGGCAACCTACTAAAAATGCCACTAATTTAAGGCAGAGGATAAGCCTGCATATCCTATATCGGTGAGGCTATTCACCTTACGACAGTCTAGACAATTTCTAACCTTTCCAGGTTTCGTTACCATAACGATTGGAGATGACCAAGAATTGTCAGACTCTTCTATTACTCCTAGTTGTATCATCCTGTCAATCTCGGAATACATTGCCTTTTCTACGGCTGGTGAGACAGGGAGATGGCGTTGTTTTATTCGTCATGTTTAATTTTCTTTAGTGTTTGGATTTTGCTATGTAGCGAAGAACTAGCAGGTAGTTGTTGTTCGTCAGGGAATGGAGGTTGTGCAACATTTGCTGTCACTACTCTATAAATAAAATTATCTACATATAATCCTTTTCCCGAAAATTGTTTCTTCCAACCATTGAGGATATGTACAACCTTATCTGGTCGGTTTACCAAATCAGACGTAGTGCTTCTTTCTGAAGCGGGAGAGCCCGGAGCCGAGAGGACTTGCCTTGAATTGCTACCGATTTCATTTCTTGTTTCGTCCCTATCTCCAGTGCTTAGCGATCGACGTGAAGAATGTTCCCTCTGGTGCTTCCTAACACCCTGGTTATAGTATCGGTTATGGAATTCTGAATTAAATCAATCATCTTCTCAGAAAGCGTAGCTAATTACCTTTGTTCCATAGCTAGTAATATCATAGCATTATCTGTTAAACTATTGGAATTGCTGGCCCCAATGTTATTACCTTGCGTACTTTGTCCCGAGGTCGAAGCTATATTATTTCAGACTTGCTGACCAACTGTATCTACGGGCTGTCGTTTTCTCGACCCACTTCGAGTTTGTCTCTCAGTTACTTCTTTAGGCTTCGGGATCTCCGGTCCACTAGGTCTACCCAGGTTATATAAACTCACGCATCTTATCCATCGGCGAAAGATCGATCTCCCTCGAAGGTGTTCTGAAAATCGTATGGCTTTGGCAGGCTACTTTGGGTTTTTAGTTTAAACAAAAGAGTCAAAAAAGGCATTATTCTTCACATTCGTTTCAATTCGTAACAAGAAAAATTTTCTTACATTTTATCTAGCTTTACTTAAATTATAAAAAAAATGTATTCTAATTCTTCAGAGCTTCTTTCATCAGATATTCATGGCTTCTAGTAATAATAATCAAATTCACAAAGCATTTCAGATGAGTGTCGTAAAGGTTATGTAACTCAATACAGGTTATGACCAATTTGCGGCGAAAACGACAAGAAATTTAATTCGGTAGAACTGGGTTAAATCCCATTTAATGGTTTTGATTTAACGCACAAGAAAATTTACAGTCGGACATCGGATGCTTTATTCCGTGCCAATAGCACTGATCTACACTACCTTTGGGGTTATGTTCACTTTCTAAATTTTTCTAGGTTAATCCCACATGGGTTGTGGGGTTAAGTGCCGTCAAAATTATTGGGACACTTTAAGCACTGCCAATTTCCCATTAGAAGTTTCATAAAACGCAAACGCTGGCCACTGAAGAATATTGCGCATGCGCCCTGTTGGCCAGTTAAACCGCACACGATATTATTTGTTGATCATTCTCCTACTGCTTCTGCGGCTGCTCCCTTAGTACTCCATAGTGCGCCTCCCAGGGGTGCTCCTCGGAACAGGGACGCAAACTTAGCTTGCTGGGCTCGATCCGCTGGTTGAGCCCCGATGAAAGATAAGGGTTTTCCAGACGGAAAATTCCGACCTTTGGCACTGGCTGCCAGTCCGCCGCCTGGTTGCCTCCGTTGACACTCTTTTGTGACCTGGGCAACAAAAGGTTATGCATCTGTATGCAAATGAACACGGCTTTAGTCACTTGAGTTTGGTTAAGCTTTCACCAAACACTTTTCCCCGCAAACAGATTTTCACAATCCGCGTGGACACTGGCACTATGTGATTATTCTGGCTCTTATCAGCAACTGCAACGATCTGCACTCTACCGGATCTCAAAAGAAAAATAATTTAGCACGGAGACGGATGGAGTCGCTTAGCCCCTTTTCTCTGCCACAGCATATAATTTCCTAATCAGACTAAAGCTTTCCAGATATTCTCTGGCGCATCGATGAGCTATCTGGTATTTTGGTCCAAAACTCTGTTCAGGCAGAAATGCAGCGAGCTAATTAAAAAATGCATGTGCATTAAAGCTAGGCTTGAACTTCGTAAAGCTTTTACCGAAATGCCTCGACGTTATTTCCGTCGCGTTAAGCTAGGCTTTAGTGCATACTTCTAGGCAGATAATTTTTATATCTTTTATTGTTTATCTATAATTTATTTAGCGGCTCTTCAGTCGCCACTACAGCTTCCATGCTGGCATCACAGAAGTTATGATCTTCTGCGGTACCCTTTGGGTCTAGTACTAATCTGGGAAAGGTTAAACGGCTTACACTCAAAATTAAGCTGCTGATGTCCATCCAGGTCGAATGCAAATCAAAAGGAAAACTTTCGTCCCAATTCAGCCTTCCCCAATTGGTGAGGCAGAGACAAGGACGAAAATAATAATTATCCCTAAATGGATTTCATGCAAGACCAAGGGTCCTTCCCGTCATCAAACTGCACAAACTGCTCCTTGTCTTCTTGAGCAACGCCTTCTAGAATAGTTTAAAGGTCCTGCTAGGAGCATCTCATTAAGAGATTGACCAGACGAGGTGATAGTCGATCCATCAAAGACCACGCGAGGCTTAGTCCTTGTACTATCCTCCTTCAAAATACTATGATGAGGCAGAAAATACCTGCACAAGAAATATCCGCAGAGTTAACAAGAGACATGTGATTAAAGCTTAGATATTCATGAATAAAGGCCGAATATTGTTCTCTGAGGCTGTCGCTCTGGTTTGCGCTCCAGACTTAAAAATCTACGGTGAGCTTGTGGACTTGGATTTAGATGACATATGCACAGAGTATTCACCTGTAGGTAATTGGGTGTAAGTGTCAACAAAACGTCTCTTGCAATCAAGCTCTTCCTTGGTTTTAGCACAAACTGCTTTATTGCAGCTCTCTAGTTCCCAGAACCCGCGAACAACCTCATCCAGATTATCATCACTTTGATTATCTATGACATAATTGTCAATCAACGTAGAGGTATAAGAATCAGCAAGTCTATACGCTGAGGCTTGGTAAAGCCAGGATCCGCTAACCGAATGTTGGGCGGAATGTTGCTGTCTTTTATGTACAAGACGTTTCTGTTTTGATGGTTTGTTACATTATGAGTTACGAGTACGGTGAGCAACGTGGAATAGCTTGATGTCGGAGAATCTAACAAATATCGACTGTAAGTCCTCCCATTGGCCCATTTGCCTCGCCGAGACCCGAAACTATACTTGGTCGTCATAACTGCATAATCCCACAAAATGTGGTTATTGAGGGGTAATGGTTCGTCAATCGATATTGTCATCCAGACAATATTGGCTAATATATACCGATTGGTCGTTTTGCGCAAAATAAGTTTAATCTACAGCGGAGAAGAATAGGAACAAATGAGCAGAACGAGAACTTTAAGTAAGTAGATGGTTGCACGAATGATTGGAAAAATCAGTTAGGCTTATACCAAACCTAGAGGACTAAGCAAAGATGAAGCACGCAGACGTTGACAATTTCATAGTGCATATACTGACTGGTCCTAGACAATACAAAGCCATCTTGCGATCCATCTAAAAAGCCAATATCCCAAGTGCATACATGGAGATGTTCAAGTGGACAAAAAAGACCACATTAATACTCATAGATTAAAATGGTATACTAGATTCGTTAAAAAGTATGTAACAGGCAGAAGGAAGCATTTCCGACTATATAACGTATATATATACTTGATCAAGATCAATAGCCGAGTCGATCTGGCCATGTCCGTCTGACCGTCCGTATAAACGTCGAGGTCTCAGGAATTACAAAAGTTAGAAAGTTGAGATTAAGCATACAGACTCCAGAGACATAGACGCGCGGCAAGTTTGTTTATTCATTTTGCCACGCCCACTATAACGCCCACAAACCTCCAAAAACTGCCAGTGTGGAAACTTTTCCTTTGCACTTCCACCAGCTGAGTTACGGGTATCAGATATTCGGGGAACTCGACTATAGCGTTCTCTATTGTTTTTCTGTGCAAACGCTTTGTTAATGACCGAAGAAAGCTAACTGATAATATTGAAGAAATTTCTTTGAAAACAATTTATTTACAAACAAATGATTTATTGGGAAGATTTTACGCTACGCCAAAATGCGTAGCTTTAATATTTCCGTTAAAAACAGCGTTCATACGGACATACGAACGGTGATGACCAGATCGGCTCATTTAGTAATCCTGATCAAAAATAAAGATACTTTAATTGAATCTTTCTACTGGTTACTTAGCTTTCAACGAACGGAGATAAAAATACATACTTACAGGAAAGAAACGCAGTAGGTAAAAGAACGAAGGCAGTTCATTTTTCGTTAGAGATTATTGTTATTATTATCATATTAATTATGTCCTTGACGAACTCAGCATGCTGGTACGTTTATTTTGTTTGCCAAGATTTCCAAGTGAAACTAACTGGAGTAATTAATTTTGAGCAATAACGCGCTCTGCAGTACTAATCTGGGAAAGGTTAAACGGTTTACACTCACAATTTAGCTGCTGATGTCCATCCAGGTCGATTGCAACTCTAAAGGAAAACTTTCGTCCCAGTTCAGTTTAGTCTTCCACAATTTGACGGTCGTAAATATGAGTAATTGACGATAAGATAGAACTCTTAATAGGTTTTTTAGTTTGAGGCGGAGACAAGGACGAAAATAATAATTATCCCTATATGGATTTCATGCAAGACCAAGGGTCCTTCCCGTCATCAAACTGCACAAACTGCTCCTTGTCTTCTTGAGCAACGCCTTATAGTTTAAAGGACCTGCTAGGAGCATCTCATTAAGAGATTGACCAGACGAGGTGATAGTCGATCCATCAAAGACCACGCGAGGCTTAGTCCTTGTACTATCCTCCTTCAAAATACTATGATGAGGCAGAAATATCCGCAGAGTTAACAAGAGACATGTGATTAAAGCTTAGATATTCATGAATAAAGGCCGAATATTGTTCTCTGAGGCTGTCGCTCTGGTTTGCGATGAGTCGATCTGGCCATGTCCGTCTGACCGTCCGTATAAACGTCGAGGTCTCAGGAATTACAAAAGTTAGAAAGTTGAGATTAAGCATACAGACTCCAGAGACATAGACGCAGCGCAAGTTTGTCTATTCATGTTGCCACGCCCATAGTGGCGTTATAGTGGGCGTGGCAAAATGAATTAAACAAACCTGAGACGGTCAGACGGACATGGCCAGATCGACTCGGCTATTGATCTTGATCTAGTATATATATACGTTATATAGTTGGAAATGCTTCCTTCTGCCTGTTACATACTTTTTACCGAATCTAGTATACCATTTTACTCTATGAGTATTAATGTGGTCTTTTTTGTCCACTTGAACATCTCCATATATGCACTTGGGATATTGGCTTTTTAGATGGATCGCAAGATGGCTTTGTATTGTCTAGGACCAGTCAGTATATGCACTATGAAATTGTCAACGTCTGCGTGCTTCATCTTTGCTTAGTCCTTTTGGTTTGGTATAAGCCTAACTGATTTTTCCAATCATTCGTGCAACCATCTACTTACTAAAAGTTCTCGTTCTGGTCATTTGTTCCTATTCTTTTCCGCTGTAGATTAAACTTATATTGCGCAAAACGACCAATCGGTATATATTAGCCAATATTGTCTGGATGACAATATCGATTGACGAACCATTACCCCTCAATAACCACATTTTGTGGGATTATGCAGTTATGACGACCAAGTATAGTTTCGGGTCTCGGCGAGGCAAATGGGCCAATGGGAGGACTTACAGTCGATATTTGTTAGATTCTCCGACATCAAGCTATTCCACGTTGCTCACCGTACTCGTAACTCATAATGTAACAAACCATCAAAACAGAAACGTCTTGTACATAAAAGACAGGAACATTCCGCCCAACATTCGGCTAGCGGATCCTGGCTTTACCAAGCCTCAGCGTATAGACTTGCTGATTCTTATACCTCTACGTTGATTGACAATTATGTCATAGATAATCAAAGTGATGATAATCTGGATGAGGTTGTTCGCGGGTTCTGGGAACTAGAGAGCTGCAATAAAGCAGTTTGTGCTAAAACCAAGGAAGAGCTTGATTGCAAGAGACGTTTTGTTGACACTTACACCCAATTACCTACAGGTGAATACTCTGTGCATATGTCATCTAAATCCAAGTCCACAAGCTCACCGTAGATTTTTAAGTCTGGAGCGCAAACCAGAGCGACAGCCTCAGAGAACAATATTCGGCCTTTATTCATGAATATCTAAGCTTTAATCACATGTCTCTTGTTAACTCTGCGGATATTTCTTGTGCAGGTATTTTCTGCCTCATCATAGTATTTTGAAGGAGGATAGTACAAGGACTAAGCCTCGCGTGGTCTTTGATGGATCGACTATCACCTCGTCTGGTCAATCTCTTAATGAGATGCTCCTAGCAGGACCTTTAAACTATTCTAGAAGGCGTTGCTCAAGAAGACAAGGAGCAGTTTGTGCAGTTTGATGACGGGAAGGACCCTTGGTCTTGCATGAAATCCATTTAGGGATAATTATTATTTTCGTCCTTGTCTACGCCTCAAACTAAAAAACCTATTAAGAGTTCTATCTTATCGTCAATAACTCATATTTACGACCGTCAAATTGTGGAAGACTAAACTGAACTGGGACGAAAGTTTTCCTTTAGAGTTGCAATCGACCTGGATGGACATCAGCAGCTAAATTGTGAGTGTAAACCGTTTAACCTTTCCCAGATTAGTACTGCAGAGCGCGTTATTGCTCAAAATTAATTACTCCAGTTAGTTTCACTTGGAAATCTTCGTCTTCGTTCGTCAAGGACATAATTAAAATGATAATAATAACAATAATCTCTAACGAAAAATGAACTGCCTTCGTTCTTTTACCTACTGCGTTTCTTTCCTGTAAGTATGTATTTTTATCTCCGTTCGTTGAAAGCTAAGTAACCAGTAGAAGGATTCAATTAAAGTATCTTTATTTTTGATCAGGATTACTAAATGAGCCGATCTGGTCATCACCTTTCGTATGTCCGTATGAACGCTGTTTTTAACGGAAAAATCTTCCCAATAAATCATTTGTTTGTAAATAAATTGTTTTCAAAGAAATTTCTTCAATATTATCAGTTAGCTTTCTTCGGTCATTAACAAAGCGTTTGCACAGAAAAACAATAGAGAACGCTATAGTCGAGTTCCCCGAATATCTGATACCCGTAACTCAGCTGGTGGAAGTGCAAAGGAAAAGTTTCCACACTGACAGTTTTTGGTGGTTTGTGGGCGTTATAGTGGGCGTGGCAAAATGAATAAACAAACTTGCCGCGCGTCTATGTCTCTGGAGTCTGTATGCTTAATCTCAACTTTCTAACTTTTGTAATTCCTGAGACCTCGACGTTTATACGGACGGTCAGACGGACATGGCCAGATCGACTCGGCTATTGATCTTGATCAAGTATATATATACGTTATACAGTCGGAAATGCTTCCTTCTGCCTGTTACATACTTTTTAACGAATCTAGTATACCATTTTACTCTATGAGTATTAATGTGGTCTTTTTTGTCCACTTGAACATCTCCATATATGCACTTGGGATATGGGCTTTTTTGATGGATCGCAAGATGGCTTTGTATTGTCTAGGACCAGTCAGTATATGGACTATGAAATTGTCAACGTCTGCGTGCTTCATCTTTGCTTAGTCCTCTAGGTTTGGTATAAGCCTAACTGATTTTTCCAATCATTCGTGCAACCATCTACTTACTAAAAGTTCTCGTTCTGCTCATTTGTTCCTATTCTTCTCCGCTGTAGATTAAACTTATTTTGCGCAAAACGACCAATCGGTATATATTAGCCAATATTGTCTGGATGACAATATCGATTGACGAACCATTACCCCTCAATAACCACATTTTGTGGGATTATGCAGTTATGACGACCAAGTATAGTTTCGGGTCTCGGCGAGGCAAGTGGGCCAATGGGAGGACTTACAGTCGATATTTGTTAGATTCTCCGACATCAAGCTATTCCACGTTGCTCACCGTACTCGTAACTCATAATGTAACAAACCATCAAAACAGAAACGTCTTGTACATAAAATACAGAAATATTTCGCCCAACATTCGGTTAGCGGATCCTGGCTTTACCAAGCATCAGCGTATAGACTTGCTGATTCTTATACCTCTACGTTGATTGACAATTATGTCATAGATAATCAAAGTGATGATAATCTGGATGAGGTTGTTCGCGGGTTCTGGGAACTAGAGAGCTGCAATAAAGCAGTTTGTGCTAAAACCAAGGAAGAGCTTGATTGCAAGAGACGTTTTGTTGACACTTACACCCAATTACCTACAGGTGAATACTCTGAGCATATGTCATCTAAATCCAAGTCCACAAGCTCACCGTAGATTTTTAAGTCTGGAGCGCAAACCAGAGCGACAGCCTCAGAGAACAATATTCGGCCTTTATTCATGAATATCTAAGCTTTAATCACATGTCTCTTGTTAACTCTGCGGATATTTCTTGTGCAGGTATTTTCTGCCTCATCATAGTATTTTGAAGGAGGATAGTACAAGGACTAAGCCTCGCGTGGTCTTTGATGGATCGACTATCACCTCGTCTGGTTAATCTCTTAATGAGATGCTCCTAGCAGGACCTTTAAACTATTCTAGAAGGCGTTGCTCAAGAAGACAAGGAGCAGTTTGTGCAGTTTGATGACGGGAAGGACCCTTGGTCTTGCATGAAATCCATTTAGGGATAATTATTATTTTCGTCCTTGTCTCTGCCTCACCAATTGGGGAAGGCTGAATTGGGACGAAAGTTTTCCTTTTGATTTGCATTCGACCTGGATGGACATCAGCAGCTTAATTTTGAGTGTAAGCCGTTTAACCTTTCCCAGATTAGTACTAGACCCAAAGGGTACCGCAGAAGATCATAACTTCTGTGATGCCAGCATGGAAGCTGTAGTGGCGACTGAAGAGCCGCTAAATAAATTATAGATAAACAATAAAAGATATAAAAATTATCTGCCTAGAAGTATGCACTAAAGCCTAGCTTAACGCGACGGAAATAACGTCGAGGCATTTCGGTAAAAGCTTTACGAAGTTCAAGCCTAGCTTTAATGCACATGCATTTTTTAATTAGCTCGCTGCATTTCTGCCTGAACAGAGTTTTGGACCAAAATACCAGATAGCTCATCGATGCGCCAGAGAATATCTGGAAAGCTTTAGTCTGATTAGGAAATTATATGCTGTGGCAGAGAAAAGGGGCTAAGCGACTCCATCCGTCTCCGTGCTAAATTATTTTTCTTTTGAGATCCGGTAGAGTGCAGATCGTTGCAGTTGCTGATAAGAGCCAGAATAATCACATAGTGCCAGTGTCCACGCGGATTGTGAAAATCTGTTTGCGGGGAAAAGTGTTTGGTGAAAGCTTAACCAAACTCAAGTGACTAAAGCCGTGTTCATTTGCATACAGATGCATAACCTTTTGTTGCCCAGGTCACAAAAGAGTGTCAACGGAGGCAACCAGGCGGCGGACTGGCAGCCAGTGCCAAAGGTCGGAATTTTCCGTCTGGAAAACCCTTATCTTTCATCGGGGCTCAACCAGCGGATCGAGCCCAGCAAGCTAAGTTTGCGTCCCTGTTCCGAGGAGCACCCCTGGGAGGCGCACTATGGAGTACTAAGGGAGCAGCCGCAGAAGCAGTAGGAGAATGATCAACAAATAATATCGTGTGCGGTTTAACTGGCCAACAAGGCGCATGCGCAATATTCTTCAGTGGCCAGCGTTTGCGTTTTATGAAACTTCTAATGGGAAATTGGCAGTGCTTAAAGTGTCCCAATAATTTTGACGGCACTTAACCCCACAACCCATGTGGGATTAACCTAGAAAAATTTAGAAAGTGAACATAACCCCAAAGGTAGTGTAGATCAGTGCTATTGGCACGGAATAAAGCATCCGATGTCCGACTGTAAATTTTCTTGTGCGTTAAATCAAAACCATTAAATGGGATTTAACCCAGTTCTACCGAATTAAATTTCTTGTCGTTTTCGCCGCAAATTGGTCATAACCTGTATTGAGTTACATAACCTTTACGACACTCATCTGAAATGCTTTGTGAATTTGATTATTATTACTAGAAGCCATGAATATCTGATGAAAAAAGCTCTGAAGAATTAGAATACATTTTTTTATAATTTAAGTAAAGCTAGATAAAATGTAAGAAAATTTTTCTTGTTACGAATTGAAACGAATGTGAAGAATAATGCCTTTTTTGACTCTTTTGTTTAAACTAAAAACCCAAAGTAGCCTGCCAAAGCCATACGATTTTTAGAACACCTTCGAGGGAGAAGGAGCCGATGGATAAGATGCGTGAGTTTATATAACCTGGGTAGACCTAGTGGACCGGAGATCCCGAAGCCGTAGATACAGTTGGTCAGCAAGTCTGAAATAATATAGCTTCGACCTCGGGACAAAGTACGCAAGGTAATAACATTGGGGCCAGCAATTCCAATAGTTTATGATATTACTAGCTATGGAACAAAGGTAATTAGCTACGCTTTCTGAGAAGATGATTGATTTAATTCAGAATTCCATAACCGATACTATAACCAGGGTGTTAGGAAGCACCAGAGGGAACATTCTTCACGTCGATCGCTTAGCAATGGAGATAGGGTCGAAACAAGAAATGAAACCGGTAGCAATTCAAGGCAAGTCCTCTCGGCTCCGGGCTCTCCCGCTTCAGAAAGAAGCACTACGTCTGATTTGGTAAACCGACCAGATAAGGTTGTACATATCCTCAATGGTTGGAAGAAACAATTTTCGGGAAAAGGATTATATGTAGATAATTTTATTTATAGAGTAGTGACAGCAAATGTTGCACAACCTCCATTCCCTGACGAACAACAACTACCTGCTAGTTCTTCGCTACATAGCAAAATCCAAACACTAAAGAAAATTAAACATGACGAATAAAACAACGCCATCTCCCTGTCTCACCAGCCGTAGAAAAGGCAATGTATTCCGAGATTGACAGGATGATACAACTAGGAGTAATAGAAGAGTCTGACAATTCTTGGTCATCTCCAATCGTTATGGTAACGAAACCTGGAAAGGTTAGAAATTGTCTAGACTGTCGTAAGGTGAATAGCCTCACCGAAAAGGATGCATATCCTCTGCCTCAAATTAGTGGCATTTTTAGTAGGTTGCCGAAGGCCGAATACATAACTAGCCTTGATCTAAAGGACGCTTATTGGCAAGTGCCTTTAGAAAAAACTTTGCGTGGCAAGACGGCGTTTACCGTTCCTGGTAGACCCCTCTATCAGTTTTAAGGTATGCCGTTCGGGCTTACTAATGCCACAAGTACAATGTCTCGTTTGATGGTGCCAGCTCATCTTAAGAACGAGGTTTCTATTTACCTAGATGATCTGCTGGTGGTTTCATCAAGTTTTGAGAGGTACCTCTAAGTACTAAGAGAGGTTGCGCTACAGATAAGACGTGCAGGTTTGACTATCAACATTGGCAAGAGAGTGCGTTACCTAGGTTATATAGTCGGAGATGGAGGAATCCGTACCGATCCAGAAAAAGTAGACGCAATTTGGAATTTTCCTTTGCCTTAAACGTTGCGCAGTCTGCGAAGTTTCATGGGTTTATGTGTCTGGTATTGCAAGTTTGTTCCTAATTTTGCGTCTCTTGCTGCTCATTTAACTGATCTGATGACCACGAAAAGAAGATTCAGTTTGACTGAAGCAGCAGTAGAATCTTTTAAGAAGCTAACGCAATGTCTTACCGAGGCTCCTGTTTTATGCAGCCCTGATTTTTCGAAACCGTTCGCAATACATTGCGATGCGAGCAAGACCGGAGTTGGAGCTGTATTAGTCCAAGTTTCGAAAGAAGGAGATGAGCGTCCCATTGCGTTCATTTCAAAAAAATTATATAAGGCGCAACAAAATTATACCGTCTCAGAGCAAGAATGTCTCGCCGCGATCGTGGCTCTTAAAAGTTTTAGGGCGTACGTGGAAGGACATAGGTCCAAGATCATAACTGATCATGCGTCACTAAAATGGTTGATATCTAACCATGACCTAATTCGCGCCTAGCTCGATGGGCTTTGGCCTTGCAAAGGTATGATTTCGCGATTGAGCATCGCAAAGGTTTGATGAACGTAGTTCCCTACTCCTTGTCTTGCGGGAGGGATTTCTCGTTGATCTAAATTCCGACCACTTTAAATCAGTGGAATACACCGAGTTAGTGCAGAAAGTGAGCGCAAATCAAAAGAATTCTCCTGATCTTAGGACCGATAGCGGTTACATTTATCGGAAGGCTGAGCATTTGACAGGAGAGCAGGTGCACGATGAATTTTAAGGAGTCTTAAAACTCCCCACAAATCCGGGTGTTGGAGATCGCCATAGCAACAGCGCAGACGGCCGGAATGTGGGAAGAGGGAAGGTCGGTCACCGGGTTGGACCCCGGCAAAGCGAAGAGACCGTGTACTAACAGTACCGCGCTGGACCATGGACTCCAACTGGCCAAGGGCACAAAGGTCGAACGGTAACGGTGCGGACTTTGGACAAGCACAAAGAGGAAAGCTCAGTGGTCGGCAAAGGTGGTTCGGGGAGGAGCTCTAGCTTGTCTCACGGACGATACACCCTGTCACCATAACATCCTAAGCCCCAGGCGATCCGCTACGGATCCGCCATCGGAAGCGACGCAGGACGCCGAAGGAAGGACGGCGAAGGAGCAACGACGCGCATCCGACGATGAGGGTCACAGGATTCTCTTCTGCGAAGTTTCATGGGTTTATGTGGCTGGTATTGCAAGTTTGTTCCTAATTTTGCGTCTCTTGCTGCTCATTTAACTGATCTGATGACCACGAAAAGAAGATTCAGTTTGACTGAAGCAGCAGTAGAATCTTTTAAGAAGCTAACGCAATGTATTACCGAGGCTCCTGTTTTATGCAGCCCTGATTTTTCGAAACCGTTCGCAATACATTGCGATGCGAGCAAGACCGGAGTTGGAGCTGTATTAGTCCAAGTTTCGAAAGAAGGAGATGAGCGTCCCATTGCGTTCATTTCAAAAAAATTATATAAGGCGCAACAAAATTATACCGTCTCAGAGCAAGAATGTCTCGCCGCGATCGTGGCTCTTAAAAGTTTTAGGGCGTACGTGGAAGGACATAGGTCCAAGATCATAACTGATCATGCGTCACTAAAATGGTTGATATCTAACCATGACCTAATTCGCGCCTAGCTCGATGGGCTTTGGCCTTGCAAAGGTATGATTTCGCGATTGAGCATCGCAAAGGTTTGATGAACGTAGTTCCCTACTCCTTGTCTTGCGGGAGGGATTTCTCGTTGATCTAAATTCCGACCACTTTAAATCAGTGGAATACACCGAGTTAGTGCAGAAAGTGAGCGCAAATCAAAAGAATTCTCCTGATCTTAGGACCGATAGCGGTTACATTTATCGGAAGGCTGAGCATTTGACAGGAGAGCAGGTGCACGATGAATTTTAAGGAGTCTTAAAACTCCCCACAAATCCGGGTGTTGGAGATCGCCATAGCAACAGCGCAGACGGCCGGAATGTGGGAAGAGGGAAGGTCGGTCAGGTCAAACGGTAAACAATGCACCTTGGACCCCGGCAAAGCGAAGAGACCGTGTACTAACAGTACCGCGCTGGACCATGGACTCCAACTGGCCAAGGGCACAAAGGTCGAACGGTAACGGTGCGGACTTTGGACAAGCACAAAGAGGAAAGCTCAGTGGTCGGCAAAGGTGGTTCGGGGAGGAGCTCTAGCTTGTCTCACGGACGATACACCCTGTCACCATAACATCCTAAGCCCCAGGCGATCCGCTACGGATCCGCCATCGGAAGCGACGCAGGACGCCGAAGGAAGGACGGCGAAGGAGCAACGACGCGCATCCGACGATGAGGGTCACAGGATTCTCTTCAGCAAGTGACTCTGAATAAAGGTGGTTTAAATCTGAAACTCTGTCTTCTTCTTGGTTGGGCAATCACACAAATCATAAAATTGGTGGGACGAACCAAAAAACTCTCTGAGCTAGCCGTTGGAATTCGTAGCGAGGAGAAACTAAGAAAACAGTTCGTTACATCTGGCGCCCAACTGTGATTATCCTGGCCAAAAGAACAGAGGAGAAGATGGGGAAATCGTGGCTATATAGCCTGAAGAGGGATGACTTTCCCGCAATAGCGAGCGAGTTATGTCGTGGGCGAGGATCTGTTTGGTTTTGTATTTAAGCCAAGGAGGATTTTGTAGTAATTAAAGCGACTCGTTTGAAGTTCGGTGACAGAATGATTTTATTTTCAGAATAAATTTTCCTCTAAGCCTAACGTACAATTCTTTTGGTCTGCGAAACCCCTTGCGTCAGCACTTTTTATCCGGATGCCCCTTCCAGTGCTTCGGTTGGATTCTTGGGAATCCTGACTCTGCTGATCCAGTGTGGGTTGATGACTTTGCTGCGGAGTGTGTCCGGGTTGAGTGTCTCATATGTAGGTCGCTGCCCGTGGGGGTTTCGGGGGAGGTGAAGGCATGCTTGTGCAGTCACCGATAACTCCTCCCCCCTCAAGACAGAACGAGGGCCACAACGAAGGTATAGCTGGAGTTCCGGTGGTTGGCAGGGAAGTAGTTGCATAGATAATCTTGTCTTTCCTCCAGATCCATGCGGCGATTGCTAGTACGATAGAGCTTGCGATCAATATATATATCGTTGTCAAGTGGTCCGCCGCTTTGCTCTGCATGGTGTTGATAGCCCACTTGGTTTTGAGTGTACTGAGGTGCAGTTGTTGAAGGTTGATGGGTTCTATGGCTGGCATGGTTTTAACGTCGTTGGTTTTTGTTATATCCATCTGCCATCTATCGGTCATTGTGACGGTGGCGTCGGCATATTTCGTACCGTTGATGGTGATGGAGCAACTGTCGTGATTTATAATAAACGACCCGCTCAAACTTTTGCTCGGTATACAATCGGAGGTCATATTAACGTCTCTTGCGTTGAGGATAACCAGGAGTCCTTCTATGGGGCTGTAGATCCGTGTCTGGGTTATGGTTTCCACCACGGTACATGTCGCTGTCTTGTTGGCTAGCAGGTTATGGATGCATTCTGGGTTGTCGGGGTCGGTGGGGGTTTCGAAAACTGATAAATCATTAACTCTAATACAATTTGTGTTTAGTGTTTTAAGTTCTATTCTATCCTCTAAAATAAATTTTGGTAGGTTTACAATTTCCGTCCCGTTGAACGGTATGGTTACAATTTGGTACAGTGTGTAATTATTTGGAGACAAAATTGGTATTTTAATTTCAAAAACAATTGTTTTCTTTTCTGTGCTAGTTTCGAGTGATAGTAGGTTGTAAACTTCGTAGTCTGCCTTTATCTTAACGTTTTGATCTGTTAATGACATTTTGATTTTTTGTATCTCAGCATTATCTAAGATGTATTTGGGGACAATATTGAGTTTTGCGAATAATAGGCTTTCTGCTATACCTGCCAAATGTGTGTAGAGAAGATCTAAGTTAATATTGATTCTAGTCAAAAATATATTCAATTCTGCATCTTGGAGTCCTGTATCTATTTCCTTAGATATCCTATTCTGATTAAAATTGATGAAATTATTTATGATCTCCTGCTCTTTGTTTATGTGGTCTGTGATTTCCATGAACCTTATTAATGTTTCGTTCTGAAATTGCGCTGTATTTTCCGCGTTCCTCCCCAATTGTTTTAATTCGGAATTAATTTTTTCTTCGTCAGTGGCATCCATATTGCCGCTGATCGTTTTGATTATTGTCCCTAGTCCGTTAATGAGCCCTCTCCTAGGTCTGCTATTACTTTCGCTAGGTAGAAGTGAAGTTAATTTCTGTTCTATCTGATTAAGTTTCCTAAGTAATAGTGTTCTTATTTCGACGATGTTCGGCAGGTCCGGCAGGTTCGTAATTAATTCGTGTAATTTGTCTGTAGTAGCTTCGTATTCTTCCAGGTGGATCAGGTGTTTGATTGTCATAAATGATGTTATTGTCCGGGCCGTTCCCATGTTGAGCTTAATGAGGGTTTGCTCCTCACCTAGTCTATTTATTTCTAGTCGCTGGCTATTGACTAACGTCAGCCTGTAAAGGGGAGAATTCCGAGGTGGTCAGTTTTTAATTTTATGGGTTTGTAGGAAACGAGATTTTCCTAATTTTCTGTTTATGTATTTTCTGCTTTTTAATTGTTCGCACGGTGACCCCGTTATCTCGAGAAATTTTATGTTTGCTAAACCTGGGAGTAATTTTGTTCCTTCTGTTTTCCTTACGGAAGACCGAGCTTCCGACAGGCAGAGTAAGGGGGTCTTCCCTAGTTTCATTTAGTTTGTTTATCCGTTTGCTGGCTGTTTCTTCTAGGTGTGTTTTGACGACTGGATAGAGCTTACTCTGATACTCATGAAGCCTGCTTAAGAAGTCATGTTCGTTGTTGAACTTGACTGTTTTTTCAAACACATGGGTGCGGCCACTAAAGAGTTCGAACGGTGTTAGGTTCGTGCTCGAGTGTATAGCGTTATTGTATGTTATTATTGCCTCCGACATAATTTCCTCGTGATCTAGATCTAGGTTCATTTCCCTCCTCTTCGTGAGGATGATTCGATAGATTTCTGTTAAGGTCGAATGGAGCCTTTCAACTATCGAGTTACTACTAGACTGCTGGAAGGAAGTCACATGCACTTCAATGTCATACTGTCCCAGGAAGTCGGTAAAAACGGTACCCGCAAATTCGGCTCCTTGGTCAAAGATTACCTTTTTAGGTACGCCGAATTGGCAAAAGAAATTTTTGAATGCCTTAGTGACACTTATGGAGTTCCTATTAGGTAATGGAAACGCCTGTGCGAATCTGGAAAATTTGTCTATGATTGTCAGGTTGTAGGTCTTGTTGATAGTATAGATGTCTGTATGTAGGATGTCTAGTGGTCTGCTTGGGATTTCGGGCAATTTGTAAGGCGGTTTCTGCGGGTGCCTATCATATTTGAGGGTGAGGCAGATCTCGCAATTCCGAATTGCTTGTGTGATGAGGCTTTTCAGATGGGGCGCGTAAATTTCCCTTTTTAGGTGGGTGTACATCTCGTCCACCCCCCGATGGTTATTATTTGTGTGGCCTGTCTTGATAATCGATTCTATTTCGTTGCTTGAGGGTTCCTTAAGGAACGTTAAGCACCTGAGGATTTTATAAAGGTTGGTTCCCGCGAAATATTTGGAATAAGATTCTTGTATTATTCCGAAAATTTCGTCGGTTGCGAACACGGCTAAGGTTTTATTGGGTTTTAGCAAAGTTTTTAAGATATCCGTAACAATTTCTAAGTTAAAGAGAGGTTCGGATATCTGTCTCCTAATTTTGTTTCTGCATGGGGCACAGGTTGTGCGTGATGGGTCTGGTGAGATTGTAAAGGTGGCCTGTAATCTAAAGACGTTAAGTGGACTCGGGGATATCGGGATTGCTTCCGGGTTGTTTGGTATCGAGACATTCACATGGGTATTCGGTTCTACCCTGCTTAGTGCATCTGCGACGACGTTTTGGGAACCCTTTTCGTGTTCCAATTCGTAATCGTATTCGCTTAAGGCATCCCTCCAGCGAATGAGTTTTGCGTTCTGGCCATTAAAATATTTTAGGCCTAATAAGGGTTTGTGGTCAGTAACTAGTTTGAATTTCCGGCCGTAGAGGTACGGTCGGAAGTACTTTACTGCCCAGACGATTCCCAGCATTTCTTTTTCTACCGTTGAGTAACGGGTTTCGGCTTCGTTAAGGGTCCTGCTCGCGAAGCAGATTGGTCTGTCGCAGGATTTTGGTCCTTGTGACAGCACTGCTCCCAATGCGACGTTGCTCGCGTCTGTTGTTAAGGTGAAGGGCATGGTGAAGTCTGGGTGCTTCAAAATGGGGTCGTTTATAAGGAGAGTTTTGCAGAATTCGAAGGCTTCGCGGAATTCGTTGTCGATTATTACCGACTTCCCTCCTTTTAGTTGTTTGGTTAGTGGTTTGGTAATTCGCGCGAAGTCTTTTACAAATTTCCTGTAATAGCCTATAAGTCCCAGGAAAGACTTAATTTGCCGACGGGTTTTGGGACAGGGAAATCCTTTTATAGCTATTATTTTATTAGGGTTTGGTTTGATACCCTCCTGGGTGACCACGTGACCCAGGAAGTCTATTTCTTTTCGTAGGAAGTTCGACTTGGTGATTTGAATTTTTAGATTGGCCGTACGGAGTTTTGTGAAGACTAATTCGATATCCCCCAAATGTTTTTGTGATGAAGTGGAGAATATTATGATGTCGTCTAGATAGACTAGGCATATATTTCCGATTAATGAACCTAGGACATTGTCCATAACACGCTGAAATGTGGCGGGGGCGTTCTTTAGACCGAAGGGCATTCTAGTAAATTCGTAATGGCCATTTTCGACCGAGAATGCTGTTTTAGCCCTGTCTTCGGGGTTCATCTGGATTTGATGGAACCCACTTGCCAGGTCCAAGGTAGTGAAATACGTGGCACGGCCTAAGCTATCGAGAATTTCGTTGATGTTGGGAATGGGGTATCGATCGGCGATGGTTTTTTCATTCAGTTTCCTGAAATCTATGACCAGTCGCCATTTCTTATTGCCATCCGAGTCGGTTTTCTTGGGTACAACCCAGACAGGTGCGCCCCAAGGTGAGTGGCTATTTCGGATTATATCCTGTTCTAGCATCTTTTTTATTTGGCTCCGTACCTCCTCTTTATGGATGTAAGGATACCTGTATGTTTTCACGTGTACTGGTATATCGTCTGTTGTTGGTATCGAGTGTTTGACGGCATTCGAAAAGGTGAGAGTCTCCTTCTCATCGTAGAACAGCTCCCGGAACTTGTTGCAGACGAGGAAGAGTCCCTTTTTCTCTTCCGAGTTTAGGTGTTCCGTCCGGATGTGGTCGATTGGTTGTTTGTATTTTTCATTGGGGTTGGGCCCCAGTGTCATGCTGTAGATTTGGTTGTATTCGTCTTCATTATACGGTGTAACTTCTATTGGTTGGTTTAAGCAGAGTGTCCGTTCGTCGTGAGAGTTGTTAGTTACCTCAAAGTAACTGTGTCCGTCGATAGCTGTGTAGAGGCCCCCCGTGATGGTAAGGTTGTTACTAATACCCACTGTATTGACGGAAAAATGTCCCTTGCTAATGTCTACAGGCAGTCTGACGCGAGATCTGCTGTGGGGTGGAATGTGCAATTCCTGTGTACCCCTGTTAGTTCGTGTCATTATTGGAATTGAGGCAGATTGTGTCTTGAGGGTTAAATTCTCGATATCAATCTTTGCCTTATTTTGAGTTAGGAAGTCTATACCGAGGAGCCCGTTGAAAAAGGGGTGGAATTTGAAGAGCAGGAGGTTCATGACCCCTTGCTCCTCGAACTCCCTCGGTATAGGTAGTGTCGTTGCTTTTTTTAGTGTATAACTGTCCAAGACAGTGGTTATTTTTACGTCCTGGTCAAGTGTCCGCGTCAATTCTTGGGGAATAATGTCCGGGTCGATAAATGAGTAGGATGACCCGGTGTCAATAAGGAATTTTAGGAGTTTGGGGGGGTCAAAAAGAGTCAGTGTTACATAGGGAAGGGCAGAGCCAGGAGTTTTGTTACTTAAGTAACCGACTTGTCGGTCGAGGCTCCTTGTTGAAAATTTACGCTGTCATCAATGTTATTGAAGTTGGCGGGGGCCCTTTGGGGGGATCTGTTACGCCGACCTGAGTTATTTGATTGCGGGTCGCGTGATCCATCCCTGGAGTTGTTACGCCCCCTATTACTGTAGTTCCGGGACTCTTCTTGTCGGAAAGGGTTATTACTCCTATAGTCCTGCCTATAATTGTTCGAGGGGTAATTGCGGTTACGCTCAAAGCGTCCGCCTGATCTATTTTGATAAGACCTGTTACGGTCGAAGCTGTTACTATAGTTGTTATCCCTATTTTGTCTCTGGTACATGAAACTTTGTTCCACCTGGCACCATTCGTGGGCCTGCTCAATGGTCGACGGCCCTTTAGCCCGAATGACTGTTCTGAGCGGGTCGCGGAGCCCGACTAAAAAGGCATTTAGGCAAATGCCATCATAGAGGGCTCTTTTTGATTCCGCACTGACCCCCTGTTCTGAATTAGTTGGCAGTGTAAGTAGTTCACTCCTGAGCCTGGTAATTTCGTAAAAAAGCTTCCCGAAGGAGAGACCGTTTGGTTGGTTCTGTATTTCAGATATTAGTATGGGTTCCGTCTTTTTGCATGCGTACATGCGTTTTAGGTTGTCGCGAATACTATCCCATTCCAGCTTAGTATCCAGCATATTTAAAGTTTCGTCCGCTCTCCCTATTATCTTGTTCCTCAACGTACGCAGCAATAGCTGTCCGTAAGGTGTTTGGTCAGTTCCTCTAATTAACATAATGACCTCCTCCACGCTTATAATGAACTTCTGTAGGGTCCCCGGGGTCCCATCGAAAGTCGGTAGTTGTTTAACAAATGCTAAAATATCTTTCGGATTCAATGTAGTGGACAGAGTAGTATTAATTGAAGTATTCAGGACAGTGCTCATATTCCCTATACTATTCGAACCGCCGGGGATCGGGCTGGTGGTTCTAGAACCCCCGGTGGCGTGTCCCGAATCCATGGCTATTAATTCTTCCTCCCTAATTTCCGGTAGACTACCGCTACTCCTGAGACCTAGCCTGGACCTCGTTTTGTCCACTATTGTCCTCTTTGACATTTAGGTTACGGAACCCCTTTTATTCGCAAGTGAAAATTCGCGTAAGTATAACGTTAAGATATTCGGCCTATTTCTTTTTTTATTTTCCCTTTTACATTTTTCCTATCTATCTTTGACGATATTTGGTTATCTGTATATTGATATTTTATACTACTAGAGTATAAAAAATGTGTATGTGTAATAGTATGGAAAAAATATATATATATATATGTATTTGTGTGCTAATGTAAGATTTTATATATTACGATGTTTTATTTATGTTTTGTTTGTTTGTACTTATCATTCGTAAAAAATTTTTTATTGTGTAGTGTATGGGTTGATCCGTTGGGATCTGCAAGTGGGTGTCGTTAATAATTGTTTACTCAATCGATAAAAAGTAATCTAATAAAGCCGCCGAGCCAAGTGGTTTCAGTGCAGTGTTTCTCTTTTTTCTTAGTGTTTTCTTGATACATTGTGCACTGCAGTCGTAAAATTTGATTATTTGTATATTTTTATTTTAGCATCCGTTGCGCAAACGCATCCGACTCCGCGGCGGTCGTTTTGTCGATTTTACTGAATATAGTTTTATGTTGTCATGCGACACCGTCTACAATGTAGCGGCCGGACGCTGCGGCGTGCATGCAAGTATGTGTGCCTACGTAAACAAACTCAAGTGGTCGACTGTTAAGTGCTGTTGCCGAGGCCTGGAGGGGGCTCCCTACGAACTGCTGTCGGTGCCGGTTTCCCCTTTCTTCCCCGGCACACAGAAAGAAATGATCGGCCGCACTTATATACACACAAGCATTAATTTAGGTGGCGGAGCACTAGCATTTGTTAAGTTGGGGCACATAGGTTTCGTTTCCCTTTTTTTTTCAGTGTGGCTATATTCACATATTTATGCGCGATGCATGAGCGGCTATTAATTATTATTGATTGCCGCCTATGTATGTTTCTATAATTTTTCTTTGTGTAATATGGGAAATTATTTTTTTTTATTGCGGCACATATAAGGCGTTACATATTTTAATGCTCGATGCATTATGTAGCGGCAATCAGCGATTGATTGTTGCTAAAAATATGTTTTCATAAAAAAAAATTTGTGTAATATGCAAAATTATTTATTATTATTTTTTATTGCGGCACATATTAGGCGTTACATATTTTAATGCTCGATGCATTATGTAGCGGCAATCAGCGATTGATTGTTGCTAAAAAATATGTTTTCATAGAAAATTTTTGTGTAATATGCAAAATTATTTATTATTATTTTTATTGCGGCACATATTAGGCGTTTACATATTTTAATGCGCGATGCATTATGTAGCGGCAATCAGCGATTGATTGTTGCTAAAAATATGTTTCCATAAAAATTGTTTGTGTAATATTTTAATGCGCGATGCATTTTATAGCGGCAATCAGCGATTGATCGTTGCTAAAAATATGTTTCTATAAATTTTTTTTTTTGTGTAAAAATTATTTGTTTTATTTTTTGTGGTACATATTAGGCGTGTACATATTTTAATGCGCGATGCATTTTATAGCGGCAATCAGCGATTGATCGTTGCTAAAAATATGTTTCTATAAATTTTTTGTGTAAAAATTATTTATTTATTTTTTTGTGGTACATATTAGGCGTGTACATATTTTAATGCGCGATGCATTTTATAGCGGCGATCAGCGATTGATCGTTGCTAAAAATATGTTTCTATAAATTTTTGTGTAAAAATTATTTATTTTATTTTTTTGTATGTTCGGAGTCGGTTGTTTTTCTTTTAAGCGCACGGAATTTACAATTTGTTCGGATGCACTGCATTCTTTTTAATTTCATTTCTTTCTTTATTTTATATTTGCACTCACTTACTGAAGTCACTTGGCCGGCTGCTTACCTGCGTTACAGTATAATATTTAAGAATATCCCGGTGATCTTCATATCCTTCTTCTGGATGTCCTGGATCTCCTTTAGGTTCCTTTTCCGGCTGCGCCAGTTATGTCGTGGGCGAGGATCTGTTTGGTTTTGTATTTAAGCCAAGGAGGATTTTGTAGTAATTAAAGCGACTCGTTTGAAGTTCGGTGACAGAATGATTTTATTTTCAGAATAAATTTTCCTCTAAGCCTAGCGTACAATTCTTTTGGTCTGCGAAACCCCTTGCGTCAGCACTTTTTATCCGGATGCCCCTTCCAGTGCTTCGGTTGGATTCTTGGGAATCCTGACTCTGCTGATCCAGTGTGGGTTGATGACTTTGCTGCGGAGTGTGTCCGGGTTGAGTGTCTCATATGTAGGTCGCTGCCCGTGGGGGTTTCGGGGGAGGTGAAGGCATGCTTGTGCCGTCACCGATAACTAGCGCCCTAGGCATCAAGATAGAATGGGTGGTCTTGGATATGCTGAAGACGCTGTCCGAATTCATCCAGCAGACCACAGACGAGACCGAAACGGTCGCCATACTGGAGGCGTTGGAAAGGGAGTACGCAAGGAGACCGGCCCCAAAAGTCAAAGTCAACGGCGTGGAAGGCCTGATGAGGAGCCTCGATGTCCACAGCATGATGGAGGCCAGCAGGAGCAGACCCGAAAGGCAGGAGGCCGGGAGTGAACGGCGGGAAAGCAGCCGCGATCGGCGAGACATCGCAAGAGTAGCCCCTCCGGATTACGCGAAGGTGGCGAAACAGGTGCGGGAGTGGAGCTTCCGGTACGACGGTCACGACAAGCCATTGGAAATCCTGGAGCAGGTAGGGTGGTCAGCAATGACGTACGGTCTGGATATCAACCAAATCCCACGAGCGATGCCGGAACTGCTAAAGGGCAGGGCCCTAAAGTGGACGAAGCTTGCAATCCAGGTCAGGCAGAGGAAGCAGCGGCATGGCGAATGCTTCAAAGATTATATGGTGGACATGCAGACCCCAATGCGGCCGTTGGGGATGTCCCAGAATGAGACCTTGGAGAGGATAAGAGAGAAAAGCACTCCAGCTCTACGAATGTTTGTCCGCCCGTACGAGTGCCGACACCTGGATGCTCTGATGGCCCTGGCCGACGAATTCAAAGAACTGGACACCCGAAGGAAGCGGTTTGAGTCAAAGCGGACCCACAGAGCCCGCAACCAGCGGGATTTTCCAAAAGGCAAACAGAACGCGGTGTGCAACAGGTGCCAAGAGGAGCCCACAGGACCATCAAGGCACGAGACGAACGGGCGAGGGCCAGACCCGGTGCGGCGGTGGTTTGTGTTAAACCCAACACAAGCCTGCCATAGGTGGGGAAGCCAGGATCACTGGATGCGGGAATGTCGGAACCGACCGATCACATATTGCTGGACGTGCGGGAGAATCAGCCCGAGGACCGCAGAGTGCTGCCCGAGATCGGGAAACGCCACGCGACTCCAGCCTCAGAGGATCAACCAGGATTCGCAAGGTGCTGCCCCTCAAAATCAATGGGCAAGCTGAAGGCGAAAGAAAAGCAACTGTCCGCCACAGTGCTCATAGACGGAATGAATATTAAGGCCACAATAGACACCGGAGCCACAGCGAGTTTTATTAGCGAGGAGTGTGCGGACAGGTTGCGGGCAGTGGGAGAGGTCGTATCCACGAGAAGAGAAGTGCGGATTGCTGATGGACGGTATGAGAAGTCAGTACCGTAAGAATGCAACTGCTAATCCTCCATAACATCATCGACGCTCTAGTACTGGGATGGGATTTCCTAACGAAAGTTGGAGCCAGGATAGAGTGCGCGGATCTAAGCGTAACGATACCAGCGGGACAGGCGGTTCGAAGCAGTGCACGCGAGAAGCTGTCAGTGGCAGTCGTGGAGAGGACGACACACTTCGCGGAGGAAGATATTGACGGCTTCCTGAAGGCAGAGCTAGCAGAGTTGGGAAGAGTACAAGGGACGTCAAAGGTGGCGGTGGACAGAATCACGATGAAAGGCGATCAACCGGTCAAACAGCGCTACTACCCGAAGAACCCGACGTTGCAGGTGGAGATCAACGCCAAGGTCGACGAGTTGTTACAGAAAGGGTGCATCGAGCCGTCTAGGAGCCCATACAGCTCTCCCAAAGTGATGGTGAAAAAGAAGATGGGTCAATGGCGTTTGTGTGTAGATTTCCGCCAAATAAACGCGAAGTCCGTGAAGGACGCGTACCCGATGCCAATGATCAACTTCATTCTGGATCAATTAAGGGAGGCGAAATACATAAGCAGTCTGGATTTGAAGGACGGGTACTGGCACATTCCGTTGGCAGCGGCAAGTCGGCAATATACGGCATTTACGGTGCCGGGAAAGGGCCTATTCCAGTGGAAAGTAATGCCATTCGGACTGCACTCCGCATCGGCAACGTTCCAGCGGGCGTTGTACCAGGTGATAGGACCCGAGATGATGCCACACGCATTTGCCTATCAGGACGACATAATTGTGATTGGACGGACACTACAAGAACACAAGCGCAACCTGAAAGAGGTTTTCCGGAGGCTAAGGGCGGCAAACCTGAAAGTTAACGCAGATAAGTGCAAGTTTTTTCGAAAGGAGCTACAATACTTGGGCCACCGAGTGACGGATCAGGGCATCGGAACGGATCCGGAAAAAGTAGCGGCAATAGCTCAGAATGTAGCGGCAATAGGTCGTTGTACACACGTTTTGTACCGGATTTTGCGACGTTGGTACAACCGCTGAACGCACTCCTCAAGAAACAGGCAAGGTGGGAATGGACAGACGCCCACCAAGAAGCATTCGAGGCCGTCAAAACCAGGTTGGTCCCCGACCCGATCCTGGCATGCCCCGACTTCACAAGGACTACGTGCTACAGACGGACGCCAGCGACTACGGGCTGGGCGAGAGCCCGTCCGGAAGGATCGCGAGGTGGGCGTTGAACCTCCAACAATTCGATTTCGAAATCTCATACAGACAGGGCCAGCTAAACATCGTCGCGGACGCCCTGTCAAGACAGCCGCTGCAGGAAACGAGCCGCAGGATAACGACGAAGGGAGAAGGGCAACCGGACGAGCAGCAGGAATGCAGGTGGATAGAAGAGATGCGAAGGAAAATAAAGCAGGATCCCCAAAAATACCCAGACTACCTAGAGGAGGCCGGCTAATTGTATAGGCACATTCCGCACCGGGCCGGAAACGAGGATGTGGTATCATGGAAGCTGTGTGTACCAACCAGGGAGAGGCAGCGCGTCATGGCCGAGCACCACGACATGCCGATGGCAGGACACCTGGGAAGTCGGAAGACAATTGCGCGGGTGGAAGCCAGGTACCACTCGCCAGGAATGCACCGAGACATAAGAAGGTACGTGCAGAACTGCGAGAGCTGCACGAAGTACAAGCCCAATCAGCTGACCCAGGTGCGGGAAGAACCATGGGCCATCATGTGTGCGGTTTTTGTGGGCCCCTTGCCGAGGTCAAAGCACGGGAATTCGATGGTGCTGGTCCTGGTGGACAGGTTCTCCAAGTGGACCGAGATCGTTCCGACGAAAGGCCGTACGAAAGCGAATAGTGGCCAGATACGGGGTGCCAAAAGTCATGATCACGGACAACGGAGTACAATTCACGAGCAGGACTTTCAAGATGTTTTTGGAAAAGCTGGGTGTGAAACACCAGCTCACGGCTCCATATACTCCACAAGAAAACCCGACGGAAAGGGCCAACAGGACCGTTAAAACCATGATCGCGCAGTTCACAGGGGCCGATCAGAGCTGCAACTGGCAGTAAACACGAGTGTGGCGGAGAACACCGGATACTCGCCGGCATTAATAACGCAGGGAAGAGAACAAAGGCTGCCAAACGCGTTGTTCGACGAACAGACGGCCGGAACGGGCAGGCTGATGTCGAAGCGTTCACCTTATTATGCTGAAATTACCGCAAGGCAACCGCTGTTACGGTTAAGTAGCTGCAAGCAGTTACTTACAATAAGTGTTCAAGAAACTCCAAAGCCGGGACGTCGAAGCCGCAATTCAAACAGTAGACTTTAACTGCCTCCCGGAGCCAATCCACAATGACCGAAGAGTAAAAGATGCAGCAAATGTTGCACAACCTCCATTCCCTGACTAACAACTACTACCGAAGAACTAGCGCTACATAACAAAATCCAAACACTAAAGAAAATTAAACATAGAGAAAATTATTTACAAAATATTGGAAAACGAACGGCTCGAAATTCTAGTCGAGTAAAAGCATTCTGGCAAATTGTCAAGAACTGTAGAATTGGAGTAAATTATATAAAGTCACTACCTGAAGGACTAAAAGATCCTCGTCCGTTTTTGCCAATTCGGTTGTTTAATCGTACGGTTTTCGGTATGTTAGACTCTGCCGCATCGGCAAGTTGTGTAGGAGGACTATAACGCCATTAACAGAAGTGCTACAACGGCAGACGGCCTATCACAGCAGATACGAGGATATATTCAAGCAAAGGTAGAATATGGCTACCAGAAGAAGGTTTTAAGAATTTACATCGTACCGTCGCTTAAACAAGATCTATATTTGGGTATAGATTTCTGAAAGCTTTACGATTTACTTCCCAGAAGTCTTATCAAACGCTTCTAGCTTCAAAGCGAACGGTCATGTTTTTTTTTTCTGCGCTCCGAATTTATTTTAGTTTTGCTAAATCCGGCGGTGGAATTTAACAAATTCTTTAATAATTCAATTTCGTTATCCGTACTAGTTATTTTAATAAATTAATTCAATCTGTTCTCTTTCTGTCTTTGCGTTTTGTTCACTTTCTTTTTCGTGCGTTGTTCGTAGTGCTGTTTGCTCTCTCGCTCTCCCACACAAAATCCTAAAGAGCAGACTGCGCTCTTGCGGAGTTGAATTTTTATTAAATGACAAATTAATTTGAAGTCCTAAAACTTTTACACGGAAAAGTGCCAGTAAAAAATCGAATTGAGATACAATCAATTCAACTAGTAGGGCACTAGATATGCAGGCGGAACAAATTGCGAATATGGAGGGTATAGCCTGCGCACTTCAAGAGCAGGAAGAACTATTGGAAGCAAAATAAGCCACAATTATGGGGGAGTTAGGCTGGCAAAAATCCTCCATCTGAACCCTCCTCGGCTGGGCAATGGGCACTGCATTATCCCGGACAACGGGTAATGCATTGCTACTTGCTCCATCCGCGGTAATGCAGTGTCTAGCTAAGGCAACGGTTCAATTCCTTCCGCTCGAAAAGCATACTTCTAGCTTTAAAGCGAACGGTCGTGTTTTTTTTTTCTGCGCTCCGAATTTATTTTTGTTTTGCTAAATCCAGCGGTGGAATTTAACAAATTCTTTAATAATTCAATTTCCTAATCCGTACTAGTTAAAGTTCCGTTCGCTTCGCGAGTGAATCTTTTTTAATCTTTATTTTAATAAATTAATTCAATCTGTTATCTTTCTGTCTTTGCGTTTCGTTTACCCTCTCTTTCGTGCGTTGTCCGTAGTGCTGTTTGGTGTTGTTTTTGTACTTAACTGCATGGTGCACCCGCTCTCTCGCTCTCCCACACAAAATCCTAAAGTGCAGACTGCGCTCTTGCGGTACATTTTCTGATATTGTCTTATGGTACAGTGGTCAAAACCCAATTAAACATGGAAACCAATGTTGTCCGCTTCCATAACCAATGCCGTCAGGTAATAAAGCCTGAGCAGTCAAAAATGACCTATTGGCTATGTGATAGACTGGTGCACACTAAGTGCGCTGGTTTTAACGGCCGAACAAGTGATGACCTAGCTAAAGGCCCTAATCTCAAATACTGTTGTGATACTTGCCCAGGAGTTGCGAATGAAATGCAACTCTTTATGCGCAAAATTAAAGGTGGCTTGAAAGGACTGCTCAGCAGTTTTGGCGTGGCTATAGATAGTTTTCGTCGAGCTGATGATCTTCTTTCTGCGCTTGATTCACAATTCAATAGCCTCAAACTATTAGAGGAATCTTCAAAGCGCAAAAAAACCGCTGGTGGTAGGCTGCCTAAGGGGAATGCCTCGCAACCTTCGGCAAATGATCAACAGGACTCCACAGCTGATCAGTTGACGATCGCAGCAAACCCTCAAATGTTGCTAACAGTTGATTCCACCCGTCCTGAATTGTTTACCACCACAAAGAAATATTAAGTCCGGACTACCGGCACAAGTTGGCACTTCAGAAATACAACCTGCAGTGCCAAAACCCCTCTCGGTGGTTCCACTAAAGAAACAAATTTTTGTTGCTCGGCTTTTCCCTGATCAAACATTATCTGATGTACTGTCTTATATACAAGACAAAAGAAAAGCCGAAAACATAAAAGTGGAAAAATTTAACTTTTCTTATGCTAGGGACATCTCATCTTTCAAGATAACTGTCCCAAATGAGCTATTCTCAACCATATGGTGATTCTGGTGATCTTTGGCCGGAAAGTATGATTGTGAAAGAGTTTGAAGCTAAGATTAAAAATAGCAGAAAAGGGCCCGTGGGAATTAAACTTCCCACAAGTGGACAGAACACTGCCCCATCCTCCTCTACTACTTCTACTTCTTTATCTTCAAAATGTAATAGGCTTGTGTAGTAAGCTAACTAATTTGTATTCTAATAGCCTTTATGCCATTCTTATGCGTAAAGCTATCATTTTCTGATAGCTATGTTTATATTACGTGCTCGATCAATCCGCCGTCTTCTGAATTTTCTGAATATATTAACCATTTGTCCGCTATCCAATCCGTTTCAAACAGACTGTCCGATAGGGACCAACTAGTGGTTCTAGGTGACCTTAATATACCAGGCACTAAGTGGTCCACAGAAGAACAGTCGAATATTGTCCTGCCTATAGCACAGCATGACTTTATTGACGGCTTGCTTGACATATCGTTGTCGCAAGTTAATTATATTCGAAATTCTCTTGGTCGTTTATTGGATCTATGTTTTGTTACAAGTCCTGAAAGTGTGTTTCTGACTAGAGTAGCACCTCTTAGTCAACCAGAAGATCCATACCATCCAACTTTCGGGCAGAAGGAAGCGTTTCCGACCATATAAATAGCCGAGTCGATTTGGCCTTTCCGCCTGTCCGTCCGTCTGTCCGTCTGTCTGTCCGTATGAACGTCGAGATCTCAGGAACTACAAAAGCTAGAAAAATGAGATTAGGCATACAGACTCCAGGGACATAGACGCAGCGCAAGTTTGTCGAATCATGCTGCAACGCCCACTCTAACCGCCCAAAACTGCCACGCCCACACTTTTGAAAAATGTTTTGGTATTTTTTCATTTTTGTATTAGTCTTGTAAATTTCTATCTATTTGCCAAAAAACTTTTGGTCACGCCCACTCTAAAACCCACAAACCGCCAAAAACTGTCCTTCGCACTTACACTAGCTTAGAAACGGGTATCAGGTAGTCGGGGAACTCGACTATAGCGTTCTCTCTTGTTATATCTGGCTTTAATTGGTCCGATCTATATTCTTGCAACATAATGGCCGATGCCATAGATATTTTTTATACTGCAATTAAATCATTTTTCAACTCTTGTGTTCCGATGTACTATCCGTCTACCTCTAACAAACCTCCTTGGTTTAATAAGAGTTGACACATCTAAGAAATGTTAAGTCCAGACTTTATATAAAATTTAAAAATACCGGTTCTCAATCTATATTTTCTAAATATGTAAGTGCTCGGTTAAATTTTACCGTGCTTAACGCTCAGTGTTAAAAGAATTATTTAAACCGTTGTAAGTTCGAGTTCGCACAGGATCCCAAACAGTTTTATAATTTCGTTACCACTAAGCGCAAAACAACCAGCTACCCTTCCTCGCTATTTTTTGAAAATACTTCGGTAACATCGGATTAGGCAATAGCCGATCTATTTGCCAAGTTTTTTCAAAGCACATATTCTACGTTACCTCATTCCGAACGGCTTTCCGAACGAATTTAATATTCTGTCCCACTTTAAACGAAAGCTCACTGCTTTATGATCTTCAGCGAGTTAAGCCTGTCTTTTCGCCAGATCCCGACGGAATTCCTGGCTGTGTGCTTAGATTCTGTGCGGAAGCCTTGTGCAAACCTCTACTAAAACTGTTTAACTTATCTCTGGAATCTACACAGTTCCCCCAAATATGGAAGGAGTCCTTTGTGATCCCTCTCCATAAAGAAGGTAGCAAATCGGATGCAAGCAATTACAGAGGAATCTCCAAATTGTCTGCTATCCCCAAGCTTTTTAAAAACGTTATCACTCCTCATTTGCAGCACCTTTGTAGGTCAATTATATCACCATGTCAGCATGGGTTCATGAAACGAAGATCAACAACTACTAACCTTCTGGAGCTAACCTCCTACGTACAGGGCTTCAAAAATAATCTTCAAACAGATGTCATTTATACGGATTTTAGTAAAGCATTCGACTCTGTTAATCATTCACTTTTAATAAAAAAACTTGATTTATTAGGTTTCCCTGTTGATCTCCTAAATTGGATTCTAAGTTATCTGAATGGCAGGACGCAACGGGTCATCTTTAAAAATTCTCTTTCTTGTATTCTCCGAGTCACATCCGGCGTCCCACAAGGGAGCCACCTGGGTCCGCTCCTTTTTACCTTATTTATTAACGACCTTCTCTTAATAATAAATCATTCGCGTGTACTAATGTACGCTGATGATGTAAAATTATGATTGCAATATAAGGACATTTCTCGCCATTTGGACTTACAATCCGATCTAGACTGCTTTCAAACCTGGTGCCGTGATAACGTAATAAACTTAAATGGCTCTAAGTGTAAAGTTATGACCTTTTATCGTACCAACTCAATGCACGCAACTTACACTTTAAGTGGGTGGGCTTTGGACAGAATAACACAGGTTGATGATCTTGGTGTTCTTCTGGACCCTAAACTTAAATTTTCAGACCATATTTCTTCTACTGTCAATAAGGCCAGGGGTGTGCTTGGTTTTATAAAACGGTGGTCAAAGGAATTTGATGATCCTTACATGACCAAAACCTTATTTATTTCTCTAGTCCGTCCGATCCTCGAGTATGGATCACCTGTTTGGAGTCCACAATATGAAGTTTACTCGGACCGCATTGAATTGGTTCAAAAGAACTTCTTACTTTTTGCCTTACGGCGCCTTAATTGGGATGCAAACCTTAGATTACCTTCTTATTAAGAGATTAGATTATTATAATTAACTTACCCTCTAGCTAACCGTAGAACGATGCTTGGAACAGTCTTTATTTTTAACCTTATTCGTGGTGAAGTGGATAGTCCCGACTTGGTTAGTCGGCTAAACTTCACTGTTCCAAGCAGATTTATTAGAAATTACGTACCTCTAATTTTAAATCATTGTAGATCTAACTATGATTCCTACAGAGTATTATGTTCTGACTCTAATATATTCTATCCTATTATCTCTAATTCTGACTCTCCGCCGCTTTTAAAGCGATCAATACTAACGTACTTAACGAATTCTTAGATCTTACTACTATATACATACATATATTTCCTCGTCCTTTACTGTCTTCTATATCGCGTCTATCTTCCCGCGATTCGAGCCGTACGATACACGGCAGCGCCCCTGGGTCGGTTGGGCGGGAGGTGTGGCCGTGGGACTCGCGCGTTAAAAAAAAAAATATCTGAGCTAAATTCAACTGAAGTTGATTTCAAAGGTCAAGTTGACCAACATAAGTTATCCGAGATGGATAAGGCGAAGCTAACGAATGTGATCAATTGCTTCCCGTCATTTAGTCAAGATGGTCTTGGTAAGTCCAACATTATATCGCATTCTATTGATGTAGGTATGGCAAAGCCAATAAAATAACGCCATTTCCCTGTCTCACCAGCCGTAGAAAAGGCAATGTATTCCGAGATTGAATGGATGATACAACTAGGAGTAATAGAAGAGTCTGACAATTCTTGGTCATCCCCAATCGTTATGGTAACGAAACCTGGAAAGGTTAGAAATTGTCTAGACTGTCGTAAGGTGAATAGCTTCACCGAAAAGGATGCATATCCTCTGCCACAAATTAGTGGAATTTTGAGTAGGTTGCCGAAGGCCGAATACATAACTAGCCTTGATCTAAAGGACGCTTATTGGCAAGTGCCTTTAGAAAAAACTTTGCGTGACAAGACGGCGTTTACCGTTCCTGGTAGACCCCTCTATCAGTTTTAAGTTATGCCGTTCGGGCTTACTAATGCCACAAGTACAATGTCTCGTTTGATGGTGCCAGCTCATCTTAGGAACGAGGTTTTTATTTACCTAGATGATCTGCTGGTGGTTTCATCAAGTTTTGAGAGGCACCTCTAAGTACTAAGAGAGGTTGCGCTACAGATAAGACGTGCAGGTTTGACTATCAACATTGGCAAAAGTCACTTCTGCATGTTGAGAGTGCGTTACCTAGGTTATATAGTCGGAGATGGAGGAATCCGTACCGATCCAGAAAAAGTAGACGTAATTTGGAATTTTCCTTTGTCTTAAACGTTGCGCAGTCTGCGAAGTTTCATGGGTTTATGTGGCTGGTATTGCAAGTTTGTTCCTAATTTTGCGTCTCTTGCTGCTCATTTAACTGATCTGATGACCACGAAAAGAAGATTCAGTTTGACTGAAGCAGCAGTAGAATCTTTTAAGAAGCTAACGCAATGTCTTGAGGCTCCTGTTTTATGCAGCCCTGATTTTTCGAAACCGTTCGCAATACATTGCGATGCGAGCAAGACCGGAGTTGGAGCTGTATTAGTCCAAGTTTCGAAAGAAGGAGATGAGCGTCCCATTGCCTTCATTTCAAAAAAATTAAATAAGGCGCAACAAAATTATACCGTCTCAGAGCAAGAATGTCTCGCCGCGATCGTGGCTCTTAAAAGTTTTAGGGCGTACGTGGAAGGACATAGGTCCGAGATCATAACTGATCATGCGTCACTAAAATGGTTGATGTCTAACCATGAGCTAATTCGCGCCTAGCTCGATGGGCTTTGGCCTTGCAAAGGTATGATTTCGCGATTGAGCATCGCAAAGGTTTGATGAACGTAGTTCCCTCCTCCTTGTCTTGCGGGAGGGATTTCTCGTTGATCTAAATTCCGACCACTTTAAATCAGTGGAATACACCGAGTTAGTGCAGAAAGTGAGCGCAAATCAGAAGAATTCTCCTGATCTAAGGACCGATAGCGGTTACATTTATCGGAAGGCTGAGCATTTGACAGAAGAGCAGGTGCACGATGAATTGTGAGGAGTCTTAAAACTCCCCACAAATCCGGGTGCAGGAGATTGGCATAGCAACAGCGAAGACGGCCGGAATGCGAGAAAAGGCAAGGTCGGTCAGTTCAAACGGTAAACAATGGACCTTGGACCCCGGCAAAGCGGAGAGACCGTAAACTTACGATACTAACGGTACCGGTAACGGTGCGGACGTTGGACAAGCACAAGGAGGACGCACCGTGAACTAACGGGACATTTTTGGACCTTGGACATATAGTCGATCGGGAAAGGTACGCGAAGTACACGGAAAGTCAGCTCTGCCTTCTTCTTGGTTGGGCAATCACACAAATCATAAATTTGGTGGGACGAACCAACAAACTCTCTGAGATAGCCGTTGAATTTGTAGCGAGCAGAAACTAAGAAAACAGTTCGTTACATCTGGCGCCCAACCGTGATTGTCCTGGCCAAAAGAACAGAGAAGAAGATGGGGAAATCGTGTCTATATAGCCTGAAGAGGGATGACTTTCCCGCAATAGCGAGCGCCCTAGGCATCAAGCTAGAGGGGTTGGTCTTGGATATGCGGAAGATGCTGTCCGAATTCATCCAGCAGACCACAGACGAGCCCGAAACGGTCGCCATACTGGAGGCGTTGAAGAGGGAGTAGGGAGCAAGGAGACCGGCCCCAAAAGTCAAAGTCACCGGCGTGGAAGGCCTGATGAGGAACCTCGATGTCCACAGCATGATGGAGGCCAGCGGGAGCAGACCCGAAAGGCAGGAGGCCGGGAGTGAACGGCGGGAAAGCAGCCGCGATCGGCGAAACATCGCAAGAGTAGCCCCTCCGGACGCGAAGGTGGCGAAACAGGTGCGGGAGTGGAGCTTCCGGTACGACGGTCACGACAAGCCATTGCAGTTCCTGGAGCAGGTAGCGTGGTCAGCAATGAAGTTCGGTCTGGATATCAACCAAATCCCACGAGCGATGCCGGAATTGCTAAAGGGCAGGGCCCTAAAGTGGACGAAGCTTGCAATCCAGGTCAGGCAGAGGAAGCAGCGGCATGGCGAATGCTTCAAAGATTATATGGTGGACATGCAGACCCCAATGCGGCCGTTGGGGATGTCCCAGAATGAGACCTTGGAGAGGATAAAGAAGAAAAGCACTCCAGCTCTAAGAATGTTTCTCCGCCCGTACGAGTGCCTACACCTGATGGCCCTGGCCGACGAATTCGAAGAACTGGACACCCAATGGAAGCGGTTCGAGTCAGAGCGGACCCACAGAGCCCGCCACCAGCGGGATTTTCCATAAGGCAAACAGAACGCGGTGTGCAACAGGTGCCAAGAGGAGCCCACAGGACCATCGAGGCACGAGACGAACGGGCGAGGGCCAGACCCGGTGCGGCGGTGGTTTGTGTTAAACCCAACACAAGCCTGCCATAGGTGCGGAAGCCAGGATCACTGGATGCGGGAATGTCGGAACCGACCGATCACATATTGCTGGACGTGCGGGAGAATCGGCCCAAGGACCGCAGAGTGCTGCTCGAGATCGAGAAACGCCACGCAACCCCAGCCTCAGAGGATCAACCAGGATTCGCAAGGTGCTGCCCCTCAAAATCAATGGGAAAGCTGAAGGCGAAAGAAAAGCAACTGTCCGCCACAGTGCTCATAGACGGAATGAATATTAAGGCCACAATAGACACCGGAGCCACAGCGAGTTTTATTAGCGAGGAGTGTGCGGACAGGTTGCGGGCAGTGGGAGAGGTCGTATCCACGAGAAGAGAAGTGCGGATTGCTGATGGACGGTATGAGAAGTCACATCGCTGCTCGAAGTGGACATATGACTGGGAGAGAGGACCGTAAGAATGCAACTGCTAATCCTCCATTACATCATCGACGCTCTAGTACTGGGATGGGATTTCCTAACGAAAGTTGGAGCCAGGATAGAGTGCGCGGATCTAAGCGTAACGATACCAGCGGGACAGGCGGTTCGAAGCAGTGCACGCGAGAAGCTGTCAGTGGCAGTCGTGGAGAGGACGACACACTTCGCGGAGGAAGATATTGACGGCTTCCTGAAGGCAGAGCTAGCAGAGTTGGGAAGAGTACAAGGGACGTCAAAGGTGGCGGTGGACAGAATCACGATGAAAGACGATTAACCGGTCAAACAGCGCTACTACCCGAAGATCAACGCCAAGGTCGACGAGTTGTTACAGAAAGGGTGCATCGAGCCGTCTAGGAGCCCATACAGCTCTCCCAAAGTGATGGTGAAAAAGAAGATGGGTCAATGGCGTTTGTGTGTAGATTTCCGCCAAATAAACGCGAAGTCCGTGAAGGACGCGTACCCGATGCCAATGATCAACTTCATTCTGGATCAGTTAAGCGAGGCGAAATACAAAAGCAGTCTGGATTTGAAGGACGGGTACTGGCAGATTCCGTTGGCAGCGGCAAGTCGGCAATATACGGCATTTACGGTGCCGGAAAAGGGCCTATTCCAGTGGAAAGTAATGCCATTCGGACTGCACTCCGCATCGGCAACGTTCCAGCGGGCGTTGTACCAGGTGATAGGACCCGAGATGATGCCACACGCATTTGCCTATCAGGACGACATAATTGTGATTGGACGGACACTACAAGAACACAAGCGCAACCTGAAAGAGGTTTTCCGGAGGCTAAGGGCGGCAAACCTGAAAATTAACGCAGATAAGTGCAAGTTTTTTCGAAAGGAGCTACAATACTTGAGCCACCGAGGGCATCGGAACGGATCCGGAAAAAGTAGCGGCAATAGCTCAGCTAAAGCCCCCGGGAAACGTGAAGGAGCTGCGACAGTACCTAGGAGTGGCGTCGTGGTACAGACGTTTTGTACCGGATTTTGCGACGTTGGTACAACCGCTGAACGCACTCTTCAAGAAACAGGCAAGGTGGGTATGGACAGACGCCCACCAAGAAGCATTCGAGGCCGTTAAAACCAGGTTGGTCCCCGACCCGATCCTGGCATGCCCCGACTTCACAAGGACCTTCGTGCTACAGACGGACGCCAGCGACTACGGGCTGGGCGCTATCCTCACACAGCAATCCGAGCAAGGCGAGCGGGTCATATCCTACTCCAGCAGAGCTCTGAACGGAGCGGAAAATAATTATTCTGCGACAGAGAGGGATGTTTAGCGATAGTGCGGGCTGTCAGGAAATTAAGACCGTACCTGGAAGGCTACCATTTCAAAGTGATAACAGATCACATGGCCCTGAAGTGGCTGAACAGCATCGAGAGCCCGTCCGGAAGGATCGCGAGGTGGGCGTTGAACCTCCAACAATTCGATTTCGAAATCTCATACAGACAGGGCCAGCTAAACATCGTCGCGGACGCCCTGTCAAGACAGCCGCTGCAGGAAACGAGCCGCAGGATAACGACGAAGGGAGAAGGGCAACCGGACGAGCAGCAGGAATGCAGGTGGATAGAAGAGATGCGAAGGAAAATAAAGCAGGATCCCCAAAAATACCCAGACTACCTAGAGGAGGCCGGCCAATTGTATAGGCACATTCCGCACCGGGCCGGAAACGAGGATGTGGTATCATGGAAGCTGTGTGTACCAACCAGGGAGAGGCAGCGCGTCATGGCCGAGCACCACGACATGCCGACAGCAGGACACCTGGGAAGTCGGAAGACAATTGCGCGGGTGGAAGCCAGGTACCACTGGCCAGGAATGCACCGAGACATAAGAAGTTACGTGCGGAACTGCGAGAGCTGCACGAAGTACAAGCCCAACCAGCTGCAAGCAGCCGGAAAAATGCTGACCCAGGTGCCGGAAGAACCATGGGCCACCGTGTGTGCGGTTTTTTTGGGCCCCTTACCGAGGTCAAAGCACGGGAATTCGATGCTGCTGGTCCTGGTGGACAGGTTCTCCAAGTGGACCTAGATCGTTCCGATGCGTAGGGCAACCACCGAGACGCTACGAAAGGCCGTGCGAGAGCGAAGATAGAGTGAGATAGCGAGTGCCCAGATACGGGGAGCCAAAAGTCATGATCACGGACAACGGAGTACAATTCACTAGCAGGGCGTTCAAGAGGTTTTTGGAGGAGCTGGGTGTGAAACACCAGCTCACGGCTCCATATACTCCACAAGAAACCACGACGGAAAGGGCCAAAAGGACCGTTAAAACCATGATCGCGCAGTTCACAGGGGCCGATCAGAGCTGCAATTGGCAGTAAACACGAGGAGTAAACAGTAAACATCCGGAGACCACCGGATACTCGCCGGCATTTATAATGCAGGGAAGAGAACCGTGGAAACCCAAGGTGGGAGAGACTGCATGGGCCAAAGAGCACCACCTGTCGAAAGCAGCCGATGGTTTTGCGGCGAAACTGGCACCAAGGTTCGACGGGCCTTTCAAAATAAAGAAATTCACGTCACCAGTAATTTGTGTATTGGAACACGCAACAACAAGGAAGACGAAAACGGCTCATATTGGCGACTTGAAACCGGGAAGCGCGGGCGCCTGCAGACCAGAGGACACCGAGAGCGAAAAACAACTGTAAAACCCTTTCGTGAAGAAGGGGGAAGACGATACAGGGTATCGAAAAGTCGCAAGTCGAGTGTCACTCAAATAAACACACACACACACACACACAAAAGGCCCGTTGGATCGCGAGAGCGGGACAGGAAGGGTAGACGGTCGGAAAACCGTTAACGGCTAAACGCACACAGTTGCGTATTCCGTGGGAGGCAGGTACACGGAGGAGAACGCCGTTACCGGTACAGGCTTCACGGAATAACGGCGGAAACCGAAGTTTCGTTGCGGCGGAAAAAGAGAAAGGCGGTCTTTAAAAAATCAAGTCGTCAAGATGTCAATACGCGCTGCGAGCAACAACCGGGAGGTGCGGGAGACCGGCACCGGGGAACAGCCCGGAGCGATATGGATTAGGGACACGGATTCCTATCTCCAGCTTCTGGCGTCACCTCTGGTGTCGCGATCCCCATCCCCGGTCCAGGAGGAACCGGAGGAGGTCCCAGACGTGGACCTGTCGGAGGAGGAGAAGGTGGCCGAGGGGCCAGTTACATATGTCTCTCTCTCGTCGGAGAGTGAGTGAGGAGGACGACAGGGGTGAGACGGTCACCCCGGTGGTGTCCTCGGACGAGGACGAAGGAAGCCGAAGCGCGAGGGCCAGGATGGCCCTGGTACCACACCCACCGTCGTCGTTGCCGCAGTCGCCATTGTTGCAGCCACTGTTGCCACCGCCACCACCGACGCAGCAGCGACAGGGACCACCGAAGATGGTCGAGGAGGCCGAGGCCCAGGTGGCCAGACGGCATAAGGGCCGCTGGGCCAAGCTGTTCATACTGGACGGCCAGCGGTTCCGAGTGAAGGTGCGTCGCGGCGGCGAGATTAGGGTGTATGTGCCCCAATAAAAGGAAAACAACAAAGGCGAGAATCGAGTTGATTGGGACAGGGGAGGGCAAGGGCACAAACACTGCTCACATAAAAAAAAAGGAGGTGCGAAGTTATCCGCAGAGGACGCCCCGTGAACTAACGGTACTGCGCTGGACCTTGGACCTGAGTGAGCCGTGCGCAAAAGGGAAATAGCGGGATCCCCGCGGCCTATAAAAAGGCGACGCAGGCGCGGCTCGAGGCAGTCGGTCAAACTAACACGCGTAGGTCATACGAGCAAGCGGAGTCGCGCAGTCAGGACACAGGCGTGCGGCCGGACAGTCGGAGCAGACGCAGAAGGTGTGGACACGGTCGATCAGGAGAGTACGCGGAGTGCCATACGGGCAGACAGTCAGTAAGGAAGGTGCCATACAGACAGACAGTCAATAAGAAAGTCCGCGGAGGGCCCTACAGCCACATAGTCGATCGGGAAAGGTACGCGCAGTACACGGAAAGTCAGCGAGAAAGTACGCCACACGAGCAGACAGTCAATACCGAGTGACAGTGAAGTAGCCAAATTACAAGTGCGCCAAGCGAGCATCCAGAGAGGATATCCGCAAGCAAGGACCAGCGAAGGACAAACGAATACCAGGACCTAGCGTGGTCAGAAAGGGACGGTTGAGTCAGTGGTCGCAAAGGTGGTTCGGGGAGGAGCGCTAGCTTATATCACGGAGCCCTGCCCCATAACATCCTAAGCACCGGTCGAGCCCGCAGGTGATCCTTCGGCAAGGGCGACGAGTGCCTGGCATACGCAGGAAGGGACGGTGGAGTCAGAGGTCGGCAAAGGTGGTTCGGGGAGGAGCACTAGCTTGTCTCACGGATGATACACCCTGTCACCATAACATCCTATGCCCCAGGCGATCCGGTACGGATCCCCCATCGGAAGCGACGCAGGACGACGAAGGAAGGACGGCGAAGAAGCAACGACGCGCATCCGACGGCGAGGGTCACTGGATTCTCTTCAGCAAGTGACACTGAATAAAGGTGGTTTAAATCTGAAACTCTGTCTTCTTCTTGGTCGGGCAATCTCACAAATCATAAATTTGGTGGGACGAAAAAACAAACTCTCTGAGCTAGCCGTTGCAATTCGTAGCGAGCAGAAACTAAGAAAACAGTTCGTTACAGAATATGCCTGGAAGCTCTGGGTACCTATGGAATTGGTTTCTGAAATACTTTCTCGTGCTCATGATAGTTCGTTGTCTGCTCATGATGGGATACACAAGACCATTGATAGAGTTAGACATTATTTTTTCTGGCCTGGACTTGTAGCAAACGTTAAGGTGTGCGTGTGAGGTGCGCAAAACCACAAAAGCACCTAATTACGTTTTGCGACCACCGTTAGGAAAAGCGCCTGAGAGTCAACAATTTTTCCAACGCTTATTTATAGACTTTCTTGAACCTTATCCGAGGTCTAGAAGTGGAAACATTGGAGTTTTAATCGTCCTTGACCATTTTTCCGAATATGTCTTTCTTAAATCAGTAAAGAAGATACATTCAGGTGTCGTCATAAAATATCTTGAAGAAGAATTATTTATGTCGTATGGCACTCCCGAATCGACTGTGTCAGATAATGGATCTCAATTCCGTTCACATTCTTTTCAGAAGTTAATGCAGCAGTATGGCATTACTCATACATTTACTGCTGTACATTCGCCACAGGTGAACGCCTCCGAGCGCGTTAACCGATCAGTTATCGCTGCAATTAGAGCATATGTGAGACCCGATCAAAAAGACTGGGACGAATACTTAGTTAGTTGTGCGTTGAGATCGTCCGTACATTCAAGCCTAGGAACTTATCCTTATTAAATAGTTTTCGGGGAACACATGGTTACCTCTGCTTCTACGTACTCTTTGTTGAGGAAGCTCAACCTATTGGATGATCGATTTTTGAAGTTCAATCGATCAGACTCGTTTGATATAGTACGGGAGAAAGCATGCAAGAAAATGCTGGAAAGCACTCCGAGAATGAAAAGAAGTACAATCTTCGGTCTCGAGTTGTTTCTTATACGGAAGAAGTATTCCAAAAAAACTTTAAGCAAAGCTGTTTCCAAACAGGATACAACGCTAAATTTGGTCCTTCTTTTGTAAAATCAAGGGTTCGCAGAAGGCTAGGAAGAGCCTACTACGTGCTAGAAGATTTACAGGGAAGACTAATAGGTACTTACCATGCGAAAGATATTCGGCAATGACGTGTCTTCAGTCGTGTCATCAGTCTAGGGTACCCGTCGAACATATACCCTAGCCAGATGTAACCTGATACCTAAATAAATTATAGATAAACAATAAAATATATAAACATTTTCTGTCTAGAAGTATGCACTAAATTACGTGGTACTCTGAGCCTAGCTTTCCGCGACGGAAATAACGTCGAGGCATTTCGGTAAAAGCTTTACGAAATTCAAGCTTAATGCACATGCATTTTTTAATTAGCTAGCTGCATTTCTGCCTGAACAGAGTTTTTGACCAAAATACCAGATAGCTCATCGATGCGCCAGGGAAGATCTGAAAAGCTTTAGCCTGATTAGGAAATTTTATGCTGTGGCAGAGAAAAAGGGCTAATCGACTCCATCCGTTTTCGTGCAAAATTCTTTTCCTTTTGAGATCCGGTAGAGTGCACATCGTTGCAGTTGCTGATAAAAGCCAGAATAATCACATAGTGTCCACGTGGATTGTGAAAATCTGTTTGCGGGAACAAGTGTTCGCCGAAAGCTTAACCAAAATCAAGTAAAGCCGTGTTCAGTTGCATACAGATGCATAACCTTTTGTTGCCCAGGTCACGAAAATAGTGTCAACGGAGGCAACCAGGCGGCAGACTGACAGCCAGTGCCAAAGGTCGGAATTTTCCGTCTGGAAAACCCTTATCTTTCATCGGGGCTCAACCAGAGGATCGAGCCCAGCAAGCCGAGTTTGCGTCCCTGTCCCGAGGAGCACCCCTGGGAGGGGCATAATGGAGTACTAAGGGAGCAGCAGCAGAAGCAGTAGGAGAAAGATCAACAAATAATATCGAGTGCGGTTTAACTGGCCAACAGGTCGCATGCGCATTATTCTTCAGTGACCAGCGTTTGCGTTTTATGAAACTTCTAATGGGAAATTGGCAGTGCTAAAAGTGTCCGAATAATTTTGACCCCAGTTAACACCAGCACCCATGTGGGATTAACCTAAAAAAATTTAGAAAGTGAACATAACCCGAAGGGTAGTGTAGATCAGTGCTATTGGTACGGAATAAAGCATCCGATGTCCGACTGTAAATTTTCTTGTGCGTTAAATCAAAACCATTAAATGGGATTTAGCCCAGTTTTGCCGAAAAAAATTTCTTGTCATTTTCGCCGCAAATTGGTCGTAACCTGTAACGAGTTACATAACCTTTACGACACTCATCTGAAATACTTTGTGAATTTGATTACTTTTTCTAGAAGCCATGAATATTTAATGAAAAAACCTCTGAAGAATTAGAATACATTTTTTTATAATATAAGTAAAGCTAGATAAAATCTAAGAAAATTTCTCTTGTTGCGAATTGAAACGAATCGTGAAGAAGAATGCCTTTTTCGACTCTTTTGTTTAAACTAATGTCTTAAAATCCAAAGTGGCCTGCCAATGCCATACGATTTTCAGAACACCTTCGAGGGAGATCGATCTTTCGCCGATGGATTAGATGCGTGAGTTTATATAACCTGGGTTTAAGTGCAAACTCAAACATGAAACTTAATGTTTAAAGAAAGCATGAGCAACTTAACATTTCCTTTACCGACTCTACTTATGACTCCACGGTCGTAAGGTTTCAAGGGATCATTGGAGCCATGCTCCTGCGGAAGATGATCATAGGTTGGGTGGGCCTAAAGCGAGCAGAACAACATCCGTGTCTTCGCAAATGAGAATTTTCTCTTTGTCCTATCTTCCTTTCTTTTAACTTTCCCTTTCTAGAATTCATTTATTTATTTCCTTCCGGTTTAGTTCTAGCTCCTATTTTTTTGTCGCAAGCACGCTCAAGTCTTTATTAATAGTGATGTGTAGTCCGTGCCGACGAGCTAGAGCCGGAATTTAAAGCGTGCCCCGCAGCTCAAATCCTTGAAAGCCTGCCTAACGCGAGGAGTTATAATTCCTTTTTGTATTGAGAACACTGGCGTTACACTAAACAAAGCGTACGGAGCTTGCGTGTACAATGTTTCTAAGTACACGAAGCTTAAAGCAGCTCCCTTAAAAACATTGACGGTACTGAAGCTGGAGCTTTCGGTGGTATTGTTGTTGTCTCAACTTATGAATTCCGTAAGGCAGATTTTGAGGAGCCGCGAGCCCTCATCTGTCAAATTTCTGGAATCTTTAATTTTTGGTCTTTAGTATCAATTTCAGAAAACCCAGGCTACCATGACGTTATGACTCCCACCCACTTTCTTTTTTGCGAACCCGCTGAGACGCTTGTGAAATCTGACTTGACTGTTATGAACTACAATCGTTTAGACGAATGGCAGAAAGTAACACACCTTCAGCAGATGTTTTGGGTTAGTTGGCGTAAGGAATATCTAACCCTGCTGTAACAGAGCTTCAAATGGCGCTCAGCAAGTCGACTTCTTCGCATAGATGATTTGGTACTGGTCAAGGACAAGAACCTTCCTCCAATTTGATGGCCACTGGCTCGTAGTCGGTCTTACTCCAGGAAAGGATGACGTACCTCGAGTGACTGAGTTAAGGGCGTATCCGGTATCATTTGTAGAGCGGTCAGGAAGTTGTTTCTGGTGCCATTAGATGTTGCGGGTGAAAGCGAGTCTTCCAACGGGTTGAGCATATCCCTATGATTTCTTATAATGTATTCTTATGCCTATTTAATGTAAAGCCGCAGCCGTAGCATTGACAGTACTCTCTCGGGTTTTTCTCTGCAATACATATGGGCCGACAGTCGATTTGATGCATTCACTCTTCCTCCGCAGGCCGCAGCCGCAGCATTAACAGCCCTCTCTCGGTTTTTTCCATGCAGTGCATATTAGCTGGCAGCAGCAGTCGTTTTTATGATATCACTCTTTGTTTTATGATTGCTAAGCATAGTTGTCGACCAACTTTTTGACAGCCACCTTTATTATTGTCGCCGCAATGCTAAGCGCAAATTCACATGAAATAAAGTTTATGACGCCTCCCAAATTTAGGCTGTTTTAATTAGAAAATTAAGCTGTCAAAGAGCAGCGCAAACGCCATGTTTTCTTGATTCAGACAAAATTAAAACTTGCAAGCGAGCTCTTAAGTGTACAAGAGCGCACTCAGCACGCTTTGAACTTTGGATTTTGCGTAGGAGAGCAAAAGAGCGGGTGCACACAATGTGCATACAAAGGTTTAATTAATTTGTTTGAAATAGTGCAGAAATCAAAAGAGATTCACTCGCGAAGCGAACAGGGTTATGTGCACTAAATATAATGATTAAAGAATTTATTAAAAACCAACGGTGCTTTTGGCAAAAGCAAATATAAATTCGACGCGCAGAAAAAAAATATAAAAAAAATAACCTCTTCCGGTTCTCTTAACTAGCTTGTTTATATCTCGGCACGTTCATTGTGATCTTAGTTATGATAATTTAGTATAGCCGGTATGAGATCTGTGCAAGCAAAACCTCCACCCCCAAAGCCGAAGAGCTAGATCCGGAAATTTAAAACGTGCCCCGCCAGTACAGATCGTCCGTAAAACACATACCCTTGCACGTTACAGTTAGTAAAATATTATTACATAATTAAGAAAGTGGCGCCCAACTATGTGGACTCATTGAGATTTACTCTTTGAGACTCATCGATAAATAGATTCAAATATTCTCTCGTTTTATTTCTTCTTCTTTATTTTCAAATTCTTTTCAATTTCTCAATTCCATAAAAAAAAAAATCTTTTGCCTAGTTATCTTTATTTGCTTTGGAATACAGTAAGAGCGATTATCAGTCGTATTATGTCCACAATTAAAAGTTTTTAGACAAAAATTTCCTCTGCTATGCTTTAGTGCTCAGGTATTACTAAGTTTGCTGAAATATGGAAGAAAGTCTAACTTAGGTTGACCTTTCGGCCCAAAATAAGATACTGCATTATTGGCACAGCAAATCTGTCATTTACTTCAATTAAAATGTTTGAATAATCAAGCACTTGGGAATATAATTGCGTTGCTTCCGAGCATTGCTCTATCCGTATTTGTAATTCGATTGTTTTATTTTTAATTGTTTAAAAGTTATGTTGAAAGCTGGAATACAGATGAGTATGTTTCGAAAGTCCACTGTCCGCGCAACTGACGAGTATTTCCCTTCTCTTTCTATACTTTTATCGGCAAAGAAAAATGGTAAAATTAAATGTTTATCTCCTACGATACGCGAAACATTATGCACTGAGTTCATATTTTCATATAGTCGAGTTCCCCGACTATCTGATACCCGTTACTCAGCTAGTAGAAGTGCGCAGGAGAGTCTTCAGCACTGACAGTTTTTGGCGGTTTTTGGGCGTTAGAGTAGGCGGGGCAAAAAGTTTTTTGGCAAATCGATAGAAATTTTCAAGACTAATAAAGAAATGAAAAATCATCTGAACATTTCTCAAAAGTGTGGGCGTGGCAGCTTCGGGCGGTTTGTCGGCGTTAGAGTGGGCGTGGCAAAAAGTTTTTTTGGCAAATCGATAGAAATTTGCAAGACTAATACAAAAATGAAAAAATATCTAAACATTTTTCAAAGGTGCGGGAGTTACCACAGTCACCACACCCCCTAAACCCCCACGCCTACACCACTGAACACATCGACGCCCATGGGCACTCCGGTACAACGAACCGGGAAACGAATAAACAAATGGGTCAACAATGTATCTACAATGTATCGACATCCGGCCAAATGCTGACACTAACATCAGCAGACCAGACGGCAAGAATGCCGATGTAGCATAAGAACCTAGCATAACCCTTATATATAAGAACTATGTACTTAGATTTGGAGGCTCCTTGAGAAGAACGAAAGAAATATAGAATCACTCTTAAGTTTGAACCCAAAGCGTGAAGTTGTGTTACTGAATCCCATACAAGTGCCTGAACAAAATCTCATGCAAAGTGCCGACAGCCGACTATAAGCGAACCACCCAACATCTTTACTGCTGTTATATTCACCTCCCATCATTCGGCCCGAATGGTAACTGGCGCAGCCGGTAGGATGCTTTCCTACATCTATACATTAACTTACCTGTAAGTAAAGAAAAATGTAAAAAACAAAGCATAAGTGATAGCTCAATAAGTAAAGAATCTTAAATAAAAAGGGAAAAATATATTCTGCTACAGTGACAACAAAATGTAAACAGTGAGTTGTGAGCTGCACACGGTGACGTATAAGAGCTTGGGTAAAATTAAAAAGAAAAATATTTAAACATAGCCAACAGACAACCCAAGTAATATGCGCGAAATTGTTTGCAGCGAACAACGCATTGGGTCAGCAAAATAAAAAAAGAAAGAATTTTTTTTTATCGCATAACATGTTACAACACAAATTTTTTTTACTTTTCTGCTATTGTGACGACAAAATATAAACAGTGAATTGTGAGCTGCACATGATGACGCATAAGTAAAGTTTAAAAGAAAAATTATTAAAGCATAGCCAACAAACAAACCGAGTAATGTGCGCTAAATTGTGTGTAGCAAACAACGCATTGGGTCAGCAAAATAAGTAAAAAATAGCCACGGTATAACAAATTTAATAGTCTCTACCTAAAATTCCACGGCCTAAGGTATCCCCTACAATGGCAAATAGAATATCAAACATAACCATATATTACTTAATAAACTATCTTGCAATTATGTCACAACTCACATTAAATCACTGCAAATCAAATACTCTATGATATGGGTCTTATGCTATACGGCTCACGAAACAAGCGTGTTTCGTGCCGCTGTGGCATACCATCCATGCATACATATATATATACCTAAATACACAATATGCACACAAGCTCGCGAACCGGATACTCTGTGATATGGGCTCATGCTATACGGCTCATGGTACAAGCTTGTCCCATGATGCTGTGGCAGACCACCCATGCATACATATATATATACCTAAATACACAATATGCACACAAGCTTGCAACCAACGTATATACACACATATACACCAAATTACGCACACAAGCCTGCGAACCGATACTCTATGATATGGGTCTATGCTATACGGCTCAGGGTACAAGCTTGTGCCTTGATGCTGTGGCATATCACGCATATACGCATAGATATCCAACGTATATACACATGTATACACCAAATTACGCACACAAGCCTGCGAACCGATACTCTATGATATGGGTCTATGCTATACGGCTCAGGGTACAAGCTTGTGCCTTGATGCTGTGGCATATCACGCATATATGCATAGATATCCAACGTATATACACATATATACACCAAATAACGCACACAAGCCTGCGAACCGATACTCTATGATATGGGTCTATGCTATACGGCTCAGGGTACAAGCTTGTGCCTTGATGCTGTGGCATATCACGCATATACGCATAGATATCCAACGTATATACACATATATACAATAAATCACGCACACAAGCTTGCGAACCGATACTCTGTGATATGGGTCCTATGCTATACGGCTCATGATACAAGCTTGTGTCATGACGCAGTGGCATACCACGCATATACACATAGATATTCAAACACAGTATATGTACACATGCTACAACCAATAAATACGCTTATACATATAACCATAAAATTACTGCAATACGAAAAAACAATGAGACACTTTACCCCAACCTACCCTAACAATTAAAGTTTATACGCTTCCACTCGAGTACCGAATGGCTAATGTAACACAATACCAATAGTCACGCCGTCAGCATAAACAAACAATTTATACTCTTGCACACCAAATACAATATGTGTTATGCGATTATACTTGTACATATATATACGAATACGTATATGCATAGTGAGTGGCCAAGCCTATCGAGTCAAAATTCTTTCTTTTTTATAATCGTCGACATTCACTTATGCTATGTTCCGAATACTATAAACTATGTATACAACAATTTTATAATACCAACTATATTACAGATATTGAATCACATAAAAACCATACAAAACCTATATACATTAAGAAATTTATACGCACAAATACAATATATACATATACAATACAATACATACTTATACACACTTATAAAAAATTCCACATTATATTAAAACTTGTTCATTATTTTCTTTAATATAAATTCCACATCAGAAACAAAATTTTTTTTTAATTAGGTTAAATGTCCAAGAAATTAACTCAGAATATCAAGAAGACCGCACAGTCTGTATTAGGAGTCCCCACCCCAGTTAGCAGAACTATACGCCCCAATACCCGTTCTTCTGGGTTGCCTATTGTCCCTGAAATAATTGATCACCCTCTTACCCCGAACATGATGGATTCAGGCAATGCTTCCAATAATTCAGCTCATTCCGTTCGCCCTGGACCACCCTCTTTAACGCCCACCGTTAGTGGAATAAGCTCCCTGTCAACCACATTTAAACCTAAAGATATCATGGCTTTTGTCGAACATTTACCAACGTTTGACGGAACCCCCAGATATTTAGACAGGTTCATTACAAGCGTAGAAGAAATTCTCATGTTAATCAGAGGGGCAGATCACACGCCATATGGTTTGCTCACTTTGAGAACAATCAGGAACAAAATAGTAGACAGAGCCGACGAAGCGTTAGAACTAGCGAATACACCGTTAGTTTGGGACGAAATCAAAGGCAATCTCATTAGGCTCTACTCTAGTAAGAAGAGCGAGGCTAGTTTGCTGAGTGAAATGAGTTCATTTTCATACCGCCAAAGTTTGGGACAATTATTCTTTGGGCTTTCAAAAATCAAAAGCCAATTGTTCTCCATACTCAAAAACACTGAACTTAACCATAACATAGTTGAGGCAAAAAGAACAGTGTATAATGAGGTCTGCCTCAATGCATTCATCACCGGACTTAGGGAGCCGCTCAAGACATTCATTCGTTTGAAGGCCCCTCAGACAATAGAACAAGCTTACGAACAATGCCAAATTGAGCAGTCCTTATACAGAACTAACAATCGCGGACCCAACGAAACGTTCACTAAAAATAGACGTGATAATCAAAACACCCGAGACCGACTTCACGACGGACGAACTAATAACGATCGTAACGCACCATACCCAAATAATAACTACAATCAACAACCCAACTCTAGGGAAACCAATCAATCCAGTACAGCAAACCCTTTTAGGACTCAGTCTGGTCGCCTCAATAATATAGAGGATGACACACCCGACACAAATTTTCAACAGGCAGCCTCCGTAACCCATCAGGGTACATAAGTCCAGCAACCCACGAGCCCTCACTCCCCTTCATTGAGATAAATCTCCCCTTTAGTCCCCATTTAAAATTCCTAATAGATACCGGTTCTACGCTTTCTTTCATTGATCCTAAACATATAGAATCAAAAGATTGCGTGGGCCTAGAAAAACCTTTAACGCTCAAAACAGCCCTAAATACCTTTGTACTTCAAAAAAAATTTGTCATTCCTTTTCCATCTGAGTTTAAGACCCAGGGGAAAATGAATCTATTGCCGTTTAGATTCCACTCCTTTTTTGATGGATTATTGGGCATGGACTCACTTTCATTTTTAAAGGCAAAAATAGATATATTAAATTCACAATTAAAGACATCTAACACAATTTTGCCTATAATTAACTATACCAACCAGACCTCCAACGTGTTTTGCATTACAGCCCATACTAAAACCACAATACCCTTGCCGGTACAAAATGATCAAGGGGATTTTCTCTATGACACGACTTATATTAATAAAGACCTTATCATATCAGGGGGCCTTTACAAATCAAATAACCACTTAACAACCTTCGAAGTGGCCAACTACAGAGATTCTGACCAACTCCTATATCTCGAAAGCCCTCTTAAAGGCATACCATATGTCAAAGCTGACTTTGTAGAGCTTAATAACATATCTTCTGACCCACCCAAGCTACCAGACTTAGTAAACCCCTTAGATAACTTAAAAATGGAGCACCTCAACCCGGAAGAGAAACAAAACCTAATCACATTATGTAAAGAATTCTCAGACATTTTTTTTTAACGAAACAGTAAAACTCTCATTTACAAATAAAATTACGCATTCTATCCCTACCACGGACAATACCCCGATTCACGTAAGGTCCTATAGATATCCGTACATTCACAAAGAGGAAGTAAAGAAACAAATTAATTCTATGCTAAACCAAGATATAATCAGATCTAGTTACTCGCCCTGGAGTGCTCCGGTTTGGGTAGTCCCCAAGAAAGCCGGGCCCAATGGGGAACAAAAATGGAGATTGGTTATAGATTATCGAAAACTCAATGATAAAACCATCTCCGATAGGTACCCAATACCAAACATAAATGATATACTAGATCGCATAGGGAAAGCCAAATACTTTACCACCCTCGATTTGGCAAGTGGGTTTCATCAAATTGAGATGAACCCAGACGACATTGCCAAAACGGCCTTTACAGTAGAAGGAGGGCATTATGAATTTATAAGAATGCATTTCGGCTTAAAAAATGCTTCCGCTACTTTCCAAAGAGTAATGGACAGCATTTTAGGTGACGTAATAGGCCTCAATTGTCTGGTATACTTGGACGATAAAACAAGGACACCCCCCGCTTCCCTAGAACCCGAAACATTGGTACTCAGAAAGGAAAATAGGAGGAATAAAATAACACCTAGGTTCTCATTACACAAAGTTTTACACGACCAAGGCCCAACCCAGGTTACCACTAGGAATCAAAAACTACACAAATCTAAAATACGAAGAATTATACTAAAGAAAAAATAAATTTTATTGCAGGTTCACCATTCCAACAATTTATGCTATTTCTATACAACCCCTGACTAATAATACCCCCATAGCAAAAATAGAATTGGGGCAAGCCCTTATTATAAATAGATATAAGAGAGTTAGCCATGTTATTAACCTGGAAGAATTTAGTAAATGTATCGAACAATTTCCTAAAACACTCCAGACATTTAAATATGATGACACCCTAATAGATTCCCTAGCCATACTAAAATCCAAACTAGGACAGGCCCAAACAAAACTTAATGCATTAACCCCACTCAAGAGAAACAAACGCGGATTAATTAATGGATTTGGCAGTCTCGTGAAAGCTGTCACGGGCAATATGGATGCCGAAGACGCCAGAGAAATAGGTAAAGACATCGAAAATATTAAAATAGCCCTTTCGACCGTTAACACAAATTACCAAACTCAAGATGTATTCAATAATGAAATTTTAATTAGATTCGAGAACATTACAAATCATATTAATAATGAACAAGTTCTAATAACAACATTCTTTGAAAATATGCAAAATAAAATTTATAAAGAAGAAAATACCTTGGAAAAATTACAGTATATAAATAGGATTAACTATAACTTAGAATTACTACTTAATCACTTGAACGATATAATTGAAAGCATGTTATTAGCTAAAATAAATGTAATACCTAGATTTATATTAACCGAACAAGAAATATATAAAATTAAAATGTTACTGGAAAATCAAAATATTACGATAAAAAGCGAACAACACATTTACGATTTGTTAAAAATGAACACGTTAAGCTACGAAAATAACATAATTTTTACTATCCAAATACCTATTTTTGAAAAAGATAATTACAAAATAGCCAGATTAATTCCCTTACCAATTAATAATAAATACTTTGTTATGATCCCTAACTATTTAATATATAAGAATAATGTTAATAAGTACTACTTGACTCAAAACTGCCCCAAAGTAGACGACACGTTTATATGCAACAAAGACGCATACATCAACACACCGCAAAATGACACCTGCACTCAACAATTATTGGATTCCAAGAACAGCTCCTGCGATGTGCAAGAGAGAGGCCCTGTTGCAGACGTATTCGAGGCGGAAAAAGGCTATATTTTCGCATTCAACGCCAATAACCTGAAGGCTCAGCTAAAAAACGGTAGCGAAATCACTATAAATGGCTCAGCTATCATCAAATACGTGAACGAAACTATACGCATCAATGGCATAGAGTACGACAACGGAGTTGAGACAACCTTTGAGCACTTAGACCTAATCCTACCCCCCCTTAAGGAAATGACCAGGAATAAAACTGTGGAAATACTGAGTTTACAAAACATTCACCTAGAGGCCATAGAAACATCAAATAAGATTCTGACTATCCACCAAACCGCCACACAACACGCTTGGACCCTTTACATTCTACTGGGTTTCGTCGCCATCCTCACTGTTACTGCATGGCTGCATCGACGCACAAAACACGTATTCCACGTACAGGATCACAATCACCACCTGCCTATTTACGCTCCAGCAATACCTTCGCTATGGCCGTCGCTGCAAACTGGGGAGGGAGGAGTTACCACAGTCACCACACCCCCTAAACCCCCACGCCTACACCACTGAACACATCGACGCCCATGGGCACTCCGGTACAACGAACCGGGAAACGAATAAACAAATGGGTCAACAATGTATCTACAATGTATCGACATCCGGCCAAATGCTGACACTAACATCAGCAGACCAGACGGCAAGAATGCCGATGCAGCATAAGAACCTAGCATAACCCTTATATATAAGAACTTTGTACTTAGATTTGGAGGCTCCTTGAGAAGAACGAAAGAAATATAGAATCACTCTTAAGTTTGAACCCAAAGCGTGAAGTTGTGTTACTGAATCCCATACAAGTGCCTGAACAAAATCTCATGCAAAGTGCCGACAGCCGACTATAAGCGAACCACCCAACATCTTTACTGCTGTTATATTCACCTCCCATCATTCGGCCCGAATGGTAACTCGGGCGTGGCAGCTTCGGGCGGTTTGTGGGCGTTAGAGTGGGCGTGGCAAAACGTTTTTTGGCAAATCGATAGAAATTTACAAGACCAATACAAAAATGAAAAAATAACTAAACATTTTTCAAAAGTGTAGGCGTGGCAACATGAATCGACAAACTTGCGCTGCGTCTATGTCTCTGGAGTCTGTATGCCTAATCTCAACTTTCTGAGTTGAGTTCTGAGTAGTTCCTGAGATCTCAGCGTTCATACGGACGGACAGACGGGTATTAACGGGCTGGTGGAAGTGCGAAGGAGAGTCTTAAAAACGGACAGTTTTTGGCAATTTGTGGGCGTTAGGGTGGGCGATAGAAATTTAAAAGACTAATATAAAAACAAGAGAGAACGCTATAGTCGAGTTCCCCGACTATCTGATACCCGTTACTCAGCTAGCGGAAGTGCTAAGGAAAGTCTTTAAGTTTTTGGCAATTTGTGGGCGTTAGGGTGGGCGTAAAAAAAGTTTTTTTTGCGAATCGATAGAAATTTACAAGACTAATACAAAAATGAAAAAATATCAAAACATTTTTCAAAAGTGTGGGCGTGGCAGCTTTGGGCGGTTTGTGGGCGTTAGAGTGGGCGTGGCAAAAAGTTTTTTGATAAATCTATAAAAATTTACAAGACCAATACAAATATGAAAAAATATCAAAACATTTTTCAAAAGTTTGGGCGTGGCAGTTTTGGGCGGTTTGTGGGCGTTAGAGTGGGCGTGGCAACATGAATCGACAAACTTGCGCTGCTTCTATGTCTTGGGAGTCTGTATGCTTAATCTCAACTTTCTAGCTTTTGTAGTTCCTGAGATCTCGACGTTCGTACGGACAGACAGACGGACAGACGGACGGACAGGCGGACATGGCCAGATCGACTCGGCTATTGATCCTGATCAAGAATATATATACTTTTCATGGTCGGAAACGCTTCTTTCTGCCTGTTACATACTTCTAGTATACCCTTTTACTCTACGAGTAATGGGTATAAATATATCAAACATACTTCGTTAAATTATATATAAGTGTAACGATGTATTCGTTGCCATATTCTGATTTCGGTAGTGAACCTACTGTGTCCACTATCACTATATCAAAAGCATTTGTTGGTGTTGCTGTGTGAGCCATTGGGGTCTTTGTATGTGTCGTTGTTTTCGACATTTGGCATTTATGACATCTACGTATGTACCCTTTTATATGACGAGTCATATTTTTCCAATAATAGTGTCTTTTTATTTTCGCTCTTGTAATGCCTGCATGACCTCCTTGAATTGGATCGTCATGATATGTAGACAGTATTGATTGTATCTCTTTTTCAGTTTTTATAATGGTCACCGGCTGGAGTAGCGCTACTCTTAATGATTTTAATTCAGTTATTCGCAAGGTCACTACGAAAAGTACGAAAAGTACTTCATCATTTGTTATGACTTCGTGTACGTTGGGCTTAGATACATTTTGGATACTTTGCCTAGGCAATAGTTCGTTATTTGTTACTGTACAGTTTTTATCTTGTCTACTTTGTTGCCTGGTAGTGACTTTCAGGACTTTATGTTGCATGTCTTTGAGTTCTGTTATATTTATACGCGAGAGTGCGTCTGCTACAAAATTATCTTTCCCCTTTAGGTATTATACAGTGAAGTCGTATTCTTCAAGCTCTAACCGCATGCGAGTTAATTTAGAACTGGGATTAGTCATAGAAAATAGGTACGTTAAAGGTCTGTGGTTGCTGTGAGCTGAATCCGTTACGGTTCTGAGTTAGAACTGCTCCGCAAGCTTGTTTACTAGCATCCATTATAATGCAAAATGCTTTGCGAAAATCAGGATATTGTAATAATGTGGGGTGCATAAGATTTTCTTTAAGGTATTCGAATGCGTTCTGGCATTCGCTTGACCATTCAAAAGGGACATTCTTTTTACATAATCTAGTTATGTGCCGTGAATAGTCGGCGAAGTTTCTTATAAATCGACGATGATAGTTGCAGAAAGCTACAAATCGTCTTGCGCTGTCCGCATCATGAGGGACAGGATAATTTTTGATGACGTCATATTTCTTGTCATCTGGCAATACTCCTTTATCTGTGCATTTGTGACCTAGGAAAGTCACTTCGTGCATGAAAAATGAACATTTTTCTGGATGCAACTTAAGGTTATATTTCCTACATACATTAAAAACGTCAGTTAAGTTTTTAATCATGTGTTTTTCTGACCATCCTATCACCATTAAGTCATCCATATAAAGGAATGCCTGAGAGGGTTCTAAACCCGAGAATGATATAGTCATCATCCTCTGAAATGAATTTGGTGCTATTTTAAGACCAAATGGTAATCGCGTGAAGCGATATGAGACATTGCTCGTTGAAAACGATGTTATATTCCTTGAGTTTTCCTTAAGTTCTATTTGGTGGAAACCTGACATCAAGTCAAGGCATGAAAAGTATTTAGCTCGACCTAGTTGATCTAAAATTTAATCAATTCTAGCGAGTGGAAATTTGTCAGAAAGTAGTTTTTTATTTATTTGACGATAGTCAATTACTAATCGCCATTTCTTCTCTTGTGAATTTGGTAATGATTTTTTCGGAACTAACAAGAGTGGGCTGTTACACTCGGATACAGACGGTTCGACGATTTTGTCGCTAATTAATTTCCTTACTTGTTTTTGAATTTCATCAATATGGCTATGCGGGCTTCTGTAGTTATACCCGTTACTCGTAGAGTAAAAGGGTATACTAGATTCGTTGAAAAGTATGTAACAGGCAGAAGGAAGCGTTTCCGACCATATAAAGTATATATATTCTTGATCAGGATCAATAGCCGAGTCGATCTGGCCATGTCCGTCTGTCCGTCCGTATGAACGTCGAGATCTCAGGAACTACTAAAGCTAGAAAGGTGAGATTAAGCATACAAACACCAGGGACATAGAAGCAGCGCAAGTTTGTTGATTCATGTTGCCACGCCCACTCTTACGCCCACAAACCGCCCAAAACTGCCACGCCCACACTTTTGAATAATGTTTTGAAATTTTTTCATTTTTGTATTAGTCCTGTAATTTTCTATCGATTTACCAAAAACTTTTTGCCACGCCCACTCTAACGTCCTCAAACCGCCCAAAGCTGCTACGCCCACACTTTTGAAAAATGTTTTGATATTTTTTCATTTTTATATTGGTCTTGTGAATTTCTATCGATTTGCCAAGAAACTTTCTGCCACGCCCACTATAACGCCTACAAACCGCCAAAAACTGTGTTTAAGACTCTCCTTTTCCCTTCCACTAGCTGAGTAACGGGTATCAGATAGTCGGGGAACTCGACTATAGCGTTCTCTCTTGTTTTTTATATAAATGGGTTCATCATCTTTACGTCTTAATGTTTGTTTATAAAAGTTGTTTTGTTGATATTGGTTCGGTTTCCAGTCCTAAGACATCACTATACTGTGTACATAATTCAGTTAATTGATTTTTGAATTGGTCTGGAAAATTTTTCTTTAGTTTTGAAAGTACTTGTTCGCTTCTATTTTTAGTGTTGGTATTATGAATGTCATAATCTTTTAAATTTTCATATTGGATTTTGTTTACTTTGACCAATTGATCGAAATTAGTTGTATTTAGAAGTCGAATGTATAAATGTTTGGATGCTGCTATTGTATTTGCAACATAAATCCCATTGTGTATTTCCTGATCTGGCTGGCAGAAGAACTGTATTGTTGCCAGCGCTATATGTTATCGGAACATATATTGGATAATTTAAATTTTGGGGTCTAATTATAAACCAGTCTTCACTTGGTTTGAAATCTAGTTGACAATTGAATTTCTTTATAAAATCAATGCCTATTATTCCATCACACGCTATATGTTATCGGAACATATATGGGATAATTTAAATTTTGGGGTCTAATTATAAACCAGTCTTCACTTGGTTTGAAATCTAGTTGACAATTGAATTTCTTTATGAAATCAATGCCTATTATTCCATCACATGTTATTGCAAAATTTGGGTCCACCAATTGAAATTCATGTGGAATAATATATTTTGGCCTATGCCTTCGATGTTTATTATTTTTTCTGTTCGAATTTGGAAGTTATCAGAATTTACCTTCAGAAGTGAGATATCTGCACCGGTATCAATGATAAATGTTAGTTTATTTTCAGTTGAATGATTATGGAAAGTTACGAATATATTAAGACTATAATTGATGGAATGAACTTTAACATTTATTGGTTGTTTCCTAAAGGGTTCGGTGAGTTTTCCGACGTATTTTGCGTGATTCTCACATTGCTATTATTATTATTACCCTGGTAGTAGTTTCCACGGTTATTAAGGTTATTATTGTTGTTTGTTATTGCTGCCTCGGTTGTAATTGTTGTGGTAGTTATTTCTTCCACGATTATAACCTCGGCCTCCTCTATTATTATTATTTGCACCTCGTCGATAATAGAGTACAGTGTTACTCTGACCTGTTATCTCTGTGCAACTGTTTACAAATTTGGAGATGGCATCATTCATGTTTGTGAATGTGCCTGCTTGCATGATAAGTTTTACCTCATCAACGGAGCAATTCTGTGTCATTGCTCTTACAGCTGTTGTAGTGCTGTATTTATAAGCTAAAGACTGGCTGAGACCTTCACTGATATTGGCACCTTCAAGGGCCTTTGTCAGTTTCTCCACCTCTTGGGTGTATTGGTTAGCCGTTTTATTTCTCTGTTGTAGATTGAGAAGCTTGGCAGATATCACTTCTACCGATTCTCCTTTTACTGCACTTGACAGTTATGTAATGATTGCAGCTTGTCTGCTCTTTACTTATAAGGTTTCTTACATGGCCTTTAAGTTTAGTTTTTATTAGGCTTATCGCAGTCGTTTCATGTGTGCTCTTTAAGCTGTCTAGTAGACCTAGAGCATCCAAAAAACTTTGTAAATTTTCTGGTTTACCATGAAACTCTGGTATCAGAGATGTGGTTAGCCAGATAAAGTCTGTCACTGTCTGTGCCATTTCAGAAATTGTTATTGTTTCGGATTTAAATTCAATTCGGTCGCTTCCTTCTAGTGTTTCAATGTCACAATCGGACTCAGCGCCGCTGATTGTACAGATTCGTCTAGTTCTTTGAACTGGTCTGGGTTGAATTCAACCAATTGACTTAGACTTTCTGGTACATCTATCAGAATATGCCTTCTTTTTCTGATATTATTTAATCTAGTGTTTAGGGATTTTATAACCCTCAAACATTTGTTATTATGTTCAGATGTGAGTCTATTTGCATATTTATTTACTAATGTAACTATATTATTATATTCTCCTACAACTATCTCTATATGATGTTTCAAAGTTTCGGATTTTATTACTGCATCTCTATTGATACATTTATAAGACTTATCAAACCTGTAGCGAAATTCGTCTATTTGTATCGCTATTTCGCTCCATTCCATTCTTGTCGTACAAAAAAAGTTTTTATGAAGCTTTCTTCTACTCTATTTTTTTTTTAAATCTGGTCTAAACGATTTGCCCTATTAATATAACGTTTTTTGACGATTTTGTTATGCTTAATATAAATTGTAAGCAGAAATTGTAGAATTAGCACTATTATAATGATCAGTACTAAGATCCACAACGCATCTATATTGTCTGTGTGATCTATAATATTTACGTTATTAACTACGTTGGCAGTATTGTCTTATGCCTTACTAGAATCGCTAAACCATCCCATTTTTATACCCGTTACTCGTAGAGTAAAAGGGTATACTAGATTCGTTGAAAAGTATGTAACAGGCAGAAGGAAGCGTTTCCGACCATATAAAGTATATATATTCTTGATCAGGATCAGTAGCCGAGTCGATCTGGCCATGTCCGTATGAACGTCGAGATCTCAGAAACTATAAAAGCTAGAAAGTTGAGATTCAGCACGCAGATTTCAGAGACATAGACGCAGCGCAAGTTTGTCGATTTAGGTTGCCACGCCCACTCTAACGCCCACAAACCGCCCAAAACTGTCACGCCCACATTTTTGAAAAATGTGTTAATATTTTTTTCATTTTTGTATTGGTCTTGTAAATTTCTATCGATTTGCTAAAAAACTTTTTGCCACGCCCACTCTAACGCCCACAAACCGCCCAAAGCTGCGACGCCCACACTTTTGAAAAATGTTTTGATATTTTTTCATTTTTGTATTAGTCTTGAAAATTTCTATCGATTTGCAAAAAATCTTTTTGCCACGCCCACTCTAACGCCCACAAACCGCCAAAAACTGTCCTTCGCACTTACACTAGCTGAGTAACGGGTATCAGATAGTCGGGGAACTCGACTATAGCGTTCTCTCTTGTTTAATTTATATTTAATGAAACGTTTTTTGAAGGAAAAAGTGAGATTTTCTATTAATGTGTTTATCTCATAATTATTATATTATTTTCTTCTTCTAGAAAATCAAAAATAAAAATGTTTACGTTTAAAAATTAAGAATTGTTATATTTTGTCATTTTAAAAAAAAAAATTTTGCAGACGTGGAAATATTAGTTGTTAATAAATGTAGTTGGCTCATATATTTGTTTACAATAATAAAAAAAATTGTCCAACCGCATTGTTAGTAAAAAGCCTAACAGATATTAGTGTTTTTCAAGCAGCGGTTTCCCGCATCGGCTTGGAATTAGAAATTAAAACTAAGGCAAATTGGGTAATTGGCATTTATTTATGCAGCCCGTTTGCGTTGTTTCACACCTTGCGAAAGCTTGTTTTCAATGTTTTCCAGACGCTCTTTGTAGCGTTGCAGGGATGCCTCGTCTCTGGCCAACTGGGTCATTTCCTTGACCAGTCGGCGTTGTTGTAGTAGCTTTACCCTTTTTCCGGAGCGTTTCTGCTTCTTTGGTTCCTTCATTTCCTGCCTTGCCCGGTACTCAGCTATTGTGAGTGGGCGTGGTCCATCTGCAGAGTTTTGCTGCAGAGCTTCTTTCAACGTTGGCAAGTCCCTTTGTATCGTGGGCTGCGCGTTCAAAAATTGTGCCTCCTCTGCCATCAATTGTTGCGTGTTGTTGTTATTATTTTTGCACAAATTTTAAATATATGATGTTCGCAAGGATCCCAAAGAAGTATTTTTAGAGTCAGAGCGTCTGCTCAGTTAGAGTTACTTTATTCGAATGTTTCTTATGCGCTCAACTTGGGCTGATCTGACCCGTATATATAGTACTTATTTTTATATACATATAGTTCCATATACATCTATGTATGCAGAAGGCATGCATATGTCATGTATGGTCTGACCACTTGAGCTGCAAAGTGCATGCTCAGCATTCCCACGCTCCGCGATCGGCTTATGTATAAGCGTTAGATCATATTACTTGAGCGCTGGAACACTTGTGTAATTGTTGGTGGTCTTTTGGGTACTTGAACGTTATGTTTATTATAACAAAGTGTCACAATGTTTTGAAGATAAGTTGTACCCATTAATTTAGTATATTTATAGGGTATATATGTTACAATGTAAAAGATGATGCAATGTTAACATATAGGTTGCTTAAGAAAGGCTGTTTTCAGGGAATTCTTGTAGGAATAGATGATGCAATATTTTTTAGAAACTACAATATACTATATAACCCACAAACCGCCCAAAACTGCCAGGCCCACACTTTTGAAAAATGTTTTGATATTTTTTCATTTTTGTATTGGTCTTGTAAAATTTTTTTAAATTTGCCAAAAAACTTTTTGCAACGGCCACTCTAACTTCCACAAACCGCACAAAGCTGCCATGCCCACACTTTTGAAAAATGTTTTGATATTTTTTCATTTTTGTATTAGTATTGTAAATTTCTATCGATTTGCCAAAAAACTTTTTGCCATGGCCACTCTAACGCCCACAAACCGCCCAAAGCTGCCACGTCCACACTTTTGAAAAATGTTTAGATTTTTTTTCCATTTTGTATTGGTCTTGTAAATTTCTATCAATTTGCCAAAAAACTTTTTGCCACGGCCACTCTAACTTCCACAAACCGCCCAAAGCTGCCACGCCCACACTTTTGAAAAATGTTTTGATATTTTTTCATTTTTGTATTAGTCTTGTAAATTTCTATCGATTTGCCAAAAAACTTTTTGCCACGGCCACTCTAGCTTCCACAAACCGCCCAAAGCTGCCACGCCCACACTTTTGAAAAATGTTTTGATATTTTTTCATTTTTGTATTAGTCTTGTAAATTTCTATCGATTTGCCAAAAAACTTTTTGCCACGGCCACTCTAGCTTCCACAAACCGCCCAAAGCTGCCACGCCCACACTTTTGAAAAATGTTTTGATATTTTTTCATTTTTGTATTAGTCTTGTAAATTTCTATCGATTTGCCAAAAAACTTTTTGCCATGGCCACTCTAACTTCCACAATCCGTCAAAAACTGTCAGTATGGAAATTTCTCCTTTGCACTTCCTCCAGCTGAGTAACGGGTATCAGATAGTCAAGGAACTCGACAATAGCGTTCTCTCTTGATATACCCGCTACTCGTAGATTAAAAGGGTATACTAGATTCGTTGAAAAGTATGTAACAGGCAGAAGGAAGCGTTTCCGACCATATAAAGTATATATATTCTTGATCAGGATTAATAGCCGAGTGGATCTGGCCATGTCCGTCTGTCCGTCCGACCGTCCGTTCGTCTGTCCGTCCGTCTGTCCGTCCGTATAAACGTCGAGATCTCAGGAACTACAAAAACTAGAAAGTTGAGATTAAGCATACAGACTCCAGAGACATAGACGCAGCGCAAGCTTGTCGATTCATATTGCCACGTTCACTCTTACGCCCACAAACCGCCCAACACTGCCGTGCCCACGATTTTGAAAACTGTTTCGAATTTTTTTGTTATTTTTGTTTTAGTCTTATAAATTTCTATCTATTTGCAAAAAAACTTTTTGCCACGCCCACTCTAACTCCCACAAACCGCCAAAAACTGTCAGAAAGTAGTTTTTTATTTATTTGACGATAGTCAATTACTAATCGCCATTTCTTCTCTTGTGAATTTGGTAATGATTTTTTCGGAACTAACAAGAGTGGGCTGTTACACTCGGATACAGACGGTTCGACGATTTTGTCGCTAATTAATTTCCTTACTTGTTTTTGAATTTCATCAATATGGCTATGCGGGCTTCTGTAGTTATACCCGTTACTCGTAGAGTAAAAGGGTATACTAGATTCGTTGAAAAGTATGTAACAGGCAGAAGGAAGCGTTTCCGACCATATAAAGTATATATATTCTTGATCAGGATCAATAGCCGAGTCGATCTGGCCATGTCCGTCTGTCCGTCCGTCTGTCCGTCCGTATGAAGGTCGAGATCTCAGGAACTACTAAAGCTAGAAAGGTGAGATTAAGCATACAAACTCCAGGGACATAGAAGCAGCGCAAGTTTGTTGATTCATGTTGCCACGCCCACTGTGACGCCCACAAACCGCCCAAAACTGCCACGCCCACACTTTTGAATAATGTTTTGAAATTTTTTCATTTTTGTATTAGTCCTGTAATTTTCTATCGATTTACCAAAAACTTTTTGCCACGCCCACTCTAACGTCCTCAAACCGCCCAAAGCTGCTACGCCCACACTTTTGAAAAATGTTTTGATATTTTTTCATTTTTATATTGGTCTTGTGAATTTCTATCGATTTGCCAAGAAACTTTCTGCCACGCCCACTATAACGCCTACAAACCGCCAAAAACTGTGTTTAAGACTCTCCTTTTCCCTTCCACTAGCTGAGTAACGGGTATCAGATAGTCGGGGAACTCGACTATAGCGTTCTCTCTTGTTTTTTATATAAATGGGTTCATCATCTTTACGTCTTAATGTTTGTTTATAAAAGTTGTTTTGTTGATATTGGTTCGGTTTCCAGTCCTAAGACATCACTATACTGTGTACATAATTCAGTTAATTGATTTTTGAATTGGTCTGGAAAATTTTTCTTTAGTTTTGAAAGTACTTGTTCGCTTCTATTTTTAGTGTTGGTATTATGAATGTCATAATCTTTTAAATTTTCATATTGGATTTTGTTTACTTTGACCAATTGATCGAAATTAGTTGTATTTAGAAGTCGAATGTATAAATGTTTGGATGCTGCTATTGTATTTGCAACATAAATCCCATTGTGTATTTCCTGATCTGGCTGGCAGAAGAACTGTATTGTTGCCAGCGCTATATGTTATCGGAACATATATTGGATAATTTAAATTTTGGGGTCTAATTATAAACCAGTCTTCACTTGGTTTGAAATCTAGTTGACAATTGAATTTCTTTATAAAATCAATGCCTATTATTCCATCACACGCTATATGTTATCGGAACATATATGGGATAATTTAAATTTTGGGGTCTAATTATAAACCAGTCTTCACTTGGTTTGAAATCTAGTTGACAATTGAATTTCTTTATGAAATCAATGCCTATTATTCCATCACATGTTATTGCAAAATTTGGGTCCACCAATTGAAATTCATGTGGAATAATATATTTTGGCCTATGCCTTCGATGTTTATTATTTTTTCTGTTTGAATTTGGAAGTTATCAGAATTTACCTTCAGAAGTGAGATATCTGCACCGGTATCAATGATAAATGTTAGTTTATTTTCAGTTGAATGATTATGGAAAGTTACGAATATATTAAGACTATAATTGATGGAATGAACTTTAACATTTATTGGTTGTTTCCTAAAGGGTTCGGTGAGTTTTCCGACGTATTTTGCGTGATTCTCACATTGCTATTATTATTATTACTCTGGTAGTAGTTTCCACGGTTATTAAGGTTATTATTGTTGTTTGTTATTGCTGCCTCGGTTGTAATTGTTGTGGTAGTTATTTCTTCCACGATTATAACCTCGGCCTCCTCTATTATTATTATTTGCACCTCGTCGATAATAGAGTACAGTGTTACTCTGACCTGTTATCTCTGTGCAACTGTTTACAAATTTGGAGATGGCATCATTCATGTTTGTGAATGTGCCTGCTTGCATGATAAGTTTTACCTCATCAACGGAGCAATTCTGTGTCATTGCTCTTACAGCTGTTGTAGTGCTGTATTTATTAGCTAAAGACTGGCTGAGACCTTCACTGATATTGGCACCTTCAAGGGCCTTTGTCAGTTTCTCCACCTCTTGGGTGTATTGGTTAGCCGTTTTATTTCTCTGTTGTAGATTGAGAAGCTTGGCAGATATCACTTCTACCGATTCTCCTTTTACTGCACTTGACAGTTATGTAATGATTGCAGCAATTGTCTGCTCTTTACTTATAAGGTTTCTTACATGGCCTTTAAGTTTAGTTTTTATTAGGCTTATCGCAGTCGTTTCATGTGTGCTCTTTAAGCTGTCTAGTAGACCTAGAGCATCCAAAAAACTTTGTAAATTTTCTGGTTTACCATGAAACTCTGGTATCAGAGATGTGGTTAGCCAGATAAAGTCTGTCACTGTCTGTGCCATTTCAGAAATTGTTATTGTTTCGGATTTAAATTCAATTCGGTCGCTTCCTTCTAGTGTTTCAATGTCACAATCGGACTCAGCGCCGCCTGATTGTACAGATTCGTCTAGTTCTTTGAACTGGTCTGGGTTGAATTCAACCAATTGACTTAGACTTTCTGGTACATCTATCAGAATATGCCTTCTTTTTCTGATATTATTTAATCTTGTGTTTAGGGATTTTATAACCCTCAAACATTTGTTATTATGTTCAGATGTGAGTCTATTTGCATATTTATTTACTAATGTAACTATATTATTATATTCTCCTACAACTATCTCTATATGATGTTTCAAAGTTTCGGATTTTATTACTGCATCTCTATTGATACATTTATAAGACTTATCAAACCTGTAGCGAAATTCGTCTATTTGTATCGCTATTTCGCTCCATTCCATTCTTGTCGTACAAGAAAAGTTTTTATGAAGCTTTCTTCTACTCTATTTTTTTTTAAATCTGGTCTAAACGATTTGCCCTATTAATATAACGTTTTTTGACGATTTTGTTATGCTTAATATAAATTGTAAGCAGAAATTGTAGAATTAGCACTATTATAATGATCAGTACTAAGATCCACAACGCATCTATATTGTCTGTGTGATCTATAATATTTACGTTATTAACTACGTTGGCAGTATTGTCTTATGCCTTACTAGAATCGCTAAACCATCCCATTTTTATACCCGTTACTCGTAGAGTAAAAGGGTATACTAGATTCGTTGAAAAGTATGTAACAGGCAGAAGGAAGCGTTTCCGACCATATAAAGTATATATATTTGTACGGATTATGAGCGGAGTCACCCGGTGCTTCAGCTGTCTTAACAGCGGATTAACATTTTATATATCGATGCTAATTGAACTGAACTGTATTCTTTCTTTCTCTCTTGTAATTTGCGGTCATAGCGATCAGACGTGATTTTTGTATATGAAGAAATAAATGAAGTTAAATAGTGTATATATGATTCTTATTTGCGAACCCCATTACAATGATGTCAAAGCAGTGAGGCATCACAACTATTCATTGGTGGCCCATGAGGGGAACCTTGCTCATAAGAATCATAATTAATAATTGCTAAAAGCTGTTTGGCAATTTTATCTTCGTGGTCGGCTTCATCCAGATAAATCACCGTGCCTACGTTTTCTATCGCGCTCGCTCTCATCACGACAGAGCAGTATACGCAAACATTCGCGCTCGCTCTCATCACGACAGAGCTAAGTCCCGTTGCCCTTCGATTCCGTTAGATTTGCCGGAATCTCTGCCAACTCAAAAAAACAAGACGTCAAAGAAGAACACCGATAACATACGAGCATTTGTGCATATTACATACAGTGGAGCAACGTCAGTATAAACAATGTCGAAATTTGATCAACTGGTGCGAGTTCAAACTGACCGCATTGAGTCTTTGAAGCGCTTGTTCAGTAATGTGAAAAAAGACTCGAGTGCGCGGAAAACGGAAATATATTTCGAAAAACGTTTGAATCAAATCGACGAGTTTAACAAAGAATTTCATCAGGCGCATCACACACTTATATGCATGGCAGACTACGAAGAAAGTGTGTATAAGCAACAAAATACAATCAGCCAATTCGAAGACCTGGGCATGGAAGTTTACTGTTTCGTGGCCGAAGAAAAGAAACGAATTTATCCAGGCACAGTGACGCACAACGAATCAGCTAACTCTACAATAACAACACATGTAGAGGAAGTACGGATACCACTGCCAAAATTACCAGTTCCGAAATTCTCTGGCAACTGCGCGGACTGGCCAAGTTTTCATGATGCATTTTTACGCTTAATTCACAATAATGAGCGTCTGGATAAGATTCAAAGGTTCCATTTTTTAAAGGAAGCATTACCAGTAGGCCTGGACAACGACATTCGCCAAATCGCTTTAACTGAAGCAAACTATGAAGTCGCTTGGACCACACTTCTACAACGATATAACAACCCACGAATTGTGTTCGCCAGCCATATGAACATGCTCTACAACTTACCGAATCTTTCGAAAGAAAAATCTGCTGACATACGGTCTATGGTTAGCACAGTCAACGTCTGCATTGCCGCTTGCAATACCGTCAAGGCGCCACTACAGGGAGGAGATTTTTGGTTGACTCATTATCTAACAACCAAACTACCCAAAGACACTCACACAGCTTGGGAGCATCATCTGGGCAGCAAGATTGACGTTCCTTCATACAAAGATCTGCAACAGTTCCTCAATGATCGACTTGTTACGTTAGACGCTATTGAAAGCCGTAACGCGTGCAGCGGCATGAAACAGTCAAATGAAACTTCAGACGGTACTAAACGCGTGCGTGTGCACAGCGCCCACACCAGGTCGGGTGCTTCCGCGTCCGCTTGCTATCATTGTGGCAACTTACACATACTTCGAAGATGTCCGCAATTTCTTTCAATGGATTGCTACCAACGGAAGGAAGTGGCCAGCAAGGCAAAATTGTGTCTCAATTGCCTGGGAAAATCGCACACACAAGCAAGCTGCCCCAGCAACAAGAATTGTCTTCATTGTGGTCAACGTCATCACACGATGTTACATTTTCCAGCAACACAGCCAACGCTGATACCCTCCTCGACATCATGCCAAAGTTCAGCAGCCAGTTCAGATGCCAAGCCGACTCTACAGTGCATGTCAACTACAACTTCATCTATGACTCATCGAAAGGTACTACTAGCAACAGCTCGGGTTGTACTCAGTAACACACAGACAGGATGCCAGGCCACGGTAAACGCGCTTCTTGACCAAGGATCGGAAGCAACTATCATTTCGGAGCATGCTGTACAGTCTCTCCAGCTCTCCCGAAGCACAACTCGCACTTCAATCACCGGAGTCGGTCAAGATTCAGGACGACGCTGCAAATTCATCGTAAGTTGTTCGGTGCAAACAGCAACTAACCCAAATTTCTCGTTAAAGGTCGACGATGCTTATGTTTTGAACACGTTGACATCACACATGCCAAGTCAAAGTTTTCCAGCAGGAAACTGGAGTCATATCCATGGTCTCATGCTCGCAGACCCCTATTATTATAGATCCAAGCGAATCGATATCATTTTTGGAGCCGACCTTATGGCACAACTCTTGTTACCTGGAACTAAGATTGGCTTGCCAAACGAACCCATAGCGCAGAATACTCAACTCGGATGGGTTCTGTTAGGCAATGTTGGCAACACGCATATTACACGCCACATTCGATGTAATCATGCCATAATAAACTCCGAAGAGCTGCTTAAGGTATTTTGCGAGGTAGAATCAGTTCCAGAACGCCCAAAGCTCTCCAAAGAAGATCAATGGTGCGAGTCTTTCTTTAAGCAGACCCATCAACGTCAACCAGACGGCAGTTATCAAGTCCGTTTGCCATTCAAGAGGAACTTTGACCCCAGTATGACGCTCGGAAAATCTCATCAGATCGCCCTGAACAGATATCTTCAACTCGAAAGGCGCCTTCAAAGGGACCCAGACAAATGGATCAGATACTGCAAAGGAATTGAAGAATATTTTCAACTAGGTCAAATCACGTTGGCAGAGACGAGCGAAAACTCAACCATAACCACGGATTCCTACGGTCGGCATGTTGCATCATGCGTGCTACCACATCATGCAGTTTTCAAAGAAGAAAGCCTCACCACAAAACAACGTATCGTTTTTGACGCATCGGCCCGGACCTCAAATGGCAGATCGTTAAACGATGTACTATGTGTAGGTCCCACGCTGCAAAATGATCTGCCAGCCGTTCTCTTGAATTGGAGACAATATCAGTTTGTTTTCACTGCCGATATACAACGAATGTATCGCTGTATCAATGTCCACCCTGATGACACGCAGTACCAGAGGATTTTATGGCGGGCGGCGGATGGAGTCATCAAACAGCATTGCTTAACTACCGTCACGTTTGGAACAGCGTCTGCACCTTATACAGCTATAAGAGTCATCCATCAAATAGCTGAAGACACACAGACAAAATATCCTATGGCATCCAACGTTCTCAAAAATGAGATATATGTCGACGACATTCTCTCAGGCGATCATTCACAAGAGGCAGCAATACGGAAAAGTTTGCAAACTATGCTAGCTTTAAAATCCTCTGGCATGGAGCTACGAAAATGGGCTAGTAATGACCAGGATCTGATGGCAACGATACCTCTCGAGCATCGATGCAAGCAGACATCCCTCAGTTGGGACAATGCGGACACCATCAAAACACTGGGTATGTACTGGTTGCCCAAGCAAGATTGCTTCACTTATAAATTACTAGCAAATACTCCAGCCGGTATAACAAAACGAGAAATCCTATCGACCATAGCACGTTTATTTGATCCTCTTGGATTAATCGCTCCAGTTGTAATTTCAGCAAAGATTATATTGAAAGAAATCACACTAGCGAAGCAATATCGCGAGGACGGATCGAGTACATCACTGGATTGGGATGAGCCAGTTCCCAACATCATTGCCGTCAAATGGCAACAATTTCGACAGCAACTAATGAAGGTTAAGACGATCAAAATACCACGCAGCGTCAAATTTACGCCACTATTTAGTAGTGAGATACAACTGCACACCTTTTGCGATGGATCCTCCAGTGCTTACGCAGCAGCAGTGTATGCACGCACCCAACAGTCTGATGGGACTTTCTATACAACGCTCATCGTCGCAAAATCAAAAATTTCGCCAACCAAGCCGTTAACAATACCGCGCACTGAGCTATGCGGTGCAGTATTAGCTACCAAACTCACCAAATGGGTGCTGGAGAATAACCGATGGACCAATGCACATATATCTACCTTTTACTGGACCGATGCTACCATTGTTCTGCACTGGATTAAAGGAGACATTACTAGGTGGAAAACGTTTGTAGCCAACCGAGTGTCTTACATTCTCGACCACACCTCAGCGGCTCAGTGGCACCACATAGACACATCGGAAAACCCAGCAGATTGCGCAACCAGAGGCTTACCACCGAGCCAAATACCTGATATTTGGTGGCATGGCCCATCCTGGCTATGCAAACCACACAATATTTGGCCAAACACGCAATCACAATTGCTCAATCCAGAAGAACGGGATCTGGAGGCCAAATCCATAAAAATTAGAGCCTTCACTACCTTGTCAGACACAAAGGATTCTATTATTGACCGATTCTCGTCGTATACAAAACTGCTACGTGTCACGGCATACATGTTACGATTCTGCCACAATGCTCATGCTCGAGCACAACGAAGTCACGGATCACTCTCTCCTGACGAGCTGGATGAGGCCCTGTGCTGCATAGCTCGCCTTGCACAATCCGATACATTTCACGCCGACATCCAAGCGCTTAAAAGGAACAAGCCGTTACCACCCCGTAGCACACTTTCAAATCTTACACCGTTTCTTGACAACAATATCTTGAGGATTCGTGGCCGTCTCAAGCATTCAAATCTCTCTTTTTCTCGAAAACATCCAATTATATTACCTCATTGTCACCTATTTACAGATTTGGTAATTCAACACTCTCATCAGCTCACTCTACATGGCGGCGCTCAATTAACACTGGCTCACATACGCTACAAATTCTGGATTCCCAGAGGCAGACAAGCAGTCAGGCGAATCATCCGGAAATGCGTCACATGTTTTAAGGTAGCTCCAGTCGTAGCGAAGCAATTGATGGGTGACTTGCCATTACATCGAGTCAACCCCCCAACTCGTCCGTTCATTACAACAGGAGTTGACTACACTGGTGCGATTGAACTTCAAGCCGCGCGTGTACGAGGATCAACCACCTACAAAGGCTATGTAGCCATTTTTATATGCTTAGCAACCAAGGCGGTCCACTTGGAAGCCGTCACTGGACTTTCAACAGAGCACTTCCTGCAAGCATTTACGCGATTCACCGGACGTCGAGGACAAGTTCAACATATGTATAGTGATAACGGCACAAATTTTGTTGGCGCGAGTACATCGCTTAACCAGCCCATCACTTGCAAGGCAGCCCTAAACGAATCGACATGTCAACATGGGACAAGGTGGCATTTCACACCTCCATATTCTCCCAATTTTGGTGGCATCTGGGAGGCAAACGTGAAAGCAATGAAGCATCATCTTAAACGGATCGTCGGCAGCCACAAGCAGACGTATGAGGAGCTTACTACAGTTTTGATCAGGATTGAAGCATGTTTGAACTCACGTCCACTTTGCCCGCTAACCGCCGACCCTGACGATTTAGAAGTACTAACTCCAGCACATTTCTTAATTGGTGACGCACTACTGGCACCGCCACAAGGTCGGCCGAATAATAAGCCTTTGCGTGAACTATTTCTCGCACAACAACACATGACGCGACAATTCTGGTCTCAATGGTCTCGTGATTGGTTATCACACTTGCAAACTCGGCCAAAGTGGTGCCAAATCAAAGATAATCTTAGCATCAACGACTTAGTCATTATAAAGGATGATAATCTACCACCAGCTAAATGGACTATAGGCCGAGTCGTCGAACTGCACCCTGGATCGGACTCGCTAGTCAGAGTGGTTACATTAAAGACGAAATCTGGCATTCAAAAGAGGTCAATCACAAAGCTTTGTCCACTTCCGATTTCAACATAATTATGATCAACACACGGATCAAGAATCACAAGGAGCCTTCATGCTGGACGACGCATTGGCGGGCGGCATGTACGGATTATGAGCGGAGTCACCCGGTGCTTCAGCTGTCTTAACAGCGGATTAACATTTTATATATCGATGCTAATTGAACTGAACTGTATTCTTTCTTTCTCTCTTGTAATTTGCGGTCATAGCGATCAGACGTGATTTTTGTATATGAAGAAATAAATGAAGTTAAATAGTGTATATATGATTCTTATTTGCGAACCCCATTACAATGATGTCAAAGCAGTGAGGCATCACAACTATTCAATATTCTTGATCAGGATCAGTAGCCGAGTCGATCTGGCCATGTCCGTCTGTCCGTCCGTCTGTCCGTCTGTCCGTCCGTATGAACGTCGAGATCTCAGAAACTATAAAAGCTAGAAAGTTGAGATTCAGCATGCAGATTTCAGAGACATAGACGCAGCGCAAGTTTGTCGATTTAGGTTGCCACGCCCACTCTAACGCCCACAAACCGCCCAAAACTGCCACGCCCACATTTTTGAAAAATGTTTTAATATTTTTTCATTTTTGTATTGGTCTTGTAAATTTCTATCGATTTGCTAAAAAACTTTTTGCCACGCCCACTCTAACGCCCACAAACCGCCCAAAGCTGCGACGCCCACACTTTTGAAAAATGTTTTGATATTTTTTCATTTTTGTATTAGTCTTGAAAATTTCTATCGATTTGCAAAAAATCTTTTTGCCACGCCCACTCTAACGCCCACAAACCGCCAAAAACTGTCCTTCGCACTTACACTAGCTGAGTAACGGGTATCAGATAGTCGGGGAACTCGACTATAGCGTTCTCTCTTGTTTAATTTATATTTAATGAAACGTTTTTTGAAGGAAAAAGTGAGATTTTCTATTAATGTGTTTATCTCATAATTATTATATTATTTTCTTCTTCTAGAAAATCAAAAATAAAAATGTTTACGTTTAAAAATTAAGAATTGTTATATTTTGTCATTTTAAAAAAAAAAATTTTGCAGACGTGGAAATATTAGTTGTTAATAAATGTAGTTGGCTCATATATTTGTTTACAATAATAAAAAAAATTGTCCAACCGCATTGTTAGTAAAAAGCCTAACAGATATTAGTGTTTTTCAAGCAGCGGTTTCCCGCATCGGCTTGGAATTAGAAATTAAAACTAAGGCAAATTGGGTAATTGGCATTTATTTATGCAGCCCGTTTGCGTTGTTTCACACCTTGCGAAAGCTTGTTTTCAATGTTTTCCAGACGCTCTTTGTAGCGTTGCAGGGATGCCTCGTCTCTGGCCAACTGGGTCATTTCCTTGACCAGTCGGCGTTGTTGTAGTAGCTTTACCCTTTTTCCGGAGCGTTTCTGCTTCTTTGGTTCCTTCATTTCCTGCCTTGCCCGGTACTCAGCTATTGTGAGTGGGCGTGGTCCATCTGCAGAGTTTTGCTGCAGAGCTTCTTTCAACGTTGGCAAGTCCCTTTGTATCGTGGGCTGCGCGTTCAAAAATTGTGCCTCCTCTGCCATCAATTGTTGCGTGTTGTTGTTATTATTTTTGCACAAATTTTAAATATATGATGTTCGCAAGGATCCCAAAGAAGTATTTTTAGAGTCAGAGCGTCTGCTCAGTTAGAGTTACTTTATTCGAATGTTTCTTATGCGCTCAACTTGGGCTGATCTGACCCGTATATATAGTACTTATTTTTATATACATATAGTTCCATATACATCTATGTATGCAGAAGGCATGCATATGTCATGTATGGTCTGACCACTTGAGCTGCAAAGTGCATGCTCAGCATTCCCACGCTCCGCGATCGGCTTATGTATAAGCGTTAGATCATATTACTTGAGCGCTGGAACACTTGTGTAATTGTTGGTGGTCTTTTGGGTACTTGAACGTTATGTTTATTATAACAAAGTGTCACAATGTTTTGAAGATAAGTTGTACCCATTAATTTAGTATATTTATAGGGTATATATGTTACAATGTAAAAAAAGGTGCAATGTTAACATATAGGTTGCTTAAGAAAGGCTGTTTTCAGGGAATTCTTGTAGGAATAGATGATGCAATATTTTTTAGAAACTACAATATACTATATAACCCACAAACCGCCCAAAACTGCCAGGCCCACACTTTTGAAAAATGTTTTGATATTTTTTCATTTTTGTATTGGTCTTGTAAAATTTTTTTAAATTTGCCAAAAAACTTTTTGCAACGGCCACTCTAACTTCCACAAACCGCACAAAGCTGCCATGCCCACACTTTTGAAAAATGTTTTGATATTTTTTCATTTTTGTATTAGTATTGTAAATTTCTATCGATTTGCCAAAAAACTTTTTGCCATGGCCACTCTAACGCCCACAAACCGCCCAAAGCTGCCACGTCCACACTTTTGAAAAATGTTTAGATTTTTTTTCCATTTTGTATTGGTCTTGTAAATTTCTATCAATTTGCCAAAAAACTTTTTGCCACGGCCACTCTAACTTCCACAAACCGCCCAAAGCTGCCACGCCCACACTTTTGAAAAATGTTTTGATATTTTTTCATTTTTGTATTAGTCTTGTAAATTTCTATCGATTTGCCAAAAAACTTTTTGCCACGGCCACTCTAGCTTCCACAAACCGCCCAAAGCTGCCACGCCCACACTTTTGAAAAATGTTTTGATATTTTTTCATTTTTGTATTAGTCTTGTAAATTTCTATCGATTTGCCAAAAAACTTTTTTCCACGGCCACTCTAGCTTCCACAAACCGCCCAAAGCTGCCACGCCCACACTTTTGAAAAATGTTTTGATATTTTTTCATTTTTGTATTAGTCTTGTAAATTTCTATCGATTTGCCAAAAACTTTTTGCCATGGCCACTCTAACTTCCACCATCCGTCAAAAACTGTCAGTATGGAAATTTCTCCTTTGCACTTCCTCCAGCTGAGTAACGGGTATCAGATAGTCAAGGAACTCGACAATAGCGTTCTCTCTTGATATACCCGCTACTCGTAGATTAAAAGGGTATACTAGATTCGTTGAAAAGTATGTAACAGGCAGAAGGAAGCGTTTCCGACCATATAAAGTATATATATTCTTTATCAGGATTAATAGCCGAGTGGATCTGGCCATGTCCGTCTGTCCGTCCGACCGTCCGTTCGTCTGTCCGTCCGTCTGTCCGTCCGTATAAACGTCGAGATCTCAGGAACTACAAAAACTAGAAAGTTGAGATTAAGCATACAGACTCCAGAGACATAGACGCAGCGCAAGCTTGTCGATTCATATTGCCACGTTCACTCTTACGCCCACAAACCGCCCAACACTGCCGTGCCCACGATTTTGAAAACTGTTTCGAATTTTTTTGTTATTTTTGTTTTAGTCTTATAAATTTCTATCTATTTGCAAAAAAACTTTTTGCCACGCCCACTCTAACTCCCACAAACCGCCAAAAACTGTCAGCGTTGAAGACTCTCCTTCGCACTTCCACTAGCTTAGTAACGGGTATCAGATAGTCGGGGAACTCGACTATAGCGTTCTCTCTTGTTATACCCGTTACTCGTAGAGTAAAAGGGTATACTAGATTCGTTGAAAAGTATGTAACAGGCCGAAGGAAGCGTTTCCGACCAAATAAAGTATATATATTCTTGATCAGGATCAATAGCCGAGTCGATCTGGCCATGTCCGTCTGTCTGTCTGTCCGTCCGTCCGTCCGTATGAACGTCGAGATCTCAGGAACTACAAAAACTAGAAAGTTGAGATTAAGCATACAGACTCCAGAGACATAGACGCAGCGCAAGCTTGTCGATTCATATTGCCACGTTCACTCTTACGCCCACAAACCGCCCAACACTGCCGTGCCCACGATTTTGAAAACTGTTTCGAATTTTTTTGTTATTTTTGTTTTAGTCTTATAAATTTCTATCTATTTGCAAAAAAACTTTTTCCCACGCCCACTCTAACTCCCACAAACCTTCAAAAACAGTCAGTGTTAAAGACTTTCTTTCGCAGCTGGAATAACGGGTATCAGATAGTCGAGAAACTCGACTATAGTGCTCACTCTTGTTTATATTGAATATGGATTTTCGACCCATGAAGAAGCTGTCATATTAAGTTTACCGATCTCCGCCATATTAAGTTTACTGATCGCCGCCATATCTTGCGAGCTTTTTTATACATAGGCTGAGGTCAGGGATTGTAGGAGGACACACTGCGGTGAGCGATCAATTATTTGGAACATTTTAAGTCTCACTGTAACCCTTCTCAGAATAAAATCACCCATACCTACTCGAACAAGCAGTCGGCGGGTTGGTTTTATACAACTCCTGAATGGGCCAACGACAACAGATTTTATTCGCAGTCCGAGGCTGAGACAGCAAGGGCAACTTGCGCTGGAGGAAAATCAGACAGCGGCCGTCAGTCAAAAAGTTGCCCGTGCACGCAGACAGCGTGAAGCAGCCGCAGACAGCAGCAGAATATAATAAGGTAGGACCCAGATTTTCGCAGGCGGCGCAACAGGTAGACGCAGACAGCGTCAGTGGAGGCACCATGATTCAGCATTCACCGAGACGTAGTCCCCAGTATCAGGAGGGTCCGGAGACTGCAACGACGAGCGTGGCGCCGCAGACAGGCGGCAGCGATGGACTGATCGGCATATCATGCCCTCCCGCGGCAAATGCAGCAGTGCTCCAAGATGGCGACCGGAGCGCACAAACTTCGGCTGCAGGTCACCAACCGGCAAACACTACCGGGACCACCGGACCTAGTCGGAGCAAGAAGCCGAGGATGGCGGCACCGGAGGGAGCGGAGGGGTATCGAACTGCCGCCATTTTTGAGTCGGTCACCAGTCCCGTTGCACCGAACCTTCTAGATGCCAGTAGCCGCCATATTTATATTAACTCCCAACGGTACCATGTACAGCTACGGATAGCTGTAGCATTCGCGTGTCGCCATTTTGTGCGATGGGTCTTTCGCAGACATCGCACAGATTCGCGCCACCAAGCATAAGCACTTAGGATGCTGGAATACGGACGCCATCCCCAGCAGCAGGAGCATGAGCGGCAACAATTGGAGGAACTGGAAGCTGGATGCCACGCAAGCTGCTGGATTTGCCAGCCTTCGGTGGACAGCCGGAGGACCTGCCCATTTTTTTTTGTGCATTAACGGAGACAACGCATGCGTACCGATGCACGGACCTGGAGAACAACCTACGCTTGCTGAAGGCACTGTAGGACGACGGACGCGAAACATTGAAGTCGCTGTTGATCCATCCCAACAACATTATTGCCGCCGTGGAGCAACTGCGATCCAGATATGGCCGACCGGAGCAGCTTATACGCAGCCAGCTAAACAGCATACGCGATTACGGATCACAACATAGCGAAGCTCATTCCGTTCTCTGCCGGAGTAAGTAATTTGGCGACCTTTTTGCAGTCAGCAAAGGCAGACCATCATTTGATAACCCCACCCTAATGGATGAACTTGTGTCAATACCATTGTTTAGTTCTAATTGTTATTAGTATTATTTAGTTTTTACGGAATTAAATGTTGCTGTTAAGAAACAATATGGGGTTGGCTGATGTCGACAATAGTAATTTGAATTATTAAATATACTAAATAATTAAAACATATACAAAGTACATTAATATAGCTAGTGTATTTTAAAACATAAACTTTCCAAAATTTTTTTTTATATTTCATTAAAATTATACTAAGTAACTAATTAATTTTTATAAAAGAAACTGTTTTTTGCAAAACAAGATTTCTTGAGGCGCGAAGTGCGGACATAGGCAGCAAAAATGCATTGTTTTTTTACACGTAGCTCTAATAACAATTATTCTTATATAAAGTATTTATACCCGTTACTCGTAGAGCAAAAGGGTATACTAGATTAATTAAAAAGTATGTAACAGGGCCGTCAGTCGGGTGATGGAGAAGGGGACTAACGTGTAGTTTCAAGCTTGCTAGAAGAACGCGCCGTAATTGTCCATATACCCGGAATACTCTCCCGGATACTCTCCACGCAAGGGCGGCTGGAAACAGGTCCTCTGGCAAGGTTATGTCCCTGCCAGAGGATGCTGGCAAATGGTAGTCGGGCGTCCAGGGCCGGACTAAGGTGTCACTCGACCCGTGCCGAGAGTCAGCCTGGCTGAGGGCCCGGGTCGCAAAATAGCTCAGTCCTAAACAGAGAGCTCAGGGTACCTGGCGACCCCCTGTTCTAAGAAGCCTTACCAGGGCGTCGCGGATCTCCGCCCGGGTGGACCCTCCTTTTCTCCGAAATTCGTGGGAATCACTTGGAATCGATAAAAATAAATAAAATAGAGTCAGGATTTCCCAAAAAACCTACTTAAACGGCAGTGACGACTGAGTCTGGCCGTACAGATTTCAAGGCAGCGATGTTGGCGAGTGAGCCCACCTTCCTGGCCAACCCCACCTCAAGTCTGAGGCGACTGAGTGCAAGCCGCCCAAAGCCGTCGCCATGGGAACATCTCCAGGCCCTAGTGCCATGATGCCCCCTTCAGGCGCAGCCAAAGACGGCAAACACTCAGTGGCAACCGGTAACAGCAAATACACCTACACAGAGAAACGATCTGCAGGTCAAATCCTACGCAGCCAGGAGAGATCGAAAACGGCTCCTTCAGCTGAATGGATGAAGAAGGTGGAATGGGCAAGATTCGTTTTGCCAAACTTCGGCAAGGAAGCCCCCAAGCCACCCAAGCCCACAGAGGTCAAAAAGCGACCTCCGCCTAAGAGGGAGCGCTCCCAGGACGTTCCCTCCGAACCCTAGGCAAAGCGGCAACGCGTACAGCAAGGGCGATCTTTTGCGGAGATCGCGAAAAAGCGCCTTCTCCTGGGCGTGGTCAACAAAAACGACCCGAGTAGCAGCCCTAGCCACAAAATGCTTCGAAATTCTGTCCAAAGAACCTGGTCCCTCTCTTGTCTGAAAAGACGTGGGATGGTTCCAAGTCAGCGTCAAGGTGATCGCCTGCGACGATGAATTCTCTGCGGAGCTGTACAAAGCCGGAGTGTATGAGGGCGCCGGAATTGTTGCGTTGAGCTGGTCCGACGTACCTTGCCGACCCCGTGCAAGGATCTGGATCCCGGCATCCATCAAGGCGCCGGACCAGATCGTAACCATGCTGTAGCGATGCAACATCCACCTTCCCACCTCGGACTGGCGAGTGGTGAAGGTCGACAAGATGGAAGGGCCAATAAACCAGGCCATCCTCATAATAAACAAGGAGTCCCTAGCTCCCATTGAGGCCGCTCACGGGGACCTAAACTTTGGGTTTACATCAGTAATCATAAAGGTCTATAAATCGGACTCCGCCAAGGAGGATCAGGAAGGCGGTGGAGGAGTGAACGAGGGGATTGACTCTGAGACCGAGGCATCGGAAGCCGAGGACGGTTACTCCACCAATGCTTCAATCCTCCGCAGCCTCGCAAATATGGGTCCAATGACGGACCTAACCACATCGGACGAGAAGGGAGGCTTCTGCAAATAAACCTCCACCACATTAAGGCAGCTTCTGCTGCTCTTCAGCTCCATCTGGCAGAGGATGGAGTCGACATAGTCCTGATCCAGGAACCTTAGATAGTGGGAGGAAAAGTTTTTGGATTAGGGACTAAGGAATATAAGCTTCTAACAGCTACCAGCGAAGGTAAAGTAAGGGCCTGCATCTTAGCCAAAAAGCACCTCAGCATTTTTCTGCTTAGAGAAAGTAACTCACTGGAGGATGCTAGATAAACACTCTTTCTCGGACCACAAGTATATAGAAACGACCCTCACAACCAACCCCTCTGTAGACGTCGGGGGCCGGAAAAGCTGATGTCGCAAAATGTCCCAGAATTTAATAGAAACACAAGGGGTGTTGAAATTCGTCCTTCTCTGGTCGGGGTTTATTTGCGAGTAATTTCTTCACATAAAATAACGGCTTCGTGTCCCACTTCCGAAACATTCCGCCAACAGCGATGCTCTGCTGGCGGGATACCGGACTCAGCTGTTCGGCATGAACATTCTCCCCCCCTTGCAAGAGGAATACTTGCAAATTTAGGACAGAGAACAGCGTCCCGAAAGAATCCATCCCAGCTTGGAATTTTGTGCCATGGACGAGCCGTTCTGGCTCGCGATGATACCCGGCAGCATCAGGTCGGCGTAAACGTCTGCTCCAAGGACAGCCGAGACAAGCGCTGGGTGGAACCACCGGTCATCCGCCAGCGTCATGTTGTGGAACATGTCCTTCACCTTCGGATCCAGGGGCTGTGCCGGCGTCCGGCTCTGCATCTGCTCGTCCACCAGCATCAGCAGCTGTTTGCTCATCCGGGACGTTTTTGAGCAAATCTAGGTGGTGCACAGCCGTTCGTTGCCCACGCCCGTGACGGCCAAGTTGAGGGCCTTCACCAGCGAGACGTGGATGCGACTCACGGGGCAGCACGGATCCACCAAGACTCGCACATCGAATCTCTTCTGCTCGGACCCAATGAGCACGGCAGCGGTCGGAAGGATGCTGACGCTCGTCCGCACCAAGCTAGGCGCGCCCGTCGGCGTTGACAATGAGCTGCGGGGTGGGGAAATATCCATCGGCGAGGCTGAGCGTCGTGACCCGGTCGAACCCACCTCCTGACGCCGTTGAGGCTGAGGCGCTGCATGTGGCTCACGCTTCCGTTGAGGCCTCGAAGAGCCTGGCTGTTCACCGCGGATGTGCAGCAGAGTGTGGTGGGCCTCTCGGCAGATGCGGCACCTCGCTTTGCTGCGACACGACCGGCCCGAATGCTCGTGGGCCAAACAGTTAGCGCAGTTCTTGTTAATCAAGACTGCCCGGAGCCGCTTCACAGCCGGCAGTTGCAGGAATCGCTGGCAGCTCCTCAATGGATGAACCCCCCTGCACACTCGACAGCGGTATACATCGTGGCGGATCGCTGGAGCCATTGTATATACGGCTACATAAGAAATGGGCAAAATAAAAAATTAGATGAGATAGATGCGGATGATCATGACACATGGACGACGTAGGACGACACAACTTAGGACTCGTCAGTAGCAGGTTTTCAAATACTTAAAGTATGGAGGAGTCTTTCGTCTCATTCGGGCTGTCCATTGGAAGGCGGATCATTTTTGCCACTGGTCTTCGGACGACCCCCCGTGCTGTGAGAGCGTCTGCCACTCTGACCTTGCCGTCCACGCCGGGACAGACCACTTGGATACGCCCAAGTCGCCACTCGTTGGATGGCAAGTTCTCCTCTTTGATCACCACCATGTCTCCAGCCTGGAGATCTCGCGTTGGGAACTTCCATTTATTCCTTTTGTGGAGTTCCTTTAGGTATGCCTCCTTCCAACGCAGGGAGAACTGCTGATTCAGGGCTTTCAACCTCCTCCACCGATTGATAATGGAGCTGGGACCTTCTTTAACCTCAGGTTCTGCTACCGCAAGTAATGGTCCACCGATTAGAAAATGCCCAGGGCTCAGAGCGATAAGGTCAGTGGAATCTTCGGACATTGGCGAGATGGGCCTGGAATTCAAACAGGCCTCAATCTTCGCCAGGAGGGTAGTCAGTTCCAAGAACGTGTATTTTCCAGCGGCTGTGTACTTGTAAAAATGCGACATGAAGCTCTTCACACCTGCCTCCCAAAGCCCTCCCATATGAGGTGCGCCAGGAGGGTTGAAATGCCAGGACACATTCTGAAGGCTGTGCTGCGATAAAACCGATGTTCTGGTAGCTTCAATGAAATCCTTTGATAAGGACGTCGAAGCTCCGACAAACGTTTTCCCGTTGTCAGAGTAGACGTGTTGTGGACACCCACGCCGAGCGAAAAAACGGGAGAATGCGGCCAGGAACTTCTCTGTAGTCAAGTCCGAGGTCGCTTCGAGGTGGATAGCCCGGGTAGTAAAACACACAAAAACGCACACGTACCCCTTTGTGATTTTGCAGGCTCGACCGACGTAACTCTTGACGTCAAATGGTCCTGCGAAGTCCACTCCCGTATGGGTGAACGGTCTGGAGAACGTGGACCTTGCACGGGGCAAATTCCCCATCAACTGCGTCTGCAGTCTCTTCTTGTGAATGACACACACTCGGCACGAATGTATTGTTTGTTTCACCAACATTTTAAGCTTGGGAATCCGGAATTTGGAAGGATATGCGATGGATAAGCAGGACTTGAAATTCGGCGAACCTACACCGTGCAGGAAGGATGATCGGATGTTTTTCATCATAACTAAGCATTTCAGATGCTTGTAACCTGCCGCTTGCTCTCAAGACACTATTTCCGTCGAGAAAGGGGCTTAGGTTAGAAATAGCGCTTGCGGGTGGAACTGGTTGCATGTTGCTCAAAACCTTATATTCGGCGGGAAACTCTTTCTTCTGAGTGAGCACAATTAACCGCTCCTGCACCTCCGACAATTCCGCCGCAGTGAGTTCTACCAAAGACATTAGAATAACAAGATGCGTAACGCCATACGATTTTTTTGCACACGATTTTTTCGTGGTGGCTTTTCAAGTGGCTCCAGGCTCTCTCGAAATTTTGTTCAAAAGCCAGTGAGCGGAGAGCTCTAGAGCCAGCAGCTCTCTTGTACGCATACAGCGACAGCCGACCACTGTATTGGTGCACACGTTTCATTTCATTTTAGAAGTTCTTAGACTTTAAATCTATATTATTTTTTATAAATTGCCACCACTTAAAAACTCTAGTTTTGCATTGCCTTAACATAACAATTATTTAAATTCAACATAGAAATAATAATAGCACAATCTATGTACCTAATAATGCATAATAATTTTCAAATATGATTTTATATTAGAATAGTTTTCATTACAGTATTCAGCGTGCGACGTGTGAAAAATATAAGACGTCAATGATTCTTCGGTGCTTATGTCCGCACTTCGTGCATCAATGAAATCAATTTTGCAATAAAGAGTTTCCATTTTTATTTATTTTATAATTAATATTTTAGTTTATGAATTATTTTTATGAAATATTTTAAATGTAATTTCTTTTTTTAAATTCTTTGTTTTAAATTACAGTAGTTTTAATAATTTACTTTATATACATTTTAATTATTTGCTATAGTTATTTAGTCAAATTACTAGTATAAAAATTACCAATTTTCAGTATTTAAAATGCAAATAAGATTCACTTAAATTTTTAAAAAAGCGCGCAATTATGGGTGGTAAGAAATGCTCTACGAGTAACGGGTATAAAAAACTTCTTTCAAACCAAAACATTAATCAAATTTGTTTCTTAGATCAAAATTGATTTCGGCCCTAAAATCGTCTTCTAGCATCAGCACGCACACATGCACACGATCTCCTTTATTGTTTTTACTCATACAAGCAAGACAATTCTATTTTTAGATTTTAACGCTCACGATTTTAGGCGAGCGAAAAGAGAGCAATTTTGGTCGTCACCAAAAAAGTGGCTGCATAGTGCAAAACCAATGTATGGCCGTTACGCATCTTATTATTATAATGTCTTTGGTTCTACCGATGAGGCTACACTTTCCCTCCGGCCACTTTTTACAAAACGAAACACATAAGCAAGAACCCGCAGCGCTCGGTCAAAGGCTGAGAACGTCTCTAGGATCTCAACTGCTGAGAGCACTGCGACCGTGTGACATTTGACGGGGCGCTGCTCAAGCTCAGTCTCCGGATGGACCCACAACTCACTCGGCCACTGCTCCTGTTTGAGGTGCAACCAAGCTGGCCCACGCCATTACAGTGCGCTGTCCTTAAGCTCTCGGGGTGAGACGCAACAACTTGCCAGATCAGCTGGATTGTCTTCGGATCGTACATGTCCCCACTTGCTTCCGTCGGTACACTGTTCGATTTTTGCGACCCTGTTGGCAACGAAGGTTGTCCAGGTGCACGCTGGCTTACGCAGCCATGCAAGAACGATCGTAAAGTCGGTCCAGTAAAAGGTCTCATAGTCATGAGGAGGCATTTCAGAAATTACTAGTGCTGCCAGCTCCGTGAGCAGCACTGCTCCGCACAATTCCAAACGTGGTATGGAGATGGATCTGACAGGAGCGACTCGGGTTTTGGATGTAAGTAGATGGGTACAACAGCCTTCCTTCGTTTCGATTCGGACAAAAATAGCAGCCCCATAGGCATCCTGTGACGCGTCGCAAAACGCATGGTACTGGAGTTTTGCAACTGGATGGAAACGTACCCATATCGGCATACGAATCTCCTTCAGGGCAGGATACCCTTCTAGGAACTCTCGCCACTGGGTCGCGAGATCCCTGGGGAGTGGCTGATCCCAGCCCAGCTCCCGTAGCCAAATTTTCTTCATAAAAATTTTGGCTCGGACTACGAAAGGTGATAGCCACCCTGCTGGGTCGAAAAGTTTGGCTATCTGGGATAAAACCTCTCGTTTTGTGTAAGCAGTTTGGAGGTGGATCACCATTGGAATAAAAAATAAAAAATCTATCAGATGTAGCTTGCCAACGGATCCCAAGAGTTTTCGCCGTACTAGCCTCTTCAAGCTCAAGAAAGTCTGCACTAATCAAGTGCTCCTTTGGAACCTCTTGTAGGAGTTTTTTTTTCGTTTGAGGTCCACTTCCGTAATGGAAATCCAGCACTCTCAAGAGCCAGCAGAAGCTCCTCGATGGCTAAAACTGCCGACCGCTTAGTGTGAGTGCCTGCGAGCACATCGTCGACGTACATGAAGTTCGAGATGATGTCACTTGCCAAAGGATATTGGCCTCGGATATCCTGAGCCAACTGTTGTAGTACGCGGATGGCTAGGAAAGGCGCACAGTTTACGCCGAAGGTGACTGTATCGAGTTCATAGTCACAGAGCTCTCCGTCCTTATTGCGAAAGAGGATTCTCTGAAAGCGCTTATGGGCCGAATTTACCCGAATTCGCCTGTACATCTTTGCATTGGAAGCATTAAACACAACGCGAACCTTCGTTGCGGTGCTGTCTGGCTTGAATACAGCATGATGGGGAAAATAAAAATTATTAGAGTCGTTCGGAGAGACTTGGTGCATATGACCTAAATCTAAATACTCTTGAATGACTGAGTCGTACTGCTTTTTTGACGAAACGTCTTTATTCAGTCGAGTCTCGTTTCGGAGAAACTGAGCCAGTGCGATCGACCTGGAGTGCCCAAGATTGATATTGTTAGGCTCTTTAAAGGGCAACGAATCCACATACCTCCCATCCTCGTTCTTTTGGGTAGATTGGACAAAGTTTTCCTCGCAAATCGAGGTGGATTCCCTAACCAGCTTTACTGGAACATCCTCCACCTCCAAAAATTTTGTGAGAATGTTGTTCAGTCTGGACTCGGTGACAGCTAGTCGGGACGAAAAAGAGCATATTCCGCTTGTGGGATTCGTTGCGATCGGACAGCAAAGAATCCATCCGAATATGGTCTCCTGGCCAAGAAGCGTGCCACAGATATTGGAATGGGAGCCGCTGAGAATGATCGATGGCAGGATATCGGCACCAATCAGAACGTCGATCTGCGAACTCCGGTAGAAAGTTGGGTCTGCTAGTTGCAAAGGCGGCAGATGCTCCAAAGAGTCTTCAGGTAAAGTAAAGGATGGGAGACTCCCGGCCAGTTGTGGTAGTACATATGCAGAAGTTTTAATTTGGATGTGGGGCTTGACGGGAGAACCTATGCTGAGTTTAAAGCGCTTACGGGGCTGAGCCGCAACAGTGAGGTTGAGCCCTGAAACTTGAGCATGGATGGACTCATAAGGCAACTTAATCAAGTTAAACAAGCGTTCTGAAATAAAGGTTGCCTCAGAACCCGAGTCAATAAGTGCCCGTGCTGAGTATTTGATGCCTAAATGGCAAATCTCTATTAAAGCTGTACTCAGGAGGACCCCTTGAGTATTTACAGCCAGAAACGTTTGCACATTCGGTTGATTCGTTAATGGAGTGGACTGTATATCTTGCTGGTGGTTAAATGTGGATACGTGGGCCTGGTGGGCCAGGATTGACCGCTGACTGGACTGGTGGAGTGCCGTTTCGGTGCAGGAGAGTGTTGTGGCGCCCTTTACAAGTATTGCAATTATGCGTGCTAGTGCAATCCCTAAGCAGATGCGTTCTAGCAAAACAGTTTAAGCACAACTTCTGCTGTTTTATATATTTCTCCCGCTCTCCGACTGGCATTCGTAAGAATAACGGACATACTCGGATAGGATGGTTCTCTTGCGAACAAAGTTTACAGGATTGTGGAGTTACCGTCACTCTATTCTCAAAGGTCTGGATTGCCGCGGGCTATTGTCAGTCCGCAGTGCTCTGGATTGAGCGTTTGGCTTTAAATCTTCAATCGTCTCGAGCGTTCGATGACGATCTTGTAAGAAAGCCTGGAATTCAGCCCACAGTGGAATATCTGTCTTACTCATAAGGGATTGTTCCCATAGAGACAGCGTTAGCTTTGGCAACTTGGCAGAGCACAGACAGCGTTAGCTTTGGCAACTTGGCAGAGCACAGAAAAACGAGCAGGCAATCCCAGTTAGAGGTGTCGATTTTTCAAGGAATTGCCGCATTCAAGGGCAACAGAAGGTAAATTAAACAAAATCTTAAGCTGACTGTTGACCAGTAGCCTCTTGTTTTCGAAACGATTCTGCAAGTTTCTCTATGCTGATTCGAATTCATCATTGGTTAAGGGTGATAAGGCCACAATGGATTTAGCCTCACCACTAGTTTTAGCATTGAGATGGAACAACTTTTCAACTTCTGAAAGCCGAGGGTTGTGTATGTAGATGGCTGAGAAAAGATCCCGAAACGTGGGCCAGTGAACATCGACTGGGGGTAAGCGACACCTTCCCTGAATAGGCGCCGGAATGGAGGCCTGAACGGCCTGTTGCGAGCGTGAACCTTCTTCAATGATCTCGTTGAGGCTCGCTGCGCACCGCTCGTAAACGGCATAACAGTAGTCATACTTGGACTGCATGACTGTTATTGTGTCTGTGGATCCTAGACCGGACAGAGCTTCGGAGCACGCCTCGTATTCCTTCTCCACCTTGTCCCATAGGGCCCTGATCTGCTCGAGTCGCACCCTACTTGTGTGGATTGACGGACTTGTGACTGCTGGGGTGTTGACTCTGGCCTCGAACTGACCTACTCTATCGGTTATGGTCATGAATTTCATCAAGGACCTGTCTGCCTCAGCTTGCGCCATTTTTGCGGTTGCTCTAGTAATTTGGGGTGAGAAGTCTGAATTCGGTTTCGTGTTCGGTGCTGACCGTGGAATTTGGAGCGACGTGCTCGTGGATTTTCGTGGAGTTGTCGATGGGCTTTTGCTTCGAGTGGGACTTGGGCTTTTGAAGGGCACAGAGGACTCGCTCTTGGCTCTAACTCGTTGAGACGTTTTAGAAACAGTCAAACGGGTTTTTACCTCCTTACCGTGGCCAATTGGCATATTAAGCTCTCGGAGGAGCCGAAAACCGTGCGGGGCGAAACAGTCTGTCCACTGGGCCAAATACGGGGACGCTGGATAAAGCGTGCAACCAATTGAAAAAACGCAACAACTTATGTATTTGGGACGCTGGATAAAGCGTGCAACCAAGATCAAAATAACTTATATATTGGGACGCTGGAAAAAGCGTGCAACCAAGATCGAAAACAACTTATATATTGGGGTGCTGGATAAGCGTGCAACCAAGCTCGAAACAACTTATATATTGGGACGCTGGATAAGCGTGCGACCAGTTGGATCGATCGGAATGTTCCGTATTTGGAAAAAATAACTGGAGTCGCTAGATAAAGCGGACACCCAAAATAATCGAAAGCTAAGGATTGTTGATTTGGAGTTATACTGTGTCGCTCGATAAGGCGCACAAAAGTAATTTAAGAACCAAATTATCGCATCAATTTAGACAGGGTGTGGGGGCGCAGGACAACGCGTGAAAAAGATGTGACAATCGGAACAAAAAAAAAAACACCTGGGTCGCTGTATTGAGCGAGAGACAAAATCAAAAGAAATATGAATAATCAGAATTAATCGATTTAGACAAAGGTAAGGGGCGCCGGATTGCGCTTGAAAAAACCAATGGTAATCGTTACAAATTATGTTATCGTTTTATATAAAACCTGGGGCCGCTGGATTAAGCGCGGAATAAACAATAATCGGAATAGTTGTTGCTATCGATTGAGAAAAAAAAACAGATATGAGGGCGCTGGATCACGCTGGATAAGCGTGGATGTTCGGCCAATTTTTTAGACGATATATGCGAATCGGATATGCGAATAAATCAAGAACGGAGTTAAAAAAAGTATTAAAGAAACAAAAATAAACACACATTGACACTTTCTATGGGAAACTAGAAAAAAGTAGTGTCAGTGTGAACGGTCCCTTATTGGAATAGGCCCTAGAGTGGCTACCTTGACACATACGTACATATGCTGGTACACACATATATATATGCAATATGTAAATATTAGCGCAGGTGGTTGTTTTTAAAAGTTGTTTTTTTGTTATTCTTTTTTTTTCTTACTGCGCTGGAGGTTGTGTTCGTGGATGTGTTCGTCGCTAGTGTTGCCTGCAGCCGGTTCTTATCTGCCGGTCCAACAAATCGTCTGTGCTTGTCGTGTGTGTGTAAGCTTTCGTGTATGTGAAAACAAACAATAACATTAATATATGTATGTACATATGTTGGATGATATTAATGTCTGTTTGAATGTTTTGAATGTTTTGGCAATTAATGAAACACCCTATGACCATGCAGATGTACGACGTTGCGTATGTGCCATGTACGCAATGTATGCAGATGCAATGGACATATGTATGTAAATTAATTAATATTCGGGTGGCCACAGGGGGATCCCTCGCTGCAGTCTCCGATGATGTGCCGGTTGGCTGATGGTGTCCCTCGCACAGGGGAAGAGGGTGATAAATCCACTTGGAGAATTATGACGATTATGTTGGGAAGATGACTGTCTTCCTTAATGCAACTGGCCTAGGGACTCAGATTGCTATGATCAATATATAAAGTTAACGACAGAATGCCGGAGTTGTTGGTTCATGAGCGATGGCTCTTTATTTTATGAATGTCCAAGACGAACTGAACTTAAGGCTAACAAAATATGAAACTCATAGCGGCCACTCCAACGGGTAGTGTTTGCCGGCTATGCACGGGCTTCCAGCCAGAGCAGTTTGGCCGGAGCGAGTCTTCGGACGATCGGTCGTAGCCGTCGCCCGGTTAACTTTAGTTAACTTGCACGGGCTTCCGGCCAGACGCTGTGTCAGCAGTTTGGCCGGAGCGAGTCTTCGGACGATCGGTCGTAGCCGTCGCCCGGTTAACTTTAGTTACCTACTCCCCCCTCGGAATTAAGGCCGCCCTCGGCCGTCTGTAGTTCAGCGATAATCTGCTTAATTTGGCCTGAAGATTTTCTTGCCTCGGTGAAACGCCTAAAAATGAGCCCGATGCAGATGAGTGCGCAGCATATTGCTCCTGCAATAGTTGCTACGAGACGTGTTTGATGGTTGTCAATCTCTTCCCTGAACTCTTTGATGAACTCCAAGTTTCGTTCACTCAGACGGTGAAGATACGGGAGGCTGAGGACATCTTGGGTGGCGGTGATGTTCAATAAGGGAAGACTTGCTGTCCCTGGAGCTCTCTTCTGGGTGTTATTATGGTTGATAAAGAGTGTGTCATTTATAGTGGCCTGTTTGTCAAAGGTTATGAGGTGTGTGCCATGAGTCCAGATTTCTGTGCCGTTGTCCACTCGCACTTTGGCAGACCTATCGTTGATGATAATGATTCCTTCATCTACGTAGGTTATCGGATGCAGGTCACTTTCTTGTACTCGGCAGTGTGCTACCCCACCGGCGTGCAGTTCTTTGGCGCACGAACTCTCTGAAGCTAGGCGGCAGAATGTGGCTCTCGGTGATTCGGAGCAGTTTTTGATGGCGTAAACTTCTCCGCTGCATTCGGCTATGACATTGTCTATGATCTGCAACATCGTTCCACCATGGGCAACTGGGAAAATAGTGATCTTCTTGCAGGCTAATTTAATTTTGGGGAATGTAAAATCTTTACAGACGAGACGGACAAAAGATCTCCTATAGGTGTATCGGTGGGTTCCTCAAGCCAAACTGTTTTTAAGTCTTCGTGATCTAAAATGTTCGGACTAACAATGTTAATCCTGGCTAGGGTTATTGCAAGCATTAAATTTTGTAATTCCGCCATCAGCATGCGGTTTCTAGCAAGCAGTGTTTCATATAGGTGTCCAGTGTCTATTTGTGAGGTTTTGGCTGATCTCAAAATTGAATTGACGGTAGAGGTAAGTTGATTAATTTGATTTTGGGTTTTGGTGTTAATTCGGATCTGTCTATTGCTAGACTCGACTAATTTCATTTCGGAAAACCTGATTTTTTCTAAGTCGCTGGCATCCGGTGTCCCTGCTACAACCTTTAGCATAGATCCTAAGAAATCCAAGCTCCTAGCTACTCTGTGATGAACGCCCAACGACTCTAACAAGTCCTGGAGGTGGGCGGTATCCACGCTCAGAAGCTTCTTCATATGGGATAGCGGAAACCTGTCTATCATGTTGGTTGTCTCCTCTATTACGCGCCCTGAGAGGTTTGCTGTGTGCGTGACGTAAGCAAACTCCTCCCATACTAGGATTTCGCCATCTACAACGGGGATGTACCTGGCCTGTGAATAATCGGTAACGTGGGCCGACGCCAAGGACAGGAGTATGCAAAATGTTGGTCCGATCCTGTGAAATTAAACTTTAGCTATTTTTATGCTTATAGAGGGTTTTCCCACCACCGATAAAATGAACCTAAAACAACTATGCCAGTGGCTATGAACCTATAGTAAAAAACAAAGTGCGCCAAGCGGCTTGAAGGTGTAATAACTAATGAATATGGAAAATGAATAATAAAAGAAACCATAAAGGACATTGTCGGTTATATCATTTAAGATTGTCCTTGTGGACCACCCTCCCCTTAATGAGGACCGTGGTCCCCAGGTCCGCTTCTACGGCTCTCTCCTCGCACAAGGGTGTGAGTTTATTTCCCAGCCTTCTATTGGATTTAACCAATACCTTCTCGCCGACTTCGAATACTCTGTGTTGTCGGGAGGCGTTTTCCCTGGTCCTGAGCGTGTTTTGTGCCTTAATGATTTTGTTCCGAACTTCCGTCTGTGGGTCTTCTGGGTGCTCCTGCACGATGTCAACTGGTCGTTTGTCAACGACAGAGTGAATTGACTTATTATATTTGGCGGTTGCCAACAAAATAATTTCCACAGTATCGGTTATGCCCTTGTCGATTTTTAGGCAACGAGCAAGCTCCAAAAGGGTGCTATGAAAGCGCTCCACTTGCCCATTTGACACGCTATGGAGTGGCGGTGCATTGGCAATGCTAACGCCAAAGTGATTGTCAAGCATGGTCGAGATAGTATGCGAATTTAATGAAGGTTCATTATCGCAGTAAACTACTCTAGCCCTAGGGAAAAAATTCATAATCTGTAGTATGGCCGGTTTAAGGTCTTCGATTGTCCTAGAGTGGACATGTTGCACAATTGCGAACTTCGAAAACTTGTCAATGCAAGTGAGAAAATATTTTTTATCCGTAGAAAAAATGTCGATGTGCAGTAGTTCTCCCACATGAGAGGGGATCGGAGTCTCGCCTAGCTCATGTTTTTTTGGGTGCCTATCGTATTTGGCTTTCGCGCATGTTTTGCAGTTTGCTACGATTTCGGTAGCCAACTTGGTCATCTTCGGAAAGTAGTACTCGGAGAGTACCTGCTTAACGTTTTCTTGGGCCGACCTGTGGGCCCTATTGTGTTCTACGGTAAGAATTTCCCGTCTCTCAGGGACTGCAAAAATATCCGTTACACGGTTTTTGCAGTGCCAAAATTTGGTGGCTGGAAATCTCCGAACCAATTCGTCCTGTATTAGTGCCAGCGTGTGCAGGTCACAATGAATGGCGTTTACGCCCTTCGGAACGATTACATCTGCGAGTTCATCAATCAATGACTCTTTGCAGGGGAAATTAATCGCATGCCGTCTCTTGTTTCCAAAGAGGACGAAGCTGCGCTTTAACGGAAAGCGTGCCTCCTCCAGAGTTATCTGGTTCTGAAAGCAGTTTAGGGGCTTATCCGTCGATTCGATAGTGTGCGTCAAGGAGAGCTCGCTGTGAATAGTGGCCACGCACGATTGAGCTTCTTGCTCCTCCATGACGTTAATTTGTTGCCGGGTTTGTAGAAAATACGCGCCCCTGATTCATCAATGCGCGCTTTCCACCTTTTAATCTTTGCATTCGGATTGGATTCCGATACTGCAAAGGTTAGCGGCTGGTGGTCGGTAAAGATGTTGATATCTTTAACCGCATACAGGTAATGCCGTAGCTTGGCCAAAGCCCAGACTATGGCTAAGAGTTCCCTCTCGTTGGTGGCGTAGTTAACCTCCCTGTCTTTCAATGTCCTTGAGATCATTGTTATTGGGCGTCCCTCTTGGGACAATACTGCGCCAATGCCATGGGCCGAGGCATCTGTCGTTAGATCAAATGCCTTTTTGTAGTCGGGGTACCTTAGCATCACGTCGTCGGATGCCAAGATGTTTCGTAGTTTCCGGAACGCTTGTTGCTGCGTCTCCGAGAACTGAACCGGAATGTTTCGTGACCTGTGTCTACTAACTGTTCCGTTTTCCCCTTTTAGGATGTCTGATACAGGCCTTGCTATTGCCGCGAAGTCCTTAATAAAACATCTGTAGTAGCTGGCTAGGCCTAGAAATTACCGTACCTCAAAAACACTTTTGGGTTCCGGAAATTCTTTTATAGCCTTAACCTTTTCTGGGTCTGTTGTAGCACCGTTACAAGTGACTATAAACCCAAGGAAGCTCACACTTTTCTTAAAAAAGCTGGACTTTTCTACCGATACCCTCATGTTCGCATCGTGCAGGCTCTTTAGAACCCAATCTACGTGCTTGATGTGAGAGTTTTCGTCTTCGGAGTAGATAATTACGTCGTCAACGTAAACATAGCAGAACTTGCCGATTTGTTCCCGTAGGATGTCGTCGATTGTCCTCTGAAAAATGCTGCCTGCATTTTTGAGGCCAAACGGTAGTCTGCGATATTCGTATTTTCCCCCATTCACGGAGAAAGATGTTTTTTCCCTGTCGCGTTCTGCAAGAATGATTTGGTGATAGCCAGACTTGAGGTCCAGCGTGGAGAAATACTTCGCATTGCCTAGGTTGCTCAATATCATGTTAATATTTGGCATGGGGTATTTATCGGGCACTGTTCTTTCGTTTAGCTTGCGGAAGTCGATAACTAGTCTCATTTTCCGGTTGCCATGGTCATCGGTCCCTTTTTTATCTACAACCCATATCGGGTTGTTGTAAGGGGATACCGACTTCTGAATTATCCCGTTTTTAAGCAGATCTTCAATCTCTTTGTTGACGAAGTCCGCCGCCCCCATTGGGTACGGGTATAATTTAGCGTATATGGGCTCCTCACTAACTGTTCGGATGGTAGCTACCACCGATGTGTTATAGGGCAAAGCCTCGTTAGGGTTTGCAAAAGCCTTCTTCCTAGTCTTCAGCATTTCTAAGAACGCGTTTCTGACTAAGGGTGGCGCATCTGAGCAGTCCACTTCGGTAAAATTGACGTCGGGGCATGGGTGGAATTCAATTTTCTCTTCTCCATTGCCCCATCTGAGGTGGCCGGAGGCCAGACAAAGCGATGCCCCTGCCTGTTTAAGTAAGTCGAGGCCAATGATCGCGTCGAAGGAAGACAAATCAGGTAAAATGAAGAACGTGGCCTTCAAATCAAAAAGTGACTCGAAGCATTTCTTCGTGATCTTGGTAACGCCATGGAGTGAATGGATGGTGAATGGGGAATCGACGGGGCGAACGCCTTTTAAGCCTTTGTGAGGCCGGATAAAATTTTTTGACGCACCCGTGTCGATGAGGAACTTCATCTCTTTCCCCGCTACTCTTCGTCTGATGACGGGCAGCAGGGATTTTCCCCTAAAAAATTAATCACTTCTAAATCATATTCAGAAATGGTGTCGTCGTCGACTTTGCCCGCCGCGCTGGAGGCTGTGGTTGCGTACGTGCCCTCGGCCTGATCCACGCTCTGAGCGATGTGATTAACCCTCTGTTTCTTGTGAGGGTGTGAACGACCGGAGTGGGCGGGCTTCCCGTTTTGGTAGGCCTGTGTCTGAGTAGGTTGTCTCAACCTGGACATAGATGGGTCAACCTCCATGGGTTCTGGTGTGTTTTCACGACGCCTGTCGTTATGCGGAGCCGAGTGTACCTGAGCCTTAACCTGTTTAGTAAAGTGTGGGTTTTTTCCCCCGCTTACTTGGGAGTGCGCTTGGTAGGGCGTTTGTTGGCGTTCTTGCGCCATTGGGTATTGCTTCCTATCCCTACCCTCCAGGCTTTTTGCAAACGATGTTGCGAAGGTGTACCTTTCGTGGTTTGATTCCACTTCCTGAGCTAATGCCAACGCAGTTGGCATGTCCTTCGGCTTCGCCGAGAAGAGGACATCGGAAAGACTGCGCTTGAGTCCCGAAATAAATATACGGAGCGCATCATCCCGAAACTTGTCGCATAAGATTTTTGCGATTTCGTTTCATACGACATGGTGGCTTTATTGGTAAGCAAGGTGAGCTTTTTCTCGACCTCGTCGTAGTATTGTAATATAGTCAGGCTCCCCTGTGTGAGGGTGCCCATCTCCTGCTCGATGACGTGAATGGCGCGTTTGTCACTATATGTGAAATCGAGGCGATCTATGATCGCATCGAAATTCAATACAGTGCCGAACGAAGATAGCACCGCATCGGCAGGGCCTCTTATTTTACTTCTGATTATAACAACCGCCTGGTAGTGGCGTGAGCTATTTACATAATTTCTAAATATGTAATATGCGGCTACCGCCGCCTGTCGCCAAGAGACATATGTCTCTTGTGCTCCCGTAAATTCGGGCAAGCATTTTACGGCATCCAGAGGCTCGTTGCACTCGACGTTGCCCGTGATATCAATGGGTTGGTATACCTTGATTATAGGGGCTGCCGCTTGTGTGGGTGCGATTTGCACCGCTGCAATTTGGGTAGCCAACTGTCGTATAGTTTGGCGCATTTCTTCTTCTCTGCGCATGGCTTCACCGGCCGCTTCTGCCAAGGCATGATTAACGGCGGCCTGAATCACAGCCTTAAGCTGATCTGGGTCCATGGTTCTAACTGAAGGGGGGTCAGCGGGTGCCCGTATTGGGGTGGAAGTGCGCGGGGGCCCTTCACTGTCGGAATCTGAGCCGCTAGCGTACCGTTTATTTTCTCTATATTGTGTAAACGGGGAGCTCATATGTATGTGTTTAAGTTAAACTGCACTGGTATGCAGTGCCCACTCAGCTATTTTGCCCATGAAGGCAGCTGACAATGCAAGAAGTACGCGGGGACGGGGCCGCCGCCTTAACAACTATGTATGAAGCTGTTCGAATCAAGCCGTCGCCTCGCGGAGCAGCGGCAAGGTAGGGGGTATGCGGGAGCTGAGCTTCCGCCACTATAACTGGGGAGTGGGGACAATAAAAGATACAAAGTGGACTGCGAAGCTAATACCAAGAATTTCTACTCGAGCGATGTGTTATACGAAACCGAATTAAATGTCCAATAAAAATTCAAATCTGGTATATTAAATTGTGAGAGCCTTGGCTCTGATCACCAAAAATATTTGCAGTGTAACAGCATATAATGTCTGTTGGGTGCACACTGCGAAAAAAATTTAACTGCTCGGCGAAATAGCAATGCGCCGTAACACAAACTGTGAGCGAATTAAATTAAATTAATTTATTATACGCCGTATTTGCAACGGATTATGATGTTAATTAAATTTTTTCGCAGTGAAAATATGTGATAATATTATAATATTTATTTATTAAACAATGGGGTTTCGGGTAAATCTCCTCCACCGGATAAAAAATTGGAATTAAACACCAAACACCTATTAGTCGTCACATTCAATATTGAGATTTTGAAAAACACTCTTCAGACTGGTTTATTTTAATATTTTAATACTGTCTAAACTATGGAATATGTATCGAAGACGTAAAGGGTTTGACCAGCGGGCCCACTTACATGTTTTGTAATTATTTTGTCTATTATGTATGATATGGGCGGGTGCGTGTTTCCCGCTAGTTGAGCGCCAATTAATTAATATTCGGGTGGCCACAGGGGGATCCCTCGCTGCAGTCTCCGATGATGTGCCGGTTGGCTGATGGTGTCCCTCGCACAGGGGAAGAGGGTGATAAATCCACTTGGAGAATTATGACGATTATGTTGGGAAGATGACTGTCTTCCTTAATGCAACTGGCCTAGGGACTCAGATTGCTATGATCAATATATAAAGTTAACGACAGAATGCCGGAGTTGTTGGTTCATGAGCGATGGCTCTTTATTTTATGAATGTCCAAGACGAACTGAACTTAAGGCTAACAAAATATGAAACTCATAGCGGCCACTCCAACGGGTAGTGTTTGCCGGCTATGCACGGGCTTCCGGCCAGACGCTGTGTCAGCAGTTTGGCCGGAGCGAGTCTTCGGACGATCGGTCGTAGCCGTCGCCCGGTTAACTTTAGTTAACTTGCATGGGCTTCCGGCCAGACGCTGTGTCAGCAGTTTGGCCGGAGCGAGTCTTCGGACGATCGGTCGTAGCCGTCGCCCGGTTAACTTTAGTTAACTTGTACATCGATCGGCCAACATACATGAAATGTCTTTATGTTTTTGTGTATGTGAAAGTTTGGGTGGCGAATTTGGTTTTTTATTTGGTGTTTTTATTGGAAAGTTGATGATTGGTTGATAACATAAAAGGGAAAGGATGCATACAGAATATACACACGAACATATATTATTGCGCAGGTGGCCACTAGTTGATAGTGAGCGGATCTTGTTCGCAGCAATATATATGCGTATGTATATACATATATGGTGGGGATTTTGGCACCGTACTTATCTCGGCAAAGCGCTGGATGATCTCGGGCGAAGAACCAAAGTGTAGACGTCGGGGGCCGGAAAAGCTGATGTCGCAAAATGTCCCAGAATTTAATAGAAACACAAGGGGTGTTGAAATTCGTCCTTCTCTGGTCGGGGTTTATTTTCGAGTAATTTCTTCACATAAAATACCGGCTTCGTGTCCCACTTCCGAAACATTCCGCCAACAGCGATGCTCTGCTGGCGGGATACCGGACTCAGCTGTTCGGCATGAACACCCTCAAAGCCAGCAGTTTTTTGAAACCCAAGGAAAACAGACTGCCAAAAATACAAAAATATTTTAAGGGAAAAAATCCCAATTGATCCCCCTACATACCATCAAACAATTTCTAGTCTAAACGAACTATTCTCAATTTTCACAGAAACCTACAACTATGCACTAAAAAAGGCCTGCCCAAATAGCAAGCCCAAAAGAAAAAGAAAACCTCCCTGGTGGTCAGCAGAACTATCTCACCTCCGAATGGACTGCAAAACCCTTTTTAACAGGACCAAGGGACGAAATGAGGAGGCCCTGTGGACCGCCTACAAGAATGCCCTTGAAAACTACAAGAAAGCCATTAGGAAAGCAAAGCGATCTTAGTGGCATTCCTTCTGCTCAGAAATTGAAAATACATCTAAAGCATCCAGGCTTGGCCTAGGCTACCTTAAAAGAGCAGATGACTCCTGGACCAGCACGAATGAGGAATCTCTGGAGATACTTCTAAATACTCATTTCCCAGGAAACAGCCAAAACGCTCTCACCTCCCAACATACAAACGCCATCCTGCAAGTAACGAACTGAGCTTAGACCCAAAGGTCCTCCATTGGACCATACACAGTTTTAAACCATACAAATCTGCAGATCCAGACAATATCATACCCGCACAAATCTAACTGGCTTCTAGACATTTTTAAAAGGTCCCTACTTCTTGGACACATACCGCTATCGTGCCTAGAGTCCCGAATTGTCTTCACCCCCAAAGCAGGGAAACCATCACACACGACCCCCAAGGATTTCAGACCAATTAGTCTGTCTTCCTTCCTACTAAATACCCTTGAAAGAAGGCTGCAGGATAATAGCCTATGCGGACCACGTTGCTATCATCTTCACAGCAAATTTGTCCAGCTGGACCAAGAATAACGGACTAGGAATTAACCCCTCAAAAACCGTGCTAGTTCTCTTGACTAGGAAGTATAATATACCAGACTTAGTCCCACCTATCCTCAACAATCAAAGACTTTTCTTCAGTAGCAGCGCAAGGTACCTGGGCGTAATACTTGACAGGAAACCAAACTAGAACTTAAACCTCACAGACAGATACAAAAAAGCTTCAATAGCACTCTTCACGTGCAAGAAAGCAATAGGGCTCAAATGGGGCATGACACCCTATATAGTAAACTGGATATATACGGCCATCGTCAGACCAATACTACTGTATGTGGTCGTGTTATGGTGGCCGGCCCTAAAAAATGAGATCCAGCATTACGCACCACCCCGAACGAAGCCCTAAATGCCATACTCAACCTCCCAAGCCCAGAAATAGCTGGCATGGAACAGTGGAACCCACAAGAAGCGTGTAGTCCCCTCCAGACCACTGCACTCCAACGGAGTACATACAAGCACCGTTCAACACAACTGTCCCAGAGATTGACGAGTGGAATTCACAGACACCTGTCCCCCAGAATGTTTTTTTCTTCTATACGGACGGCGGGTCAAAACTGCAGAATAGAGTAGGAGGAGGAGTTTACTCCGAACAACAAGGTCTACGCATCTCGTTTAGACTCCCCGATCATTGTAGCGTCTTCCAAGCTGAAGTGGCAGCAAAAAGGGAGGCCCTAAAGCATTAGAAAGCACTAAAACCGGAAAGCTCACACGTAAACATTTTTAGTGATAGCCAAGCAGCTATCAAATCGATTGGCTCAATAAGGTAGGACCCAGATTTTCGCAGGCGGCGCAACAGGTAGACGCAGACAGCGTCAGTGGAGGCACCATGATTCAGCATTCACCGAGACGTAGTCCCCAGTATCAGGAGGGTCCGGAGACTGCAACGACGAGCGCGGCGCCGCAGACAGGCGGCAGCGATGGACTGATCGACATATCATGCCCTCCCGCGGCAAATGCAGCAGTGCTCCAAGATGGCGACCGGAGCGCACCAACTTCGGCTGCAGGTCACCAACCGGCAAACACTACCGGGGCCACCGGACCTAGTCGGAGCAAGAAGCCGAGGATGGCGGCACCGGAAAGAGCGGCGTGGGTATCGACCTGCCGCCATCTTTGAGTCGGTCACCAGTCCCGTTGCACCGAACTTTCTAGATGCCAGTAGCCGCCATATTTATATGAACTCCCAACGGTACCATGTACAGCTACGGATAGCTGTAGCATTCGCGCGTCGCCATTTTGCGCGATGGGGCTTTCGCAGACATCGCACGGATTCGCGCCACCAAGCATAAGCACTTAAGATGCTGGAATACGGACGCCATCCCCAGCAGCAGGAGCATGAGCGGCAACAATTGGGGGAACTGGAAGCTGGATGCCACGCAAGCTGCCGGATTTCCCAGCCTTCGGTGGACAGCCGAAGGACTGGCCCTTTTTTTTTTGTGCATTAACGGAGATAACGCAGGCGTACCGATGCACGGACCTGGAGAACAACCTACGCTTGCTGAAGGCACTGTAGGACGACGCACGCGAAACAGTGAAGTCGCTGTTGATCCATCCCAACAACATTAATGCCGCCGTGGAGCAACTGCGTTCCAGATATGGCCGACCGGAGCAGCTTATAGGCAGCCAGCTGAACAGCATACGCGATTACGGATCACAACATAGCGAAGCTCATTTCGTTCGCTGCCAGAGTAAGTAATTTGGCGACCCTAATGGATGAACTTGTGGCCGAACTCCCAACCAGAAAGCGCGTGCAGTGGGCAAGGTGTGCTGCGTGTATCAAACCATATCCGACCGCCGTGCACTTTAGCGCGTATGGTCACGGATACCGAATGGAAGGAGCCAAGACGTCGCTTGCTTCATGTCAGCATGGACCGCGATCAAGGAGAAGACGAGCACCCCTTCAGAAATTGCCCGGTGTGTGAGGGGCAATATGCAGTCAGGAACTGTGAGTAGTTCAAGCCACCCTAGCCACCGGACAGGTGGAGAATTGTGAGAACCGTTGTTTTAGGTCATATGACCAGGACCTGCAACGCGCATGGCGAGTGCACCATAAACGGATGCAGAGGAAAGCATCATCGTCTGCTGCATGGAGCAGACAACGATGATCGACGGCCGCCGAGACGAGACTACGAGCGGAACACGCTCGTCTTCGCCGGGATGGAACACCACAGGCAGCGGCAACCGAGAGGAACCTGAGTTGTGTCGAAGCAGCAGGAGAACGCCTATTATTCCGGATACTGCCGGTGACCCTATACGGAGATGGGCGGCAAGTTGACACGTACGCGCTGCTGAACGAGTGCTCTTCGGTAACGATGGTCGACGATTAGCTGCTGCGAGACTTTGGCGTCAATGTCCAATGGCTCGGAGAAAGAGCAACCAGTGAGCCCACCAATATAGTAAATCTACAAATCAGTGGAGCGGGTAAGCCTACCCGCCATGCGCTACGGAATATGTACGCCATCTCAAACCTGAGTTTGCTGATGCAGATCCTACATCAGCGTGACGTGAAGGGTGTACTTGCAGGTGCACGCCTTCCGATGAAGCCCTACAGCAATGTACTGGCGAAGCTGTTCATTGGGCTGGATCACGGGACTTTGGACTGCCCATGAGACGAGGTGATTCTCCCAACAGGGACCATATCCGGCCGCAACCGAGTTAGGTTGGGTCGTGTTTGGACCAGTTCGCGGACAGCAAACCAGCCGAGGTCTTGTTTTCTAGTCGTGTCGTCGGACGATAACATGGAGCAGATGGTGGAAGATTACTTCGATGTGGAGAACTTTGGTGTCAGAGCCGCGCCACCAGTCGCAGACAGCGACAACATGCGGGCCCAAAGAACACTTAAGATTAGATTAGGCCGAAGATACCAGACAGGAATACTCTGGAAGGATAACCACATTGCACTGCCACGAAGCTGAGATGGCGTACAATCGGCTGGTCAGCATCGAAAAGAAGATGAAGCGTAACGGAGAGTTCGCACAGGAATACAAAAGGATAATCCAAGATTATGTAGCCAAAGGATACGCTCGACGATTAGGACATCGTGAAACCGCTGTGGAAGGCGTCAAGCATTGGTACGTGTCACATTTTGGAGTCGAGAACCCCAACAAGCCGGGGAAGATCCGACTGGTCTTAAAAGCAGCAGCAGAGGTTAGCGACGCGACGTTAAATTCGGCACTGGCCAAGGGTCCGCAACACTACAAGCCCTTGCCAGTAATTTTTTTTTCATTTCGGAGAAGGTGCAGTCGGAGTCTGCGGTGACATCAAGGAGATGTTTCACCAGGTGCTGATCCGGCCAGAAGACAGGTGTGCACAACGATTTTTGTGGCGAGATGGCGACAACCAGCGGGAACCCGACGTGTACGAGATGTGTGTCATGACTTTTGGTGCAGCGTATTCACCGAGCGCAGCTCATTACGTCAAGACTTTGAATGGCAGTCGGTTCCCAGATTCAGACCCCCGAGCTGTCAAAGCCATCAACGACTACCACTATGTCGACGACTACGTGGATGGCTTCTCGACGGAGGACGAGGCTATTAGCGTATCTACCCGGGTGATGGAAATACACGCGGAAGCTGGATTCGAACTATGTCAGTTAAGTTCCAGCTCGCCGACCGTGGAGAAGTCACTTGGACCACCTAGACGCACACAGAGTATCGGATAGGGCGAGGATGAGCAAAAATATTGGGTCGTCAGTGGCTGCCTGTCACTGCATTCCCAATATTTTTGCTCCGGTTCCGGTTCAATGTGAGATACCATCGAGTTTCAGCTAGCGTCTTGGACGGTACACGGATCCCTACTATGAGAACCATGTCAATTCCACGGTTGGAGCTGCAGGCAGCAGTTCTAGGGACAAGGCTGATGGACGCTGTCAAACAGGAACACAGCGTAGCTATCAGGGACGTCGTGCTATGAACGGACTTCAAAACAGTGCTGCGATGGATCGGTAGCACCCATCGCCGATATAAACAGTTTGTCGGCAACCGGATCGCGGAGATCTTGGAGTCGACAAGGGAGCCCCAGTGGAAATGGGTACCGACCGCCGACAACGTGGCGGATGACGCGACTAGAGCGCGAGCCAGCGTGGATTTGAGCGAGAGATCACGTTGGCTAAGAGGACCGGCTTTCCTATGGCAGCCACGGGATAGTTGGCCAGGACCTGCACCTGCATGGAGGTGTAGACGACGAGGAAGAAATGCCGAGCGAGTTTTCGCTTGTCGGGACGAGCGATGTATTTATATTGTTTCAGAGATTTTCGAGCTATTCTCGGCTGTTGAGGACCACAGCTTGGGTATTGAGGTTCCCGCGCCGATGCCGTGGACAGAGAGCTGAGCTCGAGAAGTAAGGCCTCAAAGCGACCGAGTGCGAGGAAGCTTAGTACCAATTGGTTCGCCGGGCCCAACGAGAGGCGTTCCCTGAGGAGATGCGAGCCGCAGCGAAGAACGAGAGCGTCGCCAACACAAGCGACATTCGAGGGCTGACGCCCTACGTGGTCCTGGCGAGGATGATTGTACACCAGGTGCACGAACGTATGAGGCATCAAAACACGGATGCCACGATCGCAGAGATTCGGACGAGGTTTTGGATAACGAAGCTGCGACGATTACTAAAATGAGTGATCTCCTAGTGCAGCGTATGCAAGCTGCAACAAGCGCGGCCGGCAACGCCGATAATGGGACCCATGCCAATGGATCGCTTGGAGGCATGTGGTTGGCCATTCAAGTACACAGGCCTGGATTACTTTGGACCGCTGTTGGTGACAGTGGCACGCCACAAGGAGAAACGCTGGGTCGCTTTATTCATATGTCTGACGACCAGGGCGATACATTTGGAGCTGGCACACGACCTGTCCACCGATTCATGCATAATAGCGATCCCGATTTTGTCTGCCGCCGAGGGCCAGCCATAGACTGCGCAGGGACAACGGCAAGAACTTCGTGGGAACCGACCGAGAAGCCAGGAGGTTCACGGAAGTATTTGAGCCGGAGAGGATTCAAGGAGAGCTATCAGGCAGAGGCATCGAGTCAATCTTTAATTGTCCAGCCAATCCGTCTGAAGGCGGAGTCTGCGAGCGAATAGTGCAATGCGTCAAGAGAGTACTGCGTGAAGGAAGTGGCGCCTAAGGATCACGTTTTGGAGAGCTTCCTCATAGGGGCAAGAAGCGCCTCTGACGCCGAACGACCTGCTCAAGGGAGCATCGTGCCTGCCGGATATCCCTGGTGTGGATGGAAGTGTTGCCAAGGAATGCGCAACACGCAAGCAGTGGCGAGTAGCGAGACTACTGAGGGACCGCTTCTGGAAGAGGTTGGTCTTGGAGTACCTGCCCAGAGGGCGAGGAGAGAAGTGGTGCCGGATAAAGAAGCCGATTCGTCGAAGGAACGTCGTCTTCGTCTGCGATCCAGCTATACCGCGCCGAGAGAGGCGCAAGAGCGTTGTGGAAGAAGTATTCGACGGAGAGATCAGACGTGCCAGGGTGTGCGTAATGGAGAACGATCGGCCCCCCATGATGATTCGCCCCATTTCGAAACTGGCAGTTTTGGACTTAAGTGAAGAGGTTCTGTCGCTGGTCGAATTATCGATAGTTTATAGTATTTTATATTGAATATGGATTTATGACCCATGAAGAAGTGTTCATATTAAGTTTACCGATCGCCGCCATATTTTGCGAGGTTTTTTATACATTGAGGTCAGGGATTGTAGGGGGAAACACTGCGGTGAGCAATCAATTATTTAATACAAGCAGTCGGCGGGTTGGTTTTTTGCAACTCCTGGATGGGCCAACGACAGCAAATGCGGCAGACTATAAGGATCATTAAATTCCTTTGACTCTGGCCTTATTAAAAATATACTTTCGTATATCTTGTCTGTACATTTATGGTTTGGTTACTGTTTGAAACCCTGTATTACAGGAAGTTAGCTACAAAAGGATAGTGGTTGTTGATCTTCTTCTGAAGTGAAGTGAAGTGACAATTTACAGATTCCTCTTAAATTGCTTGCATCTAATTTGTTACGTTTTTTATGGGGAGGGATCACAAAGGACTCTTTCCATATAACTGTGAAGATTCCAGAGACAATGTAAACAGTTTTAGTAAAGTCTCTTTTTTTTCGACCGACCGAGAGGCGCTGCCGTGTATCGTACGGCTCGAATCGCGGGATGATAGACGCGATAGATGATCCATACTCGAGGATCGGACGGACTAGAGAAATAAATAAGGTTTTGGTCATGTAAGGATCATCAAATTCCTTTGACCACCGTTTTATAAAACCAAGCACACCTCTGGCCTTATTGACAATAGACGAAATATGGTCTCTTGCACAAGGCTTCCACACAGAACCTAAGCGCCCAGCCAAGAATTTAAACAAAATTATTAAATTGTTTTAAGACCTGTGCGAATTGGAACTTACAACGGCTTAAACAGTTCTTGTAACATTGAGCGTTAGGCGCAGTAAAATTTAACCAAGCACTTAAATAATTAGAAAAGATAGAATGACAAACGGTATCATTAAATTTTTTTAAAGTCTGGTACTTACATTTCTGAGGATTGAGGATCTTTATTAAAACAAGGAGGTTTTTTGGATATAGACGGATCTTAAGAGTTAAAAACTTATTGTTTGCGATATAAAAAATATGAAATTATTTAGCATCAGAAAATTTTCCTTTCTAAAACAAACAATTCGTTTGGATGACTTCTATAATTTTTCTTTTATGATGGTACCTGGGTCGATTGGCACCTTAAAATAAGACGTACTTCAGACTGAGTAAAAGATGCTACTCTAGACAGAAACACATTTTCAGGACTTGTCACAAGACATAGATCCAATAATCGACCCAAAGAGTTTCGCATATTATTAAGTTGTGACAACAATAAGTCGAGCAGGCCGTCAATGAAGTCATGTTGTGCTATAGGGAGAAGGATATTCGATTTTTCTTTTGTGGTCCTCGTAGTGCCAGATATGGTAAAATCCCATAGAAATACTTATTGGTCCCTAACGGACGGATTGGATAGCGGACAAATGACTTAGATATTCTGGGAATTCGGAGGATGGCGGAATTTAATAACACGTGATATAAACAGAGGTTTTGTAAAATAACAACTTTACGTATTTGAATTCAACATTACTTGAGTCGTCAAAAGATATCTCTTCTGATGTGGTACACCTAACCGCAATCAAAACTCCACCTGCCCACTTGGAGGGACAATCGTTAATCTGTATCTCGACGTAAACAATTTTCAGCCACGCCAAAACTACTGATCAGTCCTTTCAAGCCTTTAGTTTGGCTTATAAATGCACTAGATTGCCATCACCAAAGTATTTTAGATTTGGACTTTTAGCTATGTCATCACTTGTTCGGCCGCTCCATTTTATTACACAGCGAACAAGTCATTTTTGGCTGTTAAGGCTTTATTACCTGACGGCATTGGTTTGAAAAACATTAGTTTCCATGTGTCGACAGCAGCCAACTCCTTAAAATTTCTTAACAACAAAATCACTTAATACTAAAAGATGTTATTATAATGTAAGGCCGCAGCCGCAGCATTAACAACTCTCTCTCGGTTTTTTCTATGCAATGCATATCAGCTGGCAGCGGCGGTTGTTTTTATGATATCACTCTTTGTTTTATGATTGCTAAGCATAGTTATCGATGAACTTTTTCGCAGAGACCGTTGTTGTTGTCGCCGCTATTCTAAGCGCAAATTCACAAGAAATACAATTTATAACGTTTTCCAAATAAAGGCTGTTTTAATTAGAATATTAAGCTGCAAAAAATGGCAGCGCAAACTTCGGTGACCCCGAAGTGATATGTTTGTGCAGTGGATTTAAACAAAATAATAATGAATTAAATAAAAATAAATAAAATAATAATAAATAAAAGAATTTTCTGCCCTGAAGTGCAATAATAACAAGATGTCAGTGTTTATCGCCTACAGAATAAAGGTTTGCAGACCGACAATTGTTAAGCAGCCGATTTCGTTGTTTTGCACGCACTTTGCCTCTTCTCGTCGCTGTTTGACAGCGCACTTCGGACAAACATACAGACAAGCGTTTAGTTGGCGAATTCATCGTTTGCATTCGAATATTTAAACATTGATTTTGTGTAAAGCTGAGACGAAGTTTAACAATAATAACATGTCCATTGCTGCTGTGCCTACCTTTTCATCGGTTTCTGATAAGAAAGCGTTTCTTAAACAAAAATCCGAGGATTATTTTGACCGGCTTAAGGTTATTGCCAGTGAAGTTAATGTGGATAAAATTGTATATGGCCAATTTTGTTAATGTGAGGGGCCACTGTATCGCCTCTGCGCACAGAGCGTTCGTTCTCGTCCGCGCTTGACCCTCTTGTCCGCACTTACGCTCTTGTTCTCATCCGAGCTCGCGCTCTCCAAGCTCCGCGATCGGCCGCCGTCGATCACCCGAGCCCGTTTTAGGGAAGTAAAGCGGGTAAGAGAGCCTCTCTAGTTTAAGCTAAAAGTCAGTCTCATGTATGCAACTGAATAAATCAGAACTTATGCCCACGACGCCCCCGCTCCTTTGTGCTTCTTCTTCGGTCGCTCTGCGCCGTGGGAATTTTCAAATTCGACAAGCTTGCTTAACTTATCTCTGGAGGACGACGCCCCCCTACAAACAATGGTCCTTCAAGCCTATTCTTCCCGTCTGCCAGCAGTTCCCGACCATTTGTTCCGCAAAGATAAGTACGAGCCTTCTTAAATTTTAAGAAGATAATTTTCAGCACATTATTTTTCCTGTCTTTTTACAGACATTAAATACAGTCCACTTCTCGATGCATGCCAATATTCCATATACGTATATTATCTGCCATTTTTTTAGGAACCAACCTCCGCTAATAAAATATTAAATTACGAATAAATATACAAACAACATTATTACAAATCCATAAGGGCGGGACCGCGATTGTTTTTTTGTCCTCTGCAGCGGGAGGCCGCGGTGTTGTTGTTCTCCCTCTAACTTACGTCCCTTACGCACACCCTGCATTCCACCGTTCCGGCTTCGCAATTATTTAGTTTGAGAATAAGTAAATTATTGCGATTACTATTTTCTGAATTATTAATTAATTATTTTCGAACTACGGGACAAGTTCAACCTTTCGTGGACCTAATTTGGTTTTCTGACCCAACAGTTTTCGTATCCGCGGCGCCTATTTTTTAGTGTGCCACACAGGTCATGTCATCGTCGTTTGCCGCCGGTGAGTATCTGCGAGCGAATAGTGCAATGCGTCAAGAGAGTACTGCGTGAAGGAAGTGGCGCCTAAGGATCACGTTTTGGAGAGCTTCCTCATAGGGGCAAGAAGCGCCTCTGACGCCGAACGACCTGCTCAAGGGAGCATCGTGCCTGCCGGATATCCCTGGTGTGGATGGAAGTGTTGCCAAGGAATGCGCAACACGCAAGCAGTGGCGAGTAGCGAGACTACTGAGGGACCGCTTCTGGAAGAGGTTGGTCTTGGAGTACCTGCCCAGAGGGCGAGGAGAGAAGCGGTGCCGGATAAAGAAGCCGATTCGTCGAAGGAACGTCGTCTTCGTCTGCGATCCAGCTATACCGCGCCGAGAGAGGCGCAAGAGCGTTGTGGAAGAAGTATTCGACGGAGAGATCAGACGTGCCAGGGTGTGCGTAATGGAGAACGATCGGCCCCCCATGATGATTCGCCCCATTTCGAAACTGGCAGTTTTGGACTTAAGTGAAGAGGTTCTGTCGCTGGTCGAATTATCGATAGTTTATAGTATTTTATATTGAATATGGATTTATGACCCATGAAGAAGTGTTCATATTAAGTTTACCGATCGCCGCCATATTTTGCGAGGTTTTTTATACATTGAGGTCAGGGATTGTAGGGGGAAACACTGCGGTGAGCAATCAATTATTTAATACAAGCAGTCGGCGGGTTGGTTTTTTGCAACTCCTGGATGGGCCAACGACAGCAAATGCGGCAGACTATAAGGATCATTAAATTCCTTTGACTCTGGCCTTATTAAAAATATACTTTCGTATATCTTGTCTGTACATTTATGGTTTGGTTACTGTTTGAAACCCTGTATTACAGGAAGTTAGCTACAAAAGGATAGTGGTTGTTGATCTTCTTCTGAAGTGAAGTGAAGTGACAATTTACAGATTCCTCTTAAATTGCTTGCATCTAATTTGTTACGTTTTTTATGGGGAGGGATCACAAAGGACTCTTTCCATATAACTGTGAAGATTCCAGAGACAATGTAAACAGTTTTAGTAAAGTCTCTTTTTTTTCGCGCGAGTCCCACGGCCACACCTCCCGCCCAACCGACCGAGAGGCGCTGCCGTGTATCGTACGGCTCGAATCGCGGGATGATAGACGCGATAGATGATCCATACTCGAGGATCGGACGGACTAGAGAAATAAATAAGGTTTTGGTCATGTAAGGATCATCAAATTCCTTTGACCACCGTTTTATAAAACCAAGCACACCTCTGGCCTTATTGACAATAGACGAAATATGGTCTCTTGCACAAGGCTTCCACACAGAACCTAAGCGCCCAGCCAAGAATTTAAACAAAATTATTAAATTGTTTTAAGACCTGTGCGAATTGGAACTTACAACGGCTTAAACAGTTCTTGTAACATTGAGCGTTAGGCGCAGTAAAATTTAACCAAGCACTTAAATAATTAGAAAAGATAGAATGACAAACGGTATCATTAAATTTTTTTAAAGTCTGGTACTTACATTTCTGAGGATTGAGGATCTTTATTAAAACAAGGAGGTTTTTTGGATATAGACGGATCTTAAGAGTTAAAAACTTATTGTTTGCGATATAAAAAATATGAAATTATTTAGCATCAGAAAATTTTCCTTTCTAAAACAAACAATTCGTTTGGATGACTTCTATAATTTTTCTTTTATGATGGTACCTGGGTCGATTGGCACCTTAAAATAAGACGTACTTCAGACTGAGTAAAAGATGCTACTCTAGACAGAAACACATTTTCAGGACTTGTCACAAGACATAGATCCAATAATCGACCCAAAGAGTTTCGCATATTATTAAGTTGTGACAACAATAAGTCGAGCAGGCCGTCAATGAAGTCATGTTGTGCTATAGGGAGAAGGATATTCGATTTTTCTTTTGTGGTCCTCGTAGTGCCAGATATGGTAAAATCCCATAGAAATACTTATTGGTCCCTAACGGACGGATTGGATAGCGGACAAATGACTTAGATATTCTGGGAATTCGGAGGATGGCGGAATTTAATAACACGTGATATAAACAGAGGTTTTGTAAAATAACAACTTTACGTATTTGAATTCAACATTACTTGAGTCGTCAAAAGATATCTCTTCTGATGTGGTACACCTAACCGCAATCAAAACTCCACCTGCCCACTTGGAGGGACAATCGTTAATCTGTATCTCGACGTAAACAATTTTCAGCCACGCCAAAACTACTGATCAGTCCTTTCAAGCCTTTAGTTTGGCTTATAAATGCACTAGATTGCCATCACCAAAGTATTTTAGATTTGGACTTTTAGCTATGTCATCACTTGTTCGGCCGCTCCATTTTATTACACAGCGAACAAGTCATTTTTGGCTGTTAAGGCTTTATTACCTGACGGCATTGGTTTGAAAAACATTAGTTTCCATGTGTCGACAGCAGCCAACTCCTTAAAATTTCTTAACAACAAAATCACTTAATACTAAAAGATGTTATTATAATGTAAGGCCGCAGCCGCAGCATTAACAACTCTCTCTCGGTTTTTTCTATGCAATGCATATCAGCTGGCAGCGGCGGTTGTTTTTATGATATCACTCTTTGTTTTATGATTGCTAAGCATAGTTATCGATGAACTTTTTCGCAGAGACCGTTGTTGTTGTCGCCGCTATTCTAAGCGCAAATTCACAAGAAATACAATTTATAACGTTTTCCAAATAAAGGCTGTTTTAATTAGAATATTAAGCTGCAAAAAATGGCAGCGCAAACTTCGGTGACCCCGAAGTGATATGTTTGTGCAGTGGATTTAAACAAAATAATAATGAATTAAATAAAAATAAATAAAATAATAATAAATAAAAGAATTTTCTGCCCTGAAGTGCAATAATAACAAGATGTCAGTGTTTATCGCCTACAGAATAAAGGTTTGCAGACCGACAATTGTTAAGCAGCCGATTTCGTTGTTTTGCACGCACTTTGCCTCTTCTCGTCGCTGTTTGACAGCGCACTTCGGACAAACATACAGACAAGCGTTTAGTTGGCGAATTCATCGTTTGCATTCGAATATTTAAACATTGATTTTGTGTAAAGCTGAGACGAAGTTTAACAATAATAACATGTCCATTGCTGCTGTGCCTACCTTTTCATCGGTTTCTGATAAGAAAGCGTTTCTTAAACAAAAATCCGAGGATTATTTTGACCGGCTTAAGGTTATTGCCAGTGAAGTTAATGTGGATAAAATTGTATATGGCCAATTTTGTTAATGTGAGGGGCCACTGTATCGCCTCTGCGCACAGAGCGTTCGTTCTCGTCCGCGCTTGACCCTCTTGTCCGCACTTACGCTCTTGTTCTCATCCGAGCTCGCGCTCTCCAAGCTCCGCGATCGGCCGCCGTCGATCACCCGAGCCCGTTTTAGGGAAGTAAAGCGGGTAAGAGAGCCTCTCTAGTTTAAGCTAAAAGTCAGTCTCATGTATGCAACTGAATAAATCAGAACTTATGCCCACGACGCCCCCGCTCCTTTGTGCTTCTTCTTCGGTCGCTCTGCGCCGTGGGAATTTTCAAATTCGACAAGCTTGCTTAACTTATCTCTGGAGGACGACGCCCCCCTACAAACAATGGTCCTTCAAGCCTATTCTTCCCGTCTGCCAGCAGTTCCCGACCATTTGTTCCGCAAAGATAAGTACGAGCCTTCTTAAATTTTAAGAAGATAATTTTCAGCACATTATTTTTCCTGTCTTTTTACAGACATTAAATACAGTCCACTTCTCGATGCATGCCAATATTCCATATACGTATATTATCTGCCATTTTTTTAGGAACCAACCTCCGCTAATAAAATATTAAATTACGAATAAATATACAAACAACATTATTACAAATCCATAAGGGCGGGACCGCGATTGTTTTTTTGTCCTCTGCAGCGGGAGGCCGCGGTGTTGTTGTTCTCCCTCTAACTTACGTCCCTTACGCACACCCTGCATTCCACCGTTCCGGCTTCGCAATTATTTAGTTTGAGAATAAGTAAATTATTGCGATTACTATTTTCTGAATTATTAATTAATTATTTTCGAACTACGGGACAAGTTCAACCTTTCGTGGACCTAATTTGGTTTTCTGACCCAACAGTTTTCGTATCCGCGGCGCCTATTTTTTAGTGTGCCACACAGGTCATGTCATCGTCGTTTGCCGCCGGTGAGTATCTGCGAGCGAATAGTGCAATGCGTCAAGAGAGTACTGCGTGAAGGAAGTGGCGCCTAAGGATCACGTTTTGGAGAGCTTCCTCATAGGGGCAAGAAGCGCCTCTGACGCCGAACGACCTGCTCAAGGGAGCATCGTGCCTGCCGGATATCCCTGGTGTGGATGGAAGTGTTGCCAAGGAATGCGCAACACGCAAGCAGTGGCGAGTAGCGAGACTACTGAGGGACCGCTTCTGGAAGAGGTTGGTCTTGGAGTACCTGCCCAGAGGGCGAGGAGAGAAGCGGTGCCGGATAAAGAAGCCGATTCGTCGAAGGAACGTCGTCTTCGTCTGCGATCCAGCTATACCGCGCCGAGAGAGGCGCAAGAGCGTTGTGGAAGAAGTATTCGACGGAGAGATCAGACGTGCCAGGGTGTGCGTAATGGAGAACGATCGGCCCCCCATGATGATTCGCCCCATTTCGAAACTGGCAGTTTTGGACTTAAGTGAAGAGGTTCTGTCGCTGGTCGAATTATCGATAGTTTATAGTATAAGGTATAGTATTTTATATTGAATATGGATTTATGACCCATGAAGAAGTGTTCATATTAAGTTTACCGATCGCCGCCATATTTTGCGAGGTTTTTTATACATTGAGGTCAGGGATTGTAGGGGGAAACACTGCGGTGAGCAATCAATTATTTAATACAAGCAGTCGGCGGGTTGGTTTTTTGCAACTCCTGGATGGGCCAACGACAGCAAATGCGGCAGACTATAAGGATCATTAAATTCCTTTGACTCTGGCCTTATTAAAAATATACTTTCGTATATCTTGTCTGTACATTTATGGTTTGGTTACTGTTTGAAACCCTGTATTACAGGAAGTTAGCTACAAAAGGATAGTGGTTGTTGATCTTCTTCTGAAGTGAAGTGAAGTGACAATTTACAGATTCCTCTTAAATTGCTTGCATCTAATTTGTTACGTTTTTTATGGGGAGGGATCACAAAGGACTCTTTCCATATAACTGTGAAGATTCCAGAGACAATGTAAACAGTTTTAGTAAAGTCTCTTTTTTTTCGCGCGAGTCCCACGGCCACACCTCCCGCCCAACCGACCGAGAGGCGCTGCCGTGTATCGTACGGCTCGAATCGCGGGATGATAGACGCGATAGATGATCCATACTCGAGGATCGGACGGACTAGAGAAATAAATAAGGTTTTGGTCATGTAAGGATCATCAAATTCCTTTGACCACCGTTTTATAAAACCAAGCACACCTCTGGCCTTATTGACAATAGACGAAATATGGTCTCTTGCACAAGGCTTCCACACAGAACCTAAGCGCCCAGCCAAGAATTTAAACAAAATTATTAAATTGTTTTAAGACCTGTGCGAATTGGAACTTACAACGGCTTAAACAGTTCTTGTAACATTGAGCGTTAGGCGCAGTAAAATTTAACCAAGCACTTAAATAATTAGAAAAGATAGAATGACAAACGGTATCATTAAATTTTTTTAAAGTCTGGTACTTACATTTCTGAGGATTGAGGATCTTTATTAAAACAAGGAGGTTTTTTGGATATAGACGGATCTTAAGAGTTAAAAACTTATTGTTTGCGATATAAAAAATATGAAATTATTTAGCATCAGAAAATTTTCCTTTCTAAAACAAACAATTCGTTTGGATGACTTCTATAATTTTTCTTTTATGATGGTACCTGGGTCGATTGGCACCTTAAAATAAGACGTACTTCAGACTGAGTAAAAGATGCTACTCTAGACAGAAACACATTTTCAGGACTTGTCACAAGACATAGATCCAATAATCGACCCAAAGAGTTTCGCATATTATTAAGTTGTGACAACAATAAGTCGAGCAGGCCGTCAATGAAGTCATGTTGTGCTATAGGGAGAAGGATATTCGATTTTTCTTTTGTGGTCCTCGTAGTGCCAGATATGGTAAAATCCCATAGAAATACTTATTGGTCCCTAACGGACGGATTGGATAGCGGACAAATGACTTAGATATTCTGGGAATTCGGAGGATGGCGGAATTTAATAACACGTGATATAAACAGAGGTTTTGTAAAATAACAACTTTACGTATTTGAATTCAACATTACTTGAGTCGTCAAAAGATATCTCTTCTGATGTGGTACACCTAACCGCAATCAAAACTCCACCTGCCCACTTGGAGGGACAATCGTTAATCTGTATCTCGACGTAAACAATTTTCAGCCACGCCAAAACTACTGATCAGTCCTTTCAAGCCTTTAGTTTGGCTTATAAATGCACTAGATTGCCATCACCAAAGTATTTTAGATTTGGACTTTTAGCTATGTCATCACTTGTTCGGCCGCTCCATTTTATTACACAGCGAACAAGTCATTTTTGGCTGTTAAGGCTTTATTACCTGACGGCATTGGTTTGAAAAACATTAGTTTCCATGTGTCGACAGCAGCCAACTCCTTAAAATTTCTTAACAACAAAATCACTTAATACTAAAAGATGTTATTATAATGTAAGGCCGCAGCCGCAGCATTAACAACTCTCCCTCGGTTTTTTCTATGCAATGCATATCAGCTGGCAGCGGCGGTTGTTTTTATGATATCACTCTTTGTTTTATGATTGCTAAGCATAGTTATCGATGAACTTTTTCGCAGAGACCGTTGTTGTTGTCGCCGCTATTCTAAGCGCAAATTCACAAGAAATACAATTTATAACGTTTTCCAAATAAAGGCTGTTTTAATTAGAATATTAAGCTGCAAAAAATGGCAGCGCAAACTTCGGTGACCCCGAAGTGATATGTTTGTGCAGTGGATTTAAACAAAATAATAATGAATTAAATAAAAATAAATAAAATAATAATAAATAAAAGAATTTTCTGCCCTGAAGTGCAATAATAACAAGATGTCAGTGTTTATCGCCTACAGAATAAAGGTTTGCAGACCGACAATTGTTAAGCAGCCGATTTCGTTGTTTTGCACGCACTTTGCCTCTTCTCGTCGCTGTTTGACAGCGCACTTCGGACAAACATACAGACAAGCGTTTAGTTGGCGAATTCATCGTTTGCATTCGAATATTTAAACATTGATTTTGTGTAAAGCTGAGACGAAGTTTAACAATAATAACATGTCCATTGCTGCTGTGCCTACCTTTTCATCGGTTTCTGATAAGAAAGCGTTTCTTAAACAAAAATCCGAGGATTATTTTGACCGGCTTAAGGTTATTGCCAGTGAAGTTAATGTGGATAAAATTGTATATGGCCAATTTTGTTAATGTGAGGCCACTGTATCGCCTCTGCGCACAGAGCGTTCGTTCTCGTCCGCGCTTGACCCTCTTGTCCGCACTTACGCTCTTGTTCTCATCCGAGCTCGCGCTCTCCAAGCTCCGCGATGCAGAGCAAATTTCAAAGCTGTTTGACAGCCTTGAAGACGTTCTCCATTTCTGTCGAGGCTGGGGATTGCGTCCACACTATTCTTGTGGGAGCAATCCATCCACAACAAGGCTGAAATTCCAACTTGGAATGAGATTGATGCGTTCCTGACCGAGCGCTATCGTACTCTGGAGGCCGTCGACGAAGTCCGGCCTAGCGTTTCAGTGCAATTTCCGCCGAGATCGTCAGCTAAGAGCGACCCACCGAGCTCAACTCATACGAGACCAGGGTGGCTTCAGCCCAAGGGGTGTGATCCCTGTTCTAAGGAAAACCACCCAAGTTCGACTGCGACAGCCAGGACTCGGTCCGCACCTATTCCAGAAGGCACGGGCGCCTCAGAGGATCCCTCAATTGTGCAAGTATGCTTCGCTTCCGGTTCAAGAGCCGTTCTACTGGGCGCTGCCCTCATTAACGTGTGCCATCTAGGGTGCAACTTCCAAGCGCGAGCCCTGATTGACCCTGGGTCCGAAGCAACCTTCATTACAGAACGGCTGTTCAACTTAATCAGACTTCCTTTCAAGGCTATCCAGGCACAAGTGTCTGGCCTAAACCAAACCATGACCGGTCAACTCACTAAGGTGTGTAATTTTTCAATTCGATCGCCTTCCGGACCTGGGATACATGTAGAGACCGCAGCCTATGTTCTTCCGCACCTGGTCGGAAATCTGCCCTCGTATCCAATTCCACAAGATCTTCCGGACATCCCCCTTGCGGACCCCAAATTCTTTGAGAGCTCCCAGATTGATGTCTTGATAGGGGCAGAACTTCTTCCGTCTATTCTCCTGGGCAACTGCAAAATAAACATTTGTGGATCCCTTTACGGCCAGGAAACCATTTTTGGTTGGGTGTTGACAGGCCCAGTCCATTCGGCACACCCCCGGAGGCTGTCCGCCTTCTCCACGCGAGTGACCTGCGCCCTCCAGGAATCGCTGGACCAGCTCCTCACCAAATTTTGGGAGGTGGAGGAAGTGTCCACACAGACTGTCTCCGTGTCTGATTCGGTTTGCGAACAAAATTTCGTTAAAACCACCAGAAAGGACACCAGAAGAGCAAGTATGTTGTGACGCTCCCCTTGCGCGACCCCAAGCACAAGGGTTCCGGGCTAGCATCTTCACGATCCTTTGCTCCAACTCAGTTCCTCCGCAACGAGCAGCGGCTGAAAAGGGATACCTTACTCAAAGCCCAGTATGACGCTGTGATCCAAGAATACCTTGACTTAGGTCACATGGCCGAGGTTTCTATGACGAGCAGTTCCGCCACGTACTATCTATCAAGCCCTAAAGTACAACCACTAAAGGGCTTCTAGCCCTTCCGCAAACGGGACCAGTCTGAATGACGTTCTTTACGCGGGCCCGGTGTTACAGTCCGACCTAACTATTCAAATCCTAAAGTGGCGATACTTTAAGCTCTTTTTAATGCCGACATCGAGAAGATGTACCGGCAGATTTGGGTAGACCCCAAGCATACCTACAAAAAGGTATGTGTTGGTGTTTGTCTGCTTCTTCATCACGGCCATCCATTTAGAGCCGACGTCCGACCTCACGACTGAAAAATTTATTGCTGCTTTCGCCAGTTTTGTATCCCGAAGAGGATGCCCCCGTCAAGTTCAATCGGATAATGGAAAGACAGTTGTGGGAGCGGAGGCCCAACTCTCCCGCGATTTTCTCCAAGCACTCAAAGGGACTGTCACGGGTCCCTATAGTCATCAGCAGCTGCTTTGGGAATACATTTCTCTGAAGGCTCTCCTTCAGCAATTTCGTCTGCGATGAAAGGAACAGTACCTTAAAGAACTCCATAAGCGAAACAAGTGGCGAGTCCCTACTAGAGACCTCTGTATCGGGGATATGGTGGTTGTCAAGGAGGACAACCTTCCGTCCAATGAGTGGCGAATAGGCCGAGTTGACGCGGTGTTTCCAGGATCCGACGGCCATGTCGACATCCCCACATCGCGGGGGCTCATCCAACGTCCCGTAGGAAAGGTCGTCCTTCTTCCGATGGAAGAAGCCGGCTGCCCTCAATAATCAGTAGCCTCTCCACTCCAATGTTCCTCGTCACTGTGCTGTTTTGTAGTAGATTTACCAGTACTGATTTCCGCTTCTCTCTCCGTCCTATTCCTCCAGTCATATCAAGCACGATGTCTCCACGTCCGCGCAGCGGGGGTTGGTTTTTTTTTAACTTTCGCTCTGCGTCGTGGGAATTTTAAAGTTCGACAAGCTTGCTTAACTTATCTCTGGAGGACGACGCCCCCCTATAAACAAATTTGATTATTTTAGATGTTCGCTTGCATCTGATTGACCAAATTAAAACTGTATATGGACGGCATCAAGATTCGCTAAAGGGTCTCAATTTTAATGAAATCGGAACTTTTAATGAGCCAACTCCGAGATGAATTTGATGAAGTGGCTTTTGAGTTTCGTTTGCGTGCTCATATTCAACACATTAGAGATAACAAGCTACTAGCCATATCTGGCGTCACAATAACTTTACAGCTTACATCACGGCTAAACGTTTCCGTGTTCCAGAGCTAAAGATGCTTTTTTTTTACAATTACAGATTAGGATCCTGAGTTATCCAACGTTAAAATGCTGCAAGACTTGAGAACCTTAAGTCGTTAGATATATCATCGGCCAACTATTCAGTGGCATAGATTTACTCAATAAACGGTATTCTAATAATCGTAATCTAGAAAGTAGATTCGTCTTCGGCGCATAAACTTCGAAAGTTTTCGAACAAGGTCAACATACACATGCGCGCTTTGGAATCCTTAAGAACGGTTCAGGAAATTGCTGATTACCCTACCATATACATGCTGCTGCAAGATTGGATGATGGTAGACAAATGTCTATGGATAAAATATAAAAATTCTATGGATTTTTGGAAAACCGTTTTTAGAAATTAGAGAACCTTGAGCATGCCATGGGTTGTAGTTATTTATACCCTGCATGACATTACTTGATTTTGGCTCCCAAATGCATCTGCTTACTTCTCGTTTTGCGCAGCAGATGCAGCTCAAAATACTCGTTCAGTCGCTATAGTTTGCCTCGCCGAGGCAAGTCTGCCAATTAATGGATTTACAGTCGTTATTTGCTCATAATCTCAGACATCAAGCTATTCCACGTTGCCTACCGCACTCATAACTCATATTATAGCAGACCATCAACAGAAACGTCTTGTACATAAAAAGTTGGAATATTCCAGCTAATATTCGGTTAGAGAATTCTGCCTTCAACAAGCCATAGCGTATAGTCTTGCTGTTTGGAGCAAGCATGTTCTGTGATTTGTTGAGTCAAACAGATCAAGCTCGTTCCTGGACTGTCAATTCTCGCATTGATTGGGTGGTTTCCGGTGGGGAACAACGCCATTTTAATACCTCTACTTTGACTGCCTATTATGTCTTGGATAATCAAAGTGATGATAGTCCGGTTGAGGTTGTTCGCCGGTTCTGGGAATTAGAGAGCTGCAATGAAGCAGTTTACGCTAAAACCAAGGAAGAGCTTGATTGCGAGAGACATTTTGTTGACACTTACACCCAATTACCTACAAGTGAATACTCTGTGCATATGCCATTTAAATCCAAGTCCACAGGCTCACCGTAGATTTTTAAATCTGGAGCGCAAACCAGGACTAGAATAATACGGTGAATGCAAAAGGACACCTCGTGAATAAAGATCTGCTTTTTTAACGAATAGGAAGGAAGTTCCAAGATGGACAGCAAGGAGTCCAAAGCCTCCGTCAACTCCGCCAATGTGACCAACACCGTTTAAGGAATAGAACATATACTTAATTTCATTGACATAGTGCCAGTGCTTCTCGCGGTGCTGAAACTAGTTAGGACTATCAAGCGATCAGTGCAGCGGCGTCGAGCCCAATGGTAGAATGCTTGAGTTACATCGGGGATAGAATATCGCGTTCCAATATTCTCTAAGCTAGAAGGCTGTGCAAATCTCTGATGTTATTTTTTTTAACTTGCTCGATAGTTCCGTGTTTTTCTCTGAAGTCAAATTGATGAGCTAGGATAATGTTTAAACTGGTATTAGGCGCGTTAGAAGTAATTTTTCTAATAAATTAGACAGACATGATAATAAACGTATTGTTCTGTAGAATGACGAAATCGTGTGACGTTTCCCGGTATCGGTATTATTATAATGATTGATTTTTTCCATTTACTTTGACAGTAGCCGAAACGTATGATTCCAGAAAAGAGTTTACAGTTGAAATCAACAGCGCATTATGGATGTTCCATTTTAATTTTTGCAGTTATGAATGAATTTGGCGTAGATTCCATATCGGAATGGATTTGATTAGGTACATAAGCAAATAGCTGAGGGGTTCGGTTAAAAGACGCCCCTGAGATGTAAAGCAAATGTTTCGGCTATGTCTTCGGAGAGCTTAGATTTTGGTGAGACCTCCACAAGGGATGCTTTGTACTAGTTGGCCACCGTTTTTTAATATATTTAAGTTGTGCATTTTCATCATCTTACTTCAGGGCCCGGTATATTGTACCGTCGATGCACTGTTTATATTCATTTTCAAATGTTTGTATTTTTGTTTTTATTTTAATTTGGTCGTGATCGTGAGTATAATATAAGTTCCCTGGAGTAAATCGCAAACGCACAACTCAGTTTCTCGCTTTAATTTATACGCACTTGACGTTAGAAGCGTAAGCCATTGACTGACTCTCTCTCCATGTCTCTTCGCATGTTGCTAGAGAGCCGATGTTGTGAAACATATTGATTACCACCCGAAAGCGAACGAGACTTACGCAAAATGTTTATATACAATGTTGCGAAACAAACTTATACACAAGGTTGATATATATCAACTTATATACAATGTGTATGCATACTATCTATATACCCTAGTCTACTGCACACTGCTGTACCAAAATGACCGGAAATTCGAATAGTGTGTTACTCTATAATAATAGAAGATACTGTCAAGGGAGTAATAACCGAGGAAATTACCAATACAGAGGTAATGGCCGAAGAAATTATAATATCACTAATAATATTTATAGAGGCTGAGGTGGTTACCGTGGGGGGAACAAAGGACGCAGCAGTAACCAAAATAATAATAGAGGTGACCAAACCCAAAACAACAACCCAAATTATGGTAATAGTGTCCGAATTATTCAAACGGAAAACCAACAAGCTCCATTAAGGAACAGTCAGCAGTAAAACTGTATAAAATTAATCTCAATTTAAGCATTTTTATACAACTAAAGCATATGAGTACCAATTACAGGTAACTCTTTTAATAGATTGTGATCGAGGCGCCCCCTTCCCTAAGCTTTATAAACAAAAATTTGGCCGGTAAGTTGGATTATAAACGAAAGGGTTCATCCTTGTTTATCCGTGACTTTTTCTTCCTTGCAGGCTCATTCGGCGTGCCTTGCGGTACCACTGTACCGTCCCTCCCCTTTCCTCGGGAGTATGTGGGTTCGGTGAGTCATTGGCATTGACTACGGCTTCGGCCTGATGCTGAAACGGTCGCCTCGGCTGCTTCTATTTGGGATACGTTGAGTGTGCCTGATGTCCCCGGCTTGCTCGCTGCATGTCCCCGTTGACTTTCGCCTTTGCCTGACACTGAAACGGGTGTCATGTTGCGTCTGTTCTCGGGTCCTGCCATTTCTTTATACCGACGGTGATGGTCTCACCTTTCCCAGGTGGTGGGGATTTTGACTCTGGCGGTGGCCAGACGAATAAACAGTCGTCTTCAGGCATGTTCGTAGGACGCAGTATTCCGGTTCACTCGCGGCGTGTCTCCGTTAACTCCGGCTTTGCCCTGACGCTAAAACGGGTGACTAGCTCCTTCCATTATCAGGTACGGTTGGCTCTACATGCATGCTCTCCCTGATTTTTCCCGTCGGATCCACAACCTCGTTCTCGACATCATCCTCAACCAGATCCTGTTGCTTAAGGTAGCTGATGTGTACCGTGCCCTCCTTTCTCTTCTTCCTGTGGAGAATCTTACAGATCACTGGCGATATGAAATCCACAATAAGCCAGTTTGGCCGCAAATCCATCGGACGCCAGCATGATTTCGGACCATCTTTCAGCCCAATTCCTCTGGTTCTGTCCGGCAAACTGTGCTATCATTGTCTTTACAGTCCGTCGGATTCTCCTGCGGGGTATACGGTGCCGTAAACTACTGCTGTCGTTAAGGAACTTCTTGAAAGCCCGGAGAAGGTCGTTGAGTGGCCTTACAATGCGAAGCGTTGGTACCAAGATGCGACTCTAAGGTATTGTCTTAACTTGCGAACTATGGCTGCTACCTTCTCTGGATCCGTATCTATCCCTTGGCTTGTGACGCGGTTCCCTAGGTACAGTAGTTCTTGCTTAAAGAATTGGCATCCTATTTCCAGAAGTTTGTCCACCTTTGCATCAATCTTCCATTAAATTTTTGGATTTTTGGTGTGGTATCTGTGCTTAATCGGTTGGTCATACTTTATGGTTATCGTATGCTCGGCTATACTTGATGTTCCGGTCATAGAGTGAAATTCCGCGAGCTCTGTTTCCAGGAAATTATCCAGGTCATCCTCTTCGCCGTTCTTTTGGACAACTTCTCCTCAAAACAACAATTGTGTCTGCCTCTGGCTGGTATCCGGACTTCATGAATGGCGCACCTGAAGTGTGTTGCGGTCGCGGCTTTAAGGCTTCCCATTCCTTGTGCAGCTCCCCGTACTCATCTGCCAGGATCATGAGGGCCTCTAGGTCGTCTACATGATAGGATCTCAACGCTATTCGGAGGTCTGGCGTGCAGTTCTCCTTGATGATCTGTCTTCCTTTTTTCCGTCTTAGGGGTCTTATTAGGGTCTGCATTTCGACCATGTAGTCCTTGAATGCTTTCTTAAACCCTTGCTTCATTTGCCTCAACTTGTCAGCGAGTTTCGCAAAGTATCCCTTGGGCAGGAAGTATGTTTGAAAACTCCCTATGAATTCGACCCAAGTCCTCCAGTGTCTCTTATTGGACAATTTTATATCCGTTTCCTGAAGCGATTCCGGCATTGCTCGGCGTCCAAACCGTACGTGTTTGCGGACCACTCCACCTGTTCCAGGAATTCGAGGGGCCTTTCTCCTCCGTCAACGCGAACAGACGATTTCCTAAGTTGTTTGGTTATTTTTGCGTAAGCCGGCTAGCTGGGTCTAGACTTGGCCTTCTGCTCGTCCCTTTTCGTTGACCTTCGTGCTGCATCTCCTCCGTGCTTAGACTTGCGTGAAGTCTTCACTCTCGGAGTTCGTCAGCTTTATGATTTGACCTGGTCTGGCTCTATATGCTGTCTCCAATTCTGTCCAGATTGATGGGAGCTTTGGGTCGTTTTCAGTCTCTGCCTAATACTCGGCCAGGGCCTTTCGCATGTCCTCTGTTCTTCCAGACAGCGATATGCGCAACCTCTGTGCGACATATGCGAAATCCTCGTCTTTGAGGCGGTAGATCTAAAATCTACCCATACTGCTTTTTTTTTAAACTGCCGGGATAGTCACGTTTCTGGGCGCCAGATGTAACGAACAGATTTTGTTGGTCTGCTCTCTACGAAAAACGTGCGGATAGCTCAAAAGATTTCGTGTGTTCGACCCACCAATTTTATATAAAAACGTGATCACCCGGTTACCAATAACAACTCTTTGCAGTTTCTTGATCTTTATTCTTGGCTAGATTTATACTGTAATTTGATTCTCCGGTGATAAGTCCTGGAGCTGCCGCGGCCACACGTGGTTGGTGGCGAGGAGGAAGGCTATGGGCTTTGGGATGCGTCACCGTTCCCAGACTAGGGTGGACAAGTTCTGCGCTCTCAAGGGGTACGCCTCGCTAGCTGCAACCGCCTGTCCCTTGCTCTTTCCCGGCCGGTCCCGTCATCATATGTGGACTCACGATAGCTAACGACTTCGACCCCTAAGGCAAACGCCTGGTGAAACAGCAACACAGCAACCCTATTTCTGCTCTGACTGGTGGCGCCGGTACCACGCCTGGTCGGTCCGCATGGACACACCAGGCCTTGTTCACTTACGTAGTCTCCGAAACAGTCAACCGGGTCGTCCCCACAATTCCTGCCGCCTCTTCGGGTCCTTCTTAGGTTTGGCCCGCCTGTTGAATGCTTCCGGGCTAACCGTGTTTCGTCGTATTGGACCTCAGCTACCTGTGTCTCTATTCGGAGACTTTCCTTGTCCCGATCGTGTCGACGTAGAGATCTTGTTTTTAGCTGACTGTTACGGCTGTTGCTTCCTTGCTAACATCGTTGCTTCACGTTATTTACTCGTATCCTCGTTTTCCTTGACTGTCCAGCTTCCAGAGTTCGGCCTGTTTATATAGGCCTCCTGTCTACAGTCTCCGCATCCAAAGTCCACGACTTTACTGTTGGCCCGATCCAAATTCCAGCTGATACTGTTGTTCTTCTTACCCTGGCACGTCAACTATTACTGTTTTCTTGCTGTCCTGCTCCAGTTCGTGCCGTCTCCCTCTCGCTCCCATGTTCTCTCCTTCAAGCCGTTCTCCAAACTTTTTTTCTACCGGTTCTCTAAACTCTCTTTCTCCAAAGAAGCGTTGACTTGTTGCGCAACTGGCAACAGGCAGGCCCTCCTTCAGCAATTGTCATTTGCATTTGCGCGGAGATTTAGCTCCTCACAAAGTTTTTAAGAAAAGGCAAAAACCGAAACGAAACAGGTCATAAACTTGACAATAACTATTTAAGACCATAGTTTTAGAAATAGGAACTAATAATAATATTACAATCGTAGGAAATAAAATAAAATATAAAAACAGATAGTCCATATTGATACGTTAAAAATGTTTAATTCTTTATATATTTTTTAGGATTAGCCACCCATAAAAAAAAAAACAAATTATTTTCTTAAAATCTGTATTATTTAATTATAAAACTATAAATTAATATTCACTAAACAATAATTTCGCATAATACATGCTAGATGGTTGCCTATTGATATACTATACAAAATAAAAACAAATTTCAATAATTAAAAACTTTTTACACTTTTTAAAAAATAACTTCATAATATTACATTATTTTTAAGGAGGGTGATGTGGTAGGCGCACATATCGGGTACCCACTGTACCCTTATATCAACAGCCTCTAACAATAAAAACTTATTGTAGCACTCTTTTGCAATGTGGGACGTAAACAGTCAAGCCCAAGTGCAAGTGTAGTGTGAGCACCCACTCGAGGCAGTCAGTTAAACACGCGTAGGTCATACGTGCAAGCAGCCAGTGAGTGTCGAATCGGACACCCAATTAGGTTCACTACAAGTGATGGACAAGCGATCACAAGGACTCGAATAGGCCAAAGGCGCAAATATTTCGGAGCTAAGAACAAGCATTATATATTAATCCTGAACGCATAAGCGTGTACTTATCATTTTGGACACCTATGCACCTGCGTTGGGGGAAAAATCCCAAAAAGACAAAATTGAATAAGAGCAGAAGTGGTGAAATAAGAGGCGCTGTAAAAAATGGCGGGTACATTTATACGAATCGAGCCGCTAAACGTAAAGAACTGCGATACATGAAATAGCAAATGTGTGCTATATTGGTTGACATTGCAATATACATTTAATCAAAACGCCCGGTGAGAAAGGCTAGCTTGTCAAAACGTGTTGCATTGTCGCGAATGAGTGAATGAGACGACGCGCGTTTCCATATCAACGGTTTTTTCGATGCTGTAAAGAAAATAAATGAGAGATCGGAGTACCAATTGCCCGTCGTATGAAACTGACGTGCCTCGTGTCGAAATATTAGAAGAATCGGAGGGAATCAAAACGAAAAGTGATCATGAAGAGCAGAGTGCTTTAAAGGGAACAATGCGTAAAAGGAAACCAGAAAATGTTTTGTGTGCAGCAAAATCGGACCTTCAGAAAATCGGAGTTTGACGGAGAACGCTAGTTGCGAGGAACGCGAGAATCACGGAAATCAAAAAAAAAAAGAAACTGACAATGAATGTGTCACACTCCAATTAAAACTCAACCTGGTGGCATCCTTATAATTATTTGATTATTATTTGATTAATTAATTAAAGTAAGTCTTTCACATAGTTAGTAGCGCTACCCACTCTGTTAATTCATGACAAAACTGAAAACTTACACACATAGGCATCGCGAATCATATTTCTTGGTGTGTATGTGACAAATGTAAATAAACACGCATACATAGTCGAAGGACTATGCGTTTTCGTAATAATGAGGAATAAAAGTGAAGTTTGGTTTGCCAAAAAGAAAGAAGCAAACAAAGTGAATGAACAAGAGAGAACGCTATAGTCGAGTTTCCCGACTATCTGATACCCGTTACTCAGCAAGTGGAAGTACGAAGGAGAGTCTTCCGCACTGACAGTTTTTGGTGGTTTGTGGTCGTTAGAGTGGGTGTGGCACAAAGTTTATTGGCAAATCGATAAAAATTTATAAGACTAATACAAAAATGAAAAATTATCAAAACATTTTCCAAAATTGTAGGCGTGGCAGTTTTGGGCGGTTTGTGGGCGTTAGAGAGGGCGTGGCGACATGAATCGATAAACTTGCGCTGCGTCTATGTCTCTGAAGTCTGTATGCCTAATCTCAACTTTCTAGCTTTTATAGTTCCTGAGATATCGACGTTCATACGGACTAGGGTTGTTGATAATATATCAAAATATCAATATATCGATATTTTTTTCTGAAAATGATATATTTATATCGTGATATTTTATTTGCCCAAATATCGGTACTGCAATATTTTTTTTTGATATTTTTTGATATTTTCTCTTTGCTGTAGTGTGTAACGTAGTGCGCCACTGTCCTCAGTACAAGAAGGAATTATAACTCCTTGCGTTAGGCAGGCTTTCGAGGATCTGAGCTGCGGGGCACGCTTTAGATTCCGGCTCTAGCTCTTCGGCTTTGGGGGTGGTGGTCTTGCTCACTCAGATCTCGGACACGGACTACACATTACTATTAATAAAGACAAGAATTGAGCGTGCTTGCGACAAAAAATAGGAGCTAGAACTAAACCGGAAGAAAAATAAATAAATAAATTCTAGAAAATGAAAGTTAGAAGAAAGGACGAAAGATAGAGGAAAAGACAGAGAGAAAACTATCATTTGCGAAGACACGGATGTTGTTGTGCTCGCTTGAGGCCCACCCAACCTATGATCATCTTCCGCGGGAGAATGGCTCCGATGATCCCTTGAAACCTTACGACCGTGGAGTCATCAGTAGAGTCGGTAAAGTAAATGTTTAGTTGCTCATAATTTCGTTAAGCATTAAATTTAATAAACATAAAGTAATTAAGACTAACATCGTATTTAGGTAGTGTGATTATAAGCTTAGATAGTTATAAGAATATTTATGTATCGCATGATTTAATAATATGTAGTAAAAGAAAATGTGGGATTTTGATATAAATGTTAATTGTAATAAGAATTAAATTAATAAGAAATAGTTTTGATTATCTAATTTAATTCATTGATAGACAACTTCTCGTTTAACTTCATTGTGAAATTTCTTTTAATTAAATTCAATTAAACTTCATTTTAATCCATCGGCGAAAGATCGATCTCCCTCGAAGGTGTGCTGAAAATTATATGGCTTTGGCAGGCCACTTTGGGGTTTTAAGGCATTGGTTTAAACAATAGAGTCAATAGGCATTCTTCTACACAATTCATTTCACTTCGCAACAGGAGAAATTTTCGTAGACTTTAACTAACTTAACTTAAATTATAAAAATAAATGTATTCTAATTTTTTAGGGTTTTCATCAACTATTCATGGCCTCTATTGCCAGAATCAAATTCACAAAAAAAACATTTCATATGAGTGTCAAAAATTGTGGCGAAAATTACAAGAAATCTTAATTCAGCAGAACTGGGTTAAAACCCATTTAAGGGTTTTGCTTTAATGTACAAGACCATTTAAAGTCGGACATAGGATGCTCGGATCTACACTTAGGTTCACTTTCAGAATCTTTTTAGGTTAATCCAATTAAACACTTGAGGTTATTTGCCGATCATTTTCTACTGCTTCTGCTGCTGCTCTCCTAGTAGTCCATCCTGCCCCTCCCAGGGTGCTCCTCGGGACAGGACGCAAACTCGGCTTGCTGGGCTAGATCCGCTGGTTGAGTCCCGACGAAATAAATGGGTTTTCCAGACGGGCCTAGGGCACTGGCTGTCAGTCCGCCGCCTGGTTGCCTCCGTGGACACTCTTTCCGTGACCTGGGCAACAAAAGGTTATCCATCTGTATGCAAATGAAAACGGCTTTACTCACTTGAGTTTGGTTAAGCTTTCGCCGAATAAATTTTTCCGCTACCAGATTTTCACAATCCGCGTGGACACTGGCACTATGTGATTTATATATATATTTTATCGGCCACTGCAACGATTTGCACTCTACCGGATCTCAAAAGGAATAGACTTTAGCACGGAAACGGATGGAGTTGCTTAGCACTTTTTTCCTTTGCCACAGCATAAAAATTTCCTAATTCAGACTAAAGCTTTCCAGATCTTCCCTGGCGCATCCATGAGCTATCTGGTATTTGTGTCCAAAACTCTGTTCTGGCAGAAATGCAGCTAGCTAATTAGAAATGCATGTGCGTTAAAGCTCAGCTTGAACTACGTAAAGCTTTCACTAAAATGCATCGACGTTATTCCCGTTGCGTAAAGCCAGGCTCAGAGTATCACATAATTTAGTGCATACTTCTAGGCAGAAAATGTTTATATCTTTTAAGGTTGATCTAAAATTTATTTAGCGGCTCTTCAGTCGCCACTACAAAAGCCCCCCCGGTAACATCTGGCTAGGGTATATGTTCGACTGGTACCCTAGACGGATGACACGACTGAAGACACGTCATTGCCGAATATCCTTCGCATGGTATGTACCTATTAGTCTTCCCTGTAAATATTCTAGCACGTAGTAGGCGCTTCCTAGCCTTCTGCGAACCATTGCTTTCACAAAAGAAGGACCAAATTTTGCGTTGTATCCTGTTTGGAAACAGCTTTGCTTAAAATTTCCTCGGAATACTTCTTGCCCTTCCGTATAAGCAACAACTCGAGACCGAAGATTGTACTTCTTTTCATTCTCGGAGTGTTTTTCCATCATCTTCTTACATGCTTTCTCCCGTACAATATCAAACGAGTCTGACCGATTGAACTTCAAAGATCGATCATCCAATAGGTTGAGCTTCCTCAACAAAGAGTACGTAGAAGCAGAGGTAACCATGTGTTGCCCGAAAACCATATAATAAGGAGAAGTTCCTAGGCTTGAATGTACGGACGATCTCAACGCACAACTAATCTTGTTTAAGTATTCGTCCCAGTCTTTTTGATCGGGTCTCACATAGGCTCTAATTGCAGCAATAACTGATCGGTTCACGCGCTCGGAGGCATTTGCCTGTGGCGAATGTACAGCAGTAAATGTATGAGTAATGCCATACAGCTGCATTAACTTTTGAAAAGCGTGTGAACGGAATTGAGATCCATTATCTGACACTATCGTTTCGGGAGTGCCATACGACATAAATAATTATCCTTCAAGATATTTTATGACAACACCGGAATCTATCTTCTTTACTGGTTTAAGAAAGACATATTTGGAGAAATGGTCAAGGACGATAAAAACTCCAATGTTCCCACTTCTAGACCTTGGATAAGGACCAAGAAAGTCTATAAATAAGCGTTGGAAAAACCTTTGACTCTCAGGCGCTTTTCCTAACGGTGGTCGCAAAACGTAATTAGGTGCTTTTGTGGTTTTGCACACCTCACACGCATTTATATAGGCCTTAACGTCGGCTACAAGTCCAGGCCAGAAATAATAACGTCTAACTCTCTCAATGGTCTTGTGTATCCCACCATGAGCAGACAACGAATTATCATGAGCATGAGACAGTACTTCAGAGACCAATTCCTTAGGTACCCATAGCTTCCAGGCATATTCGACGTGCACCTGCTCTCCTGTCAAATGCTCAGCCTTCCGATAAATGTAACCGCTATCGGTCCTAAGATCAGGAAAATTCTTCTGATTTGCGCTCACTTTCTGCACTAACTCGGTGTATTCCGCTGATTTAAAGTGGTCAGAATTTAGATCCACGAGAAGTCCCTCCCGCAAGTCAATTGCAGTTACCGCGTCTTCGTTCACCCGAGACAAGGAGTCGGGAACTACGTTCATCGAACCTTTGCGATGCTCAATCGCGAAATCATACCTTTGCAAGGCCAAAGCCCATCGAGCTAGGCGCGAATTAAGGTCATGGTTAGACATCAACCATTTTAGTGACGCATGATCAGTTATGATCTTGAACCTATGTCCTTCCACGTACGCCCTAAAACTTTTAAGAGCCACGATCGCGGCGAGACATTCTTGCTCTGTGACTGTATAATTTTGTTGCGCCTTATTTAACTTTTTTGAAATGAAGGCAATAGGACGCTCATCTCCTTCTTCCGAAACTTGGGCTAATACGGCTCCAACTCCTGTCTTGCTCGCGTCGCAATGTATTGCGAACGGTTTCGAAAAATCAGGACTGCATAAAACAGGAGCCTCGCTAAGACATTGCTTTAGCTTTTCAAAAGATTCTACTGCTGCTTCAGTCAAACTGAATCTTCTTTTCGTGGTCATTAGATCAGTTAAAGGAGCAGCAAGAGACGCAAAATTAGGAACGAACTTGCGATACCAGCCACATAAACCCATGAAACTTCGCAGACTGCGCAACGTTTTAGGCAAAGGAAAATTCCTAATTGCGGCTACTTTTTCTGGATCGGTACGGATTCCTCCATCTCCGATTATGTGACCTAGGTAACGCACTCTCAACATGCAGAAGTGACTTTTGCCAATATTGATCGTCAAACCTGCACGTCTTATCTGTAGCGCAACCTCTCTTAGCACTTCGAGGTGCCTCTCAAAACTTGATGAAACCACCAGCAGATCATCTAGGTAAATAAAAACCTCGTTCCTAAGATGAGCTGGCACCACTTTGTCCATCAAACGAGACATTGTACTTGTGGCATTGCATAGCCCGAACGGCATAACTTTAAACTGATAGAGGGGTCTACCAGGAACGGTGAACGCCGTCTTGTCACGCGAAGCTTTTTCCAAAGGCACTTGCCAATAAGCGTCCTTTAAATCAAGGCTAGTTATGTACTCGGCCTTCGGCAACCTACTCAAAATGCCACTAATTTGAGGCAGAGGATATGCATCCTTTTCGGTGAAGCTATTCACCTTACGACTGTCTAGACAAATTCTAACCTTTCCAGGTTTCGTTACAATAACGATTGGAGATGACCAAGAACTGTCAGACTCTTCTATCACTCCTAGTTGTAGCATCCTGTCAATCTCGGAATACATTGCCTTTTCTACGGCTGGTGAAACAGGAAAATGGCGTTGTTTTATTGGCTTTGCCATACCTACATCAATAGAGTGCGATATAAGGTTGGTCTTACCAAGACCATCTTGACTAAATGATGGAAAACAATTGATCACATTCGTTAGCCTCGCCTTATCCATCTCGGATAACTTATGTTGGTCAACTTTAACTTTGAAATCAACTTCAGTTGAATCTAGCTCAGATATGATAAGTCTTCTGGGAAGTAAATCGTAAAGCTTCCAAAAATCTATCCCTAAATATAGGTCTTGTTTAAGCGACGGTACGATGTAAATTTTTAAAACCTTCTTCTGGTCGCCGTATTCTACCTCTGTTTGAATATGTCCTCGTATCTGCTGTGATCGGCCGTCAGCCGTTGTAGCACTACTATTAATGGCACTGCTATTTCCTGCAGCTTCTACTTCACGGGCTAAGTTACCTCCTACACAACTTGCCGATGCGCCAGAGTCTAACAGACCGTAAACCGTACGATTAAACAATCGAATTGGCAAAAACGGACGAGGATCTTTTGGTCCTTCAGGTAGCGACTTTATATAATTGACTCCAATTCTACAGCTCTTGACATTTTGCCAGAATGCTTTAATTCGACTAGAATTTCGAGCCTTTCGTTTCCCAATATTTTGTAAATAAGTCTCTTCATGTTTAATTTCCTTCAGTGTTTGGATTTTGCTATGTAGCAAAGGACTAGCAGGTAGTTGTTGTTCGTCAGGGATTGGAGGTTGTGCAACATTTGCTGCATCTCTTACTCTTCGGTCATTGTGGATTGACTCCGGGAGGCAATCGAAGTCTTCTGTTTGAATTGCGACTTCGACGTGCCGGCTTTGGAGTTTTTTGAACACTTATTACAACTTGGCTTGTAAGTGTTTGCAGCTCCACAACCGTAACAGAATATTCTTCTCTCCGATACGCAATCCTGATATCGGTGTCCTTCCTTGCGGCAATTCCAGCATAATAAGGAGAACGCTTCGACATCAGCCTCATTTTCAGGTTCTGATTCTAACTGCGTATCATACTCCTGGCTAAATTCAGCCACTTCCCGTTTAAACGGAGTGCTTCGCACGTAGCCGCTAACCCGCTTAACATCGGCCAAGAAGGTTTCGCGCCTGCGACAAATCTGTCTGAGATCTGAAACCGCCTTAATATCAATGTTTAAGATCTCATGTCTTATCTCTGGACGCAAATTGTTTCTGAGAACTCGAATTAATTTACTCGTAGTCCAAGGATGCTCCAGCTGATCGACTAAACCTGATATTGTATCATAAAAACTATCAAAAGACTCGTTTTGCTTTTGTTTAGAATTCCTGATTAATTCTTCGATATCGCAATCGTCTCTGCTATCGCGAAACTGGAGACGCAAAGCTGTACAGAAAGAATTCCACTGAATATCGCCGTGCGCTTTATGATAACGCCAATAAAACTCATTGGCTTTTCCTTCAAAAAGTACGCTGGCGTGTTTGCAAAGCAGATCGACATTATTGTCTAACGTCTCTCATGTTAGAGTATTTACTCTATAAATAAAATTATCAACATATACTCCTTTTCCAGAAAATTTTATCTTCCAACCGTTGAGGATATGTACAACCTTATCTGGTCGGTTTACCAAATCGGACGTAGTGCTTCTCTGTGAAGCGGGAGAGCCCGGAGCCGAGAGGACTTGCCTTGAATTGCTACCGGTTTCATTTCTTGTTTCGACCCTATCTCCATTGCTAAGCGATCGATGTGAAAAATGTTCCCTCTGAGAATTGTCATTACCACCACTGGTGCTTGCTAACGCCCTGGTTATAGTTTCGGTTATGGAATTCTGAATTAAGTCAGTCATCTTCTCCGAAAGCGTAGCTAATAACCTTTGTTCCATATCTAGTAATATCATAGCATTATCTGTTAAACTATTCGAATTGCTGCCCCCAATGTTATTAGCTTGCGTACTTTGTCCCGAGGTCGAAGCTATATTACCTGAGACTTGCTGACCAACTGTATCTACGGGCTGTCGTTTTCTCGACCCACTTCGAGTTTGTCTCTCAGTTACTTCTTGAGGCTTCGGGATCTCTGGTCTACTAGCTACTTTACACACAGGACATTGTGCGCTCTTCTTCCAATAAGCTTCTATACACCGCTTATGGAACTCGTGTTGACAACTGGTTATAAAACCCTCAGCAGGATTTATATCTGCTGTACATAACGGACAAACAACCTTTGGGCTTGAGTCCGCCCCTCTTTCAGGAGATCGGTCTAACCCCAACATTCCCAAAAGATATAAAAATCTGGTTTGAGTGCAAAAAAAAAATAAAAATATTCACGTTCCGACAACGGTTAACCAACTACAATCGAAATTGTTCTTTTAGAAATTGATGCTCTGTTTTGTAATTAAAAACAGAAAATGTTTCGATAATTCAACCCAAAAATTCGAAAAGTAAAATATGATAAAGTAATCAAAAATATGTATATGTATTTACCGAACTCTATACTAGATGTCGCACGTATCGCAAGGTATCGTTTTCTTAATGATAATTAATATTCTCAGAAATTGAAAGATTGGAAAGTAATAGGCTTTTGTTAAGGTTTGACCTATTAAGGAGGGAAGATATATAGTTTAGGATTTCGAATTCGGACAGCGATTGGTTCAAAAACAGAAACGCATGTATTCCAGAATACCATCAAAAAATATAGAACTTCTAGAAAAATAAAAAAAATAAAGGAAAATTTGCATTAACTCTCTCTGGCTATGGCACGACTCGGAAGAAATTGCCAGTATTTTCCGTAGCGTTGAGTTTTAGCGTAGACTTAGTTCAATGACTTAGTGCTATAATATGGGACAGAAGATGAGCCTTCGATGACCACCTCAGTTTTCCTCATTTTAAATAGACACCTTGTAATCTCACCTACATCTTAGGAAGAATCTTTAGCTTCTTTGTAAGACTGGACAGTTGGGAATACTGATATTCACCTCAAATGTTTTCCAAGAATTATTCAGATAAAAGAAAGAAAGACTTTGTTTATCTGGGATTCCTAATAAAAAATCATTTTTTTGCTATGCACTACCCGATTTAAGTCTGGACAGCTAGGAATACTAATATTCACTTAACTGTAATCCGAGAATTCTTGATAACTGAAGTTAAAGAAAATAAATTTATTTATTCGCGAGTCTTAATAAAAAAAATTATTTTTCTACTAAGGCTCCACACGTTTGGGCGCCACTTTTCTTATTAATAATAATAAATTATAACTGTAGTGTGTAACGTAGTGCGCCACTGTCCTCAGTACAAGAAGGAATTATAACTCCTTGCGTTAGGCAGGCTTTCGAGGATCTGAGCTGCGGGGCACGCTTTAGATTCCGGCTCTAGCTCTTCGGCTTTGGGGGTGGTGGTCTTGCTCACCCAGATCTCGGACACGGACTACACATTACTATTAATAAAGACAAGAATTGAGCGTGCTTGCGACAAAAAATAGGAGCTAGAACTAAACCGGAAGAAAAATAAATAAATAAATTCTAGAAAATGAAAGTTAGAAGAAAGGACGAAAGATAGAGGAAAAGACAGAGAGAAAACTATCATTTGCGAAGACACGGATGTTGTTGTGCTCGCTTGAGGCCCACCCAACCTATGATCATCTTCCGCGGGAGAATGGCTCCGATGATCCCTTGAAACCTTACGACCGTGGAGTCATCAGTAGAGTCGGTAAAGTAAATGTTTAGTTGCTCATAATTTCGTTAAGCATTAAATTTAATAAACATAAAGTAATTAAGACTAACATCGTATTTAGGTAGTGTGATTATAAGCTTAGATAGTTATAAGAATATTTATGTATCGCATGATTTAATAATATGTAGTAAAAGAAAATGTGGGATTTTGATATAAATGTTAATTGTAATAAGAATTAAATTAATAAGAAATAGTTTTGATTATCTAATTTAATTCATTGATAGACAACTTCTCGTTTAACTTCATTGTGAAATTTCTTTTAATTAAATTCAATTAAACTTCATTTTAATTGACGACAAATTATAAAAATATATTTAATTTATTACAGCGATAGCCAAATTTCAGTTGTTGCGGCATTTAATTCGTTTTCAACTTCTTTTATATCATTGGCATTTAATAAATATCTCTTAAGTTTTGGTTAGCGCTTAAAACAAGGTTATATCAACTCACGCATCTTATCCATCGGCGAAAGATCGATCTCCCTCGAAGGTGTGCTGAAAATTATATGGCTTTGGCAGGCCACTTTGGGGTTTTAAGGCATTGGTTTAAACAATAGAGTCAATAGGCATTCTTCTACACATTTCATTTCACTTCGCAACAGGAGAAATTTTCGTAGACTTTAACTAACTTAACTTAAATTATAAAAATAAATGTATTCTAATTTTTCAGGGTTTTCATCAACTATTCATGGCCTCTATTGCCAGAATCAAATTCACAAAAAAAACATTTCATATGAGTGTCAAAAATTGTGGCGAAAATTACAAGAAATCTTAATTCAGCAGAACTGGGTTAAAACCCATTTAAGGGTTTTGCTTTAATGTACAAGACCATTTAAAGTCGGACATAGGATGCTCGGATCTACACTTAGGTTCACTTTCAGAATCTTTTTAGGTTAATCCCACATGGGTGCTGGGGTCAACAGGGGTCAACTAGGGGTCAAAATTTGGGGTCACTTTTGGCACTGCCAATTTGCATTAAATGTTTCATGAAACGCCAAAGCTGGCCACTGTAGGTTATTGCGCATGCGCGCTGTTGGCCAATTAAACACTTGAGGTTATTTGCCGATCATTTTCTACTGCTTCTGCTGCTGCTCTCCTAGTAGTCCATCCTGCCCCTCCCAGGGTGCTCCTCGGGACAGGACGCAAACTCGGCTTGCTGGGCTAGATCCGCTGGTTGAGTCCCGACGAAATAAATGGGTTTTCCAGACGGGCCTAGGGCACTGGCTGTCAGTCCGCCGCCTGGTTGCCTCCGTGGACACTCTTTCCGTGACCTGGGCAACAAAAGGTTATCCATCTGTATGCAAATGAAAACGGCTTTACTCACTTGAGTTTGGTTAAGCTTTCGCCGAATAAATTTTTCCGCTACCAGATTTTCACAATCCGCGTGGACACTGGCACTATGTGATTTATATATATATTTTATCGGCCACTGCAACGATTTGCACTCTACCGGATCTCAAAAGGAATAGACTTTAGCACGGAAACGGATGGAGTTGCTTAGCACTTTTTTTCCTCTGCCACAGCATAAAAATTTCCTAATTCAGACTAAAGCTTTCCAGATCTTCCCTGGCGCATCCATGAGCTATCTGGTATTTGTGTCCAAAACTCTGTTCTGGCAGAAATGCAGCTAGCTAATTAGAAATGCATGTGCATTAAAGCTCAGCTTGAACTACGTAAAGCTTTCACTAAAATGCATCGACGTTATTCCCGTTGCGTAAAGCCAGGCTCAGAGTATCACATAATTAAGTGCATACTTCTAGGCAGAAAATGTTTATATCTTTTAAGGTTGATCTAAAATTTATTTAGCGGCTCTTCAGTCGCCACTACATTGCTCACTTTGATTTCGACGCGATACCAACCATACGAGCACGTGATAAAATAAATATCAAATCAAATTATATAGAAATAAAAAACGGGACTGCAAAATGCAAATTGTTCGAAAGAATAATAAAAACCTGTGGAAACACTTCAAAAATGTCCTCGCACGTAAAAATAAACATAAAGGTGTTTTCGTAAAATGTGCGAAAAAGAAGGTATGTCATTAGGTGTATGTATGTGTGCGTATGTTCAAATTTCAGAAGCTCAAAATTTCTCTGAGAATTTATTATTATCTGTATTATATCCGTATTATTATTATTATGATCTGTGTTAGAAATACATTAATTTAAGTTATGATATATTAAGATTAAATGAAAATATGAAATTAAATATGAAAATTAAGTTAATAAGAAACTTTTATATTTTTATTGAGGGGAAATAAAATTTTATTTGAAAAAAAATATCAGAAATATCATATATATCGATATTTTTTTGTGATATTTTAAATATTATCATCATTTTGTTTTGATAAAAAAAAATCATCGATACGATATTTTTTAATATCACGACATCCCTAATACGGACAGACATACGGACAGACGGACGGGCAGACGGACATGGCCATATCGACTCGGCTATTGATCCTGATCAAGAATATATATACTTTATATGGTCGGAAACGCTTCCTTCCGCCTGTTACATACTTTTCAAATAATCTAGTATACCCTTTTACTCTACGAGTAACGGGTATAACAACAACATTAATACAAATCCATAAGGGCGGGACCGGGATTGTTTTTTGTCCAGTTTCGATTTAACCGCTGCAGAGGCCGCGGTGTTGTTGTTGGTTTTTCTCCCTCTATCTTACGTCCCTTACGCACACACTGCTTGCCGACGGCAAAACATCCGGTCCGGCTTCGCAATTTTTTAGTTTGAGAATAAGTAAATTATTACTATAATTACTACTTTTCTGAATTATTAATTAATTATTTTCGAACTACAAGTCAAGATTAACCTTTCGTGGACCTAATTTGGTTTTCTGACCCAACAGAATATAAGAAAGCTCAACGTCCGAGCAACGAAATATTAATATTTGTATTCACATATTCATGTCCGACGACATCGAGATCTTGGATCTTCTCGCTTACACACCCGTTCCCAATTCTGTTGTCCAATCCGCATAGGGTACCATCCGCGCAAGTTTCGCCAGTTTCGGATCCGCTCCGGAGTCGCGGCGCACATTTCTTCGTATGACACACAGGTCGTGTAATCGTCGTTCTCCGCCGGCGAGTATATTTTTTTGCCCGTGGTTTTTTGGAGTCAAGTTATATGCGGGTAAGCGTTTTCTTGCCCAAGGAAGGCGACAAAAAGCCGCATACGATCTCTTGAATCCGCTTAGACAGGTCCCAATCTGCATCTCTGCGGCCGTTACAGTTAAAGCCAAAGGCTGCCACCACCATTCAGAGGGCAAAAAGCGACGAATTCGTCAATACCTCCCCCGGTCCCTCATCAAGAGTCTTCATGTTTATATCCGGGTCGTGGCTATTGTGCGATCTTCGCGTCCAGCATCTACGATCGCTACTGGCACCCCAACATATCCCAGGCAGAAGCCTACGATGTCTACAAGAAGTGCATTGCCGAGATCCAGAAGCGCCTGCTCGTTAGCCTCAAGAACTTTACTGTCGCCGTGGTGGACAAGGATGGTGTGCGGGATTTCAGATCCAATCAGCGCTGCAAGCCTGGCCGCTTTATTAGGTTTTGATTGAGGCATTTAAAATGCACAGTTTTGTAATAAAATGCGTCTGGATTTTTGGTTAATTTAAGACATACAAAAAAAAAAAAAATAGCTGCTCCGATCTCCTTTCCGACGACAGGGTGTCGTCTACCGCCAGTGAACACCGAAGTTTTCGCTGGTGATTACCTTCGGTGGCCCACATTCCGAGACCTTTTCACCGCGATATATATCAAAAATCCCCGTCTCACACCGGTGGAAAGGTTGTTTTACCTGCTTGCCAAGACGAGTGGCACCGGTGACGAATGAAGGGTTTAGTTCAGCGCGGCGAGGCCTTACGGGTCGCTATGAAAATAAACGCTTGCTGGTTAACAGCCACTTGAAGATTTTACAGTCCAAGACCGCCTTAAGAGACTTACAGAGCACCATTTAAAGCTGTTTGACAGCCTTGAAGACGTTCTTTATTCCAGTCGAGGCTTGGGATTGTCTCTTGGTGCTGATGGTGTCTGCAAAGCTTCCTAAAACCACCTTATTCTTGTGGGAGCAATCCATTCACAACATGGCCGAAATTCCAACTTGGAATGAGATGGATGCGTTCCTGACCGAGCGCACTGTATCGCGTCTGCGCTCGCCCCTCTTGTCCGCACTTATGCTCTCGCTCTCATCCGAGCTCGCGCTCTCCAAGCTCCGCGGTCGGCCGCCGTCAATCACCCGAGCCCGCTTTAGCGAAGTAAAGCGGGTAAGAGCGCCGCTCTATTTTAAGCTAAAAGTTAGTCTCATGAATGCAACTGAATAAATCAGAACTTATGCCCACGACCCCCCGCTTCTTTGTGCTTCTTCTTCGGTGGTGTCTTTTTCAACATTCGCTGTGCGCCGTGTGAATTTACAAATTCGACAAGCTTGCACTTATCTCTGGACGACAACGCCCCCCTACAAAACAACAATAATTGTATGTTTTCTTTGAGTAAAACGCATTATCCAAAGTATCAATTTCGTTACTTGATTATTATTGTAAGTGGTTTTTATCTGTCTCGCAGATGTATCACAAGAAAGAACTGAAGATCTCTTGAGCATATTTTTTTTGTTTACCTAATATTCCGGAGCTTAGAACAAACATCATATATTAATCCTGAACGGATAAACGGGTACTTATCATTTTGGATACCTAAAATTATTAGTCGCCTTTTAAGACTTAAATTCCTACACCTGAATCAATTGAATATGTTAATTATTTCCGTGATGCAACGTGAAAAAATAAGACAAATTTGGCCCAATGGAGGCCCAATGGAGGACCTTTGGGGGTATGCACAGTTCGATACTTGCCAGTAAGGCGTTTGTTTGTTAGGAGGTGAGAGCGTTTTGGCTGTTTTCTGGGAAATGAGTGTCTAGAAGTATCTCCAGAGATTCCTCACTCGTGCTGGTCGTGCTCGTGAGACAAATTTGTTTAAACTATGATTTGTGGCGCAAGCTTTTATGTGACCTATTGTGTATTTGAAGGTTGTTGGTAGTTACCCCAAATGTTTTGGAGTATTGTATTGTTTTTTATATTGACCGTTATTATATTTATTATTCCGATAGTAAAAGGTGGGCTATCTAAATGTGACCCACGTAAACTCTTAATAACTTTGACATGATATCGACAAACGTCATACCACATCTGATTCATCATTTCAAGTAGTCATTAACCATGGATAAATACACTCCACCTGAACGATCAATTGAAGCCACTTACCGTCAATGGCGACCGATATCGAGCCATGATAACACACATGCCAATTGTGCGTAGAAAGCGAATGCGTAACTTCTGGTTCCAACAAGATGTCGTCATCAGGGAAAAAGGCAAATAATATTTTAAATGTTAATAATATTAATCTTCTTGAATTAAAATAAATGTCTGTGCAAAAAAATAACAAATTGTCTTTTCCTTAACAATTTTATTTACGAATCACACGGGTCACAAGTAGATGGCCCGGTAGATGGTAGGGGGCTCGGCTTGTCGTAACAGGCGATTAAAGAGTTAGCGAAGGAGCGTTACGCATCAACGCAACAAGATAGGGATTGCGATCTGGCACCACATCCTGCTCACCGAAGTAATACCTTGACTGGAAGTCCCGCTGAGCGAAGCAAGGACTGGATAGCGTTAGGAGGTTTTGTTTAGTACGCAGGCGTAACTCTACTTGGTGAGTTATGAATTGTGCATGCCATCTACGGTCGGTGGATGGTATCTTTTAAAGATTTTATTTTACTGCCGTATTTGTAATAAAAAAAAAACATGTAGATGGCCCACCCTATACATAACTATTGTTATGTTATGTATATATTCACAACCAAAAAAATTATCCGAAAATAACTTTTATAAACAGAAGCTAAAATGAAAAGACGACGAACCAGTTTACATTAAGAATTTTAGGAATCAATCCTCATAGTCAAGTAGACGAAATTCAAGTACAAGTACATAGGTTAGGTAAGTTTGGGTTTTACCGGCGGTCGGTAAGCCGACGCACTTAGACTATTAGAGGTCCATTGTGATACCGTGTATGTTTTCCCCTTTTGCCTGTCAAGGTTCGTGTGAAGTTAGCAGTTTCCCAGCCAGAGGCGCTGGTGAATTTTTGTATCCGATGTGGATCGGTGTCGGACAAGTCTTGAGTACGTCTTTTCGCTTGCAGTGCTGGACAGTAGCATAGTAGATGCTCTACCGTTTCTTTCATTTCTTCGTCCCTACAGCTACGGCAAAAATCATTATACGGGGCATTTAGTCTTCTGGCATGGGTGCCTATCTTTGATTGGGGATATTTACCTGTGAAGGTAAGGTCTGTCAGGGCTCCGGGAATCGCCGTTGGGATGACATTGTTAAAAGCTCCTTCTTTGCCAAGGAAAGCTATCAGTGCATATTCCTTTTGGGACATTGATTTTTCTATCTTGGAGACGAGAGAGTGTAGTGCTGTCTCTGTCGATTTCCCTTTCTTGTAGGCGTGTTGCGTGTCTGTGATGAGAGTTGGATTAAGAGTTGATCTCAGATGCAGGCCGATGATTCTTTCAAGGGTCTTTAGTAGGAAGGATGACAGACTAATTGGTCTAAAATCCTTGGGGGTCGTGTGTGATGGTTTCCCTGCTTTGGGGATGAACACAATTCGGGACTCTATCCACGATTGCGGTAGGGGTCCAAGAAGTAGGGACCTTTTAAAAATGTCAAGAAGCCAGTTTATGGCTATATTTCCCGCATTTTGGATTTTTGCGGGTATGATTTTGTCTGTACCGGCAGATTTGTATGGTTTAAAGCTGTGTATGGCCCAATGGAGGACCTTTGGGGGTATGCACAGTTCGATACTTGCCAGTAAGGCGTTTGTTTGTTAGGAGGTGAGAGCGTTTGGCTGTTTTCTGGGAAATGAGTGTCTAGAAGTATCTCCAGAGATTCCTCACTCGTGCTGGTCCAGGAGCCATCTGCTCTTTTAAGGTAGCCTAGGGTTGTGGCCGATTTGGATAGGATTTTTATAAGTCTGGCTGCTTCAGTTGTATTTTCAATTATTGAGCAGAAGGAATACCACGATGATCGCTTTGCTTTCCTGATGGCTTTTTTGTAGTTTGCAAGGGCTCTCTTGTAGGGGGTTTACAGGGACTCCTAATTTCGTGCCTTGGCCCTGTTAAAAAGGGTTCTCCAGTCTAATCGGAGGGGGGATAGTTATGCTGACCACCAGGGAGGTTTTCTTTTTCTTTTGGGCTTGCTTACGGCGCTGGCCTTTTTTAGTGCATAGTTGCAGGTTTCTGTGAAAATTGAAACTAGTTCGTTTAGACTAGAAATTGTTTGGGAGTAAGGAGGGGGATCCATTGGGATTTTTTTCCCTTAAAATATTTTTGTATTTTTTATTTGCAGAAGCCCCACGGACATCTGCTGTGGGCGTCTCCACCACGGTTGTATCGGCTCCCTCCTCGTCCGATGTGTCTAGGTCCGTCATTGGACCCATGTTCGAAAGGCTGCGGAGGATTGAGGCATCAGTCGAGTAGCCGTCCTCGGTTTCCGATGCCTTGATCTTAGAGGCAATCTCCGCGATCACTCCTCCACCGCCTTCCTGATCCTCCATGGCGGAGTCCGATTTGTAGACCTTTATGGTCACTGAACTGAAGCTGAAGTTTAGCTCCCCATGAGCGGCCTTAATGTGAGCTAGGGACTCCTTTTCTAGGATGAGAATGGCCTGGTTTGTTGGCCCCTCCATCTCGTCGACCTTCACCACTCGCCAGTCTGAGGTTAGAAGGTTCGGGTTGCATCGCTGCAGCATGGTAAGGATCTGGTCCGGCGCCTTGATGGATGCCGGGATCCAGATCCTTGCACGGGGTCGGTAAGGTACGTTGGACCAGCTCAGCGCAACAAGTCCGGCGCCCCCATACACCTCCCTCAGCTCCTTTACTCCGGCTTTGTACAGCTCCGCTGAGCGTTCATCGTCACTGGCGATCACCTTGACGCCGCCTTGAAACCATCCCACGTATTTGCAGACGGGAGGGGGGCCAGGTTCTTTGGCTAAGATTATGAAACATTTGGTGGCTTCCACTAGTTTCGTAGAATCCTGCCACTCGGGTCGATTCTTTCGACCACGCCCAGGAGAATGCAGTTTTTCGCGATCTCCGCAAAAGATCGCCCTGGCTGTACGCGTTGCCGGTTTGCCGAGGGGTCGGAGGGAACGTCCTGGGAGCGCTCCCTCTTAGGTGGATGTTGCTTTTTGACCTCTGTGGATTTGGGTGGCTTGGGGGCTTCCTTGCCGAAGTTTAGCAAAACGGATTTAGCCCATTCCACCTTCTTCATCCACTCAGCCGAAGGAGCCGTTAGATCTCTCCTGGCTGCGTAGGATTTGATCTGCAGATCGTTTCTCTGCGTAGGTGTGTTTGCCTTTACCGGTTGCCACTGAGTGCTTGCCGTCCTTGGCTGCGCCTAAAGGAGGCATAATGCCTGGAGATGTTCCCATGGTGACGGCTTTGGGCGGCTTGCACTCAATCGCCTCAGATTTGAGGCGGGGTTCACCCGAACCTGATCCTGTGGTGGAGCCCAGGCAGGTGGGCTCAATCGCCAATTTCGCTGCCTTGAGGGTTGTTCGGCCAGACTCAGTCGTCTCTGCCGAATGGGTAGGTTTTTTTGGGAGATCCTGACTCCTTTATTATTTTTGTTTATAGACTTTATGTGATTCCCACGAGTTGCGGAGAAAAGGAGGGTCCACCCGGGTGGAGATCTACGACGCCCGGGTAAGGCTTCTTAGAACAGGGGGTCGCCAGGTACCTTGAGCTCTCCGTTTGAGTCTGAGCTATTTTGTGACCCGGGACCTCAGTCAGGCTGACTCTCGGCACGGGTCGAGTGACACCATAGTCCGACCCGGGACGCCCGACTACCATTTGCCAGTATCCTCTAGCAGGAACATAACCTTGCCAGGGGATCTGTGTCCAGCCGCCCTCGCGTGGAGAGTATAGTCGCACTTCCGGGTGTATGGACAATTACGGCGCGTTCTTCTAGCAATCTTGAAACTACACGTTAGTCCCCTTGTCCATCACCCGACTGACGGCCTACAAGTAGATAAGTAATCGACAAAATAATCGAAAAATCATCAGTATCTGAATATAAGAGTCCACTTTAACTTGTTCAGAAAAAATTTCTCCCTGGCTAGGAGAAAAGGAAATGGCTTTAGTGGCGCTTGGGTAAGAAATAAATAATAGCCCGTAGCCCAATAGACGGCAATTAAACCCAAAATTAGGCGACGGTCGGCAAACGTAAAAACTGTTTATCGAATTGCATGTAACATACTATCGCTTAACATAAGCTTCCAGTAGCGATGCTCGGGAAGATATAGAGTCGCTCCCGATATTGGAAAGAGCTTTACACGAGCCCCAAATTTCCGCCCTCACTTGAGCTATATCCATCCGAAGCTGTCCAGTCTTTTTGATCTTACCAGCGACTGAGACGGACGTGCTCTGGAGAGCCACAAAAGAAACTTAAGAGCCAAGGTATTTACTGTTTTTGCGCTTTGGCACCCTGGCCGTATAAGCTAACAAGTCAAAGTCCTTCTTATAGGATTGGCACCGAGTTCTATAATTTTCTCTTCAAAAACAACTCGGCGGCCTATATTTTAATTTTTGGACCGAAGCAACCGTCCAACGTGCTTGAGGCGCCACCATACACGAGGCATCGGGCTCCTCAAGACAGGTACATTTTTAGTAAAACATAACAAACGAAATGAATAAATAAGTGAATATAGGCCGCCCAAAATAAAATGAATTAAAAAAAAAAAAACGTGCGCTGAATATCGGATAAAACAAAACAACAATAAGAGTAGTAGCAAAACATACAAAATTGATTACAGCTGTTATGTTAATTAATAATAATTCCTACTTCATGAGTAGTTAAAATAAGAGTTTAACGAGAAATTTAATATTTAAAAATACCTACTTCCCAGCGTGTTCTGGCAGTGTATGCTCATGATTATGCCAAATATTTCCTCGTTATAAGAAAACAGTTTAGTTATGATGGCATGCACAGACAGAAATAGGTTGTTGTAATTTAAAATTATTGTTTTTCATTGGAAGTGAAATTAATTTTTCTAACACTTTGAGCATCTTTTATAACTCAAAATAAAAGTTAATATTATTAAATTATTTTTTAATATTTATAAATAAATCAAAATTCTTAGAAATAATTCAGGCATGCACGCTTATATTTAATTTTTTATTACATTATGGTTATTTTCTAGAAATTTACTTCAACTTCTAATTCGCGGGTCCCACGGCCACACCTCCCGCCCAACCGACCGAGGGGCGCTGCCGTGTATCGTACGGCTCGAATCGCGAGAAGATAGACGCGATATAGAAGACAGTAAAGAACGAGGAAATATATGTATGTATACAGTAGTAAGATCTAAGAATTCGTTAAGTATGTTAGTATTGATCGCTTTAAAAGCGACAGAGAGTCAGAATTAGAGATAATAGGATAGAATCTATTATTGTCCCTACTCTGTAGGGATCATGCAACTCATAGTTAGATCTACAATGATTTAAAATTAGAGGTACGTAATTTCTAATAAATCTGCTTGAAACAGTGAAGTTTAGCCGACTAACCAAGTCGGGACTATCCACTTCACCACGAATAAGGCTAAAAATAAAGACTGTTCCAAGCATCGTTCTACGGTTAGCTATGGAGGATAAGTTAATTAACATTAATCAACTTGAATAAGGAGGTAATCTAAGCTTGCATCCCAATTAAGCCGCCGTAAGGCAAGAAGTAAGAAGTTCTTTTGAACCGATTTAATGAGGTCCGAGCAAACTTCATATTGTGGACTCCAAACAGGTGATCCATACTCGAGGATCGGACGGACTAGAGAAATAAATAAAGTTTTGGTCATGTAAGGATCATCAAATTCACTTGACCACGGTTTTATAAAACTAAGCACACCCCTGGCCTTATTGACAATAGAAGAAAAATGTTCTGAGAATTTAAGTTTAGGGTCCAGAAGAACACCAAGATCATCAACATGTGATATTCTGTCCAAAGAGCACCCACTTTAAGTGCAAGTTGCGTGCATTGAGTTGGCACGATAAAAGGTCATAGCTTTACACTTAGAGCCATTTAAGTTTAATACGTTATCACGGCACCAGGTTTGAAAGCAGTCTAGATTGGATTGTAAGTCCAAATGGCGAGAAATGTCCTTATATTGCAAGCATAATTTTACATCATCAGCGTACATTACTACACGCGAATGATTTATTATTAAGGGAATTTCGTTAATAAATAAGGTAAAAAGGAGCGGACCTAGGTGGCTCCCTTGTGGGACGCCGGATGTGACTCGGAGAATACAAGAAAGAACATTTTTAAAGAGGACCCGTTGGGTCCTGCCATTCAGATAACTTAAAATCCAATTTAGGAGATCAACAGGGAAACATAATAAATCAAGTTTTTTTATTAAAAGTGAATGATTAACAGAGTCGAATGCTTTACTAAAATCCGTATAAATGACATATGTTTGAAGATTATTTTTGAAGCCCTGTACCACGAAGGAGGTTAGCTCCAGAAGGTTAGTAGTTGTTGATCTTCGTTTCATGAACCCATGCTGACATGGTGATATAATTGACCTACAAAGGCGCTGCAAATGAGGAGTGATAACGTTTTCAAAAAGCTTAGGGATAGCAGACAATTTGGAGATTCCTCTGTAATTGCTTGCATCCGATTTGCTACCTTTTTTATGGAGAGGGATCACAAAGAACTCCTTCCATATTTGGGGGAACTGTGTAGATTCCAGAGATAAGTTAAACAGTTTTAGTAGAGGTTTGCACAAGGCTTCCGCACAGAATCTAAGCACACAGCCAGGAATTCCGTCGGGACCTGGCGAATAGACAGGCTTAACTCGCTGAAGATCAAAAAGCAGTGAGCTTTCGTTTAAAGTGGGACAGAATATTAAATTTGACTTTGATACCGCGTAAGAGTAAGGCCGTTCGGAATGAGGTATGTGGTTTGAAAAAACTTGGCAAATAGATCGGCTATTGCCTAATCCGATGTTACCGAAGTATTTTCAAAAAATAGCGAGGAAGGGTAGCTGGTTGTTTTGCGCTTAGTGGTAACGAAATTATAAAACTGTTTGGGATCCTGTGCGAACTCGAACTTACAACGGTTTAAATATTTTTATAACAATGAGCGTTAAGCACGGTAAAATTTAACCGAGCACTTACATATTTAGAAAATATGGATTGAGAACCGGTATTTTTAAATTTTAGATGTGTCAACTCTTTATTAAACCAAGGAGGTTTGTTAGAGGTAGACGGATAGTATATCGGAACACAAGACTTGAAAAATGATTTAATTGCAGTATAAAAAATATCTATGGCATCGTCTATTATGTTGCAAGAATATAGATCGGACCAATTAAAGCCAGATATAAAAAGATTTTCCCTCCGAAAGTTTACCTCACGAAAACAATGAATTCGTTTGGTTGACTTATCTGGCCTCTCTTTTATTACGGTACCTGTGTCGCTTGTCACCTCGAAAGATGGATGGTATGGATCTTCTGGTTGACTAAGAGGTGCTACTCTAGTCAGAAACACACTTTCAGGACTTGTAACAAAACATAGATCCAATAAACGACCAAGAGAATTTCGAATATAATTAACTTGCAACAACGATATGTCAAGCAAGCCGTCAATAAAGTCATGCTGTGCTATAGGCAGGAGAATATTCGACTGTTCTTCTGTGGACCACTTAGTGCCTGGTATATTAAAGTCACCTAGAACAACTAGTTGGTCCCTATTGGACAGTCTGTTTGAAACGAATTGGATAGCGGACAAATGGTTAATATATTCAGGAAATTCAGAAGACGGCGGACTGTACGAGCACGGAATATAAACATAGCTATCAGACAGCTTTACGCATAAGAATTCTAAGTTACGGAACTCATCAAAAAGTACCTTCTCTGACGTGAGGGTAGACCTAACAGCAATTAGGACTCCTGTATATTGTGTAAATTAATTAAAATTCGGGTGGCCACAGGGGGATCCCTCGCTGCAGTCTCCGATGATGTGCCGGTTGGCTGATGGTGTCCCTTGCACCAGGGAAGAGGGTGATAAATCCACTTGGAGATTTATGACGATTACGTTGGGAAGATGACTGTCTTCCTTAATGCAACTGGCCTAGGGACTCAGATTGCTATGGTTCATGAGCGATGGCTCTTTATTTTATGAATGTCCAAAACGAACTGAACTTAAGGCTAACAAAATATGAAACTCATAGCGGCCACTCCAACGGGTAGTGTTTGCCGGCTATGCACGGGCTTCCGGCCAGACGCTGTGTCAGCAGTTTGGCCGGAGCGAGTCTTCGGACGATCGGTCGTAGCCGTCGCCCGGTTAACTTTAGTTAACTTGCACGGGCTTCCGGCCAGACGCTGTGTCAGCAGTTTGGCCGGAGCGAGTCTTCGGACGATCGGTTAACTTTAGTTAACTACTCCCCCCTCGGAATTAAGGCCGCCCTCGGCCGTCTGTAGTTCAGCGATAATCTGCCTAATTTGGCCTGAGGATTTTCTTGCCTCGGTGAAACGCCTAAAAATGAGCCCGATGCAGATGAGTGCGCAGCATATTGCTCCTGCAATAGTTGCTACGAGACGTGTTCGATGGTTGTCAATCTCTTCCCTGAACTCCTTGATGAACTCCAAGTTTCGTTCACTCAGACGGTCAAGATACGGGAGGCTGAGGACATCTTGGGTGGCGGTGATGTTCAATAAGGGAAGACTTTCTGTCCCTGGAGCTCTCTTCTGGGTGTTATTGTGGTTGATAAAGAGTGTGTCATTTATAGTGGCTTGTTTGTCAAAGGTTATGAGGTGTGTGCCATGAGTCCAGATTTCTGTACCGTTGTCCACTCGCACTTTGGCAGACCTATCGTTGATGATAATGATTCCTTCATCTACGTAGGTTATCGGATGCAGGTCACTTTCTTGTACTCGGCAGTGTGCTACCCCACCGGCGTGCAGTTCTTTGGCGCACGAACTCTCTGAAGCTAGGCGGCAGAATGTGGCTTTCGGTGATTCGGAGCAGTTATTGATGGCGTAAACTTCTCCGCTGCATTCGGCTATGACATTGTCTATGATCTGCAACATCGTTCCACCATGGGCAACTGGGAAAATAGTGATCTTATTGCAGGCTAATTTAATTTTGGGGAATTTAATGATAAAGTGTAAAATGTTACGGGACTGTAAAATCTTTACAGACGAGACGGACAAAAGATCTCCTATAGGTGTGTCGGTGGGTTCCTCAAGCCAAACTGTTTTTAAGTCTTCGTGATCTAAAATGTTCGGACTAACAATGTTAATCCTGGCTAGGGTTATTGCAAGCATTAAATTTTGTAATTCCGCCATTAACATGCGGTTTCTAGCAAGCAGTGTTTCATATAGGTGTCCAGTGTATATTTGTGAGGTTTTGACCGATCTCAAAACTGAATTGACGGTAGAGGTAAGTTGATTAATTTGATTTTGGGTTTTGGTGTTAATTTGGATCTGTCTATTGCTAGACTCGACTAATTTCATCTCGGAAAACTTGATTTTTTCTAAGTCGCTGGCATCTGGTGTCCCTGCTACAACCTTTAGCATAGATCCTAAGAAATCCAAGCTCCTATCTACTCTGTGATGAACGCCCAACGACTTTAACAAGTCCTGGAGGTGGGCGGTATCCACGCTCAGAAGCTTCTTCATATGGGATAGCGGAAACATGTCTATCATGTTGGTTGTCTCCTCTATTACGCGCCCATATTCTGAGAGGTTTGCTGTGTGCGTGACGTAAGCAAACTCCTCCCACAACGGGGATGTACCTGGCCTGTGAATAATCGGTAACGTGGGCCGACGCCAAGGACAGGAGTATGCAAAATGTTGGTCCGATCCTGTGAAATTAAACTTTAGCTATTTTGATGCTTATAGAGGGTTTTCCCACCACCTATAAAATGAACCTAAAACAACTATGCCAGTGGCTATGAACCTATAGTAAAAAACAAAGTGCGCCAAGCGGCTTGAAGGTGTAATAACTAATGAATATAAAAAATAAAGTGCGCCAGATGGCTTGAAGGTGTGATAAAAAATATAATATAAAAAATGAATATAAAAAATGAATAATAAAAAAACCATAAAGGACATTGTCGGTTATATTATTTAAGATTGTCCTTGTGGACCACCCTCCCCTTAATGAGGACCGTGGTCCCCAGGTCCGCTTCTACGGCTCTCTCCTCGCACATGGGTGTGAGTTTATTTCCCAGCCTTCTATTGGATTTAACCAATACCTTCTCGCCGACTTCGAATACTCTGTGTTGTCGGGAGGCGTTTTCCCTGGTCCTGAGCGTGTTTTGTGCCTTAATGATTCTGTTCCGGACTTCCGTCTGTGGGTCATCTGGGTGCTCCTGCACGATGACAACTGGTCGTTTGTCAACGACAGAGTGAATTGACTTATTATATTTGGCGGTTGCCAACAAAATAATTTCCACAGTATCGGTTATGCCCTTGTCGATTTTTAGGCAACGAGCAAGCTCCAAAAGGGTGCTATGAAAGCGCTCCACTTGCCCATTTAACACGCTATGGAGTGGCGGTGCATTGGCAATGCTAACGCCAAAGTGATTGTCAAGCATGGTCGAGATAGTATGCGAATTTAATGAAGGTTCATTATCGCAGTAAACTACTCTAGCCCTAGGGAAAAAATTCATAATCTGTAGTATGGCCGGTTTAAGGTCTTCGATCGTCCTAGAGTGGACATGTTGCACAATTGCGAACTTCGAAAACTTGTCAATGCAAGTGAGAAAATACTTTTTATCCGCAGAGAAAATGTCGATGTGCAGTAGTTCTCCCACATGAGAGGGGATCGGAGTCTCGCCTAGCTCATGTTTTTTTGGGTGCCTATCGTATTTGGCTTTCGCGCATGTTTTGCTGTTTGCTACGATTTCGGTAGCCAACTTGGTCATCTTCGGAAAGTAGTACTCGGAGAGTACCTGCTTAACGTTTTCTTGGGCCCTATTGTGTTCTACGGTAAGAATTTCCCGTCTCTCAGGGACTGCAAAAATATCCGTTACACGGTTTTTGCAGTGCCAAAATTTGGTGGCTGGAAATCTCCGAACCAATTCGTCCTGTATTAGTGCCAGCGTGTGCAGGTCACAATGAATGGCGTTTACGCCCTTCGGAACGATTACATCTGCGAGTTCATCAATCAATGACTCTTTGCAGGGGAAGTTAATCGCATGCCGTCTCTTGTTTCCAAAGAGGACGAAGCTGCGCTTTAACGGAAAGCGTGCCTCCTCCAGAGTTATCTGGTTTTGAAAGCAGTTTAGGGGCTTATCCGTCGTTTCAATAGTGTGCGTCAAGGAGAGCTTGCTGTGAATAGTGGCCATGCACGATTGAGCTTCTTGCTCCTCCATGACGTTAATTTGTTGCGGTGACAATGCATCGGCGACCAAGTTTTCTTTGCCGGGTTTGTAGAAAATACGCGCCCCTGATTCATCAATGCGCGCTTTCCACCTTTTAATCTTTGCATTCGGATTGGATTCCGATACTGCAAAGGTTAGCGGCTGGTGGTCGGTAAAGATGTTGATATCTTTAACCGCATACAGGTAATGCCAAAGCCCAGACTATGGCTAAGAGTCCCCTCTCGTTGGTGGCGTAGTTAACCTCCCTGTCTTTCAATGTCCTTGAGATCATTGTTATTAGGCGTCCCTCTTGGGACAATACTGCGCCAATGCCATGGGCCGAGGCATCTGTCATTAGATCAAATGCCTTTTTGTAGTCGGGGTACCTTAGCATCACGTCGTCGGATGCCAAGATGTTTCGTAGTTTCTGGAACGCTTGTTGCTACGTCTCCGAGAACTGAACCGGAATGTTTCGTGACCTGTGTCAACTAACTGTTCCGTTTTCCCCCTTTAGGATGTCTGATACAGGCCTTGCTATTGCCGCGAAGTCCTTAATAAAACATCTGTAGTAGCTGGCTAGGCCTAGAAATGACCGTACCTCAAAAACACTTTTGGGTTCCGGAAATTCTTTTATAGCCTTAACCTTTTCTGGGTCTGTTGTAGCACCGTTACAAGTGACTATAAACCCAAGGAAGCTCACACTTTTCTTAAAAAAGCTGGACTTTTCTACCGATACCCTCATGTTCGCATCGTGCAGGTTCTTTAGAACTCAATCTACGTGCTTGATGTGAGAGTTTTCGTCTTCGGAGTAGATAATTACGTCGTCAACGTAAACATAGCAGAACTTGCCGATTTGTTCCCGTAGGATGTCGTCGATTGTCCTCTGAAAAATGCTGCCTGCATTTTTGAGGCCAAACGGTAGTCTGCAAAATTCGTATTTTCCCCCATTCACAGAGAAAGAGGTTTTTTCCCTGTCGTGTTCTGCAAGAATGATTTGGTGATAGCCAGACTTGAGGTCCAGCGTGGAGAAATACTTCGCATTGCCTAGGTTGCTCAATATCATGTTAATATTTGGCATGGGGTATTTATCGGGCACTGTTCTTTCGTTTAGCTTGCGGAAGTCGATAACTAGTCTCATTTTCCGGTTGCCATGGTCATCGGTCCCTTTTTTATCTACAACCCTTATCGGGTTGTTGTAAGGGGATACCGACTTCTGAATTATCCTGTTTTTAAGCAGATCTTCAATCTCTTTGTTGACGAAGTCCGCCGCCCCCATTGGGTACTGGTATAATTTTGCGTATATGGGCTCCTCACTAACTGTTCGGATGGTAGCTACCACCGATGTGTTATAGGGCAAAGCCTCGTTAGGGTTTGCAAAAGCCTTCTTCCTAGTCTTCAGCATTTATAAGAACGCGTTTCTGACTAAGGGTGGCGCATATGAGCAGTCCACTTCGGTAAAATTGACGTCGGGGCATGGGTGGAATTTAATTTTCTCTTCTCCATTGCCCCATCTGAGGTGGCCGGAGGCCAGACAAAGCGATGCCCCTGCCTGTTTAAGTAGGTCGAGGCCAATGATCGCGTCGAAGGAAGACAAATCAGGTAAAATGAAGAACGTGGCCTTCAAATCAAAAAGTGACACGAAGCATTTTTTCGTGATTGTGGTAACACCATGGAGTGAATGGATGGTGAATGGGGAATCGACGGGGCGAACGCCTTTTAAGCCTTTGTGAGGCCGGATAAAATTTTTTGACGCACCCGTGTCGATGAGGAACTTCATCTCTTTCCCCGCTACTCTTCGTCTGATGACGGGCAGCAGGGATTTTCCCCTAAAAAATTAATCACTTCTAAATCATATTCAGAAATGGTGTCGTCGTCGACTTTGTCCGCCGCGCTGGAGGCTGTGGTTGCGTACGTGCCCTCGGCCTGATCTACGCTCTGAGCGATGTGATTAACCCTCTGTCTCTTGTGAGGGTGTGAACGACCGGAGTGGGCGGGCTTCCCGTTTTGGTAGGCCTGTGCCTGAGTAGGTTGTCTCAACCTGGACATAGATGGGTCAACCTCCATGGGTTCTGGTGTGTTTTCACGACGCCTGTCGTTATGCGGAGCCGAGTGTACCTGAGCCTTAACCTGTTTAGTAAAGTGTGGGTTTTTTCCCCCGCTTACTTGGGAGTGCGCTTGGTAGGGCGTTTGTTGGCGTTCTTGCGCCATTGGGTATTGCTTCCTATCCCTACCCTCCAGGCTTTTTGCAAACGATGTTGCGAAAGTGTACCTTTCGTGGTTTGATTTCACTTCCTGAGCTAATGCCAACGCAGTTGGCATGTCCTTCGGCTTCGCCGAGAAGAAAACATCGGAAAGACTGCGCTTGAGTCCCGAAATAAATATACGGAGCGCATCATCCCGAAACTTGTCGCATAAGATTTTTGCGATTTCGTTTCATACGACATGGTGGCTTTATTGGTAAGCAAGGTGAGCTTTTTCTCGACCTCGTCGTAGTATTGTAATATAGTCAGGCTCCCCTGTCTGAGGGTGCCCATCTCCTGCTCGATGACGTGAATTGCGCGTTTGTCACTATATGTGAAATCGAGGCGATCTATGATCGCATCGAAATTCAATACAGTGCCGAACGAAGATAGCACCGCATCGGCAGGGCCTCTTATTTTACTTCTGATTATAACGACCGCCTGGTAGTGGCATGAGCTATTTACATAATTTCTAAATATGTAATATGCTGCTACCGCCGCCTGTCGCCAAGAGACATATGTCTCTTGTGCTCCCGTAAATTCGGGCAAGCATTTTACGGCATCCAGAGGCTTGTTGCACTCGACGTTGCCCGTGATATCAATGGGTTGGTATACCTTGATTATAGGGGCTGCCGCTTGTGTGGGTTCGATCTGCACCGCTGCAATTTGGGTAGCCAACTGTTGTATAGTTTGGCGCATTTCTTCTTCTCTGCGCATGGCTTCACCGGCCGCTTCTGCCAAGGCATGATTAACGACGGCCTGAATCACAGCCTTAAGCTGATCTGGGTCCATGGTTCTAACTGAAGGGGGGTCTGCGGGTACCCGTATTGGGGTGGAAGTGTGCGGGGGCCCTTCACTGTCGGAATCTGAGCCGCTAGCGTACCGTTTATTTTCTCTATATTGTGTAAATGGGGAGCTCATATGTGCTTAAGTTAAACTGCACTGGTATGCAATGCCCGCTCTGCTATTTTGCCCATGAAGGCAGCTGGCAATGCAAGAAGTACGCGGGGACGGGGCCGCCGCCTTAACAACTATGTATGAAGCTGTTCGAACCAAGCCGTCGCCTCGCGGAGCAGCGGCAAGGTAGGGGGTATGCGGGAGCTGAGCTTCCGCCACTATAAACAAAGAAGCGAAGAATTGAAATACAAATGCATGCGCGGCGGTGGAGTGGGGACAATAAAAGATACAAAGTGGACTGCGAAGCTAATACCAAGAATTTCTACTCGAGCGCTGTGATATACAAAACCGAATTAAATGTCAAATAAAAATTCAAATCTGGTATATTAAATTGTGAGAGCCTTGGCTCTGATATTTAGCCCCCGCAATATGTTAATTGTCTCACCAAAAATATTTGCAGTGTAACAGCATATAATGTCTGTTGGGTGCACAATGCGAAAAAAATTTAACTGTTCGGCGAAATAGCAATGCGCCTTAACACAAACTGTGAGCGAATTAAATTAAATTAATTTTTTATACGCCGTATTTGCAACGGATTATGATGTTAATTAAATTTTTTTCGCAGTGAAAATATGTGATAATATTATAATATTTATTTATTAAACAATGTGGTTTCGGGTAAATCTCCTCCACCGGATAAAAAATTGGAATTAAACACCAAACACCTATTAGTCGTCACATTCAATATTGAGATTTTTTGAAAAACACTCTTCAGACTGGTTTATTTTAATATTTTAATACTGGTCTGAACTATGGAATATGTATCGAAGACCTAAAGGGTTTGACCAGCGGGCCCACTTACATGATTTGTAATTATTTTGTCTATTATGTATGATATGGGCGGGTGCGTGTTTCCCGCTAGTTGAGCGCCAATTAATTTAAATTCGGGTGGCCACAGGGGGATCCCTCGCTGCAGTCTCCGATGATGTGCCGGTTGGCTGATGGTGTCCCTTGCACCGGGGAAGAGGGTGATAAATCCACTTGGAGATTTATGACGATTACGTTGGGAAGATGACTGTCTTCCTTAATGCAACTGGCCTAGGGACTCAGATTGCTATGATCAATATATAAAATTAACGACAGAATGCGGAGTTGTTGGTTCATGAGCGATGGCTCTTTATTTAATGAATGTCCAAAACGAACTGAACTTAAGGCTAACAAAATATGAAACTCATAGCGGCCACTCCAACGGGTAGTGTTTGCCGGCTATGCAGGGGCTTCCGGCCAGACGCTGTGTCAGCAGTTTGGCCGGAGCGAGTCTTCGGACGATCGGTCGTAGCCGTCGCCCGGTTAACTTTAGTTAACTTGCATGGGCTTCCGGCCAGACGCTGTGTCAGCAGTTTGGCCGGAGCGAGTCTTCGGACGATCGGTCGTAGCCGTCGCCCGGTTAACTTTAGTTAACTTGTACATACCTGGGAAAACTTCGGAGTTAAGTATCTCCGGTTTTAACCAAGTCTCTGTGAACACAATAAAATGGGATGCAAGGGAAAGGCTATTAGAATACAAATTAGTTAGCTAACTACACAAGCCTCTTACATTTTGATAACAGATAGTGAGACTAGATTTTAGTTTTTTGAAGATAAAGAAGTAGAAGTAGTAGAGGAGGATGGGGCAGTGATGTGAGTTTAATTCCCACGGGCCCTTTTTTTCTATGTTTAATCTTAGCTTCAAACTCTTTCACAATCATAGTTTCCGGCCAAAAATCACCAGAACATATGGTTGAGAATAGCTCATTTGGGACAGTTATCTTGAAAGATGAGATGTTCCTAGCATAAGAAAAGTTAAATTTTTCCACTTTTATGTTGTCGGCTTTTGTTTTGTCTAGTATATAAGACAGTACATCAGATGATGTTTGATCAGGGGAAAGCCGAGAAACAAAAATTTGTTTCTTTAGTGGAACCACCGAGAGGGGTTTTGGCACTCCAGGTTGTATTTCTGAAGTGCCAACTTGTGCTGGTAGTCCGGACTCAATATTTCTTTGTGGTGGTAAACAATTCGGGACGGGTGGAATCACCGGTTGAGAAACCAGTGCGGACAAAACGGAATCTGTAGCAATCCCAGGCTGGACTCCCTCCACAACCGATTGATCGGATTGCAACGAATCTTTTTTAGCTGCCGATCTAAGCAACATTTGAGGGTTTGCTGCGATCGTCAACTGATCAGCTGTGGAGTCCTGTTGATCACTTGCCGAAGGTTGCGGGGCATTCCCCTTAGGCAGCCTACCACCAGCGGTTTTCTTGCGCTTTGGAGATTCCTCTAATAATTTCGAGGCTATTAAATTGTGAATCAAGCGCAGAAAGAAGATCATCAGCTCGACGAAAACTATATCTAGCCACGCCAAAACTGCTGATCAGTCCTTTCAAGCCACCTTTAGTTTGGCGCATAAAGAGTTGCATTTCATTCGCAACTCCTAGGCAAGTATCACAACAGTATTTCAGATTAGGGCCTTTAGCTAGGTCATCACTTGTTCGGCCGTTAAAACCAGCGCACTTAGTGTGCACCATTCTATCACATAGCCAACTGGTCATTTTTGACTGCTCAGGCTTTATTACCTGACAGATTCACTCGCGAAGCGAACGGAACATTAACTAGTACGGATTACGAAATTGAATTATTAAAGAATTTGTTAAATTCCACCGCTGGATTTAGCAAAACAATAATAAATTCGGAGCGCAGCTAGAACCTTCTTTTTGTATTACACATTACACAGGTAACTAGCCCACAATTTATTACCAAATAAATAAGTAGGTAAACATTTCCAGATAAGTCAAAAAGGATGACATAACGTTTGACGGACAACCTTAACGAAAAGGGATCATATTGCGCGGCCCGCGACGATCGATCAGGCATGCGGACGCATGGCCTCTGAAAAATGCTGTCTGCATTTTTGAGGCCAAACGGTAGTCTGCAAAATTCGTATTTTCCCCCATTCACAGAGAAAGAGGTTTTTTCCCTGTCGCGTTCTGCAAGAATGATTTGGTGATAGCCAGACTTGAGGTCCAGCGTGGAGAAATACTTCGCATTGCCTAGGTTGCTCAATATCATGTTAATATTTGGCATGGGGTATTTATCGGGCACTGTTCTTTCGTTTAGCTTGCGGAAGTCGATAACTAGTCTCATTTTCCGGTTGCCATGGTCATCGGTCCCTTTTTTATCTACAACCCTTATCGGGTTGTTGTAAGGGGATACAGACTTCTGAATTATCCTGTTTTTAAGCAGATCTTCAATCTCTTTGTTGACGAAGTCCGCCGCCCCCATTGGGTACTGGTATAATTTTGCGTATATGGGCTCCTCACTAACTGTTCGGATGGTAGCTACCACCGATGTGTTATAGGGCAAAGCCTCGTTAGGGTTTGCAAAAGCCTTCTTCCTAGTCTTCAGCATTTCTAAGAACGCGTTTCTGACTAAGGGTGGCGCATATGAGCAGTCCACTTCGGTAAAATTGACGTCGGGGCATGGGTGGAATTTAATTTTCTCTTCTCCATTGCCCCATCTGAGGTGGCCGGAGGCCAGACAAAGCGATGCCCCTGCCTGTTTAAGTAGGTCGAGGCCAATGATCGCGTCGAAGGAAGACAAATCAGGTAAAATGAAGAACGTGGCCTTCAAATCAAAAAGTGACACGAAGCATTTTTTCGTGATTGTGGTAACACCATGGAGTGAATGGATGGTGAATGGGGAATCGACGGGGCGAACGCCTTTTAAGCCTTTGTGAGGCCGGATAAAATTTTTTGACGCACCCGTGTCGATGAGGAACTTCATCTCTTTCCCCGCTACTCTTCGTCTGATGACGGGCAGCAGGGATTTTCCCCTAAAAAATTAATCACTTCTAAATCATATTCAGAAATGGTGTCGTCGTCGACTTTGTCCGCCGCGCTGGAGGCTGTGGTTGCGTACGTGCCCTCGGCCTGATCTACGCTCTGAGCGATGTGATTAACCCTCTGTCTCTTGTGAGGGTGTGAACGACCGGAGTGGGCGGGCTTCCCGTTTTGGTAGGCCTGTGCCTGAGTAGGTTGTCTCAACCTGGACATAGATGGGTCAACCTCCATGGGTTCTGGTGTGTTTTCACGACGCCTGTCGTTATGCGGAGCCGAGTGTACCTGAGCCTTAACCTGTTTAGTAAAGTGTGGGTTTTTTCCCCCGCTTACTTGGGAGTGCGCTTGGTAGGGCGTTTGTTGGCGTTCTTGCGCCATTGGGTATTGCTTCCTATCCCTACCCTCCAGGCTTTTTGCAAACGATGTTGCGAAAGTGTACCTTTCGTGGTTTGATTTCACTTCCTGAGCTAATGCCAACGCAGTTGGCATGTCCTTCGGCTTCGCCGAGAAGAAAACATCGGAAAGACTGCGCTTGAGTCCCGAAATAAATATACGGAGCGCATCATCCCGAAACTTGTCGCATAAGATTTTTGCGATTTCGTTTCATACGACATGGTGGCTTTATTGGTAAGCAAGGTGAGCTTTTTCTCGACCTCGTCGTAGTATTGTAATATAGTCAGGCTCCCCTGTCTGAGGGTGCCCATCTCCTGCTCGTGACGTGAATTGCGCGTTTGTCACTATATGTGAAATCGAGGCGATCTATGATCGCATCGAAATTCAATACAGTGCCGAACGAAGATAGCACCGCATCGGCAGGGCCTCTTATTTTACTTCTGATTATAACGACCGCCTGGTAGTGGCGTGAGCTATTTACATAATTTCTAAATATGTAATATGCTGCTACCGCCGCCTGTCGCCAAAAGACATATGTCTCTTGTGCTCCCGTAAATTCGGGCAAGCATTTTACGGCATCCAGAGGCTTGTTGCACTCGACGTTGCCCGTGATATCAATGGGTTGGTATACCTTGATTATAGGGGCTGCCGCTTGTGTGGGTGCGATCTGCACCGCTGCAATTTGGGTAGCCAACTGTTGTATAGTTTGGCGCATTTCTTCTTCTCTGCGCATGGCTTCACCGGCCGCTTCTGCCAAGGCATGATTAACGACGGCCTGAATCACAGCCTTAAGCTGATCTGGGTCCATGGTTCTAACTGAAGGGGGGTCTGCGGGTACCCGTATTGGGGTGGAAGTGTGCGGGGGCCCTTCACTGTCGGAATCTGAGCCGCTAGCGTACCGTTTATTTTCTCTATATTGTGTAAATGGGGAGCTCATATGTGCTTAAGTTAAACTGCACTGGTATGCAATGCCCGCTCTGCTATTTTGCCCATGAAGGCAGCTGGCAATGCAAGAAGTACGCGGGGACGGGGCCGCCGCCTTAACAACTATGTATGAAGCTGTTCGAACCAAGCCGTCGCCTCGCGGAGCAGCGGCAAGGTAGGGGGTATGCGGGAGCTGAGCTTCCGCCACTATAAACAAAGAAGCGAAGAATTGAAATACAAATGCATGCGCGGCGGTGGAGTGGGGACAATAAAAGATACAAAGTGGACTGCGAAGCTAATACCAAGAATTTCTACTCGAGCGCTGTGATATACAAAACCGAATTAAATGTCAAATAAAAATTCAAATCTGGTATATTAAATTGTGAGAGCCTTGGCTCTGATATTTAGCCCCCGCAATATGTTAATTGTCTCACCAAAAATATTTGCAGTGTAACAGCATATAATGTCTGTTGGGTGCACAATGCGAAAAAAATTTAACTGTTCGGCGAAATAGCAATGCGCCTTAACACAAACTGTGAGCGAATTAAATTAAATTAATTTTTTATACGCCGTATTTGCAACGGATTATGATGTTAATTAAATTTTTTTCGCAGTGAAAATATGTGATAATATTATAATATTTATTTATTAAACAATGTGGTTTCGGGTAAATCTCCTCCACCGGATAAAAAATTGGAATTAAACACCAAACACCTATTAGTCGTCACATTCAATATTGAGATTTTTTGAAAAACACTCTTCAGACTGGTTTATTTTAATATTTTAATACTGGTCTGAACTATGGAATATGTATCGAAGACCTAAAGGGTTTGACCAGCGGGCCCACTTACATGATTTGTAATTATTTTGTCTATTATGTATGATATGGGCGGGTGCGTGTTTCCCGCTAGTTGAGCGCCAATTAATTTAAATTCGGGTGGCCACAGGGGGATCCCTCGCTGCAGTCTCCGATGATGTGCCGGTTGGCTGATGGTGTCCCTTGCACCGGGGAAGAGGGTGATAAATCCACTTGGAGATTTATGACGATTACGTTGGGAAGATGACTGTCTTCCTTAATGCAACTGGCCTAGGGACTCAGATTGCTATGATCAATATATAAAATTAACGACAGAATGCGGAGTTGTTGGTTCATGAGCGATGGCTCTTTATTTTATGAATGTCCAAAACGAACTGAACTTAAGGCTAACAAAATATGAAACTCATAGCGGCCACTCCAACGGGTAGTGTTTGCCGGCTATGCACGGGCTTCCGGCCAGACGCTGTGTCAGCAGTTTGGCCGGAGCGAGTCTTCGGACGATCGGTCGTAGCCGTCGCCCGGTTAACTTTAGTTAACTTGCATGGGCTTCCGGCCAGACGCTGTGTCAGCAGTTTGGCCGGAGCGAGTCTTCGGACGATCGGTCGTAGCCGTCGCCCGGTTAACTTTAGTTAACTTGTACATACCTGGGAAAACTTCGGAGTTAAGTATCTCCGGTTTTAACCAAGTCTCTGTGAACACAATAAAATGGGATGCAAGGGAAAGGCTATTAGAATACAAATTAGTTAGCTAACTACACAAGCCTCTTACATTTTGATAACAGATAGTGAGACTAGATTTTAGTTTTTTGAAGATAAAGAAGTAGAAGTAGTAGAGGAGGATGGGGCAGTGATGTGAGTTTAATTCCCACGGGCCCTTTTTTTCTATGTTTAATCTTAGCTTCAAACTCTTTCACAATCATAGTTTCCGGCCAAAAATCACCAGAACATATGGTTGAGAATAGCTCATTTGGGACAGTTATCTTGAAAGATGAGATGTTCCTAGCATAAGAAAAGTTAAATTTTTCCACTTTTATGTTGTCGGCTTTTGTTTTGTCTAGTATATAAGACAGTACATCAGATGATGTTTGATCAGGGGAAAGCCGAGAAACAAAAATTTGTTTCTTTAGTGGAACCACCGAGAGGGGTTTTGGCACTCCAGGTTGTATTTCTGAAGTGCCAACTTGTGCTGGTAGTCCGGACTCAATATTTCTTTGTGGTGGTAAACAATTCGGGACGGGTGGAATCACCGGTTGAGAAACCAGTGCGGACAAAACGGAATCTGTAGCAATCCCAGGCTGGACTCCCTCCACAACCGATTGATCGGATTGCAACGAATCTTTTTTAGCTGCCGATCTAAGCAACATTTGAGGGTTTGCTGCGATCGTCAACTGATCAGCTGTGGAGTCCTGTTGATCACTTGCCGAAGGTTGCGGGGCATTCCCCTTAGGCAGCCTACCACCAGCGGTTTTCTTGCGCTTTGGAGATTCCTCTAATAATTTCGAGGCTATTAAATTGTGAATCAAGCGCAGAAAGAAGATCATCAGCTCGACGAAAACTATCTCTAGCCACGCCAAAACTGCTGATCAGTCCTTTCAAGCCACCTTTAGTTTGGCGCATAAAGAGTTGCATTTCATTCGCAACTCCTAGGCAAGTATCACAACAGTATTTCAGATTAGGGCCTTTAGCTAGGTCATCACTTGTTCGGCCGTTAAAACCAGCGCACTTAGTGTGCACCATTCTATCACATAGCCAACTGGTCATTTTTGACTGCTCAGGCTTTATTACCTGACAGATTCACTCGCGAAGCGAACGGAACATTAACTAGTACGGATTACGAAATTGAATTATTAAAGAATTTGTTAAATTCCACCGCTGGATTTAGCAAAACAATAATAAATTCGGAGCGCAGCTAGAACCTTCTTTTTGTATTACACATTACACAGGTAACTAGCCCACAATTTATTACCAAATAAATAAGTAGGTAAACATTTCCAGATAAGTCAAAAAGGATGACATAACGTTTGACGGACAACCTTAACGAAAAGGGATCATATTGCGCGGCCCGCGACGATCGATCAGGCATGCGGACGCATGGCTATAAAAGTTTTTAGCAAGGAGTATCGAATTCATCACCAAGCTAAGGTGCGCACGTCAACAAAAATTGTTGGCTATTCACGGCTACAAACATCGTTCTGAGGGCTCTTGTTTTTGCATAACAAAAACAAGGCGCATACTCGCCGCTGAAAAGTAATTATACCTGTGCATGGCCAGATCGACTCGGCTATTGATCCTGATTAAGAATATATATACTTTATTTGTTTGGAAACGCTTCCTTCTGCCTGTTACATACTTTTCAACGAATCTAGTATACCCTTTTACTCTACGAGTAACGGGTATAAAAATACAATAAATAAAGTATATATACATATATGAATGAATGAGTTGGTTTTTTTGTTTTGCTTTTTTTGGGGCACGCTTTGGCTGCTATAAGGCTCTCAGATTACTTGGAGTAACACTTGTTAGGAAAGTCCACGCTGTTGCTTGTTTTCGCTGATAATCACATTAACGAAAATGCGCCGGTTCACTTGTTCTTTGTTTAATTGTTTCGCCGTTGGTATTTTTAATTATGCACTTTGGATGCAATTCTGTATAGTGTATGGGGATGCTCCCTCTTCCGCTGATAGCGTTCTTGCTCCTCGACATATTTCCCTCGACTAGAGTTATTCCGAGGATGTTCACCTTGAGTCTTCCCGGCTATAGACTAAAGGATAGTCGCCCGGGTATTGAAGTACGGATGGTTACACTGGTATTCACTTCGGGTGTTTACCCGGGTACTGACTATTTTATCTGTGGGCCACGTTCTTTTTATACCGGCATAAAGCTTTTTCTGATATATTGGTCTTCTATGCCAAGTGTTCCCACCTAGGAATCATCTTTTTAACTTTCCCTAATTTTGGGAATCAATACCCCTGATGAATTGTGCCCGGAAGTGGTGTGGCTTTTCTTTTCTTTCTGCAACCTTTTGCGACCGCTGACCTGGTCATCGGAGACTCGTTTATTTTCGACTTGTTCAAGGACGACATTTTCGGTTAGCAGCGGTTTAAATGGTTTTACGCGATTACCGTTTGGTCTTCAACAATTTTTTCAGAAACTTCGGCAAGGCACTTATCTTATCCTTTCGCACATTTATTTAAGTGGGCAGACTGTGAATGCATTTATAACAGAAACTGATGGAACCAACTCATTAACACTTTGCATAACTACTGATGCAAGTAAGCAAGCGTGTGGCGAAGATTTATATGAAAACAACATCAGTTGCACCTGATGATTTACAAAGAATAAGAGTAATAACTGTACCAAAGAGCAGGAGTTAGCAGTCATACATTGGTCAATAACCCATTTTAGGCCCTTTATTTAGGGTAAGCATTTCACATAGATCACAGACCACTCACCTATTTATTCTCAATTAATTTTTCAAGCTCAAACCTAACACTTTTTCTTCTCAATTATAATTTGTGACGATCTGTCAGTGCGCGGATGGCTCAAGGATGGCCAGAAGTCGTCATTTAGGTGGGATTGCTGGACGAGAATCCGAACCGGGTCCCAGAGGAGAAGACGGGAGAATGATACAGTTATTGGGTCTTTAAACGTAAGTAAGCAATGTGTTTACAGTCGCTTCAGGGTGGCTGCATTCCTCGTGGTGATATCGGCGGTTGGTTGGTTCGGGCGCGTCTGGTCTCGTCCCTGGGGCTGTACAGCTCTACGATGGATACGGGTTGATGCCGGACTACCGAGATGGCAGCTCAATAGTCGTCGGGTCACGTTGCCGCGAGTTCCTCCACTACCTGTGAACGGGAAATAATGGGGAGAGACCGTCCGGGTCTATCAGTTAACAGTGTGAGAGGTCGGTCAGGCCTACCACAGTTGAGAACAGTTTAGAGGCCGTATGGTCTACTAACGATGAGAACAGTTTAGAGGCCGGTGAGGTCTGCAAATTATGAGACGAGTTTAGAGGCCGATTAGGTCTGCTAATGGTGAGAAGAGTTTAGAGGCCGATTATGTCTGCTAATGGTGAGAAAAGTTTAAAGGCCGATTAGGTGAGGAGTGTTTAGAGGCCGATTAGGTCTGCTAATGGTGAGAAGAGTTTAGAGGCCGATTAGGTCTGCTAATTGTGAGAAGAGCTTAGAGGCCGATTAGGTATGCTTAGTATGAGAAGAGTTTAGAGGCATTAGGTCTGCTAAGTATGAAAAGGGTTTAGAGGCCAATTAAGTATGCTAGTTATACACGCAGGACGGTGAACCGAGCCGGAGAATATGACGTAATACGCAAAGACTACTATGGTTAGTTAGTTACCACGTCGTTGCCCGCCTCCTGTGGCTCTGTTGACCTCCTCCTGGAGGTCTTGTCGCCGATCGCCGGCCGAACTAAATGCCTTCCAGAGGGCTGCGGAGTGCCTTATAAACCGGATTGGGCAGAGGATAGTGTGCCCGCATATCCCAACTGATTTAAGTCTGCATTAGTGTGGCCGATCTATTTCGGGTCAGTTTAACCATTCCCGCATGAACTTGCGCGCGCGCGCGTGTTTAAATTTAAATGCGGGTTGTGAGTGTGTTTTTTTACTTCAATTTATTTCGTTTACTACATTTTCGTTATTTCTGCCTTACTACTATGTGCGCGTTCCGCGCGTCACAAATTATATTTCAAAGTAGACAACATTTCTGGGTAGAATAAAAATGAAGAAAATATAATAGCCTGAGCAATCTATACTAGCTTCTTGGCCCAACGTTTTTGCAGTCATGAAAAATTACGAAGTACGAAGAGAAGTAACCTTGCACGTGCATAATATGATATGTTTATATTAAACATGGAACGAAAATTCAAGCAAGATGGGACATTGGTGATGTGTACACCAATAGAATATTCGACATAGTCAAGTTATTTCAAAGACTTGAAATGCATGCCGTTGTACATAAAATTAACTAATGTTAGAATATATATAAATATATTTGAATATATATACTTTATATGGTCGGAAACGCTTCCTACTTTTCAACGAATTTAGTATACCCTTTTACTCTACGAGTAACGGGTATAATAATTTGGCCACGCCCCTTTAAACTACTAGGAACCCGGAACTTTTTAAAAATGTTTGTCCTTTTTATCAAAATGCAGACAAATTTTTAAATTTCTCGTTTGCCCTTCCACTAGCTGATATTCGGGAAGCTCGACTAGAGCATTCTATTTTTTTTTAATTTAACGTGTACAGCAATATTTTCATATAGTCCCTTTGCAGGGTACACAAATTTACCTGCGATCATGAATCTACTTAGTGGGCTCTTTTGTTCATTAAATTCTGTGCAGGATATCTCCCTAATATACATCTTTCTTTACATAGCTCAATTTTTAGAAAAGTATATATATTCTTTAGATAGACGTTGAGCTGTTGGTTTTTCTTGCCGCTAATCCCGCACGCATTTCAATTCGGCTCTATCTCATCAGCATGTGCCATGGTGATCTTCTGAGGTTACAGCATATTGGTGCTCCGTCATATCTTTACGAAATATAATTTTATACGTGCAAACAGGCAACAAGCCTATATCAGTTGCTACTAGTGGTAGCTATGAAAAGCATAGAAGGATAGATAGGGAATTTCTCTCAGTGCACACCCCAGGATGTCAGTGGGGGTAATAGTTGCCCACCTCGCCATGGCCAGATCAATTCCACAGTATTATCCATTAGGCCCCTTTCTATTGGTCTACGAAAGTTCTTGGGTCAGCATGGAGTTAAAAATTAGTGCTTCTACCTAACCATTATAAATGCGATAGTCTATAGTATTGTAGCAACTCTCAGCAGTATACAATACCTTTTGGGTTATTCGAATTCTTGTACATTACGTTTCGCTTGCGAAATGCAGAGCAGACTTTTCAGCGGTACATAAACGACGTCATACAGGGCCTCGATTTTGCTTTCGCATACATCGAAAACATTTTGATCGCTTCAGAGTCCGCAGCACATTACGAGACGCACCTCCCATAGTCCTCGACCGCCTCCGAAAGGCACAACTCACCGTGAGCTTCGAGAAGTGTCAGTTCGGAGAGTCGCAACTCACGTTCCTGGGTCATGACATCAGTCGGCACGGTTTAAAGCCATCTGAATCTAAAGTGGAAGCCATTCGTCACATTAAAAAACCGCTTATCGCTAAGGATCTGAACAAATTTCTGGGTATGATCAACATATATCGGCCGTTTATCCCACCTTCTGCTGATAATCAACACATACTCCAGACAATGATTCAAGGTAAAAAAAAAAACGACAAAACTGCGATACTCTGGTCTACAGAAGCCGATCACGCGTTCGACGCCTGTAAAAACTGAACTACATGGCACCAAATTCTCAAGTAACGTTGACCACCGATGCATCGGACGACGCTATGGGTGCGTGTTACATCAGATCGTCAACGTACAAATATAGCCACTGGGTTTCTTCTCCAAGAAATTTTCATCGGCGCAAAAGAAGTACAGAACCTACGATAGAGAGCTCACCGCTATTTATCAGGCCATTCTGCATTTCAAGTACGCACTGGATGGCAGACATTTTGTAATCTTCACCGACCATAAGCCACTGATGTTCGCTTTCATTTAAAAAAGTGAGAAAGCATCACCACGACGCGCCCGGCAGCTGGATTTTATTAGCCAATTTAGAAACAACATTCAGCTCATCTCGGGAGAGGAAAACAACGTCGCTGACTTTCTCTCACGCATCGACGCCATCAAACACATAGATTTTGACGAGATCACATCACAACGGATTTAGGACGGCAGTTCGAGTCCACATTGTTCCAAGAGCTTTCTAAAATCTGTTGTTTTAAACATCTACGCAAAGCGGCATACCACCTACAAGCTAATGGCATGGTCGAACGATGGCACAGAACATTAAAAGCTGCCATAAAATGTTCTGATCCAATCAGCTGGAGCACTGCACTGCACCTCATCCTACTAGGACTACGCACCACGATCAAAGACGACATCGGGTTAAGTCCAGCTGAAATGGTGTACGGCACAACACTGCGAGTTACTGGCGGATTTTTTTTATCAAGCACTGAAAATCTCACCGAGTCTGAGTTCACCGAGGCTCTTCGGAAAACTATAATGCAGCTGCCAACTACTAAGCCAGTGCACCATAACACGCCTCAAGAGTTTATTTACCCCGACCTAAATCAATGCAAACACGTCTTCGTTAGAGTTGATCGAGTTAAAACTCCGTTACAACCTAACTACGAGGGTCAGTTTGAAGTAATAGCGAGACAAGACAAATACTTTACTCTCAAAGGTCGCGCAAAGTACAATAATGTTTCTATCGACCGTCTTAAACCAGCATACATTTTCAAAGAGGAACCTCTCCGACTACAAGAACAAAGGAAAGTACCAATTTCTCAACCTGCCACGCAGGTATCGAGATCTGGACGACGAGTCATACCTTTCCCAACTGGTACTCTAGGAGGGGGTCCTGTGGTAAATCTCAGCAGCTTACAATAATGTGATCGAACTCGATAGCTTACACGAGTATCGAGATCGCTAAAGGCCTTCTCTTGGCAAATCTATTCTCGACGGCCACGGCTTCCATCGCTGCTTCTTAGCTTTGCCTCTTACACGTGCCAATTTGTTATAATTAATATAATCAATCTAAGTAAATTCGTGAATAAATACTAAAACATATTTCTGTGTACGATACACATTAAAGTATATATACTACATAATATATACAAAATCTTTAGATAATTCAAAAGTCAGACTTTCTAGGCTTCATTGCATAAATATTTATATAGAACATTTCAATTTCGTATATGTCGCAGAGTTGTTATTTTCTTGTAACTGGTTTGCCATGTTAACACAAAAACTTTATGAGTGAAAAGATTTCCAACCAGTGTGTGCGATCGTCTGCATACAATTGCTCGCATTTTCGATCTATGCTTTACACACGCTTGCTGGACTACACTCGGCGACAGCGCGACAACGCCGTCGCCTCACTTATAACGGTATTTTGGCGCCAGTCATATTCTACGTTGTAGCCAAATTCTAAGAATGAATTCAAAATTTACCAAACTCATTACTTCAGGATTCTTAGACTCTCTGGATATTTCATTTATTTTATTACTGATTCAAATCAGTTTCAACTTCATTCTTATCATAACATAAAAAAATTATTTTAATTTTCGTAACCTAATTTTAAGGTAATAAATCATACCATTCGTGTAATTCCTTTAACACATTTTTTTTGAACCAAACAAATTTGTGTAGTTCTTTTAACACGTAATTAACTTATTAGTTGTGTAGCTCCTTTTAAACATAATTAAACTCATCATTTGTGTAGTTCTTTTAACGCATAATTAACTTATCATTTGTGTAGTTCCTATAACACATAATTAGCTTATCATTTGTGTAGTTCCTATTATACATACGACCCCCGCCATAACAAGTCTCTTCTGCTATAGTGCAGTTTTCAGTTTCTCTATTGGGCAACAGACATAACTTCTTTTGTGCTGTCTCTATCTTTACATAACTCATCGATTAATTGGCGAAACTACGTCCTTGATATGCTATAATTCGAGTGGGGAAAACAAATAAGGACACGGCTAAAAGTAAACCAACTTGGTGAAGGCATCTATAAGGACGATGACGTATTCCTTCAAATCATTTATACCACTCAATTTGCCTGTGATGTCAATATGAAACGTATGTCACGGTATATTTATTTTAGGAATAGGATGCAGCTTAACCTGCACTTTTCCCACAAGTGGCTTAGATAGTTTACATGTTATACAATTTTCTACAAATCTACGCACATATATAGACATATTTGCAAACCAGTAATAACAATAGACTTCATCCAGCGTCATTTCCCATTCCAGATGCATAATAGCTTCATGGACGTGATTAATGACGGCCCATCGAAAAACCCTTGGTATTACCGGCAAACATTTGGTCTTACTATTTCACAGTATTTTTCTATGTAGTATTCCCTTTCGCAATTCATGTTTTGTCCACATTTCCTGGTAAGTCATTATTCATTAAGGGTAAGTTAGTGTATAAGGAGATTCGGTTTCGTGTACTCTCAGCATTGCTCTATACTCGTTATGGGTGCTCCCACCTCTTTCTTATATGCACACTCCGCACTACGCGAAAACGAGTTTTAAGCGCACTTTCTGTAACTAAAGACCTAAACGGCTAGGATGTAATCGGACTCAAAATCATACGGACGAACTGGGTTATTAAGGCTGATTAAGAAAGACACAAGAAGTAAAGGTGGCTTGGTGTTGTTCACCCCCTTGTCTGTACCCTCCCTACCATGCTAAGGCGTAAGTATAGATTGACGGTTATTCCTTAATCAAAGTTTATTGACAAATTCACATATTTATTTTTAAGTTAAATTTATATTGCGGCTGCATCGTTTCTCTTTCACGGAACACTTTCTTTCAACTCTATCTAAACATAATCAAAGAATCAAATTTTTTTATATTTATATTTTAAAATTTATTTGTAAGCTTTCGAGTGCGTTCGACCGCCAGTCCTTAACAATTAATTTCGAAATAGCATATGCTGCCCATCCCACTATTTGGAGGTAGAAGACTTATTGGCCTCGTTGCCTAAGCCGCTAACATTGTTTTTCGGCCTTAACTTTTGAATTTTTGGAATTGAATCGAATTTATCGATCGCAGCATCCGGAGCACCCGCCGCGTGCAGCGAAAATCTGTGATTTCTCCTTTCTGCTGCCAACTAAGTGCAGATCGCAGGCCACCCCGAGTTGGCGTCCGTTATCTACTCTTTATCGCCGCAAGCGGGGACAGATCGCCGTGCACCCGTTACAGCTTCTTACACACATCGAAGACACATGTCTTCTGCTTCTTCATCCGTGCGCATTGCATGACTATTCGTGCACGATCCGAATCCAGCGGGAAGCTGCTGGTTGTGACTCTGCATCCACTGCGTACTTGAAGCATGCCAACACGAATGTTCGTGCCCAAACTTGAGTACCTTTAGAGTAGTTTTGCATATAAGTGTTAATTTTCCTATGAAATTATGTGCTCGTTACGAATGACAAAACCAAAGTATTTGATCTCGGTCAGGCAGAATTTTGATTTAACTATGTTTATCGTGAAATAAGCATCACGAAGGTAATCTGCTATTTCTTCTAAGAATTTCATATGAGACCTAAAATCGTCAGAAAGAACTAATAGATCGTGTATGTAAGCAAATACCCTCGTGCGCAATTTCGCTAGGATAACCAAATCCATTAATCTACACAATTTTTGGGCAGCATTACAAAGGCCGAAAGGCATTACCTTGTATTGGTACAATGACCTTTTTGAAATTGTAAATGCGGTATATTGTCTGGACATCTCTTCGAGAGGTATTTGCCAGATCGCGTGTTTCATTTCAAGACCTGTGATGATGCGTGCGGGAGGTAAACGACTTTGTATCCCGTCTATGTGTGGTACAGGATACGCATCCGTGACAGTCAGTTTATTCACTTCCCGAGAATCTAGACATAAGCGAACAATAGGTCCTTTCCTCACGAGAACACTGCTGCGGTTCTCTTCATTAGGTTCTCTTTCGCAGGCGACATTGACCAGTGGCGCTGCTTAACTGATTTTGCCTCTGCTTCATCTATACAGTGTTTCATCAAATGTTCTCGACCTAGACCGTTCATTTCGTAAGACGGGAACTTATCTATAACTGAGTGTAATCTTGATTTTTGCTGTGCTGACAGCGCGTGAACTTTTGGCTGTTCAATGACTTCATCTTCTAGACCTACATCTAACTCTGTCACGGAGGCTTTGGCATCCATAATCATATCGAGAAACCCAAAATCACGCCAAAAGTCTATTCCAGGATATACATCTTGGTTAAGCTCTGGCATTATAAAATACTGTTCCGGTTTCTTAATGTTACGATAGGTGATTTTCATTTTGAGTCTTCCGCCTACAGTACATTATGAGTTGTTTGCTGTTCGGATTTCGCCAGAGCGTTTCCGCATTTTGGGGTGCTGTAAAAGCTTTTAAATAATGGACCTTTGACCATGGCAAAGCGGAGAGATCGTGAACTAACGGTACCGCGCTGCACCTTGGAATCGAACCGGCCCAGGGCAAAGGGGTCGAACGGTAACGGTGTGGACTTTGGACGAGCGCATAAAGGACGCACCCTGAATTAACGGGACATGAGTTGAACCTTGCACCCGAGCGAGCCGTGCGCAATAAGGGAAATAGCGAGGTCCCCGCGACATATAAAACGCCCTAGGGATCAAGCTGGAAGGGTTGGTCGAGGATATGCGGAAGACGCGTTCATCCAGCAGATCACGGACGAGCCCGAAACGTTTGCCATACTGGAGGCGTTGGAGAGTACGGAAAATGAACGGCCGTGGAGGTTAAAGTCACCGGCGTTGAAGGCCTGATGAGGACGTCAACAGCATGATGGAGGCCAGGAGAAGCAGACCCGAAAGGCAGGAGTTCGGAAGTGAACGGCGGGAAGGCAGTCGCGAGAGGAGGGAGAGGCGGGAGGCCAGCCATGATCGACGGCACAACGCGAGAGTAGCCCCGCAAATTTACGCGAAGCTGGCGAAGCAGGTGCGGGAGCTTCCGGTACGACGGAAACAAAAAGCCGTTGGAGTTCCTGGAGCAGGTTGAGTGGTGAGCAATGACATACAGGCTGGACATAAACCAAATTCCACGAGCGATGCCGGAACTGCTGAGGGGCAGGGCCCTTAAGTGGTTCATCCCCAACAATAGATTCTGGGAGACATAGGCAGAATTCATCCAAAGCTTCCAGGATTACTTCCTGACCAGGGGCTTCATAGCGAAACTGGCAGACCAGCTCCAGCAGAGGAAGTAGACTACATGGTGGAAATATAATGCGGCCTTTGGGAATGTCCCAGAAGAAGACCCTGGAAAGGATAAGGGAGAACAGCACTCCCGCTCTGCGCATGTTTGTCCTTCCATACGAATGCCGGGACCTGGATGCCCTTGTGTCCCTGGCCGATGAGTTCGAGGATCTGGACACCCAAAAAGAACAGTTCGAGTCGGAGCGGACCCACTGAGCCTGCCACTAGCAGGATTTCCCAAGAGGAAACAGAAGGTGCCAAGAGGACTCCACGGGACCGTCGAGAGCCGGAACCGGCGCGGCGTGTGTTCGTGTTAAAACCCAGGACAAGCCTGCCATAGATGCGGAAGCCAGGATTACTGGATGCGGGAGTGCGGGAACCGACAGTTTTAGCTGGACGTGCCCGAGGACCACAGAGTGCTGTTCGAGATCGGGAAACACGACGCTAACCCAACCTCAGAGGGGCAACCAGGGTTCGCAAGGTGCTGACCCTTAAAATTAATGGGTAAGCTGAAGGCGGAAGTAAAGCAATTGTCCGCCACAGGGCTCATAGACGAAGTGGAAATTAATGCCACGATGGACACCGGAGCCACAGTTAGCTTTATTAGCGAAAAGTTGGCAGACAGGTTGCGGGCTGCGGGAGAGGTCGTGCAATTGGCTGATAGACGGTATGAGGAGGTAATATCGCTGCTCGAAGTGGACATAGGACTGGGAGAGAGGATCGTAAGAATTCAACTGTTAATTCGCCATAACATTATCGACGGTCTAGTGCTGGCCAGGGTGGAGTGCGCGGGACTGAGCGTAACGATACCAGTTGGACAGGCGGTTCAAAGCAGTCCGAGAGAGAATCTGTCAGTGGCAATCGTGGAGAGGGCGACAGACTTTACGGAGGAGGATATTGACGGCTTCCTGAAGTCACATTTAGCTGAGTTGGGAAGAGTACAAGGGACATCAACAGTGGCGGTGCACAAAACCACGATGAACGACGATCAACCGGTCAAACAGCGCTACCACCCGAAGAACCCGAAGATGCAGGTAGAGATCAACGCCAAGGTCAACGAAGGATGCATCGAGCCGTCTAGGAGCCCGTACAGCTCACCAATAGTGATGGTGAAAAAGAAGATGGATCAATGGAGGTTGTGTGTAGATTTCCGCCAAATAAACGCAAACTCCGTGAAGGACGCGTACCCAATGCCAATGATCAATTACATTCTGGATCAATTAAGGGAGGCGAAGTACATAAGCTGCCTGGACTTGAAGGACGGGTACTGGCAGATTCCGCTGGAAGCGGCAATATACGGCATTTACGGTGTCGGGAATGGGCCGGTTTCAGTGGAAAGTGATGCCATTCGGATTGCACTCCGCATCGGCAACGTTCCAACGGGCGTTGGACCAGGTAATAGGACCCGAGAAGATCCCACACGCCTTCGCCGTCAAAACCAGGCTGGTCGCCGATCCTATCGCATGCCCCGATTTCGCAAAAACATTCGTGTTGCAGACGGACGCCAGCGACTACGGGCTGGGCGCTATCCTCACACAGTAGTCCGAACAAGGCGAGCGGGTTATATCGTACTCCAGTAGAGCGGTGAGCGGCGCGGAAAGGATATACTCGGAAACAGAAAAAGAATGTTTAGCAATAGTGTGGGCTGTCAGAAAATTAAGACCATACCTGGAGGGTTACCACTTCAAAGTGATAACAGATCACATGGCCCTGAAGTGGCTGAATAGCATCGAGAGCCCATCCGGAAGTATCGCGAGGTGGGCACTGGAGCTCCAACAATACGATTTTTAAATCTCGTATAGGAAGGGCCAGGTGAACGAGCCGCGGGATAACGGCGAAGAAAAAAGGGCACCCGGACGAGCAGCGGGGATGCAGGTGGACAGAAGAGATGCCAAGAAAAGTGAAGCAAGATCCCCACTGCCCAGGAATGCACCGGGGCCTAAGAGGGTACGTGCGGAGCTGCGAAAGCTGTATGAAATACAAGCCTTACCAGCTGCACGCAGCCGGAAAAATGCTGACCCAGGTGCCGGAAGAACCATGGGCCATGTGTGTGGGGATTTTTGGGCCCCTTGCCGAGATCGAAGCACGGAAATTCGTCGTTGCTGGTCCTAGTGGACAGGTTCTCCAAATGGACTGATGTCGTCCCAAGGCGTAGGGCAATCACCGACACGCTACAAAAGGCTGTGAGAAAGCGAATAGTGGCCAGATACAGGGTTCCAAAAGTAATGATCACAGACAACGGAGTCCAATTCACGAGCAGGGCGTTCATGAGGTTTTTAGAGGAGCTGGGTGTGTGACACCAGCTCACGGCTCCATATACTCCACAAGAAAACCCCACAGAAAGGGACATGGGACGACTGGCCGGAGCTACAGCTGGCAATGAACACGAGTATGGCGAAGACCACCGGATACTCGCCGGCATTTATAACCCAGGGAAGGGAACCAAGGCTGCCGAACGCGTTGTTTGACGAACAGACGGCCGGAACTGGCAGGTGTATACGCGGAGAAACTGAAGGAGATCTTCGAACTGATGCGGAGTAATATGGAGAAGGTAGCGCGAGATCAGGCGGGCCACTATAATCTCGAAAGAAGGCCGTGGAAACCCAAGGTGGGGGACACAGTATGGGCCAAGAAGCACCACCTGTCGAAGGTAGCCGAAGGCTTCGCGGCAAAATTGGTGCCAAGGTTTGACGGGCGGTTCAAAATAAAAAACAAGAGAGAACGCTTTAGTCGAGTTCCCCGACTATCTGATACCCGTTATCCAGCTAGTGGAAGTGCGAAGGAGAGACATCAACAATGACAGCTTTTGGCGGTTTGTGGGCGTTAGAGTGGGCGTGGCAAAATAAAATCTAGAGATATTTACAAGGCCAAGAAGACTAAGTATTGGGCGATTTGTGGGCGTTTGAGTGAGCGTGGCAATATGGGTCAACAAACTTGCGATGTGTCTATGTCTCTGGAGTCTGCATGCTTAATCTCAACTTTCTCGTTTTTATAGTTCCTGAGATGTCGACGTTCATACGCACAGACAGACGGGCATGACCAGATCGACACGGCTATTGATCTTGTCGGAAAACCTTCCTTCTGGCTGTTACATACTTTTCAATGAATCTAGTATACCCTTTTACTCTACGAGTAACGTGTATAAAAATCACGTCACCAGCGGTTTGCACACGTCAACCAGGAAGGTTAAAACTGCTCACGTTACCGACCTGAAGTTCGAAAGCGGGGGCGCCGGCGTGCCAGAGAACACCGTGTGCGGAAAACAATAACAAAACCCTTTTGTGAAGAAGGGGGGAAGACGACACGGGGTATCGAAAGCACAAAGTCACTCATACACACAGGCCCGTTGGAGCGCGAGACTGGGTATGCAGCCGCAAAACCGTTAACGACTAACGCACACAGTTGGGAATTCCGTGGGAGGCATGTACACGGAGGAGAATCCCGTTACCGGTACAGGCCCCGCGTAATAACAGCACAAGGAGTAGAAGGAAAACCGAGGTTTCGTCGCGGCGAGGACAGCTAGAGTCCGTCTTTTAAAATCGAATCGGCAACATGGCAACACGTGCAGCTAATGGAGTAGGGACTCCGATTCCTATCTCCAGCTTCTGGCATCACCCCTGGTGTCGCTATCCCCATCCCCGGTTGGAGGATGAGATGATGGCCGAGGGGCCGCTCATATGCGTCTCCCTCTTATCAGGGAGCGAGGAGGATGACGGGGGTGAGACGGTCACCCCGGAGGTGTCATCGGACAAGAGGAGGAGGTCCGGGTAGCGAGGGCCACTCTGCGCCGGTTCGGACGGATGGTGGAGGATCAAAAGACAGTCGCGGCCCAGGCCGCGTGGCAGGAGGAGGAGGCGTTTTGGGCACCGCAAAAAGCGCCGGCGCAGCCGCAGCCACTGCCGTTGGCAGAGCCGCCATTGCCGTTGGCGGAGCCGCCATTGCCGCTGCCGCCGTTACTGCCGACGCATCCACCGTTGCCACCGACACCACCGCCGCCGTTGCTGCAGCGACAGCCGTAGTTGTTGCTGCAGCTACGCCCGGCGCAGCCGTCAGCAACACCGACGCCGGCGCCACCAGCCATACCGACACCTCCATCCCCGGTGCGAGTGGCAGCAGTCCTGGGACGTGGACCAGGCGCACGTCGCACAGACGCTGCGCACGATCGGCCGCCGGTGGCACCAGCAGACGATGACGTGGACGGGGCCGCACCACCGGAGGCGGAAGACACGCCGGAGGCCCCCGTCTGGGAGGAGGTGGGCGCGGTCGGATAGAGGCAGGTCGACCAGCGAGCGCGCGATCCGCGCATACGCACCGGGACAGAGGAAGATAGCCTGGCAGAAAACCCGGAGAAGGTCCGTGACTACGGCTCGCGCCCCCACCACCAAAGTTGTCACGGCAGGAGTCGTCCCTCGAATCTGGCCAGCCGCCACAGCGACCCTACCCCCGCAGGCAGAAGTCGCTAAACGAGAAGCCTTGGAGGGAGCTGGCGCTCGAGGAGGCCGTGCTGCAGGCGTGCAGACGGCACAAGGACCGTTGGGCCAAGTTGCTCGTACAGGACGGCTAGCAGTTTCGCCTAAAGGTGCGTTGCGGGGGCGAGATGAGGGTGTATACACCCCAATAAACGAGGAAAACGAGAGATAATCAACTTATTGATTAGGACATGGACATGGGAGGGTGTTGGGCCCTGCACAAAGGTGCGAAATCATCCGCAGTATCGGACGATAGGGGTGACGCGGGACCAGGTACGCGGGTCTGCAATTCGACGTGAGGCTGCCACGGGCGCAGAAACGAAAGGGGGCACTTGCTGCCGCAAGTTGGCCTCCAGGGCATATGAAGGTAGTTGGAGAAGGGCGCAAGGATCGAGATGCCGAGTCGAGATGCTGAACGACAGCACTGGACCTTGGACTCGAACCGGCCAAAGGACAGTGAGTGGTCAAACGGAGCAGCTCTCGTCTAGATGGATTTCAGTATAAAATCAATGGTCGGAAGTTATTTCCTCGCGGAAATTAGTTTTTGGCGATTACCTCAAACTTCATTAAAGAAATTTCGCATATGTTTGGTTGAACGTACGGTTTTTCAAATGCTGGAGAACGAACTGACTTCTCCAAAGATTCGTTGCCTTGCTGCAGCGTACTTTTGTGCTCTAATATGATATGGCTGGGGGTAGTTGACATTATTCGGTGTTGACTTGTCCGGTTTATTAATTGACTCGTTGGGACTTTCGTCTGCACTATGTTCGGTTGAGTTGGGTGATACATTCACTGCCTCGGATGCGTCGCGTGGCTGTTCTTGAAAGGCGCATCCAAAGGATTGTTTTCCGAAGGATTACACTTTTGGAATTTGGAACTTAAACGCATTCTTCGCTCTACACCCCAAGCAAAAGATTGAGCGAACTTCGAGACAATCGTCAAAATGTTCATTTTTGTTGCAATCCAACACTTCAGTTGCTTGCGTTGTATTGCTGCAACTTCAGCTGACTCGCTATCAATAAATTCTTGTTCTATCTTAGATACGAATAATCGTTGCTGAAAACTACTCTTCAATGGTTGAGTTTTTGTTTGCCTACAGAATTGTACGTGCGTACGCATTTCTGCCCTAAGATGAGCTAATGTGTCTATACGCAAATGCATAAGTTCATAGCGATGGCTTTGCATGTCGTACAAGAAGCCTCACTAACGATTCTTCTAAGATCGGACTGCTCAAACGAGATAAGAGCTTTTCCACTTGGAATGAATAGTCCTCGAAAGGTTATTTTTCGTCTTGACGCCTCTTGTTTATGAGCTCCCAAATGTCCATATCCGTATCGCTTTCTTTGAACCTATCTCGTAACTTCCTGCAAAATATTATCCAGTTGAACGGTGGACACAAACGATGGAGGTGGTCACACAGAAGCTAACGGTTTCCATTTATATTTTGTTGCGTTAATAACTGTATTCGATAAAGAAGCTTTTCGGTCAGTAACCCGTTCTTAATATTTGGCCCTTTTCGTGGTTGTATTGTTGAATCTGACCTATAGACTTGCTGAGTATTTAGACGAATGTCATGATAAACTGTCTCTGTCATGATAAATAAACTGACTGAGCTTCCCTAGCTTGATCTCGTCTATAGCTCGCCCCCCCATCTAAACATAGAACTACCAATCTGTATCTTGCGTTCGAATCAATTTAAGGAATTCTTGCCTAAAAATTGGCTGCTGTGCTTGCATGCTTGTTTGTACGACTCTCTCTATATCATCTAAGTTTTCTGTTTTGGAAACATCCCTTACAGAATCTGTGTCAATACATTGCTCGTATTGAACTGAATTAATGCGAACTGACCTCAGCGTCATTTCTATTCCTGTTCCTTGTCCGCTACCTCTGCCTCTTCTTCCGGCTGTAATACCTCTACTCGTATTTGCATTGCTGCAAGCCGTTAATTTGATGTTGGCAGTGTGAACTTCTCCTGACCTTCGATCAGCAGCTGACAATTCCGCTAAAAGATTGTTGTTGGACAAAGATAATTGCTGCGCGGTACATTCACGATTGCATTTTGGACATCCATTTGAATCGATCATATGATCTCTGATGCACTGATGGTGGAATGTGTGATCGCAAGGAGTGGTTGATGTTAAATCGTTTACGCTCATCGATGTAACCTCGCCATCTACAGCGGTGACGTACTGACATCTCGCAACAAAAACGTTGTTTTTAAGTTGTTTAAATAAATTTAATCGTTACGTGATTGATAACGCATGCTTGGCCGCTATGTGAATTTTACTTTCCTATGTCTCTTGACTGCTTTCATAAAAAGGCACTCCAAAACAAAATTAAGCAAAAAAAGATTTTTGAATGCTTGCTTCTTGAGCTACTTCTTTCTGAACCGGTCAAAGATCGAAGTATCTCTAATACTTTGCAATTCCATTGAACAGACTTCCGTAGTTTAAAAGAAAGTTTAAAGAATATTAAAATTTTTGAATGTCAATTAAACTGTAGCATATCTATCCTAGGTTAGGTTAGGTTAGGTTTTACCGGCCGTCGGTTATCCGACGCACTTAGACCAGTCCATTGTGATACCGTGTATGTTTTCCCCTTTTGCTCGTCGAGGTTCGTGTGAAGTTAGCAGTTTCCCCAGCCAGAGGCGCTGGTGAATTTTTGTACCCGCTGTGGATCGGTGTCGGACAGGTCTATCAGGAATCTCTTCCTAATTGAGCAAGTCTTTTCGCTTGCAGTGCTGGACAGTGGCATAGTAGATGCTCTACCGTTTCTTCCATTTCTTCGTCCCTACAGCTACGGCAGAAATCATTATACGATTTTTTTGATGACTCTCATAGCAGTGCTAAGGTCTGCTCTGGTCAATCCTAAAAGTTTTGACGTTCTTTTTGAGTTTATTTTTGGTCATATATGGCGTGTTTGGCGGCAGTGTGTGGTGTTTTCCCATATTGTCTGTTTGTTACGGTTTAGGTTTTTCCTAAGTTTGCAAGTGGCTAAAGGCATACTCATGCCCTCTATCTCTTGTATGAGTGGCGCGGTAGTGACTTCTCGAGCTAGTTCATCTGCAATGCAGTTGCCTTCTATGTCCCTGTGTCCGGGTAAGGCTGAATACGATTTGTTGTGTCATCTCGTGTAACGATGATCGGCAATTCGATACTGTTTTGGAGTGACTTGAGATTAAGCCAATCGATTTGATAGCTGCTTGGCTGTTACTGAAAATGGTTACATAAGTGCTTTCCGGTTCTAGTGATTTTTAGTGTTTCAGAGCCTCCCTTATTGCTGCTACTTTAGCTTGGAAATCGCTGCAATGATCGGGGAGTCTGAACGAGATGCGTAGGCCTAGCTGTTCGGAGTAAACTCCTTCTCCTACTCTGTTCTGTAGCTTTGACCCGTCCGTATAGAAGCATATAGCATTCTGGGGGCCAGGTGTTCGTGAGTTCCAATCGTCCCTCTCTGGGATGATTGTGTTGAAAGGTGTTTGTATGCACTCCGTTGGAGTGCAGTAGTCTGTCCTGGAGTGGACTATTTGAATTTTTTTTAAGATACATGAGTTACCGGCTTCTTGTTGGTTCCATTGTTTGGTATGTCTAAACCTGATTGCCGCTACTGTAGCCTGTTCCGTGCCAGCTAGTTCTGGGCTTGGGAGGTTGAATATGGCATTTAGAGCTTCGTTTGGGGTGGTGCGTAAAGCACTGCTGATGCAGAGTGCCGCAGCTCTTTGCATTTTTGCTAGCATTTTAATGCTGGATTTCTTTTCAGAGCCGGCCACCATACCACTACCACGTACAGTAGTATTGGTCTGACGATGGCCGTATATATAGGGTGTCATGCCCCATTTGAGCCCTATTGCTTTATTGTAGTGTAGCGAGTTTAGCGAACTGATTTTGTTTGTCTGCACGCTACGGAATACGTGCGGCTAGCTCAGTAGAGTTTGTGCGTTCGTCCCACCAAATTTATAGAATAACGTGATCACCCGGTTACCAGTAATAACACTCGAAGTTTCGTTCCTGGATCTTTATTTGTGCTTGGACTTACAAAGGAATCTGATTATCCGGCCTTGCTGCTGGATGGATTGTCCACCGGCCTCGATCTTCTGTCTCGCCGCTCCAGTCGTCCTGAGTGGCGCGGACCTTCGTTGTTGGGCGCTCGTCGCTTGGGCTAAGAGTTGTTGTCTTACGCAGACTCACGGCAGCTAACGGCTGTGATTCCCAAGGCAAACGCCTGTGGAACAGCAACACGTCAACCCCACGTCTGGTTCGGACTGGTGGCACCGGTATCACGCCTGTTTGGATCGCACGGACATACCTAGGCGATCGCCTGGTTCAAGTTCGCGTTCTGCTACAGAGTTCTCCGGGTCTTCACCACAATCCCTGCCGCTTATCCCTCCTTAGTTTGGCTTCTCCTGTTGGGCGCTTCTGGGCTATTCGTGCTTTGTCGTACTGGACCTCAGCTACCTGCGTCTCAATTCAGAGACCTTCTCGTCCCGAAGATCTACACGTAGCGATCTTGCTCCTTGATGACGACCACTGCTGTAGCTCCTCTGCTGACTTCGTTCTCACGTTGTTGACTCGTACACTTGTTCTTCCCGACTGACTGTCCCGCTTCCAGCGTTCGGCCTGTTTATATAGGCCTCCTCTAACGGTTCACCCCTTTGGTTTCCAGTCTCCGGATCCAAAGTCCACGATTTTACCGTTTGCCCGGTCCAAAGTTCGATGTGTCCCGTTATTTGCCTTTAAGCCTGCTGACTCTCCAAACTCTCTTCTCAGTAAGTCCGGAGTCTCCACCCTCTCTCTCCATTTCCCGAGTCTCCGAACTCTCTTCCTCTAGAGTCTCCAAACTCTCTTTCTCCAGCCCAGAGTCTCCAAACTCTCTTTCTCCGGGCTTCTCACTGCCGTTACTACGCTTTGCCTTGTTGCGTAACTGGCAACGTCAGGCCCTCCTCATGCGCTTTTGTGCGGAGTTTAAACTCCTCACAAGAGTGCTATTGAAGCTTTTTTGTATCTGTCTGTGAGATTATATTCAGTTCCAGTTTAGTTTCCTGTCAAGTATTACGCCCAGGTACCTTGCGCTGCTACTGAAGGAAAGTCTTTGATTGTTGAGTATAGGTGGGACTAAGTCTGGTATATTATACTTCCTAGTGAAGAGAACCAGCTCGGTCTTTGAGGGGTTAATTCCTAATCCGTTATTTTTGGTCCAGCTGAACAAAACACTGAGTTTTTCATGAGATCGCATAGCGTTTGGGGGTATTTGCCTGTGAAGATGATAGCAACGTTATCCGCATGGGAGCCTGCAGCCCCCCCTTCCATGTCGCGTAGTATCGAGTTGACTGCTATGTTCAATAGAAGTGGGGAGAGGACGCCTTCTTGCGGAGTGCCTCTGCTGACGTGCCTAGTGAGGGTTGACGCGCCTCCTGCAGGTGAGCAGTTGGTTTATGAGTCCCACCAAGTGGCGGTCCACCCCAAGGTCTGTCAGCGCTCCGGTAATCGCCGTTGGGATGACGTTGTAAAAAGCTCCTTCAATGTCCAGGAAAGCTACCAGTGCATATTCCTTTTGGGACATTGATTTTTCTATCTTAGAGACGAGAGAGTGTAGTGCTGTCTCTTTCGATTTCCCTTTCTTGTAGGCGTGTTGCGTGTCTGTGATGAGACTTGGATTAAGAGTTGATCTCAGATGCAGGCCGATGATTATTTCAAGGGTCTTTAGTAGGAAGGATGACAGACTAATTGGTCTAAAATCCTTGGGGGTCGTGTGTGATGGTTTCCCTGCTTTGGGGATGAAGACAATTCGGGACTCTAGCCACGATTGCGGTAGGTGTCCAAGAAGTAGGGACCTTTTAAAAATGTCAAGAAGCCAGTTTATGGCTATATTTCCCGCATTTTGGATTTGTGCGGGTATGATTTTGTCTGTACCTGCAGATTTGTATGGTTTAAAGCTGTGTATAGCCCAATGGAGGACCTTTGGAGGTATGCACAGTTCGATACTTGCCAGTGTGGCGTTTGTTTGTTAGGAGGTGAGAGCGTTTTGGCTGTTTTCTGGGAAATGAGTGTCTAGAAGTATCTCCAGAGATTCCTCACTCGTGCTGGTCCAGGAGCCATCTGCTCTTTTAAGGTAGCCTAGGGTTGTGGCCGATTTGGATAGGATTTTTCTAAGTCTGGCTGCTTTAGTTGTATTCTCAATTTCTGAGCAGAAGGAATAACACGAGGATCGCTTTGCTTTCCTGATGGCTTTTTTGTAGTTTGCAAGAGCTCTCTTGTAGGGGGTCCACAGGGGCTCCTCATTTCCTGCCTTAGCCCTGTTAAAAAGGGTTCTGCAGTCCATTCGGAGGGGGGACAGTTCTGCTGACCACCAGGGAGGTTTTCTCTTTCTTTTGGGCTTGCTAATGGGGCAGGCCTTTTTTAGTGCATAGTTGCAGGTTTCTGTGAAAATTGAAACTAGTTCGTTTAGACTAGAAATTGTTGGGGGTTATGGAGGGGGATCCATTGGGATTTTTCCCTTAAAATGTTTTTGTATTTTTGCCAGTTTGCTTTCGTTGGGTTTGTGAAAACTGCTGGTTTTGAGGGGTGGTTGTGAGGTTCGTTTCTATATACCTGTGGTCCGGGAAAGAGTGCTTATCTAGCACCCACCAGTGAGTTACTTTCTTTAATAGTGGTTAGGAGACGAGAGTAAGGTCTATTACCTGTTTTCGGTTCTTAATGATAAAGGTGGGGTCATTACCTTTATTACATATAAAGAGATTTGAACTAAAAATAAACTTATAAAGAGACTCACCGCGGTCGTTTGTGTCTGTACTTTTTCATTGTGTATGGTGGGCGTTAGAATCACAGCCTACTAAAAGGCCTATGTTTTGCTTTTCGCTGTCTTTTACCAGTCCCCTTATCAGCTCATCCGGCGGTTCTTGCCTTTCGTAGGCCATGTACGATGACAGCACTTGGAACGGAGATGGCTGACTCTCCACGGTGGCTGCCGCGTTATCGGCATTGCTGTAATTTAGGAGCAAAAAAATGCTGTATCGGCTTCCTCCTCATCCGATGTGTCTAGGTCCGTCATTGGACCCATGTTCGCAAGGCTGCGGAGGATTGAGGCATCGGTCGAGTAGCCGTCCTCGGTTTCCGATGCCTCGATCTCGGAGGCAATGTCCTCGATCACTCCTCCACTGCCATCCTGATCCTCCTTGGCGGAGTCCGATTTATAGACCTTTATGGGCACTGAACTTAACCCGAAGTTTAGCTCCCCGTGAGCGGCCTCAATGGGAGCTAGGGACTCCTTGTTTAGGATGAGGATGGCCTGGTTTGTTGACCCCTCCATTTCGTCGACCTTATACACCTCCCCCAGCTCCTTTACTGCGGCTTTGAACAGCTCCGCAGAGCGTTCATCGTCACAGGCGATCACCTTGATGCCGCCTTTGTCTTTGCAGACAGAAGGGGAGCCAGATTCTTTGCCTAGAATTTCAAATCATTTTGTGGCTAGGTCCACCCACTTCCACTTGTTTCGTGGAATCCTGCCATTTGGGTCGTTTTTATCGACCACGCCCAGGAGAATGTGGTTTTTCGCGATCTCCGCAAAGGATCGCCCTGGCTGTACGCGTTGCCGCTTTGCCGAGGGGTCGGAGGAGGGTCCACCTCTTAGGTGGAGGTCGCTTTTCGACCTCTGTGGGCTTAGGTGGTTTGGGGGAAAGTTTGGCAAAACGGATCTGGCCCATTCCACCTCTTTAACCATTCAGCCGAAGGAGCCGTTTTCGATCTCTCCTGGATGCGTAGGATTTGACCTGCAGATCGTTTCTCTGTGCAGGTGTATTTGCCGTTACCGGTTGCCACTGAGTGCTTTCCGTCCTTGGCTGCGCCTGAAGGAGGCATAATGGCACTAGGGCCTGGAGATGTTCCCATGGCGACGGCTTTGGGCGGCTTGCACTCAATCGCCTCAGATTTGAGGCGGGGTTCACCCGAACCTGATCCTATGGTGGAGCCCAGGCAGGTCGGCTCAATCGCCAATTTCGCTGCCTTGAGGGTTGTTCGGCCAGACTCAGTCGTCGCTGCCGTATGGGTAGGTTTTTTTGGGAGATCCTGACTCCTTTTTATTTTTGTTTATAGACTTCATGTGATTCCCACGAGTTGCGGAGAAAAGGAGGGTCCACCCGGGCGGAGATCTGCGACGCCCGGGTAAGGCTTCTTAAAACAGGGGGTCGCCAGGTACCCTGAGCTCTCCGTTTGAGTCTGAGCTATTTTGTGACCCGGGCCCTCAGTCAGGCTGACTCTCGGCACGGGTCGAGTGACACCTTAGTCCGGCCCGGGACGCCCGACTACCATTTGCCAGCATCCTCTGGCAGGGACATAACCTTGCCAGGGGACCTGTTTCCAGCCGCCCTCGCGTGGAGAGTATAGTCGCACTTCCGGGTGTATGGACAATTCGGGCGCGTTCTTCTAGCAAGCTTGAAACTACACGTTATTCCCTTTGTCCATCATCCGACTGACGGCCTTACAAGACAGTAAAGGACGAGGAAATATATATACATATACTAGTAAGATCTTAGAATTTGTTAAAAACGTTAGTATTGGTCCCTTTAAGAACGGCAGAGAGTCAGAATTGAGGATCTTGTAAAGAATCATCAAATTCTTTTTGACCACCGTTTTAAAAAACAATGCACACCCCTGGCCTTATCGACAATAGACGAACTATGGTCTGAAACTTTAAGTTGATGAACACCAAGATCATCAACATCATCAAGATCACTAAAGAGCACCCACATAGAATGTAAGTCGCGTGCATTGAGTTGGCACGATAAAAGGTCATAGCTTTACACTTAGAGCCATTTAAGTTTAATACGTTATAACGGCACCAGGTTTGAAAGCTATCTAGATCGGATTGTAAGTCCAAATGGCGAGAAATGTCCTTATACTGCAGGCATAAATTTATATCATCAGCGTACATAAATACACGCAACTAATTAATTATTAAGGTAAGGTCGTTAAAAAATAAGGTAAAAAGGAGCGGACCTAGGTGGCTCCCTTGTGGGACATTGGATGTGACTCGGAGAATACAAGATAGAGAATTTTTAAAGAGGACTTAAATCCGTATAGATGACATATTTTCAAAAATTATTTTTGAAGCCCTGTACTACTAAGGACTTTTACTCCAGAAGGTTAGTAGTTATAGCCGTTACTCGTAGAGTAAAAGGGAATACTTGATTCGTTGAATAGTATGTAACAGGCAGAAGGAAGCGTTTCCGACCATATAAAGTATATATATTCTTATATGGATCAATAGCCGTGTCGATATGGCCATGTCCGTCTGTCCGTCCGTATGAACGTCGAGATCTCTGGAACTACAAAAGCTATAAAGTTGATATTAAGCATACAGACTCCAGAGACACAGACGCAGCGCAAGTTTGTCGCTTCATGTTGCCACGCCCACTCTAACGGACACAAAACGCCACGCCCACACTTTTGAAAAATAATTTAATATTTTTTCATTTTTGTATTAGTCTTGTAAATTTCTATCGATTTGCAAACAAACTTTTTGCCACGCCCATAAGCCGCCAAAAACTGTCAGTGTTGAAGACTCTACTTCGCACTTCCACTAGCTGAGTAACGGGTATCAGATAGTCGGGAAACTCGACTATAGCGTTCTCTCTTGTTCATTCACTTTGTTTGCTTCTTTCTTTTTGGCAAACCAAACTTCACTATTATTCCTCATAGCATAGTCCTTCGACTATGTATGCGTGTTTATTTACATTTGTCACATACACACCAAGAAATATGATTCGCGATGCCTATGTGTGTAAGTTTTCAGTTTTGTCATGAATTAACAGAGTGGGTAGCGCGACTAACTATGTGACAGACTTACTTTAATAAATGAATCAAATAATAATCAAATAATTAATAAGGATGCCACCAGGTTGAGTTTTAATTGGAGTGTGACACATTCATTGTCAGTTTCTTTTTTTTTTTTGATTTCCGTGATTCTCGCGTTCCTAGCTACACTAGCGTTCTCCGTCGAACCCCGATTTTCCGAAGGTCCGATTTTGCTGCACACAAAACATTTTCTGGTTTCCTTTTACGCATTGTTCCCTTTAAAGCACTCTGCTCTTCATGATCACTTTTCGTTTTGATTCCCTCCGATTCTTCTAATATTTCGACACGAGGCACGTCAGTTTCATACGACGGGCAATTGGTACTCCGATCTCTCATTTATTTTCTTTACAGCATCAAAAAAACCGTTGATATGGAAACGCGCGTCGTCTCATTCACTCATTCGCGACAATGCAAGACGTTTTGACAAGCTAGCCTTTCTCACCGGGCTTTTTGATTAAATGTATATTGCAATGTCAACCAATATAACACACATTTGCTATTTCATGTATCGTAGTTCTTTACGTTTAGCGGCTCGATTCGTATAAATGTACCCGCCATTTCTTACAGCGTCTCTTATTTCACCACTTCTGCTCTTATTCAATTTTGTCTTTTTGGGATTTTTCCCCCAACGCAGGTGCATAGGTGTTCAAAATGATAAGTACACGCTTATGCGTTCAGGATTAATATATAATGCATGTTCTTAGCTCCGAATTATTAGCGCCCTTGGCCTATTCCAGTCCTTGTGATCGCTTGTCCATCACTTGTAGTGAACCTAATTGGGTGTCCGATTCGACACTCACTGGCTGCTTGCAAGTTCTTTCTTGTTATACATCTGCGAGACAGATAAAAACTAAAGTGTGACCACTTACAATAATAATCAAGTAACGAAATTGATACTTTGGATAATGCGTTTTACTCAAAGAAAACATACAATTATTGTTGTTTTGTAGGGGGGCATTGTCGTCCAGAGATAAGTGCAAGCTTGTCGAATTTGTAAATTCCAACGGCGCACAGCGAATGTTGAAAAAGACACCACCGAAGAAGAAGCACAAAGAAGCGGGGGGTCGTGGGCATAAGTTCTGATTTATTCAGTTGCATTCATGAGACTAACTTTTAGCTTAAACTAGAGCGGCGCTCTTACCCGCTTTACTTCGATAAAGCGGGCTCGGGTGATTGACGGCGGCCGACCGCGGAGCTTGGAGAGCGCGAGCTCGGATGAGAGCGAGAGCGTAAGTGCGGACAAGAGGGGCGAGCGCAGACGCGATACAGTGCGCTCGGTCAGGAACGCATCCATCTCATTCCAAGTTGGAATTTCGGCCATGTTGTGGATGGATTGCTCCCACAAGAATAAGGTGGTTTTAGGAAGCTTTGCAGACACCATCAGCACCAAGAGACAATCCCAAGCCTCAACTGGAATAAAGAACGTTTTCAAGGCTGTCAAACAGCTTTAAATGGTACTCTGTAAGTCTCTTAAGGCGGTCTCGGACTGTAAAATCTTCAAGTGGCTGTTAACCAGCAAGCGTTTATTTTCATAGCGACCCGTAAGGCCTCGCCACGCTGAACTAAACCCTTCATTCGTCACCGGTGCCACTCGTCTTGGCAAGCAGGTAAAACAACGTTTCCACCGGTGTGAGACGGGGATTTTTGATATACATATATCGCGGTGAAAAGGTCTCGGAATGTGGGCCACCGAAGGTAATCACCAGCGAAAACTTCGGTGTCCACTGGCGGTAGACGACACCCTGTCGTCGGAAAGGAGATCGGAGCAGTTTTTTTTTTTTTTTTATGTCTTAAATTAACCAAAAATCCAGACGCATTTTATTACAAAACTGTTCATTTTAAATGCCTCAATCAAAACCTAATAAAGCGGCCAGGCTTGCAGCGCTGATTGGATCTGAAATCCCGCACACCATCCTTGTCCACCACAGCGACAGTAAACTTCTTGAGGCTAACGAGCAGGCGCTTCTGGATCTCGGCAATGCACTTCTTGTAGACATCGTAGGCTTCTGCCTGGGATATGTTGGGGTGCCAGTAGCGATCGTAGATGCTGGACGCGAAGATCGCACAATAGCCATGACCCGGCTATAAACATGAAGACTCTTGATGAGGGACGAATTCGTCGCTTTTTGCCCTCTGAATGGTGGTGGCAGCCTTTGGCTTTAACTGTTACGGCCGCAGAGATGCAGAATGGGACCTGTCTAAGCGGATTCAAGGGATCGTATGCGGCTTTTTGTCGCCTTCCTTGCCCGCATATAACTTGACTCCAAAAAGCACGGGCAAAAAAATATACTCGCCGGCGGAGAACGACGATTACACTACCTGTGTGTCATACGAATAAGTGTGCGCCGCGACTCCGGAGCGGATCCGAAACTGGCGAAAGTTGCGCGAATGGTACCCTATGCGGATTGGACAACAGAATTGGGAACGGGAGTGTAGGCAAGAAGATCCGAGATCTCGATGTCGTCGGACATGAATATGTGAATACAAATATTAATATTTCGTTGCTCGGACGTTGAGCTTTCTTATATTCTGTTGGGTCAGAAAACCAAATCAGGTCTACGAAAGGTTGATCTTGTCCCGTAATTCGAAAATAATTTATAATTTAGAAAATAATCGCAAATATTCACTTATTCTCAAACTAAAAAATTGCGAAGCCGGAACGGTAGAAATAAAACCTTGGCTGTTATGCCGTCGGAAAGCAGTGTGTGCGGGAGAACAAACAACAACAACACCGCGGCCTCTGCAGCGGTTAAATCGAAACTGGACAAAAAAACAATCGCGGTCTCGCCCTTATGGATTTGTAATAATGATGTTGTTTTTGTCTCGCTTTTAGTTTGTATTTATATTAATTCGTTATTTAAAAATTTATTATTTTTTTTTAAATTTATTAAATATATTTATTCGTAATTTAATAATTTATTAGCGGAATATGGGCATGCATGCAAATGCTCTCTGCTGCTCCTAACGCATTACTAAATTTTTAAACGCGTTACTCGTAGAGTAAAAGTGTATACTAGATTCGTTGAATAGTACCATATAAAATATATATATTCTTGATCAGATCAATAGCCAAGTCGATATGGCCATGCCCGTCTGTCTGTACGTCTGTCCGTCTGTGCGTATGAACGTCGGATCTCAGGAACTACCAAAGCTAGAATGTTAAGATTAAGCATACAGACTCCAGAGACATAGACGCAGCGCAAGTGTAGCGAACTACGAGTATAGCTTCCCCGAGCAGATGGTAAATTGCAGATGGTAAATTGCAGTTGGGCGATCATGCACGCGCTGGTTCCGACTACCAAATTTCGGTAGAGTAAATGGGGGAATATTTGGCATCGCGACTGCTTGCTCGTCTCGTATCACACTCTTATTTATATCGCGTGCTTTTGAATTGATCTCCACAAAAAAAAATACTAAAGGACTAACGGACGACAGGACTAAGGACAAACAAGGACATAGCACACTCATACGACACAGGTTTTAAGCTGTCGACGCCCACCCTACCTTGACCACCACTAACCATTTGACATAACCGGTGATCCCTAAAAGTATGCTAAATTTTACACGAAATACACCTTACGACGACGCATGGCACCTCTAGAGAGATTTACTCGGATTTAAACATTATAAAATTTAATTTTTAACATAAAATAAACTTAAAACTTGACAAAATTTTGCTTGGAACAGGTTTAGACAACTTAACCTAAATGATTACCCTAAGATACAAGTTTCAAACATCTAGATTTAAATTGTTAAAAGACTTTTTGGACTGTGGCGTTCATGTAGATATTATCGCAACAGATATGTAAAAATGTTAAGTTTTTTTTTTTTGAATATGAAAAAAGGAATATTTACGCTAGGAAGCCATTATGGGTGGGGTAGATAATTTAATTTATTTTTTTTAGTTTTTATTCTTTTTTGGGAAAAACGAAGATTGGGACAAGGGAAATTCTATATATAAGCAATTTTCATTTCAATTTTAGATAAGCTTTTTTTCGAATTTATTATTGATAAACAATGGACTTGGAAAAAAAGTAGCGCCGCAGTAGCTAATTTTTTGATTTTCTTTTTCGGCAACTGCTTTCTCATTTATGTAAAACAACCATTTATATTACTCACTTTGGATTTCCCACGATGAAGCGCTTCAAGTGGTTGCCTGTGAAAGAGAAATCAGCTTACACCGCCTTTTAATTCTAAGAGAGCTATTTCTTTTTGATCTGCCCTTTTGAGCCGCTCTCCTACTGCGGTACTCTCTCTTCTTTTTACTTCATTCTATTTTCTCACGCCAGTTTAGGTGGGCTTTTGCTTATGTGGGAAGAGGAAGGAAAATGGGATAAAGGGAGAAGGAAAGAAAAGAAAGGAGTTGCCCTACATGAATTCTATTTCTCTTACAAAATAACTTAAATTAGTTTCCTAACATAAGGCGGAATTTATTTTCCGATCGGAATAAGTTTGCTGATCTGCTTGGCTGGTTGCCGATCTGCTTAACAAGCAGTCGGTAAGGAGTCAAGCGGTGAAGCTGTATAAGGTAGAATATGTATAAAATGTACATAATGCAAAGCTGGAAAATTCAATTTAATGTTTGCGCTTAACGGTGGCGCTGCTGACTGATGAAATCCAGAAAAAAGAACCTCCTGGTCGGGCAATGTATGCATCCCTCACTGGTCTTAGTGGCCTCACTGGTTAAATTTTGAAATAAATTATTCCTAGGTGCCACCCTCTAGGGGTTGGCACTAATATTAACGAAATATAAATTGTTCACTGCTAATTCACTGGGTATTCTGCGTCTGGATCAAAATTTGCGGGTTTTGGTTGAATTGTCAATTTCTCCTTATTTGTAATTTTATATATTTTCTTTTTGGACAGACCGGACGCACTTTCTTGCTCGCTGGCTTAAACTCAATTAAGTCCCAGTGGCTACCGCTTCGGGTCGGGACCCCGAGTCTGAACTCCAAAAATGCAGTTAGAGAAATGTTCTACATGACGGCCTAATTAACATTTTTCCCGACAAGCTACCTTACACAAGTTTGTTGATTCATGTTGCCACGACCACAAACCGCTAAAAACTATTTTTTCATTTTTGTATAAATCTTATAAATCTCTATCGATTTACCAAAAAACAAGCGGCCAAAAGCTGCCACGCCCACACTTTTGAAAAATGTTTTGATATTTTTTCATTTTTGTATTAGTCTTGTAAATTTCTATCGATATGCAAAAAAAATTTGATGCCGCAAATTAAGACAAGCTATTTACCAGAAAAGTCTGCGTGCGGGCATAGGCAAAGGTTCATGCTTCCTCACCGAAGAGATAATTGTGGAGTCGGATATCGGCAAAACGATCAAACCGAGTTGGACAGAATCATTACTATTATTTTATGTTCGTTAAGATCAGCTTTGTATCAATCGTGATGCATATTAATGTGATTTATTCCGATTGCAGAATTTTAAGTGGACATTAGACCCACAACCTTTAATAAGCCGAATTAAAAAGAAACTTGGAAACTGTTATTACCATCATCTATTCCTACACGAATTCCCTGAAAACAGCCTTTATTACGCAACATAATACTAACACAAATACTAACATAACAGAGACATGTATAAAAGGAGCCGAACATAGCCAAATAAAGTCACTCGCATAATTACCCTCAACCCGATCGTGTCGTAGTATTAATTGGAAACACAACATTTTCTGGCGACGAGTGATAAAAAAAAAAGTGCCGCATTTTGTGTAATTCGTGTCGGTAGTCTTACATCATTAGAGATCGAACGGAAAAAAAAGTGACAATGACAAACAATCAAATCAATTTTGAAGCATTGTTGGCTCAACAGCAACAATTCACGGAACAGTTAATGCGGTCACAACAAACATGGATGGAATCTTTCATCACACACAGAATTGGCGTAAGCAACGAAGACAGATCGGGAGAACAATCAGTTTGTCCGCCGTTTCTAAATTTTAAGGACCTACAAAGTTGGGAAACATATCTCCAACAATAACCTCAGCACTTCGCCGCGTACTCAGTGCAATCCGCGGATAAGAAAAAAGCGTGTTTTTTATCGTGGGTAGGCACATACGCGTTTGAACTTGTTAAAAATCTGTTCGGTAGCGTCTGTTCGCCAGCAGACATATACGCAAATAACGGATAAATTAACAGAGCACTTCAAACAGAAACGCCATATAGTTGCTGCTCGATATGAATTTTTCAAACGTCAAATGCGGGACTCGCAAACACATAAGGAATGGGTCGCCGATTTACGTGGAATCGCTCGTGAGTGACAATTTGCTTGCCAATCTGATGGATGTTCATTAAATTATGTTAATGAAATATCCGCGATCAAATAATTGTACATACTCCATTCGACGCAATTCGCACAGCCGCTTTGCAGAAACTACAGCCGTCACTCGAGGACGTCCTCTCTATTGCCGAAACATATGAGGCAACAACAAAAACAGTGTCTGTTATTTAAGAAAAACGCTTGATCTGACCGCAGTATACACACACAAGCAAAATTAACAGAAACGTAATGGTGTTAAAGAAAAAGGGGGAATAACCGCATTAAAATATTGTCAGGCTGCGGTCACTCCCACAGCCGCGAAAATTGCAAATTTCGCAACGCCATTTGTCACAAATGCTCGAGAAAGGGACACATAGCTGTCGTATGTATGTCCAAGCAGTACCAAGACAACAAAGACTCTGAAAAATTTAAAAGGCAAAACCAAAGCAAAGCCACAGAATCAGTTCAAACAATTTACAACGTGTCGAGCCTTGTAAAATTTGAAGGAAACAAAAAGGTGATTGATGTGAAACTTTTTAATACGAGCGTTTCTTTTCAAATGGATTCTGGTGCAACAGTGTCAGTTATAAATTCAAAAACATATGAACTGCTTAACCGTCCGAAACTCAAAAGGTGTGACCCAATTTTGCATGCATTTGGCCAAAATGAAATCCCTCTGTTGGGTGAACTGCACACTGTAACAAAGTGTGGAAACAAATTTGCAAATGTAGTGATCATTGTCGCAAACGTAGAAAACTCAAACAATATATTCGGCTTAGATTTGTTCAAAACATTCAATTTCGAAATTCAACAAATCGCAAATGTGAGTGAGCAACAGGGTACTCAAATGACTGAACTTTGCAATAAGTATAAGGAAGTATTTGAGCCGGCTATTGGAACAATAAAAAACTTTAAAGCAGTCATCTATCTAAAACCAAATTCCGTTCCAAAATTCTACAAAAGCAGGCAAATTCCTTTTGCCCAAATGGATAAGTTCCAGGAGGAAGCGCAGCGTCTCACCGAAGCAGGTATTTGGAAACCTATAAAATTCAGCAACTGGGCATCGCCTATAGTACTAGCACCCAAGCCGGGTGGTGCACTACGAATTTGTGGCGATTTTAAACAAGGTGTCAATTCCCAATTGGACATTGAGGAATATCCACTGCCAACACGTGAGTCTCTTTTACATAAAATTCGTCACAGCACGCATTTCTCCAAAATAGGCCTAAAAGATGTCTACTTACAAATGGAGCTAGACGAGGCAGCGAAACAAATTATGGTTGTCAACACGCCGTTGGGTCTTTTCCAGTGCCAACGTTTACCTTACGGAATAGGTAGCGCTCCAGCTATTTTTCAGCGTCATATTGAGCAACTTCTTAGTGGAATAGAAGGTTGTGGAAATTATCTAGATGATATAATTATTTCGGCTCCAACAGTGGATAAACATCTGGATATTCTTGAGAAAATTTTATCAGTCTTACAGGAGAATGGCATAAAATGTAAGAAAGAGAAATGCTTCTTTCTAAGGGACGAAATAGAGTATCTTGGGAGAAGAGTCAGTGTCAAGGGCATACTTCCGCATTCGTCAGGACTAGAAGCCGTTAAGGAGTTGAAGCCGTAAGTAAAGTAAACTATTACTGCAATTTCATCCCAAATTACTCTCAGATAGCCTCACCCCTAAATCAACTTCATAGGAAGAATACGCTATTTAAGTTTGGGCCAGACCAACAGCAGGCATTCACAGCCTTGAAACGTTATATCCTTGATGCTACAGAGCTCACACATTTCAACGAAGATCTTTCGATCGTTCTAGGCACTGATGCGTCCTCATTCGGCATTGGTGTAGTCCTTTCACACATACATCCAGATGGCAAAGAAAGACCAATAGCATTCGCATCAAAAACCTTAGATGTTCACCAAGTTCGATACAGCCAAATTGAAAAGGAATATTAATTATATTTGGGGTAAAGACATTTCATCAGTATCTATACGGCAGAAAATTTATATTAATAACTGATCACAAGCCATTGGTCACAATATTTAATCCGCGTAAGCATTTATCAACTATGACTTCCAACAGACTACAGCGATGGGCTATAATATCGATGGCTTACACTTTTGAAATTAAATATCGCTCAACTGGCTAGTGAATTATTTATCTCTTTTTAATGTTCCTCTCTTTCTTGATTTACGCCAGCCCGTTCGGCTAATGCATTAGTAACCGCCGCCTGTACCACATTCATCAATTCCATTGGTCCATTAGGGTCCATTTTTGTGTTGCCAAAGGTGCCTACACTCCTACTTACCGGCGTCAATGCTCTTATTCGTGTTCAAATTCGGAATCACTAGGAAATAATTTCTGGTTCCTATACCCGAGAAAAAGTGAGGTCATCAGCCGTTAAGGCGAAACAGAAAAAATGAAGTAATACAAGAGCAAGCACTAAAGGGGCATACACAGGGCTTGGGGACGAAATCACAGGCGCGCGGGCTTGTATGTCATAGAGAAATATGTGAAATCAACGAAATCAGACGTAATACCAAATGATTTGAACCACAAAAATTAAAATTATGTGAATCTGATTCTAATTTCCGCAAGAATAAACCATTTTTAGCTTCTTAAATATTCTTCAAAGTAAAGGCGCGCCGCTCTGCGACGTAATTTCAAGAAATAGTTTTCATGAAGCGGCGTTTTTTTGCCAAATTCACGAAAAACTTCCGATTAGGATAAGTTTTAATACCGCGTCGATCTAGAATCTTCTCTCCTTGGGCTGCGGTGGTGATCTTCTTATGAAGCTTGACTACAAGTAGTATTACTTATTGCTTTATGTTAAAAATACAAAAGTCACACTTATGCAAATTTGTGTGTATGGGGGAGTGATGAAATTTGGAGGATCCTGGAAAGAAAGATTGCTCTCATTGTTCTCTCTCGTTGTTGCCTCTCACATGCATGTTAAAGAGTAATCTCCTCATTCGCTTTAAGATAACTAGAGAGTGCGGTTCTATCGGTTGCTTAAATAAAATAAGTATTAAACAGGATAAACAATAAATGTGTTTCGCTATTTGTTTGATGGGTTGACTGATAATATACGTAAACGTGTATTATTATATTAAATTAAATAGGTTATGGGCCCAGTCACAATTTCAGGCAAGCAGTGAAATTATTTATTATAAGAATAATAAGAAAAAAATAAAATAAAT